>NC_143395.1:341278112-342622279 GCF_052110815.1 Crocodylus siamensis | reverse complement strand
GTGTGACTCCTAGTACACTGCTTTGTTTTGTTTCCTTTAACATGTCATCTCAATCAACCTCTTACTCCACTAAAAGTTGCCCCAACTGAATGTCCATTTAGAATTTTCACAGGTCATAGGATCTCCCTGGTGTCATTTTTATGTCACATGCATCTTTAAAAGGCAGTGCCCACCTAGGCCCCAATTCGTATCTTTCCTCACTAGGAGGGTTGTCATTAAACATCCTTGTCCTCCCTATGATTCCTATACAATTAATAATTCCATTTCCCTCTCTTCCATTGGGATTGCAGTCCTAATGTCCTATTTCTCTTCTTATTTTATGCCTGTTATGGCAGTCACTAGAACTTAGTTCATCTTGCTCAATATGTCTCAAAGTTGTTTTTCCTCTTAAGGTTCTTGTCCCTTAGTCAACTCCCATTTTAACTAATGCAACCTGATTATATGATATGAATTCAATATGCCATTACATTGCCATTAATAAACAGTCAAACCTCTTCTCCTTATATTTAGTATTTTTTTGGAGACAACTGCCCTCCCTCATAAGTTATTTCCAGTCTAAATAACATGGCTCTTTTCTTCCTCGGCATCCTGTTAAATATTAGAGAAACCCAATGGAGCTTTGATCTGTACTTTCAAAACTAAGCAGTACATCTGAATCTAGAGTCAAGCCTTCCTCCAAAGGGGAGGCATGGACCATTTGACTGAACTTTTCCATCTCTCATGTAGTCACATAAATTGGCACCCTGATGACTACTGGCAAAAGTTTTGCCAGCTAGATTGACATAATTTGGGCATCTCTCTTTCTTTCCACTCCTTTAATTATAATGTGACTGTGGAGCTTCACATACCTTACTGAGTTTTTACAATTCCCAGGAGGACTATAATAAAATGGTTCAAAGAATTTTAAAATAATGTCAATTTAAGACAGAACTTTTCTACCCTTCAACTGTCTGAAGGGTGGTTCCAAAGGGGATGGAGCTAGAGTGTTCTCAGTGGTGGCAGATGACAGAACAAGGCGCAAAGGTCTCAAGCTGCAGCAAGGGAATATTAGGTTAGATATTAGGAAAAACTTTGGGCTCCTATACACATACAGGGGGCCTACTTCGACATGCTGGAAATCCAGTGCATCAGAGCAGACTTGATTAATTAAGTCTGCTGGAGTGTGGAAATTAATGCACTCCAGTAGCATCACATGTATCAGTGCACTCACACTGAAAAATGGCAGCAGGGCACTTTGAGCTAAAGCTTATTTAATGAGCTTTAGTTCAAAGTGTCCCAGCACCATTTTTTAGTGTGGGGATGCTGATACACATGATGCTCAGGTGCTTTTAATTAGTATGGCTCACTAATATGCCCTTTCTCATGATGAGGGAAGCAAAGCACTGGAACAGGCTACCCAGAGAAGTTGTAGAATCCCCATCCTTCAAGGTTTTCAAGACCTGGCTAGACAAAACCTTGGCTAGGGTAATCTATTTGGGGGTGGTCCTGGTTTGAGCAAGGGGTTGGACTAGATGACCTCCTGAGTTCCCTTCCAACCCTAATTTTCTATGATTCTATGAACTACAACAAAAACAAATTAGAAGGTGACAAGCAAATTCATTTTCTTAAGTCATGGGGTGACATCCTATAATCAAGCATACTTCCTACTGAATGAATGAGAGTGCATGAATGGAAAATAGACGAAACCACAAATGAGTGGAATTTGGGCCTAAGAAATGGCTCCCATTACAAACCCCACCTCAGCATGTGTAGCCAGTTTGTATTTGTCGTCATTTCTCTGACCCAAGGAAATTTAGCTCTTTCTTCTGCACTTTTGGTTTGCTCCTATTTAGTTGGTTCATGAGCACTGGTATACTGTACAAATGCTGGCAGTACACTGCAATCTATTGTTTAGTTTTGTTCATCTATTTCCATTTGGGCACAGTTGAACTTACAAATATCTGTTTTGTACAGGGACATGTTTTCATGGTTTCAACATTGGAGGGAGTATGTTAGTGAAATTATAAAAGATTTCCTTCAACTATAAAAAAAAAAAAGAATTTTATGGGGAATAAGAAAAGGAAAGTTTTCTTGAAAAAACAAATCCCCTGCACTAATTTATGTATCTTGGAACAGAGCATCCACAACCAGAATCTTCTGTTTTGATTATGTAAAAAAAATTTAACAAGATGAACCCCTTAGGATTTATCTAATTTTCAGGACTCTTTTGTAGAAATTATGCAAAACAGAAAGTGGCCACCAAGAGCTATTGTAATTTACCCAGGAATCTTTAAAGCATTAATTTTTAAATCATAAAACAATATTCAATTCAATAGTGTGAATTTTCGTAGATTTCATAGACATTAGCACTGGAAGGGACCTCGGAAGATCATCAAGTCCAGCCCCCTGCCCCAGGGGCAGGAAGTCACCTAGGGTCAAAGGATCTGAGCAAGATAAGCATCCAAACATTTCTTGAATGAGTCCAGAGTAGGTGCCTGCACCACTTCTGGAGGGAGTCTATTCCTGGCCTTGGGGGCTCAGACAATAAAGAAGTTTTTCTTTATGTCCAGCCTAAAACAGTCATGGAGGAGTTTATGACCATTGGTCCTTGTTATCCCTTAGGGTGCTCTGGTGAATAGGCGTTCCCCCAGATCCTGATGCACACCCCTTACGTACTTATAGGCAGCCACCAGGTCACCCCTGAGCCTGCACTTTTCTAGGCTGAAGAGCTCCATGGCTCTCAGCCTCTCATCATAAGGCCTATTTTCTTTCCCTATTTTCTTGTGTGTGGCTCTCCTCTGAACTCTCTCAAGCATCTTGACATCCTCCTTGAATTGGGGAGCCCAGAATTGGATGCTGTACTCCAGCTGCGGCCTCACCAAGGCCGAGTACAGTGGGAGGATGACATCCTGAGATTTACTTGATAAGCATCTATGGATACAAGCTAGAGTTTTATTTGCTTTACCAGCTGTGACATCACACTGGTGGTTCATGTTCATCTTGTGGTCAATCATGACCCTCAAGTCTCTTTCAGTCGTGGTGCTAGCAAGAGTAGCACTGCTGAGACTATAAGTGTGCTGCAGGTTTTTTTTCCCCAAGGTGGAGTACCTTGCATTTTTCAGTATTGAATGTCATCAGGTTTATATCTACCCATTCACTAAGCTTATCCAAGTCAGCCTGGATCACTAGCCTATCCTCAGGTGTGAACGCTATGCCCCAAAGTTTAGTGTCATCGGCAAACTTGGCCAGTGCGCTTTTGACACCAGTGTCCACATTGTTAATAAAGATGTTGAAGAGAACCAGTTCAAGGACAGAGCCTTGAGGGACACCACTGGTCACGGAGCGCCATAGCGATTCGCTTCCATTGACTACTACTCTCTGGGTCTGACCTCGGAGCCAATTTCTCAGCCATTGGATTAGAATTATTCACCTTTAATCAGATATTGAGAGAGACTTCTTTCCATTGCTTTTCCTGAAATGTTTTCTTTCTTAATATTATAATTCAGTGGGATAAAGTCTAGTATACCTACTACAGAATTGGAGCCAGAAATTTCTGGATTTAAAATTTATATCTGACATGCATGGTGGGGGGGAGGTGGATCCAAAGGAGGGGTAGCTATGCTGGCCCCTCCCTGCCTTTGGCTGTGTCACACATGAGCTCTTGGCATGGGATCTGACTGCAGCCCCTACTTTCATGTGGCTCTGGGGCCAAGAGGATGAGCATTGCCACTGCCACTCATCCCCCTACGTTCCCCTGCCATTGAACTTGGCAGGATGGGAAGGGCAAACAGCAGCAGTGTTTACCTCCTGAGCTCCAGAGCTGTGCAAAAGCAGCAGTTCCAGATAGACCATGTCCTATCAATTGGTGAGCTCAAAGCTCACTGCTTACTTGGAGCTCCAGCAGGAGCCTGTACTGACCTGGCATTGAGCTCAAGGCTCACTGCACATGTGCAGCACAGCCAAAGCCCCTTGATGCATTCCCAGATCTGCTATTGCTGACATAGAGCATCTCAGCCCTACTGCTGACATAGAGCTGACAAAACAGGGGCCATAAATTGAAGCAGTGAGTTTTTAAAAACACCACTTGAATTTAGGGCAAAGTAAACCCCTGTGTCATGTACACCCATGTCTTACCAGCCTCTCCAGCAGCAGGGAGGAGAGGATGAGCTTCTGGCAGGGGAAGCAGTTGTAATAAGAAGCCTCGTCTTGCCTGCACCCCCCATTTTGTGCATTTCTTTTTTCCTTCTGAATTTGGTAGAGACCTAGCACACTCATTGCATGGGTGTGGGAAGGCTCAGAGCAAGCCAGAAAGCTGAAGTAGCTTTCCATAGGAGAAACGTGGAAACTACATGTACATATTAATTAAGCTCAGTGTCACTAAAGAAAACAAAAGAGCTAATATATCCACTTCTAAGACTGTAAATGTATCCTGGTGCTAACTTAACCCACTTACTGTTCCCAGTAGCTTTTTATTCTCTGTTACAGTGATGTTGTAGCTGTGATGATTCAGGAATTATGTGAGAGGCAAGGATTTCTTTGAGTGGTATCTTTTCTTGAACTCTGTGCACAGTTGGGAGAAAATGTGACAAGCTTTTGAATGCAAGACCTCCTCCCCATCCTCTTCCCCCTCCTTCCCCTTCCCCTTCTTCCCTTTTCCTCCTCTTCCTCCTCCTCCTCCCTCTTCCTCTTCCTTTCAGCATTTAGTGTAAGGACCTAGGCTTTATTTTTACTACACGTCTGTAACCTTGCAGTGAATATGAAATTACTCACTTTATCATGGACATTGTCTGGGCACTGTTCACAATAGTACGTGAGGTTTATATCCAGTGCGGGGCTTAGGGGCAGCTTGGTGGCTACATCATGGTATCTAGGCCTTGTCATGATCCAGAAACCAGTCCCCTCAGGGGCTTTATCTTATATACATTCTTAAACTGCACCCAACAGATACCAACAGGATCAGGATCTTTACAAAATTCAGCAACAGCCACTTCTTTTTTTTTTTGGTAAGGCTGGAGGAGGAGATAGCAATCCCCCACCCCTCTTTATGTTATAGCCCTCACCCAGAAAGTGGGAGAGAAATGACATGTGGTCACAGCTGTGACCCATGTTAAATTTTTGACACTTTCTAAGAAAACTTTAGAACTGAAAGCAGAATAGGAAGTTATTTCTGCTTCACTGTCAAAAACCACCAATTTCTCTAAAGTCTGTGTATGATTTAAATTGGAGCAATAATTAATTCTTCTTTCTCCTGTACAGACAAGAAACGTAATAATAGACTTAAAATCCCAGATATTGGGCAGAAGGAAAGGTAGGGTGGCACCATAACGTGTTTGTGCATGTGATGGTTGTCACAACGTACATGTGACAAAAATGTAATTTGTGGCTTAATGGCATCATGCATTACATGTGTGCCAGTTTTGGGAGTTTAAAATGACTTTGCATTGTTGCAAACTAAGCTACATCTGGATCTAGTTTAGTTTGCAACATTGCAAAATGCAATTATTCACCTGTCAGCTCACCTTCCAGCCACAGGAGAGGCAGGTAGGCTCCAAATTAAAAAGGATTGCACCCCTTGTCACATCTGCCTTCAGCAAGGACCTGGCCAAAAGCAGAAGTGCCCAGGGGCCTGATCCTTTTTTCTTTTCCGTGGAGCCTGCCTGGCTGTCCCATGGCCAGGGCAACATGCTGGTGGGGCAAGCAGCCCTGAGCTGCGGGGAGCCCTGGTCCTTCCCTCTGTGGCAGCAGCACCTCCTGAGGCTGCTGGGGCTGGCTGTTAGTGGGATGGGGGCTTCCCCAGATTGGAGGCAGCTCCCAGCCTGATCCAACTCTTTCCCAAGCCTGGCAGGGCTTCCAGTGCCCCATGCACTGTCTCAACTGCCTTCCTGCCACCTGAGACTGCCCAGGAATGGGCTGCCTTACCCCTGGGCAGTGCAGGGAAGTGGCAAGAGGGTGGCTGGAAGTGCTGGCAGCTGGAGAAGGCAGCGGGGACTGTCCCAGGTGGTGGGAAAGTGGCAGGGACAGTGTACAGGGTGCTGGAAGTCCAAGTGGGCTTAGGGAAGAGTTGGATCAGGCTGGGTGCTGCCTCTGAGCTGGGGCAGACCCTGGCCCTCTAATTGCAAACCTGGGTGGCCCCATGTGGGTGATGCCACTGTGGAGGGAAGGACTGGGACCCCCCACAGCTCAGGGGCTGCTCAGCCCACCAGTAGGTCATTCCCCAGCTGTGAAGAGGCAGGCAAGCTCTGCAGAAACAACAACAAAAAAAGGATCAGGCCCCTCACCACTTCTGCCTTCAGCCAGGTGCCTGCTGAAGGCAGTGAGGGGCCCAATCCGGTTTTTTTTTCAGTGGAGCATACCCATCCTGGGGGATGAGCTTCTGGTGGGCTGAGCAGTTCCTGAGCTGTGGAGGACCCTGGTCCTTCCCTCCATAGCAGTAATGCCCCCTGGGGCCACCCAAGTGGGCAACTAGTGGGCCAGGGGCTGCCCCAGCCTGGAGATAGCACCGGGCCTGATCCAACTGTTCCCTGAGCCCACCTGCTGGAAGCCTGCTGGGCAATGCTCCCTGAGCAGGCTTGGGGAACAGTTGGATCAGGCCGGGTGCTGCCTCTGAGCTGGAGCAGCATCTGGCCTGCTACAAGCCCACCCAGGTGGCTCTGGGTGGTGCTGCTGCTGTCAAGGGACAAACCAGGGCCCCCCACAACTCAGGGGCCACTCAGCCCACTGGCAGTTTGCCTCCCAGCCATGGGCAAGCTCCAGCTCCGACAAAAAAAAAAGATCAAGCCCCTCACGATAATGTGACAGAAAAATTGAAATAGATTTCATAGATTTGTAGGGTCAGAAGGGACCTATTAGATCATCAAGTCTGACCCCCTGCTCTGGGCAGGAAAGAGCATGGGGGCAAGTGACCCCAGCCAGGTGCTTGTCTAACCTCCTCTTGAACACCTCCAAGGTAGGGGAAAGCATCACCTCCCTTGGAAGTCTATTCCATATTTCTGATGTCCAGTCTAAATCTACTATCCTTTAGCTTACAGCCATTGTTTCTAGTAACCCTGAGGGGTGCCCTGGTAAACAGAGTATCCCCTATTCCTTGCTGACCCCCCAATGAGTGTGTAGGCAGCCACAAGATCACCTCAGCCTTCTCTTGCAGAGGCTGAAGAGATTCAGGTCCCTCAGGCTGTCTTCATAGGGTCTTACCTTCAGGCCCTCAACCATATGAGTATCCCTCCCCTGAAACCTTTCCAGGTTATCTACATCCTTCTTGAAGTGTGGCACCCAAAATTGAATGCAGTACTCCAATTGTGGCCTCACCAATGCCGCATAGAGGGGAAGAATCACAGATGCAAAGAAATTGGTTAAGAGCTCAGCTTTGTCCATCCTATCTGTACAAGTTGCCCTAGTCTATCTTGTAGCAGCCTTATGCTACCCTGAACCACTTTGTTGCTTACTATGTACTTAAAGAAGGACTTTTTGTTACCCTTAATCTTTGTTGTCAGCCTGAGTTCCATTTCTGCTTTGGCCTTCCTCACTGCTTCCCTGCAAGTGCGAGCCAAGCAGCTATTCTACTCCTTGGTGGCTGCCCCCTGCTTCCACCACCTGTAAGCCTCTTTTTTCCCCTGTAGGCTCTCCTGGATTTCCCTGCTCAGCCACAAGGCTTTCTTGGCTCTTTTACCTCCCTTTATATTTACTGTGATGGTACCCCTTTATGTCTGCAGTTAAAAACCCACTATTTCCTTTTAGGGGCATTAAAAAAACCTTGGAAATTAAACCCCCGTCACATGTACAAGTGCCATAGAAATTAAATTGGACTAATTTATTTGGATAGGTCTAAGCTTTCATAGGAAACAGCCTATCTATATAAGTTAAATCTCTTATTCCGGAGGCCAGCTCTATTGGCCTATGCCAGGGGTGAGCAATGATTTTGGATGGAAGGCTGCTTAACAAGTTTTGGTGAGCTATCAAGGGCTGCATAGGTAGTTCCAACCCTTGACAGTTACCCTGCTGCCTTGTCACCATCTTGGCACTGGAAATCCCACCCTCTAACCCCTGACCTTTGCCACTGGAAATTCTTCCCTTTGTCCCCCGGAAATACTCCTGGGAGGCGGAGGAGGTTGCCATCTTGGAACCCAGAAAAAAACAAATCATACACTAAAAGTCAAACACCTACTGTAACATATTTTAATTTTATTACAAAAATGTTTTTGTCATGGTTTGGGTTTGTGTAGAGTATATAGAGGTGATTGCACAATAACTCAAAAATAAATTCTTAGTTTTGTATATTGGGGGGAAAGGTGAGTACATGTGGTGTGTGCGTGGTGTGTGGGGGGTGAGTGGTATGTGGGGGCTGAGTGGTTTGCCTGGTATGTGGGGTATGTGGTATGTGTGTGGAGTGTGTTGGGGGTATGTGTGTGTGGTACATGTGCTGTGTATGTGGGGTATGTGATGTGTATAGTGTATATGTATATGATAGCTGTATATGGCAGGGTGTGAGGGCTGTGGGTGCATGGTAGGATATAGGGGTGTGTTGTGAGAGGTCATGAGGAGGGGTGACTATGTGGGGGGGCATAGGGTATGTTGGGGTTGTGTATATATGGGGGGCTGTGGGGGAAGGGTGTAGGTGTGAGGGAGGTTGGGGGGGTGTGGTGACCCTCCCACACTCCCTCCATGGTGCAGCTGCAGGTGGGCACTCAGGGCACAGGAGTCTGGTGGGGTGTGGCTCCAGCCAGCGCTACACATCACAGCGAGGGGCTCAGCCTCTGCTTGGCTGCCTGTGTCTCCGGCACTCCCTGCCATTCACGTTCAGGCCCTGCATTAGCACAGCAGGGAGGGAAGCCCCACATGTTGGAGCCAGGTGCCTTCCCTGCCAGGGCTGCGCAGCACCAGAGAGAAGCCCCAGGTGCTGGAGCTGGCTTCGTTTCCTGCAGGGGCTATGTTGCATGGGAGGGAAGCCCCAGGCAGGGAAGGCAGCTAGCTCCAGAACCTGAAGTTTCTCTCTGGTGCTGCACAGCCCTAGCAGGGAAGACACCTGGCTCCAGTATGTGGGAGTGCACCTGGATCCCTGCTGTGTGAGTGCAGGGGCTGCGCATGAGTGGCAGGAAGCACTGGCAATACAGGCAGCTGTGCAAAGTCTGTGCCACTCACTGCAATATGCAAGGCTGGCCAGAGCTGCACCCCACTTGGACGCCTGAGCCCTGAGTGCCCCACTTGCTGCTGCTGCTGCCACCACTTGCCAGGGCTGCACACCATGGGGGGCATGTGGGGGTTTCCACACCCCCTACTTTCCATCACACCTACACAATACCCACCCCAGCTCCATGCTGCTGCTGCCCCTGTCCCCCTGGGTGTGGGATCTGCACTGCCACCAGTCCCAGCCCCATGCTCTGGGCTCCCTCCCAGCTGCAGCCTCATCCCCATCCCCATCCCTATCCCCATCCCCATCCCTACTGCTTCCCTACCTGCTGCCCAAGCCAGCAAGAGACTGGGGAAGTAAGCAGGTCCCAGGGGCTGTGGCAGCAGCAGCCCTGCATAGAAGCTGTACACTGGTTGGTCAGGCCCTTCCACCCATGAGGGTGGGAGCCAGGCAATAGGGTATGTTTTTGGGACTGTGTGTACACATGGGTGCCTCACTCCCACCCTTGTAGGCAGAAATGGGCAGGTCACAATGTGTTGGGGGGGCTCCACGGGCCAGATGAAAGTATTTGGTGGGCCACATCTGGCCCGTAGGCTGTATTTTGCCTGCTCCGGCCTACGTGCAGTTCATAGTGATATAACAATGAAGGGCCATTCAGACCAGTTACAGTGCATCTAATAATGTTCACTACACTGTTAAAGTGCCATGAAGGTCTCCAGGGGAACTGTGAAAATGTCAGCTAAAGACCTCTGATCAGGTCCTCCAGGTTGGGGGTAGTGCAGGGAGTTGGTACCTCACCCATGTTAAAAATTTCAATTATAGTTTATAAGAGAAGAAACCAGATGGAAAAAATGGTCTGAAAGCTTTTGAAGTTGGAACAGGCAATGATGCATAGATCATATAGTGAAGACAATGCTGATTATGACAAAAGGTTGTAAAAAATTTAAAAAAACAAATTAATCTTTCACAGCAAAGCGTGTGTTCAACTAGTTTTGTCAAATGCTACATCTGATGTAATTGGCTGTTGCCTATGAAAGCATCTCTCTCTCTGTACTAGTACTGTAAGTCTCTAAGGTGCCACACTCCCCTATCTTCCACCTGACTTCAGACTAACACAGCTAACTACCTTCCCCAGATATTGAAGAGAGATCCTGGTGTATGTTTGGGTTGTAAATGTCACTCAAATGGCTATTCAAGTCAATATGTATTGTTCATTGCATGGAGAAAAATCCATCTGCTCAGAATTAGTTTAACCTAAATTTCTGTTTATTCCCCAGTGTCCTGTTATTTCTGAACTCAACAAAGGAACTTGGAACTCTTTGTATTGCTTAATATTTTCTATATTTCAATTCAAAACATTTTTCTGTGATAAAGGTACAGTAGATTTATAATACATCTATCTGAGTTATATTTGTCCAACTTCTTGTTTTCTTTGCTTTGTTTTTACCTTTGTAGTGCCTTTGACAGTTATATGGAGACATGATAATATCTTCATAGCTAAAGGAAGAGGAAAAAGGCAGTTATGTTGCCTTATAATATAGAGGAGTTGTACATATGTTTGGAGGTGCACTACGAAGTGGGAGGTAGGCCTCTTGAAAACCTCTGGGTAAAGGTCGGAGCAGCAGGGTGTGTCACAATGAGCAGGTGGTGTACACTATTAAAACAGGAGGAAGAGGTAGACAAGGCCTTATTTAAATGACTGATGGAAGCTTCTAAATCACAGGACCTGGTTTTCACAGGGAACTTTAACGATCATGACATCTTCTGGGAGGGGAATACACAGCAGTGTACAGGCATCCCAGCAAATCCTTGGAGTGTGTTGGGGGTACCTTTTGGCACAGGTGGTAGAGAGGGCAGCTAGAGAGTAAGTTCTTATCAAATTGCTGCTCACAAACAGAGGAATTGGTTGAGACTGTGAAAATGAAAGCAAACTTAATAAGTAGGTGGAAGGCAGAAAAGAAAAAACAGTTGGAGTTCAAGATTCGAAGAAAACGAATGAAGGAGAGTATAACAGGGTACACCTCAAGGGGTGGTCATCTCACCCCCTAGTGGCTGTATGGCACCTGTCTGCCTACCCCAGCCTTATCTGGCTCCTCCCTCTCTGTCCTGCCACGTCTTGACGTTATGGTTAGAGTGATGGTGACCAGAGTCTAGCTGATCGTGCCTCCTCCTCCTCCTCCAACTACTGACCTGTTTGAATAGTGTAGAGATGGCCTTTTCTCCCTCCTTGGCTGGGGCTCCAACCCTGTTGTGTCCCAGCCCACCTAACATGAGTCAGGGCCTCTAGGTCCTTTGGGGCTCTAACCCCTTTCTGTGCCTCCGCCTGGCAGAGGCAGCTGCCTATCTTCCTCTCCGAGATTAACAAGAAAAAAGAGGAAAGGGTAAATAAAAAAAAGGTGTGGGGCACAGCTCCACAGCCTTCATACCTCCCCTCACAGCCACCACAGTCTACTGGGTGTTACCAATCAACAAGCAAGGAAAAAAAAAAAAAAAAAAAAAGCAAACCCCTCTTGGGTCAACATAAATGGTCCTTGGTTGGTTCCTGCTCCCCTGGGCCCTTCCTGGGCCAATATAAAGTCCCAAATCCCCTGGGCCCACCCACTCCCCAGGACTCCCCCTGGGTTAACAGAAATATTGGTCACTCTTTCAGGTGCAAGTCAGTCCCCCAGACTCTCCCTTGGTTAATATAAATAGTCCCTGGCCATCTGGATGCACTCACTCCCTTCCTATCATCAGGGTCTCCTCTTAGGCTGCAGTTCTTTCTCTGGGCTTGTATTTGTTTTTGCATCCCTCAAAGGCTCAATCCTTCTTTGCTGCAGGGCCAGTCATCCTGCCCTCTTTAAACAACTGACAGAAGTTTCCAAATCAGCGAATAAATTCCTGAGGAAATCCCCATGCCTCCCTGTCAATGGCATGCCTGGCTGGAGTACTAGCAAGACCTAGTATCCTCCCCTCATAGTACCGTGAAACAACCTGTTGTTCTTTTGAAAACAGAGCTTATGTAAAAGAGACTTTTTCATAGAAGTTAATTTTCAAATGCTACGGTATGACTTGCATCACTTTGGATGAACCTCCTTGTCCCTCCAGACAGTTGTGGTGCATGCTGGGGGGAGCAGTTTTCATTCTTGCCTTAGACTTTGTGCACTGGTGCTGACTTCGATTGGTGTGGATAGGTGAGTTGGCTTGTTCCCTGCCTGAAATGCAAGAGTGAGTGTAGTGGCTTTTTACCCCCACCACTTTCTCCCCAGATAAGGGATCACCATCTAAAATCTTGCAGGAAGCTGGTTTAGACGGTGGGGTGAATAAAGCTTTTGGTCTTCAATTCAGTATTTCAGCAATTCAGCAATGCTGATAAATATCTTTACTCATTTTCTTCTGGATAAATGCCCAGATTTCTACCTCTCCCTGAATTCTAGGTCATGATACCAGATGTGCTCATTCATTTTAATTCTGTACATTTACAATGTCATTTCTATTTTTTCTGAAAGCCTTTACCTGGGGATATGTGCCTGCAACTTGAAGATATTTGATTTGCAGTTCATCCTTTTATGTCTTTATGTTTAAATGTATACTGTCTTCAAGAGTCTGAATCAATTATCACTAAAGTCACTGAGAATTCTTGTTTTTGGATTAATAGGCATTGAGTCAGGGCCCAATAGCTGGTAGCACAAACATTCAAAAGCCCTTTAAAAAAGTTCAAAACTTATTTGATTACAAATTTTTTTCACGCCTATTTTTAATTAGCCCTGGGTTGGTTTGTTTTATACCTTTTTAAAGTAATTAAATTTTTCCTACTCCTTGGAAAAAGTGCTTTATTGCCAAAAGAAATAAATTCAAACTGCTGCCTGCAGACTTGTATACAGCATGGGGAGCTATTTCTGAGGCAAGTCTTTTCTTAAAAATAAGATTTCTTGGTACAGAATCAAATGAATAGCAAGCAAGTGTCTCTGTGTTTGGGATAAACATGAAACTATTATGATGTGACTAGAAACTTCTTCACTAGGCAGGAAAATATGCTTTTGTGTTTCTTAAGCTATTTGCTTTTCATGCTTTCTTCACCTGCTGTTTGAATATAGACTAATAGGTTACCAAATAACTTTGCTTTACATTCCAGGAACAGAAATCTGATATAAACCAGAGATTAAGATTTCAAAAACATTTTTCTACTATTTTATATAAACATATACAGTCTGGAATTTAGTACAAATTGCAGATTCTAGAAGTGTTCTGTGTTTTTCAAATCATTCATTTTCAAATAATTTTTCAAGAGTAGTACGTGACGATACCACTGGGCCTGGGACTAGACCAATATACAGTAACGTACTGTTACAGGCTGAAACAAATGTAATTGAACATAGCTGATGTAAGAGCCACCTTACCTTCAACAAGACTTGTAAATAAAGGTCTTTTGAATAAATTGATATCAATTCTGTTCCTTTATGGACCAACTAGCTGAAACACTGGGTACCCAAACGTGTACTCTGATGTGTTTTGATTAGAATGTGTAATCGGGTCTGGTAGAGCACTTTACATACAAGACTCCAGCATGGTGCAGCGTCTCATGTATTCAGCACCCTGTGTTTCAAAACGGTGGTGAAGGTGCTTTAACTAAAAGTGCTCCCGAGGTCCACTCTCATTAAAACACCCCCACCCCACCCTGGAGCATGTGTATAGGCAACCACTGTGGCCCCTCACTCAAAACAAAGCTACATGCAAGGCTGGAGTCATGCAGCTGGTAGTTGAGTTAGTTTATGGGATTTCACGGTAATCTAAAAACAAACTCATGGCATGATGTAATTAGGACAATGTGTCCATGCATGAGAGAATGAGAAACACCAGGGAAGAGAAGATTCAGCTATAACAAGCTGTGGGAGTAGACCTTTCAGGAACAGCCCGTAAAGATCATTTAGGTCTGAGGCAGAGGTTTTATAAACCAGTTTGACCCAAATCAGTTAAGTCTGATACTAAATTCAACCACATTTATCTTATCTCATTTTGAATCTGGTGTATGTGCATTGAGCTTTTGTTCTGGTACAGGTTTAAACCAGTTTCTGAAGACTTAAACCAGTTTATATGAAACTTCTGTCCCTAGCCTTAGGGCTCAGTTCTGGCTGAAAGAGACTTAGAACTACAAGCAAAGAAACTGTACTCTTCTTTGATTCCTCTAGTGTTCAAGGAAACAGGACTTCCTCCCATTCATTGTAAATAAATGATATCCCATGAAAGGAACACCTGGTTCCATTATCAATTTCTCCTCAAACTGAAACAGCCTACAAACCAAATTTGGCTGACAATGGCCATCAAAGAGGTAATGATGCATTTGAAATCCCAGGTTCTTTAAATATATCTTATTAAAGTTAGCAAATCTTCCTTAGTAATCTGTGAACCTTCCTTGTTGACTTATATTGCAATAAAGTGTAGGAACAAGGACATGATTCAGGAGAAAGGAATTTGGACACAAGTAATTCTATTTTGCATGACAATATGCTTGAGAGTCAAGTTCTTTGTGATGGATCCAATGTACACATTAATAAAGGAAATAATGCTTAACTCACTCCCTTTTTATGCCTCTCTTTTTGTGCTTCTCTAACTCAGCAGTTGTGGATACCACATTATTAATGGTTGATTTGGGAATATGCCCACAAAAGCCACTCACTCAGGTAGTTAAGATTATAATGCATTATTTTAACTGTATTTGTAATACTTTACTAAGGGAAATGTCACCAATTATTCCCAGTCTGATTGTTAATGCTACTTAAAACTTCAAAACAATAATAACTATAGAGTTTCCTTCTCATGTACTCACATTAACACTCCTTTTTAGTAGTGTAATGAATTCATTTCAAAGTAAATAATAGAATTAAATACATGAGCCAAAAGGATTGGATCAGCACTGTGAACTTCTTCACTGGTAATGAATCTTGCTTTAATAAACGATTAGAGTTTATGAGTTCCTCAGGGCCAGCCTTACAGGTGGGTGATGTGGGAGACTGCCCAAGGCATGACACAAACACACACACATACTCTGCCTCCACTCCCTTCCTAACTGCCTTTGTCTCTGTCTGCAGCAGTGTCACCGATCTGGAGCGGGGTGGAATTGGCCAGCTGCAGGGCTCTGTGATGATGATGCCATGCCACTACCTGCTGAGCAGAGCCCGCTGCCCCATGCCTGCCACTGGCTCTGTGAGTCCTACTACTTACGCATGAGTAGGCTTGGCAGAATTCATTTTTTATCACTAAACGTCAAGAAACATGGAGTTCACCTCACACTCACAGGCTGACGAAAAATATTTCCATTATTAATAATAAAAAAGAGAAGAACAGAAGGGAGTTGCAGGCTGGAATATAGAGGACAGGACTCTTGAAAGAGAAAAACAGCAGGTGGTATAATGACTCGTCAATTAAGCAATTAGTTGCTCATACACAGGTGCCAGAAAGGGGGCAGGAGGGAGATAACATGTTACTTAAACCCCTACTCAAAGCCCAGAGGGGTGGGAAGTGAAGCAGCCTACTGTTGAGACTGGTACATAGAGAAAAAGACTCCAATTAGAAAGGATTCAAATTTTGGTGTTTCTTTAGCCGTTTTTCTTTTTTTGCCATCCTGGGTATGGAAGATCTTTATGCTGTTAATGTGGTTTAAAATTTTTCACTTTCTTTATGAATGTACTACCAAATGAACAGAACAATTTAAGGCAGGTATTTTTTTTTTGATTTATGGATATTTACTTTTTATATTTTGACATGTAATTTTTATAAGTTTTTTTAACAACATACTGTCATTACTAAATTGTCTGCCCCCACACCCAGTTTTGCACAATCCTGAAATTTTAAATTGATAAAAATCAAAATTTTTATCTAGGATTCTGGATGGACTCAGGAGAGGCACCGCTAGGCCTAGGGTCAGGGAGGACTGAGTTAGGGAACTTCTGGTGGGACTGGATGTGTTTAAATCAGCAGGTCCAGATGATCTCCACCCCAGGGTGGTGAGAGAATTGACAGGGGTCATTGCGGGGCCCCTGGCATGGCTTTATGAGCACTCGTGGTGCTCTGGTGTGGTGCCAGAGGACTAGAAAAAGGCCAAATGTGGTCCCCATTTTCAAAAAAGGGAGGAAGGAGGACCCACGTAACTATAGGCCTGTTAGTCTTACCTTGGTCCTGGGGAAGCTCTTTGAGAAAATTATCCGGGAGCATATCTGTGAGGGACCAGCAGGGGAGATTATGCTTAGGGGCAATTGACATGGGTTCATTAGGGGCAGGTCCTGTCAGACCAACCTGGTTGTCTTTTATGATCAGGTCACAAAATCCTTGGACGCAGGAGTCACGGTGGATGTAGTCTTTCTGGACTTTAGGAAGGCCTTTGACACTGTCTCTCACCCCATTCTCTTTAAAAAACTAGGCAACTGTGGCAGTGATGCCTACACAGTCAGATGGGTCACAAATTGGCTAGAGGGCTGTACCCAGAGAGTGGTAGTGGATGTGTCATTTTCAACCAGGAGGGATGTGGGTGGTGGAGCCCCCAGGGCTCGGTCCTCAGGCCTATACTGTTCAACATCTTCACTAGCTACTTGGATGAGGGGGTGAAAAGCACCTTGTTCAAATTCACGGATGACACTAGGATGTGGGGAGAGGCAGGCACGCTAGAAGGGAGGGACAAGTTACAGCTAGATCTGGACAGGTTACAGGGATGGGCGGATGAGAATAGGATGGGATTCAATACTGACAAGTGCAGGGTACTGCACCTACGGAGAAAGAACCAGCAGCATACCTATAGGCTGAGGAACTCCCTTCTTGTCAGCACAGAGGCAAAAAGGGATCTTAGATTCATTATTGATTCCAAGATGAACATGGGCTGCCAATGTGAGGACGTGGTCAGTAAGGTTAACTGCACCTTGTCATGCATCCACAGATGTATCACGAGCAGGTCCAAAGAGGTGATCCTCCCACTCTATGCAATATTGGTCAGGCTGCAGTTGGTGTACTGCATCCAGTTCTGGGCACCGCACTTCAGGAGGGATGTGGACAGCATGGAGAGGGTCCAGAGGAGGGCCACTCACATGGTCAGGGGGCAGCAAGTCAGGCCCTTATGAGGAGAGGCTACGGGACCTGAACCTGTTCAGCCTCCACAAGAGAAGGCTGAGGCGGGATCTGGTGGCCATCTATAAACTTACTGAGGGGACCAACAGGGGATGGGAGAGACACTATTCCCTTGAGCACTACCTGGAGTAACTAGGAATAATGACCACAAGTTGATTGAGAGTAGGTTCAGGCTAGACATCGGGAGTCACTACTTTACAGTCAGGGTGGCTAGGATCTGGAACCAACTTCCAAGGGAAGTACCAACCCAGAATAGAGTTGTGGCATTTAGGAGTTTGTGGTTAGAAAGGGGGCTTGAATATCTTGAAATGCACGGACCCCCATGGACGTCCTGTGTTTGTGCAATGGAATGGGGAGAAGGCAAAAGGTCTCCCATTTCATGGTGAATCCATGAAGAAGTCAACCGCTTACATGGTCTTGGTATTCACTTCAATGCCAGGCCTGTTCCTGGCAAGCATTAATAGCTTGTTCAAATAGTGTAGTGTACCATTTCCCAAACTTTTGATATCTGGGCACACTTTTTTCTGGATTAAAATTTGTAGTACACTTCACTAACACCTGAAAAGGGGAGCAGAGAAGTGGCACGAATGCACTTTGAAGATGCCTGATCCTGGTGTAGCTCCCCAGTGGCTGGAAGGTACACATGTGGCAAATCCACTGGGAGAAATGATGGCAATTCAGGCATGGGGAAAGCCTTCCTTGGGGAGATGGAGTCGGACTGAACTGTCACGGAGCCACTTGCTGTGTGCCGTGAGACCAAGGTGGGGTGGGGGGAGGTTGTAAAGAAACTCAATGCAGTTCTGGGAAGCTAACAAGTGAAAGTATGGCTGGGGTGGGTTGGGGAGGGGGATGTAGGAACACTTGTTGGCAAGGGCTCCTCAGAACTCAATGTGGTGGGGCTGGGCAAGAGGTCTCCTGACTGCCTGTAATTACGTAGTCCTGAGAAGGGAGGGGAGGTGACCTGCACCCACCTGCCCAGTGGGAGGGCATGGCTTGTGTGCAGAGCAGGGCACAGCAGAGTGTAGAACTGAGTGCCCAGGTGTGTAGCATGGCCATGTCCCCAGGGTGCAGGCTGTGTGTGGCAGAAGCACTTTGCAGATGTCCATTCCTGGTGCCTCTTTTCCTAAATGCCCCCTCCCCAGATGCAGCATACACTGCACTCTTCTGTGCTCTGCTGTGCACATCCTATGCCCCCCAACTTAACATGTACAAAAAGAAAAAAGAAAGAAAGTAAAATATCATTTTTCATGGCACGCTTCTGCCCCTCTCATAGTACACTAGTGTGTCACAGTATACCCTTTGTGAATCACTGATATTTTGCAGAGTAAGAAGAGAGAAAGCTTCAGCTGCAGAAGGAGGGAAATGTCATTTCTAAGTGTATACTAAGGGATGTAGCTCTTCTATTCACTGGAAGGCTTTGGGAGTTATACTATTGTATGTGTTCAAGGCTGAACTAAGACCTTATTCATGCAGTCTAGAAGAGTATCACTGAATTATTGTACTTCCCAGAGTTTAAATCCCTCTTAAGGCTGCTCCTGGGTGTTTCAGATCCACACAACACAATAGGTAGGCCATGACTTAATAGCATGATAGAGCTTATAGTTAGCACTCAAAAAGAAAAGCCACACCTCCATCTACTACTTGTAATAATTGTTAATACAGAAAAGAAGAGTAAGAGTAGTAGCTCCCTTATTCATTCCTAATCTATTGGTAGCTACTCAGTCAGCACATATACACATGCAATTAATGCACATGAATAAACCAGTGCATGTTCAATCGCTGTTTGAATGCGCGCCTAGGAGCAATTAACATGCAGCACATGGAGCCTGGTTGGCACAGCCCTGGCTGGCAGGGTGCCCCTGGTGTCAGTCTGCCAGCCCAGGGCTATTCCAACCCAGCTCAACGTGTTGGGGCACAAGGGTACTTCAGTGCAGGGCTAGGCAGCAGGTAGTGCCCACACTGAAGCACCCTCGTGCCCCTGCTAGCTGGATCAACCTCTACACATGCACTGCTGTGCATGAAAAAACTGCACCAGGGTAGTACCTGTATGTACGTGTAGGATTAGTATTTGTATTTACTACTGCTACCCTTCTTCAGAGTGTATTAGTTTTCTGTGCCCTAATAACAGTGCATGTGTATATGCTGAGATGTTTACTGTGGAGCTAATTAGTCCGCTGCTCAGTAAATATCTCATGTAGACATGCCCAATGTGAAACATCTGAGACCTTTCATTGTGTCCTCAGCGTGAGCTTATTTGTACATTAATTTATTTGAAGGAAAGAGCCTTGTTACTAAAAATAATGAATTAAAAGGCAATGATACGGGCACAGTGTCTAAGACAATTGTTGACTCATTGTTATTACTGGTGTTCTGGAGTCCAGGCTCTCTAAATTTATAATGTTCCTCCTTCTCTCAATTGATCTCTAATTTATACTGTTCCTTTCACTGGCCTCACAATAAAGGCAGGATCCCTGGTTGTTGGTGTACTGTCTTTCTGGTATTTGACACCAACTGACTAATGACATCTAACTGCCGTATGCTTTCTAAAAATGCCTTTCCACGCCTCTTTGACATTACTCTGTTAATTTTTCCTAGTGAATTCAAAGTTTCTCCAGTTGATTTTATTTATTGTCATGTACTACCTATTGCTGTGTACTAGACCCAATTCTCATTTCCTCGTATAAATGAATAGGAAATAGGTCCAAATTCAGTGATGTACAGTGGCTGTTTTGTACCACACCGGCAATGCAAAACTGCCAGACTGTTGGGTTTGCATTATTCGTGGCAGAAGTGTACCCTATTGGTTTCAGCACTATTGCTTCATCTATAAATAAATATTTTAGGTAAAACCAGTATGGCTTTCAATAGTCTCCTATGTAGTGTTACTGACATGACAACTTAAAACTTATCTTTTCAGGTGTTTTTCTCTTTCTCTCTCTCTCTCTCATATGCATAAATTATAGCAAACGTAAGATGGCAAATGACTTCTGTAAATGCTTATTAACTCTTCAGAGAATATGGCTCATTATTCCATCTCTCATAAATAGTATTGCAACCTAATATAGTAAAGGATAATGATTCTTTCACTGTCATAGAAGTTGATCAGTAAAAGTTTGTTTTCCTTCTGTTGTCCTTTATTGATGACTCAGTTTATGAGAGCCTGCATAATTTCGGTGGTAAGGTGGAGCCTCTCATTTCTGAGCAATTGGAAGAGAAAATGCATCAGTAAATAGGTAACTGTTGGGATTTTAGAAAATCAGCTGAAAATAGGAAAAGGTGTTCAATAGAAAATATTGGCCTGATTTTATTATTTTAAAATTGCTAGTAATTCCTATCCCCGGGTTTTTAACGTCAGAATATGTCTGTCTAACAGCTAGTAGGTATATCTTTATTTTTCACAATTTCTCCCAAGCTTTTGTCAATGCTCAAAAAACTATCAAAGTCTTTCAATTTAAGTAGTGCCTTTGTGTTTTTCAGGTCCCCTTTTTACCATGGGACAAGTCAGTAATCTTGCTTGAGGATTTTTTTTTAAGCATAAACTTCTTTAGTAGCAACCATAAGGAATCATACACTTTCAGGAACATTACAGCATAGGGAGGAATCCCCACTCCCTTATCACTATATAGTATATGATGTGTTATTAAATAATTACTGCTCTCTGCACAGGAATATAGTTAATTGTCCTTAATCAACTTACATCACCTCAGGGCATTACCTCCGTCAAGGCTGTAATACTGTATCTTGTAACTATGTATTTAGGGACATTTCAAGTGTACATTATTGATCCAGCATACCATTAAGAGCTAATGTTTACATATCTTTGACACAATAATGGCCTATGATGTAATTCTATGCTCAGAGACTTTTACATGATGGTATATGTTGTCCAGGAACAACTCACTGTAAGGACTCTTGATGATATGTTATAAGACCTTCACGGAAAATTATCCCCTATTGAATCAATACACCAGCCATGAGTCATATTGTACACCAGGCTCATTTTGAAATGAGAGAACTATCAAAATCAATAAAGTAAGTAATTTTGCATTTTTTCCCAATAATAATAAATGAATGAATTATATTAAACCCCATATATGCATCACACTCTAGTCCACCCAACATAATAGATCAAATGAATATTATATTTAGGTACATATTATTATGACAGTTAAAAGTTCTTTCATGGCATTTGTTATGCTGCTTTCCCATCAACAAAAAAGCCAAATACATTTTTTGCATCAGTTTTTAAGATTAAGACAAACAAAGCAAATATGAATACTCCATGAGAGACAAGGAACACACTAAATCATGTGCAATATTCTGCACCTGAACTAAAACACAAAATGCCTCTTTCCCCATAGCTGTTTCTTTCGAGATGGCTCTACTTTGAAAAAAACACAAAATTTATAATACAACATTTCTTTAGTTATATCCATCCCTTTTAGCCTCTTGCTTCATCTGTATCCTGGTATATCACAACATAGTAGTGTATACAATGGGCACTGAAAGACATGGGGGAAAAAACATGCTTGAGTGGAAGCAGCAATGCATTACTTCAACCCAGCTCTGCAGTTACTATGCAAGTACTAAATGACTGTGCAGTAAAAACTGTGCAGTCAGGTACATGTGTAGAAGTGCCCAGTGAGACACTGAATTAAGAATGTACCACTCATCCATTTGCTCACACTTCTGGGCATGCACTGGGCTCAGTGCAGGAGTGTGCTGGGTTTAAAGTAAAGACCCTTTTTTTTCCACAACTGCAAGCAGCCAATAATAATAATAAACATAATTTAATCTACAATTTATAGGGATAATTGGAGCAATCCTAAAATTTTCCATTATAAAATATGTTTTTGGCCTTTTTTGAGTAGCTATGATTTCTTCATTGTAAAGGATGGAGTTAGACTGTTGTCAGTGGTGGCAGATGACAGAACAAGGAGCAACGGTCTCAAGTTGCATCAAGGGAAGTTTAGGTTAGATAGTAAGAAAAACTTTCTCATGAGGAGGGTAGCAAAGCACTGGAACAGGTTAGCCGGAGAGGTTGTGGACTCTCTATCCTTGGAGGTTTTTAAGACCTAGCTAGACAAAGCCTTGGGTGTGATGATCTAGTTGGGGATGGTCTTGCTTTGAGCAGGGGATTGGACTAGATGAACTCCTGGACTAAATACAGACAGTTAAAAAGCCCAAGGCTGAATTGATTCAGTCTTCACAGGTTAGTCTAAGCTGCATAGATTGAACTGATAGGCAAGTGAACAGACATTCACTTTCGATTTCAGAAATGCAGCTACATGCCTGCAGTGGCCCAGGCCAGAAGCTGGGGGGTGCTAGAGCACACCTTCCTGCTTGGCTGGAGTAGACAGCTTGGGCCAAGCGTAGTCCACCCAACCTGCAATGGGGTTTGTGGGGGAGATGCAGAGCATCCTGGGATGCTGGGGGACTGTGAGTTAACTTGAATCTGAAGGGGATGTCAGACAGATGTTCAATAAATTGATTTAACCTAAATGAGTCAAATCTGATACTACATCCATCCATGTTCATCTTAAACCAGATTTGGCCATTTTGAAAGCAGTCTATGTGCACTGAACTTCCGTTGTGTTACAAATTTGAACCAGTTTCTGATTACTTATACTGGTTTATGTGTAATTTTTGTCTCCTAGCCCTGAGGTCCCTTCTAACCCTAATTTTCTATGATTCTATATTCAAAGGATGGGCTGGCACCACTGTCAAAGCAACAGAAATATACAAGGCACTGGGGAAGCCTCAGAGCAGTCAGAGTGTCTGTATTGCGAAGGAGATTTGAAGGTAGCGAAGTGGTCTTTTTCCTACCTTTAATGCACCCAGTTTCTTTGACCTCAATACATAGGCCCAGGTACCCATGCCTTTCTTGGGTGGAAAGGGGAGAACAGGAAAGAGAGAGAGAGAGAGTCAATTCACTGGGCTGAGCTCCTCTATGACCGCTCCGAGACATAAGAGCCCTGTCTATACAGAGCTCTCGACAGAGGCAGAAGAGAGTAGAATTAAGACTGCAGAGCCAGCCATAAACCTTCTGAGTGCTTGATACTGAAACCTAAATCATTTTCTTTTTAATTTATTTTGCATG
This sequence comes from Crocodylus siamensis, assembly GCF_052110815.1. Lineage (NCBI taxonomy): Eukaryota > Metazoa > Chordata > Crocodylia > Crocodylidae > Crocodylus > Crocodylus siamensis. The sequence goes on along the minus strand of NC_143395.1, from coordinate 342,598,982 downwards.
GGATCATATCAGGGATACCATTTTTCAACAAGATTAGCAGCTGCTGCCATAAAATCAAATAGTAAATACTGGAGGTGTTGAAACCAGTGATATATTTTATTTTTAAATCGATCTTTGAGAATGGAACAAATAATTTCTTTGGGAATAATTCCAAGGGGAATATACCTCATGCCACATATTATTCCCTATTTTCCATGTTTTAGGAAATCTTGACATTGAAACCACCACTATGAAAAATAACTTTTATAAAGTGCTGTGTTGACTGTAATCATAAAATCCTTGTACAGTAGTGCCTAAACCATTTCTATCCAGGTGGTCTGCAACCTGTTTAATTCACAGTGGGTGCATCTACATGAGTTGCCACATTGCTTTGGCAGCAAACTATGGAGATGTAGCTCATCACTATGGTGACGTAGCATTGGTGGGCACAAACCGTGATGCTGACGCTACTGCATAGCAGGGTTAGAAACAACCCATGCGCCACCAGGACTGTGCAGTATTGGCAGTTACTATGCAGTCATGTAGTACTTTTAGAACTAAAGTACATTTAGAGCTAAAGCAAGTACTAAATGACTGTGCAGTAAAAACTGTGCAGTCAGGCACACATGTAGAAGTGTCCAGTGAGATATTGAATTAAGAACGAACTGCTTATCTGTTCGCTTTTCTATCAAGGAGGGCTGCTACTACAGTCAGTTACTGCTCAACAATGGGCCAGCACAGGTGATTAGAGAAGTGGTACCCTTTGAAATAAAGCCCATAACAATACACTGGAGCATCTCCAAAGCCCCGCATAAGTATTTGCTCTGTCTGTGTATACCCGTGGTTACTATGCAAGCATACTTCTTTACAAGGGAGGAGGGGAGGGATTAAGAATGATATGGGAAATGATATGGGTTATACTGAACAACAAAAAATGAAGGGTTAAATCTCACCTAATGTAAACTGGCATAGCTCCATTAGCTTTCATGTAGCTTCACCAGTTTATATTCATTGAGAATCTGGCTCAAAGTTTAATGAGTGAATTAGGAATTCTGGAAAGAATATTATTTAATCACAATGACAATAATGGTAACCTGTAATCAAATATTGTCTCAACTCACTGAAGTGTAATGAAGCAATCAAAATCAGATTATACGTATCTTAATCTTAATATCCAAGTCACCTTGTAAGAATAGTAACATTTTTCTCTATGTGCAACCTTCCACCTAAATATCCTATTGCCTTTTACAAACATTAATTAATTGAATTTAACAATATCCTCCTGTTAGCTCAAAGCTACAAAAGAAGAAATCAAGGTAGCAGCAGTTCAAAACACTTGCCCAAGAGCTCAGTAAGGAAAATAATCCATGGAACAAAAGTACCTTTGGTCCAGGTAGGTGTCTCTTCCATTTAAAGCAATCTGTGTTGTACCTGCCTATTCTAGGGGTAAACCTGGCTTTATGTTTTCTGATTTCTGTCTTGGGTCTTAACCATAAGACCATACTTTAAATTATGAATTATAAACAACATTCAGAGACAGGATGCTTTAGTGATCAGGGTACTAGTCTAGTACTTTATGAGGTCTGAATCCAAATCTCTGTTTAGCCACAGAATCCCTTCGTGACCTTGGGCAAGTAATTTAGGGCCAAATCCAGATTGGTCTCTTAAGTAGTTGTAATTTAAGATGTCACAGTACCTAAAAGGTAAACACCTGATCTTGGGAGGATGATTCAAAGAAATAGTTAGGCACTTGTGCAGTTCATGTTAAGACCTCTCCAAATGGCAGTTCAGGGAGTTGTGGATATTGTGTAGAGAGCTGCCTACAACTAGCCACTAAGAAGCACTGAGTGCAGGGTTTTGCCACTCTTTGGATCTTAGGGCCCAGACTCAGCACTGTGCTTATAATCCAAAGCACAGAGTTTGCTTTGGAGAGTTAATGCCTAATAGGGCTGTGCGAAGCTTCGGTTGCTGATTCAATTCGGAGGAGATATGGCCCGATTTGGAGCTGAATCTCCAAATCTGAATCAAGCTGGGAGACCAACGAAAAGGTCTGAATTGATCCGAAGCTTCTGAATCAATTCAGAAAAGATTCAGAGAAGATTTGAAGATTCAAAGATTTGGGCAGTCCCTACCCACCGCTGCAGGGAGCTGGACCCAGGCTCCATGCTAGTAAGTAGGAGATGGGGGGAGGAGGCTGCAGGAAGTGGGTGGGGGCCATGGGGGACCCTCCTGAGCACCCTTCAGCCCCTTTCCCCTCTCCCAGCCCCGTCAATGGCTACTCTGCCCAGCCCCAGCATCCTGGAATTTAAAAAAAAAAAAAAAGCCCCGCACTTACCAGATGCTGCAGTGGCTGTTGAGGCCTCTGGGGTCTCATAGCAGAGCACCCCCCCCAACGCAGCACGGGGCAGTGTGGGGCAGCAGGGATTCTCCCCCTCCCCTGCCTGGCAGGAGCTGGTGAGTGTGGGGTTTTGTTTGGTTTTTTAAGTGCTGGGAAGCTGGGGCCAGGTGGGGCAGCCATTGATGGGGCTGGGAGAGTGGGTGGGGGATGGGGCTTATTCAATTTGGAGATTCAGCCAATTCAGTGGTGGCTGACTCTCCAGATCAGATTTGGTTGAATTGATTCAGGACAGTGATTCAAATCACCAAATCGAATCACTGTCCCCCGAATTGGTTGAATCCGAAGTGAATACTCGTCACTTTGCACAGGCCTACTGCCTAACAAACATCATGCTTTTTGTATTAATCTAATGAGAAACCTGAATTCTAGGCCCTCCTGAGTCTGAGAGGATTTAAAGTCATATCTCCCACTTCCTGGGAGAATGCTCTAACTACTAGGCTATAAAATAGTTTGGGTGGGTGTTTCACTCTTCCTGTTGAAACAGGGCCAGTATGTAGCCCAGAATGCAAAAGGTGGGGTGTCAGAAAGATAGCAAGCCAGAAGAGTCCTTACTCTATAGCTAGTTATTTGGACACTCACCTGGATGAGGAGGAGGAGCATGTGAATCTTTCTTTTTGGATTGTGAAGATTGTGAGGCAGTTATGAACTAAAATGCCAAAATACTCATAAATACTCTAGCTACTAGGCTATTATTGAAGAAAACTAGCCCCAGAACTGACTCGTGGGGCACTCCACTTGATACCAGCTGTCAACTAAACATCAAGTCATTGATTACTACTCTCTATGCCTGATAATGCAGACAGTTTGCTTTCTACCTTAAAGTCCCTTCATCCAACCCATACTTCTTTAGCTTCCTTGAGAGAATGTTGTGGGAGACCATATCAAAACCTAGCTGAAGTCAAGGTATATCACATCCACTGGTCTCTCCACATCTACAGAGCCACTAGGTTGCCTCCCCCATTTAGTAAAGAACCCACACTTTCCCTGATCCTCCTCTTGTTTCTGGCATACTTGTAGAAACCCTTGTTACCCTTCATGTCCCCTGCTAGCTGCAACTCCAATTGTGCTTTGGCCTTCCTGATTTCATCCTTGAATGCCTGAGCACTGCTTTTATACATCCCTCTCCCTCAGTTGTTTGTCAAGTTTCCACTTCTTGTAAGCTTCCTTTTCATTTTTTAGTTTACTGAAGAGGTCCCTGCTAAGCCAAGCTGGTCTTCTGCCATACTTGCTAGTCCTCCTGCACATCAAGATGGCTTGTTCCTGAACTCTCAGTAAGGCTTCTTTAAAGTAAAGCCATGTCTCCTGGACTCCCCTCCCCATCAGACTGGCGTGATAAGGGTAATTTATCATATGATAGGCCACTTTTAAAGCACTCTGCAGCTGTCCATGTGTTTCACAGCATGGCTTTAGAGCACCTTCAGGGGGTTGATAGCATGACAAGTGTAACTTCTGTCTGTGCCCCTAGATGCCATTTTCACCACAGTGAAAGATTAACAGTCCAGGCCTAGCAGCAGGCCCTGGAAGTTGCTGTCTGGTTCCTGATAATATTGTTTCATTTTATTGGATAAGTTTAGTCCCCACGGTACCACAGCAGGGTTCCCAATTATCTGTAGATGTACAGACAGTCCATAAAAAATGGATAAAAGCCGTGGGCAAATGGTGCCTCCCGAGTCTGGGGGCGGGCATCAGATTGCCAACGAGGAGGGCTGTCCCCCAGCCGCCAATCACCAAATCAGTGGAAAAACCAGAAGTGTGCTTCTGGTGGCACTTTTGGTTTCATGTCTGGGGCTTCCAGGAGGTGCACAACTGATCTCAGGGGGTGCGCGTGCACCCCCTACACGTTGCCATTGCTAAAAGCACTTGTTCATAAGGTCTGTAAAATTATTTAGATGTCTAAAATGTAAGGATGGTTGCTAAAACCTGCTCTCCTCAGTGTTGCTCACTAAGACCTTTGGGTGTTTCTGGAAATTCATGTATTGCGTGTGTAGGAGGAGGGACAGGTGAAGGGAGGCCTGTATGCCAGAGAGTGAATCTGAGCACAGGGTGTGGGTCTTGGAGTATATCCATGTGCTCCTTACCCAGCAGGATCTGCCACTAGGTGCACAAGTGGGAGTGGAGGCATGGGGGACTCAAGTGCAGGATGGGGACACTTAGATGAGGGATCAGATGAAGGTGCTCCATTTTGGAGAACCTTAGGGAACTTGTATTCCCTGGAGTTAATCTGTCACATGATGCAGCCCATCCCCACCCCAAGAGCTATCTGCAGCAAGGGAGAGGGCAGGGGAGGAGGGTTAGGGTTTGCTTGGCCTCAGCTGGAGCAGGAGTAGATGAATTGGAGTCCCCACATAGTTTCATAGTTTCTAGGGTCGGAAGGGACCTAAGCAGATCATCGAGTCCGACCCCCTGCCATGGCAGGAAAGAGTACTGGGGTCAAACAACCCCAGCAAGGTGTACATCTAACCTCCTCTTAAAGACCCCCAGGGTAGGAGCCTGCACCACTTCTCTTGGAAGTTGGTTCCAGATACTAGCCGCCCTGACTGTGAAGTAGCACCTCCTAATATCTAGCTTAAATCTACCCTCTGCCAGCTTATGACCATTATTCCTGGTCACTCTTGGTAGTGCTTGGGGGAACAGGGACTTCCCCAGTGCCTGCTGGTCCCCTCTGACTAGCTTGTAACAGGCCACTAGATCCTCCCTCAGCCTTCTCTTGTGGAGGCTGAACAGGTTGAGGTCCCATAGCTTCATATAGGGACTGCCCTGCTGCCCCTGATCATGCAAGTGGCCCTCCTCTGGACCCTCTCCATGTTGTCCACATCCCTCTTGAAGTGTGGCACCCAGAACTGGATGCAGTACTCCAGCTGCGGCCTGACCAGTGCCGCATAGAGGGGGAGTATCACCTCCTTGGACCTGCTTGAGATGCATGTGTGGATGCAGGAGTTCCCCAACCTGTAGGTATGGTGCTGGTTGTTCCTCCCCAGGTGCATCACTTTGCACTTCTTGGTGTTGAATCCCATCCTATTCTCATCCGCCCACCCCTGTAACCTGTCTAGGTCTGATTGCAGCCTATTCCTCCCTTCTAGCGTGCCCACATCTCCCCACATTTTAGTCATCATCAAATTTAAACAGGGTGCTATTTACCCCCTCGTCCAAGTCACTGATGAAGATGTTGAACAGTGCGGGCCTGAGGACCGAGCACTGTGCAACCCCACTGCCCACATCCCACATCCCTCCAAGTCAAAAATGACCCATTCACCACCACTTTCTGGGTGTGGCCCTCCAGCCAGTTGGCGAGCCATTTGACTGTGTAGGTGTCGACACCACAGTCCCCCAGTTACTTAATGAGAACAGGTTGAGAGACAGTGTTGAAGGCCTTCCGAAAGTCCAGAAAGACTATGTCCATTGCTACCCCTGCATCTAAGGATTTGGTGATCTGGTCATAGAAGGCCACCAGGTTGGTCTGACAGGACCTGCCGCTAATGAACCCGTGTTGATTGCCCCTAAGCATAATCTCCCCTGCTGGCCCCTCGTGGATATGCGCCAGAATAATTTTCTCAAAAAGCTTGCCCAGGATCGAGGTAAGACTAACTGGCCTATAGTTTCCCGGGTCCTCCTTCCTCCCATTTTTGAGGATGGGAACCACATTGGCCCTCTTCCAGTCCTCTGGCACCACACCAGAGCACCATGAGTGCTCGTAAAGCCATGCCAGGGGTCCTGCAATGACCTCACCCAATTCCCTCAGTACTCTAGGGTGAAGATCGTCTGGACCAGCTGATTTGAATACATCCAGTCCTTCCAGAAATTCCCTAACTAGTTCCTCACTAACACTTGGTCTAGGTGAGCCTCCCCTGGGGCTTAAGGAGGGTCCAGTGTGGGAGTGACTGTTCCAGTCCCTGCTTAGGAAAATGGAGGCAAAGAAATCGTTAAATATGTTGGCTTTGTCATCTGGTGTGATGACCAAATTTCCTAGCGTGTCCTGCAGGGGCCCCACATTACCCGGAACCTTCTTTTTGCCCCCTATGTAATTAAAAAAGGACTTCTTGTTGATCTGGGTAGCTAGTCCTAGTTCCATCTCTGCCTTGGCCTTCCTGACTGCCCCCCTGCATCTCCAAGCAACTGCAGTATCGTCCTCCCTGGTGATGACCCCTCCCTTCCATTGGGTGTACGCCTCCCTTTTAGCTAGGAGACATTCCCAGATGCTTTTGGTGAGCCATGGGGGCTGTGTGCCCTACTGCTCCCTTTGATCCGTGTTGGGATTACCTCCCTTTGGGCTTGGAGGATCGTCTCCTTAAGGAGTGATCACTCTCCTTGGACACCTGGCTCCCCTCCCTTCCGGAGCCTCAGTGCTTCCCCGACTCTTCTCCTTAGCTCATTGAAGTCCACCCTCCTGAAATCTAGAGCTGCTGCCTTGCTGTAGGCCTTTGCCACCTTGTGCTGGATGATGAATTCCAGCAGGCGATGATCTCTGTCACCCAGGTGGTCAAGCATCCACAGCCCCCTCACCAGGTCGTCACCCATGGCCAGCACCAAGTCCAACAAGGCATCTCCCCTGGTGGGGCTGTGCACCTCCTGGGTTAGATGGAGGTCCTGCATTCTGGCTAGGAACTATGTGAACAGTCAGACCTGGCTGACTGCTCTTCCCAGCAGATGTCTGGATAGTTCAGGTCCCCCATGACCACCACATCCTTTGACCTAACCACCTCCGTGAGCTGACTTAAGAATTCCTGGTCTAGCTCTTCCCCTTGATTGGGAGGTCTGTAGTAGCCCCCCACCATTAAGTCTCTTTCCCCTAGACTGCCTTGTATTCTAACCCAAAGCACTTCAGAGTGCCCCTCCTCTGATTCTTTGCTAATTGATGAGGATGTGTATTCCTCCTTAATGTAGAGTGCCACACCCCCACCTTCACTGCCCAGCAGGTGACCTTTCCTTCCTATCCTGCATGACTGGGCGGTGAATGTCAGGGGCCTGCTTCCTGAGGGTAAACCCCAGGGGTGCTCCCTGGATTGGGGGACAGTCCCCCCAGCCCTCCCCCTGTTTGTGCGCTCTGTTCATGTGGCTTGGCATCTCACAGTGCCCTAGACCCCACCACTCTAGCTCAGGCCAGGAAAACCCCAGCCTACAGCTTTCTCCCCCTCCCCTTTCCTTTGCTGCAGATAGCACTGGAGCTGGGAGGGGCTGAGGGAGAGGGGCAATTCCTCCACTGCAGGCAGGCTCCTGCAGGTAAGCTTAATCCCCTTTCCCCAACCCAACAGGCAAGCATCTGTTGGGTCAGTGAGTTGGTGCTGTAACTCATGGTCCTTTATGTAAACAGCCATGAGTTACAGCGTGGCCTGCATGCCTGTCAGCATCCTAATGTCCTACTATGCAACTATCTACACAAAAGGTGCTCACAGCGAGTCATCAAAAGTGTTCCCAACAAGGACTCCAGGCTAGAGTTCAGCCCATTTAGCTTCTTTGGTCACAGTCCCTTGGGACTGTTAGTGCACAGGATACGTGTTTGGAATATGCACATGTAATCTAAGGTGTACAATGGTTTAAATGTCAGACTGCAATTTTCTTGTTAGCGAGAAATGATACATATGAGAAGAAAGGGAGAGACATTCCCTTTACTGACCTAGTTTTTTCCATTTTGAGGAAATTATTTTTTTTCCTAATTTTTAGCACATATTCCATACTGTTTTTTACAAACACCTGGTAGGCAAACATTAATAGTTACTGAAACAAAGCTATGTTTTTCTGGAGCATACCCAGAGAGATGCCTTTTAAAACATTAATATAGGTTAATTAACTAAATGAATACAGTTTCTTCTTTTTTCCATATCAGAAACAGAGTTGGATTTAAGAGACTATATTAACATGTGGAACTGGCTTAGGCTAGAGAAATCTTGTGAAATCTAACGAAAAAATGAGAGAAATGTTGGCATGTCAGTTGTTCTTAGGAGATCAGAGCTGTGTTTGCATGCGAGAAAATAGACCTTTTTTTCAGTTTTGGAATCAATTCAAACTCCCCTAAAATTCAAAGTGTTCAGGTTTGAGGTTCTGGGCTTGACGCCACCTCTGACAAAAACACTAGTTGAGATCTGAGGCCATATTTCATTTTAAATATGTGAAGTGCTTGTGATTTATAAAAAAAGAAAATAAGATAGCTAAGGTCACTAAATTCCATAGTTTTAAAAAAAATAAATTAAATAACCTAGTATAAAAAAAATCATGAAATTCTTATGCTAAAAGTTCATCCACAGTTAGAAATGAAATGCCAATGTGGGGTTGGAATACTTGACCCTAAAAACCCTTTCCAACCCTAAGGTAAACCGGTTCTCCGTGAAAATGTGGGTCTCAGTTCCCCTACCTCCTAAATGTCTGGACTTCATAAAGTATAGGATGAATGTATTTATTTTCCAGATGTAAAAGCACAAAATATTGTTCTCACTGAATTTGAGATCTTGCATTCATTGTTCATTTTCATATGAGATATTCACCTGTAAGATTTATAATAAATAGACTGACAGATGACCCTTGAATATCCTCCCTATTATACATGACAGTAAAGCTTTTCCAAGTTTTTGCTGAGTGATTCAAATGGCAGATTCCAACTGCCTCATACCACAGATGTCTCTGCAATACACACCCTATGGTTATTATACTCACTTATGATTATGTTGGATTTTGTTTATGTATAGTTTATGTAAAATAAATCAGAAAAGAATTATTTCAAAATAGATAGTGAAGTCATGCAAGCATTTTCTGAATGCACTTTGTTGTAGGATTAGCATAAATAGATTAGCATTCAAAACATGCATGCAATGAAATTCTTTTGAAAGGATGAATAACCTATACAAAATGGTGTGATGCTGAAGCACAACAACTGCATATACATTGTATTTTTCTATAGAGATTTGTCTCTGCACATGCATAGCAAATGGCAGCCCTGCTTTATTAAGAGTATGAAAACATTTTATTGTATGTATTTATGATATGATTCAACAAAAAGTAACAATCAGAAAAAGTATTTTGATGATAACGGGTCCTTCATGTTTACTTGACATTTTTATTTGCTGTGCCTTGAATAAATGTAAACTCCACATACAGAAAGGGTTGTGCACATGCCTCCTGGTTCGCTGAGATGAAATCTTTCTGATCACTTTTATCCCAGTTCACCAAGCTGCAGTAGCAAACATTACACAAGCACTGTATTATAGAAGTGGCACCTGTTGAGAAAATCTTGCAGCCTGATGGTTTTATGTATTATTCAGAGGGGCTTACTATGTGGATACTATTACTTAGACCTTGTTAATAGAAACAAACCAAATTTGAGAATGAATTTGCAAACAAGAGCCTTCATTTTGAATTACTGTACTCAAGGAGCTTTAAATATTCATTATTTGTGTGGACTACTCAAGAAGATGCTAGTGAATCATGAAATCTTCACAAATTTTAATCTAAATAATTCCAAAATACATTGTTATTTTCCAATTGTTATGTTAATGATATTGATGTGGGAAGTATAAACAATGGCATATGATTTTGATTAGCAGCCATACAGTACAAATTTATAAGTAGTGAATGTTTGGTGAGGACAGTTTGCATTTAATTTATCTGGCATTCACTGAAATGCACAGGGCTATATTCATAACTAATCATTCATAACAAGTACTTTTTCAGTTACAAATTATAGCCTTTCACATACATGGACTCAGGCAGATCCCTTGCATCATAGGGAAAATATTATTTTTCTACCTAACACTACCATTATTTCTCTATGGCATTTCTTACCCTGACAAAAGCTGCAAGTGCTACAGCGCTTGGTGCTCACTTAGTCCCATTGACACAAAGATATTCAGGTGGGCCGTTACACATTTCCAGATGCACTTTTCCCACAAGTAGGAAGACATTTCATTAATGTTGAAAGGGCCATTAGTAATTTGGAGAAACTCTTTCATAGAGACTTTGAAGGCCTTGCATCCTATGTGAAAAGGGGAAGTATCTTTACTATGTATGTGCAAAGGACCATATCCTTATCTCTTTTAAGTTAAAGGCAGTTCAATCATTTAGCTTCAGAAGTATTGGGCCCAGGTTACATAGACCTGCTCTTACACTAGCTAAACAGATTTTACTGGATATTAGGATGATGAAATCCCAACAAAAATTAAGTTAGACTAAACTATTGAAGAACTTCTGAACTATTTAAGGTATAGCTGCTCCACAGTCCTTTGAGTTGATGATTCAATACAATAATGGTTGGTGGCGTAAAGGTAGACAACACTGAAGAAAAACAAGAATGAAAATCAACTATAATCTGATCCAAATCTTAATGCCTGCAAAAGTCTCCTTCTACAACCTGCTGCATCAGGTTCTGGGCATGTGCAGCTATTTTTAGATTTGCAGAGATCTGTTTAGTGGGGATTGGAAGTCTGGCAATGCAGACACTCTAGACACACTTGGAACGCTTCTGCTCACATGCCCACAGCACTTTGCAGGTTAGACTTGGAATTAAAAGGGGTATGTGGCTCTGTCATTCAAAGTTTATGGAGACTGGCATTAGGTGTCAAAAAAATCAGGATCAGACTAGGGCTTGAAGGATTTAATTTTAACCCAACCCAGGACAGAAACATAGGCATTTATAGGCCCCTGAACAGGCAAAAAGAATAGAGTGAGCCATCACAAAACAGTTAAGTTTTCTGTTTCAGTTAGGAACTGAGGTATTTTTATTTATAGCTCTCTTCCCCTTCTTAAATATTTCAGCTATTTAAACTTACTACTTAACAGCTTTGTTTTGGAAAATGGCACCCCCTCCTTCATTATGCTTGCTTTTCAGCAAATTTCCTTTTCTTTGTTATTATTATATCAGCTCACAGTTAAATAATAATAATAATAATGGGTGCCTATACATATGAAGCGAGGCTGCTCCAATGCATTGTAATTATAGCACGTTGGAGCAAACTCGATTAATCAAGTCCGCTGGAGCGTGGTAATTACTGTGCTCCAGCAAACTCCAGCATCATGTGTCAGCATCCCTACACAGAAAAATGGCTGCGGGGGCACTTTAACTAATTGATGAGCTTTAGTTAAAGTGCCCCCTGCTACCATTTTTCAGTGCAAGGACACTGATACACATGATGCTCCAGAGATATCTATAAATGCCCAATAGTATTTACGTGTAATACCATTATCATTGTTGTTATATTGTTATCATATTATAATAATTATGATACTAATAATGCTAATAACAACTTTATAACCTATGCTCAAAGCCTTGTGAGCTCAACAAAATGAAAGCGCTTTAAGTATATAGACCGCTTTTCATCATCATAGTTTGCCTTAGCGTTTTAAAGACTACCTCCAGTGGTTTCATAGTCAAGTATTGTGTATATATTTTTAAAACAACAAAATTCATGTAAAGTTATACAACATACAAGTTATATTATTTCACAATATTATTTTGAAACTTTGAATGTCGAAGTTTCAGCATTTCTCTGCCTGTAGTTGATTATAAGCTCAGTTCATGGGAGTTTCAATTCAGGAAGGCGATGAAAATACAAACAGGTACATTTTAATTCATTGTAACATTTCTTGAGAAGCAGTTAGATTAGGATATTCTTTCAAAGTGTGTTTCAATGTCTATTATCTGTTATCACTTTCTGGCAATTCAGTTTTATTTTATTTATTTTGTTTACTTCACAGGTACTAGTGACTTACATCAGTGTTTCTCAACCTTTTAAGTAGCAAGTACCCACTAACTTCTGAAAAATTTAATAAGTAGCCCAACACTCAATTTTCCAGGGGATTTTATATTTACAGACTAATGTGTGCCATATGTTGGCAGAAGGGCTGTGTATATAAGCCCGTGATAGGACAGATGTCTGATTTGGTGTGGATTGGGTTGCCATCTTTTACACTGGGGTGCACAACTCAAGTATGTATGTGGGTTAGAGGTGATGTTGGCCAAAGCTAGGAGAGCTGAACTCAGTGCCATGCAAAGCATGGTGAGAGAGAGAGGAAAAGAGGGCAAGAGAGAGAGAGTGTTAGGGTACATGTGTACCCCCTGCCTGCGTACCCCCAGGGGTACATGTACCACAGGTTGAGAAACTATGGCTTACATGGCCGAAGAGAGATTCAGTAATCACAGAGGTCCTATCAAAGGTAGTTAATTACCAGTAGTAGGCAGGCTGGATTTGGGCCTACCTCTTATTCACTGTACTGTCATCCAATTGAGTTTTCATCAGAAATAGAAAATATTCATGATATTGCTACTACCTGTGAACTTTATATAGATATTACCTTGAATTCTGTCATTACTCTTTGATATTAGTTCTAAGTATTAAGTATTATGCAGTAGTGTTGGAGTGATGTTGTAGCCATGATGGTCCAGGAATTATGCAAGAGGCAAAGATTTCTTAGGAAAATATCTTTTATTGGACCAACTTCATAGTTGCAAGTTTACTATGAAAAATTAGTGTTGATTATTTGGTGGCCTTTCTGAAAATTGTTTACATTCATGTACTCAACATTTTCAGCCATGAAGCCCAGATCCTCGTTTCAAAGTTATATAGGAATTACAAACCTAATATGCTTTAGGGTCTGGCCTAGGTCTGAAAACAAAAGACCCTTAGGTTATTTTTAGGCATCTATATCAGTGTTGTGACTTATGATACAGATAATGCTGAGCACTGACAACAATCAGTCCAGATATGATGAGCACTGAAAACAACCCAGACTTTAATGGGAACCATGATTGCTTCTCACTTCTGAAAATCAGAAGCTTATTTACTGTAGATGCCTAAAAGATTAATTTGAAAACCCCTACCTTTTTAAACTGTTTTTTGTTTCTTTCATATCCCTTCTGTAGGGAAATAAATATTATTTATTGCCTTGGTTTTTCTTCTCACTACAACTTCATGTTGTGAAACACAATCAGCCAGGTCATAGCCCACACAGCTGACCCTTCCTTGGATACAGTAGGATTACTCTGAAGTCACAAGAGTTTAAGCAGATGCAAAGGATTTTCTGACCCCCTCAGGCTAAAATATGAAGAGACACCAAGTGAGGGTTGTAGAATATGCTCATCTTTCTGACCCTCAGTAAAGACAAGAAAAAAAAATTCTGTGAAGCAATGTTCAGCAGATGTTCTCCTTTTTCACTATACACAAAAAAGCCAGATTTAAAATCCACATGATGTCTCTAGGATATATTTTTGTTTAAGATGACATCAGACCTATTCTTTATCATGAAAAGGCAGTTGCTTATAGGCCAGGTAGAGACATTATACTTTTACCAATGAAAGTGATTGGAAGCCGGTCTATACCCACACATAGGCTGGTTTAAAAATGGCAGAACCCAGTCTAAGATTGGCACCCCCTCCACTCCTCACCCCCAACAAATGGTGAATGTGTGTTCAGTTCTGTTTGCTACTGATCTAAGCAATGCTTCTTACAGAAAACTGTGTAACGTAGCGTGATTCCACCTCGTGCTTTTTGAATGCTTGTACCAAGCCATAGAGATTAAACTTCTACTGTGTTTCACAGTATTTGATGTGATGGCCCTGTATTTGATGTGGTGCAGAAATGTCCAATCCAGTGGGCACTGCAGGAAGCCTGATGCTTCATGCAGACAAACTTAGTGCTTTGCCCAAGAGTGTCTACACACCAATGCCTCATGTGCCAATTCATGAAAATTAGGTAATGTATCTACCTTAGTACTTCCCTGAGCACATGCCCAAAGCTAGCTGTAGGTTCTTTGCCTTGGTTGTACTCATTTACACATGCTCAGGGATGTTTTACAGTGGTTACATTGCCACATTTCCAGGATTGGGTGAGGTCTAGACAGAACTGACTGGGGAAAACATGTCAGACAGCAGCACTCCCAGGCTTAGCACAGCGGCAGTGAAAAAAATCCTCGAGTATCTCCCAGAACTCCCTCTGCCCCTGCCACTGCATCTTGTCACTGGGTGTACCATGCAGTCTGCCCATGTGGCTAGGTAACTCAGCTGACGGGTATTAAGCAAGTAATAGCCTTTTCACCTCCCTGCCCCTCTAGGGAAGCTACTTCTGCTATGGGAACTGTCTTTGCAGACCCCTTACTCCTTTTGGAGTTCAAGAGCCGCCATCATCCCAAGCAAAGGCAGAGGATGGAGAGGCTCTTTGTGGCCCTCTTCCATGTTAGCCCAGTTATGAGGTACAATCCAAACCTCAGTGTTTTAGGTGAAAGGAGCCCTTTAGTAAGCCTGGGTTTTTGTGTTAGCATCTTTTCTTGTACTGCAATAGTGTGTCTGTGAATCTACCAACATGATCTATTCTGAACAGTCGTTCTTTTATGGTCACTAAATGTAAAGGCAGGGTAGAGTTGTACCATATAGACTGATTCAGCAATACACTATATCTGGTCAGGAAAGCAGACTTGCTTCAACTCAGATCCTACAAATTCCACCCCACCCCCAGCTAAAACTTCACACATATACCTGCATTCTCATTAACAGCCAGACTTCTGCAAATTCAAAATTCAAACTCAGCTTTATAGCATGCCTTGAAGTTCAGTCCATTTGGGGAAGAGAAGGAGTCAATTCCAAAGACAGCTTGAAGGCAACCCTATTAGGTTCCAAAAGAGTACTAGTCCAACTGCCTGTGCTCAGTTGTAGTAGTAGCAAGGCATAAAAAAGGGGCAAGCCCTCTGGTACATAGCTTCCATCCCATTCAGGACTGAATACTGCAAAACCAGCACTTTAAAATGTGGAAGCTGGGGCTCTAGAACTGATTAAAAGAAATGTCAGCATTTAAAGATGTGTCTGCTCCGCTTTCTAGAAATCAATAGTCCTAGGCTCTGAGGTCAAAAGAATGCTCTGCTATGCATTTCCTAATGAGCATTGTCCTGAGGACTGACAAATGAGTCATGAGTCAGAGGTGACCAGAACAAAAGGCAACAGCATAGGATGGCCATGGCAGTCACAATGACTGCCAGGTCCCAGATGTAGTGTGGCTTTCTGTATCATCACCTGCTTGACTGCCATAAAAAAGAGATTGGAAGCCAAAACAGAATTCAGGAGCTGCTTGTCCTACCCACTTCAGAACTTGTCTGATACTTCTGCACTAGGTGAAATTTCTGTCTGTCTTTCCAGTGCAGCATTAGGCCAAACCTAGAATTGGCAAGTTCATACCATTTCTCTGCCATAGGCTCTGCAACTTCTGGACCAGATGAACTCTTTCAAGGAGTCAGCTACACCCAGCTGGAAACAGTCAAGTGATTTTTATTGTGAATCTATCTTCTCTGCAGCCAAGTTTTTTGAAATGGGTGATAAGCTCCTAAGTCGGGATGGGCAATTATTTTGGACGGACAGCTGCTTACTGAGTTTTGGCAAGCCATCGAAGACCATATGATAGGCAGCCAGGAGCAGATAAATATTAATTTTCTAAATTTTTATCCCACGGGCCGGATAGAATGGCCTGGTGGGCCGCATCCGGCCCCCGGGCTGCATTTTGCTGAGCCCTGTCCTAGAATCTGAAGATAGCATGTCAGACCAGCTCAGGGCAACTGGGTACCTTTGCTTAGTCCCATTAATGGATGTTCTAAATTCTAATATTAGCAAGACAGGGTCTTTCTTACCTTTCTTTTTTATTAAATGCCAGTAGAGATGATCTCCATCTGCTGCTAATGAGTACTACTAATGTCTTTCCTTGTGGGTTCATAACACATAATGCATTTTGATATTATGCAGGCGTATCTGAATTATCTTGGGTATCAGAAACAACACCAAGTTTTGCTGAGACTGATTAGTCCTGTTGATAAGCAAGGTATGCAAGCTCAGGTAGAGCCCCTCACCACTTCAGTAATTTTGCTTTAAGTACCCATGTTAACTTGCTTATTTCTATATAACACAAAACAGCGCTGAGTGACTATATCCTGTGGCAGCCAGTCATCTAGTACCATGAAGAAACAGGTAGCTAGATTCCTCTTTAAGTGATAAACCCTTCTTATCATCATTTTTGTCTAAAAGAACTAGAACAAAACTAGTTAATTCATTGGCATTTATTTTCATTATATCCTTTAATGTCCTTGAAATATTTTCAGGGCCACAAGATTATCCATTTACTTTGCACTGACAAAGATCAGAACCTTGAATTGGAAGCCCTTTGGAGAGATTCAGAAGCATGTACTTACAGGACTGTTTTGTTAGACTCAAAGCCAGAAGAGCCTAATCCCCCAGTTCAGAGGAGACTATCCCATCACTGTAATACTTTATATGATCTTGGTGCTACATAATCTAAAGTCTAGTCCTAATTTGCTTTTGCCAAAATTTCCTTTCTCAGTTTAGCCACTCATTATATCAAGCCCACAACTGAATTGTAATGAATGGGTGAGAGGGGAGAAGTAAAATGTGGTGATGGGGTTTACAGAGTAGTATGGTTCAACAGGGGATAGAAATATGGCATCTCTGGGGTGGGATGCAATTGAGATCATGGTGTAGTTATAATAGCACTAGGATATAGCTTTTGGGTGAAAGAGTAGAAGGTGTGTCCTGCTATGTGGTTATTTTTTTCATGTCCTTGTTTTTATGGGCTTTTGTTAACTATGTTATATATGTAGCAATCTGAAAAATTGCTTCAACAAAGATTTTTGTGACTTTATTGTTTCCTGGATATTAACTTAAGAATTAAATTCTTAAACTTCCTGTTGCATTAAGTTACGTTTTGTTTTTTTGGGTTTTTTTGGGGGGGGAGGAGGGTTCTTTGTTTTTTACCAATAAAAACCAAAATGTTTATTGCTAGATTTTTTTCAGATTTGCCTCCAGGTTTTAACTACATATGCAAATTGTATAAGCAACATAGAAATGCAAGAATTTGGAGCAGTGGTTCTATTTGTGTACATATATACTTGGCTGTATTTTGGAACATATTATTGTTGATAAAAGTTTATGTATGAATATAACATAAAGAATACTAACAAACGTACCCATACACTTTTGGTGGCCCCTTGGAAAATCTGGCTGTAATCTAGAGTCTGAACAAGACACAACTTTGAGATGCAAGGTGAAAATATTGGACAGATGTACTATGTTTAATGATATTAAGGAAATATCAAAGTCATTTCATAATATCTGTTTTAAATCTAACTGTGACTGGAATCTTACCACCATTGTAATCAATGAATGGGTGAGAGGGGGGAAGCAAAATGTGATGATGGGGTTTACAGAGCAGTATGGTTCAAAAGGGGATAGAAATATGGCATAAGTGTGTTTAGTATAACTCCACAAGTGTTTTAACAGATATAATAATACATAACAGAAAAGAAACAGCATGGAAGTTGTTAATCATCTTTTTAGGGATAGTATTTTTAAAATGAGAGCAATTTCCTTTATCTTCTTGTTGTACATTTAAAGCTGTTTTAACCAGCATTTAAGTAACTGGAACACTCTATTAACTGGAATTTCTGGCTGGCTGGCCGGACATGGGGGGGGCAGTGGGGGAGAGCTCACATGCGGCAGGGAAAGCTCGCTGCTGCCACCACCCACCACCCTGCACTGATGCCACTCTGCATGCCCCCGCCCTGCCACTCTGTGTGTGGCTTAAAACCCCTTGCCCTCAGATAACCAGAATTTTTATATAACCAGCAACCCCCTTACCCCACTCATGCAGCATAACAAAGCTTTTACTGTATTTCATTTTTATTTTCATGCTTAATTTTAATTTCTGCTCATCATATGACAGGAAAAAAGGGTTCTGAGAATTTGCATATGTTAGAAAATGTGCTCTTGTGAAATCAAAAGACTTTTAGAAAAGCTGCCATGTCAAACTGTCAACCAGGTATTAGATGAATTTTAAAGAACTCTCTATGCTTAGGTATTAGAGAAGAACCACACTGGGTTTCGTCATTAGTCAGCCAGAAAATTAATCTGTTGCAACTGCTACAATAAAAAGTACTATTACTCAAGCCTGCCATATTCTATTTATTATTGTGAAAGAATTCCTGTATGACAAGTTGACAGCAAAATATGGACTAGAAAGGCAAGCTATTGAAACACACCATTTTTATGCATGATATTTTGCCTTGGGAAACACCACTAGATACAAAGTAGGCAGTCATGTATTTTTAAGGGCTTTATTCAAAACCTGTGAAAGTCAGCAGCAGTATTTCTATTGGCTTACATGGGTTTTAAGATCGTTAATGAACTTTTTTTGTCTAAGACAGCACATCAAATCTTAGTTCAAGTAGTAAATACTAATATGGGAGCAGCCACCCTCCATCCTTTCCTCTTCCTCTTTCTCCTTCCTTCCTTCATTCCTCTTGCTTGTTATTTATCTTGCCTTTGATTATATTGCTAGCTTTTGGGAAAGGTAGTCATAGCTGCCTCTATATTTATCAAATACCTAGCACAGGTGAGCCTAGGTCATGATTAGATGTTTGAGCACTCCTGTAAACAGATAAAGTCCTAAACAGAAAGCATGTTGCAAATCCATCATAGTCTATGTGCCACATTTTGGGTGAATATAAACTTATAAAAAATTGTATTCTGTCTGCCTTCTAAGCTCATAAATAACATGCATGGAAGTGTTTGAATAATGAGCCACCGAACAGGGGCAGAAGATGCTTAGAGTCTAGCATTCAGTTCATGCCTTCTAAGCCCTTACAAGTGCCCTACAGTGGTCGTCTGCAACTTCTTTTGTTGAGGGCCTGAAGAGCAATATCAACATTTTCAATATAGAAGCCAAATGTAAGGTCATCAGTTCCTCTCTATGTATCTAAATAGAGCATGTTTCTTTTGAGAGGTGCTGACTACCTATACCTCCTACTGACTGCATCTACTCCTACCTTCCCTGATAAATGTACAATTAAAAGATAGGCAACTAAGTGCAGTGTTCTGCCAACAAGCAATTCCTAACACATCGAGGGTGCCTCCAGCTGAGTGTGCATCTGCAGCACTGGACACCACATGCACTGCACTGCACATGCAGATGCTCCCTGCCTTGCTAATTTGCAGCGTGGTGTGGGGCTTGACACTAGGAGATCCTGGTGTCAAAAAAGTCTGTGCCTAAAAAAAGTGGGGAAGTGCATGTGGTGGCACCCTGTGCCACCCAAAACCACAGCCTGGTCAGCTGGAACTATGCTCCAGCTGTCACTCAGGCTTCCTGCTGCTGGTTCGCCATGGCTGCAGCTGGAGGACACCAGGTAAGGCTGCTGGGGGCAGACCAGGTGTTAGCCCCAGCCGCCTCCACCCCACCCCACCCAGGGCAATGTGCTGTGTGCCAGAGCTCATGTGCATAGGCATTCCCTGAGGTCAAGAAGCAGCAGCAAATTCCCACTCATGGGGATGCACCCTTGAATGTTACTAGTGCAATCCCTAAAGGTCAGAGTGTTGAGAAGGTTATGTAGCCACACTTCAGGGGGAATGAGAGAGTGAAGGTGGAGAAACTGGGAAGACCAGAGAGTAGGATCTGATTGTTGGAATGGGTAGTTTTTATATCAGGGAAGATCTAGTTAGGCTGCAATGTTAATGAGTCAGGTGGTTTTGACTTACTCTTGAGTAATAAAGTGCCTATTTAAGGAAATATTTCTTCACGTTACCAGGAAGCTACAGAATTACAGAGTTACCAGGCAAGCTACAGAATTGCCAGTTCCAGATTAGGAGAAACTTAAAGCAGAAAGTTTTATGTGCTTGTTAAGGTGAACTGACATATTTGCATAAGGAAGCTTTCAAAACACCTGGCCTAGTCAGTGTCAACACTCCCTTATTTGGCATTTGTGTGTGAAGGCTGCTGAGTAGGTTAGCAAGTTCACACAGAAAGGCCTCATGAGAGCCCATTTACAGCTGTTAAATATCACTCTGCATTTCACTGGAAAGGGTGGGCCATATGTATCTTGCCTTCGGACAAACACAACTCCTGACCTGCTCCAAGAATGTCACGGATTGGGAACCCATTCACAATAGTCCCTGAACAGAAGTGTCTTCACACACTGCTAAAGGTACCAAGTAGACCATCACCTTTTAGGGATTGCACTGCTGCCAAAATGCCACCAGGCATTTAGTACGGTAACCAAACCAACATGCTTTCCAGGGAGAAGGGGAAGAATTGCCAGGAGCTAGAGAGGCTATATGGTTTGCCTCCCCCTCAGTCCAAATGAGCCTGGCACCCGGGAGCACAGGGTCTTTAGCAGGGATGTGAAAGTGAGAGTGTGAAGGCAGGGGTTGAAAAGCAGCAGAGATTTTGATGGGCCCCCAAGGCATATACCTGGGAACCATGAGCAGGAGGCCACACAACCCTCCAGCACCTTGCAGAGGTGATGCAGTTGAACCCCCATTATGGACCACATTGTGGGAGGAACAGTCATCAAAGCAGGGAATAATCTTTCCCCTCCATCCTCAAAGGCACATCTCCTACCCCTGTTTCTCTATTCCTGTTCCTGGCTGATTGGGAGTGGGGTGGACTCTTCAGCTCTTCCTGCCCTGCTCCACCTGGGTTCAACCACAGACAGGGGTGGTAGAAGTGGTCAGGATCGCTCTCCCCATGCTTGCTCCTGGGCTGGCAGGGATCACCCAGGGCAATGGGCAGAAAGGAGGAACTCATCCACTGCCACTACTGCTGGCACTGTTCCTGGGTGGAATGGGGCAGGAGTGGCCCTGGAGCCTCCCTTCTCTCCTCCCTGCCCGTCAGCTGGGGACAGTGGATACGGCATCAACAGCAAGTGGGGAAGGCGGATAGGTGAGGGGAGGGGCCATGCTGCTGAGGATAGAGGGTAGCAGGGTAATGAGAGGATGGGGCAGTATTTATACCCATTCTGGGGACTTAAAAACAGTCCTGCTTTTGCTCCTACAATGTAGTCTGCCTACTCCAGTGTTGGGGGAAAGCTGTGAATGGAGGTTTACACCCGGCTGCATTCCCGAGCAACCTCATTGCCCTCCATGTCTTAAGGGGGTGGTGAAAAACAGTCCAGTTCGGGATGCCTGGAGGACTGACCATACACAAGGCATGGAAAACTCTGTGGCTCCATGTAATTCTGAGTCAGTTCATGGAGGACCAGCTTAAAATAATATTTGATTTTCCCAGTGTGCTTCTGAAAAGTTTTGAGGAGTTTAAGCTGGTCTTACGTGGTACGTCTATCTAGACTCTTGGGGGTTAAAATATATACAGTCTGTTCTAAGTGTCATGCCCAGGGAACCTGGTTTTCTCTAATTTCCAAAAGTTGGGGATTTTTTTTATTAAAAAAAGTAACCCTAAATCCATATTTTTCCATGATTAAAATGAAACACCACTAATATATAGATTATATATAGTGGTGTTCCATTTTAATCATGGAAATGTATAGATTTGGGGTTGCTTCTTTAATCCAAAAATTGGGTGTTTTTTTTTTTTTTTAAATTAGAGAAAGCCAGGATCCCTGTGTGTCTGTCTACACCCTAGGGAACACTTATCTGTTTGTGCTCTAACAGCTGTGGTACTTTGAAGACTGCATCTAAACAACAACTGACCACAAAATATTTAAAATAAAGCATGAAAAAAATCGCTTATCAAAGGGAAACCCAGGCAGCAGATGTAAGAACACTTTGAACTCTAAATTTCTGCATCTGTATCATCATTTTTAAAGGTACATGTTTAGCTATTGATCATGTCTATTTTAAATCTACAATTTTAGTAACTTTAAACATAATTATAATACTTCAAAATTCTCTATTAAGATGTTAATTAATATTTTGGAAAAAGGGTGGCAACCTGAAAAATGCTAGAGGTCTTGTAGTCTTTGAAGGTATTTTGAACAAGCCATTATTGTTTGCAGACTACTTCTCTGGTGAGAATAAGACAAGCAAATTTAATGACAGTTTGCGGAATAACAATCTATGATATAGTACTTGGATGTAGCAATAACTATTTTTTAAGCCAAGAAAAAAAATGGTCTCTATCTTGTGCGTGAGAAGCTTGTAGATACCCTGAGGTGACTTCATATTATTCTGAACCAGCAGGTAGCATCTTGCATAGCTAATCAAGAGATCAGTGCCTGGAGCAAGTGGAGGTGGTTGACAATGTACTTCAATTTTAGATGAATTTAGCTGCTCTTTGAATATCAGCTTAATTCACTGTTCTAGTTTCTAAAGTAGACATTTACATGCTTTCATTTTGCAAAGTACAGAGGTAACCTTGGGGGAAAAAACAAAGTTTATGTGAAAATATACTATGGATCTCAACAACACTAATTATTTTCTTGTAGAGCTGGAAGAATATTCCAGAGGATTTAATCTAACCAATATATTCAACCCTTTTTAGTTCTATAAATAATTTTCTAAAATAGGTTGTTTGGGGTTTTTTTTTTAAAAGTTTGTTTGCCTAAGAAGGGCATTATGAAAGCATATTTCAGCTTATGGGTTGTTAAAGAAGTGATTGTACTAAACATGTCTCTGGTCACTTTCTGCGTGGTGGATGATCACATGGTATCACCAACTGGACAGCTGACATTTTTATAAACAGGTGAGGATTGTCGAAGCTTCAAGACCCAAAGCCAGTAGGGACACAGTGTGGCAGACTCCTGCCCTACTCACCATGGCACCTGCACCCAGATGGCCAGTTTTTGGGGGAGCCAGCCAGCACCATGTGGCCAGAAGAAGCTCTGCAGGCCCGGAGGCCCAAGGTTTAAAGGCAGCCTGGAGATGGAAGCTGGGGGAGAGCATGTTGGGGCATTGGAAACAGAGTCAGACACTCTTCCCTCCACCAGATGGAACCTGACACTTCCTCCTGAGGCCAGAACACACAGAGAAGGGATGCACATGCATCCCTCTGCTGAAGCATCTGGGGAGGACCTGGACACACTCTTTGTGACTGACTGGAAGATGGCTGCTCTCCCTGGCTGTGTCCAGATGAGCATGGATGTTTGGTTCCTCAGGGACAAGTAGCAGTAGTGCACCTTGCACCCCTGCTAGTTGTCCCAGGGGAATGCAGTGGCGATTCTGCCACATGGAGCCCGGCCAGCAGCCAGAGCATAGCTCCAGGCAACTGGGCTGTGCTTTTGAGCAGCGCACACTGCCTGTGTGTATGCTGTTCTGCTTTTTTTTCTCATGGGTTTTTTTGACCCCTGCAGCAGTGCATGCATGGGCGGTGCACCCTAGCAGTGCAAAGAACATCTAAATTTGGGGTATGTGGCACAGCAGATGTGTTTGCAGTGCCACCTACTGCATGGCTTCACTCATCTGGATGTGGCCCCTGGGGCTAAGTTCCCTGGGAAAACCCAGGAAGCCTTTGTTGGTGATGGGGAACTAAGTGCCAACTTAATCAATGCAGCTTGCAGACCAGACAGCCTGGACCCAACACCACTCTCTGGCACCCACGGGGACCCACACAGGATTATGCAGGTCAGGTGGGACTGGGAGAGGGAGACCCAGTGGGTGATGCAGGCATCTGCCAAGGGGAAAACCTGGCACAGAGCCCCCTGACACTGTATGTCCCAGCAGAGCACCTGCAGGCCCAGAGTGTACTGATGGCACTGTGAGCTTCATTTAGGTATGGTGGAGTACACCTCAAAGCGTTAACATACCTGGCTAGGAAGCAGGATGGGCAGCACCTGGACCAGCAAGCCAGCCCACCAGGGAGCACTGCAAACCTAGAGGTGAGTGAAGCACTGAGGCACCCATGCACTTAAGGAAAGTACTTCTTGCCCTGTCCACTGCACTGTCTGAGCTATTTAATTTGGATTTTCAGCTGGGTTGTAATTCTCAGATCATACAGCAAGACCCCCTGCAGCCATCATCCTCACCAGGCCCCAGAGCAGGAGGAGAAAGCAACTCCCATCATTGCATCTGAGTTTCATCCAGGCTGATAATAAACACCAAGTGGAAAGGGGTGGCGTGAAGAGGAGACGAGGAGTCCCACAGAGGATGTGCCAACACAGTGGCCATGGTCCCTATGGGAACCACTGATCACCATCTCCAGAAGTAAAACCCAGTGTAAATAGCAATTTGTGGCAGGTGAATAGACCCAGGTATGATGTGGTTCAAGGGGCAGGGCATGCCCACTGGATGGTATGATGGTCATGAGCCTTTCATGCCCAGTTATTTAAACATTTGTAGGTGTACCTACTCTGATTTTTCAAAAGTGTCCATGTTCTTCAGCTTTTGAATCACAGATTTTTTTTTGCATCTTTTTGACACTTAAACACTTTTAAAAATCTGGCCCAGATTCATTCTGTGTCCAAGAGACTTTTGACCAGGGATCCTGATTTTCTGTTTAAAAATCCCATATTCTCTGATTAACCCCACCCCTCATATACATTTTCCATAATTAAAATGAAGCAACAATCTATATCTATCTATATATATGTATGTGTGTATCAGTTGAACACAATTTTTTGATATATTTACAATTTTAAAGCAATTTGGAATCTTACTAGTGCCTCAATCATTACAATAAAATAAATTCTAAATACCTATACATTTTGGTGTTTGATTTTGTTTTTTTAATGGAAAATCAGAGCTCCCCTTGCCTCCTTTGCTCACCAGAAAGTTGGTCCAGCTGCAGCTGTCCCCTCCGCTGCTTTGTGGTGCTGAGCAGTCCTGATATCCTTGTGCCCTGCCCCTGCCATGCTGTTGACCCTCACTCCCAACCTGCAGCCCTATGCCCCTAGGCCCCAGACCTCCCAGTGTGTGAAGAATGGGGTGGGTGTGTGAGGAAGGGGGTTAAAAGGGTGGCACGTGCCCCTCCCCCCCCCACATGCCACCTATGCTCCCCTGCCATCTCAAAGCGTGGCCTGTGCCCCCCCTGCTGCATTACCTGTGCCCCTCCCCACCCACATAGACTTAACTGGAGGGAGTTGTGGGAGCTGCTGCCCACCACACTGCCTGACTGCTACATGCATGTGTGCGCATGCACATGTCACCCTAGCCCACTGCATCCCGCTCCCTCCAGCCCCAAGTAGCTGCCTGCAGGCTGGCAGGCTGGAAGGCTTCTAGTCTGAAAGAAAAACCTGTGGTCTCCTGGGGCTTTCCCCTTTAAAATAGAAAATCTGCATTTTTCCATGGCAAAAAGAAAACCCAGATCCCTGCTTTTCACCAATGTTATTGTTAGTTAAAAATGTAATTTATTTATAAATTTGAAAAATCTGTAAGAAGGACAGAAATAAGGTGAAAGTGAATGTGTTTCTTTTATTCAAATAAATGTTTTTGAACAGTATTTTTTGCATTATTCATCTAATTCTGCTAACGTGGAGACAAAGGCTATGATTATACATCTGAAACAAACAGTTGCTTATGAGTATAAACTGAATTAGTCAGTTTATAATATGAAATATATTCTGCCTTTTGCCTGACTTCAGACTAACTTGGTTGACTATCTCTTTGTGCAGATACATAACATGGGATAAAAGGGTAGTAACTGCCTTATCCCACACCCTTATTCTATAGCGAGTGGAAGCTAGACCACAGTAACTTAGCCTTCAGTGAAAGACAAGTAAATTATAACGGGGAAAGAGGAGAGAGCACAGACAATTGTAACAGAATAACTGAAATCCCTACTCCTTTTTACTATACAGTAAATTGTTCATATGTCCATACCTCAATTAGACGGCTAAGCTGATAGAGAGAAGTATAAAACTATATTAAGAGAATGCTTACTAGATCTTGTCAATATATTTAATGAAATTTTTAAAAATAAACTAAATGAAATTTTGTCAAAAAAATGTTTAAAAAGGCACTTGACCAAATGTCTCACTTTTCAAAAAAAGGTTAAAACCAAACATTTAAAAAGTTATTTCAAAATATTCAAAAAGTTCCCACTTTCATTTTTATTTTATTTTTTTCTACCAAAAGAATAAGGTGGGAGAAAGGTAAAGAACATTCAGAAAGTAAAATAAGAAGCGCTCATATCTTAACTTTTGTCCATTGGGAAAATGTGAAAAAGTTTTTCATTATTATCAGAAGAACCGAAGAAGGGTGACAGCAGGAAAGACCATGCACTAAATTTGCAATCAGCATTTTTCCTGAAATAAGCAAAATATCTAAATGAACTTACTTTTTAATTTCTGAAAATTCCACCATAAAAACAAAAATTAATAATTTTTCAAAGGAATTAAAATTATTTATTTTCTTTTGAAAAGTTTCACTAAAGCAGAATGTCAGTGAGCTGTACCTGAATTAATGTTTGGCACACATGTTAAGATATTGGATCATTTAGCTTAGCACAGTGCAAGTACTCTTAACATTGTAACAGAAAGACAGCCTGGCAAGGGACAGAAGTTACACATAAACTGGTTTAAGTGATTGGAAACTAGTTTAAACCTGTAACAGAACATAAGTTCAGTGCACATAAGCTGCTTTCAAGATGACCAAAACTGGTTTAAGATAAATATGGTTGAATGTAGTATCAGACTTAACTGATTTAAGTCAAACCAGTTTATGGAACTTTTGTCTCAGATCCCTTCCTGGTCAAGTTAATTCACAGTCCTCCAGCATCCCAGGATGCTTTGCAGCCCTGGGCTATGCTACCTGCTCCAGTAGAGCAGGGACTGCCTCACCCCCTCTGCTCCTCCGTGTGCTTCCTGCCTGTATCCATCAGCCCATAGTGATGGGGGACAGGGGAGCAGACCACTATAGCTAGGGTCTATGCAGCACATCGGGGGGGGAGGGAAAGCCCTTGTGGTGGGGGCTTTTCAGACCCTGGCAGCCCTCTCACCTCCCCCCTCCCCCTTCCCAGCTGCTGATTACTTCAGCGGCTTCCACAGGAGAGAGGGAGATGCCTGCCCAGGCAACCCAGCATGTGAGCACTGGGGAGCCCTTGCCTTGCAGGGCTTCCCCCCACCCCAACACAGGGTCCCCCAGCCCTGAGCAGCCCCAGGGAACTGAGGAGCATTCTTCCCCTCTGGAGGGGCAGAGCTGCTTGCCTCAGCCCCTGCAAGTCTCAGGCAGATTCAGGGAATGGAAGGGAATTCTCCTGTTCCTCAACAGCCAGTTTTGCCTTAGGTGGTACAAGTCTGAGACAAAACTAATTTCCCTCTGCTCCCTGGGTTATCCCTAGGACTGCAGCAGCTAAGGCAAGGGATTGGGATTGGGAAGAGGAAGATTTCCCCTCAGCTTCCTGGGGCTATCCTGGGCTGGGGTGGGGGAAAGCCCCCATCCAGAGGCTGCAGTTTGGACCTGGCTCCAATGTGAGATTCACAGGTGGAAGCCCATTGTCCCCCTTGAACCCCAGGACTCCCAAGATCCCCAGGATGACCTCCAGTGGACCCTGACCCCCAGCACAGCTGGGAGGTAGGTGGGGCCTGCTGTGGGTGGGAGAAGTACAGGGGTGGGAGGCAGCTGAGAGGACTTGAGGAGCGTCACACTACCACCTGTCTGCTACTCGGTCCAGCCCCTCAAGGAGCCATGCGACCAGAGCCTTGTGAACAGAGCCTTTTGGGCCCAGCACCTGAGTTAGCATAGGAGTTCATCCAGGAGGGTAAGCAGGAGGGCACATGGCTCTAGGCATTGAGCCTGAAGGGAAGGGTTTGTACAGTGGTAGCCCAGACTACTATGTGGACCATAGTGGGAGGGATGCATTGCACCCTGAAGTTCCCCTCTGCAAATGGACCCCCCTGCTCAGGTACCACTGGGGTATCCACCAAAATGGAGCCTGTGGCTCCAGCTGACAGAACACCAAGGCATTTTATTATTCTTCTGAAAAAATTTACATTTGGTCCTAATGTTGCCATGTTTAGCATCTTCAAGTATCATATTTCTGAAAGTTTTGCAATTTGATTCCCATTTG
Organism: Crocodylus siamensis; assembly: GCF_052110815.1. Classification (NCBI taxonomy): domain Eukaryota; kingdom Metazoa; phylum Chordata; order Crocodylia; family Crocodylidae; genus Crocodylus; species Crocodylus siamensis. Next base: position 342,570,905 of record NC_143395.1, on the reverse strand, counting down.
TACTTGGAACATGTTTTTGACTCTTGTAGACAAAAGTCATAACTTCCATTTATATATCCATAAACCAATGCTTCAATTGTGCATGAAAAAGAGTTAAACCACAGAAATGCTATAGTGCGTGTATAAACATTGGTCCCACAATTTGTTGCCTATGCACAGAAGTCTTTTTTTTGAAAGCTGACTTCATGAAACCAAGAGCACACTTTGAATAGTTAGTTGTAATGTGTCTCATTGAATAACCACAACCCTGACCTGAAAACTATCTAAAAATGATTCAACCTGTATGACTTTGAGACTTTCTCTGGGGCTAAGTACAGATAGTCAAAAAGTCTGAGGCTAAATTGATTCAATCTATACAGCTTCCTCTCAGCTGCATAGGTTGAACCAATAACCAACAGAACTGACATTCAGTTTTCAATTGGTAAAGGCAAGGGGAGGCCTGCATTGACCCAGGCTAGTAGGCAGGGGGTGCTAGAGTGTTTCCCAGCCAGCCCAGCCAAATGTCTGTAAACCCCTGCAGGGGTTAAGGAGCCCCCTGTCTGGATGATGGCCCACCTTGAAGGAGCCTCCTCTTCAGGATGTTTCCCCATCCTGGGTTCCCCAGTGCAGACAGCCCTGGGAAGCTGAGAGGAATTCCCCTCCCCGCACCCTTCACATGCAGTACCCATGCAGCCCAGTGTGGGGGGGCCCTGTGGAGCCTTTGTCTTCATAGATTTCATAGACATTAGGGACTGGAAGGGACCTCACGAGATCATCAAGTTCAGCCCCCTGCCATAGGCAAGAAGCCTGCTGGGGTCAAATGATCCCAGGAAGATAAATATTGAGATGCCTTTTGAATGAGTTCAGAGTAGGTGTTTACACCACCTCTGGCGGGGAGTCCATCACAGATCCTGGGCACAGGGACCGCAAACAAGTTTTTCTTTATGTCCAGTCTAAAGTGGCCTTCTCGGAGTTTGTGGCCATTAGATCTTGTTTATCCCTTGGGAAGCCCTGGTGAACAACTTTTCTCCCAGGTCTTGATGCACCCTCCCTTATATACTTGTACCCAAGTACAAGTATATAAGGGAGTCCTCCCTGAGCCTTCTCTTCTCCAGGCTGAAGAGTTCCAAGTCTCTCAGCCTCTTCTTGTAATTGGTCTGGATCCTCCTTCCTTCCTTTCTTGAAGATTGGAACCACACTAGCTCTTTTCCAGTCTTCCAGAACCTCTCCTGAGCATACGGATTTTCAAATATCTTTGCCATAGGATGAGCTATGCTGTCCACCAGCTCCTTCAAAACTCTCAGGTGCATTCCATCTGGGCTCACAGATGTATGTATGTCTAGCCTTTTGAGGTGTTCCCTCACCTGATCTGGAACCAACTTCCAAGAGAAGTGGTGCTGGCTCCTACCCTGGGGGTCTTTAAGACAAGGCTAGACAAACACCTTGCTGGGGTTGTTTGACCCCGGTACTTTTCCTGCCATGGCAGGGGGTCAGACTTGATGATCTGCTCAGGTCCCTTCCAACCCTACCAACTATGAAACTAATTCTAAGCAGGTCATTTTGAATTCTGGATGGATATATAAAGCTATGTCTTGCAAATGCTTATCAGTATCTTAGAATTGTTTATATCAGTAATAACTCTTTAAATTTCCAATATATACTTTCACCAAGGAAGAAACTAATGGTCAGCAGGTCATTTATTCTTCACATATGTAACCCGGGCGGTACTCCAAGAGGTACCCCTTTCCAATTGAAGGGATCAAAGCAGGTGCACAAACATTGTGGGAGGTGTAGGGACTCTTCTCCTCCTATAGAGCAGAGCCAGACCACCAATGGGGACTTAACCATATACCTTTTAATACAGGGAACATAACAGGAATAAATCAGAGGGTATAGTGGACACTACAATGCCCCAAGGCGACAGGATTCAACAAAGGTTAGACACTTAAATCATCGACAAAAAAACAGGGTTAGCAAAATATAAAACACAAACAACAAAACAAACAATACGGGTTGGTGAAATATAAAAAAGGCACAAAATGCAAAATGTCAAATGACAAGGAAATATGGGGCCTTGGTACCTGGAGGGGGTGAAAGGGGGAAAACAAAATGGCCTTTTTCCACTGCAAGAAGATTTGCTTCTTGTTAACTCACCCCAGCTGAGATTTAAACCCAGATCTCCCAGATGGTAGGCAGGAACACTGCTACACAGCCACCACTAGTGGCACTGTACCAGTCTGCTAGGGGTCTTGACTTTCCCGGAGCCCCAGCCTCACGTTGAGCTGTCTGGCCTCTTATTGGGGAAGCTGGATGCAGAGCTGGGAACCTCTCAGGTTGCCGCTCAGATCCTTGCTGGAGCGAGGGAACCTCTCCTGCTGGCTGCAGCCTCTCCCAGGGGATCCTGGAGCCCAGTGGGGAGCCTCTCCTGCTGGCTGCATGCCTTGCTGCTGAGGGACCCACTGCTGCCTGCAGGTCCTGCTCTTTCAGGCTCTTCTGGGGCACTGCTCCTACCTCACTGGCTCAGCTCTTGCCAGCTCTGTGAAGCTCCTTCCTTGTCCCTCGCTGGTCTCTCCTGAGTCAGCCCATGGTGCCCCTTTTATCTCCCTCCAGGTGCCCCAAGGGACAAATCAGTGGACACGGAGGATGAGTCTCTGGGGCCTGATTGGTGCGGAAAGGGAATCCCAAGTCTTCCAATCATCTTTTACCTCTTTAAAATCCCTGGGCCGAATCATTACCAGATTGGTGAGGAAAGGGAATCCCAAGTCCTCCAATCATCTTTTGCCCTTTCAAAACCCCTGGGCCAGGTCACTGCCAGCCAGCCCGTCACACATATTATTGAGGATCAAATTCTAAGGATCCCTCATCTCACTTCAGGATGTACACCATCCAAATCTCTGGGCAAAATGCAGCCTTAGAAGAGAATTTATTTTAGATATATCTTTACATGCTTTGACTACTTAATTGCATCCAGTAATCCTATTGGAGTCATTGCTGTTTTTGCCACTTCATATTAGTATTCATTTTTCTAGCATTATTTTCTATTAGTGCTGTTTTTCTAGCATTAATATGTCTGTGTTTAAATTAATCCTTTGCATAAGTGCTAGCAACTAAAGGAGTGCCTACACTGGGGTGGTGGTGTGTCCCTGCTGAGCTGTTTCTGGGTATTTCCCATCTACCCATGTCACAGGCAAACCCGGAAGTATACCAGTAAAAACATTGGGGGGCTTCAGTTGCTCTTCCCCCTCAGTATTCAGCATGCAGGAGAGTGGCCATTGGGGATGATTGCAGCACGTTATGTGTTTGGAATGCATCAGGAGGAGTTCTTGACCTATCTTCACTAGGACCTTCCATCACCATGTTGTAGACGAGCCTTAAGTTGCTGCCATGAGGCATTTAAGTGCTGATGAAGCTCTACAGGAACAAGCTGCTTATGATCCTAATTTGAATCCAAGCAGGACACTGGAATTCCCTGTGAATGTTTAGAAATGCCTGAGCTGGGCCATGCTGCTGCAGCGGTTCGGACAAGCTCTAAATGCCACTGATGCTATCTTCAGGAATGCTGTGCATATGATTACAGGAAGCTAGGCAAGAGATTACGGGGTGGGATTTTGAAGTATTCAGTGTTGGCCTAATTCTGCTCCAAAAGAAGTCAAAGTCTTTTCCAATTAAAAGGCTTCTCTTGATCTGCATATGTTTAGCTTGCCTTGTTATTGTTACCTATAACTGTCACTGTTATATATAATACCACTATAATTGTTAATGTCAAGGTCTACTTACTGCCATCCCTACTTGCCCCTCCCCTCATATTAAGTGGATTCATCTTCTACAGATATGACAACTTTATAGCTAGAATCTGCCAGTGGTACAGTTTCATGTGGCCACCCCACCTTTGAGAATCTAAGCTATTGTTTGAAATGGTTAGCCATAACAAACATCAAATGGAAGAGACGCTAGACATTTTTCTAACGGAATAAATATCTTTTTACAAATACACGCACACTCCAATTAAGCCACAGAAAAGTAATTGAAATGATAATTTATGTATAATTCAAAATTGCTGTGGAAGGTGATATAGGCAAACTTGGTGAGCTCAATAAATCAAGCATAGTTGACAGGGTGGTTTGACTCTTCTACCTCACATGAAGCAATTCTTAATAAAATCTGAGTTTTCTTCTTCAAACAGTTTCCCATTTTTGATTCTCTTTTTTGTGGTTATTTGTTCTTTGGAAAGTGTATACTGCTTTTGAACTAAAAGGTATGCATCATATACTTAAATTGGCATCAATGCAATTCCTTGTCTGTTGCCTTCAAAATCCAAGTACATCAAGCAGGAATGGTTCAGAATGCTACAGGATGTCTTCTCACAATTACAAAGATGTGGAGAAATATCACTTGCGCCTTGAAACAAGCATAATCTTTTTTTTTTTTCCAGAATCCAATTCCAAATATGCATCCTTGTTTCACAGCCCTTCCAGGGATATATTCCAACCTGCTCTACCTCACAGAACTTGGGCCAAATCAGCCCCAGCAGCACAATCATGCTGGATGTGCTGCTATATGTATGCAGCTGACCATTCTTCCAGCTGTAGGGGTTGTGACCAGAGCATACTGTCCTCCACCCAATATAACTGTCCTTGGAGGTGGGGGCTACCATCTGGCATAGCTTTGAAGAGACTTCTTAAGCTAACAGGAGCAGCACATAGCCTCCTGCTTCTTCCACTGCAGTTCCCATCATGTCAGCACCCAGTCTTTCTTGAGAAACACTGAGCAGTTAACTCCTTATTGCTCTCTCATTTTCTCTGGATTCTCTGACTTTAATAGTGCTTGCTCTTTTCTGTCCTTTAATGTAATTCATCAACAGTGGAGAGAGTGCTGTCTGTTCAGGTTCTGTCATCTGTGGCAGGGATCAGCAATTTAAAGCCAGTGGGCTAAATGCATGCTTCAGAGAGGTTGGATTTATCCTGGGAAGATCCAACCCAGATTATGGCAGCACAGGGGTTTGGGCAGCTGTACCATACCACTCATGCCCTCTGCAACTCCCTCCTGCCTCTTCATTCCTTGCTAGCCCTCCTGCTGCTCCCTCATGTCTGCGATTACCTTCGCTGCAGAGGGGCAAGTTATTTGCAGTGAGAGCATATACAAGTGGCTGATCTTTCTGGGAGGCACAGGCTTGGGGGACTATGGCTCATGACTAAGTCAGAAGCTCTGGACCATGGTGTCAACTCTTGATTCTCCGATCTGTCACTTCCTAAATCTCCCTTTTTAGCATTGCTGACTCCAGTGATGTTGTTACAAGACATCCAACTTGGGGTGTTCTTCTCCAAGGCCCAGTTCCTCTAGTCACCGATTACACCAGGGTTACAGCTTATACTTTTATTTTGCCTTCAAAGAAATTTTCTAGCTCTTATGTTCCACACAAAAGCTTGGAAATGTGAATCTTGAAAGTTCTAAAACCAGAAGACAAATAAAATTAGCTCAAGATATAATATCATGAGGTCCTGATAAGTGATTCTTGAATTCTTATGTTTTACAATACCAACATCTCATCATTTTTATAATATGTATGGAAACCTCCCTTATTCTGTATTTCTTTTAATTATTTTATCATCCCTATTTCATTCATTTTAAATATTGTCTTGTATACCTCTATCTAGGAAAGTTACTAAAGTTAGAGAAGGTTGTATTGTAATATCAAAAATAGTATTGTACTTAGCATGCCAAATATGAAACTTTTCCTTATTTGTTTATCTCTTGACTTATTAAGATATGTATAGTCAAAGCAACAATAGCCTAAATAAAATAAAATAAAAAGTATATATCTTACAATATAATATGTTTAAATGTTATTATAATGGTCCAGTAAAAAGGATTTTATTGGAAAAAAAATTGGGATAGCTGTGCTGCTTATATTTATGGCAAAGCTGTAGATACGTTGTGTAGATCATTGCATCTAAGTGTTAGAAAGCCTATCCAAGGAACTTTGCCTGCCTTAGAAAGCTTTCTAATGTGTGTACCATGCATGTGCTGTGTATGTGACAGAAAAACCATAAGAGATATTTTTATGAGGTTATTCTTATAGTCCTGAAAAGCCTACTACTATTCTTGTTATGAGTCCAACCTTCCAGGGATCACAATGACTATATAATTCATTCTTTGTACATATTTTAATTGTCCCCATTAATATTGCTCACATAAATGTAATTATTAAAAAAAAAATGATGCAAAGTAATGTGCATAATCTCAGATCCTCAAAGGAGGTGAGAGGCTCCATACCAGCTATGAACTAACTGCCCAGAGGAGTTTTCCATCTATTGACTCCTCTGTGAAATCCTATGAAATATGAACTTTCATTTCTACCCAGGAGAACTTTTACAGTCTTTTCTCCAATGCCTCTTTATGCCCAAAAGCTTGCAACTAAAGAATGTTTTTTGCAAAAATCTTGCTGATCTAATAGAAGACATCATCTCTACTATGAGTCCTGACTGCCTGTTCCTCTAGACCAATATGGCTACAACCTGAATACCTGACATTATTTTTAAAAGGTATTTTAAAATGTATTTAAAAGTTTCCAAAAGTCTTCTCAAACATGTGTCAGAGCTTCATATGTTTTTGACCTCCAAGATTCCTTACTTAGGTTACCTTTTTTGGCTTATTGAGAAACCTGGCCTTTGCAATCAACTGAAGATGTGGCCTGCTATGACAAGGAGTGAAATCCATCGCATTAGTTCCACCTTAAAATTAACTTGCTTTAAACTTCCTTGTCTCTCAGTTTCTGTAGCTACATAACAGGAGCTCTCATTGCACCTGTCTGTCTGTGCCTAATTACTTCTGGAAAACAATGCAAGTAACTTTAGTATTATCCTTGGACTCTTTCTTGTCACCTCATTGGTTCTTTTGTTGGCACTTTATTTATTTTCTGATCCTAAGAGTCATGTTTAGACTCAACTCCATACAAATCCAACTCATTATGGTTTTTATTTATCAACTACCTAGCAACATATTCTTCACATAGTCTCCTGCACAATAGCTATGTGTCACTCAGTGATAACATGTGAAACTTTTTGCAACTGTGTAATTCTCTTTCTCTCTCTCCGGTTCGTTAGCTCACAGTGGGTGCGTCTAAATGTGAAATTAATGTGACTGAATAAACTCTGGCATACTTTGTGCCAGAATTTATTACTCAAGCCACTGCATTTACATGTGTGCCTGGGACTGCAGCACAGTAAACCAGGTCAGAGCAACCCCAGCCATCAGAAGTCCTAGGGGGATAAGCCTGCCAGCCTGGCTCTCCCACTCAGCTCAATGTAATATGGAGGGGCTGGCTGCTGGGGCACAAGGGTGTTTCAGTGCAGGGCTACCTGGCAGCTAGCCACCACACGGTAGCACCTTTGTACTACTACCAGCCCCATCAGCATCTACGTGTGCATTGTGGCACATTAAATAATGCCACTGCAGGATAGTATTTGTCAACACAAATACTATCCTACAGCAGCATTTATTAGTTTACTGAAGCCTAATAGGGCCACAGGCAGTAAACAGTATTAGGTGAAAATGGATGACAGCTTTAAATGTAGAAATTAGATTAGCTAGCTCTAGAGAAAAGCCCCTGAATATTGAACTGATACTGATAATATTGGCAGTATTGCAAGGTTGAATATCAGACACTTAGCAAAAATATACTTACTCCTTGTGCTTATCAGTCAGGAAATATTAGACAGGCCTCATAGCTGCCTTGATAGAAGCCCACATGCACGTAGGGGTCTGCTTGACACAGTTACCTACCTTAGCATGGAACTTGAAATCACTTCTTTCATGTCAGTTTAGCTAGCATGAATGATCATTTATAGACATGCTCCAGGAGTTTGTGTCCGGGGGGGGGGGAGGGGATGGGCGCTTTAGAGTGTCCCTGAGAGCCGCTCTAATTAAAGCACTCAGAGTATCCCTGTGCTAAAAAATGGCAGTGGGGGCACTTTAATTAAAGCACCACCCCCAAGCATTTTTCAGCACAGGCAGGGCCATCCCTTGCGGGGGGTGAATCAGAGCAACTGCGCCAGGCAACTTTGGGAGGCCCTGCGAAGCTGGACAGAGAAACGGTGGCACGGAGCTGGGAGTCCATCTGCTCGCTACCTGCCACCATCACTGCTGCTGCCGCCACTGCCAATGGTGGTGGCAGCTTCTTTGGGTCTGGGATCAGAGTGGGGGTGGGGCCCTGCGTGGGCTGATTTGCCCCAGGCCCTGCACCCTGTTCAGGTCATCTCTGAGCACAGGGATGCTGATGGACGTGATGCTGGAGTATGCTGGAGCGCAGTAATTACCATGCTTGAGCAGACTTGATTAATACTGTGACTACAGTATGTCAGAGCAGCCTCACTGTACATATATAGGTGCCCAATAATATTTGGCCTGCCAAAGAACATTTATAGAAAAGCCAAAATATTAGCTTATTGTTTGTTTGGACCCAGTCCACTAGAACAAATATAATTTTAATGAAATGTTTTTGTTTTCTTTACAAGGGGAGAGAGGCACTTGACCTATTGCCAAAAAGCATCTTGTTATATGTCATGGCTGATGTTCAAAGCCAGTCATTGTTACCAACTCACAAATTTTTGGGAGTCTTGCAATTTCATTTTTTACTTAAAGTCCCACCTTTTGGAAATAAAGGAATACCGAAGGATCTCAGGTTTCAGTTTGTTCAAAAAGCAACTTTCTAGCCCTGAGGGTTACAAAGAAAAGCATAAAAAAGTGATCTAAGTGCACCCCTACAGCTAAAAAGCAGAAGGCAAATAAAAGCAACTGAAAATGTATTATTTATGTATAATCTGATGATTTTTAAGCAAATCTTAACAGTGATTTTTTGGGACAATGATCTATGAGTTTAGAGCATTTTGGCTTAGCAATATGGAGTCTTACTGTTCCAAAAACCTTACATTTTCTAATGTGCTTGGGTTACTGACTATGAATTGCATTCAGACTGCGGATTAATTTTGATTACACTGTGACTGTGATATTTTATAGTCTCTTGGCAGAAATAGTCATAGTTATAGTCTTTACTTTCAATAAAAGGATCACAGCAGATCCTACACCTTAGAGTTTATGCTGTCATTTTTAAAATGAAAATGAATTTGCAAGAAGAAAATTTTGTTTTGGAATTTTTTGGTGGGGGGAGGGGGTTGGTTTTGAACTAGCTCTGCATATAGATTTTGGCCTAGTCTCAAGATATATGGCCTGAGTCTGGGTAAGTTGTTTAGCAGGATGCAAGGAACTTGTGCTCTGACCCAGAATAATTAACAGAAAGCTGCAATTTTTCAGTGTAATTTACTTTGTGAAGCACAAAAACCTCAGAAATGTGAAAGGAGGAGAGGGCTAAAGGAAGATAATTAGCTGCAGGATTCAGAGTCAGGATTTTGTTGAGGGAAAAAGGGCAAACAACAAATAATAACATATATAGTAAACTGAAGCCTGAATTCATCCTATAAATGCTGGGGCAGCCGTTTCCCTCCCTCATGTCAGGTAAGTCTGCTGGAGGACTTCATCTTTCAGGGAAATCAGGTGTTGTTTAAACTGCTGCCTTTCCTGAGTGTTTAATTAGGGTTAGAGAGAGGTGGTTAGCCACATTTGTCTGAAGTCAGACAGAAGGTAGTGTAGATTTGCACGTTTTATAGACAAAGAAAATCAAAGATGTAGAGCATAAGCTTTCATAAGCAGAGGCTTACTGTATCTGATGCTGTGACTGCAGGAAGTGGAGCTGCTAAATATCAAGCAATGATCAGAATGCAAAGGATAGGGAATGGGGTAAGAAAAAGAAGGATTAGGGTTAGGCAAGTCAGTTCTGGCTGCACAAATTACTCTTCTCCTTCCTTCAGAGTCATGCAAGCTACCACAGTCTCCTAAGAGCTGAGGTTAACCCCAGGATCTCTGAGGGAGGGGAATTAACCACGAAGAAGATAATATAAGCAGTGATTATTTTTTTCCCAACTAATCTTGTGTATCTCATGAGTCTCATTCTTTGCCTGTTCTTTCTTCATCCTTTGCCCATCCAATCACCACTGTATTCTCCTCCTGTGGCTCCCAGGAGTGCACTCTGGCTGTAGACAGATGCTTTGTTTGTACCACTAAAAATGCCTTTGTGCAATTTTATACAAAATGCTGCAGCACTTAGAGTGCTACAAATGCACATATGTACAAGGCCAGCCGTAGCCAGAAATTACATCCGAAGTGCTACAGATGCCTTTGTAGCACCACAAAAGTCAAGGGGATGCATGTGCATGCACCCGATAGTGCTACAGAAATGATACTAGCCCTACAGAAATGTTCCTGAATTAAACAGGAACTTCCTTTGTATTGCTACCTTTTGTACTGCCATGTGTAACGTGTGTCCAGTACACTGTGGCAGCATGGAATGGGGGTGCTCTCAGCTCCCAGCATCCCACAGTGCTTTTTCCCCCCAATCCAAGAAGGGAGGGAATGACAGCAGCTGCCCTTTTGAGGGGATGAGCACAGCTGCAGCTCTCTGGTCTGGGGACAGTAGACAGCCCATAGATATGCCCTGCATAGAGTGGTATTAGGGAGTATAGTGCTGCTATGGTGGTGGTGGGATGGCAGGCACTGGTGCCCAATGTCTACAGTCTGTGATTGGCTGTCCATCAATCACGGACATCCTGCCTGTTGGCCCTGCTTTCCTAGCAGTGAAGTGATCAGAGAAGAGATGTAATTAGCTCTTTTAGTGCCCTGGGCAGAGGAGGGAGGGGAGATGGTGATGGGGATTGTTCTCTGAGCAGCTATGGGCTCCAGCTGTGCAAAGAGGGGAAGGAGACAAGGAGTGAATCCTTGCTCTAGGTAGTTCTAGGGTCTCAGCAGCTACAGGAGAAGATGTTTCCCAGCCAAGGTGTTTAGGCTCTCGCCTATCCCTGCCTCCATAGGCACCAAAAAATGCTATGCCAAGCAAAGAAATAAAACCCCTCATTTGGTACAGAAAGGATGTGGACAAGTTGGAGAGAGTCCAGGGGAGGGCAAGAAAAATGGTGAGGGGGCTGGGAGACATGACTTCTGAGGACAGGCTGAGGGAACTGGCCTTATTTAGGCCAGAGAAGACGAGACTAAGCAGGGACTTAATAGCAGCTTTCAACTACCTGAAATGGGGGTGTTGAAAGAGGATAAAGCTAGACTGTTCTCAGTGGTGGTAGATGACAGAACAAGAAGCAACAGTCTCAAGTTGCAGCAAGGGAAGTTTAGGGTAGATATCAGGAAGAATTTTCTTACCAGGAGGGTAGTAAAACACTTGAACAAGTTACCTAGAGAAGTTGTAGACTTGGAGGTTTTCAAGACCCAGCTAAACAAAGGTTTGGCTGGGATGATCTAGTTGGGGGGTGGTCCTGTTTTGAGCAGGGGGTTGGACTAGGTAACCTCCTGAGGTCCTTTCCAACCCCAATTTTCTATGATTCTATGGCTTGAAACCTGCACCCAGGGCAAATCAAGGCAGATTTGGTGGCACAATGGTACCCCGTTTTGGTTGTGCTCCACATAAGCAGTAAGCTCTCAGAGTTCACCAGCATGACATTGAAGCTCCTCCTAGGAGCTCCACTTGTGCTGTGAGCTTCCCCTCAGGCAATGCCAGGAAGCTGTGGGTGGAAGGAGGGGTGTCAGTGGGGATGGAGGGACTGTGGCTTGGGAGTGAGGGGCAGGGCAGGATAGGGCATAGGCATGTTACTGTCCCCCCCCCCCCACTATATTACCCCTGTCCTCCCAATAGGTATCCTCTTTTTTGAAACTGTAAATATGGTAACCCTATGTAATGAGCTCTCTTCACTTTGTATGCAGCACTCAGCCAAAGGGAGTGTGATCATACCCCCATTGCCACAATCCTGAGTCCACCCAATCTTGTGTCTGTGTGGGCTTTCATGCTGGAACTGGACAAGATAAACAAGAAAGATGTTTGATGTTATGTCATCTCACCATGTTGTTTTGTTTTAATCTTGCCACTTGCTTATGTTGTAATTTTAGCTTAATCCTTTTAGGAATTTGTTGGGCTAGGTTTGTTTGGCCCCCCTTCTAAAACTAGTTCAAATAATTTGTCTTAATTTGACTATTGTGCTTATTTTTCATGTTTTTAAAAAAGCTTTTCCATCACTTTTTATGTATCTTTAATTATTCATTTTTCATCAATTCACTTTGAAGCCATCACTTAGTTTTTGAAGTTTTATTTTTAAATTAATTATTGTCCTGCACTGCCTTCTCTATTTTGCTTGATATTAAGCCCTGGCCACTCATAACAATCTATTGAACTCCCCAAACATTTTTCTTTTGCAGTGTACTGGAAAATGGGGAGCTGGGAGACAGAGGGAGGCAGGGAGGGAGGGAGGAAGGAAGAGAAGGGGAAGAAAACAAAACAGTGAAAACTCAAGGGAAATTTGACAAAACAAACAGGAGATATTTTTCTACCAGGAGTAGTGAAGATTTGTAGACTGACTTCTACTTTCAAAAATTAACTTCCCTTGTTGTTCTATGGTGAAAGCTTGCACACTGTGGTCATCTGACCCCAGGTGACTTCCTGCCCTTTGGGCAGAGGGCTGGACCCAATGATCTTGCAAGGTCTCTTCCAGCCCCGATGTCTATGAAATCTATATCCTCATACGACTGTGCCTTACACATGTATGTGGCCAATATTAGAAGAGCATTCTAATATAATAAAGGGCTTAGTTCGTGTGTCTGTCTGTGTCTGTCTGTCCATAATGCTTTTGGGGAACTGTGCATGCATCACCAAGAGGGCTGGCAGTGATTGGCTGCGGGGGCTCTGCCTCCTCAGGCAGGGAGGCGCCTGCTATTCCACAGGAGGAGGAAGAGGCGGGCAGGTGGAGGGGAGGCACAAGATGCCGCCACCACTTCCTCAGGCACAGGAAAGCCCTGCTGCTCTGTGGGAGGAGGTGGAGCCGGGCAGGCAGTGGGGAGGGAGCCACTGCTGCTGCCACTGCTGCCTCCTTAGGTAGAGGGAAGCCCTGCTGCTTCACAGGAGGGGGCAGAGGCAGAGGTGGGTGTGTGGGGGGGAGGGAACTGCTGCCGGCCGCCACTGCTGCTTCCTGAGGCAGAAGGAAGCCTTGCTGCTCCATGGGAGGAGGCAGAGGTGGAGGCACAGGCAGGATGGCTAGGGGGAGGGAGCTGCTGCTGCCACTGCTGCCACTGCTGCTTCCTCAGGCGGAGGGAAGCCCCGCTGCTCTGCAGGAGGAGATGGAGGCAGGTGGTGGGGAGGGAGCCACCGCGCTAAGGCTGGAGGAGAAGGTGGCGGCAGCAGAAGGACCGTTTACATGGCCGTCCCCAAAGGGTGAGTGGGGGGGTGCATGTCAACACAACCTTAAACATGCCTTCGTTCATGATGGACAATTGGCTAGTTCCTCTATAAGCTGCCGTGAAGTTATACTTATAGTGTTTATAGCCAGTGCTGTGAAGCTGAACAGTTGAAGGCTGTGTGGTATTTAGGGTTGGGGGAGTCACGAAGATTTCATCAAGCATCTTCGTGCTTAAGCAGCCAAGTGTTCTGTACAGGAAGGTTATTTTCTTGCCCCTGAAAGAAGGCTGAAAGTAACAAGGGACTGTGATAGGAATAACATAGTTTAGTACACAAGTGCAAAGTACTGTCCCTCAGGGTAAAAATACACAAATAATGTATAATAACACTGAAAAGCTAGACATAACAATATGTTTCTCATGTTCTTGGCAATAAAGCAATTCTTAAATCTTTACAAAATATGTGTAATGCTTTTTTTGGCAAAATGTGCTTGCTGCCTATACAGTACAGCCACTTGTTTTTGCACCCTAATTTAGGCTAATTGGTTAGATCATCATACTGAGTGTGTAGTCCTCAATAGCTCAATGTCTAGTTGGGAGGTGGTATCAAGTGGGGTTCCTTAATGGTCCCTTCAGGGTTTGGTTTTGTTCAGCATCTTCATTAATGATTTGCATGATGGGATCAAGTGCACACTTAGCAAATTGTGGGTGACACCAAGTTGCATGGAATTGAAGACAGGGCTAGGATCCAGAATGCCCTGGATAGACTGGAGATATTGTTCACAGTCAAAGAGATGAGATTGAACAGGGACAAGTGCAAAGTCCTGCACTTGGAGCAGAATCACTGTATGCTCAAATACAGACTGGAGAATGACTGACTGAGTTGCAGTACACGGAGAAAGACCTCGGGTTTACTGTGGACCATAATCTGAGTAAGAGCAAACAGTGTGCTCTTGTTGCAAAAAAAGCCAACAGCATCCTGGTCTGTATTAACAGAAGGGTCACTTGCAAATCAAGGGAAGCGATTCCCCCTATTCAGCACTTGGTGAGGCCTCATCTGGAACACTGTGTCCAGTTAAGCATCACACTTCAAGAGTTCACTGCGGGGCAACAAAAATGATTAGGGGCCTGGGAGGCCAAACTTATGAGGAAAGGCTGAAAGAACTAAAGTTATTTCACTCAGGGAAGAGAAAACTGAGGGGATGGGGAGGGATTTAATAACAGTCTTCAGATAACTGCAGGTTATGGATGGAGAAGGGCTTTTCTCTGTGGCTGTAGGGGACAGGACTAGGAGTAATGCCTTCACGTTTCAGCAGGGGAAATTTAGACTGGAGATTAAAAGGAACTTTCTGGCTGTGAGAGTGGCCAGGCGAGGAACAGGCTACCTAGAGAAATTATGGAATCTCCATGTTTGGAAATTTTCAAAAGCAGGTTAGGCTTTTGAAAGTTTAGCTGGAATAGTTTATTCAGGGATGATACTGCCTTGAGCATTGGGCTGGATTAGATGACCTTGTGAGGTTTCTTCCAGCCCTACTTTCTTATGATCCCAATCCCAATTATTTCTGCCAAATCTAGGGTGGGTGGAAGAAGTAAAATAATACAGTCTCCTTATTAGGACATTTTCAGGCAACCAAGTGGATACGAAACTGGTTGTGGGGTAGGACACAGAGAGTCCAAATAGTTTCATAGTTTCTAGGGTCGGAAGTGACCTGAGAAGATCATTGATCATTGATCTTTCCATGGCAGGAAAGAGTACTGGGGTCAAACAACCCCAGCAAGGTGTATATCCAGCCTCCTCTTCTTGGAAGTTGGTTCCAGATCCTAGCTGCCCTAACTGTGAAGTAGTGCCTCCTGATATCTAACCTAAACCTACCCTCTGCCAGCTTGTGAGCATTATTCCTGGTCACTCCTGGTAGTGCACGGGGGAACAGGGACTTCCTCAGTGCCTGCTGGTCCCCTCTGACTAGTTTGTAACAGGCCACTAGATCCCCCCTCAGCCTTCTCTTGTGAAGGCTGAACAGGTTCAGGTCCTGTAGCCTCTCCTCATAGGGCCTGCCCTGCTGCCCCCCTGACCGTGTGAGTGGCCCTCCTCTGGATCCTCTCCATGTTGTCCACATCCCTCTTGAAGTGCAGTGCCCAGAAATGGACGCAGTACTCCAGCTGCAGCCTGACCAGTGCTGCAATGGGGCGGGAGGATCCTTGGACCTGCTCGAGATGCATCTGTGGATGCATGACAAGGTGTGGTTGGCCTTCCTGACTGCAGGAAGGCCAACTGAAGGCCAAATGAATGCATCGGTGTTGTCCTGGTGAGATGTGGGCAGCGGCATACCCCAGAGATTGGTACTTGGCCCATTGGTGTTCAATATCTTCAGCAACAACCTGGATGAGGGGGTGAAAAGCCCATTGGCCAAATTTGCAGATGACACCAAGAAATGGGATTGTGTGAACACACCCGCAGGTAGGCTGCAGGTGCAAGCAGACCTAGACAGGCTGGGTAGTTCGGCAGAACAGAACCAGATGAGGTTCAACATAGAGAAATGTGAAGTGCTGCATCTGGGAAGGAAGAACCCCCAGCACACCTAAGCCTGGGCGTTGCTAACCTGACCAGCACTACAAATGAAAGGGATCTGGGAGTAACAATAGACCCCAGCATGAATATGAGCCAGCAATGCAACGCAGTAGCCACTAGGGCCAATAAAACTCTGGCATGCATCAATCGATGCATCTCCAGTAAATCTGAGGATGTACTAAAGCTTGAGAGGGTCCAGAGAAGGGCCACATGCATGATCAGGGACTTGCATGGCAAGCCATATGAGGAGAAGCTGAGGGATCTCAGACTATTCAGCCTAAAGAAGGGAAGGCTGAGAGGGGACCTGATTGTGGCTTACCGCTATATCAGAGGCATACATCAGGGGCTCGGTGAACAACTGTTCACTAGGGTGCCCTGGGGGAAAACTAGAAATAACGGCCACAAACTCCTGGAAGATGGTTTCAGGCTGAACATCAGGAAAAACTTCTTTACAACTACTGTGTCCAGACTATGGAACAAGCTCTCCCCAGAGGTGATGCAATCATCTGCCCTAGAGGTCTTCAAGAGAAGACTGGACGGTCACCTGGCTGGGGTCGTCTGACCCCAGATGTTTTTCCTGCTCATGCAAGGGGATGAACCCAATGACCTTTCAGGGCCCCTTCCAGCCCTATTATCCTATACTCCTAGACTCAGACTTAGTTAACATCTGCATACTTTCTAGAATATTTTTTACCCTCTGTACAACTCACTGGGGTCAGGGCTTGTTTTCACTCTACAAGACACATAATGTTTTTATCTGCAAGAACCTCATTCTTCTCTGCAGAGAAACAGGCACTCCCGAGAAACATGTACTGACCCACGTGACCAACCTTTACAAAGGGAAGATGTCCAAAACAGGCTGTTGATCCCCTGCTCCTCAGAATAAATTCCTATCTCAATAATCTTGTCTCTACAGGTGGTGAGACAAGAAGTTCTCAAACGAAAAATGAAATAATGACAAACCGGCTTACCTGGTAATTATTTAGAAACATTGCATGCTAACCTCTATCACATTATAAAAGGAAGCATGTGTTTTATTTCTTCACAGAGTTTAAATAAGCACACAGCTACAATGCATTTAGAGTTATTCATCAGCACTTAAATCCAAAGATTTAGGATATCTGTATGCTTGAATGGCTTAACAGCAGAAACCTCAGACATCACTGTAAAAGCACAAAATTCCTTTCTTTAGTATGCACAAGCATAACATACATAATCCTTTATCTCTGGCAAAGCAGTTAGCTTTCTGCCCTTTGGCATGTTTGATGTACATAGTATCTGTAGCTATTGGATGACATAGCTATTGCAGGCACTCATATACTCTGGTGATGGGGGCCATATAAGTGCCTAGATAGATAAATAGAAGTTTTCTCCACTGGCTTGCCAGCTCTTTGATCCAAGCAGTGGAACTTGATTTTCCAGATTATTTAAGCAACAAGACTCCAACCTCTCTGTTGAAAAGTCCTGGCACCTGATCAAGCCCCCTGCAACTCTACCTCTCTGCCATCTCCAAATTAAAGCCAATCTTTAGCAGTTCTCATTTAAATATGAAGCATCTGATACTGCCTTGATTTTTGCAGTTGCAGGAGGATAAAAACAACAGTTGAAGAAACTGTACTCAGTAAAAGGTTTCCCTGGCAAGGGGGCCAAACTAAATAATGACACCCAAAGCAAAAACATGCTTCACTGAAACTAAACTTCAGTCAATTCACTCTCCTGAAACAAAGGATTTTTTGTAATTTCAAAAGTGAACATTGTACTTTATTCTGGCAGCTATTGGGTATGGTTTTGAATGAACTGATTATGTATAAATCCCAATTTAGCATGCTTTTCAGCACCTTAATCCTGTGAATGATTTGAATATATTAACAAAGTTTTTTTACATACTGTAGCCGCCCTTCTTTTCCTCTTAATTTATTTTAAAATACAGTCTTCAATGACAACATTTTAATGTACCACTACCTAGTTTGTTGATGCCCATTCTCTTTCCTTGTATTGCTTTGTAAATATAAAAGATTGGGAATCTATTTCATAGTCTCACAGACAGTTAGTACTTTTTCCTTCATTCCTCTCTTCTTTTTAACCTGTTATGTGTGGCTTAAATCATTTGGCAGAGCTGGTATTCCTTAGAAATGCAGTCATCAACATAGCCTGATATTTAGCAGGAGATGGGACCAGATTAGCACAAAGATTTTTTTACTCAAAAATAAGGTTCAAGCTGCTGTGCAAAGTATGAGTTATCAAGCTTTCTGGAAGGTTTTGGCAGGATGGGATCTTCTCACCCTTGGCTGTGACACATAGGTGCTGCTGCAACAGCTCTGATTTCTGTGTACCCGCTGCATAGAGCTATATGTAAATCAGTCCTATTTTAATTGGGTGGTGTTTTTTATACAGGCTTTCCCCTGATATAAAGGAGTTTCCAAAATACAAGGGAATTGAGAATTAAGCCCAAAAATCAGTTAGAATGTCAGAGCTGAGACTCCTTCTCTCTAAACTGGCCTCTCTTCAGGGGCCTGATATCTCAAAGCCAAGAGCTAAAGAAAAGGAACCAAAGGGAATATCTTGTCTTTAAGGTTTGTGACAATAACAGTGATTGCTAGGTTCTGATTATGTTAAGTTCTTCCCACTGTCAGGATATTTATAGTGGTTGGTGTGGTGGGTACTTGGCAGCTGGGACTCCTGTGGTTGGCCTCCTACAATACTTTTTTAAAAAAGAAGCAAATGGGGTATGTAGAACCACTGAATACTCAAGAGTAGGACTGTAAAAATGCATGTAGGACTGGCAGGAAAATCAGGCGGGCTCTTAATAACTCAGTAACAGTGCCAGATGGAAAACAGTTTTCCTGTTTTGTGAAAATTGTTGAAATGTCATTCTTTTCTTGTCCAATTTTTACTGTCATTAGCTTCAATTTCACAGTGAAAGGTTATTTTAAATAGGGGAAACCCATCTGTTGAAAACGTCTACATCTTCCCTTCCCTTACCCCCTGCAACTCCTCCCCCCAAAAACCTGTTTGGGTTGAAAAAATGTCAGAAGTGATTTTTTCCTGTGAAAAGATTTGTTTTAGACAAATCATTGTTTTCCAATGAAAAATGATTTGTCCAAAAAAAAAAAAATCCTGACCAGCTCTTTCCTTTCTCTGAGAGCTTGTTTCTATCCTACTGTACCTTTATTAGAGCACCTGAAATCTGAGCTATGCTGAGTCTTCCGTGAAAGTAATGTATTTTCTATGACTTTTTCTAGAGAGCACTTGAAATGACCACTATCCATTTATGCCTGCAAACTAATCACCTACTTTAGAGATATGAAATCTCTTAAGCCACTTCCCTTTCAGTAAAATATTGAGTCTGTAGTGTGCCAGATATCTAGAACAGGAGAAGATTTGCGTTAAAAAGTCCTAGGAAATTTGGGAGAAATGCCATTAGGACACAGTTCTGTTCCAAATAACTATTGTACAAACAATACATTCAATTAATTTTGCAATTTGCATGTTTAAATTATTTTTATGACCTGTTCTAACTTCTGTTGTGCCCAACTAAAGCCTAGTGGGGTCAGGAAAATATCTCCTGTGCCTTCATTGTGCTGAATCCTGTTCTCATTGAAGTCAATAAGCAAGAATCAGGGTCTCGCTCTCCAGTGCTTTGCACCACGTGTAGTCATTTATACTTGCAGTGTGAAATGCTTGCTGCCTTTGTGCCGGATTAGACAGAACATTTAGAAGATGATTTGAATAAGTTAAACCACATTTGACAGCAAGGGTCATATCTTCTTGTGCCTTATCTCACCTGTTCTTATTTTCTAAGTCTTTGGCCAATTATACCAGATTGCCAAAATGGCTGCTCCAGAATCTTTCACAGGGCTTCATTCTGCTTCTACCCTCATGGGATCTGCAGACATTATATGTATATCAACCTAACTGGGTTTATCTTAGGTTTATCTAAGTGCCAAGCTGTACATATGTTTGGAGAATTTAAATCAGGCAAAAAATGGTTGGTCCAATCCGACTTAGTTCACCTATGGTGGTACACTATGTAGATTGGGTTAACCCATTCCCAATCTAGCCAAATATTTGAATATATTTGGAGCTCAGCCTAGGGCCTGGAAAGCCCAATCACTCACCCTAGCCTTGAAGCCACACTTTTCCTACCCCTCTCCACCATGACTCTACATCTGGGCTCCACAATTAAGGAAGTGGAGAAGCTTGAGAGAGTCCAGAGGAGAGCCACGCACATGATCACAGGTCAGGAGAACAGACTTTACAACGACAGGCTGAGAGCCATGGGGCTCTTTAGCCTGGAAAAGCACAGGCTCAGGATCTGATGGCCACCTATAAGTTTATCAGGGGTGACCACCAGTACCTGGGGGAACGTTTGTTCACCAGAGCGCCCCAAGGGATGACAAGGTTGAATGGCCATAAACTCCTGCAAGACTGTTTCAGGCTGGACATAAGGAAGAATTTCTTTACTGTCCGACCCCCAAGGTCTGGAACAGCCTGCCATTGTACGTGGTTCAAGTACCTACATAGAACACCTTCAAGAGTAAATTGGATGCTTATCTTGCTGGGATCCTATGACCCCAGCTGACTTCCTGCCCTTCAAGCGGGGGCTGGACTCAATGATCTTCCGAGGTCCCTTCCAGTCCTAATGTCTATGAAATCTATGAAATGACTGGGCTAGTCTTAGCCCCTGAACCCTACTGCCTTCAGATAGACAACCTCCCCATGGATTTACCAACCTCTACCACAGACCTGCCAACGCCACCCCCTTGACCCGCGAGAGCCTGCGGTGGGACTGCTAACACCCTCCCTTGATCCCACCCTGCCCTCTTCCCACCATGACTTAAAGGCACAGCTCCTGGCACTGAAGAACATGTGCACAAGTGGGGACTGATCTACAATGATATGGCTTAAAGTAAGAATAGACTCAAGAGTAGCACTGGGATAAGTGAGATCAGAAAAAGCCAGCAGATTCCTTTAGTATTTGGGAATAAATAATTGATATTAATAATACCTAGCTAATATACCTTAAAATAAACTTTAATTGCTAGTGTCTCAGTTTGGTCTTATCATAGTGCCAGACATTCTGTCAAATTATGGAAAGAAAATTAATATTCTTATTTTTATTCTGTGCCTCTGGAAATGTACTTTCTAGCAGCATAAACAAAAGCAGGTGATTTTACAAGTCTTTAAGTGTTATTTTCTATATTTGTTCTACCAGTAAAGACAGAGGAGATATTATGAAAGACAGTAAACATTTAAGGAACAAATTAAGTAAATGATTAGTACATACCATCAAAAGTACAAGAACCATGCATGGAATTATCATCTCAATTATATAAGGTTTACTTGCAGAGAACATGAAAGATTTATGCCCATCTAAGGCATCATCATCTTTACCTCCTCAAGATTCATCATACTCTTTGCCAATTTATTTTAAAGTAATGTTGTCCATTCCCAGCCAGACCTTTAATTAATAGCTTGCCCAAGGATATGAGGGGAAATTCTGTTTATGTACAGCAGGGGTCAGCAATGTTTTTGGGCCGAGTGCCAAAATATCCTGTAACCTTGACTTGGAAGAAATGGGCGTGCCGGGGTGGATGGTGGAGGAGCTGCAAGGGACCCACTCCCTGTTGTAGCAGCGCAGCCCTTCCCTACCATACTCCCCGAGGCATGCATGTAACTGCCACCAGCAGTGAGTCAGGCTTCAGGTCCAGACCTCAGAGCAACTGCTTGCAGCCCTGCAGCTGCCTGCTACAAGCAGCCTGGGCTCTGGGCAGCCCACTGCTGCCTGTCATGGAGTCCAGGCTGCTCAGAGCAGGGCATCTCCTCGCCACCTGCTGTGAGCAGCGCAGCCTCCAAGGCTGGTGGCAGAGGCCTGGATAGAGCCAGGATCAGCTATGGCACGTCAAGCAAAATGGCTTCACATGTCATGCTTTAGCATACATGCTGAGAGTTGCTGAGTCCTGATATATAGTACTTAAAGTCTGACTTTTATGTTTTCATTCTAAAAGTAGTGAGGTTGCAATGCCTACATTTTGAAATTCAAATAACATCAAATACTACTTGGCAAGGACACTGAAGGTGGAGACTAAGGATATTAATGGAAAACCTTCAAGGGAATTTTCAAAGGAGGGGTCATTTTAGTTGGGAGAAAATCTCTTAAGTGTGACTCTTATTTTTAACTAGGGATCCTGGTTTTCTCTGATTTAAAAAATCCCTGATTTTCAGTTTAAAAACAAAAGTAACCCCAAATCCACATTTTGCTCTGTGTGTGTGTGTGTGTATGGTGTTTAATTTAAATCATAGAAAATGTGGATTTGGGTTTACCTTTTTAAAACCAAAAATGGGGGAATTTTTAAATCAGAGAAAACCAGTATCCCTGTTCATAACTTACCTTACAAAATCTTTAACCCTGGGGTACAAGTGAAAAGGAAAGAACCTGTATTGGATGTGCAGAATTTCCAGCTAGAAAAAACTCTAGAGGGAGAGCACATTGCAGCCAGGCTTCCATGATATGATTTATTTTTTCCTGATCACCCCTGAAATCCTTGCCTCCTCATTTTTAACTTTGCTAAAGGAAAACCAAGTAGATATTTCTCTGACATGAAAAGTCTAATGCTTAGTCTTAGAATAGCTTTGGAAAGTATTTGCTGAGTCATTTTTGTGTTGTACAAAAAGATGGTTTTTGGCTTCTAGCAAAACGGCTCACTTTCCTATTCATAAGACAAAATCAGCTTGTACACCCAGCTTGAGTGTACATGTTCAAACTCCTGTTTCATTAACTTCCAACTAGTGCATAGGTAAAGGATGAAAAGAATTGGCCCAGGAATTAAAAAGTTATTAGGCATTTAGCTGTTAACCCAGTGATTAAATACCAAAGGCACAGAATAAAATCTTTCATTGAAGATATGACAGCTAGTCCTTTAGGGAGCTATTCAGCACTCCTTATTCACTCCTTACTCAGGCAAGACTGATTTGAGTTCAAGAGGACTTTTAGTCTGACTAAGACATTAGTAAGACGTTATGACTAGGACCCTTTGATATTCTGGCTGATCTAAACACTTACTCCAAATTTTTCAGAATTGCATTTCCAAATGTGAAGGTAACCAAAGTCATATTCGGGGATCAAAGTAAGCATGACATGATATCTGTTGGTACTGAGCAACCCTAATTCTCAATGAGTTGCACACAAGGAACCCTGCTAGGGCATGATCCTAATGTATTAAGATGATGGTTTTCAACCTTGTCAGACTCAAGCTGCTCCTTCTTAGACTACAGGCACCCTTGGAATATGCCCCAGAATTAGTTTTCACTCGTTTTTTGACTCAAGGGCTAAGTACAGAGAGTCAAAAAGCCCAAGGTAGAAACAAGTCAATCTATAAAGCTTTCTCTAAGTTGCGTAGATTGGATGGTTAAGAAACAGAATACATGTTTGATCCTCAGTTGGCCAAGGCAGGCAGATGCTTACAAGGCCAAGGCCAGAAGGCAAAGACAAGAAATAATGGGCACGAGCTGACTGAAGATCGCTTCAGGCTAGACATAAGGAAAAAACTTCTTTACAAGCTAAGTATTGAGGGTTTGGAACAGGCTCCCCCCAGAAATGGTAGTTATCCACCCTGATCTTCAAAAAATGTCTTGACGCCCATCTTGCTGGGATCATTTGATCCCAGCAGTCTTTCTTCCCCATGTGCAGGGAGGCTGGACCTGGTGATCTGTAAGGTCCCTTCCAGCCCCTAGCACTATGAAACTGGTTTTGACCATTTTGAAACCAATCTATGAAAACAACTTTGCTGTGTTACAGGTTTAAATCAGTTTCCAATCACTTAAACCAATTTAGGTGTAATGCCTGCCCTTAGTCCATAAAAATAATAGGACAATTCTTCTGTTGTAAAGAACTCTGAAAGATTACAACAGGTCAGAGTGTTTTTAACACAATGAATTCCCCTTTAAAATCTCTGGCTGTACCTTATGAATCAAGTTTGGAAAACTAACAGAATTAACATTGTGTGGCACTCCATGACACTCTTGAAAAGATCTCAAGGCACCTCAGGATACCATGCAACCCTTGTTGAGAATCACTGTGTTAGGCACTGCAAGGATCTATGGGAATAAAAGCATAACTTTTTATGCCTTCTTTTTATGCCTCCCAAATGAATTTACTGAAAATGTTGTAGCCCTCATTCACGTTACAAAATGGCCCCTGAAGAGTGAACTGAAAATTTACATGATACCAAAGTACAGTACACATTTATAGATACACAGTACACTGGCATTACCTATGTCAACATCCCAACATTTGGAAGTGCCTCTACATTGAAAAAATATTTTTTAGACTATACAGAAATACCAAACAGCAGTTTAGGACAGGATGGGGTGCATCTACACATGCAACTAGCACAAAGCAGTGAACTCCAGGGCATATCACACCAATGTTTATTGCTCCCAGGCATGCCATTTGAACATTTGAACACACGGGACTACAGCACATTGAGCTGGGTCAAAGCAGCCCTGGGTCAGCCTGCCAGCCCAGGGCTGCTCCAACCCATCTCAGCATACTTTGGAGCGGCTGGCTGGGGCACAAGGGTGTTTCAGTTAGGAGCTAGCCAGCAGCCAGCCCCTGGACTGAAGCATCCTTGTACCCCAGCCTGCTGTGGCCTAATAGGGTCGCACATGTAGACATAAGATGTTTGCTGCAGAGCTAATTAGTCTACTCAGCAGTAAATGTTTCATGTAGATGTGCCAAGGAGAATAACAGCTCACCCAGCTCTTAAAACTATGGGAGGAGTGAGGCAGGCAAAGTGATCTGAGCTGTAATTTTACAATTGTTCACTAAAACCAAGAAATGCCAAATTATCAATAATTTCATTTGTTGTGCTCAGTATTTAGAGTTGAGTCAGCCCCATTCCCAAAACAGTTTGACAGACTTGCCAGACTCTACCTCTCTGGAATTGGGTTTATCTACGAGACAACACCTTGAGATAAAATAAATTGAGATAAAGAAACTTATTTTTTTCCCACACATTCTGAGGTAACTCTTACGATTGAAGGCCTATTCTATGCAACTGGTGTATGAAAAAGTTATCAATATCAATATAACAGAACAAACAGGAATTGTTTCAGTAATACTGATCTACAGGATCTTCTCACGCATTTACTATGTGCACTTCACCCTTGATCTCAAAATATCTTATTTAGATATAATAATCACATTTACTATTTATAGTACCATAAATATCAATGTAATTCTTATCCTTATATTAAGAGAAAACAAACACACATGTAATAGTTCTACATTTATGCCCTTTGTGAAAAAGTCATCTACCAGTTTCCCTTCAAAATATTTTCTCTTTTAAACAGAATGGTGGGGGTAGAAAATAGTAGCAATGAATAATTTCCAGTCTCCTAGAGAACTGAAACAAATAGACCATTCCTAATGAATCCATTTTATGATGGGCCAACTGTAAAGCAGCTCATCTGCAAACAATCTGAAATTATTTCAACATTTCTAATGTAACTGAGCATGTTCATAAACTGAAAAGGGTCAAATGTTTGTGGCACATAACAGAAATTAACTAAAACTTTCTCTAATGCATCCAGATGGGGTTATTAAATAACAAAATATAACTGCCCACATGAAACTTCCTTGCTGTTGTCTGGCAGAATCTGACAAGAATTTACTAAGATACATGCAGCATTGCCGGACACAAGCATTCAAAATCATGAGTCAGAGCTGAAAAAAAAAGTAAATAGGATTAGCAACCAGAAGATGTTTAAAAATAATGTATTTGTGTTTTTATTTTTATTTGCTTTTTGGTTACTGCTTCATTATGAAAAGCTTATGTTTTGTCTGGTTGCATCTTTCCAAAATCTAATGGATCCTTTTGTGGGGCTGTAGCAAACTTTGATCCTTGATAGAATTCAACTGAAAAACGTGGATTTTTAACTGATTTTTTAAAATGTGATTGCAATATAAAGACAAAGAGGGTGAAAATATAGTTTAGGTATTTGGTACCTCAAAGAATAACTCATTTTGAGGTAGATTAAAAACATACAGCTCATATGCCGACTCTGTTTTTTTAGAAAATCAACTCTCAAGAATATACTGAAATACTGGGTCATTAATTTGACATATATGGGCAATTAAAAAACTGGACATAGTATCATAGAAAGTTAGGGTTGGAAAGGACCTCAGGAAGTCATCTAGTCCAACCCCCTACTCAAAGCAGGACTGTCCCCAGCTATATCATCCCAGCCAAGACTTTCTCTACTCGGGTTTTAAAAACCTCCAAGGATGGAGATTTCACAGCCTCTGTGGGTAACCTGTTCCAGTGTTTTACTACCCTCCTCATGAGATAGTTCTTCCTAATATCAAACTTAAATTTCCCTTGCTCCAAGTTCAGACCATTGGTCTTTGTTCTGTCATCTGTCACCACTGAAACAGTTGAGCTCCACCCTCTTTGTAACCCCCCTTCAGGTAGATGAAGGCTGCTATTAAATCCCCACCTTCAGTCTTCTGTACTCCACACTAAATAAGCCCAATTCCATCAGCCTTTGCTCATAAGCGAGGATCCTAGTTTTCTCTGATAAAAAACAATCCCCAATTTTTGGATTAAAAAAAGTAACCTGTAATCCACATTTCCCATGCTTATTTATCTATATATTAGTGGTGTTTCATTTTAATGTCAGAAAAATGTGGATTTTGGGTTACTTTTTTAATCTGAGAATTGAGGATTTTTTTTTTATCAGAAAAAACCAGGCTACTGCTCATAAGTCACATGCCCTAGCCCACAGCCATTTTCATTGCCCTCTACTAGGCATACTATGAAACAATATGAAATGTGTTTTCAGTGTAAAAGTATTGGTTTCTTTCCCCTAAAATGTACCAATTGTTTCTGAAATCATTTTGTATATTTACCTTATTTTTAAGCACAATGAACAGAAAATAAGCATCATGGAAGGTAAAGCATTGAATAGGACAAAATCCTGCCCTGGGGATTTGGTGTGAAGGACCTTAAATCTTTTTCCTGACAAGCAGATGGCAGAGAGGAGATAGGGCAGGGTGGCACCTTACAGACTAACTAGTCCAGAGAGCTTGAGCTTTTGTAGATGGCAGGCTCCTTCATCAGATGCTCTTCATTCATACTCCATTCATGGCATCTGATTAAGTAGGCTGTTGCCAGAAAAGCTTATGCTTCTAAGAGCTAATCTAGTTTCGAAGGTGTCACCATGCCTTGTCTTCTATCTCATCTAGTTGACTTTGATGGGTCACAGAGAACCAGCAAGATTATCTGTAGCTTCTTAAGAACGAGCTGGCTATACCCATTTCAATGATCTATGAACTGTTTAGTCAAGTATATCTGCTTCCTCCAGGTTGACAAATCATAATTTTATTTAGTATTGTTTATTTTTTCATTAAATTGTCATTGTGCTTGTCTTGTACACTGCAGAATTAAAAAAAAATAGAGACTTTAAAAGCATGATCCCTCTAGAAAACCAGTTCCTGCCCTAGGTTCTCTGCACAGTAAAATATCAGCTATGCAACGTAACTGTAGAGTACACGGTCCTCCTTTTCAGTCTCCCTACCAAACTGTCCAAAGCCCATCACTTCTCCAGTACCTCCCACTTCTCCAAACAGCTAAAGATAAAGCCTGGGAAAACAGGTGCATTTTCCCTTGAATCCTAAAGGTCACCCATCTTGACTGAACCAGCCTAGTGACATGAAAGCAGCCGCTAAAGTCTAAGGTTAAAATTATAGCTCCATCCATCTTTATAAATGTCATGGATTCTCTTGGTGTAAGTCAGTCTGTGGAGCAATTACTATCTGTCTTGAATGCAGGGAGCGCAAAATACAAAGTAGAAGGATAAAAGGAGATACAGGCTCTGTTCTGCACGTCATAGCAACTGGTGTGATGAAGGAAGCCTATTATGACCATGCAAATGGTGCCCTTAGGCCTCATGTGGCTGGAAATTGCAGATATTTCTTTGTCACTGGTCTCACATTTCTCAAGAAGGTCGTTCTGTGGAGGAATTCCTATTGCCTGTGGCTAGTTTCTGCACTCAGGTCAGAGCAGATAAAGAAATTCCATTCCTTGAGTGATATCTTTCTGATTTTCCACACGTATGTAGCACATTCTCTCTCACATGACATTTCAGCGCTTGTGCTGTTAGTACACAAAGTCTGCTACTTCTGCTTCAACAGGTGAACAGAGAGAGGCGGAGAAAAAACTCCTGCACCAGCTATGCCTGTGGCAGTCTGTGATCATATCTTCACAAAAGGAAAAGCTCTGATCCAGAATTGCCCAACACCACCTTTCAACAAGCATAAGTCAAGCCTCCATAAAATATAAGATTATTTTTAAGACAAAAGTTTGGGTTCTGATTATTTCCCTTTTGGTTCTTTATGCCTTTATGGTATGGTTTAGCCATATTGTCAAGCTTTTCTCCACAACCATACGAAATAGAAACTTTCTTTTAAAATGAAAGCTTAGATCCTGCGGTAATCGTTTGCCTTCATAACCTAGGACTTCAAATAATACATCAAATAAGATGATTTCTGCAATGAAATCATATGAATTACCAACACTGTGATCCCTAACAGTAACTCTTCTAACTCTGATCTCAAGAATATGGGATATTTTCCAACTAATTCCTGTGTTTGAGTATGACAAGGTTATTTGGGTAAATCCAATACCTTTTATTAGACCAATTCAAATCTGCAATGCCCTCTTTCAGTTGAAGTTTCTGCAATGCACCTTACTCCTGCCATGTTTTTCCATCTGACTTGTATTTCCTCTTTTAAGATTTCCTTTTTACTCTCCCTCTCATTAACATATTCTTTACATTCTTGGATAATTGGAGCAGACTAACTGCTTTGGGATCCCTGGTGATTGCTTGCATTTCATATAGCACAACTGTTTTGCTGGCCTGTAGAGTTCGGTTAAGGAGCCTGCTTCATTTTTTCTTGGAGTCTGCATGTTCAGACAGCCACCCTAAAAACTTTGTGTAGTTTGTCTTCTTTAGGAGATGTCTTTCCCTTCAGCCAGTGGAAAGAAATATTTATGGAGGAGAGAGACTCATTTCACAAGATTAAATTTATAGCAGAACGTAGGTATAGGAGAGGGATGTTAAATACTGTGTTTTTCAGTACTTTATCCCTGGGTGACCTCATCCCGTTAAGCCAGTTCAATTGACATATTAGCTAAAAATGTGCAGGATTACTCCACCCATAATCCTTTCCCTTATGTCAGACTTGCATTTCCAGTTGCTTTTCTGGCAGAGGAAAGATGATGGCTAAGTAGATAAAATTTAAGGGTAAAATTTCCAAAAATGCTTAAATTCCCATTCTTAAAAGGGATTTAGGACTAGATCTACAAGAGGGACCACTTATGCAGCTGGGAGAGATTCCTCCAGTACAGGAACTGAGAGGGCAGGTTAATGGCTATGTCCCAAGAACCTATTCACATGTTCACAGTAGGCATGTATAGGAGCTGAACAGGGGTGGAGCTGTAACACTACAGCGATCCTTAGGTAATTTGGATGGGCAGCTATAATTTTGGACCCGAAGGCTATCATCGTAGCCCAAATATCCTGAAAAAAGCAACTACATGGTACAATTGCTGTAACCCTAGTATTGATTCCATAGATTTCAAGTGTCTAATACTTTTATAGTCATCTTCTCATGCACGTGCACACACCCACCCACATACACAGGATGTATGTCTTTTATACTACAGGTATTTCTTGTTTTCTGTATCATTTTTATGACAGACAGCCAAAGATGTAGATAATGTGTAATAAATCCAGTCTCTTTGTAGTATCTTGTAGATGGAGACTTTAACCTTCTGGGCAGGATTCCAGTCTTTCAGTCTAGCTAGCTGGTCTTTTGCCCTCTTTTAATGACAGCCTTAAGTTTTATTTGCATCTCTTCAGACCCAGCACAATTATATATTTTTTACATGACAGGGTAGTTGTCTTGTACAATAAACTTAGTTTTAGGAGGGCAATTACTGAACACAAGTTCACATTGTACTGTACATTTTGTTAATAAGTAGATAAATGTATAATCACTCAATAATATGGAAAGTTCTAGCTGAAGAACCAAAGGACTGTGTCATTTTACTCCACCCTTTGTGAGTCAGTAAAATGGATTGAATTATATACCTTTACTAGCTCTTCAGTATAATGAAACTCAGCATAAAAGACTCAGAAAGTGTTACTACATGTTGGCAGTTTATAAAATAAGATTAACTAGTTGATCCATTGGTATTAACATGTCTTTAATAATGACAACATTCCTTATAAAGTAAACAGCTATTAATTAAAAGCCTGTCCAGATATGCTCATAGAGTGATGTATATGTGACTAGGTGCACCTACCAAAGTTGGTGTGCAGGCCTACAGAAAGGAAGTCCTTTTTTACATTTCCAGTGCATTATATCCAGGATCTTGAGTCATATTGTTTCTGTTAAATCCAAAGGACTGGGCTTCTGGGAAAATAATTAGAGTGTGATGATCTAATAAAGCACAACGCTTCACTAAGAGGTTATACAGGAACTCTTGGTCTCTGTAGCTTCTCTCTGTGTCTTCTTTCAGCTCCATCTGTTGAGGGGTCAAGAGGAGAAGTGTGGTTGGTCTATGTTGTGCTGTGATAATGTCTACTGGTATTACAGTTTCCTCAGAAAAGTTACAAGCTTACAGCAGATGCTGCATGGGCCCCCAGTCCTACAGTCAGGGTTGTATTTGTGGAACAATGGTGGCCATGTTGCCACCTTTATCCTACCACTGTTACAAAGGGATGCACCTAATGCAGTTCAGAGGCATCTAGGAACATAGCCCAAATATAATAATTTGGCTAAGCATTCATATATTGCTTTATAAATGTGAATAATTTATTTATTTAGAAAATAGGAAGAAGGGATCCCCCCAAGGATCCATTAGCGGCTAAGTATCATAGTTAAAAGATCTAGCCTCTCTGGACCTGCAGATCTGAATCCTAAAAGAAACTACTGAGACCTTCACTCTCAAGTGATAGGTAGGCTGATCTCCATTTAGTGCACAAGCTATAAGTCAGTGCAACAAAACACATGCCCATTCTTTGTGTATATTAAAGCTTCAGTCAGCCTTTTCATAAAGATAAAGGTTTTCTTTGATGTCAAGGAGAATTTGGAAGAAGGATTGCACTGTGATGTTTGCTAGTTAGGTCATCCTCCACCCAGAAGTACCTGCATTCCAGGGGAGCTGTCTCAATATAGTTTGTCAAGTGCCTTGGAATGAAGGTGCTGTATGAGGTCTTGCATAGCAAGTTCCTTCATAGCATCTGATAAAGCATACTGTTGCTTATGAAAGCTTATGCATCTCTGGTATAGTTACTCTACCCTTCCTTCTATCTTCAAACTAATATCACCTCTCTAACATTAAGATCAGTAAATTTTCTTCCTATGAGTAAAAGGCTTCAGGAACAGATTCTAAATGCATAGATGGATCAGCATATACACACATGAAACCAGGTGACCAATTAATGTTATCTTTGAGGTGGCAAAGGTATGTGTGCATATGTGTGTGGGTGTATGTAGCAAAGAGAGGAAGGGGCCTACCATATGGTTTGGATTGGTGGTTTGATGTTCACAAGGCCTAAAACAAGCCAAAGTGAAGGCATGGCAGTCTTTCAGCTGATGTCAGTAAGCTTTGGAAAAAAAACAGTGAAAGAACATGAGTTCTGATTTCTAGGGAGAAACAAAAGGAAATACATGGACAGCTTGAGAAGGGCATATGGGAGTGAGTGTGTCTAGAGATGTACCTTATATCACAGATATTAGACATGTACTGCAGGATTTCATTCTTAATCTCTTGTAATTTCCCCCATCTCTAGAAATCATTACAGAATCCAAAGTGACAACTGATGAACGTAGTAAGAAGGGTCTATATTTTTCATAAAGTGAAGATAAGAACCAGTTTCAATTGTGACACACAGTTAACCTTAGATTGATTTTTGACAGGATTAAAAGTAATGGGTTAAGAATTCTTAATCCATTTAAAACAAACAGGAAAGACCATGAAACCATCATCTTAAATCAAGCCTTTTTCACTGCATCTGCTTGCACATTGGGCAAGTATGTGTATTAAATCAGATATTGTAATCTGGCAAACCCTGGTAAATAAGGTGATAGGTATACATCATTGTTCCTTAGCATCTGACAAAGTAGACTATTGTCTATGAAGCCTATGCTTCTCTTTTAGTTTGTAAGGGTGCCTATTCACAAGCCAGGAGGCTGCCCCAATGCCCTGCAACTATAGCACATTGGAGCATGGTATTTAATGCACTCCAGGCAGCCGCTTTGTCTCACGTATGGGGATCCTGGTTTTCTCTGAGGAAAAAAAAATCCCTAATTTTCGGATTAAAAAAAGTAACCCCAAATCCACCTTTTTCCATGATTAAAATGAAACACCACTAATATATAGAGATATATAAAGGGGTGTTTCATTTTAATCATGAAAATGTGGATTTAGGGTTAATTTTTTAAATCTGAAAATCGGGGATTTTTGTTTTATCAGAGAAAACCAGGATCCCTGCCATGTATCAGCATCCCCTGTGCTTCAAAATGGCAGCAAGGGTGCTTTAACTAAAGGGGACACTGATACATGAGAAGCTCTGAGCACTTTAATTAGAGCAGATCTCAGATTGAAAATAAAATATAAATAACCGGATTATTTTATTATGTGTTTTTAGTGATATAGGCTTTGAATAAACTACTACTACTGCAGAAATAACAATTAGTAGAATAATAGTGAAATTCTGTATTACAAAAAACATACTTACAAAGTTATTCCTGTAGAGATATATTTATTTAATTTTCAGTCTATTCTGAAATCTCACATGTATGAAATGCACACACACACACAAACTATAGATGTGCTATTTTATTCCAGGAGCTATAATATAATAGCAATTTGAGCTGTATATATGGGGTTTTAGACTTGAAGCTTAATTTTCCTTGGGATGAGCTTGGATAACAGGAGCTTGTGCAATGCAAAGTGGATTTATTTCATACTTTCATTCTTCTTTTAATTTCTCCCTTTATATTACCATCCTGTGCTATGATAGAACCTGAATAACTGAAGTGGGAAGTAGAAAAGGAAGGCATCCTTTTAAGATTAAGTTATGTCAGTTTTGGGTCTCCTCTATTTTATTTCAGCACTCAGCTAGAGGTATGAATTTTATGTCACAGATGCACCTCCAGGCAAATCTAGGTCTTATGTATGATAGTCGTGTGTGTGTGGTGTTTGGCTTATTGAACAGGTAAAATGATGTGACCACTTCTTTTAACCTTAATGCCACCATCATTTACTGAATGACACATTTTTGGTAGCTATAGAAATTTTCCCGGGGGGGGGAGGAGTATTGGAATGGAATGTTGCTATGTAACAAGACTCCAATAAGTGTCCTTAAAATGTGATGAAGGAATGAAGTCTGTAAATAGAGGTCTTCCTGTCATAAATATAAGATCTATGCAAAGCCTACTTTTAGAGATATTGCGTCAGAAAATGGGCAGAGAACCAAATACATTGGACAAGAGAATGTGAAAATTCGATATGTCAAAATCTGATACATTCCATATGTCTGTCACAGGTACACGGACATGTTCAATGTGTTTTTAACACCAAATTTACATTAAATTTGGAAGGCTTTTATTACTTTAATAAGATTTTGAGAAACAGCACTGCCCGTTTTAAAAGTTCCATTTTTTGCCTCTCCAGTTTAGACGACAATAACGTTTCAACTCTGTGCACTGCAACGTTTGTTCCTTCAGTCATACATTTCTTGAAGAAATGTGATTGATGGGGGAAAAAAAAGATTTAAGAGAAACTGAATGTAATAGATGAACAACTGGATTATTTGCAGGCACACAGGGCCAAGGGAGATGAAGAGCCAGTTCCATATTAGTTAAACTAAGCTCCTAAGCATGACCAAGGCAAACTTTAGACGCCTGAATCAAAAAGAAAACAACTGAAAACATCTCTCACACACAGCTCATTAGGTAATTAAATTGATGCACTACCTATATTTTGGACTACACCTGACCACCCATTGTAAAAATACGATACTATTAAATTTATGGTATGGTGGTAACTCACTGTGAAACCTCACTTAACTTTGCATTTGTTTTTAGTTTAATTTTGGTGTGGATTTTTGTTCAGATTAATAGAATAGCCAGGCATAAGGTGATTAGTCACTGCAAACAAGTCCATAGGTAGTCCTGCCAGTCAGGTTAATGTTGACCTGAAACATATGTGTTAGGCTACTTCCACACCTTTGATGTTTCCAAGTTTCTCACGGTTGAGTCTAAACCAAAACAGAAATCGAGTACATTAAACTTATACATCAATTTACTTCTCCATTCCATTTCCTGTAGTGTGGAACTAATATGTGACAGGGGCCTGATTCCAAAACCAATTAAATCTTCAGTGAGCTTTGTAACAGGCCAATGAGCACAAGTAATGGCTCCAACTCAGGAACACACCCAAGTGTATACTTACCTTCAGGTCCAGATAGAAGTGTCTTTTAGAATTTAAACTGAAAGTTGGTTTCAGAAGCACAAAGTAAAACTGCATAGGGGAAAACTTTTAGTATAAATGATTTGTCAGAATTGTAATTCAGTGTACTGTGCTCTTTATAGTAAAATATTTTTATTCTATTTTTGTTATTAAAAATGCTCGATGATTATGACTTCTGTTCTTAGTATGGTCTTAACACATCCCCATATTTGCTATTATAAGCAAGGCTTTCCAAATGATTGATTTTTCAATTTAGCCAAAATGACAAATCAAAATTAAAATTGTTTCCTGTTAACTTGAAAGGATTTGTTCAATCTGCAGTGAAATTTTTTCACCATGTGTTTTTAAAAACTAATTTTCTTCTCATTTTATTGAAATAAACAATATTATGAAAAAATCAAAACCTTTTCTTTCAGGAGTGTTGACGTTTAACATTTTTCCAGGTTTCTGTATGTAAGACAGTTCAGTAAATTTGTGCCAACTCATTATTTTAGGCAAAACAAAGCTTTTCAAAAAAAAGTACGACTGAAAATTATAGTTTTATCATTAAAATTATAGCTTGAAGATATAGTTATGGCATGTTAATTTTTATCACATTAATAGGAATGCAGAAAGAATGTTTTTTTCCTATATTTTTCATAGAAAAAATGAATAGCCTGTACAGTTAGAACCACGCCTGTTCCTAATCCAGCTGCAAAATTGGATTAACTCAGAAAAAAACCCAACAACTGCAATGCTTGCAAACTAATGCCAAGAGACCGAACAAAACAGCGGAGGAACTAGAACTTCTGATACAGAGCATTACACTGGTTGTTATAGGGATAAAAGGATATGGTGGAACAGCAATTATGACTGGAACACAGTTATTGAAGGATATGTACTGTCTAGAAAAGATGGAGATTTTTGCATGTTAATGATGTATTAGACTGCAAAGAAGGGAAACCTAAATAGAACAGAATCAGTGTCGGTTTGAATCAGGTTGAGGAGGCTGTACTGAAGTAGTACTAGGGACCTAGTATAGGATTTTCTGAATTTGGCATGAACTCTTAAATAGTTTTGGTCAACCTGAAGCTGCATTTCTGGTGAATAAAGGCCTTGTCCAAAAAATGACTTCCAGTAGCAAACCTCTATTAGAAGCCCAGTAGAGTTTAAAACTCTATGAAACATCCTCCTTGTCGTGACCACTTTCCCTCAGTGGCATTGGTTACAGCGTGTCTCAGTGTGTTCTCCCATCAGTCACTCATGTCACAGCTGAATGTAAGGTTAGGCTCTAATAGATCATAATTAAGATATGGTTCAAGAAGACAATTTTTTTTTCCCAGAACACTTTTTATCTTTAAATTGTGGTAGTTTCCCCCAGGAAGGTTGGACTGGTAAAGAGTTAGCTACCTAAATGCACAGGCATAAAACAGGATTAGGAGTAGAGTCTTCTACTGGAATGGCATTGTGCCCAATACGTTGGTGGCTCATTCTCCCCCTATTGAGGTACCAATGATTGACTGTTAATAGACTGCCTATACAGGGAGGCCATGTTATCCAGTGGGTTGGACAGTGAAGAAAGAATCAGGTTACATATTTCCTGACAAAGCAAGGTCTCTTTTAACTCTCTGTACCACTGCTTTCTCATCCATACTCTTTTCTTGTTTATTTAGATTGTAGAGCCTGTCCTTTGCTACCTCTTTGTTTAGTGCCCAGCATAAGCTTGTTTTTAGCTGAAGCCTTTAGGCCTTACTTCAATACAAATATGAAATAACAACAACATTGCAAAGGCTTGTGAAAGAAGGTCATACCTTGATACAACTTCAGCATAGTGATGCCACATAGCTTTCTGCATGAAAACAGGCTCTTTGTGTCACAAACATCTTATTGGCTGAGTGCATATGGGAAACAAAAACCCAGAGCCTGATTTACTGTCATGTAGTTTGTAAAGTCAGCTACTGTGTTGATAAATGCCTATGCAGGAGTTGATTTTACAAGATACCATAGAATATTTAAGATCAGGCTGGCACAGTGCTGTTTGTGACCAAGAACTTATGGTTACCTGAAAGACTGATGTTATTGGAACAAATATTTGGGAAATTCCTAAGGATGTGCATAGTTGTCAGCACTTAATTAAATACATGTCTTGTTTCTATGGAAGTCCAAAACTCTAATGCTATGGAGCTTAGTGCTAAAATGTGTTCCCCCAAAATGGGTTAATTCAACTTTACTTAAGCTCTGTTGAAGAAAGAAGTTTATTTTGAATCTAAAGATTAAAGATTTGGCATCAGTTTATCTGGCTGGATCTGTAAGACCTGGATTTCCACATGAACATGTCAGTTTTCAGTACCAGGGAGCTAAACTAAAGAGAGCAAATAAAATATTCTTCATACTTTCATTGCAAATTAAAATGTGAACATCACCAGCAAACTTCTCAATTCCACTGTCAAGCATTTTCAATATTTAATTTTGATTTGCCATCTTTTCTTAAGTGCACTAAGAAGGAGGTTTGCAATGCTGTGTTCATTACAGTTCCTCTACTTGCTTCCCCTATAAAAGCAGGGCTCTCCTACTACACAGAAGATGAGGAGAGGTGTTCAAAAGCTTTTCAGCTCTACACATCACAAACTACTCTGAATCTTCTGAATTTTCAGAGACATCAACACATCAGACTGGGTTCAGAAGAGGCGCACTTGATACTTTTCAAAGCCTACTTTTATGCAGCTCCCTTTTTTTTTCTTCAAATGAATTAGAGCTTAATGGCCTTTAGAAAAAAAGCTCTAGATTTATTATTTGTATCTCATGGGATATTTTCCTCTTCTCTCACCCCTCAGTTTTTGTTCCTGTTTTTCACTGGGGCAGTGGTAGGAAAGTTAATTTCCCATTGTGTCACTGAGCTATATTCTCCTATTGATTGCATCAAAATATAGTGTCATCTACAGTGGGATTGCCTTGGTTTAACTGAGAGCAGAATGGGGCCTGTTAAGAATTTTCCCTTTAAAACTCACAAGTCACTAAGAGCCAAGACTGCACACCTTATTCACATCAAGTAGCATCTTATCATGCACAAGGCATGTCTACATGTGCAATTAATGTGAACCAGTAAACTCCGGGGCTTACTGTGCTGGAGTTTATAACTCCCAGGCATGCTGTTTGAACATGCACCTGGGTCTGCAGCATGTTGAGTTGGGTCAGAGCAGTTTCAGCTGGCAGAGAGTCCTGGGGGCCAGCCTACAAGCCTGGGGTTGCTCCCTGCTGGCTTAACATGCTGCGGAGAGGCTGGCTAGAGCACGGGGTGCTCCATTGTGGGGCTAGTCAGCAGGCAGCCCACACACTGATGTACCCTCATGTCCCAGCCAGCCACATCAGCGTCTAAGCTGTGGTACTGTGGAGTTAATTAGTATAGTCTAGCCTAATAGAAGTACACATGTAGGTGTGTGACTTGTACTGCAGAGCTAAGCAGTCTATTCCACAGTAAACTTCTTGTGTAGCTGCATAAGTTATTAGTCATAGTGAGAAGATATA
Organism: Crocodylus siamensis; assembly: GCF_052110815.1. Classification (NCBI taxonomy): domain Eukaryota; kingdom Metazoa; phylum Chordata; order Crocodylia; family Crocodylidae; genus Crocodylus; species Crocodylus siamensis. The sequence continues at coordinate 342,533,027 of NC_143395.1, read as the reverse complement.
TCAGAATCTGACCCTAAAAGAAGTTACTGTCAGTAATAAAGACTTAATGATTTTGCCTTGTGTTTTTATTTGAGATACACAAACATTTAGAAAACAAGGTTGGGAAAATGTAATATGCCTGATGGTTTCAAATATTTAATGGGTTTAAATATTTATCTAAACAAATAAGCGTAACAGTTATGGGCATTTAAATGAGACGTGATAGTTTATTTAAACCCTAATATTTTCTGCTGAACAATGACAAAACACAATAACATATACTTTTTGTGGATTCTTTAAAACAAATAACATTAAACTTACGTAAATAATGCCCTGAAGGTATTGTGCTGAAACACCTGTTTTCTGGAGCAAGATACACTCCTCTGGGAAGTAAGTTCAAAGCAAGTATAGTAACATCCTAAATGTGTTTGCCAAGGTACAACTGGAAACCAAATCCTAGATTCAGTGCTGTAAATGAAAAAAATAAATGCCACGCTCATTTTTCCATAATAACCAAAGGTCATTTGTTCAATGTGGCTATTTTATTTCTAAGACAAGGTCAGCCATTTGGAATTTGAAGCTTTTAACTCAATTCTTAAAGGACAATACTGAGCTGAATTTAAAGAAAAAATGTTTACTTTTTACTTTATGTTCATATAGTTATGTATTTATCCACATATTTAAAGGTGCTTAATGCAAACTGAGGCAGGAGCAAAAGGTATAATTACAGGTCAAGAATCAGTTTCACTTCAGTGTTGCACAGGAACCTGATCCAATGTTCACTTTAGTGAATGAAAGGAGCTTTGATTCCTTCAGGAAGCTTTAGACTGGGCACATAGACCCTGTTCCTCCTCCCATTAATTTAAATAGCACCAGATCCAGCTATCTAGAAAATGAATATTTTTTATTTCTTTTAAACTGGAAGAAATCGCTGAAACCAAAAGAAGGTGTAAAACTGATATAGGAAAGATTACACTCAGGCCCCATTAATTCTGTGTCAATATTACTTCTGTTACATTTTAATTTATACAATATATTAGTCTTAGAACAGGAGTCAGTAAAACAGAAAAGTAATAGTGTGGTATTTATTTATGCCCCTTTGGGGACATCCTGGTTCTATTTAATTTAATGACAAATCTCCCAGTGACTTCAGTCAGGATGGGATTTCACTCTTTGTACGTTGTGTTTATGATTAATTTTAAGTTTGTAATAATTAGCCCTCTTAGCACAATGTGGAAGTAAGGGCGGACACCCTTTATTTTGCTGGAGCAAACAATCTGTGCACAGCCTAAAACCAGGTGTTAGCATTTTCAACAATGGTGACAGCGTAAAAGTTTACAAAACTACTGTACTGCCCAAAGATGATTTGTGAGCATTTTACTGACAACTGGCAAAAGCAGGCAAAGTTTGATAACCTATAAAAAAAATCTGTTGCGCTTCTTCCTTCTAAACCAACAGTTCTTCCTTCTCCAGAAATAAGCTTAATCTATATTATCTATATAGAAAATGAATATGAATATTGCTTATCTGTGGTAGTTATCAGTTAAATGTGCATTTTTCCAGAAGCAAGATGGAATAGGAATGTGCATGACTGTGTGTGAGGTGATTCCTTCAGCTGAAATAAACTGTTAAATATAGCAATGAGCACAATAGCAACAAAGATGTGAAATTGCTTGACTGGCTGACTTTGAGCAAAAAGTCCTCCAATATTTTGTCAGCAAAGAAAAAAAATCTCACATTTATTTGTTATCAGGACTATCATTTTGAACATGGGCAAGTGACTGTTTGAAATACATTTTGGTCTCTTTTGTCAATAATTTATGGCGTGACATCTCTCTTTCCCTTTGAGAGAAGGCTAAGGTTTCCAACTTCCAGGTTTCCAAAGGGAGACTGCAAGGTAAGGCCTTGTGCTTTCCAAGGTCCTATTTTAAGTTTAAGGATGGAGGAGTGATCAAGGCAGCAGCCTCAGGCACCACCTTGAGGAAGGTGCACAAATAGCCATTTGCCACTACTGCCAGAAGCACAGCACCTGGCGCTGCCCTGGGCACCAAAGCTGGAGGTGCAGAGCTGTTGTGTTATGCCTCTGAAAGGTACAGGCTATCCAGGGAAGCTTTAACTTTTGAAGTGGCAAGCTGCAGGCCAGATAGGAGTCTTGACACTGGGAGCAGCATAACATGAGTGCATATTTCATGAGTCTGAGGAAAGACTGAAAACTTGATATCATCCAGATTCAAGTAAAAGTTATGGAAAAAGAAAATAGTTTTGGTGGAAAAGGGTGCTTCAGCCAGCCCTACAGCAGTTTGACCTGAAGATAGCCCTAGAAACAGTTTCAGAGCCACCAATGCAGCTGTCTTTGGAGTCTTCAATAGCCAGATGTTGTTGCTGAAAATACATTCTAGAGTTCATTTGTGCAACTTATAGTCCTGACCTCGGGTGACCAAGACAGCTGACTGTTGAAACTGAAAGAGCTAAAGGAGATTAAAGCAGAATGTCAAGCTTTGGAATGATATGGTATTTTACAAGCAAGAATGTACCGAATAAACACGTATCTGACTATTTACTTTGCCACTGAACCTATGTTCCAAGAAAACTTAGTAATGATCTGTGCACTCTGTCTACTCTATCACTAGCATAGCTCATGAGCAGAGCTTATCTCCCAAACAATGGGCAGAATTGGTATTTGTTCATGGCTTCTAAGCATTACTCTAATTTACAATTTTGACCTTTTGAAATTCTTCCTGTCCTGTGGGCGATTTATTACCTTTCAGGGTGAATTCTATGAGATAACTGTAAAAGGTTCTGTAAAAGGAAAAAATGAAGAAAACCTCCCTTTCTGCACAGGAATTTTAAAGGTCAAGGAATTTACCTGCTCTTCAGTGACCCACAGGAGGCATAACAAAATTAAATACCTGTGACATATTACCGCACATCATGTCATCTCTGCTGACGTGATCCAGTGCAGCATCAAGTATTGGTCAATTCAAGGTTCATAAGAAATGAATAAGAGGACAGTGATTGCATAATGCTTACTTACTTCCAAAACCCAGGATCTCAGAATGCTGCAAGGATATTTAGCTCCTAATATATACATATTTTGGATAAGCCGTAAAAATGAATTATTGTTAAATATTAGTAATAAATTTCGCTACCCAGGGTATGAGCCTCTGATTATCCCGTCCAGGTTCCTGTTTCTACACAGGTCATTATATGAATCTATGAAAATTCCTTACTCAGTTTTAGATAGATAAGATGCAGTATTCTGCATTTCCTGTTTTAAATAGTAGCATTGTCTTGGGCTGTTACACCTTTATAATATTACATCTAAAATCACTGTCATCATCCATCCTGCCTCATCAGGTACATAAAGGCAGAAATGAAAAGGTGCTTGTCATACCTAAGTTGGGATTATTTTTCCAGGTTTTCTATATTCAGATGTATAGACCCTGGTTTTCTCTGATAAAAAAAAAAATCCCCAATTTTTGGATTAAAATAAGTAACCCAAAAACACCCTCCATACACACACACACACTAACACACACACACACACACACACACACTAGTGGCATTTCATTTTAATGACAGAAAAATATGGATTTTGGATTACTTTTTTAAATCTGAAAATTGGGGTTTTTTTTATCAGAGAAAACAAGGATTCCTGGTAATCATGCCATTTAAAGCTACCATTGTTTAAAAAGCATTAGTTTAGGCTGGCCACTCCTCTTGCCCCGGTGTTGCCAAAGAAAAAATTGTTTAAATAGCCGATCATCAGGCATTCTTAAAACATATCTTAGTTACATCATCTTCTATGCTATTCACAGTTTTAGAGCCTCTCAATTCTAGAACCTCTTCGCTACTTATTTTGTCAGTTCATTTTACGTTGAATGTTCCATGAAGAAATCTGCTTTGAAAGCTGTTCAGTTTGCATAGGATGGACTTGTTTTTCTAGGACTCTGTTCCATATAGGAGAATGTTTATGATACTACTCCTAAGGGTCTTAATTTTAGAGTTCTTTCTAATTGTAATAGATTACTGTCATGTGTTATATTTTTTTAAATACAAGCCTTGGATATCTTATATACAACACTTGATTTGTTTAGATTTTGCATCAAATGTGCAAACACCCACACAATACATACATTTTATAGTTTGAAAAAAAATTTGTAAAGCACAATGGATTTCAGTCAAGTGAAAGGTAACCATATAAATCAGCTTTTAAGAAATCAATATGGTAGACAACTAGATATGCATTTTATAGTTTCATAGTTTCATAGTTTCATAGTAGCTAGAGTCGGAAGGGACCTAGGAAGATCATCTAGTCCGACCCCCTGCCTTGGCAGGAAAGAGCACCGGGGTCAGATGACCCCGGCAAGGTGCTCATCTAACTTCCTTTTAAAAATCCCCAGGCTAGGAGCCTGCACCACTTCCCCTGGAAGCCGGTTCCAGGCCCTAGCCGCCCTGACTGTGAAGTAGTGCCTCCTAATATCTAATCTAAACCTACCCTCCGCCAGCTTGTGACCGTTATTCCTGGTCACTCCTGGCAGCGCATGGGGGAACAGGGACTCCCCCAATACCTGCTGATCCCCCCTGACCAGTTTGTAGCAGGCCACAAGGTCCCCGCTTAACCTTCTGTTGTGGAGGCTAAACAGGTTCAGGTCCCGTAGCCTCTCCTCATAAGGCCTGCCCTGCTGACCCCTGATCATACGAGTGGCCCTCCTCTGGACTCTTTCCATATCGTCCACGTCCCTCTTGAAGTGTGGCGCCCAGAACTGGACGCAGTACTCCAGCTGCGGCCTGACCAGTGCCGCATAGAGGGGGAGGATCACCTCCCTGGACCTGCTCGAGATGCATCTGTGGATGCATGACAGGGTACGGTTGGCCTTCTTGACTGCCTCCCCACACTGCCGGCCCATGTTCATCGTGGAGTCAATGACGATTCCAAGATCCTTTTCCGTCTCCGTGCTGGCAAGAGGGGAGTTCCCCAACCTGTAAGTGTGGTGCCGGTTCTTCCTCCCCATGTGCAACACCTTGCACTTATCAGTGTTAAACCCCATCCTATTCTCATCCGCCCACCGTTGCAACCTGTCAAGGTCAGCTTGTAGCCTATTGCACCCTTCTAGTGCACCCACATCCCCCCACATCTTAGTGTCATCAGCAAACTTGAACAGGGTGCTTTCTACCCCGTCATCCAAGTCACTGATGAAGATGTTGAACAGTGCGGGCCCGATTTTGCTTTATATAAGATATCTGATGAGAGGAAGTAAGAAAGAATAAGAGGATTGGTGAATAAGAGAAAGAAGACAATTGTTTTCTGCAATGGATGTTTTTTCCCCATGAAGTAGATCAAGAAACACCTCTCTTTCAGTTGACTGTATCCAATTATTATTCTCAGTAAACACTTCATCAACTAGATTGATAGTACAAATAGTAAACACATTCATGAATCATCCAGCAGAAACTGAACTTTGATTGCAGTTAGTTCCAAGAACAGATGCTGTTTTAGTATCAGTATATTTTTTCACATACTTAGATTTGAAAATGTGCTATGGCTGTGATCATTTAAAACACAATTTTTCTTTTTCTAAAAGAAAAATATGTTTGTAGTTATTAACAATATAATTCTTTTGAGAGAGAGCAAGGTAGATTTTCTATAGACACCATTGCAAAATTATTTTTAAAAGCCCAATAAAGGTTCTCAATTGTTAATATACTCAACCCTCCTCATGCATTCCCACATGAAAATTGGAGGCTGAAATTACCTGTCCTACCCATGCCAGACTTCCTCCAGATATTAATGTGAAAAATTAAAGGGGGGGACCTGGAGCACAATGAAAACCAACAATTACAAAGATACAAGTATGTGCAGAACTCTTAAAGTTGCACTTGAATAGCCATCTATTAAAAAATTGTTGATTGCTATATTTAAAAAGTAATTATTTCCAACTGTGAGATTTTATAGAAGAAAAGATTTTGATCTGAGCATTTCTTACAGGTGCTCGGTGCCTCTCAACTCTCAGTTCTTCTCAAAACAACCATTTGCTTTTTGCAAGAGTTTTTGTGGGTGATATCTAGGGATCTTGGTTTTCTCTGATAAAAAAAATCCCCAGTTTTTGGATTATTAAAGTAACCCAAAAGCCACATTTTTCTGTGATCAAAATGAAACACCACCAATATGTTTATGTATATATATTAGTGGTATTTCATTTTGATCACAGAAAAATGTGGCTTTTGGGTGACTTTTTTAAATCTGAAAACCGGGGATTTTTTTTTATCAAAGAAAACACGTATCCCTGGAATATCTATTATTGAACCAACTGTACAGCTGGGAAGGACATAAACAATCTTTCAGGTGCCTCAGAGCTACCCAAAATCCTATGTCAGGTGTTAGGAACCTGTGGCCCATGAGCAGGACCCAATCCTTGCTGTGGCAATGCATAGGGGGTCCACGGGAGTACACATGCACCCCCTGAGAGCACTGGTGCACCCCCTGACAGCCAGCACTCCCCAGTTAGGCAATGGGCGGGGGAGGGCAGGTGGGAGAGCTGGCACTCTCCCTGTGAGTGCCGAATGGGGAATGGGGGCACAATGCAACCCCACTACGAGAGCTGGGCTGGTGCAATCGGCTGCAGGAGACCCTCCCCCCAGTTGGTGAAATTGGCTGTGGGCAGGATCCCTTCCCCTGGTCACTGAGTGGCTGCTGGGGGGGCATGTGTCCCCCAAACTCAGGACACATCAGTTGCCCATGAATCCTTGGAACCTTTTGATCTGGCTCACAGATGTGGAGCTTCAGTGGCATTCAGAGGCCGCAGATGCCTTCTGCAGGTGCTCTATCCATACCATTTCTACAAGCAGTGGCAGGTAAGGGTCCTAGAACTGACCCTTCCCCCCACACCCACCTCCTGCCCTGCCAGCCTACTGCTTCTGACCCGAGCTGGGTCATTCCAGCCCATAGCCAGACAACGTTGCCTACCACTAGTTCATGGCTCTCCCAGCTATACAGTCAGTCCAATAAAAGACATTACCACAAAAATCCTTGCCTCTTACATTTTCCTGTACCATCACTGGTACAACATCACCTCAATACTACCATTTGTATTTATGACATTGTTGGATCCAATTATCTGTATATATGATCTAGTAAGTCTGAAACAGCTCCCTAAAATTGTAACTATAATTGGGATAATAGGAATTTATATGTAGTTCTGGCTCATATATATTATTAAAATATATTCAGAGTCTTTACTATGAAAATAGGTCACATAAAGGCTTTGAGTAGGAGCATCCTCTTCATGGGTGACATTTTAGGATGGGATGGATGGGGCAGGAGAGGGACATTCCTTTATGATGTGCAGATGAAACAGATGGAACAAAAGTGTCTTCTCCTCCTACAATGTTTGGCTTTCACCTGAAAGTGGGTAGACAATAGATAGCAGAGGAGAGACCATTGCTCAATATTTTGTCTTTGCCAGCCTGTGTGGGCTGACAAAAGCTGTTGATCATCTGGGCAGGGAGAAGGCAGCTGCAGGAGCACTCTTTCTCCTTTCTGGGAAAAGAGAGGGCCTCCTTGTGGAGTTGGCTCAGCTTCCTCTCTATCTTTCCACCAACATTCCTGAATCCACAATAAGGGAAGTCCAGCTAGACAGGCAGAAAGATAAATCTTTTAACCTAGTCCAGAACCAGTTGTTGTTCTGGCTCCTCCCCTGCCCAAGGGAAACAACCCCATGGGTCTTTGGGGAGGGAAACAGAGACGGAAAGAAACGTGGGGTTTCTGGAGGAGCTGAAGAGTGGCTAAGGATAGGGGTTTGTGGGAGAGGCAGGATAGTTTGTTTTTGATGCAGAAGGGCAAGATTTATAAGGGGAGGAAACAGAAACTGGAAGAAGGAAGGGAATCTGGTGGGGGAATCTAGGCAAAATGGGTTATATGACTAGTTAGTTTAACACATAAAAAGTTCTCAGTTATAGAACAAAGGCTGCTGCAGGCATGGAGTAACGATAGATGTATTGGGAGGGCAACTTTTTCATAGTATGAGCACCATGTACTGTACTACTAAACATTTTTCTGCCTAGTGAATCATTGCATTTTTCATATCTTTTTCTTTTTTTTTAAAAGATTTAAGAAGACCTACTAAGATATACTGTAAATCAACAAACAGTTGTAATTTCCTCACAAGTACAGTCTAATATCTGCACAGAATGGTAAATAAGAATACCATGCAAAGGCCCATCTTTTTCTATGTCTAAAAATATCATTTCTTTGAAAGAGTTCTCAGGTTGAAGTTGGACTTGGGAAAGCCATTGGTGGCTTAGGGATGTGGAAAGGTCTCAAAGGTCTGCTCTACCTATTTTAGAGTGACAACTGAAATCTGGGTCTCTCATGTCCCAGATAAATGTCCTCAGTGGGTGAATCTACATGCGCCCCTATGGTACTGTTGTTACTGCACTATCATTTTGTAGGTCCTTTAGTACTAAACAACAGTGCTGTTACTGCACCATGCTGGCCATGCACAGTTATTTTTATCTGTTATGTCACCGTAGCATTGTGCTATAATTAGGGAGCACGTTGGTATGGTGACATAGCTGCTGCATCATAGTTTGTGCCTGCCGATGCTACGTTGCCACAGTGCGTTGCTACAGCAATGTAGCGTCTCATGTAGATGCGCCCAGTAATGTGCTATAGAGTCAATCCCTCCTTTTGGAGCTGTTCCATTTTATGGAAATAATTAAACATGTGGGTCCAAAGAGAGAGACTGACTCTATAGCCTAGTAGTTAGGTAGTTGGTATAGCATGTGGCAGACAAAGGTCTGAAGTCATTGGTCTACCCAACTTGGATCAGTGGGTTAACATTGGTGTCAACCACAGTTCACATGAGTGCCTTACATATGGCATTTTAACACCCTCTTCTACCAGTTTCCCTACCTCCAAACATTTCCAAAGGTCTCAGTTTTTTGTTCTACATTGAAACAAAAAAACCCTCCAAAACTTTGAAACATTTTACAAAATGATATTGTTGTTTCTGAGCATAGTTCAGGTGTTGGGCTGCCCTTACCACTTGGTTTCAGCTTGTCAGTGTATCTGCTGGCCGTTGCCAGAAATAAAAGGGTTGCATCTTGATGAGCAACAGATAAGTAATTCCACTCCCATTTTTGTTCTCTTGAAATCTTTTCTGTTTTGATTTGTAGGTCAGATACATTACTTTGAGGCTTGGGGGGGGGGTCTAACTTTCATCTTATTTTTCCTTATTTTAGTTAGCTGTATTTAGTTAACTGCTTAAAGATTTTATGAGCCAATGGTAATTGGGTTGTGTTATAAAAGCAGGGATCCTGATTTTCTCTGATAAAAAAAATCCACAATTTCTGGATTTAAAAAAGTAACCCAAAATCCTTATATATATAACACCTCTCTTTCGAAAATTAGTTGAAATATTATCCAACTATTACAACTGCATTTTCACACACACAGCATGTTATTAATGATGATACATAGTGATCTTTATTCATTTGTGTGTGTGTATGTATGTATGTATGTATGTCTGGTGTTTCATTTTAATTGTGGAAAAATCTGAATTTTGGGTTACTTATTTTAAATCTGAAAACTGGGGATTTATTTTTTTAATCAGAGAAAACCAGGATCCCTAATTATAAGGACACCAGAAGTCATGGCATTTGAATTCAGTTTTGACAGAATATAAATTTAGGGACTATATTTCATGGGTATAAATTGTCAATTAATATATTTAGGTTTTAAATGAAAAGACTTTCCCCCACCCCAGTAGATTGATTCTGGAATAGCCCTCTAATAGGAGCAGGGGGACAAAAAACACTGATGAGTTTTAGGAAATGGATTATATGATGCTGTTGTCTATTATAGCTGGGAACCATATTAGATAACCATGAAGCTTCTTCCAATCCTATATTCCTTTTGGAAGATTTGTACCAGAATTTCATCAGGAGACTGATGAGTTCATAGGTTCATTCAAACCAGAACTGGAAAACAGGTACCCCTTGGTTTTTGATCCAGTCTGGGACAAAAACCATGTTTGGTTTTGGTCCATATCTTGTCCTCCAGTATAAAATGGTATACAAATAAATTAATAAAGATCACTACATATTATCATCATCAATAATTAATATGCTGTGTGTATGAAAATGCAGTTGTAATGGTTGGATACTATTTCAACTAATTTTCAAAAGAGAGGTAAAATATTGCCAGTTTAAACAGACCACTTGGAAGCAACTTAGAAGAGAATACATTCTACATATAATCTAAATAGTATCAATACATTAATCAAAAACACCTACAATATTCTCTGCAGAGAATAAAAACCATGTCAGTATAATTCCTTGTATTTTAACCCAGCTCCCCATCAAATTATACAAATTATCCTGTCAAAGCTTGATGCTCTCAGGGAAAAGACAAGCTGCTTTTTTGCATTTTTCAGACTGAAAATACACCTCTTGTTTCTCTCCTCCATTGCTTGTTTTGTACTCTTGGAAAAATGATGAGCAACCCCCTTTCAATGGAAATTCCTGCATAATGTAAAAATGCAAAACAAGTGAACTTTTCCCCCTCAACAAATATAAACACATTCTACTTGAAGGTACAGTTATAAAATATCAAAGATATGATTAAAGAATTCCATATGGGTTCATTACAGCCTTTAATTTCTGGTAAACTAATAAATATTTCCAGCTCATTTAAAAAAATGATCTCACAACATTACACAGGAAGAAAGAAAATATTACTGTTTGGGTCTCTGATAGGATATTAGCAAAAAGAAAATCTGTGCCAGATATGCAAGTCAATAAGCATAGAAACCCATAAAGTATATCAAGTCCGGACAAAAATATAACAAGCAAAAGCAGAAAATCACTTAAACTACAGCAGAGCAATGGTAGACCCATAAATAACTGTTATGCTACAAGCCAAGGCAAAAACCTCAGAAACACATTGTCAGAGATCTACAATTAAGACTGAAAAAGAGGACAATAACAATAAAATAAAAAGCTTTTTACAGAATTCTAATGAAGAAAACAACACAAGGGTCCAATAAGAAGTCAGATGAGGTCATACTATACAGAGGAAGAGCTGTAATGAAAGAAAACAGGAAAGAAGTCATCTATAGTGCAATTCAACGTAAAACATACATATTTAATTAACATGAAAGCGAATTGCCAGGATACTGTGCTGTCTGCCTTTTGCACATATACCTATTCCTACATCTATGTGTAAGAATAGTTGTATGACTTATGTATTACCTTGGACAAACAAATCTAGCACCTGTTCAAGACATGAGTTACTCTGATGCTGTAGCATGTAGCAATGTGAGAAAGGTCTTTCCCTGGTTGAGAATACCTCAGAGTATTCAGGAAAGGGAAACAAGGCCATCCATAGCACATAGACATCACATGGATTTTGGATACTGTATATGCAGATTTAGAGTATCTCCAGTTGAGTACCTTAGCTAATTTTAACATCATTCCTATTCTTGAAAATCCCAAATTAGGATTGCAATGAACACATTTCAAACTTGTAAGGCATAGCAAGCTCTGAGTGTCCAATAAGTTGCATTTGAAATGAAGATCTGCTAGATTTGAGTTGATAAATAGCCTTACTCCTGCCTCCATTAGAGTTAATGGCAAATCTCCCCTGGACTTCACAAAGGGAAGGACAGAACTCTGGAAATTACAAGACAGAAATTGAGAGGACCATAACATTATAGAAGCATTTTTTTCTATAGATCCATTTTACCTCCTCATCAATGAAAGGTTATATTTACAGTTGTAGGGATTTTAGTTTATTACTTTGCTTCTTGTCTTGCCAGTTCGAAAGTACAAATATTCTGGGAAAATAAAAAAAAAACTGGAACAGGTTACACAGACAGCTTGTGGAATCTCCATCCTTAGAGGTCTTTAAGACCTGGATAGACAAAGCCTTGGTTGGAATGATCTAGTTGGGGATGATCATGCTTTGAGCAGGGGGTTGGACAGGATGACCTGCTGAGATCCTTCCAACCCTAATTTTCTATCATTCTATATGCCATGATGAATACATGGTCATTTAATGACCTCTTGGAAGACTCATGGTTCTCATCTGAAATAATCCCTGATACAATTGTTGGCAAACTGGCAAGTATGGCCATCATGTATCAATTATTATTGCAAGTTGTATGCATTTGATTCAGAAGATTTTGAAATATGCATTGCTAAACTGTTACAATTATTATTAGGGGGGGGGAAACTCATTATAAGCAGGGATCCTGATTTTCTCTGATAAAAAAATCCCCAATTTTCAGATTAAAAAAACAAACCCAAATCCACATTTTTCCATTATTTCCATGGTGGGACTCCATCCCAGCCCCCTCCCCTATCCCCTGTCATTCTTGACAGGCAATTGGCAATATGTGTGTGTTTGCCAATTGCCCATCAAGCAGTTGATAGCCAGTTTGCTTGTGTGTGTGTGTGTATACATATACATACATACATATTATATATTATATATATGTATACATATATATATACACACACACATATATATACACACACATACACATTTACATATGTATATATACACATATACACACATATATACACACACATACACACACACACTAGCAAACTGTCCATCAAGAATGATGGGGGGCAGGAGTGGGGAGGGGGCTGGGATGGAGTGCTACCACCTAATGCCCCATTCTGCTGATTTTCTGCCTCTTGCAGGGACCGGGGTGAGAGAGTCAAGGCAGTGCCATTGGCCTCAGCTCCCCCACCCTCTGTCTGGTCCTTGGCACTGCTTCAGAATCATGGTGATGCTCCTCCACACTTGGAGCACTCTGATTGGCTGTTTCTTCCAGCCAGCCAGAGTCTGAATAAAGCATTACAGACAGACAGACAGACTTAGGCTTTCATAGCATTAGAATATATAGGGGTGTTTCATTTTAATCATGGAAAAATGTGGATTTTGGGTTACTTTTTTTATTCTGAAAATTGGGGAGGAATATTGTGGGGTGGGATTTTCTTCAAGGGTTCCACCTTGAAGAGTATTGTATAATGGTGGATTATTCTGATCTTCCTAGTGGTGTTATTGCCTTTATACCCCACAGCAGGAAACAACAACAGCTAAAAGCCCCAAAACAAGGAAAACTACTGTAAATTTGGAAACCTATAATTATAAATCCTGGTTTTCTCTGATATAAAAAAATACCTAATTTTCAAATTAAAATTAAAAACACTTTAAAAATCCACAATTTTCAGATTTAAAAAATGTCGCTTTGGGGTTCCTTTTTTTTAAACCCAGAAATTGGGGATTTTTTTTTAATCAGAGAAAACCAGGATCCCGGATTATAAATTTCCCATTTCTCATACTGTTTTCCTTGTTTTGGGGTCTTTAGCTATTGTTTCGTGCTGTGGGAGGTAAAGGAAATAGCACCACTAGGAAGATCAGAAAAATCAGCTGTTACACAATACTCTAATTCGGTGGTAGAACCCTTGAGGATAAGGCACACAGTGGTTAGAAAAGATCAGCTTTGTGAAAGAGTTTATATTTGTAGTCTTTGTAATCTTAGAACACAATGTTCTTTGCTCTCTGCAGTTTCTTTCACAGTTGTTTTTTTCGTTGTTTAGTTTTCCTTAAAGGATAGGTAGGAGGTACACTCTGTTATGCTCTATTGCTACTGCAACTGATGTTTGTGTTGTTTTAAAATTCCAATTAATCTACTGTATCCATTTGAATTGCACTGCCCTGTTTACTTCCTTCCTGGAACGGACACTAAAGTAAAGATCATTTACTTCACTATTGCCCTCTAAATTAAACCAGGAAGTCTGACACTCCCAAGTCTTCCTTTAGTACTGAAGTTAGGTCATAGAATTAATCATAAGGAAGTAGGACCGGAAGGGACTTCCTGATGTCATCTAGTCCAACCACTTGCCTGAGGCAGGATCATCCCTATCCAAACCATCCCATAAAAACCATAATCTAAACACTACAATAGACTGTATATACAATACACTGCATCTAAACTCTACAAAGATTACCAGCAACCCTGATACAACACAGACCAAACACGCTAACCTGCCATGGGTAAAACAACCATGACAGCCAACATCCTACTTCTATGAAGCATGATCAATCTGACCATGGGCTAAAATTCCTTCCTGACCCCAAATATGGTGATCAGTCTGACCCAGAGTGGAGGGGTAAGATATCCTAGCCAGGAACTACAGGCTTTGGTTTCAGCAGGAGCATTGGCACACCCCAGTCAAAATCCCCAGCCTGGGCTGTAGCCAACACCCAATGCCTCTGAAGAAGGCTTAAAAACACCCTGCCACATATAGCAGAAAAGGACAGGAGCAACCAGCCAATCCCAGACACATGGAAAATACCCCTAGTAGAACAGAGGCATAGCTATGCCTAGATCATTCCCTACCAGTGGCTGTCTAACCTCTTCTTGAAGACCTCCAGTGATGGAGAGTCCACAACCTCCCTAGGCAGTCTATTCCACTTCCCCTCTATTCTAACAGTGAAGAAGTTTTTTTCCCCCAGATACCATTTAGCTATCTTTTATCTTGGCTAATGGCTCTTCCACTCAACCATACAGCTGTAACAGTTAATAGAATATATGCATTTATGTCTAATAGGTCCCCCTCTACATGTTACAAGTATCAAGCAATAAACTAGTTAATCGCACAATTAACTTAAGACCAGCTACACATGCACAGTAGCTATATCACACAATAAAAGCTCCAATCAGCTATAAAATTAGACCTCAAAAATGTGTACTAACTTTATAGCTGGTTGCATGTAGTAGGATAGATTGATAGATTGTAAGGACAGAAGGGACCTCGGAAGATCATCAGGTCCAGCCCCCTGCACCAAGCAGGAAAGAAATTGGGGGTCAGGTGACCCCAGAAAAGTGAGTGTCCAGGCTCCTCTTGAAGATTTCCAGGGTAGGTGATTGCACCACCTGTGAAGGGAGTCATGTCTCCTGCAGCTGGAACCCCACATGGGTGTACTGTGCCCAGCTGCAGGGGTGTGCGGTGCCCAGCATGAAACTCCTGGGCCCTGGGGATCATGGCTGCTGTGATCCCCAGGGCTCAGAGATGCATGAAACCCCCAACCTACACAAGGCTCTGGATCCTGGCAGTGCATGTGGCACAGCAGGGAACAAGAGCCCATTTACCTGGTTGGCTCTTGGTCCCTGCTACGTGTCAGGTGCAGCTGGGACCTGGAGCCCTGTCCACTGTGAGATTCTTAGTCCCTGCTGCTTGTGGCCCCTGCAGCTGGGAGGCCCCTCATCAAAGGGAGCTCCCAGCCATGGGAGCCTGCTTCTTGTCAGTGCAGGGGGAGCCCAGGATCTGACTCCCCTTACACTGGCGATAAGGTGTGATGGGATCGAATGTGCAATCTCATGATTGTGTGCCCTGCCATTTATATGTAGCACAGCAGGAGGTACAATTGTGTGGAACATGCATTAGATCCAATTCTGCTTTTACCTGCATGTGTATAGGAGGCTGTACTGAATTAAAGTAACTGTTGCTTTGCTGCCTAACTTTAAGCACATGGATATTAAACTTTTAGTGACTGTTTATTAATTTGGGGATATTAAAACATGAGACCCTGTCTCATGATGGAACTAAATAGTTCCATGACTATTTAGGAATAAAGAATGTTCATAGCAGAACTGCAACATTCCTGGGCAACTGGACAACTGTTCCCGGGGGGGGAGAGAAAGAAACCAGCCATTCCCATCTTGGAAAGAATCACTGTATTACACAAGGAAGGCGCAGAGATTTTCGAGAGTATAAAGGTACAATCTGTAGTGTCTTAAGCAATTTCCAGGTTATTTTAACCAATTCATTTTTTGCCTCAGGATGTAAGAAAACAAACACACCTTAAAAAGCAGATTTAAAACACACACTCATGTCTATCTGGAAAAAAACTTTGTGATTGATTAAAATTCAAGCTATCTGTTGAAAGACCAGATCACAGCAACCACAATGATTGCAATTACAACAACTACAATGATTCCAATTCCAGCTATGAGGAGGTGGTTTTTTTTGGGGGGGGGGGGAGGGGGGCGTGTTTTTGATTCTGTTTTTTGCTTTAAAGCACTCTCCACTGTTTTCATATTTTTGCTCAGTAGAATTTTCTCTTGTTCCAGCTCCTGGGACATACTTGAGACAAATAATACTATTCTCCTATTGACTCAGTCTCTAAAATAATAAACAATGTAAATGTGCAGCACTACTGACATCAGATACACCAACTGAGGATAGGGATCAAAGTACTGATAGTTTTGCATTTATATATTCTGTTTTGAGTTTATAAACTTTCTGGGCCAGAAAATTAAAGCAGACAAACACTGAAAAAGTAGTCTACACATATGCAAAACAATGCAAATTTTGTAAAATGCATTACACTTTTTTCATGCCCTTTCTGCAAATATTCAGTTCCTTAGTTTATGAGCACAACTGATCAACTGCAGGAATACATGTTCAGAGAAACTGAATAACAGTCATAAATGTAAGTTATTGGGGTGGAGATTTGTAACATCCAGTCAGTGCAAAAAGCTTACCATTTGCTCTATATAGCCAATGAAAAGGGACCAACACTTTTTATATATTGACTATGTAATGTTCACAAATCCTTTGCATGTGCTCCTTTGCATGTGCTCTCAGATAGACTGACTTTTGACCACATATGATCAGCAGTTTTTAAAGTCATCCTGAAAATAATTTTTTACAGAATTTTAAGTAATGACCATATTTGGGGAAAAAATGTAAATTGTTCATGGACAATTACAAAAAAGAAAAGTTAACACTAATTGAGTAAATCATTCTCTGTGCATTGTTTCATAAATCTATAGATAAATTACACTAGATATCAGGCAGCTAACTAGTTAGCAAGGTTGATTGTTCTTTGGCTATGATTAAGCGGTCTGCCTATTTTTTCTTCCTTTTACTGCTGTTCCACTTTGAGCTTCTCTCAGTAAACGTGCTTTGGTGGTAGCAAGTGGTAAACATTTCCTTTTAGCATTCTCAGTACTTGAGTCCTCTTGTTTATTGCAATTTAACTATCAAGTTAGTGAGTTAAAGTCACTGAAAGTCATTATCCAGGCAGTCCAGGTATATTGACTGAAAAGTAACCCCCTTGTCAATCTCCTTATGGAAATGTGACAACAGAGGCTAAGCAAAACTGCCACTCTTAACAATTTGGATTATATCCATGACATTAGGAACTGAATTTATGATACTCAAGCCTGAGACATTTTCTTTGGGAAACCAGAGATCTTTTGTAAAGTGCCTGTTTAAAATCTTAACTCATACAGAATCCCACATCACATGTTCCTGACTGAGTCCATAATGCAGTTCCTACCTAAGATCCTTACCAAGGTTTACATACTTTCTCCATGCATCTATGATCTGGTGCCAGCACAGCCACTTAAATATTGCTCTTGCTTTTTTATTTTTTGGAATAAACTTCATCAGGTTTCAAAAAACAAAGTCTCTGTTATTTTTATGTTTCTCAAAGAAGACATATGATTTCTATCCCCATTGCTGCAATCCCTCTTGCGTACATTAATTTAAAATTAAATCATTTAATTGTTTAGGAAAATCAGCATTTGGTGAAAGTTTCCTCCCATTCAGGGCACTGAATGAGTCAAGCAAAGTGTTTCAAAATGAGTTTACTTCTTACCCCTGTCATATGACAATGGTAAAAAAAAAGAGTTGATTCCTTCCAACACTGAACAAGGAGATTTATCAGAAGAAGGAAAGCAGTGGTATCCTTAAAGTCAAACATGCCCTCTCTATTTCCTTGCAGAGCTTCTGCATAGTAGCTATATTTAACTCTTACTGCCTGGTTTTCTGATACAGACTTAAAAACCAGTGCATATCTCACTAGACATTCTCAGGAGGGACTGTAGATAAAATGTTAATAGAATCTCCTATGCCCCCTCAGACAGTCCTGTTGGTTTCAGCTGGACATAGTAGAACTGCAGTAGCAAACCACAATCTAGGATTATATATTTAATTTATAGTTCTTTGAGGCTAGGACCATGCTTTTAATGCTGTAAAGGCACCTAACATATTTGGGAAACTACCATGACTGAGAATGAAATGACAACAACCAAACCAATAATAATATGCAAATTAGATTTGGAGAGACCTAAAAATCTGATTTATTGCTAACAAAAATCCTCTTTTGTAAAATTAAAAAAACAACCAGGCAGACTTGCCCCACATTTATAGTTACCTTTTATTCCAGTTGTGCTGGGTCTTGTTTTGGAAAATATCAGTAATTAAAAAAATAATTTTTAACCTCTATTTTCTTATGTTCATTTTTAAGAAATTTACTTTTGGACAGGCAAAGTTTTAAAATTTAAATTTAAAAACTTTTTTTAACACTACATTTCATAAAACCTTTAAGGTATAATATCTCTTTAACACTGAGGATCAGTAATAATACTTTCCAAAACATGCAGTAGTAATTTCCTAGAAAATACTTCAAAGCAGCATACATGAAAAAAGGAAACTACCTGAAGAAATCAACTAAAAGCTTCCTGTGAGACTATACCTCTCTACACTCCACAGGTGGTAACTGTCATGATCAATGGATTCAATAAATAAAGGCACTGTCGTGGGACGGGGTTCCCAGGGATGGCCATGGGCCCCCTAGGGCCCCTTAACCATGCCAATTTGGCCCAATGAGCACCCTCTTTCTCACCCGCCATGTCTCGTTGGCAATAATTATGAATGGGGAGGCTGCCTTCAAGTTTTCATTGGGCATAGTCCTGCTGGACCCCGCTGAACACTGTGGGTTCTTGGAACCCTTTTGGGTACTGCACAAAAATGGTTTCCTCTGGGGGCACCTTCAGCCTTATGGGCTAGATGCGTGGCTCCAAACCATCCCTTTTCCATGCCCAAAGCCTCACAGATAGCATTCACACAGTGTCCCTCTGAGGCCTTATTTTGACTTGGCCTCTGGTCATCACAGCCCAGTCTCTCTCTTTCTGCACCCGGACTGGCACTGGGGTCTGTGCACCCTGGATACTGTACCCACACTGGCACTGGGGTCCGTGCACTGTAGTGGGCCCCCCCAGTGAGGCCTTCTCCTTTCCCAATAACCTCAACCTGATCTTCCAGTTTATAAACAGAAATCAAAATACTAGCCCCTGGGCTATAACATAATGCAAGCAGCTCAGGGTGTGCTCTGTCCCTTTAAATGAATCATCCTTCCCCCAGCACTACATGGCTTGTAGGCCAGGGTCTGGTGAGCTCCTGAAGTCCCTTAACCTTACCAGGAGCAGGAGATGGGCTGTCAAGCCTCTTCATTTAGCTTCCTCTAGGAGTGCTCCTTCCCCCTTAGCTGCTGGCAGAGAATTTCCCCTCTGGTCCGAGCCCTGGGGCTTATATACGTCCCAGGCCCTTCCTCTTCCAGTCAGCTGACCACCTGCAGGTGCAGGCTAATGCCCTCATTCCTGCTGCCATGGTAACTTGCAGCTGAGAGGTTCCTGACTGCAGCTGAGAGGTTTCAGCCCTTAAAGGAGCAGGCACCTTGGTGCCCTGTGACAGGCATACATGAATGAGAAAAATTAAATAAACTTTATTGTGGAGCAGCAGACAACATTTGTAGACCATTGTTCTCTCTCTCTCACTAACTAGCTGCTCCCTAACTGAGAGACCATATCCCAATTCCAAGTTATTCAGTATCCAATTAGGGAGCATCTCTGAGGGTGCTGAAAGATGTGCAGCTCCCTGCAGTACTTCATGGTGCTTCACAGGAAGTGCCATAAATTACAGCAATCCCCCAGACCCAACAGATGTTTGCTGTTGGGTTCTGGGGGTTGAGGGATCAAGCTGCAGTTTGGAGTGGCTGTGAGTCTGCAGCCAATCTACTCTAGCCCTGCCCCCCTCTCCTCCCAGTCCCAGTGCTGGCTTCAGAATGGGAGGGGGAAGGAAGCAGAGGGAGCTTGGTCTGGGGTTTGCCCAGCCTGTGCTGGCGAATGGGGTGGGTGGATTGGAGCCCTCCCACCTCCAGGGGGTTCCAATCCACCTGCCCCATGCTACAGCACAGGCTGGGCAAGCTCCAGGCCGAACTCCCTCTGCTCCTTTCCCCATGCTCCTGCTGCTTGTTGACACAAGTCAATAAAGGCACTAGGGTTCAGATTGTTGCAAGATCTGGCCCTTTTAAAGGGCTCTTCAGTCATGCACTTCTGTAAGGGCATAGGTGTAGAACATTTTGGGGGGCTGATCATGTGACAAAATGTCCGTTGTGTCAGTGTCCTGAGTTATAGATTCTTTCACTACAATAAATCCTCTTTGATGGTCTTGCTCTTCCACTTGTCAGGTTATCCTTTCTACTACATTTCTCTTATCTGTTATCTCCTGACCTGATAATGTCTCTTAAATCCTGTTATTCACATTGGAGTTTTGAACAGGTCTTTTGTTCTATCTTCTATATAGCTCAAACTGGGTCTGTTATTTTCTCAGAAACCTGAGGAAGGGTACTTCATACTGGAAAACTTGTCTATATCCTTCCAAACGATACAATTGGTCAAATAAAAGATATTTTATTTTCACATTTTTCCTGGAAAATCATGGATGCAGCATCACCCAGCTCTATGACACAGTTTCCAGTTGTCTTTTAAATGGTCCTAAAAGCTCAGTGATCCTCATAGCTATTAGGATCTCATCACCTGGGTGCACTATAAGCTAAAGCTTTTATACCTCCCAAATGGATCTGTCTGATTTGGAGATGCATCACCCTCTCCTACAATTGTTTGGTAGAACTGTATATATTTAAAATAACTGATAGGGACAATAGAGCATTAAAGTATAGCTCTAAGCTGAAATGTGCCTATGTAACTATTGTACCTTTTGACTCAACAGAGTTGTACTTTAGATGGTGCTAGATTTTCTTCTTGAATAAAAATTGGTCATTGAAATCATTACTTTTAACGCTGATTCTTGTTAATCTTTTGATCTCTAACACATACAAATTATTGAGAATGTATACTTTGTTAGAAAACATGCTAACAATTTAGTAATCAATGTAGAAAGAAAGAAACTGAAAACACATAATGGATAAGCTAGGATCCACCCTAGCAGCAACATTCTTATTAAAATCATATTAGCTGCCATGTTAACAAACACATCAATACAATCTAATTAATTTTCCCCAGTGTAAACATGGCTTTGCCTTTAGATAAAATGTTTTTTATTTTCCCCAGTGCGTAGCCTTTACTGAATTCATTTAAATAAGGGGTTTGTTGCAAAGAGCCAGAAAGCTCATTTCTTTGCATAGAAATCTACCTGAGGACACCCCCAGGGAAATCTAGGGAAGTGGTTTTTCAACTTTCTAAAGTCACAGAAGCCTTTTGTATCACCACTTCTGCAGCAAATTCCTGTCCTATCATGTGAGTCAGGCAAATGACCACAGTGGCACACCACCTTCTGGCCCACTCCATTACCCACAACCCCTTTGTAGAACCCCTGATGACCTACCACAGAACTTCAGGGTTCCTCAGAACACTGTTTGAAAACCCCAATCTAGGGAAATGAGACTTCACATAAGAAGTGAGTAAGTGTTGGAAATCTATGAAGAACCTTGTAAATCAAAACAGTTGCACACATTCCACAGAAAGCTACTGTTGGACATAAAAGCATAAAGAGATTGGAGGAATCATTGTTACAACCCAACACAAAACATGAGCGGCTGTATCTGTAATGTACTGAAGCTACCTTATAGAATGTTCAAAGTTAAAAAGAAAATATTACAATGCTTCCCTTGTGTACCTATTTGGTCTTGAACATCCAGCCACGTGCTATGCAGCCCCGGATACTCGGGTTGTCCACCAGTCCATCCCTGTGGTCCTGCTGAGTAGGTGTCTCTTCCCTGGATAGTGTCTCCCCCAATCTTGCCCTTACACCCCGCCTTGACAAGTCCTGATGTCCTTCGGCCAAGTTCCCGACAGTTGAGGCTCCACACCCCTTTTCAGAAGCAGGCTATAGGCAGCTGGGACAAACCCAAACTCCACCCACCGTGCCTCACAGCCATCTAGCCTTTCCTGTAACTGTAAACCCCCTTTGGGTTTAAACACCACTTGGGCTCCTCACCTGGCAACCCCTCCAGAAGTGGGAAATGAAAAAAAAAATACCAACAACAGAGAAATGCAAAGTTACTAAGGGAGGCCCTCTGCCCCCTTTTCCGAATGCTCCCACAGCCTGCCCTACAACAACAGGCCGAGGTACCTAAGGCCCCCTAGCAAGCCCTAAACTGGGTCCTGCTGGCTACAGCGTCCTCCTCTCCACTCTTTGCCCAGCCTGTGGGTTCGCTGGACCCTCTGTGGTCCCTCTCGGCATGTCCTCCCCACGTCTCCTGGTGGGGGCGGCTCTATAGTGTTGGGGGCCATCTTCCACCGCCCTTCCTGCTGCTCATTCCCTTCAGCCCCCACCTGGGGCACCTCCTTGAGCCCTCCCGGGGCCTTTACAGTCCCACCTGATCTGGCATTTTGGCTTCTGCTGGCTCTTTTGGCTCTTTGGTGGTAACCTGGGCTTCAAGCTCCTCTGGTTCTTCCCAGCCCCCTGGTCCTGGTTCCCAGTCTGGATGAGGTGCCTCTGCTCCCTCATGCCCTGCATTGCTGCCAGCGGCATCTTCCCCGTGGCGGGCTTCACTGCGTCCTCCTGTGCTGCGGGAGGCAGTTTCCCATGCTTCTCCCCCTTGTGGGGGCTCTGGGTGAGACTTCCCGGCAGGGGCTCCTGTGGGTCTCTCCCCTGCTCTCACGCCAGCAGCAACTTTTATTTCCCCCAGCCGGTTTCTGCCATTTGCCTTATCAATTGGCCACAGCTGTATAAAGTCATGGCTAACAAGCCACTGAGGTCCTGCCACTATTTCCGGCTTTGCTCTGGCTCCCGCTACAGGTAAGAAGTTTCCTGTTTCTTTCTTTCTCCTTTTATCTTCCCTGGCCAGTTCCTGCTCCCAGGATTCCCCCCTGGCTTCTCATGGTCTGCCCTTCTGTTTCTCCCCGTGACACCTTGACAAGAAAAAAGTACAATGAAGAAGTGAACTGCAATCTGTTTTTTGTTTTGGAACGTTCTTCTAGATGTTGAGATGAGTGAGTTTGTGCTGGAATAGAAACCACACTCAATGATGTTATGTTTTTAATCACAGTTACAGAAGACAACACATACTAAGCCACGCTTTCTTGACACAGAAAGGCCCAGTGACTTCCTCCTTGCTGGTAGTAACACGATTACATCAGTACCAACTACTTATCCAACAGTGCTACAACTTGCAATCTAAGAGATGCATGACCAATCGTAAAAACACAGTATTGAAAAGGGTTTCCTGGGCTATTGGATCCAGGTGCCCCTTATAGCCTACCATTTATCTACAGAGTCTGCTTGATGGTCTACTCTTCCTTGTCTTCAACACCACAGCTACAAAGCACTGTGGGGTGGGGGCAAACAAAATATGACCTTATAGATAAAGAGCAGGGAAACAAGGACAGTACCAATCTTTCAAAGCCTGGGAACTGCAAAAGCAGTAAAATTATGATATTAGTATAACAGACATTGAAGAGTTGCTTACCTGACCAGAGGGTGCCCCACAATGGGGCTTGTATCTTTGGAGACACTGTATTAGGGCAAAGGAAATTTGTCCCAATGAAGACCTTGTATTCAGAGCAAAATGAAGCAGTCTCAGACAGGAACATCTGGATAAAGGGAAAGGGAAATTTGTTTCAATGGGGACCCTGTGCTTAGGGGAAAATAAAGGTGTCCTGGACAGGGACAGCTTGAAAAAGGTAAAGAATGGAAAAACCACAGCCAGGGGTTTGAAAACAGAGATGGACAGTTAGGGAGAGTCTCAGGATTGGCTGGGAGGATTTCTTTAAAAGTGGGGGAGTTTTCCCCACCCAGTTTGTCAGTGTGACCTAAAGGGAGTGCATGGGCTGCAGGAGCCAAACCCAGCATACCCAGTTGTTCACCTATGGGAGAAGTGTATCTGCTTTAGCTTGCAGCATTGTCTCTGTCCTCTGCTACCAATTTCTGGTAGTAGGCCTGGAGTTCTCTCAGCCCCATTTTCACACAGCCCACTACCTCTATGTCTGTTTGTCTGTACAGCAGGAGGTTCCTGGCCTTCCACAGGGCACTCCTGATGCAGGATACAAACTGGTCAAAATGGGGCGATGAGCTCCCCTGGTGTTTGGCGAGGTGCCCGTGCAGTGCTGCTTCACTGGTTAGCCAGCTGATGCCAGTCGCCACTTTACAGAGCTGTTTCACCCTTTTCCATACCTCCTTGGTGCAGGTGCAGCGCCAGAGGAGGTGCTCAATTGTCTTGGTGGCCCCGTGGCAGTTGGGCCACGGGCAGCTGGGTCTCCCCAACTGTCCCTCTCTATGTCTCCGGGCCCTTACTGGTAGAGCTCGGTGGGCTATAAGTCAGTTCAGGTCCCTATCTTTGTGCAGTTCCTTGCAGTGGATGCACTTTCACAATGCTTGGCATGCATTGCCCAGTAACAGGTCCACGGGCAATGTGATGTCCTTTAGTTTCACCATCTCTTGGATCTTCCTGTGGCTTCTCATGGTCACCGGGCCCGTGTTCTGCCATGTGACACAGAATCATACAACCCCACTCCCGAGTGAAGAAGGGAGCGAAGGCAGCGGAGAAGAGGAACAGATAAGGAAAACAGAGGACAGCAATAGCAGCAGTGGGACCTGGAGCAGCAGAAGCTGGAGCAACAACAACAGAGAGGGCACTTGAACTGATTATGTGACACCAGAAGTGGGGCAAGGGTGGGAAGGAAGGAAGGGTCAGTCTGAGGGACCAGCAGAGACTTATTTTGTTTTGTGTGTGTTGTGCACGTTTGCAGATATTGTAATAGGTTGGCCAGCGGGCCTTTGTACGGTTGCGTGGATGTGCGGGTGCATGAGTGCAGATTTCTGTAATGGGAAAGGTTTAATGCTTTTGTGGTATAATAGGTAGAGTGTAGATATATATTACCTTATATAGAGAGAGACACATATTTTTACAAAAAAAAAATCTACTTTAGCCTGCGGCCCAAGTTGTATGGCCCACTATGCAGGAGCCACAGCCTGGGGCAGTATACATTGTGCGTTGCAGGGACCCAGACATGAAAGCAGCTGCCAACATTGTGGTATTGCCTGAGCCAATGTGGGAGGACCCCAGCCACATAGGGCCCACTATGGTTTAGTGGGAGGAGCTGGGGATTGTCTGTAAATTCATTGTGCATAAGGGTCATTAATAGTGCTTGTAAATAAGTATCCAGTAGCTCATGCTGTAAATATTAAGCAATTTATTTATTACTGCTTCAGTATCTAATTACTGTTTATGCTTCTCCTTTAAGCTGTATCACACCTGAGAGGTTATCAGCAGGGATCCTGGTTTTCTCTGATTTAAAAAAATCCCCAATTTTGTGTTAAAAAAAAGTAATCCCAAATCCACTAATATATATAAATACTTTTTTTTTTTTTTTTTACCAGAAAATTGGGGATTTTTTTTATATCAGAGAAAACCAGGATCTCTGGTTATCAGGTTGTGAACCCTATAGGAACCCAAATGACTATCTCCGTACTGCCAGTGCTCCTTTTGTGCACTGTATATAGAGTTATCTTGGTAGCAATTTGTATGAACTTTAGTTATATCTTATTCTGTATATAATAAAACTGTATACAACTAAATATGTGTAAATAATTATATCTGTGGTAGCAAAGGGTTTGTAACTGTAAAAGGCTGTCCCATTTTGGCTCCAAGGAGAGCCAAGTGAGGCTTACTCTACTGGACACCCCAGGATTCCAACACTCGGACATAGCACATGGGTAATGCCATGTGCCAGGGGTATATTAGTGTAAGCCTAGGAAATGGATCATGTCCTACAGTAGAGAGGAAGGCAAAATAAATAAAATAAAGTGGTTGAACTTCTACTTGTGGCTGTAAAGGAAACTGAGTCACCAGCCTCAAAACCAGTGAATGTCTCTTTTGACTATCAGGTATTTTTAAGTCATTTCAAACCTCAAGTTTAGGTAGTGTTAAAACAATGCATTCTAAACATGACTGAGGTTGGTCAAACTACACTGACTGAGCAGGTTATTTGAGCATCTGTGTAACTGTAGGTACATGGAAGTACATGAAACCCATCTTGTAAGTCAGGAACTTACCCTAAACCCTGGTTTTATGAACAGCAAAACTGTAAAACAGGGCAACCTTTTATGCCACAGGGAAGAGAATCTCACATTGACTACTTGACAAAATGACCTCAATTGTTGACAAGGCCACACAAATATACACTAAGTGGTTTTTTTAAGAACAGTATTGCCCCTGTGCTAATGTAATGGAATTTCCGGATGCACTCTTTTCTGGAGGTTGCACTTTTCAGGAATGACATCTGAGAACCTGACAGCAGCCAGCCTGAAGTCAGAAACAGACACAAGAAATGGTGCTGTGCTGCCAGTCAACAACCATTTCACTCATGGGCGCCTGAACACTTACTTGATTAAAAGCATCTGTTATTTGCTATCACTCCAACCAAGCAGTTAGATGTGCACATTTGCCATTTTAAATAAAGGTCCCATCCATTGTTTTAACTGCAGAATTTTGTTATGGGCTGGAATGCCCATGACTTCCCCAAATGATAATATACACTGATCACCAGTGATCCTGATTTTCTCTGATAAAAACCCCCCCCAATTTTTGGATTTAAAAAAGTAATCTAAAATATATATTTTTCTGTGATTAAAATGAAAAGCCACTGATATAGAGATAAAGTGGCATTTTGTTTTAGTCATGGAAAAATGTGGATTTGGGGTTACTTTTTCTAACTCAAAAATTGGGGATTTTTTTTGTAATCATAGAAAACCAGGATCCCTACTGATCACATGTTTGAGGTATGTAGGTATCAAGGAGCTTTAAAATGGTACAAAAGTACCATTAACTTATATGTAAAGTTAAGGAGACAGAGACAATGAGAAGAGATGTGACATCCCCAGAGTCATCAGCACAGGGCAGTGGCAGAAGTGTGAATAGGTCCCAGTTCTCCTGAGTCCATTGTTCCTCCCACCAAGGCCCATATACTTTAACTCGTCCTGTGTTGTTACGTGAAATACTGAATTCTGATAAGGAATAGAACTGGGAGGCACTTCCTGCTATTTCACACAATCATATCATATAATCTCTTTCATGAATAGTCAGCTGTTCAGTTAGGCTGTTATCTGAAATTTTATGAGCTTTTTAATGACATAAAGGAAGTGGCTTGGCAAACAAAGGCCATAGAGACAGCAATGTAGGGATTTGGCTGGGCGCCTGGGGCAAAGCAGAAGTGGTGACTTATAGTTTGTGACCATGAATGCACGGCTGCCAAAAGCAACTGCGTTTTTTTTGCGCACCTCCCCACAATTCGGTACCTGGAGTGGTTGCCCCTAACAAACCCCACTTTCCTCTAGTTATGCCATTATGTAGTGATGACACCATATACATATTGACTATATCAGGAAAATGAGTG
Source organism: Crocodylus siamensis (assembly GCF_052110815.1). Classification (NCBI taxonomy): domain Eukaryota; kingdom Metazoa; phylum Chordata; order Crocodylia; family Crocodylidae; genus Crocodylus; species Crocodylus siamensis. The sequence goes on along the minus strand of NC_143395.1, from coordinate 342,505,542 downwards.
AAAAAGAGAGAAAGAAGTATTCTGAGTTTGAGGAAAACCGCTGAAGAAAGCATATTTGTGAGAGGATGAGCAACTTTTTCATTAGTATAGTGTAGGTATCCCTGTCTCATAAGAATGGAAGAACATAACAACTGCCATTCAGTAGGCCAGACCATTTTGCCCAGTATCTGATGTCACACAGTTGCAGAGCATGGATGCTGAAAAGGAAAGTGAACTGTGAACTCATACCATGGGGTCTGATCATGGTTCAGTGATAGTGAGCATGCTGAATCCTAGTTACAGAGTTGGGTTTGATTCCTGATAAAGGAATGCTACTCTTCTGGGATGATTTAGGGATAGTGAATCCTGCACCTGTGTAGTGGCTGGACAGCCTGACCTCCTCCCATTGCTGTGATTCTTTAAGTTGAAGCTGAAGGCTAAGGTCTAATGTTATTAATGGAAAAGTGAATGCAATCCAAGACATGGGAAATGTGTAGAGTAATCAAAAAGGGTAGTCATTTGAAACAGAAAGTTTAAACAATGCATGACATTAAGGAGCCCTCAGGCTCAGCCCTTTCCTGGCAAGGTTATAGTGACAGGCTAGGCAGACTTATTTCATAATGACTCCTTGTTGGATGGACTAAGGGGAGGAAGTGGAAACAAGAAAATGTGACCAGGTGAGAGTTGACTGAGATACAGATGTTTGAAGTGTTGAATAAGAAAAAGCAATATGAATTAGTCACTAACAAGAGAGGAGGGGGTTCATGAGATCTTTAGGCAGAACAATTGTGCCTACACATCCATCCACGTTTTTATATGGTCACACCTTGCCATTATGTTTGAACAAGCCATTAGTGAATCATGGTAACGGAAAGGCTTTGGAAAAGTCTGTTTTAGTGCTTAAGGTGCCTATTTTGTGTTATCCCATTTACAGTTTCCTCTTTATGCCAAAGAACATTTCTGAAAAATACCTTGATCACCAAAGTAAACAAGAGAAAGTAAACATGGCAGTATTGGCTAGCCCAAATGCAGAGATATTTTGTGATTTAATCTAATAATATACTGACTTTGAAAATATTATGAAAAGAAATATATTCAGTACTTTGGAAAAAAAATATATTGTATGCATTTTCATTTTTAAGCACCCATGGAATGTTAATGGTGACAAAATATTTGTGTTCCATAGCTAGTATGTGAACATAAATATTTTCATAGTGAATTTATACAGTTTTATAGTGTTTGGGAACTTGCAAGTAAAATTAAATATATATTTAGGTCTGGTCTTCAGAAATTGTCATTAAAAGTGTTCTTTTGCAATGGAAAAAGCAAACACACTAATCATTTAGCCACATAAACATTGTTGAATAAGCACATTTTTGTACACTGCTGGTACTGAAGAAGTGAAGCGTGGTAAAGCACGCATTAGTTTAGAAGAGTTTCATTTACTCAGGAGGCTACAAAACCTTTGATAAATCCCACTGAATGTGGTATGTCTTTGTATGAGACCTTTACATATAAGACAAAATTTTAGAATGATCATATCATAACAATGATCTTGTGATTAAAAATTCAAAAGTTGTTGGCTAATAAAAGAATAACAATAATAATAATTTAGTTGGTGCTTTCCATCTTAATGCAGCTCAAAACACCTTCAAGCATAGAACCTAATCCCAGAAACACTTACCTGTGAGTGTAATATCATTTCCTGCAAAATTAAAGGTGCAACATTGGAAGCTAGTTGGATGACCCTTTTAATAAAGGTGCACTTTTATGACCCACTGTGGCGAGTTATTTTATTCAATGCATACTCTACATTATATCTTCAGGCATATATTTTTATTTTACTTTTGCTTCCACTCTTATGTTGTATGGCATTTGGATATTTGTTGCTATCATTTGTCTCAGAGGTCAGATTTATAAGAGGTGTGAATTGAGCTTAGAGTGCAGAATGCATTAGATTTGAAGAGGTTAAAACCATCCTTGAACACACAAACAAAATGCTGTATGTAGGAATTTTTAGAAAAATTGGAAAATCTCAAGAATTTGCATGTTATTGACATCCCTGTATAATTACCAGAGATCCTGGTTTTCGCTGATTAAAAAAAATGCCCAATTTTTGGATTAAAAAAGTAACCAAAAACCCACACTTTTCCATGATTAAAATTAAATGCCACCAATCTCTCTCTCTTTCTGTGCGTGTGTGTGTATATAAATATAATGTTGGTTTCTTTTAATTATGAAAAATGTGGATTTTGGGTTACTTTTTTTAATCCAAAAATTGGCGATTATTTTTTTTAACAGAGAAAACCAGATCCTTGGTAATTATAGTATTTACTCAATTATAAGATGAGCCCCCAACAATTAGGTTCTAGAGAGACTATTTATAAATTTGTTATAATTTTTCAGATATTGAATCTAATCATTGGAAGTTTCCCTTGAATTTGCCCCACTCCCACTGCTACAGCAGGGAAAATTAATCTGGGGAGGGGGGGAGAGATGAGGTAGTTCCCCCCCACCAACCCTTACTATCAGACCATGTTCCCCCTGAGCACAAAAAAGGGACACATTTGAAAGCACTGACCTATAGCTAAATTAGTACCCAAAGACTTAGTTCATCCAGACTTGATGCATGTTACCCTTCTTAAAATGACTGTAGGTTTTAGCACAGGTATTCCATAAATGCACTGCTAGGCAGCATTTTTATACCTAGTTACATATAGCACAAGCTATACATAATATTAGTTCAATGCCAAAAGGGCCATGATCAGGGATCCTGGTTTTCTGTGATTTAAAAAAATCCCCAATTTTTTATTTAAAAAAGTAACCCAAAATCCACATTAATTCTGTGATGAAAATGAAAAACCACTAATATATAGATATTTTAATTATGGAAAAATGTGGATTTTGGGTTATTTCTTGTGTATACACACACACACACACACACACACACACACACACACACTATATTATATACAGTGGTGTTTCATTTTAATCATGCAAAACTCTGGATTTTAGTTTACTTTTTTTAAACTGGGGAAAATTGGGGATTATTTTAAATCACAGAAAACCAGGATTCCTGCTTATTGTTTAGAAGTAAATATAGTTATCTGGGAGCTAGGGAAAAATTCCACTTCTTGGTTTTTATGGGTTTTGCAACCCTTCTTACTAAATGGTGTGGTTCATCACTTGAATGAGTTAGATTACAAGCAGTAGAAAAAGCTGTGAAGATGTCTAGTTAGGACATCTGATAGAAAGCAAGCAGGAGTGGAAGGACATACCTCAGACTCCAGCTTTAATAAGAGAATCTCTCAGAATGCTCTTCTGGAAAACATGTTATCCATTGACCAAACATAGGACGTAACTGACATCTGGGTTTTTCCATCCAGAAGCCTCAGCAGTTCAGAACAAAACAGCAGCACTCCACAACCACCAAGAAGCAGCACTACACTTCATGCACTGCCAGTAGTGTAAGCCTTCTGCCAAGGCTCCAGGTGGCACTACAAGGGCCAGGTTCCAATTTGGGGGTCTTGGCTCAAGCCCCCAGTCACAAATCTGGAAAAAGTAACCTTTACAAGTGGTCCTAAGTGGTGCCCACTTGCAAGCCATTTGTTATCAAGCAGAAAATAAAAGTTTATCAAAGGGAAATGAGAACAACAATATTTATCAAACACCACAACTATTAAACACCCAAAATAGCAAACACCGCTGGCTATTAAACACTACAGTTATAAAAATTTGGATGTCAGATACAGTCTCTGAAACTTCCCTTTCTCCCAGGAGTTGAGTACTATTTTACTCAATCAAGGAAGACTCTCTGAGGCTTGCAAGTGGGCTGTGTTGCTAGCTACTGCTCTGGGGTCGCTGCCAAGGTCACTTGCTGGTGTTGCTGTCATCTCGCTGTTCAAGATCAGCATGGAGGTGCATTGCCTGCTGCTGCTCTGTTGGGAGCCATGCTGCCTTCTGTTGCTTGGGTGCTCCACCACTCTTCAGGAACTCATCAAGCACCGTTCAGAGGTCACACTGCCTATGCCACACCACCACTCCTCATTGGGGTGCTAAAGCAACCCTTAGCTCTTCAGGTACTGAGTTACCTGTCAGCAGCCCACTAAGGCAGTGCGAAGCTTTGGGTGCTGATGCAATTCGGAGGAGATTCGGCCTGATTCAGTGGCTGAATCTCTGAATCCGAATCAAATCAGGAGACCAATTGAAAGGTCTGAATCCATTCAAAACTCTCCGAATTGGGTCAGAAAAGATTCAGAGAGCTTCGGCAATTAGGGCAGTTTCCACTCACTGGAGCACTCCATGCTGGTAAGTAGGGGGCGGGGGAGGGGAGGCTGGAAGAGGTGGGAGGGGACCATCGGAGGACCCCTGCCAGGCCCCATCCCCTGCCTGCTCCCCCAAGCCTTCTGAGCACCCCCAACCCCTGCCCACTCTCCCAGCCCCCCCCATGGCTGCCCCACCCAGCCTCAGCTCCCAGCCCTTTAAAAAAAAAAACAAAACAATCCCCACTCACCAGCTACTGCAGCAGCCTCAGGGCTTCTTGGGACACATGGCAGAGCCTCCCATGCAGCACAAGGTAGTGGGGGACAGTGGGAATTGCACCCCTCACCTGACAGAAGCCAGTGAGTCGGGGCTTTACAATTTTTTTTTAAAGGGCTACAAGCTGGGGAAGGCCATAGTGGGGCTAGGAGAGTGGGCGGAGGTCGGGGGACTCATGGCAGAGCACCCCCCAAGCAGCATGGGGCAGTGGAGGCAGCAGGGATCACCCCCCCACACACACCTGGCAGCAGCCAGCAAGGGCTCTTTAAATTTATTACTTTTTTTTTAACGAGCCATGAGCGGGGAGAGCAGGCAGGGCAGCCATTGAGAGCAGGCGGGGGATGGGGCCAATTCAGAGATTTGGCCGATTCGGCGGTGGCTGAATCTCTGAATCAGATTTGGCTAAACTGATTTGGGACAGCAATTTGAATCACCAAATTGAATCACCGTCCCCTGAATCGGCCGAATCCGAATCAAATACTAGCCACTTCGCACAGGCCTATACCCTAGATAGTTCAGAACTTGAACTGCTTGCCTGCCACTCAGGGATTTCAACTCTTGGTCTTGTAAGTAGGAAAGTTTCAGCTGTATTTTAGTAGAGCGGGGTTTATAAGCTTCAGCAAGAGTGCCCACACAGAGTGGCTCCAGTCTAAATCCCCCTGAACTTTCCAGACTCTCTTCTACTTAAATATATATTTCTATTTTTATATTTAAATTGTTGAATATTTGTGGGCCACCCCATTGCTTTATCCAGTACATAATTTAAGGGTGGGTGCTGCATTATCCCTGGCAGCAGCGGTGTCTCCCATAGGAGGATGCGAGTGAGGCTGATGATGGGACTACTTTTATACTGCTGGAGCCTCCAGGTCCTGCCAGCTCCACATCTGGATGAGCCTGTGCTGTTGGTAGGTAAGATTCTGCCCATCCTTTCACCTCTGTTGTGCCAAAATCAGCATACCCCCTTCACACCTAACCCTCTGTCACAGCTCTTCCAAGAGCTACCTATGTCTCTCTACACCAGAACTGGAAAATGTGGCAGGTGTTATTCATCCTTGATTGGTGATGAACGATAAATAGGAGGTAATCTGGATACTGCCAGTGTTATTGATGTATCTTGGGCACTCTAATAACAAAGTGTAAACTCAACACAAACATGTGAAACAAACCCCCTGGGTTCAGTATCTGAATATTAGGTTTTGATATTCTGAGGTGATTTTATGCCACATTAAAATGTTACTTACCACAGAACTGACTGAGTGGTGGATCCTCATTAGTTTAATATTTATGGCTCATATATTGGACTGCCAGTATCCTCACGCCTCAGGTAATTCTTGAATTACAGGAAAATTAAATATGCAAGCAGAAGTAAAAGGAGGCTTTATAAGCCTGTTTCAGCTTCATGTCCTTTGGGTTTCTAGTAGCTCTCCTCTGGGGGAATTATAAATCACTCAAAACAGATGAACCACCTTCCCAAATAATTTCATAACACAGAAAAGGCAGAAGTAGTTAATAAATCTTTCTGTTATGTGCTTGGAAGAATTAGCATGATCCCTTACCTCATCTTATCTTCTAGGGATGATGAAATACTTTCCATTCCATTAGTAACTAGAAAGGATATTAAACAGCAACTATTAAATGATACTTTAATCTGCAGAATGGGTTAACTTTCCTGGAAGAGTATTAAAAGAATTGGTTGAGAATCAATTTAAACTCTGAGTGTTGATTTTTATCAAATCTCAGAACACTGGAAAAGTTCCACAGGACTGGGAAGAAGCTAACATGGTGCCAAGATTTTTACATTGTAAATGGATGACTCAGATAATTATAAGTCTGTTGGCCTGACATTGATCTCAGGGCAAATTAATAGAGCAGGTAATTCAGGACTTGATTAATAAAGAATTAAAGAAAGGTTACATAATTGAAGCAAATCAGCATGGGTTATGTAAAACAGAATCATAGAATCATAGAAAATTAGGGTTGGAAGGGACCTCAGGAGGTCATCTAGTTCAGCCCCCCGCTCAAAGCAGGACAATCCCCAACTAAGCCAAGGCATTGTTTAGCTGAGTCTTTTAAACACCCAAGGATGGAGAGTCCACAACTCTCTGTAACCTGTTCCAGTGTTTTACTATTCTCCTAGTGAGAAAGTTTTTCCTAATATCTAACCTAAACTTCCTTTGCTGCAACTTGAGACCATTGTTCCTTGTTCTGTTAAGAAAAATAAATGATGGCATAGGACAGTAATCCAACAGACTGTAGTTTTCCTGAAACAGAGGGCACTTTTACATGCACTATAGGGATGCATGTGTGTGGTGGGGGGGGCGGCGCTTTAATTACAGAGTCTCCAAGAGCTGCTCCAATTAAAGTGCCGCAGCATCTTGTGTATCTGTAATAGATAATATATATTAAATAGATCCCACCAAAATAGTTTGCTATCATTTTGACTGATAATCAGGAAAAATCTGTGATAGACAAATAACAAAATGATCTATTTAACTGGATATCTAATTGTCCTTCAGTCAGATTGTCAGCTGTACATACTGGCATGTATTTACCAATCTGACTTCAGTGGAGATGCTGTGGAATATATATACCAGCTGGGGATCTCTCTCTTGATGATTGTGAGAAGCAGAGCTTTTTTTATAAAAATGATTTCCCCTGCCTCTGGGTTTCAGCCAAATAGGAGCAGTCTTTTCATTGCTATCACCCTCTTCCCAGTGACATAGAAAGGGAATTAAGTAGAATTGTGAAAACTGCTAACAACTAAAAGGGTGTGTCTACATGAGACACTCTAATGCTCAGTGAACTGTTCTACTGTGCATTAGCGTGTCATGGCAAAAACTGTGCTAATGCACAGTAGAATTAAGCTATTGCACATTAAGCATCACAAAAAAAGTTTGTCTTTGCTACTGCACCATAGTGCAACTACAGTACCTTTATCTAGTACCTCATATTAGAGATACTAAACTTAAACTCAGTAACAAAGGTGCATTAATGAACACACAGAGGTGCCCAAAAGGTCTGAAGCAACATCTCTGATCTGTAAACTTCTGAGCAGCTGTAAACTTCGGGATGTTTGAATTCTACGTTGTAAATTCATGAACATTTTTCCCTTCTATAATAATAGCAAAAACAAAGTAAATGATGTGCAAACAAGACTATATGTATGTATATAATGTGGAAAAGAATTAAATTTAAATGAGTTAAAGATTTTTTTCTGAGCTACCAAAATACCATATTTTCTCACATACAACACAGACCTTCCCCCCCAAAACTGAGTTGTTTTAGGTGTGGGAGCTTTTTTCTTCACTGGAAAAGAAGCAAGCCAGGAGATACTGTGCATGCCATCCAGCTGCCGTGTAGTAAAGTCTTGTCTTAACCCTTTTGTAGCCTTAACTAATACCTGAGCACTGCCTGAAGCAGGAAGTGAGATGCTGGGAGTATCCTGATGAGGTGTGTGGCATGGAAACAATACTTTATTTGCAGAAACTAACACAAAAAGAGCTACTTCCAGTAAAGGACTAAGTTTCACTGTTGCTATTGCAAAGTTCTGAGGCCTAACCTTCGTGTGACATATAGTAAGTCCTCCTGTCCAAGAGTGTCCAAGAAGTATGGCATCCCAGCAGACAGTCTAAGTGAGTCAGCTGGTACCAGGACCTTCCTGGGGCCACTATTTCTGGACACACTGCAAGGAAGACTTACTTTATGTCACCCAGTTGGCCATGGTACTACATTCTGCCTTCTTAAAAACAAGGTGCTTGTTTTATTTGGGGAATATTATTAGCCAGAAAATACAGTATTTAGTCAAATAGTGCTTAAAGCATTTTAATTCCAATTATTAATTCACACTTGCTCAGAAAGGCAAAGTGCATGAGACAAACTAATGCAGATGTATAGATTTGTTTGCAAAAGACATAACAAATGAAATATTTTCTTTTATCATGATTATGAATATTTTATCATTACTCCTGTGCATTACATCACAAGCTGCTAGTAATCTAAACTATTTAGACAAGGGGCAGGCAATTATTTTGGGCAGAGGGCAGCTTACTAAGTTTTGGCAAGCCATCAAGGGCCACATGACAGGCAGCCAGGGACAGAGAAATATTAATTTTCTAAATTTTTTAGGGGCTCCAGAGGCCAGACAGAATGGCCCAGTGGGCCGTATACAGCCCGCAGGCTACATTTTGCCCACCCCTGACTTAGAGTGATGCTATGACTTTACAAAAGTGACAGTTAAGGAATTCTAGTGTTACTACATTAAAAATCTTGTTCTCCAAAACCTAAATAACAGCTCACTTTAAAAAGCAGTCTGATGGACCTTTATATCACAGGTGCACATTAGAAGTGGCTCTAGGACAGGGGTGAGCAAAATACAGACCGCGGGCTTAATCTGGCCCACCAAGAGATTTATCCAGCCCATAGCAGGTCCTTTGTCCCCGCCCAGCCCAGGTGAAGGGGACAGCTGAGGCTGTGATGTGTGCAGCTGACCCCTGGGCACACATCAGGGCTGGGATGGCATGATGGCTGGACTCCACTTCATTGCAGCCCTGGCAGCAGCAGCTCCTTCCAGCTGCTGCTACCGGTGTCACCACTGCTACTGAACCCAGCTTCACTGCCCAGGTGCCCAGCCCCTATGCCCCACAACTACTGCTAGGGGTGCCAGATGGAGTGGGTGGGCAGGGTTTTAATGGAGACCAGCCAGGACCCCCATGGGCAGGGTGCACTTTGCTGAGTGCATGGGATGGGGCTGCAGGTGGGTGGAGAAAGGTGTCCAGGAGCAGAATGGGTGGGTGGGCCAGGGCTATGGCTGAGATTCACAGGGCAGTGACAGTGCAGACCAATACAAGGAGCAGATGACAGCTCTGTCCTGGGCCCCAGCCCCATGCTATCACTACTTTGTGATCCCAGCCCCAGCCCAGCCCTTGCCCCACCCACCTGTCCTGCTCCTGGGTGTCAATCTCTGCCTGTCAACAGCCGCATCCCATGCACTTGGCCAAGTGTGCCCTGCCCATAGGGGACCCGACCAGTCTCTATGCAGACCCCACCTTCCCACTTGATCTGGGACTAGTTAGGGACTTTTAGTGAGATGTTGCAGGCAGGGAGGTGTTGCTAACTTGATGTGGCAGGGGGGAGGGTGCTAATGTGGCAGCTCATCTCCCTAAGGTGGCCCGCCAACCCAAATAATTGCCTGTCCCTGCTATAGAAAAACAGCCCTGTATTTGAGTGATAGTACAACTATACTTTAGTGAAGACTTCCAATTCGTTAACATTTCTTGGCTAAAAATTGTTATGGGAAATATTTGGCATATAGATGTGATAGTCTCACATTTGCTTCTCAAAAATGTATTTTTCTTATTTTCTACTCATTATCCTGTGCATTTCCTCAATGACTAAGCCATTATTGAAATAGGAGGGATTATGCCAAAAATGCTGTGGTCTGAGGAAGAAAATAAGAGAGTCCAAAGTATTACCAATGATGGAGGCCTCTGCAGTGATAGTGCTTGATTTATGTCCACGTGATCCTAGCATGCAAACCACCCTCCATACTACAAATAGGCTGAAAGATGTCATTGCCATACCCTTTTTATAAAGGAAATTTCCTTCTTGAACTGAAATCTAATTTGCTTGAGTATGTGAACATGAAAGACCAGCCAGGTTTGCAGATCTCCTCCGGTGAGCTTTAAAGTAGGCTCGTTGGGGGAAGGGGAAGACGAGGGCGGAGGGAGCCTTGGACTGCCAAACCAAGCAACCCCCACAAGTAAAGCCCAGCCTAGACTGATGAGCAGAACATATACACAGGTAAGCAACAGGGGCCACGGTAATGCTGAAAATAGGGGGCCAATGCACACATCCTCAGGAGGCCTTAAATGCCTCTACACAAACACTTATAGTATGGGAAACAAGCAAGAGGAACTTACCCTCCTGCTAGCTGACACCAACCCAGACATCTCACTGAAATGTGGTGGGACCCAATGCATGACTGGGCGGTGAATATCAAGGGCTATAGGCTGTACAGGAGGGATAGGACAGGGAGGAAAAGTGGGGGTGTGGCGCTCTACATTAAGGAGGAATACACATCCTCATCAATTAGCAAAGAATCAGAGAAGGGGCACTCTGAAGTGCTTTGGGTTAGAATACGAGGCAGTCAATGGGGAAGAGATGTAATGGTGGGGGTCTACTACAGACCACCCAACCAAGGGGAAGAGCTAGACCAGGAATTCTTAAGTCAGCTCATGGAGGTAGCTAGGTCAAAGGACGTGGTCATCATGGGTGACCGGAATTTTCCAGACATCTGCTGGGAAGAGTAGTCAGCCGGGTCTGACCACTCACATAGGTTCCTAGCCAGAATGCAGGACCTCCGTCTAACCCAGGAGGTGCACAGCCCCACCAGGGGAGATGCCTTGTTGGACCTGGTGCTGGCCACAGGCGATGACCTGGTGAGGGGGCTGTGGGTGCTCGACCACCTGGGTGACAGTGATCATCACGTGCTGGAATTCACCATCCAGCACAAGGTGACAAAGGCTTGCAGCAAGGCAGCAGCCCTAGATTTCAGGAGGGCAGACTTCAATGAGCTAAGGATAATAGTCAGGGAGGCACTGAGATCCTGGAGGGGAGGGGAGCCAGGTGTCCAAGGAAAGTAATTGCTCCTTAAGGAGATGATTCTCAAAGCCCAAAGGGAGGTAATCCCAACATGGATCAAAGGGGAAGGAGGGCGCAAAAGCCCCCATGGCTCACCAAAAGCATCCAGGAATGTCTCCTAGCTAAAAGGGAGGCACACACCCAATGGAAGGGAAGGGCCATCACCAGGGAGGATTATACTGCGGTTGCTCGGAGATGCAGGGGGGCAGTCAGGAAGACCAAGGCAGAGATGGAACTGGAACTGGCTTCCTGGATCAAGGACAACAAGAAGTCCTTTTTTAAATACATAGGGGGCAAAAAGAAAGTTCCGGGTAATGTGGAGCCCCTGCAGGACACACTAGGAAATTTAGTTGTCACACCAGATGACAAAGCTAACACATTTAACAATTTCTTTGCCTCCATTTTCCTGAGCATTAACTGGAACAGCCACCCCCACTCTGGGCCCCCCTTAAACCCCAGGGGAGGTGCACCTAGGCCAAGGGTTAGTGAGGAACTAGTTTGGGAACTTCTGGAGGGATTGGATATATTCAAATCAGCTGGTCTGGATGATTTCCACCCTAGAGTACTGAGGGAATTAGCTGAGGTCATTGCGGGACCCCGGCATGGCTTTATGAGCACTCATGGTGCTCTGGTGTAGTGCCAGAGGACTGGAAGAGGGCCAATGTGGTTCCCATCTTCAAAAAGGGGAAGAAGGAGGACCCGGGAAACTATAGGCCAGTTAGTCTTACCTCGATCCTGGGCAAGCTGTTTGAGAAAATTATTCTGGCACATATCCACAAGGGGCCAGCAGGGGAGATTATGCTTAGGGGCAATCAACATGGGGTCGTTACAGGCAGGTCCTGTCAAACCAACCTGGTGGCCTTCTATGACCAGACCACCAAATCCTTAGTTGCAGGGGTAGCAGTGGATATAGTCTTCCTGGACTTTTGGAAGACCTTCGACACAGTCTCTCACCCTGTTCTCATTAAGAAACTGGGGGGCTGTGGTGTCGACACCCACACAGTCAATTGGGTCGCCAACTGGCTGGAGGGCTGCACCCAGAGAGTGGTGGTGGATGGGTCATTTTCAACTTGGAGGGATATGGGCAGTGGGGTTACGCAGGACAGGCCCTATAAGGAGAGGCTACGGGACCTGAACCTGTTCAGACTCCACAAGAGAAGGCTGAGGGGGGATCTAGTGGCCTGTTACAAAGTAGTCAGAGGGGACAAGCAGGCATTGGGGGAGTCCCTGTTCCCCCAAGCACTACTAGAAGTGACTAGGAATAATGGTCACAAGCTGGCAGAGGGCTGATTTAGGCTAGATATCAGGAGCCGCTACTTTACAGTCAGGGTGGCTAGGATCTGGAAACAACTTCCAAGAGAAGTGGTGCTGGCTTGTACCCTGGGGGTCTTTAAGAGGAGGCTAGATGAACACCTTGCTGGGGTCATTTGACCCCAGTACTCTTTCCTGCCATGGCAAGGGGTCGGACTCGATGATCTGCTCAGGTCCCTTCTGACCCTACAAACTATGAAACTATAACAAGGGTTTTTTGTACCACCTCATCATACTGTACCTTCTTAGCCCATTGGTGCACTTAGCGTGGTGTTCTGTCCCCAAATCTGGTCAATCTGCATTGCTTTAGAGAAAGATGTGAATAAGTATATAAATAAATGCATAAGACCAACTGTGCACCAAGAATAAATTACTTTTTGGCCTCAACAGAAAACGTGAAGCACTGAAACATGACATTTGATCATTATCGTTTTCATAAAGCAGAGCTACACATGTTAAGAACATGTTGAGTGCAACACCATGAGTGTGCACACATGGTTTGCAGTGCCACAAACCTGTCTGTGGCACCTCAAACCACACGCACCGTGTGTGCATGCCTTTGCTGTACTGCTAATTTGCAGTGCAGTGGGGGTTTTTTGACACCAGATGATCCTGGTAAATGAGGCAATTCTGATTAGTAACCTGGCCTCCTCATTATTTACTACTTCATGGAAGTTGTCTTTCAGATGAAATAATAAATCAAGATTTCTTTTGCCCCATCTTCTATGATTGCTATCCAGGAAAGCAAAGACCCCCAAACTGTTTGTGAAACAGAAACCCTGCTTTGTAGGCAACTCTACTCCAGCTGTATGGACTACCTTTTTGAGTAAAAGTAATGCACAGAATGTAGGTCAATCTTCCTTTCTGGTCTTGGCCTATTATACCTAGAAAAGGTATAATCTTGTGTAACCTTTTCCCTCGCTTGATACAGGAAGTACCTGAACTGTCATAGAAAAACAAATAGGTGTACTGTAGCAATGAGCACTTATTAAAATCTATAATTATCATAATTAATCACAGCGAGATTCACAGAAAGCTTTTCTCTTCCAACATGCTTGAGGCACTCTTCAGACCGTTAAAACAAATCACAATAATTATCAAGCAAAAGAGATGAAAATATACAGTCACAGAACTTTGAGCGGTAGAATAACTATTACATCACGTAATGTATACCCCCACTGTCAGTGTAGGAATGTAATATTATTACTATTTTTTGTTAAATATTTGGAAATATCCTTTCAACTTTTTCTTGGCTGACTGCACCACAGCTTAAGGACTGGTCCATGAGGCAAAGTTTGTGCAAACTTTTTTTGGATGTTTGTGCAAACAGTAGTTAAATAAAATGTTTAGATTGCTATTTTCTTCTTTAGCTACTAGTTCTATGTAAGGGAAAGCGTTTTTGCTTACAATATTTGTTACAATATGTTAAATTTTTCTATTGTACAGCTGTCTTATTTTAACTTACCTTTATGAACCGTTTGTTCAAACATGCACTTTCTAAATACATGTCTGTTTTATAACCAGGGACCCTGGTTTTCTCTGATAAATTTTTGGATTAAAAAAGTAATCCAAAATCCAAATGTTTCCATGATTAAAATGAAACACCACTAATATATAGATATATAAATAGTGGTATTTCATTTTAATTTCAGAAAAATATAGATTTGGGGTTACTATTTTTTATATGAAAATCAGGGATTTTTTTTATCAGAAAACTAGGACCCCTGTTTATAACTTATGAACTAAAGGTAAATGCTTCACTCATTTACAGTGGCAAAAATATTGCTAAAGTTAACAGGGTGGTTAGTGCAAATGTGTGTGTGTGGGTGCATGCATTTCTGCACAGCGCTTTCTGCCTAATGCTTGTGATTAGCACTAAGAGCCAACCACAGGAGAGACAAGTAGTTTGCAGATTGTTTCCTAAAACAACAGACACAAGAGACAAGAAGAACAATATGTACAACTTTGATGCAGGCCACAAGGTAAGGCATGCAGGAGGACAGGCAATTCATTCAATGGGATTTGGGCTGATTGAAATGTATATTAGCAGATTTTGGCCTGGAGCAAGCATATACAAAAGAAGCGGTATGAATGGAAGTTTATCCTGAAAGGTCTTTCATATAGGTTTTCTTCCTTTTCTGGTCATATCCTTGACAGTAGCATATATAGCCTAGTTTGCATAGGCAACTCTCTTAAAACACTTGATGACACTTCTGCATTGCTGCCAGTTTGCTTAGTTTGGGGAGGTCCAATTTGCTGATGGGAAGTATTTTTGCTATCCTGTTAAAAAAAAACCTCACTACATCATGTCTCCTTTTCCCGAAACTGTGTGTATGTGTGTGTGCGCATGCGCGCATGCGCATACACCCACATGCATTTGCACGTGACATCCATCAGGCATTCAGCATTTACCTGCCAAATACTTATAATCTTGTCTCCATTCCTGTATTTAAACTGTCACGCAACGTCTTCTTTTAAAAAGAGAAAGAATAGGATTCAAATAAAACAAACAGAGGATTTGATATTGATCTAAGCTGACTGCAAAGGAAACCTACTAGAAGCCTGGTTATTGCTCCTCTGATGCAATTTTTAATCACTGGGAGGAAAAAATTCTCCACCCTGTTTATCTTGCTACTTTCAAATAAATAAAATTCAGAGGGTTTATTTGAGTTTTTTAGTTCTGAGTTTTATGTGAATTATCTCATGTGTGTGCATGTGTCTAGAATAAGTTTGTAAGGCTTGTTTTTACACTTACTGCCTTGTTCATAAACAGACAGATGTGGTAAATCGGATTAGTCAGAAGCAAAGCAAAAGGGTAGATCAGCACTTTGTGATCAATATCACAAATATTGACTAATTTGTTCAATATTGTTCAACCTGGGGGCTGTACATGACAACCAGAGGGATTCTGTTGTACCTGATATTGTAGCAGGGGGGCATGTGGTCTGAGTCTGGCTTTGTTGATTTGAATAGTTTGGGAACATCTTAGACACATCACTATGATCTCCTTTATGGAAAAGTCTCAGGGTAGCCATGAGGGACAAACCTGTCCTGGCTTAGAGCCGGCCTCCCTGAGCTTCAAACATCATCCCTCAAGCAAGAGACTACTTAAGTCTCATTCTCACTGAGCCACCAGGCCTTGCAACAGACCCATATGTTGGCTGTGTCCCAACATGGACCTAATAACATAGATTATTACATCTGAGTTTCATTCACATGCAACTCTATCAGTGTCATGTACATCATCGGCTTCTTAGTTCCCCTCTCATCTCTACTTTGGACAGATGTGGCAATCCTTACATGAAAGAATAAATGAAACCACTTCAACATCAGATCTAGAGAGACAAAGGCCTGTGGCAGCACACTTTAACTCCTTGGACACTCCATCACTGACTGCAGGGTAGCTGTTTTTAGGCAACTAACCTTCAAAACCTGATTTGAATCGATAAGTGTGGAACAAGAAATTATCCATGGCCTGGACTGTGTTAATTATAGTGTCCCAGGGGGATGGCACAATATGGCCCCAGAGGGGAAAAGGGGTGCCTTGGGACCCAAGATAAGGCAGGGGAGAGAGAGAAAGGAAGGAAGAAAACAACGACGCGGGAACAGCAGAAGTGGCAGTGGGACCCACACAGCTGATTAGCCGCGTCTTTTTAAAACTGCGGCCAGCTGTGATCAATAGTGATCGGAGCCAGCGTGGGATGATAAAAGATGCCCTGAGGGAAGAAACAGGGGAGGAGAGCTGGAGACCAGCCAAGAAGGGAGCCAAGCCTGGCTCCTGGTCCGGAGGCAAGGGAGAAGTCAGCAGCCATCTAAGAGGCTGGAACAGATTGCCCAGCTGTGGGACGGACAGTGCCGAGGGAAAAGCAGAGGATGCCCAGGTTTGCGGTGGCTGAGCTGGGCATGAGGGTCCAGGGATAAAGTCTGGGACTGAGAGATGCCCTGAAGAGAGAGGGATGGAGGAAGACCCGGCAGGTCAGGGGGGAGCGGCACAGGTCAGAAGGCCACCCCAGAACCCATCCTGGCAGGGAACCATTATTCAAGTAACAGGAGGGACTGCAAAGTGCTGGAGTCAGCCAGGTGGGACCACTTGACATGGGGCTGAGCAAAGAGGGGCACCAGAGTGCCAAGGAGCAGTCCTGAGTAATTGTTAAGAAAACACAGCACCCAGCCAGAGGGGTGCTGCAGGGGAAATTAAGTAAGGAGAGGTTTCTCCCCAGACAGGGAGTCCAGACTTTGATTTTGTAAGCCCAAGAGACTTGTGGGCATTGTTTTTCTTCTTTTGGGAGTTTTGGGGTGGAGTCGCCCTGGCCAAAAGGTTCAGGAGGGGAACCTCAGAGAGATTCCTGACCCACAGAGCCTAGAGTCAAGCCAAACTGACGGAGTCGCCACCCAATATCTCTTGGCACCGCAAGGCGAGGGACAGGCCATGGGAATCATAAGCAACTCGGCGTGGCTGGGTCCTAGGGCGAGGTGTAGGGGAGGGCAGAGCCTCACAGAAGATTAGCGCCCCGGGGAGTCCCATCCCCGGATAAAGTGAAGTAGTCGGCCTCTCCACTGAACGTTCCAGCAAAGTCGTGGCAGGCAGGATAGGGGCGGAGACTACCGTGAAGATCACATCTGGAATAGACCATTCCCGGGACAAGGCGGCCAGCAGGCCCATCAGCCTGAGGCCGAGCAGCACGAGACCTCAGCCTTGAGGCCCGCCGGTTGCATATAGTTTAAACGGGGACTATAGATTTTTTTCCCATTACCTGGATTCATTTTTGTGACCCCTTTGTTCCTCTGGGTTCTTTGCTTGGTTGCCTCTCCCATAACTCCCATCCTTCCATATTCCACCTTCTCTCCCTCTCTTCTCTCTTTTGTATCCAAATCACTCTCTCCATTTTGGACACTACTCTGTGCACAACCTTTCATAGCATCTAGGGTTGCCAACCTTTCAGAATTGCCCTGGAGTCTCCAGGAATTAGATATAAATCTCCAGGAGACTGCTGAGAGTCACCTGGGAGATAAATGACAGGACATTCATTAAAATAAATATTAAATATTGAATCCAATTTATACAATAGTCCAGTGGGTTTTTAAATGTAAAAAGTAATGTGCATTTGCTTTTTTGATGTAAAGTCTACGCACCGTAATCCGTAACTGATATACACAAGCCCGCAGACACTTTTGTGTTGCATGTTGCAGGTATGTTGGTGTTCTGGAAACTTCCTGGAATAGACTCAGACTGAGTTGGCAGCCCTAACATCTGTTGAAGTAAGCTGCAGCTCATGAAATCTTAAGTTATAACTTTGTCAAATTTAGTCAATAAGGTGCAAATCTACCCTGCCTTCTGCTTGTTTGTGAGCTCATACTGGTAAAAGGATTGAACTCATGGCCACTGATAAAGTGCACAACCAACTTTCAGTCATTTTATGTTAAAACTGTTAATAAGAATACTTCAAACAGGACAAAGTTGAAGAATTTCTGAATTCAATATACAAGTCAGAGGCCCTATTTTAATTACATTTATAGAAAGCTGGCCTAATGCTGCTCCCATAGATGTCTACAGTAAAACTGCAGTAGGGATAGGAGGTAGATCACGGCTTAGTGCTTCTGAAGCTCTCACGTTGAATATCACTTTATATAAGACTCAAGACTCACTTCAATACAGGAGAAACAGGATTTTTCGTATTAAGATGGTTCACCACCCACATATTTCTTAGCAGGTTGCCAAATTAAGAACAAGCTGCTCAGCTGCTTCCTGTGGCTCCTCTGATTAGCTGGAACACTGCTGTGGTTCTGAGCAGCTGGCTGGAGAAATGGTGCCCTTTGAAATAAAAGCTGCAGCAAACAGCTGGCACACTACACTGGTCCCATGCAGCTGCTTGCTGTGGCTATATATATCCCTGGCTAGCTCACAAACTCTCATCTCTCTTCTCCAGGTAGGAAGGAGAGAGGCAAATGGCATGTTATGTTGCTTTTCAGTGGTACTGAACAAGAAGGGAATCAAGACAGACATCCAGCAAATCACATACATAACTATAAGAAAAGGTGTAAAGCCTTTCCCTGGACCATAATTGTGCTTAAGGTCACATGCATGCTCTAAGGCATACAGATAAATGTGGTTTGCTGAATCTGGTTCTCAATAGCAAAATATTATATAAACAGAAAATTTTATCACTATAAAAACGTTTTTTACATGTCTGATTTCCAGTTCTTTGGCAGATCAATAGTATCACATTTACTTTTACTTATTTTTACACAAATGAACTATAAAAACCCTTATTCCAAAAGGTTATGAATTTTTATAGTTATGTTCAGTCCTGTCTGAGGGGTTCCATAGAGCTTTATTGGCACTGCTATGTGATAGCACATTACTACTTTGGTTCTTGTCATGACCGTGCAGTTTCCTGGACACACAACCTGCCCGCCTCAGGACTGTTTCCTACAAACATAAATTCCTTCTAAAAGAGAAAACAAGCACAAGTCCAACCGTCCCACCATTTCTAGCATTTTGTTACTGATTTCCAATTCCAGATCTTGAAACAAACCTGTAGCCAAAGCTTCCTTATTTCTTGCTTCATCTTGAGGCCCTATAATGTGGAAAAAATTAAGCCTTGCTGTGTCAAATAGAGAAGATTCTGTTGTTGGTGTGTATGTATAGACACAGGGAAAAGTAGTTAATATGTCAAGAATCATCTCTCAGTCAAAATCTTGCTGTGTGTGGAAATCAGAGAGGTTATCACTAGCATTATTCATCAAGCTGAATTCATCCCAATCTCTTTCCTTTAACTCCCTTTTTCACTGTTCACTGAAAAAGGAAGGAGTTAAAGGAAAGAGATTGGAATGAATTCAGCTTGATGAATAATGCTAGTGATAACCTCTCTGCTTTCCAACATCATGTTCTCTAATGTGCTCTGCCCTTTATGCTTATACACCCATCTTGCATGTCCCTATAAGCAATCTCTCCACCCTTTGTCCCCACAGACTATCTCTTCCCGGAGTTACCTTGTACTAAGCTCATCAAGATAGGAAGTGTCCTCTCTAATTTTGTAAATTCCTGTGTAAATTAATAGCATACTTTTAATAATAATTAGCTCTTCTACCTACAGTGATCTTCTGCTTTTTCCCATTGATTTCATCTTGTCCCTAAATTTAAATGTTTTGATTCTCTAAAGAAGTGGTTCTCAACCTTTTTATACTCAAGACACCCTGCGAAAAATGCCAGCTCTTAGCTTTTGCTCATTTTTTGATTATGGGAAAATATTAGAGTCATTTTTCTATTACAAGGAACTCAGAGGCTCCTGGAATGTTACACTTAAGACATAATTAGCCAATTAATCAGACCTTAAATATTAACCTGGCCACACATTCATGGCAACTAATGGCATGATAAAATTGGAAGCAAGCCACAAAATCATTCCACAAAATATATGTAATATTTCTGTTGCTGTTCTGTGTTGTGCCTGAAATTTAACATGTGATAGAGGCCCCACCATGCAGCCTCATACCAGCTGATTGTTGGCCCCAGCCCTTGGTTCACACTGGGGTCTCAAAATCACTCTGGTGTGATCCTAGGCTAGTCAACCCAGGTTTCCCCTGCACCAGAAAGTAGAAAGCTAGGTGACAAGTGAACAAGAACTGTCTCAGGGATGAGACCAACAATCGGCCCTGGGACCACACTGGGATCTTTAACTGACTGGTAAGTAATAATATTGGGATTGAGATCTCATCCCCCATCCCAAGATCTCAAGGCTTGCCATGCAAGTGTATCCTATAAATAGTTTTACCAATGTTAGACATTTTCCCCCTGACCACTTCCACAATATCTGAGTGAATGTGTCACCAGATGGTATCATGACAAACTGTCTTAAAGTTTTTTTGTGGCATGACAAAGTTTTAGTCCTGGAAGAAAATGTGATGCTGTTGTTATACTGTCGTTGTGGTGGTAGGTTTAGTTGCAGATTCTTAAGAAGCTGTTGCCAGTGGAAATGGTGCTGCTCCTGTACCTCTGGTCAGTTCTTGGGGCAGAGTTGCTTCATGGGTTAGGGTGAGATATCTGAAGGTGGAAGTTGTTGTCTACATGTTGTTTCTGACCACTTCTGCTCCAGCAGAATACATGTACCTACATATAAAAAAATACCCTGACTCTGAAACACCATTTTCTAGCAAGGTTCAGATATCAGATACTGATAGACAAAGAAGTAAAAATGCCTAAAGTATGTATGTTGCAGATGGAACCTAAGTTAAGTGTCAAATATATGTCCTTTAGGCATTTTAGTACCATGAAACTGTTCATTTATAGTTAACTGTGGAACCTTCAGTTGTAAACCCTGAATACTTTCCCATACCAAAGGCCCACATTGAGTTTGTGACAAACACTACCTATTCTTTCATAACTTTGAGTCATGTGCAAAGACTCATCAAACAGAGATGAAGAGTCTTTTGGCAAAAATGTACTCTTGATATGTTTACCTACTCATAACTAATTGCTTTTGATTGTTTCTTAGTAAGTGTGGAAGCTATTATATAAAGCACAGTTAAGAGAGTCTTGACATTTACTGTGAGTTCCAGTTTAGCTTCACTAATGGATACAACAGAGTTTCCCTTTTCACCATACAATACCACAAATTCAATTGAAAGGAATGCAAACTTCCAAAGGTGCACCTGGAGTAATTACAAAGGTCAAAAGCCTCTTGCCCTGCAATAAGTACTGTTTCTGATGGGCTGACTAGTTTGTGTTAAAATAATATTGCTTTCTAAAGACAAAAGGAAATGATTCCTCAACCAAGGCTTGAGGGAGTTATGCTCATAAAGCTCCTAATCACCCTCACAAAGAATAATATGCCATTTCATTCACTGAAGTACAAAACTCACACAAAAATTCACCAGGAGAGACAGACTTTTGATACATGGGTGCCACTACAGGTGAAATCATCAGGAGTTGGACCTCTGTGTCCAGGAGCAGAATTTGGCTATCATCCCTGAAGTGCAAAAGGCTCATGTTTAAGGACAGCATGACAAAAGTCATGCTAGCAGGTTGCAAGATGTGACAATGAAGTTAGGTGAAATAAAACTGTATATTTTAGGAGGAATCATAAATTCAGCTGAAGGATGGGCCAGGCAGAAGTTCAGTGGCAGTAGCCTGTTCTTCTACAGTTTATTAATTCATCAAGATGAACAAAACATGAATCCCAAGTCCACTGTCCCCAAGCCCTATATGGCACCTATACATGTGCTCCGACACGTTCTGATTAGAAGGTGACAGAGTAGACTTGAATCGAGTCTGCTGAAGCACTTTAATCAAAATGCTCCAGTGTGCTGCATCACCTCTTATGTTCAGCGTCCCCACTTCCAAAATGGCAGCGGGAGTGCTTTAACTGAAGCTCATTTGACAAGCTTTCATTAAAGTTCCCCCTCCTCCACCATTTTGAAACACAGGACACTGAATACATGAGATGCTGCAGGCATTTTAATTCAAGCGGCTCCTCATTCAAATGCCCCCGCCACAACCCTGGAGCACACATAAAAATGGCCATGGAGTCTTTCTGTGGCACGCTTTGAGGGCACTAGCAGTCCAGTCCAAACTATACTGGCCTCATTATCCAGGAGAAATTAGAGAGTACAGTATTTGAATCACAACCCAAGACCATAAGGAACTGGTTATTTCATCCCAAGGCAACTGAAAGTCTGTACCAGCTAATTGCAAATGTGTTTGGATTTACCAACAAGATCCTTTGAAGGCAGACCCAAGGTCTGGACAGAATCTTTTTGCAGAATTAAGGCTTGGATAACAGTGATTAGATCTATGTGTGAGAAGAAAGGAGACAATCTCTCAATGATCATGACAGCATATCAACAACAATATGATACTTTTCTATTTGCAGTCTATGTCAGATCTGTGAACTGGATGGCCTATAATGTAACAGGTTTGATCTTGCCTCTGGATTTGTTCATGAATAAATTGCAGAAAGCCTGTCAAAACCACCTTCACCTTCTGAATGCTCCACCTTTTTTATTCAGACTGGCTTATGAGGAAGTTTCTGCATTTTTATTTGCCAGTAAATTCATCTTTAAAAGCTCATAAATGCATTGTGTACATGATATATATGTTGTGGGTTTTCCTTTCAATTCTCATAAACACCAAGCAGCTTCCGGACAGAGAACAGTTGCAAATAGGAAAAGAAGGGAACTTGAGAGGTCACCTACTCCACCTCCTTGCCTCAAGGATAAATATACCAAAGCCATTCCTGACAAACATTCATTTAACTTTTCTTTAAAAGTCTACAGTAGTGGGGTAATCTATTTCAGTGCTTAATGATCCTTATAATCAGAACATTTTTCTGATAAACAAGCTAAGCCCATTATTTCTTGTCCTATCTTTAGTGGACATAGAGAACAATTTATAATCTTTATTTTTAGCAGTCTTTCTAAAGTTGAAGAGTGTTACCATCTTTCCTTTCACTCACTGATACTCTAGATAGTTTAAGGAGCTGTGGGGATTAATACTGCTGCCACATGCCTACCTCTGAATTCATGGCTCCTTCAGGAGCCCTGCTGGTCCAAGGGCATGGCTCCCTGGGCCAGATCTGTCTTGCAGGCTGTACGGTTGACACTCTCATTGTATATTATGTCAAATCAGCCATATGGCAGACCCATTCAGCATGTCTCTTCTGTTAACAATGAAGCCGTCTGTGACTGAACAGGAAACAATACTGCTTTTATTCACATGCGTTTTATTTTATTTTTTTAACAGCTTCTGGAAATTGGAGTAGATATTATTTGCGAGGAAATTCGGTACGTTTTGCCCAGGCAAAAGTGAGAGTAAAATCTATGTGTGATGCACAGGGAGCAGAAAAATGAGCTGGCCTAGCTCCCTAGCTACTGTTACTTATTACTTACTACACAGAGAGGTCTTGTTTCATCATTCAGCTTTCAAAAAACAAGGTATACATCTTAATCCATGGACATGTTGTATGTGAGAAAATATGGAAGATGCTCATTTGGTGAGGCATGCTTAGTCTGTGCTTGGCTGGATTGTGTACATGTATGCATATTGTTGAAGGGAGAGTGCTTTATTTCTGTCATGTACAAGAGGGTGCATCTACACATGCACTTTAATGTGCACTACCCTATTTACTGTGCATTAAAGTATCACATAAAAAAACCATGTAATTATACTAATACACAGTAAAATAGGCTACTGTAAATCAAGCATCATTTAAAAATATGCGTTTTGACTACTGTGCATTAGGGTAGCCTAATGCTCCACATTGGAGGTACTAAATTTAATGTGCATTAGGAAAAGCATATTAATGCATGTGTAGATACACTCACTTAATATTTAATTGCATGAAATAGCATTGTTTTTGTAACTTTTTGTTGTAGTCGTAGGTAAAAGAATTAATTCTTACTCCTTGAGTATTTGCTTTATAAACATCCAAATACCACAAAACAAATTACTTGACATACTAGATATCTACATATATATACATATATACACATATACACACATATATATGCACCTGGGATAGACAGATAAGAATCAGAAACGGAATATGGAATACATTTTTTACCAGCCAACGGAAAAATGTTAGTTTATTTTTACTATTTTCAGACAGTCACCTGTAGAGAGTCATAGGAAAAGAACTGTAGTTCTTGTTAACGTTGAAACTGGAAACTGAATTACTTTCTCTGCTTAGAGTAATAAAAAGATTCGGGTATCCCATGTAGCCTCTCACATATTGTATGGTAATTGTACTAATGTTTCTGGATGACTAATTGAAAAAGCACTTCACACAGTTTGTAGAAGAAACTAAACATCTGGCATAGCTGGGCCTTCAACTCTTTGCTATATCTACATTTAGCTCCTCTTAGCATTAATGAAAGATGATCCATGTGAGTAAATATCTTCCCTAATGTAATGAGCACAAATCATAGCTGCTTTAGTATGTCATATAACAAGACATTTACTGTTCTT
Source organism: Crocodylus siamensis (assembly GCF_052110815.1). Lineage (NCBI taxonomy): Eukaryota > Metazoa > Chordata > Crocodylia > Crocodylidae > Crocodylus > Crocodylus siamensis. Next base: position 342,481,109 of record NC_143395.1, on the reverse strand, counting down.
CAGTCTCGCATAATCATGGAAAGATCATCACTGAGCTAGTATTGCCTCTCTGGATTTTTCCCCTTTATATGCTTATGCAGACAGTTTGCTTTGCTCACTTACGTGGTTAAAATTTGTAACCTTTCTGGTGACTGCCACACCTCTTTCAACAGGCTCCTTTTTTTTGGCGATAATACAATGTTTCTGATTCACAGACTGCAGGAGAGTGATTTTAAAGTTGCTGGAGCTTGCTCTCCCTTGGCACTGAGGAGCAAATGCAGTCCTGAGGTAAGCAGGCACATGGCTGCAGAGCATGTGGAGCAGCCCACAGCTGAATTTGATGCATGGAGTTTAGGTTCTCTCAGTATTTTTCTCTTTCAGTACATTCCACACCCTAAAAGAAGAATGCACATGTTTCTATATCACACTGTATGACTAGTAGGAGACGAATATTTTGCTAGAAGACTTTGTAACTTGTGTAAGTGATTATTTTATACCAAGTTGCACTTTCCCTTTCTGGATGCATGCGTCATATTGTTCAAAGAATTGCAGGCATGTTTAGTATAGGGACATTTGTAACATTTTATGAATTAGACAGCAGGCAAGACTGTAGTGATTCTGGAAATGATTTCTTTTTCCTTTCTCTCTTTTTTCTTTTTTAAATGTACTTCATATGTACTACAAATGTTGGTTTTCCAAGCAACTTTTCTTTTGTGACAAAGGTCTGGTCTACATCCACAGACCAGAATTACTTCCTGGACTGCATTTCCATTCATTCGCCATGTCCAGGGAAGCCTGTCACACACTGCAACAGTTTGTCAGGACAGGAGAGTGTACAGTGTGTCATGAGCAGGGAACTGGTTTTCTCTGATTAAAAAAATCTTTAATTTTTGGATTTAAAAAAGTAACCCCAAATCCACATTTTTCCATAATCAAAATGAAATACCACTAATATGTAAGTGTATATATAGTGCTGTTTCATTTTGCTCATAGAAAAATGTGGATTTGGGGTTATTATTTTTAATCTGAAAATTGGGGATTTTTTTTTTATCAGAGAAAAACCAGGATCCCTGGTCGTTAGAGAGGTAGTTCAAGTAGGCAGCTACCAGCTACCAGATGAGAGTATGCTCACATGGCACTGAAATAACAGGTTTTCTGAATGGCTTTGAGCCATTTCTTCCCGCTCCCTGCCCCCAAAAAATCAGATTCCAAGCAAAATTGCTGAGAGTGCAAAATTTTGTTTTCTCAGAAGTTTTCCATTGTAGGAGACATTTTTAATCTAGCTGCTCTTTGCATTACTGCAAATATCTTAAAGGCAAGAAAGTGAAGATTAATGTTAAGTGAATATAAAATATCTGAGCACCCACAGTTCAAGCCTGCTTCAAAGGACTGTGTTCATCAAATCAGTGAACAGAAACATATCCTGTGGCCTGTCTTGTCTTTCCTAGTGCCAATAAGTACCAGAGCTCAGTGTTTGCATTCTGAATATTTGAAACTAATCACACCAGTACAATCTTAATAGCCATTTGGTATCATGATTGTTTTTCAAGTCACATTCAGATAATGCCGACATTGGTTTTGTATGTGAGAGAGATGTGGAAATTTCAGTCAAAACTTCCATGTGCTTAAGTATTAGAAGCAAGTGAAGCCAGTATGGATGAGCAGTACATGTTGAATATAGTATACTCTGCTACAGTACTTTGTATTTACCATTGTATTCATTTTGCTCAACTGCACCTTGCTTTTTTTTTCAAATTTGAGTAAATGTGAGGTAAGTATGTTCTGTAGCCATATTCTTTAGGTACAGAATATATGTTAGTTAGCCATGAATTACAACAGTTTACAAGCCATGAATGCACTGAGGTGACACCATAAATCTTGAGGCACTTCAGTTAGTTCTGGTGCAGAAATGAGTATGTTATGGTAATGCGGTACTGGTACAATGACCAGTAATATGCCAAAACTGTCAATGGAGCAAAGGCATGTATAAAGTGTCTTTCGTGGCATGATAATAGATAAGCAGAAGCCACTTTGAAATAAGCCATCAGGTAGGTGAATTTCAGCTCAACTTGAACTACAGGAAAGAAATGTTTGTTAAATAAAGGACAATGGGCCCAATCCTATATCCCCTTCATGCTCGTAAGTGCATTCCTGTAGTCACCTAGCTGTAGTTATCCCCATCCTTCCCATCTGCACATGCTCAATGAGCTGCACTATGGTGACATAGCTACCAAGCAGGAATAATGCTGGGAAAATCCCCAAACTTCAGCCACAGTGAAAACAGGACACCTGGCCATGTGTTTTGCCAGGAGTGGGCAATTATTTGGGCTTGAGGGCCACTGAACAAGTTCTGGTGAGCTGCTGAGGGCCTCACACATAAAATGAATGGTGTTTAACAACAGCCATCCTTAAAAATGGTTATGACATTTATAATATAAACTTTATGCCACAACCAGCTTTCTGCATATCACCGTATTTCTACACATAATTCCAGGAAAAAGTTCCCAAATTACCATACAAAAGAACCAGTTTTCCACACACACACAAAAATCACATTTCCACACATTTCCAGAAAAGGTTCCCAAATTACCACACAATTTTCCAAATATCATATATTCATAAACATTCCCCCAAAACAGTTTCCCATTGCCACAGTTTCCTGAGAATGCACCCCCCCACCCCAGCACTGTGGCAGCACTCAGAGACCGGTCTTACCCCTGCCACCCGCCCCCCATCCCAGCTGCACTGCCACTGACCTGGTGTGGCCGATGCTATACTCTATATTGTGGAGCAAAGCTGGGTGGGGCTGGGTTGGATGCACAATATTTGCTGCTTTTTGGAGTGCAGCATGGCTGCTGTGGGCTCCCCAAGAGGGATGAATCTGTGGAGGTGCAGGGCGAGCTGTGTAGCCAGGAGCAGGTGATATGGAGCAGCATCCTGCTGGCACCAGCTCCATGGAGGAGTTGCCTGTGCCTGTCTGCTTCCCCAGTAGCTGGGTGAGTTTGGGGAGAGTAGTGGACAAGGGTTGTATGTGTTAGCATTGCTGCCCGCTTTGCTGGCTCCATCCATGCAGAAAAGATACCTGGTCTCACACCGCTCTTCTCCCTGCTGCCACACATAGATGCTGCAGACTGTACCCGGAGCACTGCTGCCATCCTATGGGCAAGAGCAGGGGCAAAGCATTGGGCCCTGTTGTCCTCCAGTGGACAAGTGCAGGCATAGCTTCTAGAAAGGGCCATGCAAAGCAGCGGGTCTCCATCCTTTGTGTGGTTTCCACACTTAATCAAAACAACACATATTAACATGCTGATGAACATGATGTGAACATGATGCAGACCTACCCAAAACTTATCCACGGGCCAGATAGAATCAATTGGTGGGCTGGATACAGCCTGCTGGCCATATTTTGCCCACCTCTGGGTCATATGCTGGCAGAGTACTTTTCAGACTTCCCTATGAGTCCAACCCCACTGCACTTGGCATTTAGTAGCAGTAGTAGGCATCCATCTTTCTCCTAAGACAACAGAATAATGCCAAGTGAGGCATCTGCTCGTTGAACATAACCCTCTCTTACTTGTCCTTTTCTTCTTGGGCCCATATATTCCTTGCTTGACTTCCCAGGAGGCCAGTTTCAAGAGCCAGGCTAGAGAAAATCAGCTACTGCCTAGCTCATGGCCTAGTGATTAGAATACTTCGCTGAAAAAATGTAAGACTCAGGTTCAAGACCCTGTAAATGAGGAAGGTCTATGATTGCTCTGTCAGCAAGTGCCATGATAATTAAGCTTTTGGGCTAGCAAGTACATGATCTTATTTTGCTACAGGTGGAAACAGAATCCCAAAGAGTACATAAGTACCAGAAATCAGTGTACCACTAATTCACTGAAAAGTAAATAGAATTCATTCTCAAATAACAAGTGACTCTTTTTAGAGGCAGAGCAGGCAGATCTGCACCCAGAGAAGCCTCTGAAGCACAAGGGAGCAACAGTTCCTGCTGTACAAGTTGCAGTAGCATGGTCAGTCACTACTGTGGCACTGGGTACTTTGCTGTTCCCTCACAAAGGCAATGCCCAGGACTGTAGCTCTTGTCCTCCCTCCCCCTTCCAATTATGTTACTGTTTCATCTAATTGTTTTTAAGGTGCGTTGCAAAATAAAATCAGCTGACTATAAAAAGATAAAGAATATTTTAAACCTTTTTAATTATTTCATTTGTATATACAGGTTATAAAAGAATATTGCCAAGATCTTCCAGGCAGCTGGAAAGCCTCATAATGGTGGAGAAGGTCCATTTATTGACTGTTCCTTTCAAATCCTACATGGGGGTATTCTACACAGGATGCATAAAATCTCAGGCTAAAAGCATATAGCCTAGCACTGTATTAGGTATTCTTATGTGTCTCTCAGACCTTTGGCACATGAATTAATCATGCCATAAATAGCAGCAGAACACACATTCAGCTAACTTATGTTGTTAGAAAATGGCAAGCTAGCCCCAAAGATGTTTCACATAAACACAGGGGGCATCATTTTGGCCTGCAGCTGGAAAAGGTTGCCTATCCCTGAACTATATAATTTGAGTATTGATTTCATGCAGTTGTGTAAGAGATGATGAACCATCTTTCTCTCAATCACAGATAAAAGTGGAAATTCAGTGCACTCACTTTATCAGATAAATACCAGATTGGATCCAAAGAGGCAGATGTGTATGGCACACAATGTTTGAAATGGAGCATAAAATTATTCAGCTCCTAATTACACAATATGGCTGCCCCAAGCTATATCCTTCAAGAACTAGGGCGGTCTGGGACTAGGGCAAGAATCAGCTGCTTTTTGGCCCAGACAGCCACAGGCCAGTTCAAGGCCTGGGGCTGGGGTTGACAACAGTCCAGAGTATTCGAGTGCTGCACTGTGGGAAGTCCAAGGATCTGTGCAAGGGCTGTCCAAGGGTTATACAGGTAACTCATGAGGCAGCCCATGAGAAACTTTGCAACCCACCTGCCCCACAGCTCACTGTCAGCATCCCGGCCAGCACTGACCCTTATGCTGTCCCAGTTCGATTTGGACAATTGCTGAATGTCAGTATCAGGACTGAGCAGCCCCAGATGAGTTCCAGACCCAGGGCTTCCCAGTTCCAGTGCTGATTGTCAGCATCAGGATGTTCAGGATGCCACACATTCAGTTTATGGCACCACAGACACTAGATGCAGAGGTGTTCCTCCCATAAACAGCTGACTGGTTCCCATACTGGCTCCCAAATACATGGAAGCACTTTAGATAAGCCAATGACATCAATGCTGCTTGGGAGATTACCTTGCAGAAATGCAAACTTCACCAACTTTCTCCCAAGGTTCAGTAGGCCCCATACCTGACCTTTGTATGACTCTTAGCCCTTTCCTTCCTTTACTGAGACTGTGCCCACTGTACAGCCTGGCCCTTGGCATTGGGGTCTTTGAGGGTGACCCACACTCATTCTCACAATAATTATATATAAAGGGCTTAGTACATCTGTCTGTCTGTCTGCTCATAATACTCTTGGGGGCGTGGCTTCTGACAGGGTGTGGCTTCTGCCAGTGCTGCACACGGGATGAATTTCCCATCAAGAATGATGGCGGGGACAGAGTGCCACCATGATGGCAGGGCTGGAGCAGATGGAGCAGCAGAGGGAGGGAGCTGGGGGGAAGAGGAGTTGGCATGGGGCCGGATGAAGAGCAGGGGTAGGGAGGATGACAGCCATTATTCTTGATGTGTAATTCGCTAGTGTAAATAATAATGCTCCTGAGTGCTGCAGACATTGGCTGCAGGGCTTGCATTCAGTCCTTGGGCTGTGGGTCAAGACCCCTCTGTTCTAATAAAACACATCTTGAACTTGAATTGTTAAAGATAGTTTCATAGTTTCTAGGGTCAGAAGGGACCTGTATAGACCATCTAGTCCGACCCCCTGCCATGGCAGGAAAGAGTACAGGGGTCAAACGACCTCAGAAAGGTGTTCATCTAACCTCCTCTTAAAGACTCCCAAGGTAGGAGCCAGCACCACTTCTCTTGGAAGTTGGTTCCAGATCCTAGCCACCCTGATTGTGAAGTAGCGCCTCCTGATATCTAGCCTAAATCAACCCTCTGCCAGCTTGTGACCGTTATTCCTGGTCATTCCTGGCAGTGCTTGGGGGAACAGGGACTCCCTCAATGCCTGCTGATCCCCCCTGACTAGTTTGTAACAGGCCACTAGATCTCCCCTCAGTCTTCTCTTGTGGAAGCTGAACAGGTTCAGGGCCCGTAGCCTCTCCTCGTAGGGCCTGCCCTGCTGCCCCCGATAATGCGAATGGCCCTCCTCTGGACCCTCTCCATGTTGTCCACATCCCTCTTGAAGTGCGGCGCCCAGAACTGAACGCAGTATTCCAGCTGCAGCCTGACCAGTGCTGCATAGAGGGGGAGGATCACCTCCTTGGACCTGCTCGAGATGCATCTGTGGATGCATGACAAGATACGGTTGGCCTTCCTGACTGCATCCCCATACTGCCAGCCCATGTTCATCTTGGAGTCAATGATGACTCCAAGATCCTTTTCCGCCTCTGTACTAACAAGAAGGGAGTTCCCCAGCCTGTACGTATGGTTCTGGTTGTTCCTCCCCAGGTGCATCACTTTGCACTTGTCGGTGTTGAATCCCATCCTATTCTCATCCGCCCACCCCTGTAACCTGTCTAGGTCCGATTGCAGCCTATTCCTCCCTTCTAGTGTGCCCACATCCCCCCACATCTTAGTGTCATCATCAAATTTGAACAGGGTGCTATTTACCCCCTCGTCCAAGTCACTGATGAAGATGTTGAACAGTGCGGGCCTGAGGACCGAGCCCTGCAGAACCCCACTGCCCACGTCCCTCCAGACTGAAAATGACCCATCCACCACCACTCTCTGGGTGCAGCCCTCCAGCCAGTTGGCGACCCAATTGACTGTGTGGGTGTCGACACCACAGCCCCCCAATTTCTTAATGAGAACGGGGTGAGAGACAGTGTCGAAGGTCTTCCAAAAGTCCAGGAAGACTATGTCCACTGCTACCCCTGCATCTAATGATTTGGTGATCTGATCACAGAAGGCCACCAGGTTGGTCTGACAGGACCTGCCACTAATGAACCTGTGTTGGTTGCCCCTAAGCATGACCTCCCCTGCTGACCCCTTGTGGATATGTGCCAGAATAATTTTCTCAAACAGCTTGCCCAGGATCGAGGTAAGACTAACTGGCCTATAGTTTCCTGGGTCCTCCTTCTTCCCCTTTTTGAAGATGGGAACCACGTTGGCCCTCTTCCAGTCCTCTGGCACCACACCAGAGCACTACGAGTGCTCCTAAAGCCATGCCATGGGTCCTGCAATGACCTCAGCCAATTCCTTTAGTAATCTAGGGTGGAGATCGTCTGGACTTGAATACATCTAGTACCTCCAGAAGTTCCCTAACTAGTTCCTCACTAACCCTTGTTCTAGGTGTGCCTCCCCTGGGGCCTGAGGGGGCCCAGCGGGTGGGGGAGTGACTGTTCCGGTCCCTGCTTAGGAAAATGGAGGCAAAGAAATCGTTAGACAAGACAGAACAATCCCAAGCAGAGTCACCAGTATAATTCTCAAAATGTTGAAATAATGAAGCTTGGCTTAAAAACCATGATATCAAAAATAACAATAAAATGAGGGAGTTACTTTTCTCTTTGTCTTCTGGGTCTTCAGCCTTTATGGTTCAAGTTTTTACACTTTTTCTGTGAACAGATGGGCTTGAATTTTAATTTTTTTTCAAATGAAAACTCAGATGGTGGTGCCTATGTTCAAGGTAGGAAGGAAGGAAGATCCAGGGAACTGCAAGCCAAGCAGTTTGACCTCAATCCCTGGAAAGATTCTGGAAAAAAATATTAAAGAATCCACCAAAAGCAGGCTAATGGAAGGCATCATCTTGAGACACAGCCAACACTGCTTCATTACGGGTAGGTTGTGCCTGACCAACCACATTTCCTTCTATGACCAGGTGACACGTCACCTGGATAGGGGAGGAGAGGCTGATGTCAGTTACCTGGATTTCAGAAAAGCCCTTGATTTGGTCTCCCATGATGTTCTCATGAGAAAATTGGGGAACTGCAGCCTCAACAACCTTATAGACTGATGGCTGGGAAACTGTCTCTGTGGTCAGATCCAATGCGATGTGGCAGCCGGCAAAACAAATAAATCCTGGTTTACATCTACTAATGCATTTCAAGCAAAACCCAAAATGTCACCTTTCCACTTTATTTGGTCTTGGTGAGGCTGCAGCTGGCGTACTGCATCCAGTACTGGGCTCCACACAGAAAGGACGTGGAGAAGCTTGAGAGAGTCCAGAGGAGAGCCACATGCATGATCAGAGGTTAAGAGAGCAGGCCTTATGAGGAGAGACTGAAAGACATGGGACTCTTCAGCCTAGAAAACCATAGGCTCAGGGGGGACTTGTTGGCAGCCTGTATATCAGAGGTGTGCATCAGGAACTGGGAGAATGTCTGTTCACCAGGGCATCGGACCACAGCTGACTTCCTGCCCTTTGGGCAGGGGGCTGGACCTGATGATCTCACAAGGTTCCTTCCAGCCCTAATGTTTATGAAATCTATGAGACAGAACAATCTCAAGCACAGTAACCACTGTAATTCTCAAAATACTGAAATAATGAAGTTTGGCTTAAAAACCATGATATCAAAAACAATAATAAATGGTGGAGTTGCTTTCTCTTTGCCTTCTGGGTTTTCAGGCTTTAGGGTTCAAGTTTTCACATTTATTCTGTGAATCTTAATTTTGTTTTCAAATGAAAACTGAGACTCTCCCTTCACCTCATGATTCCAGTAGCTAGGGCTTTAGGTACAAAACCAGATATAATTAAGCTCAAGACAAAATCTTTTCCTTGCACTATCCTCAAACAACAATTCTCTGCATATGAAATAAACTTTAAACAGTTTTATGTGTATTTGCTGTTTCTTGTAGCCAGTTACTCTTTCATCTTCCTCAGTCAATACGGTGTAAGATTGCTAGTAAATTTATATCTAGTTCACCTGTAAACATACACTCTGTCTCTTATGTCACTTACCATCTAACCAGATCTATATACAGGTTCAGAAACTGTCTGTACTAAGTGTTCTACATATATCACGGTTATTTTAATTTGCTGGAACATTTCAGCTTGCAAAATATAGGATAGTTGTGATCAGTAATGTCTTCATGGCAAACTTCTTGTGGAGGTACTCAGTTATCCATGTTGCTAAGTGAGCTAGTTCAAGAGGCAAGTGCACACAAGCTGCCTCTTTAATTGGAAGCTGTGCCCTGAGTAGGCTAAGTAATATGGGGACAGGCAAATTGACACTGTCAGTCAGCTATAAAACTGTTGCAATCACATAGCCTACCTGCAGCATCACATGAAAGTGGCTACACTGCTTTGGTTCAGCAGGCAGCCCACATGGTATATCTAAGGGCATTACTGCCTGGCTCAGTCAGTATGCCAGAGAAATATACCCAATATCACCAACTAAGTGGGCGGGGGGTGGGTTTGTTCATAATTCAAACTTGAGAATTTTCAACTCCACTGAAAACTGAACTTCTGCTGAGAACATCAGCCAAGACCCATTTAGCTGACTACTTAACTACACAGTAAGTGTCTCAGTGTCTACATGTGCACTCCTTTTAGGGTTCACAAAACTAACAGACTCTGCCATGGGGTAGTCTTGTAAAATGCAAATAAAATCATGCAGAGGAGTTTATTAGTTTTGTGCACTGTAAAAGGAGTGCATGTGCAGACACTGAGACATTTACTGTGCAGTTAATATTCAACTGCACAGTACATGTCTCGTGTAGACACACCCAGTCAGTAAAATAGCAATTAAAATCTGAAATAATTACTGGTGATTTAGACCTATACACAAGTATCAGGACAAATTTCAACCCTTGTATCTGTCAAGTCAAAATAATTACTCCAGCTATGAACTGTGAACCAATTTGAAAAAAAAAGAAAGCTATTGTCTTCCATAGTTTGAGGAATCTTGTTAACCTGTTTAGATTAAAATGTTGCACAGATGGATCTCCTGGTACAGAATGCATTTGTTGTCATAATGAAATCATGGGGAATCAAATGGAAAAATATGTGCTTGAGCACTTAAAGCTAGACTTGTAGACCACAAAACAGACTTCACAAGTAGAGGTCAAGGTGGCATCAATTAAGACAAGATTATAGTTAATGGAGAGTCACCTGGAATGAATTAAGTGCATTTTCTTGGACATAGCAGGCTGGAATCAGGATAAACAAACTATTCCTGAATTCCTAGGTGACCTTCTAATAATTATGACCAAATTTGAATTTTAAGCCTTCAGAGCCCAAACATTTGACTTGTGTAGGAATGCACATTGCTACTCGGGAGGTCTGTTTGTTGTGATGAACAGAGCATAAAATAAATCCCTCACACACAATACCACAGGTGGAGGCTGCATAAGCAATTCCTCAAACCAATGCAGCTAATGGGCCCCTAGTGTAAAAACATCTTTGTAACTCCTTTTTTTCATACTTTCTTTTGTTGTGAGAAATGAGTTGCCAAGAAAGAAGCTTAATTGCTTTGTTTTCAACTCCACAAACTGCTGACATGCCACTTGCACTTTGGTTAGGTACACATGGTGAGTCCACTAGTGGGTTCATTCTCATGTTGCACTTAAACTTTGTGGGCCTCCAGGTTTGTTTTTGTCAGACATTTTATTATTCTTTGTTTTAAATGTTAAATTATGCATCTGTTACATTTGCATATAGCCAAATACAATGTATGCTATTGTCTGTAACATACTCAAATCTTACTCTCATTCAATACATGATTTCCTATCCTGTCCTTGCAGTGACAGGACATTGACAGTGCCCTTATCCTCCTGCTTTATCTGTGGCAGGGTAAGGTGCTTTTGATGTTTGAGGCATTTTGCTTAGTAGTTGTGAAATGATGCTTCACAAAGTTTTTAAGAATAGGATAGGTAAAAGAGATGATCTTGGTTGAGTGGGAGGTTGAACTAACTAGTTGACCTCCTGAAGTCCCTTCTACTTCTTTGATTATTTATAGGTTACTCTATAGTATCTATGCCACACATGCTGCAGCATATCTGTCAAAAAAGAATTATATGAGAAACTATATTTAATCTTGCTCAGGTGACTCTTTCTACAGTACTGTGTCTTTTCTTTCAGGACTAGGGGCACAGACAGAAGTGCAGCGTCCCACTGTCACAGAAAACACTTTGCAGGAAGCATTTTGAGTTACAATGATCCCCCAGGTCAAACAGAAATTCACTGTTGCTTCTAGGGGGGAGGGAAATCTAGCTGCTGGCTGAGAGCCTGCAGCTGGTTTCCCGTAGCAACAACCCCTCCTCCTTGCCAGCTTCCTACCAGCCAAAAATTGTCACTTCTGTCTATGCCCTAGAACTGGAAAGAAATCACCCAAGGAAACAAAATGTTGTTGAAAACTACCCATGCACTATGTCCAAAACCCCTTTTTCCCCCCTCAAACTATTTTGGGTTTGATGAATTCTTACCCTACCTGGATTCCTGGTGCATCTCCCTTGGGCCTAGGGGTTGTGGGAGCTGCAAGGTCCCCAGCCCTTGAGGGCAGCCTGCTCAGAATTCTTCCCCAGAGCCCAAGGACCTTGGAGCTCCATGCACCTGCAAAGTGAAACTGTCATTCTGCAAATTTCATTGCTGCTATTAGCAGTTATACTGACACGATCATCAATTTCACTAAAATAGTTGCAGGGAGAAACTTCCAATTCACCAGAAATTCTGAAAAATAATTGGTTTCAGTCTGATTTGGATCATAATAAAATTTTAGTACCCTGCATTTTGCCTAGCTTTCTTAAAGATGTAGTTTCCAACCCCCTCAACAGTTTCATGTATCTGCCATATTAAAAGTGAGCTTGTCAGACTTCATAGTTCTGGTAAATATCATACCTTAATATGGTGAATCTATTCTGTTAAAAAAAGCTATTTTAGGCATGCTTTAGGCATTTCTAGAATGCTAATATTTCATCTTACCTTTTGAGGTTTATTCAGGAGATTAATAGACCCTATTTTCAAAGGGAGGGGAGGGGAAATATGTTGCCTGCAACTTTTTCTGGACCTCTCAAAGGCCTCTCAAATATAGTGTGTTGCATGTAGCAAGATAAGGAGGTATGATGAGCAGGCCTCCTGGTTTCCTCTGATAAAAAAATATCCCCAATTTTCAGTTTTAAAAAAAAGTAACCCAAAATCCATGCTTATTTGTAATTAAAATGAAACATCACCCCTCTCTCTATATATATATACACACACACACATATACATATATGTATATATAGTGGTGTTTTATTTTAATCACAAATAAACATGGATTTTGGGTTACTTTTAAAAATGAAAAATTAGGGATTTTTTTTTATCAGAGAAAATCAGGATCCTTGTTGATTAGTTATATAGGTTTTTCTGGCATTTGGTACAATCTGTGTATCTACTTATGCCTTTTCAGCTTGTGAGTAGTACAGCCTTTAAAAACTTAGTGCTGCAAGAACCTGAATAGACTCCTCATATACATTAAAGCCCCAACTCAATCATAAAAGGGAAGAGAGCTGGCTAGGGAATTACAATAAATAAGTAAATGCATATAATAATACTTGCTGTTATGACATACCTTTTTGCAAAGAAACTTCAAGTACTTTGCAAACATTAATTCAGTTTTTCAATATCCCATCCAAACACCATGGAAATTAATACATTATAAATACATAGATGTACAGAAACAGATGGTAGACAAATAAAACATGGCCCACCCAGAGGCCCTCAGAAGAAACAGGCTAGCGTAAAGAGGGAGAAATTGTTCAATGCTTGATGCTTAAAGTGAATTAACTGTGTTAAGGCTGGTCTCTCAATCAGCATCAAGTTCTGAAGACAGTATGTTGCCATTGATGTCAGCGGAGAAACATAAGCGTTCAGTCACAAATGACAAGGAACTGAGTGGGTACGTCTGATCCTGGGAATCAATGATTCCAGTTTTGACTAAGCAGACTAAGCTTTAGAGCAGTGATTCTTAATCAGTGGCATTGCACCCTGTGGGCTGCTGGATCCTTTGATGGGTGCCATGAGGTTTGAGGAAATAAACCAAGTATGAGGAAATAAGCAAATATGCACAGGCTCAGATTTGCCCCTTATTTTAAGTTTCTTATCCCTATGGCCTGTCCCCTCCACAAGGAAGTAAGCGCTATAATATATAAATTAGTTTTTTAAATAGGGTGGCATTCAATTCACAGAAGTTATGGAGGGGTGCCTCAAGTCCAATGAGGGGTGCCACAAATCCAAAGAAAGTTGAGAGCCACAACTTTAGAGTTACAGCACTGAGAACAGGCTGACCATGCTGCCTGTTCATATCCACATGCAAACCTTCCCTGAAGTGACTAAATGCTTGACCCTGTACTATTGTAATCAATGGCACTGGGATTAGACCCTTAGAGTTGGAAAGCTCAAGTTCCATATGAATCCATAAACTGTAATCACAACTAGACATAGAAAGTCAGCGGTCAAGGCTGACCACTGACCATCTAATTTACAAGCAAGTCTTGGTACCTCTTGTGAGATTGCCAAAAGGTGTCAATTAAGGTAATTGGCTATTTCTTTTGTTTGTGGACTTCTGTCTACCAGGTCCTGGCCTGACATCACCTTTCCACTGAATTACAGCTGAAAGAAGAAACTTTTCATCACTTGTGTTCTAAGCTGGTTTCAAACTGATGATTTATAGTGGCTGAATGCTCTATGTCCTATTATTAGTCCCTTGAGCTGACTTAGTCAAGGAAAATATTTTGAACCTGAATATGGTGTAGAGTTGTATGGGTGATTAGTTCTAACCAGTGCAAATCAAACAAAAGTTGGTGCTGCCCAAATAAATGCTGGAGCAGAGTTCTTTGAGAGCTGCTTGTGACTATGTCCTTTTGATTCCTGGACTTTTCCCCCTCAAATGATCATTTATACCATATCATTTATACTGCCCAAAAGCTAAAATTATTTACAATTAGTTTTCTCCTGAAACTATTGACTTGCTAGATCTGGGCCTTTATTGCAGTTTACTAGTTTATTTTCATTTGAAGGAACAACAGCTGAATTACATTCATATTCCAAATTGCCTTTTAAGTGACAGAAGCTTGAGGAATAAGGCTTTTGTTGTTGTTGAAGCACTAACTGCCAAACCTAATTCAGAGCCCCTGGCTCCCACTGTACTTTTCTTATTGCGGCAGTACTGCTTTGTGATAAATGAGACTTCCAGATTCACACGTACTATGGCACAGGAATGAGTATTTTGGGTGTGGTCCAAGCTGAAGGCTAGAAACATATGTATTGTGTACATCTGCAATGCTCCATGTACTTTGTTGTAACTAAAGCAAAGGTGCTGAGGCTTTGATTATAGACTTCAAACAAAACTAAAAACAAAGCAGCTTTAGTGAAAGAAATTGGCTAGGTCTTTATGATGCTAGAAAGTGCTGGGTCTCTAGTTAAGCTGAAAATCCATATACAGTATAAATGAGAGGGAATCCAGAATTAGGTATAGGATAACTGCTGTCACAGATGTAACTTGCCAGGACTGCACCCTGGGAAGTCCCCCTGAAGCTGGCAGATGTGGGAGGGATGGGAATCTGAGATGCCCCACCCTTGGACAGTAATAGAGAGTGAACATACTAAAGTTAGGCAAAGCTCCATCTAATGCGTTTCCATTTGTTGCCCCAGTGTGTATGCAGCACAAGGTGAAAAAGAGTTGCTGAAGGCTCCTCCCTCCATAGAACCTCTTGTTCTGCCCCTGCTGCACAGAGAGGCCCGTGGATAGCTGGGTTCTGTCCCACGTGGGAGATGAAGAAAGTCCTTAACACTCCTTGCTGAAATACACTGGTACTTCAGACATGAGAGCTTCTGGGGTTGCAGAAGTAAGTCCTGGATTTGTCTCAACGAGACCAAAACTACATGTAATAACTGCTGTAGGTTATATAACACTGCCTAACAGACATGGCCGGTTGGTGAGGAGGGTAAGAGTTATTTTGGTCCAACAGAACATCTGCCGGCTCTAGTTGCTATTGTACTGCATAATAGCTAAAGGGTTTCAGTGTCCATTTAAAGGATACCGTGTTACTTTTTCATATTCCATATACAGAGAGCAGTAATATATTTTTGCTCATAGCACAGGATACTTTGGAGAAAAAGAAAACACTTCCAGAGCTGAAAATCTCTTATTATTTATGCAAAGTTTTTCACAAAATGCAACAAAAGCATAGCTTTGTCAGCCAGTGGCAGAAGCCACTTGACAACACTGCTCCATGTGTTAAATTGCACAAGTCACATGTATGAACCCCCTGATAGTAAGTAAGCTGGAAATAAGGTAACTCTTACCTTTAGTGTAGCAGACTCCTGTATCCGTATGGCACTCATGAGAAACATGGAGAGATGACGATAATAAATGTTACAAGGGGAAATACCTTCAAGAGATAAGAAATTGAGTGGCTGACAAATCACAAAAGCCTCTAGTGAGCCCCACAGAAGCAGATAACCTTGAGACGTACCTGTATATAAAGATTAAACAGCAACCTGTGCCTAGCAGAGATTTATAGAGCTTTGCAAGTCCTTTGGTTTCACTGTTTGCATTTGTATCCATTTCTAGACTTTATTGTTGGTTTCTGTCTGTTAATATGCTGCACAGCCACTGAAATGTAGACAAGGAAAAGTCAACCCAGAAAAAAACCTGTTTGAAATGCTTTACAAGGGAATTTTATAGATCGGTATCCCAAGTGACCTAGAGAGATAACTAAGAAAGGGCACAGAACACCTGTGTGAGAGGTTGTGCAAAATATATAAACAAAAACATGAAGGATAAAAATTACCGATGTATTTGAGCTTACTGGCTAAATCTAGTTATACATTCCCATATAAGGGGCAGCCCTGGATATTATGGCCTATATGTTCATGCTAAGACAAATATATGAGGCAACAACTGACTTTGTTAGTCTGTCTCAACAGGAAGGGTAGTGGCTACTGCTGCTATTCAGGGCCTCCAGGCCAGAGACTATACCCAGAAATAAAAAATATGGTTAGCCTTTGTGTGGGTAAAACTTTCAAGTGAAGAAGGCGGTGTTCTTTAACACCTTAAGCAAGGAAATAGAAGACCAACCTTTAAGTTCTATTGACAGCTTAGCCAATGACTAACAGTATATGAATTTAAGGCTACTCAAACTTGTATTAATTGTCTTTATTTCTTTGTGAGGTATAATGATATTGTCTATCTAACAAGGATGTTTTAAGGGTTGGCTAATAAGGAACAAGTATTTCCTTATTACAGCCCAAATCTCTAGACAACATACTGGGAATCTGTGGGCTTGGGCAAAGAATTATACTTCTTATATGACAGCACACTTTGTGGCTCCTACTTCTTATCTTTAAAGAGTACGTGTGATAGACCTGCCCTACTCTAACAAACAGTATCACCAAGCAGATATTAGGGGCATTTTTACACGTGTTCCAGGATGCAGCACTGGGCACTTTAATTAGCAAGCTGCACTAATAAAAAGGGTGCATGCATCACATGTATCAGCGTCCCTGTACATCCCTGAGCTGAAAAAATGGTGGCAGGGCACTTTGAACTAAAGCTCATTGAATGTGTTTTATTTCAAAGCACCGCACCGCCATTTTTTCAGCATGGGGGGATGCATGGGGACACATACACGTGATGCAGAAGGCTGCTGGAGCACATCAATTTCTGTGCTCCAGCAGACTCAGTTGATCAAGTCTGCTCTGATGCTCTGGATTTCCAGCTCATCAGAGCAGGCTCTCCACACGTCTATAGAAGCCCTAGGAGATTATGCAAGCCTACGTCCACTTCTTTATATCTACCTCACCTTGCACATCACAATCATATCAGAAATCCAAAAATGTAGGTTAGAATGAAAACAGGCTTATTTGACAGAAAGGATTGCAAGGCTTAAGAATGCTGCCTATCTGTTCTGTCCATGCGTCATTTAACATGGGGTCATGTTTAGTGATATACTCACAGCTGAAGGTGATTTTTAGTGGCCACTTATGCTAATGGTAAATAACTCTGGAAAAGTTGCATACTGCACATTAATTAGCATAAATAGACTCAACCCTTCAAATATCATGTTCAGCCAAAAAACAAATTGGAAAAACTACATGACAACTATGCTATTGTTCTTGAAAATGGAAGAATTTTTTTGGGAAGAGACAACAAGTCATGTGAGAATACTGTGTAGGCGTTCATTGGAGATCTTAGACTAAACAGGAAGTGATGTATTCCTATATTTATGGCACTATGGGGAAAAAAAGATATTGAAACCAGGCAAAGTATTGAAAGAGAACAAACAACTATTATGTGGAAAGCAAGAGCAATTGGTGTGCATGTGTGTGCGTGCATGTGTTAGCATTATATAATCCTTAAACAGCAGGGATTTAAGAGATTCAAAATACGTTCTACAGGATATGGATTCAGTTTTGCCATATCTTTGATAAAGCCCAGAGGTCTCAACATGTGAGGATATTGTTTAAATTTTTCTGTACCTTAATTACTTAATGTTCTTGTTTCAATGAGATAAAAAATTGTACCATCTAAGAAAGAATAAATGGAAATAATGTAAAGGAAATGGAATAACTTACATTTGGGAATAAAAATCACCAGCAAATGAAGAGTCCAGCACAACGTCCTTGGCCTGATATTCACAACTATGCTCAGGGAATAGCTCAAATTCAGCTGAGAGTCTGTAAACATTTCCTAATGTTCCACTGGTATCATAGAAAAATCAGGTAGTAGAATGAGACTAAGAGTGCAGGAAACACCAGCTTTCAAAGGAAAAACAGTGGACTATGGAACGCCCACAAAACTCACCAATTTATAAACAAAATGAAAATACATTTCTCTGATTTGCCACAGCTTTCTTTCAATACCTGTTTCTCTCACTCACATACTCACCCAGCCACTTGGTAGTACACTGGGGCACCAGCACTAGGGGCCTACTTCAAGGGGGTGCAAGAATGGCAGCTGCTGCCACTGCTGCAGCCAGCCCAACCCTTTCTGGCTTGGGTGCAGAGTCTGGGATTTATGCCCCTGCAGCCACCCATAAAATGCACCTACTCTCATAAACCCAGAGCTAAGGAAACGTTAAAATTAACTTGTTTCTTTTACATGGTGGAAAGGTACAAAGATAGGGGGTGGAAGCAGGGTGGGGGGGAGAGAGAGAGATAGAGAGAGATGCACACTCATTTCTATTTTAAAATACATAGGCGGTATTTAGAGTCCATATAATTATGAGAACTGCAGCACCTTAATAGAAAATATTGAACAAATTGTTAAAAAGTAAAACATACAGATATTTATACATGCATGTGAGAACATGTGTGGAAAAAGGTCCATGTTTAAGCAACTAATGATCCTAAAACTTCCTAATTTTCACTGCTAAATGGCATTCATTGCTCTGTTCCAATGTTACGCAGATTAAAAAAAGAAATCTGTCCTTCATGGTAAATTTCAGAAAAGCAAGTAAAATCAATTTCTTAAGAAAACATTCTATTACAAATCACTATATTTTTCTAGAAAAATATTTTTGTAATAAAGGTTTAATTTAAAAAGTGAATAATTGTGTATTCCAGAAGGTCCAAGTCATCCACAGTAATAATTAGGGGGTTTGTTCCATACAAAATGCTTTATTTAACCTTCATGCCTCCATTCAGATAATTGTACAAATGCATACATTTAAAGGTTTAAACTCTATTTCAGTTCACAGCTCAATTCATAGGAAAGGTGAATACAGAAAAGCAATGCACCAACAAAATATGTCTGAGACACCATTAAAAACGGTAACACTTGTTCATTTAAATCTTTGAGAATAGACTGGAATACTCATCCTCTGACAGAATTTCATTAGGGGACTCCCTTTACATTATCATAGGGCAAAAATCACCATTTTACAGTAAGAGGAAAAAAAGCTCTGAGTATATTTACAATACATACACTATACAAAAATACAAGAACAACACTTACATAATATTAATAAACTTATAACATAGGTGTTGCCTAAACACGACATAGTATATAAATGCAGAGGAAACTATTGGGAGATTAGATCTTCGGATGATTTTTTTTTTCTTGGAGAAAAGTAATGTTTTGCATGTAAAACTTTTTGAAAAGAAAGCCAAAGAAAGATTTAAGGAACTAATACATTTGCTTGCTAGCATGGGTACTTTTAAGTAAGTGTAGGACCTCTATTGACACTCTTATCTCTATGGGGTTACAGCTAATGAGCCTTTCATATCTTATCATAGGAAAGAGAATCAGGTGCTGTACATACTAATTCCACTGCTGTGAAGCTTCAGTTCCAAGTCAGTAACTTTGTAAAATGAGGGATGTTTTTGTATTTTTACACAGGAGGGTCATATGAACAATTATTGATATGTACAAAAATAATGATCAAACTGAAGGGAAAAATACCTGACCAAATTCAACCCTGGCCTTACCATTATACCTTACTAATGGCATGCTGGAATATGCTCTATCCACATTTGGCTTAGCCAAGATGGATATTTTTCATTCTTTTTTTTCTTCATAAACACAGCTGAGAGAACTTTTCAAATTCATTATTAATTTTGACCTCACATGTAGATAGCAGTGTCCAAACCTCTCAGTCACTTAGAGTGTGGGTTGTGTGTGGGTTGAAGTCTTTATGTGTGGTGCTGTCCAATGTTTGAAACAATTTACAAATATAGCTGTGTATGTTCTGTTGTGGATATAGGTTTTCACAGACAGACAATTGGCCAAGGCAGGATATTGTGTAGATGTTCTCCAGAGAGTTCAGATTAAAAAGGAAGTGATGTATAGCACTAAAGGGGCAAATACTGGTCTTAGAAAATTAGTACTTAGAAAAGGGCCAGGATTAGAACCAAAAATAATGCCTCCATCTGCTTTTTCTTAAAGTATATGTCAGATGCAAGGATTGTGGCTCCAGTCTATCTTTCCATATACCCTATAGCTAAATCCAGTGTTAAGAATTTGGAGATGGTTGGCTAGTATCTTTAATTGGATTCCAAATGTATTGGCTCATGCCTTTATCAAGTAATAGCCTATAACATTTGCACTGTATTCTACTGTGACCCCATACAGACCATATGTCTTCTTTTACGAAGGGTTCACAGCATATAAAAGTAGGTCTTCTGAAGCAGATTATCCAGAAAAATAAAGAATTGTTATACTCATTATAATTTTGTTCACTGAAGTTTTTGACAGCATGAATTGTAGAAAGTGTTGGAGTCACAAAACACAGATATCAGTATCCCAGATAATCTCTATTACTAAGAGCTCAATTTTATAGTTAACCATCAAAATTCCCACTGAATTGCTGCCTATGCTGAACAATGCCAGATTATGTCCTTAATACAACAGTAATCCAGTTTTTAATGATCCGAAACCATGCAACACAGTGCTGTTACAGAGACACATCTGTAACAAACACAGCTGAAGCATGTACACTTGTTTTAGAATGAAGCAAGAACGTACTGCAGTCTTTTGGATAATAGACTGCACTATTCTTTTGAAAAAAGGAAAACTAACAGACACCATGGCTGGAGTAAAACAGTCCCCTTAACAACAGAGATTTCTATGAGATTCTCTTTCCAAAACAAAACCAAAAAACATCTAGCGCACTAAAAAGAACCTATTTTCTTTTGTCCTGTTGATGCCACATTTCCTGGTGTTCTTCTAGGATTCCCAGCATAGGCTAAGTTCTTTTATGTGCTTAATGCCCCAGATTAAGTTCAGGATGACTGAGTAAATATATGCATATCGCAATGTGATTATTTGCACTGATGTTTAATATGCTTAACCATAATTTGATACTAAACTAATGGCCATTAAATATGATTAATTGACACCTGCTAACATCAACAGCAGTTTATGCACACACAGGCCTGCATTTTCAAAAGTACCTGTATTTTTTCTGTTGACAAGCTATTTTGTGCACATAAAATCCTGCGTGCAAACCAGACACATTTTTACCCTTCCTGGAGCAAACCCAAATGTGGAGCGTTGCATGCGCAAATAGTGTTATGGGCAAACTGCAGCTAAATTAGAAACTCCTTTGAAAATTGCTATATCTTGTTTTGTTGAAACACAGAAAGCAGTATTCTATCATACTTTGTAGGGATATTAGGGGAGCCTATTTAAATTTGGATTATCTGTAGATTTATTTTAAGAAACAGAAAAAACCCATGAGAAATGATATCACCATGATATTTGAAAAATTCAATTCTTTCAGTTTTCTGTCAGAAACCTAGCAAGTTGAAAAAAAAAGAACCTCCCTCCTCACCTTGGGTTATAGGTAATCAATATAAACGTAATAGTCTATTATACAGTTCTGAAGGCCAGTTAATTGGTAAGGTTCTTCAACCTGAAAAAAAGCTTTCTCTAGTTCCCGGGGTGTAGGTTGTAGCTGTGCTAGTCTAAAGACATAGGCAGACAAGGTTCTTTGGGTAAATCTGATATCTTTTATTAGACCCACTCAAATTTGAATGGGTCTAATAAAAGATATCAGATTTACCCAAAGAACCTTGTCTGCTGTTTTCTAGTTCAGTTTGCAAGTATCAGTCTTGCCTCTGGCTTCTTATTAAAAAATGCTCTAGGCTTCCACCCACATATCAGAAAAAGGAAAAAAGAAGACCAACCCCTTCCCCCCAGCGTGACCATTTTTTGTCCACTGTTGAAATATTTCAACCAGTTTTCTGGTGATTCTAAACATGTCAAAAAAGAGTCGTTATGCAAGGGGTCAAAATGGGAGTCATAAGAAATGCACGAAATCTAAATTTCAAGAGTTCAAAGTCAATGGAGAAAGTCTTCAAAGGTATTTGCATTGCAGAACAATACATCATATTGTTTTTTTTCTAGAAACAGTGGCTAGGGTAACAGTGAAGCTTATTGCTGTTTTCCAGATTAATACACTAGAGAATACCCTGAATGCCTGGATGACTCACAGGCAAATCAGATTTAACTTAAGTGGGGAACCCCCAACACATTGCTTAGCAATGACCTTCACTTATTCCCACTTAGAACTGACAAACAAATGAGTCACTTGTAAATTAAGATTCAGTTTTTTTCCCCCCAATGTGAACGACTATATCAGAGAAAATGACAAAAACTCTAGCACAATATCTTGGAAAGTGAAACGATAAATGGCACTTTGTGTTTGGTTCTATGTTGCATTACTGTAGTCCAAGTGTAATTCTATTTTTTGTCTTATTGATAACAGAATCCTATAAGGACTGAATTGAAGTTATTGCTGTGTAAAAGTATAGGAACATCCCAACAGGTTCTAATGGTTATGAGCAGGCACTTTCAGTTTCTGTTTCTTTTTCATGGATTTTATGTTATCCTTTTTGCAATCATATGTGCATTCTAATGCCAGAACAAACCATCCAATAGCACTTTGTTTTGCAGACACGCAACTTTTTTTAAAAGACTAAATTCCCCTGGAATCAGCAAAAAGTTACCACCTGCTTTAGCTCTGCAAAGTTTTGATCAAAATATATTTTAGCTGGGGGAATATAAGAACAAATTAAATTAAATGAATCTGTTGCTACTGTATCTGTAGTACACTTCAGTCATCGCACACAGAGAAAATCCTTTATAGTAGTTTTGTTCTATTTTCTTCAGATTAAGGCATTTTGAGTTTTGACTAATTCAGTTCCCAAGGACTCAAAATGACTTTACTGCATCTGACACCACTATTAATAAACCAGGATGAGTGGCCACTCCATTTTGCACAGACAGAACATGCTCTAACAAAACGGAACAGTTTCGTTCCTTACAAGGCATTATCTGAGCAGGTTTTTTTGGATGAAAACTAAAAGATTTGTTTTTAAAATGTACTTCATTTAAACTATTTACAACCTGTGAAAAATTGTGAGTTTGAAAATACTTTCCCACTATCACATATATTACAGAATATTTAAACCGTTACAAGTACAGTAAAATACCTTTGTTCTATTTTGTTTTTAAAGATGCAGTATCCTTATAGTTGGTTTCATACTAAAAATTGAATTACTACTGAAATTGATTAGATTTTTACATATTTAACAGTACCAATGGGCATGATTTGCTAAGCATACATTGCACAGTTACTATTACTCTATAATGAAACTGTGAAAATATAACAGTTTTAAATTTTTTTATGTACATCTTCATTATAAAACACAGGCAAAGGCATGATACAGTAATACACGTTGGTTTCTTAATAATGTGATAATTTCTTTTACAATATAATAATTTCCAATTCCAATTCTCTGTATTATTAAATCATTGTTAAATTTTTGTGTCTGGGCACACATGTGATGAGGCATATCAACACGTGTAAATGTACGTATGCAGGTATGTATATATGAGCATGTCAGAGTGGGGAGGAATAGCTGAGTGGTAGCTAACTCTGTGGAAGACACACTCTACTAATTGACCTCTTTCAAAAAAAACCCCCAAATAACAAAAAGTTAATGGGATATTAATAGTAGCAAATATATTCACATTTTGAGGCACCCACTCTCAATAAAGCAGCAGAAGAATATTTCCATTAAAGAGCATTTATTATCAGAAGATATGTTTATAAATGACAACTAGGGGTACATTTTCAATGCAGCTAATAGAAAATGAGCCTTATGGCTGTTGTTATTCTCATTTCTACTCCTAGGAGGTGGCCCAGCTATTTGTCCAAGATCCACAAAGTGAATTTACCCCAAATTCCAATATCACTGATACCATTTTAATACTGTTAATTTTGTTAAACATTATTTGAGCTAAGAATCTTTTATATACATGTTAGTCTAAATCTATTTAACTGTGTAAGTATAATAAATAAAGTATAGAATAAGGAGTACTGCATCTTCATCCCCTGTATAAACTGCTACGACAATGCGCTGATTTCAAAGTGCTGCATCATATGGGTGTTTAAAAAAATCTTTATTTCAAATAAAACATCTGCTCATTATATTTTCATATACTGTTTTCTACTGGGCCTTTCTGACCAGACCAACATCCTTGTAAAGTCACTTGAAGTCTGGTGCTTCACAGCATTAGCTGCACATCTAAGCTGCAATGCCTACAGTTAACTTCCTATCTCCCGTTTATTCAAATTTAAGAGCATAAATCTTTGCTTCACTGAAAGAATGGGATGGTGCCTATTTGTATTTTTCAGCTGTTTATGTGAGTCATATCTGTGCTATATAAAGATGAGACCACATACTTCTGCCTGCTGGTTACAATGCAATCTTTCCACATAGAAAAATCTGTGGTTATATTCATAATGCAAAGGTTATTAAGGGAAATACTGGAGGGATTCTCAGTTCTTTGCATAATTCTGAAAGGTTGCAGGTAGGTCTGTATCAAAGCCATTGACCTGAGATCACTCCTAAAAACTGTGTAAGCAGGGGCCTAGATCTGAACACTATGGGCTAGCTTTTTCTCTTTACAAAATAACTTCTTAAATGGTTTCAGAAGAACAAAAGAGCATTAAAGAAAATGACCTAACTTAACATACTGGGCTGAATTCTAAGCATTCATACACCTGAAGCTCTTCAGTAACTTCAGTGGTGCCTGCAAGTCCAACAGTAGACTGTAGTTATCAGTGGCTATGTACACACATTCAAATGATTTAGTAGAATTCTCCCGTGTTCATTTTCCTAGTAGAAAATGTATCCCAACAGAATTTTTAATGCTGAGGCCCTGAAGAGGAGAGACCTTGCAGTGTGGATGCTGCTCAGCCAAGGGCCCCTGTGCACACATCTCAGCATGCTCTGCAGGCTCCCTCAGTCTGCCCAGAGACAGATGGTAGAAATGCATAAGGCAGCCCTAACTGACTGCCCCAAACTGCTCTGGCTCAGCCCATGTATGCCTGCAGCACAATGAAGGGATTGTGAAAGAGGCATATTCTGCTCTCTGCTTGGCTGGAGCAGTAAAATCCAGTCCAAGTGACACACAGTCTCCTGGGGAGGAGGGAAGGACAGAAGCAAAGCACCCTGAGACGCTGAAGGACCTTGCTGTGGCTTCTCTCAGAAAGGAATGTAAACAGGCATTTGCTTTCCCAGGAGAAACCCTCCTGGGGTGATTTAACCCTGATTGTTCCTGGGTTACTTTTCTCTCAGAGTAACCAGTTTTGCTCTGGGAGAAAAATCCTGAACATGTGTACTGGGAAGGCAGTGACTCTCCCAGTAGAAACCAAATGTCTGTACATGGCCTGTATATGCTGTCTAAATGCAATAATAACATGAAAAGCTCTTTCAGTGTGTGCTGTAAACATTGAGCCTAAGTATTCTCTCTGAGGACTGTTTCAAAGGGGATTGTCAGAAATCTTCAGTATATAACTCTTTGTCTCTGACTGATAAGTTTTATACATGTGTGTCTTCTTTGATTTTAATGGTTTTACCCTTGTTTTAAACTGGTAGAGTAGAACCAGATCCTCTTTCCAATATTTGCTGCAGTATTTCTAATATATAAATGTGTAGGCAACTGGATGAGAGAAAAGATGAAAGCCCTCACTGCCGTTCCTGAAACTTACCCAGACTTTCCCAACTGTCTTCTTTTGGTGAAGTAAACTTAAAAATGGAAAATGCTGTAATTTGTAAAGGGGATGCTGTAGGCATCAAGTAAAATGAGCCCAGAGTAAATTCTGCATTTTTATGCTTTGTTACTAAGACCCGACTAATTTCCCATTATAATATTCTTGAGTATTAAAGACAATCTCATACTTTAATTTGTGCTTGTATGCTTTTAGATTTTCAGATGACTGGTGTCTTTAAAAGGACAATTGTGATTTCTATACAGGTAATTCCCACAAATAATGTGCAAACCCTACGGATGACATCTGATCTTTAAATGAGAACTGTTGCTAAAATCTCAGTTTTGCAGCTGGATGACATCACAACAGCTCAATCCACAGAAGTGTGTCCCAAACTGTGGGATATGTCCCGCTTTGGGTGTGAAAGGTTCCAGGGTGAGTATGTGCAAATTACATTGCCAACTGGCAGTATCCTTCTGCTTCAACCACTTTCACACCTTCCTACTTCAGCTGCCATCACCCCTTCCCCTGCCATTGACTACTACTGGTAAAGGAAATGGGTGGTGGGGGAAATCTGTAGTGGCTGCTGAGGAAGTGGGGCATGACTGTAATGCCTGATTTGACTATGGTACAGCACAAGCTCACCAGATTTGGTAAATGCAACCTTATGGAAACCTCTTAGCTTGTGATGTAGGATATAGCTTTTACTCTCAATATTATCTGCACTGCTTGTTATGAGAAAGCTAGGTACTAAAATGTTGTTTTTGTCATGGATTTTGGTGACCTTCCTGATATAAGAATAGGACAAGGGAATGAGAAGTGAAAGAGGCAGTTAGACACTGGTAGTAAATACTTTTCCTTGGTTGTGGAGTTTGCCACTCAGTTGGGAAGCTGGTGTTTTAACACGCCTGCAGTCCTTGATTTAAAGGGCTGTTCAACTGTTCCCTACCAGGGGAACATTTAAAAATGTGTTTAGGGATGATCAAATTGTGGGCCTGCTGGGTATTTATATAAAAGCGTCTCCATAAATAATCGTCTTCCATTAACTGTCATTGTTTTAGTGTTTGCAATCACAGCTTATCCAGTGTTTGCTAGCTTTTCTTAAAAATAATTTTGGTTTAGAATCCCCTTAACATGACACCCTGAACCAGAAGTTAATTCAGATTGGGCAAACATTTAAAAATGAACATGTGGCATTGTGAGTTTAATCTGTACAGTTCCTGGAACTGAGTATTCATAATTAAATGTATTGCAAAAGCTCTTTACGTATATAACTTTTCTCTCTAAACTATAAAAAGTCACCAAATACAAAATCTCACCAATCCTCTTGTAACATTTAGCTGAATAAGCAGATCCTTATGAAGAAGGAGGAAAAATACTTTTCCATTTTAAAGAAAAACTGTTGGCTAAGAATTCCTCCGTTGACCATATAATTTAACTAATACCAATTGGTTCACAATTATTGGGCTGGATGGGAATGATAAGCAATCTGCTTTCATTTAAACAAAGGAGGTTTGGGTTGAAAATCTCTGCAGAGGTAGGCACTGGAGCCCGTAGGAACAGCTGTTTATGTTGCACTGAAGGGCAAGCTCATGCCTCTTTATTTTCTACCTCCAAAGGAGGAAACTAGTACACTACAGATCATCTTCTTGATGGCACATCCTCTCTGTTTATCCATCCATTGACCCATCAGCAATAAAGGCTTACCCACTCTTGTATCTAAAACACCTTTTCAACCACAAAGCAGCTGTTATATTAGACAGAAATTGATATATTTAACTGCGGTACCTGGCAGATCAAAAATATCAAAAAGACTAACATAAGCTGTCAACACAAGAGATCTAATGTCTTATTTTTGTACAGCCCCCTTAGTGGTATGAAGGTTGAGTTTTGCAAGACTCCAGTATGTTATTGTCTTGAAAGCCATTTTATTCATTATTGCTTTTCTCTGCCATTGTAATGCTTCTATGTTTTGTTTCATTTGTACATTCGATTGTATTTTGTGGACAGTTATGCCACGGTGCCAGCATGTATAAATTTGTTTCACTAATTCCTTAATAAAACACTAGGATATAGGACAGGTGGATTCCTGTGACAGAAAACTGCACTTTGAAAACAGAAAAGGTAAGCAGGCTCTTTTTATACAAACCAGAAAATAGTACTAAACAAGTCTATAGTAGAGCACAGTTACTTATATTGTACTTGACCTGAAATGCTGCTGCACCCATTTGTTTTACAGACCACAAAAAAAGAGAAAAACAAGGAAAGGAAAGGAAAGGAAAGGAAAGGAAAGGAAAGGAAAGGAAATGTTTGGTGTCTTTCCGGGCATAATGACAAACTGTAGTAAAATATTTAAATGCCACCATCATTATTGCAAAAGTCTGCTTAAGTGCCCCTTCACTTCAGACAGTGGAACCTCTCCAACACAATCTTCTTGTCTACTCTCAAGCTGCTGTTCTGTAGCAGAGATGAGGTGTATTTTCTATACGGATTAGGCAGTACTCAAAGAAGGGGGAAAGGATGGGATAATAATGAAGTCTTGCTCTCATCATCGGTTTGTGGTATCTGATCTTCAAACCAGCAGTAATTCTCAAGGATAAAATGTCCAACAGCTGAGAAAATGTACAGGCTATAAACATTATTCAAGGACACAGCATGGAAAATAATGCCCATTCTTGCAGCATTTAGCTTGCTATCTCCCAGGATACTGTGATGACATTTGTGGGGGAGGTAGGCGGGTAGCCATGCTGGGGATGG
Organism: Crocodylus siamensis; assembly: GCF_052110815.1. Lineage (NCBI taxonomy): Eukaryota > Metazoa > Chordata > Crocodylia > Crocodylidae > Crocodylus > Crocodylus siamensis. Next base: position 342,452,776 of record NC_143395.1, on the reverse strand, counting down.
GAATGGGTTTTAATTTCAGATGGAAAGGAGAAGAGTGGCACTTCTTTTCCTGCTTTTTTTTTTTAATTATTCTGGACATCTTGGAATGCCCTTTGTAACACTGTAGAAGGGGATTCAGCCCTGCTGAATTCATTGTAGTTAAGAGACCCAGCTCTTATATTCTGTTGACAAGTAGCACTTCTCAAACCAGCATGTGCCTCCGGCGATGTAGCGCCAAGTGATCTGATCGGGAAAAGCTGCGGTCACAGTCTGCACACTTGAATGGCTTCACTCCTGTGTGTTTGCGGTAATGCCTCGTCAGTTCATCTGAGCGAGCAAACTTCCAGGTGCAACCTTCCCAGGTACATTTGTATGGTTTTTCACCTGGGATAGACAAAAAAAAGAAAGGAATAGGTTGTGACTTTCTACTGTGTTGTTCACAGTTAGTCCACATTCCCTGGTTTCTCCCAACTTCCCCCTACCCAGGGGTATTTTCAAGTGAAATTAGAAAACTGACCTTTTCTGATTCTGCTGAATAGAAGAAAAGGCTTTTTTTGCATCCAGATTTTTCAGTCCTATGGTATTTACATGACTAAAAGTATCAACAGGATTAAGGTGATGACACTGATCTTACCTTGTTGTGAGGATTATTAGTTAATGTTTGTGAACCAATCCCAGGACAAAGACTATCATGTAAGCATTATCTTTTTTTGTAATGCATGTATAGTACAAACTATCACTTTTGTTAGTTTGCACTACGTCATTCCACACTTGCTCCCAAAATGGAAGACATTTTTCAGCAACCATGCTAAAGTGACTTTAGCAACTGGTAGAGGGAAGTCTCACATAAGAAAGGCTTCAGCATCTTTGCACACAGTGTAACAGGACATTTGCTAGCACTTTGCTAAGTTCCATAACCTAGAATTATGAAAAAAACTTTAGAAGGTCAATCTGCGATCCCTTTTTCTTCTTGACTGTGCAGGTTCATTTCCAATGAGATGTATTTTTCACACGTAAGTTAACAGACTTAGAGTGTGATTTTCAAGAATGACCAGTCTTAGGTTTAGTACTGCTTCCACTGAAGCCGACAGTAAAACTCCAGTTTATTTAGAGGGGAGCACTGCTAGATCAACCCCACCTGGTCTGGAAACTCCCAGCATTGGTTTTATTTTTTTTACTGTAAGAAGGTAAAATATACTGTGTTCTACCAGTTCTCTGTAACACAGTGCAACACCAGTAAAACATTTCAAAACATTTGGATTTTACGTATTTACAAACATTTTTATCTGACGAAACCTCATTCCCACAACCCTTTTTAAACCTGAATTTCCCTGGTTTCATCATCATATGAGCACACCTTGGGGACGTCTTAGTTCCAGAACCCTAGCACATACTGAAAACTGAAGAAGGAAGGCAATCTGAGCTATTTTTGTGTACATATTCCAGCAGTGAGCCACATTTGAATTTTTTAAATTACTGGGGACAGGGCAGCTCCATTTCCTAAACCAGCCAGTCACAGCAGGACTATGAGCTCGAAACCATTTTGAGAACAATCATTCCTTCATAAGCAGGGATCCTGGTTTTCTCTAATTTAAAAAATCCCCAATCTTTGCTTTAAAAAAGTAACCTAAACTCCACATTTTTCCATGATCAAAATGAAACATCACTATATATATTGTGAGAAACAAATAAGAAGTATATGGAGTGGCAAAACAAATATATAGTGTATATATAATGAAAAACAAATATATATAGTGGTATTTCTTTTTGATCATGGAAAAAATGTGAAGTTTAGGTTATTTTTAAAAATGGAAACTAGGGGATTCATAAGGCACCTTTATCCCTCATGTGTCTATTGATGTTTTGTTCAGATTTTGGTCTTGGGAATCCTGAACAGGTTGCAGAATACTACTTCAGTTATGACGAATTGGTACCACATGGGTGCATCTACATGAGATGTTTACTGCACAGTTGCCTAATTAGCTCCGCAGTAAACATCTCAGTGTCTCCATGTGCATCCCTATTAGGGTGCATGAAACTAATAAACTGAAGAGTTTTTTCATGTGCAGCACTGCACACATAGAGACTGACCCAGCTGGGACAATAATTAATGTGGGCGCTGCCTGCTGGCTAGCCCCACAAAGAAGCACCCTCATGCCCCAGCCAGCCCCTCCACAGCACACTGAGCCTGGTTGGAGCAGCCCTGGGTTGGTAGGCTGAGCCCCCAAGACCTTTGTCATTGGGGACTGCTGTGACCTAGCTCAGTGTGCTGTAGTCTGGGTGCACGTACTGATGCAGACACAGCAGCAATAAGCTTCAGAGCAATAAGATCTGGACCTGCTTTGAGCAGGGGGTCAACTAGATAACCTCCTGAGGTCCCTTCCAACCCTAATTTTCTATGATTTTATCTTTCTTATTCCTGCATGTTAATAGGCACAGGTAGGTGTGCCCCACTTGACTTCCTCTAGTATACCAGCAGGCCATCAAAATACAATATCACTGAGTCTGTGGTTCAACTACCACTATGCTTCTTATTTGTTTCTCAGTCTTGTCCAGTAATGGTGTAGCTTCTTGTGTGTAAATGAGAGAACGAGGGTGTGTGTGCATGTGTGTGGCCCTCAGAAATGCTGTAATTACAGTTGGAGTTCTGCAAGAGTTTCTTCCAGCAGCAGAACCACTGGAAAAAGGATTCTGATTTTTTAAAATGAAGTTTAAGTATGAAAGTGCTTCGTGTTTTTGATCTAGTTAGGTGGAAAGCAGCTGAAAAAAATCTTAGAGACAGATAATAAGTGGTCATCACTGCCCTTGTCCTTCAAGTAAGCACCTACACTGGGCCTGGGGTAGCACAGGTGCTAAGGCACACAGCTAACCACCCCAGAGATTGCAAGTTTGAGTCCATAGCAGAAGTGCTCATGGCACAGCCTGTCAGAGTCCCATGAACTGGCAAATTCTGCTAAATACCTTGCCACAAGGACACAAAAAAGGAAAGTACAGCAACTCACAAGCAATGTCTCTTCAGAAGTAAACATATACTTTGTTGTGCAAGTTATAATTTCAAAGGGGAAACCCCTCCCCAACTTTTCCCAGTTTAAAAAAATTGTAACCAAGCCTCAGGATTGACATTTCCAGCACACAACGTTATAAAGAATTCATATGCTGCACAGACACACTGGTATAGTTATCAGTAACATTTGAGCTAACTGAGGTTATATCTTGTGCATACCATCTGGGGTATACTGAGAATACATACCAGCCAGGACTCTAAAACTTGTGCTGCTGATGTCAGATGGTGAAATACAACAGTTGCTGTAAAGAAAATCCAGTATTCTGGTTTTAGAAGTGACAAGCTGGATTTGTAAAGACCACAACACAGAGCTGGAAGCAACAGTGAAGACTGGAACTTTGTCTGTCTGTGATTCTCAAATGCACGCAAAATGCTGAATAGTATTTATTGTCCTCTGGATGTTGATGGCATCGGGCTCATGGAATTCTGCAGCTGACATGAGCTGTACGAGCATGAGCTAAATGGCAGATGGCTGACTACGTGTTCTTGCCAATGACAAAGTGCTACAAAATGTACTCAGATTTACCACGGAATAGTTTAACATGCTCTTGCCACAAACAGTTGGTGTGGAGTGCTATACAAAAGTAGCAATATTCCATCTGACTTGGCAGGCTTATGCTAACAGTCTCATCATGTCATATAAATGATTTCTAAGTAGAGCATGTGTTACTCCATCCCTATGCTCCCATCTTCAACATACTGTAAATTGTTTTTCATTCAGATTATCAGAAACGGGTTTTATTCGTTTCTTTGGTTGTAAAGGCTTCCCAAATCAAGTAGGGATACCGTTACTCTAACTATAGTATACCACTAAGGTTTGGATGCTTATCTGAATCATATCCACATCAGGCAATATTTTGGGAAGGCCTTTCCTTTCCCAGCACACAACTCTCCTACGAAAATGGCCATGACTCATTTTTTTCCTTGTAAGAGGTATAACAGGAAGGTTAGGGGGCCTAGCCTTCCATTAGTCCCTCCCATAAAGTCATAATAAAGCAGGTACATGGAAAATGTGGAAGGAGATGGATCTGTGATACACAACAGGAGTCCTCCAACTTCTGCCACCAGCCTCTCACCACCCAGAGTCCTGCTTGCCCAGTTCCTAAAGAGTTTGTGAAGTAACTTGGGCTAATCACATTCTTTCTTACACAACACAAAAAAAATCTGTTGCTTGTTCAAACCAACCAGAGATCCTACATTACTTTCAGTGAAGTGCATGAGCATGATACAAGATTAGACAAACAGATAGGACAGGCAGACAAGAACGAAATGAAAGACACTTTTAAAATGTACATACTCACAACATAAAATAAAAAGCTTAGCTTCAGTAAGGACAAAAGTCTATCTTTTCCTGATTATGTAGATATTATTGTATTAGCTGCTGCCATTATTATTATAACATCACAATCAAGAACACTGTTGATGGGTTATACAAAAAACAGAATAAAACTTGGAAAAAGTTCAAGAGGGACCCTAAGGGCAGGGAATGAGAATCCAATGTCATGATATGAGAGCATGGAAAATGAAGGAGAGAGAGAGGACAAAATAGCAGGGGAGATTTAGAAAACAGAAGTAAATTTCTGCAGAAAGAGGAAGGATCATGCAGCAAGGAAGAAAAGCAAAAGTAGAGGATGAAAAATTAAGGAAAAAAAATCTAAGACAGTCAGCTGATTCAATGTTTTGACTCCAAGACGGTTTAGGATTTAGAAAAAAATATAACACACTTTCAAATATCTTCCTAGACCTGACCCCTAACTTCCTGCTTTATATTTGGGAACCCTAGTTTTTGCCCTCATAACTGATAAGTAAGAAATATAAATAAAAAGGAAGGTGTCACAGTGACAGCATACTTTAAGTCCTGAAGTGATGTTCTGCAGCATGAATACTGCACACTACAGGAAATTTATATGGAATATATAAGAATTGCTTCAAAGCCTTAAGAGGGTCCAAAACAAATGATGCACTGGGAGAACACGGTTCAAATCAGTACTAGGCTTGTCTACATAACACGCTTACTGCAGAGCTGCCCAATTAGCAGTGATTCTGGTTTTCTCTGATAAAAAAAATCCCCAACTTTCGGTTTTAAAAAGTAACCCAAAACCCACATTTTTTCATGATTAAAATGAAACACCACCAGTGTGTGGGTGTGTGTGTGTGTGTGTATGTGGTGTTTCATTTTAATCACGGAAAAGTTTAATTTCACGGTCAGGGTGGCTAGGATCTGGAACCAAGTTCCAAGCCAAGTGGTGTTGGCTCCTACCCTGGAGGTCTTTAGGAGGAGGCTAGAAGAACACCTTGCTGGGGTCGTTTGACCCCAGTACTCTTTCCTGCCATGGCAGGGGGTCAGACTCGATGATCTGCTCAGGTCCCTTCCGACCCTACAACTATGAAACTATTAATCAGAGAAAACCAGGATCCCTGATAATTAGCTCTGCAGTGAAGTCTCCACATCTACACGTCACAGTAAACTCATAAATGCTGCCGTAGATTAGTACTTGTAAATACAAGAACTATCCTGTGACAACATTATTTACTGTGAAGCAATGCAAGTTTAGATGGTAATGGGGCTAGCTGGGGCATGAGAGTACTTCAGTGACGGGGCTGCCTGCTGGCCAGCCCCACACTGAAACACCCTTGTGCCCCAGACAGCCCCTCCGCAGCACGTTGAGCCAGGCTGGAGTAGCCCTGAGCTGACAGGCTGACCCCCTGGACATTGTGCCAACTGGTGCGGCTCCAACCTGGCTCAACATGCTGTGCTTCCAGATGCACGTGAAGATATGGCGCCCGGAGCAATAAACTCCGGCATGATATGTGCTGGAGTTTATTGCTCTGTGCTAACAGCACATGTAGATGCACCCGCTGTTGATCGTCTTATACAAAATATCAATTCTGCTATTGTTTGAAAAGGTGAATTAAGATATTTTTGAAGTTTCAGGTATGACTCAATACCAAAGTGGAACTAGTCATTTTTACCATCTATTTATAATGCAGTGTTTTTAAATATATTTTCAAAACATTGTGAGTTGAGTCTAGGTGCTACAGACCAAGCTACTTTAATTATTGTTATTAACTCATTTCCCTACTCCACCCACCTTCCCCTCAGAACAAAACATTAAAAAAAGTACATAACTGTCAGCATGTGCGTAAGTGCCATTACTGTAAGATAAGCATGTAATATTGCTGGGGAAAGGCCACAATTGCTTTCCAGAATGTAGGTTCTACCCTTTCTGTTGCTTAGGTGACTCTGTGCTGTTATTCAATATTCTTTCTTAGATGTTTTCTGGTCTATCAGTTCTTTTCTGTCTAATCTGATTACTTTTATGAGATCAATTAACCAAGAAAACTGCTCTCTCACTTGGTTACTCCAACATTCACCGACACTCATATATGTGATTGGGATTTTTTTATACTTTATAAACAGGGTACAGGGCCATGTACTGCAGGTGAGAAGCAGGCCCAATTTCTATGTCATGAGAACTTCACTGTGCAACGTTAGTATGATGCCCCTTTGGCCAACTGGAACTGCCACAAGGGATGCAAGATACTTCAAAAGGAGGGGGCAAGAAATTCTTTAATAGGCAACTGTGGAATAACATGGCCCTCAGGGGATTTTTTTTCGGAACTTCAGGCCATCAGTAGTTGACTCATGTGCTTTAGTGGAAAGGTTTTATTATTGTAATTAAGGATATTCTACTTACTAGCTGAAGTTTCTAACCTCTTTTTTGCATCTTATGAATATCTTGAAATTGGTAATATCCTGTGGCAACAAGTTCCATAGAATATTCCCATTATGGGGAAAGATAAAACCCTCAAAAATCAAATGTTAAGCATGTTGCCTTCAGTGTAACTGAATTTCCTTTGATCTTTTGCTCGGTGGCAGGATATGCAGGCATGCATGAATAAACTTCTGTATTTTAGCTATTTTTCCATGTACAGCTTTCATGCCCCATCTTTTTTGTTTTCTCTTTAAGCTAAAGAGTCCTAATCTGTTTCATTTTCTGTTTGCATGGTAATCTTATCATAACTTCAGTCAGTATCAATCCCTTTCTGTGGACCCTTCCTAGATTAGTAGCCTAGTTTGGAATACTAATAATACTGTATATTAAAAATAAGTCAGACCAAGCACTACAAAATATGCAACAGGGAGTAGTCTTCATTGGCAGGGAGACAGGCTGTGTCAGCTATAGCAGGTGTTTTTTATCTTTTTGCCTTGCATGACTGTGAAATAGCCAATTCTTTTGGTAAGGAAAATAACAAGAACACATGATAAGTGAGCCCAAATTCTAATTCTTTGCAAACCGCACCTGTAATTGTTTTCAAACTGGAAGCCAAACCTTTTCCTGGGATTTTTTCCATTTTTAACATTAGAGAGGCATTGGTTAAAAAAAAAAAGATATAGCCCTGGCAGCAGGGACCAGAACTCAGATCTCCTAGGAGAGTGCTCCTCGCTTGTTTTTTTTGTGGCTTCAGGAATCTTCTGCCCTTGTTGTTCCACTGGTTCAGCTTCCAGTGATTTATGTGTCTAAATTCCAACCAAGTGTCTTTAGATGTTTATGAAATTTATTTGGATCTGGTCTTACACACACAAATGTAGTGGCAGAACCTGTGCTTGCCCAGTCTGTTATTATCATGGTATTTGCCTAGTTTATCACTGTTACTAAAATCATACCTTGAATCTTTATGCAGTTCTTACTAAGATAATTTCACTAATATTAGTGAGAGCATTCTCTGAGTAAAACCAGAATAAAGATCTAGCCCTTAACCAGCTGAAGGAAAAAAAATATAGTCCTGAAAAAATGCACCTGTACAATTTTGCTGATGTGATTAGTCTTATTGGAGTGAAGGGATCAACTGGTTATGCATGATTATGTCTCCCTCCTCCATGAGAAAGCCTTATAGTTAGTTGCTGGTGTTTAGGAAGTTATTGTGATAGTACATTCTTACATAAAATGTGTGTAATACTTCTATCATTTGGCTGTAGCAAGTAGCTCAACATGAAATTAATCCTGAGTACATTTCACATCAAACCCATAGTAATTTTGCTGTAGGGCTGGGAGTCACCAATTGCCAGCTACAAGAGATGACTAATTAGGTTTTGAGTTTCTGCCCAAAAATATGAAGTGGTTGTGCATATTTTGATAAGGAAACTGCCATCTCATAATAGACTCTTGCATAGTCCCAAAGAAAGACGACACATTTTAGGCACTGGTTAAGGCTAAACCAAAGAATTTCATGTGAAGAACTTTATAAAAAATAGTGTAAATATATTTTAAAGTTTTTAATTAGACACCACAAGCACTTCCATCTTCAAAATGCTTTATATATCTATATTTGGAAAGTATTAAAGATTTACAACAAATAAGTAAAATAAGTACTATTATCTTTATTTTGCAGGTAGGGAGACAGAGAACTTAGGGACCGGATTGAATGCCACCTATGAAGTGTCATATTAATGTCATCTCGGTCATCATACCTGTAGCATTAAGTCACAAAAAAGCTGTGAGGGAAAGAGGATACCACACACCTTTTGCATTAACTGTCTTCTGGAAGTTGAGCTGGTGGAATAGAATTGCACTTTAGTTCATAAGTCCATTTATACACCTAATGGGTCGAACAGAATCTGTCTGTAGAAGGGAGTGATGGTAGAAAATACAAATTATGGCTTAAGATAGGGAGAGGCAACCTATGGCCTCTGGGCTGAATCCAGGCCACAAAGCCATTCTATCTGGCTTGTGCAGCCAGGGCTTCTGATACATTTGGCAGTTGGGGGCTTTAGCAGTGTTTTGGTGGGGCAGGTTTCACCTACAAAGTGGTTAGGTGGTGAGGGGCAGCAGAAGGTGTCAGGCAGCCAGGTCAGAAAGGCCTGGACCAAACTTGACCATCCTGGACCAAACCTGACAACTTCAGGCTGATGCTCCTGAAGGGTGATCCCTGGCTTATGGAATTTCTGACTCCCTGCACTGAAATCTCAAGACCTGACTCGCACTCCCTAAACACATTAAAATATCATTGCAGCACTTTATTTCAATACATTTCCAGCAAATGTTTCAAAGACAACTCCGGAATCTATGTTCTCACTTGCTCTGAGAGACTGACTCACTGTATTTCTTCGGTTAAATTACAGTTTGACTTTTGTGTCTCTGTCCTGGTAAAATTTGCAAATACAGGATCTTTCTGGGAAAAATTCACATCAGTTGAGCAAGTCTGGAAAATAACTTGAGTAGAAGCATAGTCTACAGGTGGGCGTATGAGCTCAGGGTTCTCACGCTGACTTACTGTATGCCCTTGGCCTGGTCAGTAGAATACTGTTTCTCTGTGCGAAAGCTAGAGATAAAGCAATTTTCCCAATTCAAAATAATTATAAACCTCACATTTCATGTCAGACAGAATTTCACCATGCTTTTTCAGTTTTGTAATGCTATTATTTACATGTTCTATTACTAATAACAAGTCAAATCATTTTTTCATGTTTTCCCTTGTGTTTGCATTTTCTCTTACCATATTTTCCCTTGTGTATGCTACACTATACTGGCTTACAGATTGGACCTTGCTTCTTGTCATATCCACTTTGCCCTATTCACTTCATAATTACTACCTGTTTAGACTCCTGACATTTCCTTTTCACGCTCCTGTTTTTGTGCTTTCTTTCACACTGCCTCTATTCAGCCAATGGCCTCCTTATCCTATCTATATTCTTACCACACTTTAATTGAAATCCTTCCTAAAACCTTCTTCTGCTATTCACACAAAAGATGTGTCATAATAATTCTGAGATTAATTTTGAATAACAACTCAATAAGTGTTATAATTTCATAGTTGGTAGGGCCTGAAGGGACCTGAGCAGATCATCAAGTCTGACCCCCTGCCATGGCAGGAAAGAGTACTGGGGTCAAACGACCCCAGCTAGGTGATTATCTGGCCACCTTTTGAAGACCCCTAGAGTACGAGTGAGCACCACTTCCCCTGGAAGTTGGTTCCAGATCCTAGCCGCCCTGACTGTGAAGTAGGGTGGCTAGGATATCTTGATATCTTGCCTGAATCTACTCTCCATGAACTTATGGCCATTATTCCTTGTTACTCCCAGTAGTGCTTGGGGAAACAGGGACTCTCCCATTGCCTCCTGGTCTCCCTTGGCCAGTTTATAGATGGCCACCAGATCCCCTCTCAGCTTTCTCTTGTGGAGGCTGAACAGGTTCAGGTCTCGTAGCCTCTCCTCATAGGGCCTGCCTTGCTGCTCCCTGATCATGGGAGTGGCCCTCCTCTGGACCCTCTCCATGTTGTCCACATCCCTCCTGAAGTGTGGTGCCCAGAACTGGATGCAGTACTCCAACTGTGGCCTGAATGTCATATAGAGGGGGCAATCACCTCCATGGATCTGCTCATGATGCATCTGTGGATGCATGACAAAGTGTGGTTAGCCTTACTGACTTGCATCCCCACATTGGTGGCCCATGTTCATCTTGGAGTCTATAATGACTCCAAGATCCTTCTCTGCCTCTGATTTTGTGACCTGGTCATAGAAGGCCACCAGGTTGGTCTGACAGGACCTGCCTCTAATGAACCCATGTTCGCTGCCCATAAGCATACACTCCCCTGCTCGCCCGTCGCAGGTGTGCACCTGGATATTTTTCTCAAAGAGCTTCCCCAGGACCAAGGTAAGACTAACAGGCCTATAATTTCATGGGTCCTCCCCTCCCTTTTTTGAAAATGGGGACCACATTGGCCTTTTTCCAGTCCTCTGGCACCTTTCCAGAGCACCACGAGTGCTTGTAAAGCTGTGCCAGGGGTCCCACAATGACCTCTGCTAATTCCCTCAGCGCTTTGGGGTGGAGATCATCAGGGCTTGCTGATTTGAACATGTCCAGTCCCACCACAAGTTCCCTGACTAGGTCCTTTCTGACCCTGGGCCTGGCTGTGCCTCCCCTGGGACCATCAGGGATCCCAGTAGGGCGGATGACCTGGTCTCTGCTCAGAAAAATGGAGGCAAAAATATTGTTAAATAGGTTAGCTTTGTCATCTGGTGAGACCACCAGATTTCCTAGCTTGTCCTGCAGAGGCCCCACGTTACCCGGAACCTTAGGGTAAAGCGTGTTAGGGTGAAGTTACACATTACACTTAGACCATACTAAATCTGTAGAATATAAAGCAATGTTAAATTTAGAGCATGCTGTGAACAGTTAAGGGTTAAGGGTTAATACTGTTTCTCATCTGCACAGCTCTGACTTGCCACTAGAGGGATGTAGAGGAGCAGCATGGCTAGGAGCCAGGACACCTGGCTCTTCCCTGCTTCGGGGGTGGGTACGGGCTTGTAGGAGTGCATTGGGGGATGCTGGAAGATTGCAAATTGCTTGTTTTATTTCCACGGAGCAGACACAAGTTACCTTAACATGACCTGGAGTTAACCCTCACCTGAAATCGTGTGGCTTTGAGACATTCAAAGGTCACTTAGTATGAGTTAACAATCTTTAGCCTGCAGACACTTGCATTTTAAGTGTTCCTAATATGGCCGAAGTGTAATGTGCAACTTATCCTTAGACCGCTGACAGACATTAAAAAGAAGGTGCAATGGGATTTGACATGCAATCCCAACAGTCACATTTCCTACCATGCCACATGTATATATGCGTGGGATTGAGTATCAGATACCATCATGCCATATTGCTGACATTAAGTTAATTTTCATTCCCATGGCTGGGAGTCCCATCAGTTGATCAAAGCTCCCAGCCGTGCAGGCATGGCGTGCACTCCTCCTGATGAAAACTCCAATCAGCAGATAGACGCCCTAACCATGGGAGGCATGGTGTGCCCCAATGGCTGAGAGCTCTGATCAGCTGACTGGGCTCTCAGCCACAAGTGGTCTCCGCAGCTGGGAGCTCCAATCACTGATATCAGCTGTTTGGGGCTCCCAGCCAAGGGAGCTCACTGCACTCTCCCAGCTGGGAGCCCTAATCAGCTGACCAGTGTTCCCAGTCTCCTCACACACGGGCATGTGATCTGGAGGGTGGGAGCACTTGGCCACATGCTCAGTTAAATGTGTGACAGGAACCAGCAACAAAGTTATTACACATATTTTGTGAAACAATATTTTTGCTTATTCCTGATTAGTCCTTATTTTGTCATGCCATTAACTGAATGAATGTGTTGCCAGGTGACTACTTTAAGAAGTGATTAACCAGTTACTCATGTCTTAAGTGTAATGTGTCAGAGGCTTTAGACTCACCTCTATATTTCTTATAGGTTCTGTATCAAGGGAATGAAAAGGAAATACACAAAATCACTGCTTTACTCTCATGCTCACACGTTTCTCAGCCATGGGTAAAAATTATGTTGACTGGCCAATATAATGCCCTGAGATAGGCAGATAGAATCAACTTTTGGGGCGGGGAGTCTTTATTTTCAGAGGTATGAACAGTGCCTAACAAATCATTGCTCCTAAGCTGTAAAACCTAATATGTGCAATTATTTATTATCAAATGAAATACAGCAATAAGAAATTGATGTAACAAAGGTTTTTAAGTGCTGTAGACACAAATACAGCTATAAAGGAGAACTTGTTTTGACTGCCACTAACTGAAGTCTTGTAAACTTAAAGGGCCTGATTCTGTACTATTCTGGGTGTGTCTATATGAGACATTTACTGTGGACTTGCCTAATTAGCTTCAAAGCAAGTCTCAGCCTTTACACGTGCAGCCCTACTAGGCCACAGTAAACTAATAAATGCCACTGTAGGTCAACACAAGTACTATCCTACAGCAGCTGGTTGGGGCATGAAGGTGCTTCAGATCAGGGGCTGTCTGCCAGCTAGCTCTGCACTGCAGCACCCTCATGCCCCAGCTAGCCCTTCCAAATGATAAGCCAGGTCGGAGCAGCCCCGGATGAAATAGCTAGGTGAAAGCAGGACCTTCCTGGCCCCCTGCCAGCTGGGGCTGCTCTAACCAGGTTCAATGTGCTGCAGACCCAGGTACATGTGTGAACACTGCAGCCAGAAGCAATAAACTCTGGCAAACAGCACCAGAGTTCATTCAGTTGAGTTAATTTCACGTGTAGACATGCCTTCTCATTCTGATTTTGCACTGACTCATATGGGAGCTAGATCAGGCTGTGATTCCCAAAACCTACAGAAAGATTGAAACAGTTAAAGCAAAGCACAAACTCATTTTCCTTTGTGACAATTTTACCACCTTTTATTTGACCTATTTGTTCCAATTTATAAGTGATGAGGTCTTTATGTGGGTGCCAGTGGGAGAGGGCAATCAGTCTCCAGACCAACTCTCACCAACAACCCTGGGGCCTGGCAAAATTTAGATTCCTTTGATACTTTCCTATTTCTCTCTAAAGTCAGGCTTCCCAAAATAGGGTGGGAGAGGGAAGGCAACAGCTTTGCATCCCTTACACTGTACTAAAGGCAGCAGCAAAGTATTGCAGCTGTGCAATTGGGAGGTCTAGGTGGTATTTTTTTCATTTTCAGATGCTCTCCCTTCATATGGCTGTGACTAGAAGGAACCACAAATGAAGCAGCATTTCCTGTATTACTTGATTATGCCATCATTACTCATACTGAATAGTCCACAAACAGCCAAATGTCTTTGTAAAACTAATCATGGACTAAGTTATTAGTATAAAACTAACAGAGCCTTCTATTGAATTAGCATCAAACACAGTCCTAATTACAGTGAGCAGTCCCACTCGATTCAGCAGGGTGGCTCATAGCTTTGGCACTGGAGTCAGTAGTGTTCATAGGTCCAAGCTGGCAAATTGATAAATTACATAAATTAATTCTTGAGCCTTGGTGGGGTCTTGGTGCCTAGCCAGGGACCAGGACTCCACTGTGCTAGGTGCTGTACAAACACAGAACAATGGTAGCATTCCTCCCTTAAAATACTTAAATCTAAGTAAATGATTTGGATCAGGCATTTGAGCTCTTTCTTAGTACAAAGTAAATGTGGAGTTACTCATTGTTTATCACTACAAATTCCAGAATAAATCCATGAAAGCTGTCACAAAAAGCAATCAACTACATAGATAGATCAATAAATATATAAATAAATAAAATGAGAACTGATTAACAGGGATCCTAGTTTTCTCTGATAAAAAATCCCCAATTTTTGTATTAAAAAAAGTAACCCAAAATCCACATTTTTCTGTGATTAAAATGTAATACCACTAATATATAGATATGTATTAGGGAATCTCTGCTGATTAAGAACTCATGTTTAGAAAAAAAGAGGAAATTGGATGTATCTACACATTAAATTAATGTAACACAATAAACTCCAGTGCATATTGCACTGGAGTTTATTGCTCCTGGGCACTACATTTCACGTGGACCCAGGACTGCAGCATGTTGAGCTGGATCACAGCAGTCTTGGCTGGCAGGAGGCCCCGGGGGCTGGTTTGATCCAGTTCATCATACTGCTGAGGGGCTGGTGGGGGCACGAGGGTGCTCTAGTGCAGGGCTAGCCAGAAGGCAGCCCCTGCACTGAAGCACCCTCGTGCCCCAGCCAGGATTTACATGTACGTTGCTGTGCACTAAAGAACATCACCACATGACAGTATTTGTGTTTACAAGTACTAAACTATGGCAGTGTTAATTAGTTTACTGTGGCCTACTAGGGCTGAACATGTAGATGCTGACACTATACTATGGAACTAATTAGACAACTCCGCATTAAAAGTCTCATGTAGGTGCGCCCACTGAGAGGACAATGCAAATCAATGCAGCTAAGCAGCTAAGCTACTTCATAAGAAATTTCTATCTTGTATGATAAAGTGGCCCAAAATGGAAAAAAAAATCAAGCCAGAAGTGTTTGGTACAGTTGGCAGAAATATTTCCACTGAAATACAAAAAGAAACTAAATGAAACAAACAAACCAAAAAGTACCTGATTTGTTTCTGAGATTTTATTTTTACTTATCAAAAAGTCCAACTTCCTTGTCAGGTTTTTTCCTTTTTCGCCACCAAAGGGAAACATGTGGAAGGGAAGGGACTAGGAAATAATGAAAAGTTAATATTGGCTATTGATTTTTTTACTTGAAAAAAGTTTAAAACACGGGTATAAGGGTTGACCAGTTGTTTTTTTATGAAGAACTGTGCTCCTAGTGGTCTCAAATGTTCTGTATGGGGTCGCAAAATGTGGACTTTCTATTTATTTTTTCAAAGAAGTCCTACCTGTATTTGCTAAAACTACATTGTGCATTCACAATCATCCCTGAATAAAACATTGTGTATTGGGGCACAGTCCCAGAAGCAGCCCAGGAAAGGAGATGAAATATGCTCCTTCCTGCTCTTGTATTGTTCTCTGAAGCAGTATCAGTTTCTGCCCCATGCTACCCCCCCATTTTTCGGCTAAGCTTCCTTATATTGGTTGGTTTGTCAGTGGGGTGGAGATTGGAGCCAGAGAGATTAAACCGAGAAGCAAGTGAACAGACATTCGTTTTTGATTCAGCAGCCACATGCTTGAGGTGGCTCAGGCCAGAAACTGGCCTGCCAGCCACTGCCAAAGGGAAGGGACTGAAGCTCTAAGGCTCTCAAGGCTCTTCCTTGGTTTCCTGATCCAGTGGAGAGGGTATGGCCAGGCCCCAGCCCTGGTTAGCAAGTTGAAGGGTGGGAGTTCAAATCCTCTCCCCTGGCCCACAGGGGAACCCAGCCCGGATCTGTCTGGGCAGAAGGGTAGTGCCTGCCAGGCTTCTCCCCACTTCCTTCTTCCCCTACCCCACTCGAGGCTGCCAAGCTGAGGAGGTGTGGGTGGGGAAAAAGGTAGTGGCACTGAATTCATAAAAGCTTGAACAAGCTGCGTCCAGACTGTGGAATAAGCTCCCTCCAGAGGTGGTGCAATTGCCTACCCTAGAAATCTTCAAGAGGAGACAAGACAGTCACCTTGCTGGGGTCACCTGACCCCAGTTAGCTTTCTTGCTTGGTGCAAGGGGCTGGACCTGATGATCTTCCAAGGTCCCTTCCGGCCTTACAATCTATGATTCTAAGAATAGTCTTTTCTCTGAAGCAAGCATGTATTGAACACAGCAATTTGCAACCTCAACCACATAACAAAGAACAACCAAAAATCTTCGCCTAAGCTAAGATACAGCCCAGTAAAACACAGTGAGAGCACACACAACTTTAGTTTAACTTAAAATGTTATACTAAAAATAGGACAAGAGAAAGCCTCACATAAGTCTTATGTAATCCTGAAGGCAGAGTGTCTCCTTACAGCCAGGTATTCAGCAGGTGATTCATCTCATGGAATCAGCAGGTGGTTTAGGTGTTGGACTGGAGATCCCAGTGCTCACAGGTGGAAGGGGATCAGTCCCACCAGCCCTGGTCCCCCAGCCTCTTCCCCCTACCCCATGGCCTGGGGAAGCTGAGGGGAATTACACCCCTTTTCCCCTTTCCCTCTTCTTATCAGCTGCTTGCCTCAGTCTTTGCCAGAGGTGGGAGGAGTTGGAGTCTACTGGTCTCCTGCCATTTTATAATGTAAATGTAGTTCTCTTTCTTTGGTCACACCAGCCCAAACAGTCCCCCTCAGGCTGTTGCATACCTGTGCTCTACGCCTTGCTCAAACAGAAAGCAAGGGTTGTGAGCAGCACACTAAGCTGGGGAAGGGGGAATTAAAGTCCCTCCAAGATCCCAGGTCCCAGCCAGGGTTTGCCGGGGCACAGTCCTTCTAAGGTTGTTGCCCCCCCTACCCCACCCCATGCCCCCACCTTTGTCGCTCCAGCAGGAAAAAGTCTGGCAGGGGCTGCCCCCTGCCTGCCCACCCGGGCAGAGCCAGCAGTGTACCCCAGGGGGTTTTCCACCCCCACCCCCTTGTCAGCCAGCCCTCACTGCTCTGGCTAGGAAGCAGATGGATGGGGCCAGCCCTGCTCTCTGGAGAAGACAGCACAGCCCAGCCCAGGGTTGCAAAGCATGGTGGGATGCTGGGGGACAGTGACTTAAGTTGAACCAGGAAGGGGTCTGAGACAGAAGTTTCATAAACTGATTTGACCTAAACTAGTTAAGTCTGATACGACATTCAACCAGGTTTATCTTAGAACAGTTTCAGCCATTTTGAAATTGGCTTATGTACACTGAACGTCTGTTCTGTTACAGGTTTAAACTAGTTTCTGATCACTTAAACCAGTTTATGTGTAACTTCTGAACCTAGTCCATGAAGGAACATATGCATCCAATATCTGTTTCCACTCCTGCCCCTGACAGTCCCAAAGCTAAGGTCAGGTTAGTACCAGTTTGCACAGTGTGTCCCAGACTACACACTGGTCCAAGGACCTTATATGAACTGTTCTTCTGGAAGGTAAAAAAATATTAAGCGATAAATGCTTTTACTCCACATAATGAAATCATCAGTATTCCCTCATGCCACAAATAGACAAAACACATATGCACCCCATATTTACAAAGTCAAGGGGCATTATTGCAAATATGTTTCATAACAGCCTGGAGGCCAAGAGCAATTACAGACAAAATTAGATTAATTTTCCTACATCTTTTCCCAACAAATGTTTTGGAATAACAATATGGGCACTCTTCCATGTCGGCACTGTATCAGACATACAATGCAGAGAAATCACTCCCTGTGTATAAGGTGAATTTAGAGCTTACGAAAGGCACCAGAGTAATTAGATCATTTAACTCTCCAGATAGTGGCTCTCAGCTGAAAACTGGATATTCAAGTTTTCTGTATTGAATACACCTATCCATGAGTAACTGGACTCTGAGAAGCACCTCACAACACCCAGGGCACTATGTAGCTAATAAAGGCAGATCATTTTAGAAACCATCTCTCTTGGTAGAACTGGCAAGGTGTCTACCAATTCCACAGGCTATCTGATACTTTATCTTTTAAATATTATGAACCCTAATAGAAATAGGACCAGGCCCTAAAAGCTCAGTTGTAGTATAATAATTTGGTTATCTTCCAAGCTCCAGTAGCCTGCACCAGGAACCTGGCAGCCTGGAAGCAGGGACTTAACTCTACTGTTTGCCGAGACTGGCACAAATTTTTAAACACTAAATGAAAATATTTCTTAAAAAATAAAAGTGATGACCAAAACCAGTATAACATTCTACTTTATTTAACGGTAAATACATTTTAAATAGACTTGGTGTGTGTACATTTTTACTTTGCAATTCTTTAACTTTGTAGGTGTATTTGAAAGACATGGAGCTTGAGGAATGGAACTAAGGAAATATGTAGGACATGACAGAGAAATTCGAGTTTTTGGTGGGAGTGAGCAAGAGTTGTTCATTTTAAAATAGCTTGAAAGTCTCCAAAGCTAAAACTAAATCCACAGATTATCTAAAGAATGATGCTCTCTCTTCATATTTGTGTAAAGAAGAGATTAAAGACCAGTACATATATTTCTGTAATGTAAAGCCTGCAAAAGGCAGTAAACAATTGTAGAAAAACAACAGGCAATGAATGGAGTTTTAAACCCTATGAAGCAAAAATAACTTTTTGGTGCCTCTAGTTTTAAGAAACTGCTCTGAAAAGCTGAAAGGAACATTTGAACAAAGACTAATGACAGGAGCCCTTTCATATTAAAATAATATATGGAGAAAAGTGAGTGAGAGGAATGCAAAGTTTGAAAAAGCACAGACTAAACAAAATACCCATGTACTCACTAGCCCTCTCTCTGCTGGGGTGGTGTCTCAAACCAGTTAAAAAGGAACCTTTTTTTTTAAAATTTTATTTTTTACAGGAAATACTTGTGTTTTCTCAGGTACACAGCTGCATTTCTGAAATGTTTAGTATCTCCAAGTAACACTGGTGAAGAAGTCCTGACACAGACAAATGGGCTTCATTATGGCTGTTGCTAAAGGTATTTGCTTTCATATCTGAGGCAATAACATACACACTGGTTAATCCCTTAAATTAAGAAACCTCATTATTATACTATTATTGAAAAACTTTGAGGAATTTGTCAATGTAAACTTTATATCAGGGAAACTGCCCCTTTGTGTATGATGCAGGGATCCTGGTTTTCTCTGATAAAAAAAAAATCCCCAATTTTCAAATTAAAAACATAACCCAAAATTCACATTTTTCCGTGATCAAAGTGAAACACCACTATAAATATATTAGTGGCATTTCAGTTTAATCATGGAAAAATATGGATTCGGGGGTACTTTTTTAAAGCTGAAAAGTGGGGATTTTTTTTAAATTAGAGAAAACCAGGATCCCTGATGATATTATTACCTTAAAAACAGGTAAATATAATGAATGGAGTGTGAAACTAACATTTTGGGCTCTGTAGCCCACACCCTTTGCAGACAAACCACATATCTCTCTGGCCGTCACTCTAATTTCTCCATCAGTGAGGGAGGTGGAGAACTGTGGTCACAAGATGTCCTTTGATATACCAGGTACCTAAGGAATCATAGAACAATTCAGCTCCCTAAGCTATTGGCACCTCAGTGAGCCTTGTTACTGTTGGTACCTCAGTGTACAGCTATACTCTAACTTTATTTTTGGACTACTGTCCTATAGATTCAAATAAGTGAGAATTTTTGGCATCTAGTACTTAGACACCTCTCATGTACACAGATCTTCTGCTCAGGAGCAAACAGATTCTTTCCTGTCCACCCAAATCTGGTAATCAGTCTACCAGGTCCCAGGGGCAAGGATGGTAGAATTTTTTCCTTTCTTCTGTAGCTTGGAACCTAGGCTCCAGGCAGATGCGCAAGTAAAAGTGCAATGTGATCTGATGTGGGATGCCCACTATTGTGTTTCCTGCCTTGACTATCTTGGAGTCATAGTCGAAGCAAAAATGAATATGAGTTGCCAATGTGACGAGGTAATAAGTAAGGCTAACTGCACTCTCTTGCATTAGTAGGTGCATCACGAGCAGGTCTAGGGAGGTGATTCTTCCGCTCTATGTGGCCAGTTGTGGGTGCCACACTTCAAGAGGATACAAACAAACAAACCTCCCTGCAAGACTTTAGTCCGGCTTGAGAGAGATACCAATCCACCAATGGTTAGTGCTGACCTGGTGAAGGGGCACTTGGAGGGGTTGGACGCATTTAAGTTGGCAAGCCCCAATGATCTTCACCCAAGGGTACTAGAGGTGTCATAGTGAAACCACTGGCACAACTGTTAGAGCTCACGGCACTTAGGGCAGGTCCCAGATGACTGGAAAAGGGCCAATGTGGTCCCTATTTTCAAGAAGGGGAGATAGGACCCAGGTAATTATAGGCCGTTTAGCCTTACCTCTATTCTTGGCAAGACCTTAGTAAAAATCATTAAGGATCACATTTGTGAGGTGCCAGCAGGCAACACAATGTTAAGTGGCAACCAGCATGGGTTTATAGGAGGCAGATCCTGCATGATTAACCTGGTCTCTTTTTATGACCAGGTCACAAAGTGCTTAAATGCAGGAGTAGAGGTAGATGTTATTTACTTGGATTTTAAAAAGGCTTTTGATATGGTGCTGCACCCAATTTTTACAAGTAAACTAAGGAGCTGTGACATGGATTTTTTCACAGTCAGGTGTGTGTAAAACTGGCTCATGGGATGCACCCAGAGAGTGGTGGTGAGGTAATAAGTAAGGCTAATTGCATTAGCAGGTTTATCCTAAGCAGGTCTAGGGAGGTGATTCTTCCCCTCTATGCGGCATTGGTGAGGCCGCAACTGGAGTACTGTGTCCAGTTTGGGGCGCCACACTTCAAGAGGGATGTGGCTAACCTGGAAAGGCTTACAGCCCCAGCATACTCACATGTTCAATTAATGGCATGACAGGAACCAGTCACAAAGTTATTACATTTTTTTTTGTGTAATAATTTTGGTTTTTATTTTTTGTTTTATTACACCATAATTACATTAACATGTGGCCAGGTAACAACATAAGATGTGATTAATAGGGGTGTGCAGAACAGGCCTTATTCAATTTGGATTCGGCTAGAATCAGGGACAGAGACTCAATCTGTTGATTTGGATCACTGTACCCAACTTGACTTGACCAAATCCGAATTTGAAGATTTAATGTCAATTCATAGAAAAAATGATCTGGCCATAGAGACAGCTTTAAATATTTTTTCTACATACCTTGAGGTACCAGACATAGCTCATCAATGCTGCCATGATGGGGTGGATGGAACATCCCACAGGAGTGCAGGAGGGACCGTCATATGCTTGGTGGTGAACCCAGGCATGGACTGCCAGGTCCACTGGGAGTGTGTGCCCCCCCCCGTACCCCTCCAGCTCAGCAATCAGCCATGGGGGGACCCTGGATGCCCCTCATCCCCTAGAGGCACAAGCCCCCTGAGTTGGGGCAGGGGGGCACCCCCCCACACGCTCCTCAGTGGACCCAGAAGTGGATTGGAAGTACTGCTGCCTAGCACACTGGGGAACCTCCCATGCTTTTGTGGGATGCTTCATCTGCTTCAGCATTGAAGCATTTGTGAGCTGCGCCTGGTACCTTGAGATATGTAGAAAAAACATTTAAAGCTGTCTCTATGTCCGATTCAGTTCGGAGAGATTAAAGGGTCTCCTGATTCAATTTGGGTTGAGAGATTTGGCTACCAAATTGGGCTGAACCTCCGCTGAATCGAATCAGCAACCAAAGTTTTGCACAGCCCTAGTGATTAATTGGTATGCCAGGGGCCTTGGTTTTCTTCTTAAGATCCTCAGAGCATATATTATCCAAATTATTTCTTTTCCATTAGCATGGTAGCTTCCTTGTGTCCCTTGCTTTTTCCCTGTGATTCACAAGGGACTGGAGTAGATGGCTTCAGGATTCTTAGGAAAAATGATGGTCTGTGATGCAGGGGTGTGGAGTTGACGGCCCAAGAGACCTATTCCTACATGTCTATGTTCCATTGTTTGCATTACGTATATAGGAGAAGATTATTTATTTAACTATATTGTGAAAAAATGTGATTATTTTTTCCTTAAATATTGTCAAAAGGTGAAGCATTTGTGACTAGGTCTAGTTATTCAGGGCAACAGTGATCTTACTAAAAACAAAAGTGGGTTAAAAAATGAAACACATTTCAAATTTTCCTTGTAAAAATCTGGTTATAAAAAATGCCCAAAATTCTAATTGTGACGTTATCATGAGTGAAAATAAAAGGAGGGCCACTTTCTAGTGGCAGGGGGTCGGACTAGATGATCTGTCTAGGTCCCTTCCGACTCATTGATTCTATGATCTAGGACTTTCTAAAAGATTTTTTTAAATAACAACTGCCTACCTCTATTATGAGTCACTTTTTATCTCCTTGCATTTGTCTTCCCAGGGGGTTCTAATCAGATAGCTGTTCTGAGAAAAACAACAAGAAAGAAAAAAAAAGAACAAAAAAAGAGACAGAAAAATGTGCATACCCCAGCTTTATGAGTTTAAATTCCAGAAAGAGTATGAATCAAGATTCTCAGCTATTACACTGATTGGGACCATATAAGTACACATGCAGAATGTGATGAATGCACATTCAAGGTATGAAAACAGATCAGTGCTCTCACCCTTCCCATTTTTACTCATTCCATGAGAGTCATGTATTAATAGTTTTCTTTCACTGTGGCAGAAACTAGGCTGAGAAAGCTCAGGTGATCTGATTGATTTCTCATAGTTTCTTCTTACTGAATAAGATGATAAATCCAAGAGAAGAGATGGACTATAGGTCCCTTTGGCTCTTCATTGCATCTGATATTGCCCTTTATTGATGATATGGCAAAATAAAAATAAAAGCCTGAATACTAGAAAGAGGCTTAAGAGCTGATACTTGTGATTTATGAAAACTGTAAATGCTATAGAGCAGTGGTCTCCAAAGTGGGGTGCACGTACCTCAGGGGGTGCACAAGACGATCCATTGGGGTGCAGGAATAAAATATTAGAATTTATATTTATATAAATATACATATATTGGGGGTGCATGCTTAAACATTTTTTACTGATGGGGTGCATGAATATAAATATACATATATTGGGGGTGTACGCTCAAAAATGTTTTACTGATAGGGGTGCGCAATCAAAAAAGTTTGGAGACCACTGCTAAAGAGAAATACTTGAAGTTTTTAACAGTTGCAGAAACAACTTGTTATGCACTTTCGCCACCTAGTGGATCTAATGCCTACATAGGAGTTCACTGGTTACACCAGCTTCTGAAGTAACACTGACCAGGACATCTAATGACATCTTTGAATAACTTAGTATTATGAAGAACCCCCATTGTTACTGTTTCTGGTTCTTACTGCTTTTCTTAAAGTTAAGAAAACAATGGTTTTGGGTTGATAACGCTGTCTCTACTGTCTAAACCCCTAAATAAAATATTTAAAGAAGTTTACAATAATAAAATGATTGTGAATACTTTACTTGCTGTAAATATATCTGCACTGTTTAAAGCAAAGACTTAGGACTTCTCATACTGCTTCTGCTTACCTAAAGAACCCATAGTGATATCCATCTGCATATAAAATTAAAATTACGCAATGCTCAGTTTCTGTGATCTTTTTACAGAACGGTTCCTCTTCAAGCTTGCTCATCCTTGCGTGCACGGCTGTCATAGTTCATTTATACCTATCCAATATTACACACTAATTACTCTGGGTCACACACAAATAACTGACTCAGTTTGCCTGAGGCAAATGTAAAGACCAAGGCATAAATATAATGTGAGATTAATACCTACTGTACGCTCACGGTCAATGCTATATTTAAGATAGATTATGTAAAACCTCTTATAAAAAACAGAAAGGTATTTTGTAAATACATTTAATTTTTACAGCTCACTGCAGAGTTTCTGATCTGAACAGCTAGAGGCTTAAATGTGATATGTACCTTCCTTCTATATTTAATTTTTACTGCATACAGTGACGTAAAAAGACAAGATAGTATAAAGCAGTCAACACTAGTATATGCTGTGAGTTTGGTTTTTTTTTGTTTGCTTGCATGTGACTTTCAAGGCATATAAAGCAGTAGTCATTTGTTGTGGGCATTAAAACTCTCCATTACCCACACAAAACAACACTGCTTGAGAGTAATTTGAAATATGAATCCCATTTTTAGACCGAGTAATGTAAATTTGTGCCCTTAAACTTATGGTTCTATTTTGTGAGGTTCTGACCACCCGCAGAATTATTTTTACAAGCTAACCTTCAATGACCGATACAATTACACAAAAGATACGCTCCCAAGAAATCAGCACCTTTTAAGATCAGGACCAAAAACATAAAAGCAAAAAAATGAAAAAACTGTACTCTTCCTATGTTGCAGTGGTTGTAACACTGTTTTCTTATGAACAGTTAACTAGAAGGCTATCTGTTACTTGAGACTGGTTATCTGGTCTCTGTAATATTGCTCTAGTGTTGTCATCTGGGATGGACCAGGTCACCAGAAAATTATAGTCATGCTGTATCAGCACGAACAGGTTGGTTTATTTTTCACTTCTGATTTGCATTCTGCCTTCTACCCTCCCTGAAGCAACATCAAAGCATCTTCAGGAGTGTGAGGGTGATAAATGTAATGATTAGGAAGAGAGTATAAACATCAGGGAAAGGAGAGGGACATGGAATAGATGGGGCAAAGCTGGAACAGAAGACAGGCAGAAAGCCAAGGAAGTTAAGAGAGCCAGAAAGAAGAGGTCAGGGTGCGTAAAACAAAAGGGATAGGTAAGACTTAAATGGCAGGTTGAAGAAAGCAGGGAATAAGAGAGGAGACAGAGTTAAGACAGGACTGTAAATAAAGCAAGGTAACACGAAGGCAAACTGTTTGTGAAGAACAGTTTGTAAACAGATTGTTACAGAAAAGAGGTGAGAATAAAGAATTTAAATTGCTGAGATGCAAAACTGCTTAAAATTAACTGTCCGATAAACATTTTAACAGTTCCATTGGGGAAAGGGACCCTTTTCTTAAGAGGTCTCATTTAGGAGTGGATTTAAGGATAAAAGCCTGGTTCAGACAATTTCACCAAGGAGGTCTGATGCAAACTGGCTTCACTTGAATATAAAGGCCCTCAAATTATTGTTAAAAATAGCAAGTGGACCCCCAACTTTACTTTTTCCAATACATAAGTTCGACACACAAAAATGCAAAGGTAGTGCATAAGCAGTTTCTTTAAGGAGATATGTACACAACATAGGGTTTTCACATAAAGTTTCACTTGCGAAAAACACACTCATCATTGGGTCAGTCCTTCCCAAACCTAATTTGGTCCATTTTTTAAAAGATACAATTAAAAACACATAATTATTTGGAAGTTAGTTATGGGCTGGCAGTCTGAGCATGAGACCATGCGCCTGAGATACCTAACTTCTAACTAAGGAACTGCATTTTGAGTTGTTCTGTGATATCTAGTCTTTCTGCTGCAGGAAAGGTTGGTTTTGAAGGCAAAGGGACCTAGGACACCTGGGTCCTGCCTCACAATTTCCTGTGTTTCTTATCTGTACAGTTACTATAATCATACTTCTTTCCTACCTCACAGAATTAATTTTAATATGTAGAAGATACACAAACAGCAAAATGAATGATAGATGTCATATAAGAACTAGGCTTTTGCCACTCTCCACCACAATGTTAAGTTAAGGAAATATAGCTTAAACTAAACTATTACATAATGAGTGCATCTATACATGAGCTTTATTCATGCGTCGACCAATTAGCTCTGCAGTAAAGCATCCCATGTGCACCAGTATTAGGGCACAATAAATTAATTAACTCTGCCGTACGACAGTACTGCTGGGGAAAGTACAGTCTTATAGTGGAGTACTTAACTCTGCCAAAACATACATGTAGATGGTGACAAGGGCTGGCTGGGGCAC
This sequence comes from Crocodylus siamensis, assembly GCF_052110815.1. Classification (NCBI taxonomy): domain Eukaryota; kingdom Metazoa; phylum Chordata; order Crocodylia; family Crocodylidae; genus Crocodylus; species Crocodylus siamensis. Next base: position 342,426,989 of record NC_143395.1, on the reverse strand, counting down.
AAGATGCTAAAGTGCAAGGGCTCCCCACTGCCTAGCTCTGCATTTTTGCACCCTTGTGCCCCAGCCCCTCCACTGCCTGATGCTGCCACCTGAAGCCCAGGGCTGACACCCCGGACCTCCTGCCAGCCTGGGGCTGCTATGCACTGGCTCAAACTGCTGTGGTCCCGGGTGCATGTGCAGGTGCTGTGCCCAGGAGCAGCTGACTCTAGCACAAACTGCACCAGTTTATCATGTCACCTCAATGGCATATGTAGATGCACTCAATGAGTGCAAAACTGGTTGGAAAACTATGCTCCCTGTTAAACTGAGAGGAAGTATGAAGTAGAATTCTCCAGGGTCTACCCTGGATCCCATCATATTCAATACCTTTATTTACAATTTCAGAAGACATAATTGAACGCATATTTAGTATAATAAATCTGCCACTGACAACAAATGGGTAGGTTAGCAGACTATGGAGAATAGGTTTAGGAATAGGAAATCACCTTGATAAACCGGGAAAATGGCTTGAAATAAATTCAAGGAAATTCAGTTAAAACAAGTGTAAAGTATTAAGGCAGTACAATCAAATGCACAACTATAAACTGAGAAACAACTGGTTAGGTTGCAGTAATGAGCAAAGGGCTTGCAGATTACAGTGCATCACAAACTGAATATGAGTTAACTGTTGCAGAAAAAGAGATATTAGCCTAATGAAAATTATTAGTAGGAGTGTTATAAGTAAGTCAATGGAACTAATATGCGTCTATTCAGCATTGGTAACACCACCTGAAATACTGTGTCTAGTTCGGGTTACCGCATTTCAAGGAAGAGTAGACAAACTAGAGAGAATTCACAGGACAGCAACACAAATAATCAGAAGTCTAGAAAATATGATTTATATGGAAAAACTGGAGGAACTGGGATTATTTAGTTTGGAGACAGGAAAATAAAGGGCTGAAGAGAAACAGAGGTGGAGACAAAGTGATTGCTCCATAGCTGTACAAGGGTAGAGCTGGGAAAAAAATAAAGGTCTCCTGGCTCCCAGCCTAAAGCCTTATTGAAGAAGTGACTCTATCCCTGTTTTGGCTGCCAAACACTTCAGCAACCTGATTTTTTATTTACCTGCCTGTAAATTTATAGTAACATCCACTTATTGTTTCTGTACTTGCTACTGTGTCCATGGTGAGCAAAAGTTATTGCATGAAAACTGTTTTGAGAATTCATGGTATAGTGAATTGTTATAATCAGCACAGTAGGTACTTCCTGCAAAGTCCTACCTGTGTGTGTCCTTCGGTGAGCCTTCAGATGAGAACTTTTTGTGTACACTTTGTTGCATCCTTCAAAATCACATCTGTGGATGCGTCGTTTCCTGGAGTCTGGGGATTCAGATCTTCTCTGGCGTCTTGTGCTCTCAATACTGAATTGTGAAATTGGACTGTAAAATATAACAACATTAAAAAAAATTAGGCAGGAGATTATCATACATATTGGGCATCAAGTGTTACTGAAAAATTAATAGACTACAAAGATAAAAATGTTTATTGTGTTTTTTCTAGTTTTGACTCCTGAGAAACACAGAACATAAACCATTCCTTCTGTGCATAAATACTTATTTGAACTAGATGTAAGCTTTTGAGAAAATGAATCCAGATTTAAGTTAAAAATTTCCCATGATGAAGAACCTACTACAAACCTTTATAAGCCCCTTCAGTGGTTAATTATTTTTACTACTACATATTTGAGCTTAATTTCTAGTCTGGATTCAACTAGCTTAGAGTTCTAGCCTTGATCATGTTATAGCTTTGTCTACTAGAGTGTTATATTTTTTATTATTTTTGAGGTTCTGTTTTCTCAGGGACATATGTATTTGTAGTGAAGGCTACCTTTCATTCTGAACCTTCTGTTTGATAAAGTAGGTCAGAAGTGCTCAACCTTCTGTTCCCACAGGCTTGAGTGGTGCTGGGCCAGTACACAGGCTGGATTCCAGTGGTGGGATCAGTTTGTGAGCCTGATCTAGTGTGGGGTTGGTCCGTGGGTGTAATCCAGTGTTCTGGCCTGGCCTTGTGCCAGATCTGGCCACAACCTGACCCTGTTTATTGGACCCAGGGGCAGCTGGACCCTGTGCACTGGCCCAACTTCATACATCAGATCTGGCTGCAGATTGACACTGTATACCAGTGTGATCAGCAGGGATCCTGGTTTTCTCTGGTTAAAAAAATAAATCCCCATTCTTCAGATTAAAAAAAGTAACCCAAAATCCACATTTTTCCGTGATTAAAATGAAATCACAGAAAAATGTGGATTTTGGGTTACTTTTTTAATCCGAAAATTGGGGATTTTTTTAATCAGAGAAAACCAGGATCCCTGGTGATTAGGACCATGTCATTTGGGCCACATGGTTCCAAAGGGGACTAGAAATGTATCAGTGGGGCAGCATTCATCGCTGTGACTCTGGAACCTGGAGTTCCACAGGGAACTCCATGCCCCAGATGACACTGCCCTTCAGGCTGGACATTGAGCACCACTGAACTAAATAGATTGGGATCCTGGAGTCTCTCACTGTTTACAAAAGCCTACTACATTACATTTATTGTGCTCATGGCTCTTCTCTGAACCCTCCTCAGTTTCCCTATACACAATATGTAACAAAGAACTAGACAGTCATCCAGCAAAAGTTGCATCACTGCCAAATGCACAACTAACGCAGCTTATTATTCTTGCTTGATATTCCCCTGTTTACATATCCAAGATTCACATTACAGTACCTCATTTGGCAATCTCATTACAAGTTCATATTCAGCTGATGTCCCCATAGTGTTCAAGCCTTTTTCAGAACACAGTTCCTCATCATATCTGACCTATATTCTTTGTTCCTAGGTTTATGACTTCATATTTGGCTTGACCATACTGCTTTCTTGGATCCACCTTAGCAAGAGATTCAAATTGCTCTGCACCGGTAGTTGTTTTTCTTCATAATTTACCATTTGTCCAACCTTTATGCTACCTGTATATTCTATGTTAACCGCATCAATAACAACTGTATGTTTTCCGCCAGGTCACTTATTACAACAAAAAAATGCTAAATGACATTTAAAACGAAGACCTTTGGGCTTCCACAAAAAATACACATTTGAGCTAGTGGGTGAGTCTCCATGAGACATTTACTAGAGTTCACTAATCAGCTGTGAAGTAAATGTCTCATGTCTACACATGCAGTGCTATTAGGATGGAGGAAACTAATTAACTCTGCAGTAGGTTAGTGCTTGTGAATACAAGTATTATTCTCCTGCAGAATGTTTCACACTGCAGCAGCACATGTGTAGATGTTGATGTGGCTGGCAGGGACATGAGAGTGTTTCAGTGTGGGGGCTGCCTGCCAGCTAGCCCTGCCCTGGAGCACCCTCATGCCCCAGCCAGCCCCTTCGCAGCATGTTGAACTGAGTCAGAGCAGCTAGGGGGCAAACTGACCCCTCCCCTGGGCCTCCTGCTAGCTGGGGCTGCTCTTTTCTGGCTCAAAGTGATGCAGCCCCAGGCTCATGTTCAAATGGTGCACCCAGGAGCAATAAACTCCGGGGTTTGCTGTTTTGCATTAATTGCACATATAACTGTAACCAGTTTAATGTATGTATCAGGTGCCATGGTAGCTTTACTCTAGTTTCTTAATCAAAAAGGTACATGATACTAAGCAAAATGCTCTACAAAAGCTTATTGCATCAATGCTATTAAACAAATTTGTGATATTATAAAAATATAAAATTACTGTGACAATATCTATTTTTTCATAAATCCATATTGACTGGTATTGACTATAGTTTCTTCCTTTAACTGATAATTGAGTCCCATATCAACAACTCCATTATTTAATCCAGGAATGATGTTGGGCTGACAGGCCTAACACTACCTAGTTATCCAGCTTACTCATTTTAAAAATTGATATAAAAGTGGATTTTCTTCAGTCCTCTGCAACTTTAGTAGTCTACATATCTCCTCAGACAACTCTTTTAGAACTCCTGGATATAAAGTTATCAAATCATAGAATTCAATACTCTGTATACAAAGCAGTTTCCTATATATATTATTTTTAAGCATTATTTTAATTCGGAGTTTCCCATGCTAATTTTTATACTTTTTGAGAAAGTCAAAGCATTTTCTTATATAGTTTTTTTGTTTTGTGTGTAAGATAACCCTAAGCATCAAACTAACAAAGTTCTTTCTTGGGAATATATATATACACATGTGCACACATACACAGATCTATCTATCTATCTATCTATCTATGTGTGTATGTGTGCACGTTCATGTTTGAGAGTGGGTGGGTGCACGTACTACCAGTGGCTGTATTTCAAGGAGACTATTTAAAAAAACAGACGAATCCTTGCACTTAAAACAAACTAGCTAAATTAGCTATACCAGTTATTTAGCTACTTGACAAGAATAGGAATAGCTACCAGGGCCCCTGCCCGAGGGGTGCGGCCTTCCCGGGACTTGTCTGAGGCCTCCACCCAGATGGAGCCCACGGGGGGGCTGGCATTCCCCAACCCCCTGGCCTGCAGGAGCTGCCCAGCAGGGCCTGGGGGGGCAGGGACTGGGGACCCCCACACCTGTCCTGTAGGCGCCCGCCTTAGGGCCCTGGAGGCGTGGGTGATGGAGCTCCAGGAGGAGGTTAGCAGGCTGAGGGGAATCTGAGAGGCAGAGGAGGAAATTGACAGATATTTTCTTTCCCTGCAGGGTTGTACGACCAAGGAGTGCCCTCCACTGTTAAGTGGCAGACGGTCACCTCTCGTGCCAGGGCTGCTCGTAACACGGCAGCACCAGTTCCTCCAGTCTGGCTGGAGAACAGGTACGAGGCCCTGGCAGCCCTGGAGGAGGAGGACAAAACCGAGGCGGAGGCAACTCCATGCTCACTGCGTCCCGAGCAAGCTGAAGGAGACAAGCAGGCCAGGAGAATGAAGCATCGCATGATTGTCATTGGCGACTCCATCCTGAGACTGAGACTGGGACTCCTCGGCATGTGAGGTCTACTGCCTACCTGGAGCGAGGATTCAGGACATGAAAGGGATGCTCCAGACCATAATCCGGCCCACCGATTATTACCCCATGGTCCTAGTCCACGTGGGCACTAATGATACGGCCAGGAGCACCCCTGATCGCCTCATGAAGGACTACCACGCTCTGGGGCATGTGCTGAGAGAGATGGACGCACAGGTGGTTTTCTCTTCTATCCTGCCAGTGAACGGACGAGGCAGACGGCATGAAACGTGCATCGCAGAGACCAACTGGTGGCTACAGCAATGGTGCTTTGAGGTGGGCTTTGGCTTCCTCAGCCATGACCGGCACATCACGACGAGAGACATGCTTGAATGGGATGGGCTCCACTTTTCCCTTAAAGGTAAGCGTGTGTTCTCTTCTAGGTTGGCGGACCTCGTCCAGCGGGCTTTAAACTAGGCTCGTCGGGGGAAGGGGAAGATGAAGGCGGAGGAGACATCAGACTGCCAGACCAAACAACACCCACAACTACAGCCCCGCCCAGCCCAGCGAGCGAACAGGTAAACAATGGGGGCCAGGGCAATGCTGGGACTAGGGGGGCAGTACACACATCCACAGGAGGCCTCAAATGCCTCTACACAAATGCTCATAGCATGGGAAACAAGCAGGAGGAACTTACCCTCCTGATGGCTGACACCAGCCCGGACATAGTGGGGATCACGGAAACGTGGTGGGACTCTACGCATGATTGGGTGGTGAATGTCAAGGACTATAAGTTGTACAGGAGGCACAGGATAGGAAGGAGAGGTGGGGGCGGGGCACTCTATATCAAGAAGGAATACACCTCCTCGTCAATTAGCAAGGAGTCAGAGGAGGGGCACTCTGAGGTGCTTTGGGTTAGAGTACAAGGCAGTCAAGGGGAGAGAGACTTAATGGTGGGGGTCTACTACAGACCTCCCAACCAGGGGGAAGAACTTGACCAGGAATTCTTGGGTCAGCTCACGGAGGTAGTGAAGGCTAAAGATGTGGTAGTCATGGGGGACCTGAACTTCCCGGATATCTGCTGGGAGGAGCAGTCAGCCAGGTCTGGCCGCTCACGTAGGTTCTTAGACAAAGAGGAGGACCTCCACATAGCCCCACCAGGGGGGACGCCTTGTTGGACCTGGTACTGGCCACGGGTGATGACCTGGTGAGGGGGCTGTGGGTGCTCGACCACCTGGGTGACAGCTATCATCGCCTGCTGGAATTCACCATCCAGCGCAAGGTGACAAAGACATGTAAGGCAGCAGCCCTAGACTTTAGGAGGGCAAACTTCAACAAGGTAAGGAGGATAGTTGGGGATGCACTGAGGTCCCTGAGGGGAGGGGAGCCAGATGTCCAAGGAAAGTGGTTGCTCCTTAAGGAGGCAGTCCTCCAAGCCCAAAGAAAGGTAATCCCAATGAGGATCAAAGGGAGCAGGAGAGCACACAAGCCTCCATGGCTCACTAAAAGCATCTGGGAATGTCTCCTTGCTAAAAAGGAGGCGTATACCCAATGGAAAGAAGGGGTCATCACCAGGGATGACTATTCTGCAGTCACTCAGGGTTGCAGGGGGGCAGTTAGGAAGGCCAAGGCAGAGATGGAATTAGGACTAGCTTCTCAGACTAAGGACAATAAGAAGTCCTTTTTTAAATACATAGGGGGCAAAAAGAAGGTCCCGGGTAACGTGGGGCCCTTGCAGGAAGTGTTGGGAAATTTGGTCATCACACCAGACGACAAAGCTAATATGTTTAATGATTTCTTTGCCTCTGTCTTCCTAAGTAGGGACCAGAACAGCCACCTCCCTGCTGGGTCCCCCTCGGGCCCCAGGGGAGGTACACCTGGGCCAAAGGTTAGCGTGGAACTAGTTAGGAGGCTTCTGGAGGGGCTGGACGTGTTCAAGTCAGCGGGCCCAGACGATCTCCACCTTAGAGTCCTAAAGGAATTGGCTGAGGTCATTGCAGGACCCTTGGCACGGCTTTATGAGCACTCGTGGTGCTCTGGCGTGGTCCCAGAGGACTGGAGGAGGATCAACATGGTTCTCATCTTCAAAAAGGGGAGGAAGGAGGACCCATGAAACTATAGGCCAGTTAGTCTTACCTCGATCCTAGGCAAGCTGTTTGAGAAAATTATGCTGGCACACATCCAGGAGGGGCCAGCAGGGGACTGCATGCTTAGGGGCAACCAACACGGGTTCATCAGTGGCAGGTCCTGTCAGACCAACCTGGTGGCCTTCTATGATCAGATTACCAGATCATTAGATGCAGGGGTAGCAGTGGATAGAGTCTTCCTGGACTTCCGGAAGACCCCGTTCTCATTAAGAAACTGGGGGACTGTGGTGTTGACACCCACACAGTCAAATGGGTTGCCAACTGGCTGGAGGGCCGCACCCAGAGGGTGGTAGTGGATGGGTCCTTCTCAACCTGGAAGGACGTGGGCAGTGGGGTTCCGCAGGGCTCGGTCCTCGGGCCCGCACTGTTCAACATCTTCATCAGTGATTTGGATGGGGGCGTAAAAAGCACCCTGTTCAAATTTGCTGATGACACTAAGATGTGGGAGGATGTTGGCACACTAGAAGGAAGCATCAGGCTTCAATCAGACCTAGATAAGCTACAAGGGTGGGCGTATGAGAATAGGATGGGATTCAACACAGACAAGTGCAAGACTGTTTTAGGTTGGACATAAGAAAAAACTTCTTTACTGTCCCAACCACCAAGGTCTGGAATAGTTTCCCCACCAGAGGTGGTGCAAGCACCTACTCTGGACACTTAAGAAACATTGGGATGCTTATCTTGCTGGGATCCTTTGACCCAAGCTGAATACCTGCCCTTCGGGCAGGGGGCTGGACCTGATGATCTTATGAGGTCTCTTCAAGCCCTAATGTCTATGAAATCTATGAAAGCTAAAGCAGGCCCAGGGCAGGGGGGACTTGATGATCTGTTCAGGTCCTCTCCGACCCTAGAAACTAGGAAACTATAAGGTAGGCAGGCAGGAAGGAAGCTCCCCTGTATCAGAAAACAAATCCTAAACCACAAATACCAAATAGGCAGAAAATACTGCGTGCACAAAATCATATAAGTATTATCTTAAAAAGCATGTTTATTATTCTTTTCTGCATGGGATTTATGATTTGCCTTAGAAGTTTCCTTTGAATGAGGCATTCAAGTCCTGGATGGTTCATTCTGTTTGAATGTTATGTTCAGTGAGAGGAGAATTAAGTTTATAATATTGTTGTGAGTTCTAGGTCTGAGTAAAACAAATATAGAGCATAATCAGAAGTTAAGATATGTTATCATAAATTGACATTTGAACAGTTTAGGGGTGGGGGGCAGGGGAGGAGAGAGGAAGATATGAAAGAAAAGGTATGGCAGACGTGAAAAAGGATCCACATTGCTCCCCTTTTAGGTGCTCAGTACCTCACATGGGTAAAGCTCCTGCATTCCAGAAGCAAGGCATAAAGTAGATGACAACGCATTTCCTTTCCATCTAGGAAATCACTTATAAATAACGTCATCTTCTTAATGACCTGAGTGAGAGGGAGGGGTGTTAAGTTACTGCTAACCATGAGTTGTACCTGTAATCCAAACATTGTAGCTATTTCAGCAATGTCAACTAAATAATGCACCAACCAGCCATAAAAAGCCATATAAAACAATGTTAAGCCTAAGCCTAAGTACAGACAGTCAAAAAGTCTGAGGCTAAATCGATTCAGTGTTTGAAGGTTAGTCTAAACTGCACCTGATCTAAAATGTTGCTGCTTGCTTGTGCATCAGCCTTCAACATCTGTTGAACCTTATACAGCAACTGTGATGGCATGGGATACAGGTGCGATGGAGGATACACACTGACACTCTGAGGCAGGCAGGGAATAAAACCCTCCAATGGGCAGGTAGAAAGAAACTGTCCCTAGAAGAACTGCCTGAGGTATCAGATTGGAAAAGAAAATCTGGAACCTATGTTTCTCAGAAAAATATTGTCAGATGTATCAGCTCAGCTGGTTTTTAAAGGGCCATTTTCTTCCCACCCAGGGTTGGGGTTTAACTCTTTGCTGGGTCATCCCAAGTTAGGCATTATGGGTATATTCTGGGACACCGTGGCTGAGTGTCGTGGCTCAGCATCAAAATTACACCATATTTAACTTTGTTTAACTAACAGTCAGAATTTGTGTCTTAATGTCAATATTATGGTTTTTTTTTTCTTAATTAACTTATTTTAATGCCCATATAGCTCATGTAAAAACTATTGCAAAGATGGGACTACTCTTCTTAGATAAGCAGCAACAATAACCATATTTGTTACCGCACAATTAAACCGTAGGTGAAACCAACACAATCAAATCTTGTCTAGACTTAAATGTTTTGGATAGCTTCCAAAACTACATCTCTGGTGTTCAGGCTCAAGTATTTAGCAGGCTGAATATCTCTCTCTGACATGAGGCCAAAAAAAAGCCTTCACATGATAATGAAAATTTAGACTCAACCAGCAGATGGCCCTCTAGTCCTCCAAGATGACTTGTGATCTGCTCTGCATACAACATGGAATAGACTTAATATTGCTTTTCCCTTCTACCAACAGTATTTTTTTTTATTTCCCAGGTGTTTTGCTTCCCTTTTTGTACTGAGCTGAGAAAACCCTCTGCCCAGACAGACAACCTCCGACTGTTAAGAACAAGTGCTGTTGCAGCCACTTTTGCATTGTTCTTCAGTTTTTTTAGGAAACAGGCAGACCTGAACTGGTTGAAAATATGATTTACAAGAGGTGGACCCTGGGCTATGGATTTTGCTTTCTATGCAAAGGTCTCCCCACAGTCAGAAATGTCAGACGGCCGTGACAGAGTGAGCCTGCTGTGTTTGGGTTCTACCACGCTAGACCTGCAGACTGTTTTCCTTTGTCTGAACAGATTTGTCTTTCCTCTGTTTGTCTAATAGACATATTTGGCATAGCTTCTCTGTCTGTACCCCTTTTGAACAATGCGCCCTTGTGGCCTTCTTGTCTTAGATGTTGAATGGGAGCATTTAATAACTTTCTATTGTCTCTAATCTGGTAGAAATGGGACACTGCCCTGATAACATATGGCTGAGTTCACTCATATTAAGGCACTTAATAGTAAGGCAATTTCATAGTTTCAAGTACATGTCATAGATATTCATAGGATTACATCACAAGAACCAAATGTAAAATCTCTCTCTTTGATACAGCTTTCCCTCCACAAAGTCTTTTCTACAGGGCTAGGGATAGAAGTTACACATAAACTGGTTTAAGTGCTCAGAAACTGGTTTAAACCTGTAACAGAACAGAAGTTCAGTGCACATATATCAGTTTCAAAATGGCTGAAACTGGTTTAAGATAAACCTGGTTGAATGTAGTATCAGACTTAACTGATTTGGGTCAAACCAATGTACGAAACTTCTGGCCAACACCCCTTCCAGGTTTGAGTTGAATCAGAGTCCCCCAGCATCCCAGCATGCTTTGCCCTGTGCTGGGCTGTGTTGTCTGTTCCAGACAACAGTGCTGTCCCTGCCCCTCTGTGGTCTAGCTAGAGCAGGGGCGGAGGTGTGGCCAGATACTGGCCTGGCATGGCCACCTAAGGTGAAGGGGGCAGGGAGGGGAGGGGTTATTCCTCCCTTCCCGCTCCCTTCCTCCCCTCTCCACCCAAGCACTGCAGCTGGGGTCTGCCTGGCCAGGCAGGGAAGCCCGTCAGGGTAACCTCCCCCGACCCGCCACTTCAGCGGCAGGACAGGGGCATGGCCAGAACCGGGCAGCTGGCATGGCCTTGCCATCCTCCTGCCTCACCCGTGGCTGAGGCTGAGGCTGGGGCTGGGGCTGAGCCAGTCCAGACCAAGGGCGCTGCTGAGGGCAGGTGCGGAGGGGCCAGCCCAGGCGGGGTTGTGAACTGTGACAGCCCAGCCCGGCAGCATGGGTGGTGGCTAGCCAGACAGTGGGATCCCCAGGCTGGCTCAAAAATGCCAGCGAACCCAGAGCCTCGCAGCCACCTGCCATGAGGGCCCGTGTACCCACAGCCACTGCCACATCCTCTGACCTGTGCAGCACCCGATCAGCTGCAGCGGCACCACAAGCTGCATGCAGGCTGAGGCCAGTGCAGCTGTTCTGCCTCCCTCACCTCCAGCTGCCACTGCCACTACTGCTGCTGCTTTTGCCCCTGCCATGCCATTCAGCCCAGAGGCTTCTGCAGAGCTCATGGAGATTGGGCTTTAGCTCCCAGACACATTCCACCCACTCTGCCCACCTGCAGAGGCCACTTATCACGCTAGGCAGGCAGAGCAGATGGAAGGTGTCTGGGAGCAGGAGGCAGAGCTCCATGTGCTGGGCAGAAGCCGCCAGGCTGAAGCTTCCCACCCACCCACCCAGAGAGGTATGGCAGGGGCAGAGGCGGTAGCAGCAGTGACAGTGGCAGCTGGAGGTGAGGGAGGCAGAAAAGCCTTGCTGGCCCCGGCCAGCATGCAGCTTGTGGTGTGGCTGCAGCCAGCTGGGTGTTGCACAAGACAGGGGGTGTGGTGGTGGCTGCAGGCACATGAACTTCCACAGCAGGCAGCTGCCAGGCTCCAGGCCCACCAGCATCTCCAAGCCGACCCAGGCAGCCCACTGCCTGGCCAGTTACTGCCCATGCCACCAGGCTGGGCTGTCACAGAACCACAGCTGGCTGGGAAGGACCCTGCCCTGTGGTCTGGCTCAGCTGGCTGTGGCTCCATGACAGCCCTGCATGGCCTGGGTGCAGGGAGCTGGGAGCAATCCAGCTGCACAGCTCCCATGGCCCCAGGCCAAGCCACAGGCCACTGGGAAGGGGCTGACCCTCATGGCCCAGTTTGGGCTGGCCCCTCTGCAGCCACCATCAGCAGCACCCTTGGGCTGGCTTGACTCAGCTCCATAGCCCTAGGCCTGGGTGGATGACAGGGCCATGCTGGCTGGCTCTGGCTAGGCCCCCCACCACACAAACAACAAGCAGAGAGGAAAGCTATGCAGACCCTGGCTGGGATCCCAATGCCCATGCCTGAGAGCAGAGACAGGAAAGTTTAATCCCTCTCCCTGCCCCCCTTTGCCTGAGGCACTGCCTGGGCCAGTGTCTGGCCTCCGGGACAAGCCTGGCAAAGGCTACTTCCCCCCTCCCCCTCCAGGCACACCCTGGCTGGGGTCCCTACAGGCCAAGGTTAGGGTTTAACCCCTCCCTAATCATACCTGGCAGCCTGCCAGGGCCTAGCCATGCCCCCCAGGTCAGCTTCCCTCCAGCCTTCCAGCTGCTGAGGAAAGGAAGGGAGGGCTGCTCTAGCACCTCCTGGCTTCTAGCCTGAGCCACTGCAGGTATGTGCCTGCATTTCCAGAATCAAAAGTGAATAACATTCACTTGCAAATCAGTTCAAACTATGCAGGCTAGAGTAACCTTCAGTGATTGAATCAGTACGGCCTTGGGCTTTTTGAATTTCTGTCCCTAGCCCAGGTGTCCTGGATGTACACAGAAACAACAACATTTCTTATAACACAGAACAGAAATAAAGTGGGAGAGATTATATTTGTTGTACCAGGAGGTATTCGGCTGGTGATACAGGATATGAATAAGTAGGAAAAGAGAAAGACATTTTTCTATAATCCTATACTGGTGATTGAGCATTTGGAAATCTAGCTATTTCACATAATACTACTTGTGAGAAGAAAGGCAATGATTGTAAATCCTCCTAATACTGATAAAAGAAAAAAAGAATTATAAAATGAGAAATTTATGACTGTAATTATAGCATGTTCCTGGGTGTTACATAGTAATAATGCATAAATTTAGCAATGTGAATCTCCTCACTTATATGCAGTGAAAGTGCATGGCAAATGAAATAAAAGCATAACTATCAGATATAATGTGCCTGTATTCAGGATTATAATGAGCATCTGAAGAAATTCCTTGGATCTCTAGAATTCTTTCCTAATTCAAAAATTAAACCTCGGGCTGAAAGATGTAGTAGTTTTGGAGTCCTCAACACTTATGAGAATTAGGCCACTTCAGTGTCTAAATATGGATTGAGGAATCCATCTGCTTCATTTTTTAAAGGCCTGCCCTTGGGTCTAGTGGTAGAGTGACACCTTCAGAGCAGAGCAGCCAAGCATTCAAGCACTGCATGACTGGAGGCCCTGTTCTTCCATGTGACTGTTTTATCTCCCTCCTGCTGAGGCTAAGTTGGGATGAAACATGTGACAGCTCTACTCTCCTGCTGCTTGTCTTCACTGCTGGGCCAAGCCAGGATAGAGAAAAATGTGGCCCTGCCACTTATGCTTATTTATTCTCATTTGTTTCTGAATGAGACACAGATATATAAAACAGCATGTAATGTTCTTGTGGGGTTGCAAACTTGGCATTCACAGAACTTTCCATTTTTGGAGCCCTACAGATACATATAATAGACTGCTATATGCTTCTATCATTGTTTTCTAAGAGGGTGAACAGAGATGCTTTTCCAGGTCCCAGGATCTGAAAATATATTCCTTCCCACAAAAAATAAAGAAATTTTTTTGCAAAAATCTTGTTGGTTTAATAAAAGATGTTACCTCTGTCCACAAGCCCGGATTGCTTTTTCCTCTGGACCAATACAGAGGAACTGGCTATAACCTGGACACCTTCCTTCCCACCAAACATTTATAGGTTAACACACAATCAAAATTTCTTCCTTTCAAAGCATAAAGTAGCCTTATTTTTTTCTCAGCTGAAAGTGGAGGCTTACGTAGTGTATTGCTTAAAAATGCTATAAGTACACCCTATCATTTGTTTCCCCGAATAAATTATTTCTTTCATTTTAATCTATGCTATTTATAAAACTTCAACCATTTTAGTAGGGAAGGTCCAAGATCCTATGTTAGTCTGTCTTGTCCTTGTTTAATTACCTTCATTTAGTAGGTTAGATTCAACACCTTCTTTTGAAGTAATACTATGTATAATTATTTTCTATATAAACTCTTTAACAGTATTCCCTTATCATCCATTCATCTACATGTATATATATCTAGGAATGCATATATATATTTCATCTATATTTTTTATTTTATTCTAATATTCTAGGCATCAGTTAATACATGTTAACATCTGATATTAAAAGATATCAAACAGTGTTTTAATTTATTATAATAAAATGAGTAGCATGCATTTTCCTTTTAGTGGCATCTACTGTGGTTAGTATAGTTGAAAGATATTTTTTCACTAGGAAATCAAAATGAAGTTTTATTAACAAATAAAGATGGAATCTGGCTATATATGCAAGCAATGCAAACAATAAAAGCTAAAACTATATATCAAGTATAACATAGAGAGATGTGATGTTTTGAATGCATTCAGAATAGCCAGAAAATAAAAGACAGTACACATTTCTGACTATAGTTTTATCCATAGCACTCTCTATCTGTAGAGATAAGGCATAACTGAAGATAGCCCAGTATATCTCACATTCATATCCAATGGAGAACTTGCATTGGAATAGTTTCTGTACCACTGGAAGCAGAGGCCCAGAATAGCATTTAATGGCTCTTTCAGGGCAGTATCCATCCCACTAACCAACACACCCTTTGACTTGTATTTTTCCTCCTGGTCCCATACATCTCCCTCACCAGGCTGTTCAGAGGGCTAGCTACAAGAGGAGGGCTGAATAAGGCTTTAAATGAAACTTAGCTTTTGAGCTGATTGTTCAAGCACTTTTGCTAGGAAATGTGAGATGTAAATTTACACTCTCTCTCTCTCTGGGCGAGGGGGAGATGATGGTTACTAGAACCTGAGTTTTCTAGTCCCTAGACAAGTATGCTAAGTCTTAGGCTACTGGGCCCATAAGGCAGGAGGCCCTCCTTCTTCCCAAGTGTAGCTGCTGAGAGACTAACATCCAGGGACTTGTCCAGCCTTATGAACATGTCTGCGGATTCTATACTTCCCTGCAGCTGCCTAACCATAGTATAGCACTACCAAACAGTAGTGGTGCATGGGTCATGCTGAATTGCAAACTGTGCAAAACATCAGGTGCATGGCTACTTTTCTTCTGCACATTCACTACCAGCTCTCTCTACTTCCTATGTACTAGGTATGAGTATATGCTGTCAAGAGTACCCCAGGTTAAAAAACAGGTGTCACACTTGACTGATCCAAGTCAAAATCTGGGGGAAAAAAGAAGAGCAGCATAGCCCCTTTCAAATGTAGCTTGTCCCTTGAATGAATGGCAGTTGACTCAAATAAGCTGTGATTGTTTCAGGAAAAAAGTATTAGCACATTTTATCTTACATGCTTCAGAGGTACTTAAAGTAGGAAAATGGGCTTGTGCATCTGTAGGATCCCAGAACAAAAGGCTTTCTCCTTAGAGAAATGTGACATCTGTCTTTAGCTCTAGAGTCATATCCATTTGGTCTGCAAATGAAGAAAGGGGATTAAATGTTCTTCTTTTTTAACATTAAGTGTACTTCATCTCTTAACCCCTTTTAAAAAAAATGAACAAGCCTATACATCACTGATTCCCGAGTCTTTCTGTCCAAAATTCTTTTCTAATCAATAAAGTGCCTGTTTTTCTCTGGGGTTTCCTCTCTCCCACTGAAAGAAAATTCCTGTAAGATAGAGAATATCTCATAGAGCTGCTATATTAATAAACCTCAGAAGATATTATGGACAGTATAAATATATAGTGAACCATCTATATTAACAGTAATGCTGAGTAATCCTGCAACAATTGGTCTTCATCAGAATTTAGCCTTTATTTGTTTTGTGTGTTAATTTCATTTGATTCCACAAAGTTTAAGTCTGATAACTATGCCCACCAAGTATTTTCTTTATGTAGACTGTGAGCTCCATGGGGCAGGCCTTTTCTTTTTCTGATTTGTACAGTGACTAGCATGACAAAGTCCTAATCCAGTTTACAGTAGGATTCCTAGGATCTACCACAAGATATGTATATAATATTTCAATTCTTCCCCAACCTTTCCCAAGATATTTATGGATCCAGGTTTTGTCATTTGGGAAGATACTACTATTTTAATACTTTTATTTATTTAGTACTTTACAAGTTCCTCCCAGCTTGAACTGTACACTGGGACAGAATTCTCTCCATAAGAATTTATCTATATCCCCAGGGCACAGAGAGCCTCAAGAAATGGTTGTTTGTTCCTTGTTAATATTGCATTGGTTCTTATGCATCCCATGGTACTTTGTGACCATGGTGTAGGGCAGGATTTGGCTGAGAACACAATATTCTCACCATCTCACTATCAGTACATAACTGGATTCATAACTGGTTAGGTCATCACTTTCAATAAGTAGTCTTCAACGGTTCAATATCTAGTTGGCACGAGGTATCAAAAGTAGGGTTCCCCAGGAGTCTGTCCTGGGTCTAGTATTGTTTTAAATCTTCATTAATAATTTGGAAAATGGTACTGAATTTATACTTAGCAAATTTGAGAATGACACCAAGTTGGGTGAAACTGTAGACACTCTGGAGGGTAGGGCTAGGATCCAGAATAGTCTGGATGGACTGGAAAAATGTTTTGCAATCAACCGTATGAAACTAAATTCCTGCACTTGAGATGGAATAATTGCATGCACAAATACTGACTGGAGAATGACTGGCTAGGTTTCAGTACTGCAAAGAAGGACCTAGGGGGTACAGTAGACCATAAGATGACTATGGGCCAACAGTATACTGGGTTGTATTAATGGGAGTGTTACTTGCAAACCAAAGGAAGTGATTCTTCCACTTTATTCTGCACTGGGGAAGCCTCATCTGGAATACTGTGTCCAGTTTTGGGTACCACACTTCAAGGACTGACTGGAAAGAGTCTAGCAAACAGCAACAAAAATGATTAGAGGCCTGGGAGGCAAGATTTATGATGAAAGGCTGAAAGAACTAGGGTTATTCAGACTAGAGAAGAGAAGACAGAGGGAGATTTGATAACAGTCTTCAAATACCTGAAGGACAATTATATAGAGGGTGGAGATGGGTTTTTCTCTGTGACTGTAGTAACAGGACTAGGAGCTGTGGACTCAAGTTGTACCAAAGGAAATCAAGATAGGAGATTAGGAGGAACTTTCTGACTTTAAGGGTGGTCAAGCATTGGAACAGACTATCTAGAGTAGTTGTGGAATCTCTATCCCTGGAAATTTTCACTAGCAGATTGGACAGACACTTGGCTGGGATGGGTTAGTCAAGGAGTTGAGCAGGGGGTTGAACTAGATGACCTTGTGAGGCCCCTTCCAGCTCTACTTTCCTATGTTACTTCAATACTTATCAAAGGTATTTCATGGTTGTCAAACTGTGCACAGTCATGATGTACATGCTGTACAAAGAAACCAGTGCAATCATATATCCTGAAATGCTATTTTTGTCACATTTGGAATTATTTCATTCATTCTCGTAATAAAAGAAATAGCACTTATAACTCAAAGGCTCCATCCTGTCTAACATATATCCCATGATATTTTTTGTAGGATTTGTGGTTAGTTCTTTAGTCAAAATTTCACATTTCATCAGATTTGTGCAGTGTACTAGCTGGCATCCACTTTTCAGCTTGCTGACAATCATGCTGCAGGGCCTCTGTATGTATAGAGTATAGTAGAGAAAAATTTCCAGTACTTGGACTAACAATATACAGATAGGGTGTATCTCCATGAGCAGGAATGTGTGTTTCCCTGGGGACAAGTAGCAGCGGCACACCTTGTGTCACTGCTACTTCTCCCCAGAGAACACCCATGCCATGCGTGCTCTGGTGTGTGTCAGGTTATCCCAGCTGGGGTAGGGAAGGCTGACCTGGGGTCAGGACCCCCAGGACCCTACGTAAGGCTGCTGGGGGCCTCTGAGAGTTGCAGCCTCGTTGCTCCTGCAGCAGGGTGCCTGGCTGGCATCTGGACTGTGACTTCGGTCAACCAGGCTCCAGTTTTGGGAGGTGTCTGCTGCCGGCACATGCTCCACTCCTTTTTTTTGGCATGTTTTTTTTTGACCACGGGATCTCCTGGGGTAAAAAAACCCGACACTGCACTGCAAAGTAGCAGTGCAGGAAATGCCTGTATGTGTGGTGTGGATGTACCCACAATGTTTAAGTAGTGTTGTAGCCACGATTGTCCAGGAAATATTTTTTCCTCACACCTGTAGAATAATGTATTCAAAAGCTTGTCTAAGTCTATCCCAGCCATGCAGTTGATCCAGTAAAAGTTATCACTCATAAAAATCTGTGCCTCTCAGATCTACAGGTATGTTATATTACCCTTTAAAATTATGTGGCACATGTTACTTCAAGCAAACTGCTATTGAGTATTCATAGGATAGCAGATAAGTAAAAAGCCAACAGCTTGAAACTGCATCACCAACAGGGATTTTGGTTTTCTCTGATTTAAAAAAATCCCCAATTTGCATTAAAAAAAGTAACACCAAATCCACATTTTTCCATGATTAAAGTGAAACACCAATATATCAGTACATATATCGTGGAAAAATGTGGATTTGGGGTTTCCTTTTTCACTGAAAATTGGGGATTTTTTAAAATCAGACAAAACCAAGATCCTTGATCACCACCTTCACCTCAACAGTACTTTTAGCCCTACCCCTACCCATACCCTATCTTTCCTATTCAGTCAAAAATACTATCCTAGAAAATGCACGGGTGAAATCCTGGCCTCAAGGATATTAAGAACAGCTTTGCTGATGACTTCAATCAAGTCAGAATATCACCCAAATCTACTCCATATTTACTGAGGGAAAACCTAAGTGAGGATGTGGCCCATTACATCAACTATGATTTTCCAAGTATGTTTATAAGATGATCCTAGTGATAATTTGATGATTTAATGAGATTCACTCTTCATTTGGTTGAAATATAATACAATGTGTTTCCCTGCACAATTTTTCCACTAACTCTAGGGTGTAATTCTCCTTTTGGAATATAAACTATTCAATTATTTGATGTAAAGCCTTTGAATATTTCTAAGATACTCTCTGTTTTCAGTACCCACTGTACTCAGATTATACAAAAACATCCAGCTGAACAAACCCTGTAAAATTCATATGAGTTCAACAAAACCCTGAATCCATTAACAGGCAATGAGCATATTTACAGGCTTCAGGAATAAATTTCTTTTAGATTTATCCCACAAGAACTAATTAGATACAACAGTTAGAAGTAATGCTGCCCTATGGTGGCATCATATATAGATAATTCATAATCTTTAATGTAACATTGCAATAAATGAATGTTTTATTTCACAGTGGGGTTTAATTGTCACAGCTACCAGATTAGTGCATGTCTTCAACTTGAAAATGTCAAGGGGGTGCCAGGTGGGGAGGGGTAGATTGAGGGAATTTCCATTTCTATGTACTAATGGTAACCTGTTCAGTTGCTGGATTCTTTTCAGGTGTTGTATTCTTTCCTTGGAAATGAATACCAGGCCTCTTTCCCACCTCTGTGATGGTAAGTTTACTCTGTTTTCAGTCAGAAGGCAGGGGAGAGTGACACCTTGTAGGCTAACTCGGTAGTTCTCAACTTATTTGCTATAGTGGGCCACACTTGCAGCTCTCAATGGCTAGGGACAGAAGTTACACATAAACAGTTTAAGTCTTCAGAAACTGGTTTAAACCTGTAACAGAATAGAAGTTCAATGCATGTAAACCAGTTTCAAAATAGCTGAAATTGATTTGAGATAAACCTGGTTGACTGTAGTATTAGACTTAACTGATTTGGATCAAATTGGCTTATGAAACTGCTGCCCCACACCCCTTCCTGGTTTATGTTATATCAGAGTTCCCCAGCATCCCAGTATGCTTTCCAGCCATGGGCTGTGCTGTGCTGTTTGATCTGCTGGAGTTGGAGCAGGTGCGGGGAGAGGCAGGCACTGCCTCCCTCACCAGACAAACCCCAGCTGGGTCCTGGAGCCAGAGGGGGGGAGGGGTTAAACCCCCTGTTCCCTGGTTAAAACCCCATTCCCTGAATGCAGAGCCACCCTGCCCTGCTAACCTTACTGAAAGTTAGTGTTGGCTACGGCTGTGGACTACAAATCCCAAAGGCACCAGGAAGAAGAAAGAAGTGGATGAGCAACCCTGCAGAGCCCTGCTTCTGTGATCCTGGACTGCAAATCCCAGAGACCTCAGGGGCAGCAGGAAGATTGAGTTTTAGGGAACACTCAGCCCATGGTGGCTCCATGCCAGAGGGGTATGCTCTAGTGCCCCCCAGAGCCTGAGCCATTGCAGGTGTGTGACTGCATTTTCTGAATCAAAAATGAATGTGCATCCAGTCATTTCTCAGTTTAATCCCTGCAGTTTAGACTAACCTGCAAAGACTGAATCAATTCAGCCTTGGGCTTTTTGACTGTCTGTACTTAGCCAATGTGTTATGTGGGTTGTACTTACACAACTTATTTCCTGTGTATCATTTTTAAAAATGTTTTGTACCTGGTATTTGACAGTAATGCAATACAAAACAATATTTAGTAATCAGTAATACTCATCTCATTTCTACTCTGTCAAATTCCTTTACTTTTTTTTTTAACAGGATGCCACATAGACCACAGCACTGTGCTGATTGGGCCATGGGTTGAGAGTCACTGGGCTCTTATACCTCTCTGAATTAGCTTTCATAAACAACAGCTTTGTTTGTCAGATGCAATGGACTGATTTGTTCTTTCTCCCTTTTCACTGTTAGGCTACAGGATTCATAGGGCCTGGTAGTTATTTATGCCACTACCGCTATTGTTCTTTTTCTCACGCTGCAAGCACAAGACAAAGAAAACCCTACACAGAGGAGAAACTACTCTACCTATTCATCCACTCTACCAGGTGCTTATCTCTTTATACCTCAGTACCTGTGGTTCTGTTTGAGCTTCAAAAATACGTATACAGAACAGATCTATTAGGTTATGTAGATACCTTTGCTGATTTAGGATTGTTGCCTATGTACATTTGTAAGTGTTTTTTCAAGTCTAAGTGATAGGTGGAGATGGGAAACGGTGCCTTACCCAGGACGTTCAGGATGCTGAAAGCATATTAATTTAATGATTAAAGGCACTGAATTGGGATTCAGAGGATCCTGGCTTGCTACAGATTGTGTGTATGACCTAGGGGAAGTTAACTTCTCCTTACTTCTGTTCCCCAGCTATAAAGTGGGGTTATACTGCCTCTTACAAAATCTATTAATAATTGTAAGGTGCTCGGATACACAGTGATCTGGACCATCTTGCATACCTAGATAGACAATGTCACCTCACGTTACTACATAGAACCAATACGGAGGGGCAGCAAAGTGTTTGTTCGTCAGCCTTTGGGTAAAAAAAGTAGTAGCTGTCTGTCTCCAGTGATCAACATCAGGCTAAGGGTATGGAGAAAGGGGTTTTGGGTGACGAATAATCTGTAATGTGGGAAAGAGGGTAATGGCAGTAGTGCCTGTGTGGTACTGGTGCTTATAGTAAAGAACCTGGACCTCTGATTTAGTCCTTGTATGAGAGAAGAGTTTGTTCATGAAAAGTCTGCTTTACCTCCTTGTAAACCTCTCCGACAGAATATTTTGCTTCAACATTGCTTTCTTAATTTAATCGGATGCTCACAGTTATACACGCTGATATATAACACAGCTGTAAGGTGTCACCATGGAGAAATATTCTTACCAACAGACAATTAAACTAATGTCTAAAGCAGCACCTTCAAATACACCTGTAACCTGGCATTCTCCGCTCACACTAAACAGAGACTGGCTGTTTTTAGCACTAGTAACATCCATAACTTTTTAAAGAGAGTTTTTTTAGTAAATCACAACAGCAGTTGTATTTCTTTTGGAGATAAACAGCATGTGGAATAATTCAACACTCTTCCTCTAATCCACCATAATCTCTCCTTGTTTACTGTCTGGAATTTTATAAACAGTACCAATCACTGAGTACAGCATTAACCAATGGTGCCAAAATATCCTTTAAGAACTGTCAGAGCACATACACTACAGCTTTCCTAACAGATTATGATTTTTTTAGGAAATGTAACACCTAATCTTAAAAAAAAAATCCCTGCACATATGTTGCCTTTAATAGAGCAGGCTACAGTAAAACTAAAAAGATTAAAAAATATATAAATTTTCCTACTGTGCTTCAGTCCCTAGCATATGGTGAAAGTGCAAATGTTACCAAAACATATTGGTGTCTGAGGTTGTTCATTTGGAAAAAACAGAGCCCTTCAGAACAGTCTGATACCGGTGTGATGGTAAAAATTGATAGAAAGGGCAGAAGGCATGTGAAGGCAGCACCAAGTCATAGATTGCTGAGATCAGAAGAGGCATTGTAACCATCATCAGGGATCCTGGTGATAAAAAATTCCTCATTTTTTAAAGTAAAAGTAACCCAAAATCCACATTTTTCCGTGATTAAAAAGAAACACCACTTATATATATATACATATAATATATAGATGGATAGATATATTCAAGACTATATATATATATATCTATATTAGTGGTGTTTCATTTAATCAAATAATGTGGATTTGGGTTTTTTTTTTTAATCTGAAAATTGGGGATTTTTTTTTTATCAGAGAAAACCAGGATCCCTGATCATCAGGCTACAGATTTTATCTGAAAACCTAGGCGTTCAATCATCCCCTTCCTGATACCTCCTCAAAAACTATTTCTTACTGGTGCTCAAACATATGATCTGAGATGGAAAGAACCTTCAATATTGCTA
The DNA here is from genome assembly GCF_052110815.1 of Crocodylus siamensis. Classification (NCBI taxonomy): domain Eukaryota; kingdom Metazoa; phylum Chordata; order Crocodylia; family Crocodylidae; genus Crocodylus; species Crocodylus siamensis. The sequence goes on along the minus strand of NC_143395.1, from coordinate 342,404,338 downwards.
TTATGGATTTTTAAAGATATGAATTAAGTATCATGTAGAATGATCAAGTATCATGAAGTGTGCCTCCCCTGACATCGTCTTGCTGGTACAAAATCTTCAGGAGCAGCCAATAATATAGGCTTCAGAGTGCAAGATGAATAGAATTAAGGACATGGTGCTTCTGACAAAGTATTTGCTAAAGTCAGTGCCAAGAGGCCGGGTTCATTGTTTCAGCTACTTCTTGCTCTTGTTACTATCTTTTCTACAAGAATGAGATGTCAGAATTTCAACATGTCTTGTGTTCACTAAATTATTGTAGTTTTCAGTACAGCTTTGACCTTTTTGGTGTCCTGTAGCTTGACTGGCAGATTATTCCTGTTCTTTCATATTAGGAACCCAACTGTTTTGGAAAAGATGAAGCAAGCAGACTATTGGTAACAAAAAATAGAATATGGTACCACTAAGATCAAAGAGACCCAGCATATTATGCTAGCCTTTATCAAACATATAGGCTTTACATTCTACTATCTCTTATTTGTGACATAGATTTGAGCAGTACCACAAAATAGGCCAACACTATTCTGTACCTATTAAGAACTTCTTTAATTTCAGCTTCTGCTGTTAAAAGGAAAAGATGTTGTGCCTTAGGTGTACAGACCCTAAACTTCTTTATGAACTTTTGGCTGGACTGGTCTTTAAAATACTGCAGTCGGGTTCTTCTTTACCATCAAGTCTTGAATTTAATATCCACTCAGAAATGTAGCACTACTGAGCAGATAGCCAGCCAACACATTTTATCTTAGAACCCATATTCTGCCATAATACACAAATGAATGTAAGGAACCATACAGATTAAATGTGCAATGTGGGGTTAATCTACAGGCATTCAATCTTAATAAAGTCAGGAAAGGATGCTCTCTACTGGGCAAGTCACTGGCTTGGGAGCTTGTTCAATTTCTGTCTGCTACAGATTTTCTACATGAGCTTCACAAAGACACTTAATCTCTCTATCCTTCAGTTCTCCATTTTTAAATAGGCCTACTATTATTTTCTCTCATCTCCACCCCTTGTGTAGATATATATACGCTGTGTGTGTGTTTTTTATTGTGTGTTTCCATAGGATCTAGTGCTCTGGGCCTCCAATCTTCCTTGGGGCTGCTAGGCATTTTTGTAAATCTGTTGTTACTATGCCTATAATAAAGAGATTATGCTGCAAAATCAATATTAAATCTCACCTGCGTTATAATAAACCAGATCATAAACCATTCAAGACAGACAACATAGCCAAGATACAGGTGGAACCGATATTTGAAAAAAACAACCCCACTTGCATATACTTTAATAGCCAGAAAGTGCACAAGTGCAACATGTTGACTGCAATATTTTGTGACAGATTCTCATCCTTAGTGAGAAATTCTCATACTTCAATGCTTGCCATAGATTAATATTTTTTTAAAGTTTTAATTCCTTAATTGCAAATTGCTGTCAGCCTGGAGACTGGTATTTCTGCTTTTTCTGCAGAACAGGAGCAGCCATGAGAAGCACTAGTACATTTTTTTCCACTTTATTTTGCCAGTACCCCTCAACACTTTAATCAGAACAATCACCTATAGTAGTCAGAGGGTATTTCAGTCCATATGTTATATTCTGGCGCTAATAAAGCTAATAGCAATAATCTCTTTTACTTTGTTGAGTCCAGGATTTCTCCTTTGGTCTTCAGGCACAGAATGTCAACAAGTTGCCATTCAGTACAAAATTCAGTGCAACTTTTTGTGAGATAAACAGCCAACTAGGCTGCAGAACATGGGATGAGACTATCAAATTTGTTTCAAATAGGTCACTGGACAAGCTGTGCAGATATTCTGATTCTGCAGATATGCACAAGATTATATATTTTCTCAGTAAAAAACCTCATGCAATTTTACCACAACTTCCTAGAGGCACAGGGCCTGTGTATTTTCTAATGAAATGTCAGTATGATTAGGAAAAAAACCACTATCTTATTACATGATCAGGCCTACAGTCCTGTTGAATGTTTTCATGTCAGATATACTCTAGCAGTCAAAATGTCAGCCAAATACCGGTGAGTGATTTGTGAAAGAGCTTCTGGAAAATGTTAAGTTTGTCCTAAGTGATAATTAAAGAAATCCTAAAAAGAACCAAGTATGCAGTCAGGATCTGTTTCTGTACCGCCTGCAAACTTGCCAGCTGCAAGCAACTAGAAGTCTCCATCTAACTCTTGAACAAGGAAGCCATTATTAATTGAACGCTAATAGGAAAGCAAGGCCTCTATTTAATATTCTGGCAAATATCCCTGCAAAAAGGTGGTACCATGATTTATATGCCATTCAAAGTTGTTTTCAAGACAGTCACTGAACTGAAGAAGAACCATTACAATACGTCAAACGCACATCAAATCCTATCTAAATCAATTGGGGCTGAAAGTATATCATTTGCTTGACATACAATAATTGACATGTCATATTATATTTGACATTTCAAGGACAGCGGTGCCCATTTAATAAAGACAAGTTAAAAAATAGCTTTTCTTGAGCTAACCAAACTAAACAAAAACATAATAAAGAGCTTTTTCAGAAACTAACTGAAAAAAATAAACTTTTGAAAAGACAAAAACTTCAAGTGCAGAAAAATAATGGAAGCAACAAAAAAGTGAATCTGACCAAAGGATAGTTTAGTTGACCTGAAAGAAACAGCAAGGAAATCCTTGCCCTAATGAATTCAACTGCAAAACTTTCATGAACTTCAGTGGGGCCAAGCATTTACTCATGGGGAAAATAAATGTATTTTTCAAACTACAATATACTTCCTAGGCATGAATAATGTTCTTAAATACTAAGTGGAACAGAACAAGGACTATTAAAAGAACTGTGAAATGAGTCCAGCAAGGCAGCAGCCCTGGACTTCAGGAGGGTGGATTTCAATGAGGTAAGTAGACTAGTTGGGAAGGCACTGAGGTGCTGGAGGGGAGGGGAATTGGGAGTCCAAGAAGAGTGGTTGTTCCTTAAGGAAAGAATCCTCCAAGCCCAAAGCGTGACAATCCCTCATGGATCAAAGGAGGCAAGAGTGCTCAAAAGCCTCCATGGCTCACCAAAAGCACCCACGAACACCACGAAGCCAAAAAGGAGGCGTACACCCAATGGAAGGGAGGGGCCATCACTAAGGAGGACTATACTTCCTAGGCTCGAGATTGTAGGCAGCTATTAGGAAGGCTAAGGCAGAGATGGAACTGGGACTAGCGACTTGGATCAAAGATAACAAGAAGTCCTTTCTTTAAATACATAGGGGGTAAAAAGAAGGTGCCAAATAATGTGAGGCCTCTGCAGGACATGTTTGGTAATCTGGTGGTAACACCAGATGACACAGCTAATCTCTTCAGTAGATTCTTTGCTTCCATTTTTCTGAGCAGGGACAGGGACATCTCCCCCTCCCTCTCTCCCCCTCCTCCCACTGGGAGTCTGGATGGACCCAGGGGAGGTGCTGCCAGGCCCAGGGTCAGTGAGGACCTAGTCAGGGAATTTCTGGAGGGACTAGATGTGTTCAGATCAGCAGGTCCTAACAATCTCCATCCCAGAGTGCTTAGGGTACTGGCAGAGGTCATTGCAGGACCTCTGGCACAGCTTTACGAGCATTCATGGTGCTGTGGTGAGGTGCCTGATGACTGAAAAAGGGCCAATGTGGTCCCCATTTTCAAAAAAGGGAGAAAAGAGGACCCAGGAAACTATAGGCCCATTAGTCTTACTTTGGTCCTGTGAAAGCTCTTTGAGAAAATTATCCAGGAGCACATCTGCAAGGGGCCAGCAGGGAGTTTATGCTTAGGGTAAATCAACACGGGTTCATTAGAGGCAGGTCCTGTCAGACCAATCTGGTAGTCTTCTGTGACCAGGTCACAAAAGGTTTGGATGCAGGTGTTGCAGTAGACGTAGTCTTCCTGGACTTTAGGAAGACCTTTGACACTGTCTCTCACCCCATCCTCATTAAAAAACTAGGTGTTTGTGGTGTTGAAGCCTACACAGTCAGATGGGTTGCCATTTGGCTGTAGGGCTGCACCCAGAGAGTCATGGTCATTGCGGGACCCCTGGCACGGCTCTATGAGCACTCGTGGTGTTCTGGCGAGGTGCCGGAGGACTGGAAGAGGGCCAATGTGGTCCCTATCTTCAAAAAGGGAAAAAAAGAGGACCCGGGAAATTACAGGCCAGTTAGTCTGACCTCAATCCCGGGTAAGCTCTTTGAAAAAATTATCCTGGCACACATCCAGGAGGGCCTTGCGGGGGAATGCATGCTCAGGGGCAACCAACATGGGTTTATCAGTGGCAGGTCTTGTCAGACCAACCTGGTGGCCTTTTACGATCAGGTCACCAAATCATTAGACGTAGGGGTTGCTGTGGATGTAGTCTTTTTGGACTTCCGGAAGGCTTTCGACACTGTCTCTCACCCTGTCCTCATCAAAAAGCTGGGAGACTGTGGTGTCGATGCCCACACGGTCAAATGGGTCGCCAACTGGTTGGAGGGCCGCACCCAGAGGGTGGTAGTGGATGGGTTCTTCTCGACCTGGAAGGATGTGGGCAGTGGGGTTCCGCAGGGCTCGGTCCTCGGGCCTGCACTGTTCAACATCTTCATCAGTGACTTGGATGAGGGGGTAGAAAGCACCCTGTTCAAGTTTGCTGATGACACTAAGATGTGGGGGGATGTGGGTGCACTAGAAGGGTGCAATAGGCTACAAGCTGACCTTGACAGGTTGCAACGGTGGGCGGATGAGAATAGGATGGGGTTTAACACTGATAAGTGCAAGGTGTTGCACATGGGGAGGAAGAACCGGCACCACACTTACAGGTTGGGGAACTCTCCTCTTGCCAGCACGGAGACGGAAAAGGATCTTGGAGTCGTCATTGACTCCACGATGAACATGGGCCGGCAGTGTGGGGAGGCAGTCAAGAAGGCCAATCGTACCCTATCATGCATCCACAGATGCATCTCGAGCAGGTCCAGGGAGGTGATCCTCCCCCTCTATGCGGCACTGGTCAGGCCGCAGCTGGAGTACTGCGTCCAGTTCTGGGCGCCACACTTCAAGAGGGACGTGGACAATATGGAAAGAGTTCAGAGGAGGGCCACTCGTATGATCAGGGGTCAGCAGGGCAGGCCTTATGAGGATAGGCTACGGGACCTGAACCTGTTTAGCCTCCACAAGAGAAGGCTAAGGGGGGACCTTGTGGCCTGCTACAAACTGGTCAGGGGGGATCAGCAGGTATTGGGGGAGTCCCTGTTCCCCCGTGCGCTGCCAGGAGTGACCAGGAATAACGGTCACAAACTGGCGGAGGGTAAGTTTAGATTAGATATTAGGAGGCGCTACTTCACAGTCAGGGTGGCTAGGGCCTGGAACCAGCTTCCAGGGGAAGTGGTGCAGGCTCCTAGCCTGGGGATTTTTAAAAGGAAGTTAGATGAGCACCTTGCCGGGGTCATCTGACCCCGGTGCTCTTTCCTGCTAAGGCAGGGGGTCGGACTAGATGATCTACCTAGGTCCCTTCCGACTCTAGCTACTATGAAACTATGAAACTATGGTGGACAGGTCATTTTCGACCTGGAGAGATGTTGGCAGCGGGGTTCCCCAGGGCTCAGCTCTTGGGCCTGCACTGCCCAATATCTTCATCAGCGATTCAGACAAGGGGGTGAAAAACACCTTGTTCAAGTTCGCAGATGACACTAAGATGTGGGAAGAAGTGAGCATGCTAGAAGAGAGGGACAGGCTACAACTAGATCTCAACAGGTTACAGAGGTGGGTGGATGAGAATAGAATGAGATTCAATACGGACAAGTGCAAGGTGTTGCACTTGGGAAGGAAGAACTAGCAGCATATCTACAGGCTGGGGAACTCCCTTCTCATCAGCACAGAGGCAGAGAAGGATCTTAGAATCACTATTGATTCCAAGATGAACAATGTGGGGACGCAGTTAGGAAGGCTAATTGCACTTTGTCATGCATCCATAGATGCATCATGAGCAGGTCCAAGGAGGTGATCCTCCCTCTCTATGCAACATTAGTCAGGCCACAGTTAGAGTACTGTGTCCAGTTCTGGGCGCCGCACTTCAGGAGGGATGTGGCCAGCATGAAGAGGGTCCAGAGGAGGGCCACTCACATGATTAGGGGGCAGCAGGGCAGACCATACAAGGAGAGGCTACGGGACCTGAACCTGTTCAGCTTCCACAAAAGAAGGCTGAGGGGGGGATCTGGTGGCCACCTATAAACTTGCCAAGGGGGCCCAGCAGGCAATGGGAGAGTCCCTGTTCCCCCGAGCACTACTGGGGGTAACAAGGAACAACAGTCAGAAGTTGACTGAGGGTAGATTCAGGCTAGATATCAGGAGGCACTACTTCACTGTCAGGGTGGCTAGGAGTTGGAACCAACTTCCAAGGGAAGTGGCGCTTGTCCCTACCCTGGGGGTCTTCAAAAGGAAGCTAGACAGCCACCATTTGACCCCAGCATCCTTTCCTGCCCATGGCAGGGGGTTGGACTAGATGATCTGCTTAGGTCCCTTCTGACCCTACCAACTATAAAACTATGAAACTATAAGTAAACTGTATGAGCGGCTCATATTGCAACTAGTCTTAACTAAATATGACAATGGTTGATCGCGTCTGAAACTACATGAACTCCCGTGCTTCCTATCCTGTAGCTGACCTGTGAGTTTCAAGAGGATCCAGAAAATAAAAAACAAAGTTGTACAGGAGTCATGAGCATGGATCCTGGTTTTCTCTGAGAAAAAAAAGAGCCCCAATTTTCAGATTTAAAAAAGTAACCCAAAATCCATTTTTCCAGGAGAAAAATGAAATACCACTATATATATAGTGGATCACAGAAAAATGTGGCTTTTGGCCTACTTTTCTTAATCCAAAAATTGGGGATTTTTTTTTAATCAGAGAAAACCAGAATCCTTGGTAATGAGAACAGTAGGAGAAAAGAGCTAATACTGGCATGCAGAGGAGAATTAGCCGGTGCAGACTGTGCCTACCCCCATTGAGATATCCCAGATCAATCATGCCTCCTGATTGATCTGGGTTACCTCAACACTCCACTTCCACACGGTACCACTTGTATACTTCTCCTATGGGATTCTCAATAGGAGAGATGGATCACTTTCTTATTCTATGGTTGCATCTACATGTGTGCTTTGCTGCGGAATAATTAGCTCCATAGTAAGGTGTCACTGTCTACATGTCCGCTGGCATTAGGACACAGTAAACTAATTAACTCTGCCGTAAGATAGTACTTACTGTTGGGTACTGAGGTGAAACGTCCCTGTATCCGGTGACTGTGGGCATAAATTGTACCTGGTCAGTGCAGGCAGCTGGGGGCTAGACTCTTACCTGGTGCTTAGTCACACAGCTCTGCAGCTCTGCACCCCCATACGCCAGACAGCATCTCTGTAGTCCATGGGGCTAAACACAGCTGTGTGCTTGCCTCTACATTATTTACTCTGTTCTTGCCTGGAGAGCTAGAAGTTGCCACATGTACTACCATGACTGGTGTCATTCTAAAAACTTGATTTGATGGCAGACTTCTAAATCCCTGCCATTTCAAGGCCAAAAGCAAATCCCAAAAAAGTGTAGTAAAGGAAGTACTGTATGCCAACAAGTCAGTATTTGTCACCCTGAGAGCGACCTGCAACATTTACTGAATTCACTTGCCTATGCTGCATCCCTTTTTGGTCTCTCTATTAATGTAAAGAAAACCAAAATCCTGTGACAACCACCTCCTGGCAGAAACCTATCACTTCCATCACCTTCAGAAATAAAATTGAATGGTAGCCAATTAATCAATGTCAAGTCCTTTTGCTACCGAGGTAGTAGGGCTGTGCAAAGCTTCAGTCACTGATTCAATTTGGCAGTGATTTAATCTGATTCGGCGGCCAAAACTCCAAATCCAAATCAATTCAGGAGACCCTTTAATCTCTCCGAATCAAACTGAAACCCTCTGAATCGATTCAGAGTGATTCAACGATTTGGACATAGACACAGCTTTATATGTTTTTTTCTACATACCTTGAGGTACCAGGCAGCTTGTGAATGCTGTGCTGGTGGGACAGATGTAGCATTCCACAGGAGTGTGGCAGCGGTCCCCAGTGCACTTGGAGGCACACCCAGGACTGGACCAGAAGCACTTCTGGACCACCGCCAAGCACGCGAGGGACTCCTCCAATCCCCCGGCTTCATGACTGGTGACTCTTGGGTCTGGGGGGCACCCGGGGTCCCCTCACGGCCACTCACCGAAGTACTTCTGGGTCCACCGTCAAGCATGCAGGCCCTCCCCCCCACACTCCTGTGGAACACTCCATCCGCCCCACCATCTCAGTGTTCACAAACTGCTCCTGGTACCTTGAGCTATGTAGAAAAAACATTTAAAGCTGTGTCTCCAGCTAAATCACTGATTCTCTGAATCAGAATTGAATCTCCTGATTCAGTTTTGACTGAATTGAATTGGGACAGTGATCTGAATCAACAAATTGAATCACTGTCCCCAGAATTGGGCTGAATCTGAATCTGAATTGAATATGGCCTGCTTTGCACACCTCTACTAGGTAGCAGAGCAATGACACTAGCATTGACAAAGAACTTTCAGCATGCTTGAAGTCAGCTGCTTCAGCTTTTGGTGACCTACAAAAAAGGCTATGGACAAAATGGGGCATCAAATTGTGTATAAAATGCCACGCTTACAGAGCTGTTGTGATCCCTTGTCTCTTATACTCATAAGAAACTTGCACCCTTTCTCATCACCATATCAAAAAAACGTAACTGTCTGCAACAGTGCCACCTATGCAACATAATGGGAATTAAATGATCTGACAAAATCACCAACAATGAAGTACTATGACTGGCAGCCATGCCAAGCATGGAAGTCATGCTAGCATGGAAGCAAATGTCCTGGGTCAGCCACATCATCTATGGACAATAATCAACTGCCTAAGAGAGCTCTGTACAGTGAATTTGAACAAGGCAGTAGGAAGGCTGGCCATCCCAAACTCTGCTACAAGGACTGCATTAAGTAGCACATACAGTCTGCTAGGCTGGACTTAATATCCTGGGAGGATACAATCCATGATAGGTGAGCCTGACACTCTACCACAAAGGAAGCACAATGAGCAACAGAACATCAGCATGCTACTTTGGCTGACAGTAGGAGGGAACATGGGCACTAAGTTCCCCTCACACATTTCCCGACCCCTACATGTGGTAACCAATTTCCAGTATTAGTAGTAGTCATATTTGAATATGAGTGACAGTCATTAGTTTTCTCAGTACAGCTTCAAAGTTAATTACAATGAAGTGTGCTGAACGAAATATAATAGTCCAAGCTAAGAGATATAACAAGAGGCATATACAATGTCTTTGGTATTGGGCCTGCATGATAAGTGCATAGTCTAAGAAAATTAAAGTGCATAGATACCTTGATGATAAGGCTAAGATAGACAGTGTAGAAAGCAATCCTTAAAACAGAGGCAAGTGACATGAGCATTCCAAAAATTACTAGCAAAATCATTTTCTTTTGCATAAAAAGCCTGCCATTACTTCAGAATGCTCTGAAATTATTAATGACCAAATACCTGATTCTAAAAGCATTTGTATACGTGATCAATTTTTAAGCACATGAAAGTTTAATTAAAATTCTGAAAAATGTATTTTAAAGTGTTTTCCCAAGTATTAGACGGGGGCTGTATCTACACAAGGCGCCAGTTAGCAGTGGTTACTGTATAAACACATGCTAAATAAATGCACAATAACTTGACTTACTGTGCAGTAGCGCCAGCGAACACTTTTTTTTGTGATGCTACTTGTAGTAGCCTGATACTGTGAAATAGCATCTTGGCACGTTTTTTGCTACAAGACACTACTGTGCAGTAGTACTGAGGTATTATGCAGTCAGCATCTTGTGTAGAAGTGCTCAGAGAGTACAAATGAACTAATCTGCCCTCATCCTAGAGTGGGGGTTATACATTTGAAGATGTTTATATATAAATAAAAAGGTAAGCAGAAATACTGTGTTTAAAACTCCCCTAAACCAAAAGGGAAATTAAGGAAATGGAAGTGGTAATCATGTTATACGAGCAGGAAGAGAATATTAATTAAAAAAAACTCAAAAAGTTATATGTGATTCTTTAAAATTGCTATAACTACGAAGAAAAATAATCTGGATATACTTTCATGTCCATACTCTATTCTTAGAGCCATGGAAAACTGAGCAAGGTAGAGAAAAAGATATGGCAGGGTTTCATTTTAGACCTTAGAATTAAATACAGAGATTATGCAGATCAAAGAGAATGGAGCAGAAAAAACCCCCTCAGGTACAGGTATGAATTTAAATTCTTAATAGCTTGGTCTGAATCCGAATGACAAGACGAGAGTGCAAGGATAACAAAAAATGGAAAAGGACAACATTACCAACAAATGTGAACTTATTTTCAAATTGTACTACGAGAATTCAAACAGCAGAGAACAGAAAGGAAGGGCAAAGCAATAAAGCACGTATTTGACAGCATCCTTTATAAAAATGTCTTAGTAGATTTTATCAAAGTATATAAAAATGTGTTGATTCTGAGCTGAACTTCTATAAAAACAGAATAATGTTCCTCACTCTTTCCAGGGGAAAGAGACACAGCAGAGTAATAGAATATGGTAAAGATTACCATGCAACATCAATTAGAGAAGCATGGCATATATGTACGCAAAATTATGTACATATATGCAAAAGATGTAAGAAGTGCATCAGTGATATGCATTTATTTTACCAGAACATGATCATAATGTTTGAGAGCTTAAAAATAAATAACAGTTTCATACTTTTTTATTTTTAAATGGAGGTATATTAGAAATGCTGGCAAGAAGGCAGGTGTAAAGGTATGAAACCTACTACTACAATTAATAATTTCATATTCAAAATGAAAGTACTGCCAAATTCCCAACATTTTTATAGGAAAAAATTTAAAATGTCAGCGAATTTTGCAAATAAGTAAATTACAATTTCAAAACTGTGGACATAAAAGTGCACATATGCTTACTAGCAGCGATGTGCACTTTAAGTGACTGCGTAAGGTTTAAGTGTTTTTAGAATGAGTGCTAAAGTAATGTGGGGAAAAGGGTCTGGCTACTGTCCAAAATTTAGAAATGTAGTTGATTTCTGCAGTTTAAAAATATGTAGTTTGAAGGTATACAGGGAGAAGTCCATGTTCAAAAACAATAGTTGCATGTATACCACCTTCCATTCATGAAAATAAGAATTCTAACACGTCATTTGACTTAGTTTGCAGTTTTTTTCCTCGTTTACATATCTCTGAGGTTTGAGAAAAGAAAACGGAATAGTTAGTTTCGTTTTTATTACAGTTTGCTGCCAAACAATTTCAATTTGTCCTTCAAGCTTCAGTGTTTCAGTTTTATCAAATGTATATTTTTAAAAGAAGTTTACAGGGACAACCTGGTTCCTATTAATATTATGTTATTTTTGATCTCAGAAAAAAGATTTAAAAAAAACAAATGACTAGACACTTCAGAATATCAGACACTGTCTCTTTTCTATCCATCCCTGTTACAAATAACCAGATTTGTTACAACTTTATTTTATTTTTGGGTGCCTATTATCTGTATAAGATTTTCCTTGTGCACTGGGTGTTTGCTGTTTGCCCGGTCAAACAAACCACAAACAAAGTCCACAGAAACCTCACAGTAAAAACAAACGAACAAAAAAAGAAATCCTAGTTAAAAATTCAAAATATTTGCCCCAACTGTTGTCATTGGAAAAAAGATTTTTCTAAGTTTAATGTTTCTGTCTAATGCTGGTTTTACAACATGCTAATGAACAGCCAGATATTAGTCTCTAAAATGGTTAATATTAATTCTTGACTCTAGATGGCAGCAGACTCCTATAGTTCAGTTTTATTTTATTTTAACCTTCTGAGTTTCCTGGTCTTTGTTCCTTAACCCTCAGGATAATTCCATAGCGCCTTCTCTTCCCCAAAAATAACAACTTCAGTGCTCTGTGCAGTTTGTGAGTGAATACCGGAAGGCATTTGCAGTAGAAGAAATCAGGCCATTCCTGCAGTTAAGCTACAGGGTTCTTCAAGAGGTAAAAATAAACGAGGTCTGAAGTAAAAAAAAAAAAAGAAAGAAAGAAAAAAAGAAAGAAAGGTTTCTGGTTTTTTCCTGTTCTTTATCAGTCACCTATAAAATGTAAGAGAAATGGTACTACTTTTTCTCTAAAGACAACCCCTCAAATAAAAAGGGAGAAAGCAAAGGACATAGGAAGAAAGAGAACAGAAGAAATGGAACAAAAGGAACCATTTCATAAGGATTTTGAACTGGAGGGAAAACAGGTATCTAAAGAATATGGGTTTAAAGCACTGCACTATTTCAAAATACCCTCTCGCCAGGAACAGTACACTGGTATTACACTGTGTAGCTGTATTAAATAACACCATCTACTTCATGTGTTGTTAAAAAGGAAAGAAAAGCTAATGCTTAGGTTGAGGTATCTAAGTTTCATAATCTATTTTCAAAATATTTTCATTTGTGTTCACTAATATACATTTTTCCAATGCACTTATAAAACAGACTATTATTTGGCTTAGAAAATGTTATAGTCTTGTGGGTACTATCCCCAACCATTTCTGCATTTTATATATAAATATCTATCTATAGCGATGTTTCATTTTAATCATGGAAAAAATTGAATTTTGCGTGTGTGTGGATGTATATATATACACACACATATGCACACATGCAAAATCCACATTTTTCCATGATTAAAATGAAACATCACTATATACAGATATTTATAGCTATATATCTGTATCTAGATATCTCTCTCTCTATATATCTATATGTAGATATATATCTTTATATATATCTATAATGATGTTTCTTTTTAATCATGGAAAAATGTGGATTTTTGGTTACTTTTTTTAAACCAAAAATCGGGGATTTTTTTTAAATCAGAGAAAGCCAGGATCCCTGGTGATCACTAGTTGGTGTCAGAAGTGGCGAATGAGAAAGAACTTGAAAGAATTCAAGTTCCAAACTGAAAAAGGAGCTGGAAGCTGAGAGCTGAGAGCTGAGAGCAAGTGGAGCAGTGTAGCCCTGTGTAAGGACAAAGGCCTTTGTAAGTGATCTTCCTGCAAGGTCAAAGCCAACAGTTAGTCCAGGAAGTTTTGCAACCTCCACATGTCCTTCTGATGTCAGGAAATACAGCAGAGAACTGGAGGGCATTCAAAGGTTTGAGTAGGACTTAGCAGCCGCAGGGGTAGAAGAGAAAATGACAAAGTCAAATCCTCAATTTTCTTGCATTTTGTGAGGAAAGCAGCTCTGGCTGTTTATAATCACTTTACCCTCAAAAAAGGTCAAAAAACAAAAGTAAAATATTGTCTAAATTTGAGGACTACTAAAAGAAAAAGAATGATACTCTTGGAAGACATTGATTTTTTATGTACAAACAAAAGAAGAAAGCATCATCAGAATAGTACTCAACTAAAGAGACTGAGAAAGAAACATGCTTTTGGGAACGACAGAATCAGAGACAGGACAGATTAGAGAAAGGGTTATTTGTGACATTGCACATGTTGCATTACAAGCGGGGCTTTTGGGTGAGGGAGACTTGTCTCTCAAAAAGACTGTCCAAATGTTCAGGGCAGTAGAAAGAGTGAAGACCCAGTCTTCAGAGCTGAATACAACAAAAGGGGCCACCCATGTAGTAGGCACGAAAGAATGTGGCTGCCTCACGGGATGGACTTTTCCAGTGGTAAGAAGCCGCTTCATTGTGTAGAATTTTCCATTGGTGAAGAGTGATAAGTTATGCAGAAGTGTAAGGCAACATGGCCCCAAACTTTGTGCTGCCTTTGGAACCATTTTGCCAGGTGCTGTAAATGCTAAACACAAAAACCTCAAGCGCATATAGTTAAGAGCATGCCAAAAGATTTTTCCATAGATATGGCTGAATCAAGCAAAATCAATGAGATGTTCTGGATTTGCCAGTGAAAGGAACAATGGTTTCATTTAAATTGGACACTGGAGTTCACATTAATATTTTACCAAACTATGAATAGGGAAAATTAAAATTGAGTTGAAAATTCAGTGCAACAAATGGCAAAATAACAGGCTATTCAGGAAAAAAATATACCAGGAAAAGGAAGATGCATCGCTAACATCCAATATAAAAATAGAATACACTAACTCCTATTCATTGTGGTATCTAGGCAGGTGACATCAATTTTGGGTCTATTGTGAGAAACTGAATTAAGATAAGTGTGTGCTTGCACCATAAGACAATATAACATTCATGACTCCTGATGACCAGGGATCTTGGTTTTCTTTGATAAAAAAGTTCCCAATTTTCAGATAGAAAAAAGTGACTCAAAATCCACATTTCTCTGTGATTAAAATGAAACACCATTATCTAGCTATCTATCAAGATTAGCGGCATTTCATTATTTCATTTTAATCTGGGAAAAATTTGTATTTATGGTTACTTTTCTGTATCTGAAAATTGGGGATATTTTTTTTTATTAGAGAACACCAGGATCCCTGTTGATGACCCTCTCAGCTCCCATGGCTCAAGTCTGGAGAATCATTTTAGGAAGAAACCAATTACTCTAGAACATGAAATAATTGTGCTCTTATGGGAAGAAATGTACCTGTGGACACAAATGCAAATATTATGTGGAAAGAGGAAAAAAGTTTTAGAAATTTGTAGCTAATGAACTTTGCGGTATGTGCAAAAGCACATGTGCCAAAAGTGTAAATCAGTTGGATCCCAGGATAAAGATTCAAGTCTCTGAAGCCTTGGAGGAAAAGCTCCCCACCAAAAACAAATCAGAAACCAGGGCTGACACTTTGTTGACCTATGAAGAAAGGCTTTGAAAAACTCATAGGGTGCCTATACATAAGAAGCAAGGCTGCTCCAACACGCTGTAATTGCAGCGTATCAGAGCAGATTAAACCAGTCTGCAGGAGTGTGGTAATTACTGCACTCCAGCAGCCACCAGCATCTTGTGTATCAGCATCTGGTGGCAGGGGCACTTTATCCTAAAGTTTGTTCAATGAGCTTTAGATAATGCATCCCTGCTGCCATTTTGAATCATGCAGACACTGATACACATCTGGGCACTTTAATTAGAGAGGCTCTTGGAGCCACTCTAATTAAAAGTCCTGCCCCTCCCATCCCCATTCCTGGAGCATGTGTATAAAAGCTTAGAGAGACTTGTTAAAAGAGCTGCAAAAAAAGAGGAATAGGAAAATGGGTGGTAAACCTCACTTTAGAGTGACATACTAGTAACCTCTTTTCTGTAGATCAGCGTTAACTGATTTTTTGGTTAATTGATTTTGTTAATTTTTTGTTAGGGAGGAAGATGTGGAGATACAGGTTTTAGTTTGGAGATGTTCCCTTACTTAGCCTACAGAGGTTTGGAATTGGGAGCTGGCCCCTTAACTTAGATAGAGAGCCTAAAGGACTGCAGAGATTCCACAGATAAAGTTTATAGTTTAGTTCTTCTCATTCATGTATACCTGTGTTTACTGAACCCGTCACCACCAGGGATCCAGGTTTTCTCTGATTTAAAAAAAATTCCCAATTTGCAATTATAAAAAAAAGTAAACCCAAATCCATATTTTTCCACAATTAAAATGAAACATCACTAATATATATATAGATATATATGGACTCACGGAAAAATGTGAATTTAGGGTTACTTTTTTAAAATGAAAATTGGGGACTTTTTAACCAGAGAAAACCAGGGTCCCCAGTGATCACTACAACACAGACCTTTATATTTTTATATCTGTAAAGTGAAATCTATGGGATCTGCTCCAAAGTACTCACGTTTTCAAGAGTAGGTATATCAAGTTAGAAACTTAAATCTCTGTCATTTTGATGCCAGTTTTAGACAATGCCCCCACAAAAGGAAAAATGGTCCCTGTCCAAAGGCAAATAGCCTATGAAAGGCTGCAGTGAGGGAAACAGTTAAAGAATGCACAAGTGCAACCCTGTGGTCTTAAACTCTAGCTTGCAGGTTCTTTAAGTTACCAGGCTTTCTCCACAATGTCAATGGTAGACCTGGAATTACTTAAAGAATGGTGGAGTTTTAAAATCTGGATCTGAGATGGCCATATAAAACAACACACTGATGCAGAGATGCTCCCCACCCAGCACCATGAGAGCTGTCATTACCATGATGAGGTAGGACCTTAAAGATCCAGTTCTAGTACTGTGGCCCTGAAGGCTGCTCAGATAGTAGCTTGAGAGACTGTGATCCTAAGGTGGCAACACCAGAGAAGATGCTGGCACAGGGATGGTACCTGGGCTAGAAGGTTTGCCATAGCAAGAGGTTTCTTCACGGTGGTGAGGCAGAACTCCTTCGAGGTTTGAGATGGAACTGGTTTGGATGAATTCCTAGATTCTAGGAGTATCCAAACCAATAGCAAATGATGAATGGAGTGCCCTAGCCTTGAAAAGGGCAGGAAGTGAGATGGCATACTGACATTTGTCCATTACGTGAGTTATTGTTGTGTTTTATCAAATTAATACAGAATTCTTTTATGTCTCACACTATATCTAATCATATGGGAACACATGGATACTTAAAAAACGACCAGGTACACTATAAAACTTATTTTATAAATCATTCCAATATGGCTGTGATTCAGTTAACATTAGCACACAGGAGTAACTTTGTCCAGGCAGAAAGTCCCAGCTCCATGGGCTCACTTCCCTTTTAAAGTTCTTTGTGTATGTGTTTGCATAACCAGTGCCATATAATGTAAACTCCTAAGAATGATGATAGTGTTTGGTCTGTGTATATATATATATGGGGGGAAATAATCTAATCTAATCTAATCTAATGCAATGCAATAGTTTGTAGGGAACCGTTTTGGATATATACAGTATAACCTAGAAAGTTCATATTTGTAAAAGAGTATTCAAGAGAGTATTTGATAAAATGGTTTAAGATAAAAGGGAAACATAGTCCAGGTGTTCAGTCCAGGTGATGAAAATATCATCAGTGTATTGCTGGCATGGGATAGGTCTGATGGTGATATACATTATATATTTTATTATAATACAATATTTTATTTTATATTCATATATGGTATTTTATTACAGTGTGTGTATTTTTGTGGCCCTAGGCACAATGAAGCCCAGGCCTAAGGAGACCCATCAGAAAAGTGGGTTTGTCAGTACTGAACTTCTGTTGTGTCAGGCTAGGGACAGAAATTACACATAAACCTATATAAGCGATCAGAAGCCAGATCAAATCTGTAATACAACAGAAGATTAGTGAACATAAATGGCTTTCAAAATGGCTAAAACTGGGTTTAAGATAAACCTGGATGAATGTAAACTTAACTCATTTAGGTTAAATCAGTTTAATGAATTTCTGTCCTCCAGATTCAAGTTAACTCACAGTCCTGCTTTGCACCTTCCCAACAACCCTCCCTTGCAGGGTGGGTAGACTAGTTTTGTCCCAAGCTGTCTGCTCCAGCTAAGCAGGAAGGCATGCTCTAGAGACAGACTCCCAGCTTCTGGCCTGGGCTACCGCAGGCATGTGACTACATTTCTGGAATCAAAAGTGAATGTCTATTCATTTATTTATTGGTTCAAGCTATGCAGCTTGACTAACCTGTGAAGACTGAATTGATTCAGTCTTGGGCTTTCTGACTTTCTGTATGTAGCCTTATAGATTTGAACCAGTTTTGGAGCACTTATACCATTTTGCGTGTAATTTCTCTCTCTGGCCTTAGTGTTACATCTGTGCTGCTATGGCATTTTACAGGCTTTCTTAGTTTCATTCTCTATCTTAAGATAGAACAGGGAACAAACTCATACTGAATTAACAAACCTGTCAGTTTGCATGGCCAATCAGGTGATAGCCAATCTAAGCTATGAAGACCTCAGTGTCTGCCTATGAGAGAGATATACAGGCCCCTAAAAAGACATCGGACATAAAAACAGAAATGGCCGTGGTAGGTCTTCTATAGCCTTAGCCCTAATACTGTAGCTATCAAAACCACCACTTAATATATAGTGGTATTCCATTTTAATCACAGGAAAAATGTGGATTTTGGGTTACTTTTTTAAATCTGAAAATTGGGGATTTTTTACTTTTATCAGAGAAAATCAGGATCCCTGGTTATCAAAAAGTGTGTTTTTGAGATGGGCAGCTCTCTGAGAAGCAGGAATTTAGGAAGGCTATGTACTTTCTTAACACATACCTTTTCCCCAAAACTTCCAAAACTGAGATTTGTGTCTTTTGTGGGGAAGCTGATTTTTCTTTTCTGAAATAGAAGCATGGTGTAATAGAAGCATGCAGATGGTCTGCTCTAATAGCTGCCAAAATGGCTCCTGCTTCTTTCTGGCCCAGCAGGCGGAAAAGGTAGAGTTCAGCGCACTAAAGCTAATGGAGATTCACAGAGGTATAGCATGGGTGCAGCTATGTCAGTGCAATTTAATGCTATCAGTTTCAATATTACCAAATTCAGTAATGACATCTGTAGCAAGGCCACTTTTCAAACTTTTCATTGTTTATAAAAACAATGTATAAGACTATCAAAAGACAGGAGTTGTCTCACCCATAGAACTTCATTAACAGTCTATTAATTTTCATGCTAGAGAGGAAGAAAAGAGAGAAAATGATAAAGTAAACCTCTGCCCTACACCCAACTCTGTCTTCTCAACTGTTGCCAGATGTGTTTATAAATTGTAAGTTTTACTGTGAGACTTAACATAATATCTGAGCAGAGTTCATAAGCCTTCGTTGGGAAGGCCAGCAACTTTATCTTTAAAAGAACCAAGTAGGGTTAATAGATGGTATTACTACCATTTTCCAGGCATGAAAATGAGGCACAGAGTAATTATCTGACTGATTTTTAAAATGGCTCTGATCTGAAGTGGAAGACATGCATATCTAGCAACTCTAAAAATCAGACCAAAAGTGACTTGTCCAAAGTAATGTGGGAATGATATGGAAGGAACCAAGAATTTCTGGCTCCTCTTCCAGTATGTCTTGACCACAGAATGAGTGACTTCAAGTAACTGACTTATCTCCCTCTCCTTTCCAATGCCATCCCCAGAATTGCTAAGTCCATTTTACCTGAGAAGCAATGTTTTTTTTTCATATCTTTTATTAGCCCAATGTATAGTTGAGAGAGATGTTATATAAGTTTTCAGGCTCAAAGTGCCCTTTTTCAGGTCTGGGAAAAAAAACCAGGTATAGCCAGCATTATATAACAGATACAAAAACTGACTTCTGCTTTTATCCAGCCTATTGTGTAGGTTTTTCCTTTGAGTACAAAGATGTTATTTGGTGTGGTATATCACATCTCTGAGAGACATGTAGAATCCATGGATTCTGATCAGTGTGGTCAGTGTGAGATTTCTTTTTGTACTGTAAAACATTGGTAGATGTATTTGGGTGACCTGCTCAAAGATGTCTATTTCTCTGTATGAGTGTGTCTTCTGAGTAAAGCAGTGAGTATTCTCTTCAAAGCAGGTATGGTAGTATCTGAGGCCCTGAGTAAAAATTACACATTTCATGGTAACTGTCACAATTACTGGTTTTGTGGAGGCCAGTGCAATGGTCTGTGGGAAATAATACAATACAAAACAATACAATGCAATGCAATGCAATACATAGTTTGTAGGGTGACATTCTAGACCTATTACACAATTGTAATCTAGAACATTTATGTTTTTGAAAGACTGTTCAAGAGAGTATTTGATAGAAGGGTTTAAGTTGTTGAAGCTGTAGAGGAAATTAGTGAGTCCTGGGCTAGGGACAGACTTTCAAAAAGCCTGAGCCTGACCTGATTCAATCTTTGCAAGTCAGCCTAAACCTATTTGGAAGTGGACAGACATTCCATTTTCATTCCAGAAATGCAGGCACGTGCCTGCAGTGGCTCAGGCTAGAAGCCAGGGGCCACTAGAGCAGCCCTTCCTACCCTTCCACAATGCTGAGCTTAGCAGGGAGTGGCCAGGCCCTGGCAGGACAGTCTGATTAGGGGGGTCCCCCCACCACAGGAGCCCAGCAGGGAGTTGATAACACAGTATTTATCACCCCTAACTCAGTGTTGATGAGACCATTAAGAAAACAAAAGTTTCTCTCATTAGTTTGAACTGTTTTTAAACAACTTTTTCCAAAGAAGGAACAGAGGGATCAGTGGCAACACGTACGGGGTGCATAGGAGTGCACTTGCACTCTGTGAAAGCACTGGTGCACCCCCTCACAGTAGCGTTCCCTGCTTAGGCAGGGAGCAGGGGGGGCAGGCAGGAGTGCTGGTGACTCCCCTGAGACCACTGACCAGGCAGTGGGGGCACCAGGAGAAGTGCCACTGGCACTTCCAGGCATGCACTTGGCCCTTCTGGGTGCACTGCCGGCAGTTCTGGGCAGCATTCCATCTTAGAACCAGCTTAGAGGGAATGCTTCTTCCAGGTTGGCATGTGCAACTGGCCACAGCGGGACCCTCCCTGGTTGTGGACTGGCTGCTGGGGGGGCAAATGCCTCCCTGACTCAGGAGGCACCAGTTGCCCACGGAAGAGATGTTATCAGCTACCTGCTGATTAGCTCCAAAAAGCCCTATGCTGACACTGTGCTGTCTGCCTTTGTTCTGTCTGCCACAGCATGGACTGTATGTGGTATGCTAGCTAATGCTGAGAAGTGTCTGTGTAAGGCAGAGGGGATGGGGGATGCCTGCTTCAGTGGGGAGTGGTGAAGAGGAGAGGGTGAACAGGAGAAAGCCAGGCAGACCCTGCTGCACCTGCAGTTTCTGCCAGAGCTGCTGCCAGGGAGCAGAGGGAAGGGGCCAGCCCAGCTCTCTGGAGCAGAGAGTCCCACCCAGCTGAGAGAGAATGCTGGGATGCTGGGAGACTCTGATTTAACTTAAGCCAGTAAGGGGTCTGGGCCAGGCATTGCATAAATTGGTTTGACCCAAATCAATTAAATCTCATACTACATTCAACCAGATTTATCTCAAACCAGTTTCAGCCATTTCAAACTGGCTTATGTGCAGTGAACATCTGTTCTGTTACAGGTTTAAGCCAGTTTCTGATCACTTAAACTGGTTTATGTGTAATGTCTGTCCCAAGCCCAGGTGCTCAGTCCAGGTGATTAAAATATCATCAGTGTATTGCTGGTATAGCGTAGGTCTGATGATGCAGTTTTCTAAAGAGTCTTGTTCAAAATGACTCAGAAAGGCTCGCATTTTACGAAGCCACCTTTTAACCCAGGGTTTGAAGCAAGTGTCAGTTGCTAAAGGTAAAGTTGTTATGGATACAATTTAAATAGTTGATTTGTGCACTATATTGTAGTTGTAAATCTGAATGTAGTCTGTGTTCTTGAAGGTATGTCATGCAGGAAATAAGCCCCGATGGTGTAGGACGAGAGTGTACAGGCTGGCGACATCCATGACATCCATTCAATAAGGCCTTCTCAGGGAGGTGGTTAATGTTCCGGATCTTGTTTTGGTTTGTTTTGTCTTGTGGAAAATTTGCTCCTTGAGTGACACGTACCATGAGGATAGCTTCTATGGGTGCTGTTAGTTTCTTAGTGACAGGCCTGAAGTTGGATATGATGGGTCTGCCAGGGCTGTCTTGTTTGTATATATTAGGAAGTATGTCAAATGTTCATGGAGTAGGAGAGTCAGGGATTAGTTTGTGAAGATTGCTTCTTAAAGATAGTATAGAAAAGATTTGGTCTCTCTGAGCTCCTGCGTGGCTATGTCTTTCACACAAGATAGAAAACTTCATAGAACCACTCCATTTTTGACGTCACAGTCCTTGTACTCAAGTGTAACCAACACAATACTTGCAGAAGATGGTCTAGGAACAAAAATTTGTAACTTTACTGGTCACTAAAAACCAGGAATTTGAAAGGAGTTAAAATGGAAAGGGCAATGGTGCCTTTTTGCATAGCAGAATCAGGAGATGAATTAAACGTGGCAGCGGGAGGTGCTTCTCTTTTTGGGATAATTTTTTGATTATCCAACAAGCTATCCTCTGTCATTTTTCTTATCTACCACATACTCATCTTTACAAAACTGTAGTTTGAGGATGGGACAGAGGAGGCAACAAGAAGCATAATATACCTTGAACACCGATGTATCAGACTTGTAACGAGGGACTAATCTGGTTCTAAGCACTAGCTTGGCAGAAACAAAATACTTATAGACTATTAATAGAGAAACTTGTCACAGAAGCTGTGACCTTTATGCCTCAGCATGAGCCTATAGCCCTACCACTGTTACAATTAATCAAATAATTGCAGCAAAGCAATCTTTTTTATCACAATTATGAGGCCTGAAATGCTGCTATAGAGCAGCTGCCCTATTACAAATATTGATGCAAGTTACCTCTTCAGAATAAAAGTCTTATTGTTGAAATGTGAGAGGAAAGAGGCAGCATTTATGATGAAGTAAAAAGTAACTTCCCCCACCACAAATCTGCCATTAACATTAACAATCACTGATTTTAGCTGAAGGCCTCAGGTAGATTTGGAGATAGCTATGTGACCTAATAATTAAGGAATTAATGGGAGACACTAAACACAGAACAAGTCAGCAAACCAGGGGAAATAGAAATGACAATAAAAGTGGGTGTTCAGGTCAATACTTTCTTCTCTTCAAAATTAGGGATGTGTCCAAATGATTTTATATTTACACTGTCTATAATTCGGTATTTCAGATATAGCATTTGAAAATGTTTAATAGAAAGCATATTTAATAATACATCTAGAAGAATTACTCCCTTGCTACTTCAATTTGCATTTGCCAAGTCAGATGTTATAAAAAACATTGGTTGCTAAGGTCACGGAGACAAGATGAGTCAATAAGAGAAATGGCTGTGTTTAGGTTTTAACTGCAACTCAGGCAATTAATATTACAGTACTGAAGCGTTTTTATCTAGAAGACATGCACATTTATTTGTAATTATTAAGAATTATTATGTGTTTAGCACAGAGTGCTCAATGCTGTAGTTTCCAGCAACATACACAGTCCCTGTCCCAAAAAGCATGCATTCAAACACATTGGACAAAATTCTGTTTTCATTTCCAGAAGTGGATATATGGGCTCAATTCAGTGAAGTGACCCAAAGTTTACACTAGTGTAAAGATGACAGTATTTAGCTCTGACAAAACAGGACACAGAGATCTCCAGAGATGGAGAGAATTAAAATAAATTGCCATTATGTTCCCACCAATTTTTGGTATTGCAGAAGTGAGATTATATCTTAATTTCTCAAGTAGATGGACCAATGCAGACCATTTTGGTTCATAAAGCTAGATTTAAATGAGCTAGCTTAGGGGTCAGCAATGTTTTTGGCTCAAGTGCCCCAAACACCCCAACCTCCATCCATGCCTTGGCTTGGTGTGCCAGAGGCGGGGAAACTGTGAGGGGCCCGATCCTTATTGCTGGCAGCGGATGTATGCATGTCTCCGTGCAGGCAGTAGGGAAGGGATTAGGGTTGCGCTGCTCCGGCCCCTTCCTTGCCATGGGCTGAAATGCATGTGTGTACCTGCCACTGTGATGGAGTAGGTGCTGGGGCTCTGGAGGCTACAAACAGCTGTGCTGGGCTCCACAGCCCTGCCACCAGCTCTGTGGCTACGGTGGTTGCACGCGCCTCCAGTACATGGCCAAGGGACCTGAGGGCAGTGCAACACTGGCCCCTCCCTTGTTGTCCACCTGGAAGCACACGTACAGCTGCTGCTGCCACAGGACTGGCCGCCGCTGCCCTTGGGTCCCTTCCCAGCCACATGCTGGAGGCACATGTACAGCTGCCACAAAGTCTGTGCCAGGGCTATGCAGCCGGACCCAGGTGTTTGTAGCCTCCCAGCTGCTGGCAGCCCAGCCTCTGGGCAGCTCTGCCTGTCACAGAGCCTGGGCTACTTGCAGTCTCCCGGCTGCCTGCTGGGAGCAGCCTGGGCTTTGTGGCCAGTGGCAGCTGCCCAGAGCCTGTGCCAGCTGTGGCGTGTTGAGGAAAATGGCCTCACATCCTACGCTCTGGCACATGTTCTGGGGGTTGCCAATCCCTGAGCTAGCTCATGTATCAGAAACAGTATAGGTATGGTAGTCTGACATACAGCCTGGGCTAATTAACCCTATTTGGGTATTGAATGCTAGATTGGGAATCACTATGCCTTGGAGACATATCTCAAAATTTTTTGCAAGATAAAAGATTAACTGTGATGTGATAAACTTAAAGTATGATAAACTGCTTGATACCAGGAAGTCTTTATTTTCCTTTAGCCTTACTGATGGGTTCTAACAATGTTATGTCTAGAAGTAATGGGTTTCTTACTCAGGGATCAGGGCAGACTTAAACACCCTCTGTGAAACTTATTAAATGAACGTGCTTAACAGCTGGTCCATGAAGTCATGACCTTGAGGATTCCAACTTGTATTTGTTTTTAGTTCATTTCTTGTTTCAGTGAAACATATATACTTGAAACCAAACATCTACTTTATTCCAGAACACACAATAAACCAAATGGTCTAAATGTGCTGTCTATTGTGACAAGATAGCTACAATTACTTCCAAAACAGCACTCTGGATTTCAGGCTGTTAAAAAATCTATAGCCTATGGCATGAAAAGAGAGTTTTAAAAATACTAGATTCATAGGATCACAAACATTATATCTCAAAAATACCACTCTATGTCATATAAGCCATCTCCTTAAGCAACATACAGTTGGCATGTACAATATATTATTCCAGTGGTTTGCCCAGTCGTATCCTACATGACTAGATGATAAGGCTAACAACACTTCCTACAATCTCACAGATCTCACTTAAGTTATTTTCCACGAAAAATTCTTCAGCTAATACTGCATCACGTGGTAATGTTCCTTTGTAACATTCACCTGGGAGTTACCTACACCATGGGACCTACCTGAACTTTTTGCTACTGACTTAAACTCTGTAATTCTGCTCATGGGGATGGTGCAAAATCACTCGTCTTTTAATTCCTCCACCATCCACCCTTTGTCTCTTATCCTCTTTGAGATTACTATGGGAGGCCACCAACATACATCCAATCCCATGAAGCCTCTTGGCCAGTCACTGGCCAGTCAAGTGTGACAGAAAAGGAGAAGCATGCAGCTACTGGCACTGTAGCCTAATTATACAACTGCTTGCAGAAAGAAATATAAGCTTGACCTAGATAACTGGTAATGTCATGACTTTTGGGAGGTATTAGAGATGCGTAGCTAGATGTCTCAAAGCAAACTACAATAGTAACTATGAAACAAAATTATTTCTAGCTTACATTTAACCCTCCACCCAGTTCCGTACTCGGTGTTGAATGTTAAAGCTAGGGAAATACCATATGCTGCCTTGGTTTGGCCCCAGGGCTCATGATCTGAACATGACCAAAATATTAAATGTATTTTCTAAACTGCTGCCTACATCCTTAACATTCAGTGGTCTGCTAGAGAATTCAAGGCAGTTTTCACTTCCCTCCCTTTACTTCTGGTTCAAGTGCAGTTTCTTCCTAATATGGTCATAGCAGCCACTCAGTTTTCTTTGCATCGCCTTTTGTACCTTTCAAGTATTAGAGCCAGATGGCTTAGTCTGGCTGTATACTGCCACATTATTGTGGAGAAACCAGCAAAAACTTAAACTATATTGAATTAACATTGAAAATGAAGATCAGTGTAATGAGATCATTTCATTACCTTTGTGTTGTAAGCAATTTAGGCTTGATTGTTATTGACCTTTCCTGATTTTGCACATAAGTAAAATGTACAAGTCTAAAAAAAATGGGTGGCGTGTATTAGAAGCCAGGCATTACTTTGCAAAAGAAACAGGCTGTTTATGTTTTTCCAAGCTGCAGTGACTCAGTTATAAAAATGTAGCAATCCCTTTATTTTTCGCCGGAGTAACATGCAAAATTAAATAAAAAGCTTGATATAGTGTATGTGGCAAATTACCAAGAAATAGTATCACTTGTACAGCACCCAAACATACTAGCTGCTTTGCAGAATAATATGAAAGAAAAATTGCATGGTACCTTATCTTGTACCTAAGGCCATTTGGAATTCACAAATTAAGTGTCCCTGTGCCTAAGTTTCTGAGAAACCTGATCCAGTTGGTGTGCTCAGACACTAGATAATATACACTGATACTATTGAGTTTAGCACAAAGCACAATATTCATGGTCACATTTACTCAAAACAATCTGAGGAAGTGGTAATACCTGTGACCTAATGGTCAGACCAGCGGGAGCCAACCTTTTGGTAGGCATGCTACAAATTAGCCCCACACCATCCTAAGTCCCACTCCTGTCCCCTTCCTCTGACAATCTGCTGCTCTGCTTTATACAACCTTCCCTTTACTCTCTGCCCGATCTTCTGCTATGCTCTTTGTTTCCTGTCCCCTTCCCAACTTGCCATGCCACACGTAAAAGACTGCCTGTGCCACCCCTGGTTTAGGCCACTTGCCCAGGAAATGGGTCCTAAATCCATCCTCATCCCAAGGGAGCTGAACTCTCTTGAGTCACTGGAGACCAACCTATCTACAGTGCTATAATGCAACACGGGGGCCAGGTTATTCTCCACTCCTATTCATGGAAAAGTAGGGCTGGAAGGGACTGCCCAGGGTCATCTAGTCCATCCCCCACAAGACAGAATCATCATTGACTAAAACATCCCAAGCAAGTGTCTGTCCAACCTACTCTTAAAAATTTGCAGGGATGGAGATTCCACAACTTCTCTAAGTAACCTGTTTCAATACTTGACCGCCTTCATAGTCAGAAAGTTCCTCCTAATCTCCAAACTAAGATGAAGTTTGAGGCCATTGCTCCTAGTCCTGTTTCTTATGGCCACAGAGAAAAGCCCATCTCTATCATTTCTATACTTGCTCTTCGGGTATTTGAAGACTATTATCAAATTACCCCCTCCCCAAGTCTTCTCTGCTCAAACTAAATAACCTTTGTTTGTTCAGCCTTTCCTCATTAAGTCTCGCTTCCCAGGCCCCTAATCATGCTTGTTGCTCTGTGTTGAAGTCTTTCCAATCTGTCTACATCTTTCTTAAAGCGTAAGGCCCAAACCTGGACACAGAACTCCAGGTAAGGTCTCATCAGTGCTGAATAAAGAGTGCTTCCTTTTAAAGTGTGCTGCTCTGCAGCCGAACATGCAAAAGAAAGATGCAAAGGTTGCAGCAGAAGCAAGCAAATTGAAGCTGATTTTGTAGCCTACTGGCTAGTATACCTTCCTGGAAGAAGAGAGTCCTGGGTTCTGGTCTCTCCTGCAGGAACTGCTTATATGCCTTTTCCTTAAAGATTTATCAGACATGTTGAGGGTAGGGACTGCAATCTGGGGCTCCCCTCCCAGGAAAGCAGCCTAACTATTACGTCACATAGCAGGCTCTCTCTTGCTTCCTATCTCTCCAGCCCCATGCATCTTGCATTCTTGGCTGCACAAAGCCATAGCTTCAACAAGAGAGGTTGGAGTGTAATCAGTACCTTCCACCTTTCACCTGGCTGCATAGACAAGGCACTCTTTAAGAGGTAGAAGATGTGGTTTGAAACCCCTCTGGCTGAAGAGGACCAAGAATGAATGTCATTCACTTTTTGGGCAAGCACTCTCATTAGGAACTGCATGAATGGTCACCATCACTGTTTTAAAGAGTCAGGTAGTCATCTGTACACAAAGAGATGATGTAGATCCTTGGTGTGGGAAAGAACTATGGGTCACAAACCCCAGTCTCACCAAAAATATCATTCACACCCATACCAGAAAGGTGCCTAAATCTGGTGAACAGTATGGATGTTAAGTATACTTTTTCTTGGTATTTCCTACGGTCAGGTTGAAGGCATGTTCTTGTTTAGCAAGCTGGCTGCTCTGAACTCCATTTTTTTGGGCTCAAAATCGCCGCAGCCCTTGCACAGGGAACTTAGGTGCCTCACTCAAGTTTGTGAATTAACCATGTCAGGAGCCAGTAGCTTAACCACCTTGTGAGTTTGATCATTTTAAAGTTTGTTTTTCAGAGCCAACCTTTTTCCAGAAGCATGTTTTACTTGTTCTCTAGTCTGTTTCTTACTTCATTTACGTTTGCAGCCTCCTGGTAGATATAGTTAAAGAACTTGTCGGTTCCAAAGTAAATATGACGAATAAAGATTTAGAGTTTGACAAATAACAGCCACAGATTTTGAAGTTTTCATTGATTGCATGATGACAGAGTTATTAAAATTGGTGATTCTGGGCCAAGATATTCCATACTGAACTTACAGAAGTGGCCTATATTGCTAGACTATATGTAATGCAGCATTAACAAGTTACATGTGGACCTCTTCTTAGATCACATTTTATACTATTAGGATATGAGCTTTATTTCATTTAAGCTAAAAATGACAGATCTGCTTCTCTTAGGCTCCTGCCAGATGTTTAGGTAAAGGCATGATGGGATCTGTTGTGTGATCCAGACAATTGTGCTTCCTACCTTGCCACAGGTGGCTTATCAGGGGTGGTGGGTAGGACTGCCTCCCTACCACCACGCACACTCCTGGAGTTTCAGGGGACCTGTGCAGGGTGGGGATGGGGGTGGGGGTGGGTTTGCGCTTCTGCCCTGCGGCCCTCCCCTGGGGCCTGTGCAGCCCAGCAGGTGTGACCTGGCACTGCAGGGCACAGCAGGGCTGCTGGCAAAGCATCCCTTGTGCACAGCAGTAGGGTGGGGCACAACAACATCCCACTGACCCTGCTGCAGCTGCACGTGCAGGGGACTTGTTGCCAGGGCAGCATGGAGTTCATAGCCGCAAGCAGCTTTCCTGCATGGTCTTGCTCTGCCCTGAAGTGCTGGGTTCATAGATTCATAGATGTAGGGTTGGAAGGGACCTAAGTAGATCATTGAGTTTGACCCCCTGCCCTGGGCAGGAGAGAATACTGGGTTCATACAACCCCAGCTAGGTAATTGTCAAGTCTCCTCTTAAAAAACCCCAAGGTAAGAGCCAGCACCACTTCTCTTGGAAGCTGGTTCCAGATCTTAGTTGCCCTGACTGTGAAATAGTGTCTTCTAATGTCCAGCCTGAACCTACTCTCAAACAACTTACGGCCGTTATTCCTTGTTACTTCAGAAGGTGCTCGGGTGAACAGGGTCTCTCCCATTCCCCGCTGGTCCCCCCGGTAAGTTTGTAGATGGCCACCAGGTCCCCTCCCAGCCTTCTCTTGTGAAGGCTGAACAGGTTCAGGTCCCACAGCCTCTCCTCATAGGGTCTGCCCTGCTGTCCCTGGATCATGAGGGTGGCCCTCCTCTGGACCCTCTTAATGCTGGCCACATCTCTCCTAAAGTGTGGCGCTTAGAACTGGACACAGTACTCCAACTGCAGCCTGATCAGTGTCAGAGAGAGTGGAGAGGATCACCTCCTTGGCCCTGCTTGTGATGCACTGGTGGATGCACAAGGTGCGGTTAGCCCTTACTGACTGTGTCCTCACATTGGCGGCCCATGTTCATCTTGGAATTGATAATGACTCCAAGATCTCTTTCTGCCACTGTGCTTTCAAGAAGGGAGTTCCCAGCCTGTAGGTATTAGGTATGCTGCTGGTTCTTACTGCCCAAGTGCAGTACCCTGCACTTGTCCTATTCTCATTCACCCACCCCTGTAACCTGTCCAAGTCCAGCTGTATACTGTCCCTCCCTTCTAGCGTGCCCACCTCACCCCAGATCTTGGTGTCATCAGTGAATTTAAACAGGGTGCTTTTCACCCCCTCGTCCAAGTCGCCAATAAAGAGATTAAACAGTGCGGGCCCAAGGACTGAGCCCTGGGGGACCCTACTGCCCACATGCCTCCAGGTCGAATATGATCCGTCCACCACCACTCTCTAGTTGTGGTCCCTCAGCCAATTTGCAACCCATCTGACTGTGTAGGCATCAATGCCACAGTTGCCTACCTTTTTAATGAGAATGGGGTGGGAGACCATGTCAAAGGCCTTCCTGAAGTTCTGAAAGATGACATCCACTGCAACACCTGTGTCCAGTGATTTTGTGACCTGATCATAGAAGGCAATCAGGTTGGTCTGACAGGATCTGCCCCTAATGAGCCTATGCTGGTTGCCCTTAAGCATCGTTCTCCCTGCCGGTCCTTCCCAGATGTGCTCCTAGATAATCTTCTCAAAGAGCTTCCCCAGGATTGAAGTAAAACTAATGGGTCTATAGTTGCCTGGGTCCTCCCTCCTTCCTTTTTTGAAAATGGGGAGCACACTGGCCCTCTTCCAGTCTTCTGGCACCTGGCCAGAGCACGAGTGCTTGTAAAGCCGTGCCAGGGGCCTCTTGATAACCCCTGCCAATTCCCTCAGCACCCTGAGGTGGAGAGCATCTGGACCTGCTGATTTGAATGCGTCCAGCCCCTCCAGAAGTTCCCTAACTCGGTCCTCCCTGACCCTAGGCCTGTCAGAGTCTCTCCTGAGTCCATCCTGAATCTCAGTGGGAGAGTCCTGGTCCTTGCACAAAAAAATGGAGGCAAAGACACTGTTAAAAAGGTCTGGTTTTCCTCTGGTGCAACCACCAGATTGCCTAGCGTATCCCACAGGGGCCACAAGTTACCTGGTGCTTTCTTCATACTCCCTATGTATTTAAAAAGGACTTTTTGTTGTCCTTGATCCTTGATTTTAGCCCTAGTTCTGTATCTGCCTTACCTTTCCTAACAGCCCCACTTCAAGCCCAAGCAATGGAAGTATACTCCTCTTCGGTGATAGCCCCTCCTTTCCACTGGGTGTACGCCTCTTTTTTGGCTTTCAAGTGTTCCTGAATGCCTCTGGTGAGCCAGGGGGGCTTTTGAGCACTCTTGCCTCTTTGATTCTCATTGGGACTGTCACCCCTTGGGCATGGAGGATTGTCTCCTTAAGGAAAGACCACTCATCTTGGACACCCAGTTCCCCTACTCTCCAGGACCCCAGTGCCTCTCCTACCAACTCATTAAAGTTGGCCCTCTTGAAGTCAAGGGCTACTGGCTTACTGTAGGCCCTTGACACCCTGTGCTGTATGGTGAATTCCAGTAGGCGATGATCACTGTCACCCAGGTGGTCAAGAACCTGGAGTCCCCTCACCAGGTCATAGCCTGTGGCCAGAACCAGGTCCAGGAGGGTTGCACCTGCTGGGCTGCAGAGGCCCCAGAGAGGGCAGCAGAGTGGGAACCCAAACCCATAATGTGCAGCCCACAACCACCCTGTGCACAGATCTGGGTAGCATGGGGCCCCCTTACCCCGCCAGGAGTGCATGTAGTGGTAGGGAGCCACCCTCCTACCCTCACAGAAGCCAGGCAGCAGGGTGGGAAGCTGGGCTCCACTCTGGTGCAGTAGCCACTGCCTCCTGCTGGGGGCAGGGCGCTGCAGAGGCTCCTCTGGCAAGGCTGGGGGAGCAGGAGCTGTGGGTAGGGGGCAAGGGGCACCAGCAAGGCTGGGAGGGGGCAGGAAGTGAGGGGCATGAGCAGGGCAGGGGGGAACTGTGGGGGGCAGAATGAGGGGTACAAGCAGGGCTGGGGAGGTGGCTGTGGGGGGCCTTTCATTTTAATCACAGATTTGTGGATATTTATCAGAGAGGTTTCAATTTTTTATCAGGGAAAACCAGGATCCCTGGCTATTACACATTTTTTGTGGAACACCTTTGTGGCTCATTCCTTGTTTTATGATACCATTGCTTTAACATTACAACCTAAAATGATTAATTTGTTAATCATGTCTTAAGTGTAACGTGTGGCAGGGGCCTTACTGACCCTTTCCTTTGCTTTTAGGGGTCAGCAAGGAGCTGAATATACTTCTTTAGGCAGCATAGGCAGTGCACAAAAGTGAAAGTAGGGACTGCTGCCTTAGCACCCACCCACAAAATACTTGCCTTTCCTGTGCTGAGGGGATTATTTACAGGCTGGATGGCCTGGTGGTTAACAGAATGACCAAAATGAACCCACAAGTTCGTTAGAAAATGTTTCTAACAATGCAGAAATCCTCACCATTCAATTATCTGTTCTTCCAGTACAAAATGCTTGCTTTTTGTACATTATACACAGTAAAGCACATTAGTTGCAACAATATCAATAATAGTCTGTATGCGCCAAACTTCTGTTCTGTTACAGGTATAGACTGTTTTCTCAACACTTACACCAGTGAAAGTGTAATGTCTGTACTTGGCCTAAACAACCATATCACAGCAGTCTTTATGTGCACTACATTGCCAGTGGAAGCCAACACAACTGAGTTGTACACTAGAAATGTATTAAGCATACAGCCCGTTGTGGCTTATTGCTGTAGTTACCTAAGCACAGCTTTTTATCATTAAGTTTGCCTGTGTCATTGCACAATTCAATGCTGGTGCCCTTTCTCTATCTTCAGCTGCCTGACAAACTGCAGAACTACATACCCTTCAGAAAGAAATGGAATTCCAGATTCCTGGCTTAGCTATAAGAACTACAGCCTGCCCAGATGCAGAATCATTACTAAATATGAGTATGGTTCACGCTCTAGTTTATTCTTGTTACCCCTTGTGTTCCTGGTTTGTATAGAGCAGATACATGTTCAGCCATTATAACTGCCTGGCTTGTGCAGATGTGCTACAACATTTCAATTTCACTGGATGAGCAGACAGAGCCTTCCGAACTCATTTCTTCAGCCAGCCTAAACTTCAAATTTACAGATTTTTCAGAGCTGAACTAGAGCAGGAGATTTAATCTATTTTACATCTAAACAAATACAATCTCATGAGCAGGGATCCTGGTTTTTCCTTAATAAAAAATCACAAACTCTCTGCTAAAAATCACAAATTCTCTAATAACCCCCCCCCAAATCCATGATTAAAATTAAAGGCCTCCCACAGTCCCCCTGGACATGCTGGTGCCCCTCCTCTTTCCTTCCCCCAGCCCTGCTGGCACCCCTTACTATCCACCCACAGCCCCCTGGCCCTGCTTGTGCCTCTCACTATCCCCCGCCCTCCCGACAGCCTTCCTGGTGCCCCTCACCCCCCACCCACAGATCCTATTTCCCCAGCCCTGCCAGATGGGCCCCCCAGCTGCCAGAGCTATGGACTCAGATCCATAGGCCCTTGCTTCTGCTCCCTCCTGCTGCCTGTTTCAGACTCAGGCGGGGCAGTTTCCCATTGCTGTGCACACATATGGGGGGCAGCAGGGATCCGCGACCCCCAGATCTGTACGCAGGGCTACCGCCCTGCTTCCCTCCCCCAGGGCTTCCAAAGCCCAGCGGGCATGAACCGGCATGACAGGGAACAGCTGGGCCAGGCGGGTATCTCTTTGCCACTGCAAACTCCGTGCTGCCCTGGAGATGCACCTCCTGCACATGCTACTGCTTTGAGTGGCACAGCCCCATGCTGCTGTTCTCACTGCAGCCCTGCGTGCAGGCGGCGCAACACCAGGGCAGTGTGGAACTTGCAGCGGCAAGCAGCTTCTCTGTACAGCTCTTCTGCTTCCCATCGCACCAGGTCATGCCTGCTGGGCTGTGCAGGCCCCAGGGGAGGGAAGCAAGGAGGAGCTCACAGTGGCGAGCAGTTTCTCCACATGGTTCCTTGGTTCCTCTGCTCCCTGCTGCTCTGGGATGCACCTGCTGGGCTGCGGAGGCCCTGGGCAAGGGAAGCAGGGCAGCAGATGCAGCAGCTTATGTGGAGAAGCTGTTCACCAGTGTGAGCTCCATGCTGCCCTGGTGATGTACCCGCTACATGAAGGGCTGCAGCGAAAGCAGCAGCACGGGGCTGTGCTCCTCAAAGCAGCAGATGCACAGGAGGCACAGATGCACAGGAGGCACATCCAGGGCAGCGCAGAGCTTGCAGCAGCAAAGACATCCCTGCACGGCCCGGTATTCCCTGCTACACCAGGCTGTGCCTGCTGGGCTGTGGAGGCCCTGGGGGAGGGAAGCAGCTTAGGAGCCCACAGCCTGTGCCTGCCCCATGTACAGATCTGTCCCCCTTGTCCCCCAGGAGTATGCACGGCAGCGAGGAGCATTCTCCCTCCCCCAGACGAGCCACCCATTACAGCCCCAGGCCCCAAGCACTGCCTGGCTGGGCAGCAGCCCTCTCATCCTCCCTACAGGGGCCTCAATCCCCCTCTCCTCCCCCACTTACCTGCTGGAGCTGCTCTGCAGGCTGCCTGGGGCCATATGAATGTACATGCATGTGGTGCCCCTTGTCTCACCACCTTTCTCCTGCTCCCTGTAGGCTGGAACTCTGCCAGCCTGCAGGGAGCTCATTGTAAAATCTGTGGGTTTCTCTGGTAAAATGACAAAATCATGTTTGCCTCTGGTAAAAGGTAAAATCCATAGTTTACTCCGTTTTTCCATGGGAAATGGAAAACCCGGATCCCTGCTCATGAGATAGGTGATGCTGACAGACACTGAGATTAGGTATAGACATTCAAATGCCCCAGGTAGAATTGATTTAAGTTATGTGGTTTTCTGTAAGCTGCATAATTTAGATTGGTAGTGAACAGAACACACATTCAACCTTTGGCTGCGGGGGGGAGCGGGTAAGGGGGGCAGGAGAGGCAATGTACGTGCAAATCTTAGATCAGTTTATCCCATTTTTAAACTAGTCTATGTGTGCTGAACTTCTGTTCTGTTACAGGTACAGACTGGTTTCCAATCACTTATACAGGTAAAAGTGTAATGTCTGTACCTGGCCTGAGGGGTTAAGTAAACTCCCAAAGGTAATGCCTTGGAACGGTCTTCCTTATGCCTTCTAAATATAGGTTTGCTTTTTATAAAAGATACCTTTCAAGGGTCACCTTGGGGAAAAAAGAATCATTCATTCAACGCATCTTGAGGATTCCTGGAAGGTTTTTGTTTCCTCTCATGTTGTTTCTGCAATTGTTTGTAGAGCTCTGCCCCTCCCGCAAAAATGCCAAGTGATTACAACATTTTACCTTGCTGTGGCAGCATCTGCCCCTTGTTCTATAATTCAAGATGATGCAAGTTGATAAGAGCCAAGTCACATCCTGTCTGTCCAAATACTCTTCATGCCACATAAAAGCTCCATAAAGAAAAGTGAAACCGAATTGCCAGTTTGCTCTCAACTACTCTTTATGTTTGAGAGTCTCAGTGTGTTTGGCCCTGCAATTTATTTAAATCCCTATTTTTGCCATAATGCTTAATTGAGTGGATATTATTTTACAGCAGATAATATAATTTTGCTTCAGTTCTTTCAGAGACCAACCACAGTCTCTCTTTCAGGCCAGAGTGCACCTTTGCACTTGTGCAGCCTATATTCTTGCAGGACTCTTTATTAGCATTCTTTTCCTTAACAGGCTATTCAATGGCTGCCACAGCTGAGCTGTTCTGCACAGATTTTCTGCTCAGTATGGGGGGGAGGGGGTGTTAATTATACAGAAAGATGGAGACAGGCCAGACAGCCCCTCTGGTGAACTGTCTCATACATGCACAGCCTACTTCCTGCTGTTTTGCAGCTACAAGGATCACCTGTTGATCTTGGCATTTGCCCAAGCTGGGGCCTAGCGGAAATGACAGAATCAGCTAGAAATGAGAGCCAGCTCATATTCCAGCTACCCAAATGAGGGAAATACAAAAACAGATGATTGCAATGTGACCTAGCTGCTTTATACAGGAGCCAACAAGGGAAAATGAAGGAAAAAATCATTTAACGAAAGCTGTCCTTATTCTGGATCTGTGATTCTCGTGCTGCCATTCTCTCCCCATTAAAAAGCAGTAGACTTTTTCCACATGAATAGTTGCCAAGAAGGTGTGCAATTCCCTCTCCCTGGTCACTAGCTCCTTCCCCTCCATGTTGGCTGCTTCTTCTAGTAAATAAAAAAATTGCAAACAAAAAGATCAAGATATTCATCAGAAATATTCAGCCTATTCAGACAAGCACTTCTCTGTACTGCCCCCACCCCTGCCCCCTACCAGTAATAAATACATATTGTAAAAAAATCCTAAATGCATGCATGGAACTTTCTCTCCCCTACCATAAAAAACAAACCTACCTCTCATTTACCAGTAATATTCCTTGGGTGAAAATTCAACCCCAGCCAACAGAAGGGCTATATAGGCCCTGAACCCTTAGGGTCAGAACAGCAGATTAATAATAATCCAGTAATATAGCTACAAAACAAAGCTAACTTTTATAGGCTATAGAGACGATGCCATTTAAATGACAAAATACTTTTATACAAGATTCTGACCATATACTTTACCATCCAGACAATACTGGCTTGCATCAAGGTATGGCAAGCTCTTTATTTACCCAGCCATTCATAATTCTTAATGGGATTTCTCTTGACCTCTAGTTCAAACATGTTTTGACATAATAAATGCAGGCTCTCCAGTGCGTTCTAACAACTTCTAAAATAGCTCCTGAACAGTTCTCTTTTGTCCAGTAATTCCTAGAAACCACAATAACAGAGGAAAGCAAAAACTAATTCTTGAAAAGGAAGGTTCTTGTCTGAGCAGGAACA
Organism: Crocodylus siamensis; assembly: GCF_052110815.1. Lineage (NCBI taxonomy): Eukaryota > Metazoa > Chordata > Crocodylia > Crocodylidae > Crocodylus > Crocodylus siamensis. The sequence continues at coordinate 342,367,926 of NC_143395.1, read as the reverse complement.
ATGGAACAGAGCCCCTGAGCTTATTTCTTCCTGAGAAAACACGTTGTGAATAATCAATGTACATTCTAATTCCTCTATAAGCACTGATTCTTCAAACCAGGAGAGTACTAAGCAGCTCTTGTGACGCTGGCCTTTAAACAGTGACACTTCTTGCCTCTCCCTCCTTTATCTTCACACAAAGCTTCTGGCAGCTAGGCAGGTAACCAGAAGCAAAACCCTGGTAGCAGGAGCCGGCAGAGCCTAATTTGCACATAATGAATTATTCAGGAGATCCTGATTCCAGCACCTGCACAGCAGCAGGAAGCTTGCAAGGAATGATCATTACTCTTCTCTTGGGCTTACATGAGCTCAGTGGCTGCTCAGCCACTTTGTTCTGTAACTCGGGGTTTCAGGTCTTGTATTAACCAGTGGAAGTGGGAAAAAAACATTCTCACAATATCAAGAAAACAGGCTAATCATTCAACCTCTTCAGAGACAAACAAATTATATCTGACTGTAGCATTCATCTGACATATGTTAATCCAGATCAAAGATAGAGAAAATGAATCTAGATTCCGTATACCAGCTACTCAGTTAAGATATTCACTCAGCTGTACAAGACAGCACGCTTAGACTTTTCCTTAGTTCAGGACTGGAAGTACTGGTACGGTCCTCTCCTGTGTACAAGGCCCCAATTCTATAGGTAAAACTTCTCCATTTGTATTCTGGCTAAAATCAGGGGTGCTACTGGATTAATTTGATACGTCTTCTACTGGAAGACTGCATTTTCAAGGGGATGAATTTAATGAGCAAATACGTTGCTTGTATCTCCATCTATTACAGTCCTTATAAAAAGCAAGTGACAACTAATGATAAATCAAAATACATCTCAGTATCACCCTCATCTAAGAAGCAAGTTTGAATATTTTCAGAGGGAAGCTGCAAGCAAATTAAGATTATGAACATTTTTAAAAGATCTGAAATGATTTTAGCTATGAAGGTTATGAAGCAAACAGTTGTAAAAGCATTTAATACATTCTAAGCAGCATCTATGGCTTTTATTTATATTGCATCTTATCTGCACTAGCATTACATATCTGTAAGTCTTGTCCTTTAACATACCATCACCAACAAGTCTCTCAGTTAAAAGATCTGCTCTTTAATCACAGCCAGCTAAGCATCCTGCTTTGATTGGTTCAGTAAAACAGATCTGCAGCAATTGATAATGAAATGCCTTTAATCCCCGTTGCAATAGAACATGTCAAATGCAAGTGTTAAGTATTCAGGAAGGTACAGTCAATCCTTATCAACCCTTCACTCCTCTCCTCCTTTCTATGCTTAAATAAGTTAATTCAGTTTTTCTTCAATGCAGAATGCATGATTGGTCCTACATTGCCACTATCTCATTCCTATCCAATAATAGGTACTCTGGGTCTTTTTTAAAGATATTTTAATCAGGCATGTAAACACGTTTTATTCTTTGACGCTCTTTCATTCAGCATCATTAATCCCCAGCATGAAATCAATAGACTTAAAACATTTAATCATGTCAAAATGCAATATACAAATCCACAAACGACTTCAGTTCATCACATGCATTGATGAATAGTCTGTAAGTGAGAGATTGTGCCTTCTCTTGCTGCCTTGCGATCAGGCAAACCTTAAGCTAGTCATTTCATAAAAATAAACAGATTCTCTCTTGCTAGATATCTGTCACAAGGCAAGACTTGCTATTAATAAGGGAAAAATGTGATTGTTTGCTTACTCAGCCATCACTTTCTCTGCGCAGGAGTCATGTTAGTCCTATGAGGCCTTACACTTGTTTTGTGGCAACCAGTCAACATAATGAAGGTTTTTTTAAGAACTTTATTTTGTCATGGTAATTAAGTCATTATGTTTACTGCGGGTACAATAAGAAAAACATCTTTCTCCCTATCCTTGGACAGTTGACAATTCCTCATTCATGTAAAAATGATACTTAGGGACAAGAATAATATTTCCTGGTTTGGTTTGACAAATGAGAATGTTTTTATAAGACTTAAAGCCAGCAGGGTACAGAGAGTAACTAAAAACTTATCAATAAGGCAAAAAATGGCAGCATGTAAACATATGAGCACAGCATGTGACATCTAGCAGCAAGCAGAAGTCTTCACCTCCATGTCCCTAGGGAACAGATATGGAGCCCTAACAACAGAGGAAGAGCAGCAAGTTCCATTGGTGGCAGAGGCCAGGCCTGGCATCTCCAAGGTTGGGAGGATAGAGACTACTGCCACCAAGAGGTCGTTGCAGACTCTCTTCTGTGGGGGACGGAAGCATCCATCTGCCAGCCTGACCTGTTGTCCCGGTTGATTTGCTGCTAGCCTGGAGCCCAGGTCTGAGATGTTACAGAAAGATTAGTGAGACTTATCAGGCGCTCTGACTACTACCCCATGCTGCTCATCCATGGGAGCACCAATGATACTGCCAGGTGCAACCCTGAACCAATAAAAAGTTCTGATCAAAGGCTCAGGTGGTGTTCTCCTTAATCCTTCCAGTTAAGAGGAAGGGCTTGGGATAGGAGTGGATGCATCCTGCAGATGCATGGCTGTGCAGATGGTATCACCAGAATCATAGAATCATAGAAGTAGGGTTGGAAGGGACCTTGTAGATCTTCAAGCCCGACCCCCCGCCTGGGCGAGAGAAAAGACTGGACTCAAATGAGTCCAGCCGGGTAGTCATCAAGCCTCTTCTTAAAGATCCCCAGGGTAGGAGCCAGCACCACTTCCCTAGGAAGTTGGTTCCAGCTCCTAGCCGCCCTAACTGTGAAGTAGTTCTTGTGGATGTCTAATCTAAATTTACTCTCTAATAATTTGTGTCCATTGTTCCTTGTCATGCCAGGGGGCGCTAGGGGAAACAGTGTCTCCCCTAAACCCTTCTAGTCCCCACTAGCCTTTGGCTTCTTCGACCACAGGATCCTATTCCAAGAAGAAAGATTGCTAGGTAGAGATGAGATCAACCTGATAAAGAGAGGGATGAGCATCTTTGCAGACAGGGTTGCTAACCTAGTGAGGAGGGCTTTAAATTAGGTTTGCCAGGGAATAGAGACTAAAGCCCTGAGGTAAGTGGGAAAGCTGGCCCACCCTTGTCCCACACACAGATCTGGGGACCCCCTCCCCACCATGCTTGCACATAGCGCCGGAGCCATCCTTCCCCCATCCTTGTGCCACCCCCTCGCAAGCCACTCACAGCTCTGTCCCACACCCTGCCCCAGCTGAGCAGTGCCTGTAGAGGCCTCTTCACTTTGGTGCCTGGGGTGGGTGCCCCACTTGCCCCGCCTTGCTACGGCACTGGTCTGTACACACACGTACAGCATCTGGCAAACAAGCAGGAAGAATGCGAAGTCCTTGAACAGTCACAGAACTGTGATGTGATTGGGATAACAAAGACTTGGTGGGATAGCTCCTATAACTGGAGAACTATCATGGGTGGGTATAAACTGTTCCAGACAGACAGGCAGAGGATAAGAGGAGGAGTTGCTATTTATGTAAAGAGCTGTATGACTGCTCAGACCTCCAGTATGAAACTGAAGATAGGCCTGTTGAAAGTCTCTGAGTTAGGATTAGAGGAGAAAGCAATCAGGGTGATGTTGTGGTGGATGCCCACTCCAGACCACCAGAGCAGGTGGATGAGGTAGATGAGACTTTCTTCACACAGCTAGCACAAGTTTCCAGATTACAGGCTGTGGTGCTCACGGGGGGGAATTCAATGACTCTGACATCTCCTGGGAGCATGATACAGCATTGCGCAGGCAATCCAGGAAGTTTTGAAGAGTGTTGGGGACAACTTCCTGGTGCACGTGTTAGAGAGGCCAACTAGGGGTTGTGCTCTACTTGAACTGTGTTCACAAGCAGGGAAGAATTGGCGGGGAATGTAGAAGTGGATGGCAACTTGGGCAGCAGTAACCATGAGATGACTGAGCTCAGGATCCTGAGGAAAGGAAGGATGGAGAGCACCAGGGCCAAGACCCTAGACTTCAGAAAAGCAGACTTCCACTCACTGATGTGCAGTATCCCTTGGGAGGCTAGTCTGAGGAGGAAAGGAGTCCAGGACAGCTGCTTGTATTTTAAAGAAACCTTACTAAGGCTGCAGGAATGAACCATCCCAATGCACAGGAAGACTAGCACAAAACACAAAAAGGAAGCTAACAAGTGGAAACATGGAAAAATGACTGGGAAGGAGTATATGAGTATTGCTGGGGCATGCAAGGATGAAATCAGGAAGGCCAAAGAGCAATTGGAGTTGCAGACAGCAAAGGATGTGAAGGGTAACAAGAAGAGTTTCCATGAGTATGTCAACCAGAAGGGAAGATCAGGGAATGTATGGACCTCTTAGAGAAAGGGGGAGATAATTATATGGAAAAGACTAAAGTACTCAATACCTTTTTTACCTCAGTCTTCAGAGTCAAGGTCAGCTGCCAGAGTACTGCACCCGACAGCGCAGCTTGGGTTGGAGGTGAGCAGCCAATGGTAGTAAAAAAAAAAAAAAAAACTATTTAGAAAAGCTGGATGTGTACAGGTCCATAGGGCCAGGCGTGATGCACCTAAGGGTGCTGAGGGAGTTGGCTGCTGTGATTGCAAAGCCACTGGCCATTACCTCTAAAAACTCAAGGCAATCAGGATTGGTCCTGGATGATTCGAAAAGGGCAAATATAGTGCCCATTTTTAAGAATGGGAAGAAGGAAAATTGAGGGAACTAGAGACCAGTCCACTGCACCTTAGTCCCCAGAAAAAGCATGGAGCAGGTCCTCAAGGAATCCATATCTAAGCATTTGGAGGAGAAGGTGATTAGAAACAGTCAACATGGATTCACCAAGGGAAAGAAATGCCAGACCAGTCTGATTGCCTTCTATGATGAGATTACTGGCTCTGTGGATACAGGGAGAGCAGTGAACTTTAGCAAGGCTTTTTATACAGTCTCACCACAGATGGATCAGAGTTATCTTCCATGGACACCTTAGACAGTCTGTGGACTCCCAGGGGTCTGCAGACCATAGGTTGAAAGCCACTGACTTAGACATATTGGAGGATTGGACCAAAAAATCTCATGAGGTTCAATAAGGACAAGTACAAAGTCCTGTACTTAGGACAGAACAATCCCATGAACCAATACAGGCTGGGGACTGACTGCTAAGCAGGAGCTCTGTAGAAAAGGACTGCAGGTCACAGTGGACAATATGCTGAATATGAGCCAATAGCGTTCCCTTGTTGAAAAGGAAGATAATGGCATACTGGGCTACATTACTAGGCGTGTTGCTAGCAGATCAAGGCAAGTGATTTTTCCCCTCTATTTGACACTGGTGAGGCCACATTTGGAGTCCTGTGTCCAATTTTGGGCCCCCACTAGAGAAAGGATAAATTAGAGAGTTCAGTGGAAGGCAACAAAAATGGTTAGTGAGCTGGAGCACATGACTTCTGAGGAGAGGCTGAGGGAACTCGGCTTATTTAGTCTCCGGAAGAGAAGACTGAAATGGGATTTGATAGCAAGCTTTAACTATCTGAGGGATGGTTCCAAAGAGGATGGAGCTAGACTGTTCTCAGTGGTGGCAGATAACAGAACAAGGACCAATGGTCTAAAGTTGCAGCAAAGAAAGTTTAGGTTAGATATTAGGAAAAGGTTTAACTTTTGTGCTTGTCTTAGGAGGGGTTTCAAAATAACATTTAAGGTCTAGATACAGGACCAAATTTTCAAAAAGGCAAGTTCTGCACTTGCTATTTTGCCTGAAGCAGAACTACAGCAACAATCTGAGTCCTTCCACATCTATTAGGTAACAGCTTTAGTAATATATTCCAAAATGCTGAATTTATTTAAATATCAGTAACTATTTAGAACTACTGCTTTTCTTTGGCCCTCTCATAGATTTCATAGACATTAGGGGCTGGAAGGGACCTCACAAGATCATTAAGTCCAGCCCCCCCTGCCAGAGGCAGGAAGTCTGCAGGGATCAAATGATCCTAGCAAGATAAACATCCAAACACCTTTTGAATGAGCCCAGAGTAGACTAGGTAAAATAAAAAAAGAAAAAGTGAAAGCTTTTGTCTTAGAATAATCTGAGTGGCAAGGCAAGCCAAGGTGAAAATGATGGCCAGCAGGATAATTCAGATCAAGAAAGTCATCCAACTCTATAGCAGCTTGACCCCAACATAGCCCCCGAGGCAGCTCTCCAGCTGCCAGCTAGAGATCCAGCCAAGAAGCTAGCAGAGGCTCAAGCCAAAAAGCCAGAAACAAACCTACATGCCTACAAACAAAGCTATATTCCAGAATTTGGCATCTGGGTCCTTCAGCTGCCAAACATCTCCCATCTGGCCAAATCTGTGGACTGAGTTGTTAACAAAAGAATTGGAGTAAACTGTACAGGAGCAAAGAGATGGTATCTGTAGGACATAGAGGTCAGGAGCATGCTGTTCCCAACAATGTCTGAAATGGATAAATAGCCATTGAAATACACTGAACTGGAGAGAGATTTGCAAGGACACAATACACAATTCCATTTGTGGAAACGGGCAGTTGACAAGTAAGAGAAGAAGTAACAATCGGGATCAGCAGTCACTGCTAGATTTCAATAAGAGGAAAGGCTTTGATACCAATTTTTTTACACAATTAAATCATTTTTTACACTGACTGGGCTAGTATGTCCATCCCTGTAACATTAAGGGATTGATCTGAGGGAATTCTACAGTCTTTGGTAGCTTCATGAGTACAATAAAGCAGCAAAGGTGAAGGGATCATAGAGAAAATGATTCTCCCTTGTGCTTCTCCTCACTCTCATAATTGAATACAAAAGCAAGTTTTTGCAATGTAATAATAGAAATAAATATAAGTGAATCTCCATGTGATTCAAAATAACAAACTTCCTAAAATGTAATTAAAAACATTTCAGGGACATTAAATTATCCAACACTTTACAGAGAAATTATAATACAATACATTATTTACTCTCATATAGCTGTATTTAACTAATAAATAATTCATAGTTTTCCAAAACAGTTCCTATCCTTTTATTTTTCCTAACTGTAATAGCCTAAATATCCAGTAAGCAAAGCCAGCTGCAATGACTTCTTCACAATGTGAAGATTTTTAAGTGGACTAAAGGAGTTAATAATTTCACATGATATTTTGAGATCAGTGTTTATCACCTGCTGTAAACTACACACCAACAGGTCTCCATTGTTTAAATGAGATTTCACAGAAGTCACTGAAGGATCTTTGTGGCCCATTAAGTTAAAAAGATACAGAAGGTCCTATAAAACTTTTCCTAAATGTTCTAGCTGTGGTAAGTTTTATTTCACTAATCCAATGTATGGGGTGCTAGTCTCTCCTTTCAAACCTATGAGAAGAAGGACTAAAGGCATTGAAACCAACAGATTTAGAGAGAAGTACAACTGTTGCTACAGTAAAATCAGGCTCATTAAATCTGTAGGTAGCCTCTGCATGTACCCCAGGGAACCTTATTACTGATATCTTGTATTCATTGTTTGACACACAAGCTACAATTCTGAATCTGTAAAGTGAAAGTATACAAATTATCATGATTTAAAAACTGAAGCCCTCATTTCAGGATAAAATGGTGGGGATCAAAAGAAGCCTGTATCCAAAGTGCATGCATGTTCCACTATCTGTTTCTTTAAGACAGTGGTTTTCAGCCTGTGGTCTGCAGACCCCATGAGGGTTCAAAGACTGTATCTAAGCGGTCCATGAAAAATGACTATGTTCAATCAAAAGTATGTGAGTACCCACACTTACAATTCAAAGGAGTCTACACCTCCATTCCAAATTTCCAAAGGGTTCCACACCTTCAGTTGAAATATTTTAGGGGTCCGCAAATGAAAAAAGGTTGAAAACCACTGCTCTAAGAAACAGAGTTTAAGGAGAGAAGCATGTTCTCATTCCAAGAAGAAACACTTTCAATTGGATTGAACAAAGTTGTGAGGACTGGGTTTTTAAATGAGAACATATTTGTCTGCAGTCACTGATATGGTTCAAATGCTCAATAAATATTAAAAATATATACAATTTTTTTCTTCCCAAGTAACATTCATGCTTTGGGTTCTCCTAATTAAGTTGCTACTGCCATTTTGGAAATCTTAGTAATAGGGTTTAGCAGCTTTTACAATAAAAGTGTCTGTATTTAAGATGGAAAATAACATACTGATAATGAGAGTGGATCTGGGGAACAATCTCTATATTTGACTGTTCATTAGGAGGAGAAAACAAAATTGCTTTTAAATGATGTTCCTTCTTAATTTACTTAGGAAGCTGAGTTGTACAGAATGTGTGTCACTGAACCACATGAAATATACTTTATTATATGAAGTCTATCAACAGTATGCTTTGTTTCGTACTGTTTTCACTTTGCCTGCTGATAAAACAGAAGAAATGAATAAAAAAGCTGTTTAATCCAAAGAAATAGTACACAAATAGCACACACAAGATCAGTCATACATCCCATTATACACTATGTAAGGTCTGTTTGTGCACTACAAATTCTTGGAGCCCCCACTTTCCTCATATCATGTCTGGGATCATCCCACATTACATTTGACTTCATTGAGTGCGGTTAAGTGCTCAGCACTGGAAAGCAGGGGTTTTCTATGGAATTAGGAAAGTATATATAATCATATGGAATTAGGAGCTTAACTTTAGACATGCATTTTTGATAAGACACTTATCTTTTCCATGAATAACTCAGTTTATAATCCTGTAAGTATGTTACGTTAGGTTTATTGATAATGACTCATTATAAGCTAAGCTGAGGAATACCACTTTTGTGAAGTGATATATGGTTGTAATTAATTGCAACAGTCTACTTTGGCTATATTCTACAATGTTAATCAGCAGACATGCTGCTTCTTTTTTCATATTTTATTGACCTTGAGTCAAAAAAAATCCAGACCAACCCCTTCCCGCCTTTCTTCTCCAAAATACCTGTTAACTGCTAACCATGCACAGCCCCACATGGCTGCTCTTACAGTACCAGGACATGACAGAGAAGAAAAAGGCACTAAAACAAATTGCTACTAGATTTTGTCAGTAAAACAGAACATTATATAATACACAATAAAATACATCATACCTGGAGTTGAAAAAACGCAAAGGGTTAAAAGTTGACCTGGCACAGCCCCACATGCTCTCTCTGGAAATTGAACACAGACAATTAGGAATGTTAAAATACCCCCCAAACAATTGCATGGGGCTTAGATAAACTGGTGGAACACCTACAGCAAAGATACACCTGTGGCCTGGGAGAGGAATGGAATTACAACTTAACCTAAAGTCCAGTTTTATCTTTCTTTACACTGAAATTAATCTGTAGAGTTCCAAACATGTTATTGGGAGTGTTGCCATTAAATGAATGGGAGCAGAATATCAGCTTAAGGGCCAGGATGTAAACTACCAATTAATAAGAGGATTTTCTCATTACAAACTAAAACAAAACTCCCAACATTTTATTCCAAGTGTTAACAGGAATTTATATTGTACAAAGTGAAAGAAAGCTAAAGTGACCTTCTGCTCCCAGAATTCTTGCTGCGAAGTATATAGTATATAGTTCCAAATATGCCACAGAAAAATTAATCCATTAACCTTTTTATTCAAAACTAAAATTCTAGGGGAAAAATACTTAATTTTCCACAATATTATTTGTAAATTTTAGCACCACTAATAAGCTATAGTGCTGCCATTTGGAATACATGGAATATTCGTTTTCACTGAAAAATTCTGATCTATTGCATGTGCTTGAAAAAGGAGTATTATACAGCTGGCTTTCTGAAACAGTTCCATCAAATAAAAAAAAATGTAGAAAGCCAAATTCATGAATAGCCCTCTTCAGTCTTGTTCCCTGTGGTTCAGATCTCTAATGTACCATGAAACTTGTCTAAAGCCAACGCCCAAAGAACCAGCAAAAAATATCATTTTTCTAGCACACTAATAGTTGAGCTGAAATGCTTTTGAAAATCTTTACGATACTTCATATTGATCACTTAGAATGTAGGAGGCTGCTCAAGGGGCCCTTTTATACAGATATCACCAATAATGATATTATATTCATATGGGGCAGTTTCCAAAGAGCCTATTCAACTTCTTTCAGTTTTCAATTTTCTTATCTATTGATGGAAGTTGGGATCCTCAGTGTCTGCTCAGGCCTCTGCTTTTATACCTTCATGTTGCCAAAGTTATAAATAATTATGTTTTGAAATACAGCATTCCTTTTTAAAACACTCTGCATTTGCTTGTCACAAGTATGTAGAATATACTTTTCTTCACTGTAGCAAATTTGATTTTGATTTCATTTGGTAATAAAGGACAAATGAAGGGGAAAATCTGCTAGTCATGACACAGAAAAAAACATAACAAATTTTAAATAAGTAGAAAGTAAAAGTAAAAATGATTAGGTCTACCATGCCTGCCGGGCTGGCTGTCTTGATCACATCTGCTTCTGTTGTACCTTACCCTATGATCTCCTCCTTCTTCAGAAATATGCTTATAGTAAGTGTCTCCTGAACTCATTAGTTGCTTGTCAAGCACAAAGCGACATATGATTTTACTCAGAGCTGCACTAGCAAATAACCAGAAATGCACTGGGACAAATTCTTCCCTGGCGTGTACTCAAATTGCCTTCAACTAGAGTCAATAGAAGCTGAATACATGCCTTCAAGGGAAGAAAATGTTGTCTATAGATTGCTCTAGAAATACATACCTGGATGTCATTATACAGAATTACATCTCACATTTCAATCGTCATATCTTATATTCCACTATTAACTTCACAGTGGATGCATCTACATGAGACATTTACTGCAGAGTAGACTAATTAACTCCCAGTAAGTGTCTCATGAATACATATACAGTCCTATAGGCATAGAACTCTAATTAACTCTGCAGCAGGGTAGTACTTGTAAATATAAATACTATCCTGCTGCAGAGGTTTTTACTTCACAGCAACACATGCGTAGAAAATGACATGGTTGGCTGGGGCACTGGTGAGTCAGTATGGGGGCTGCCTGCCAGCTAGTTCCATACTGGAGCACACTTGTGTCCCAACCAGCCCCTTCACAGCACTTTGAGCCAGGTCAGAGCAGTCCTGGGCTGGCAGGCTGACTGCCTGGGCCACGTGCCAGCCAGAGCTGCTCCAACCCAGCTCAACTTGCTGCAGTCCTGGGCACACATTCAAACGCAGTGCCGGAGAGCAATGAATGCAGGCATAATGTGCACCAGAGTTCATTGCTGCATACTAATAGCAAGTATAGACATGCCCAGTTACTAGAAAAATATTTACTTGTTAATGTAATACAACTAGCTACTTGTCCAGAAAGTACTACCTTTGTGCTATATTTTTCTATTAGGTCTCTTTTTAAGAATCATAAAAGAAGACTGATAAGACCAAATTTGCAAGGAAGAAAAACATTTTTCACGTTGAATTTCATCCTCACAATATTGTTAGCTTCTGCATGCAGGTAAAAGCTATTGGGGTTTTTTTTTCCCTTCAAAAATTATTATATCACTAAAAATGGCAAATTTCAATCCATTAAAAAATAAAAACAAATTCTGCACAGCAAAATTGAGTTCACCATATTTATATGGGAAAAGACTGCCATCCTATAAGAGAAATGGCAAAATTTTACTGTGGGATTATGTCTTGGAGATTTGAGGTTTTACTTATGAATGTTCATTAAAGGTCAGATTTTTAGAAGTACTTAGTCATCAAATCTTGATTTTTTAAAGCACTTATACAACTAACTCCTCCTGAAAGCAACGAATTAAGATATCAAAAGTGCTTTTGAATAATTCTACTAATTGCTTATCTAAATCTTTAAATTCCTACATATCCCTGAAGTTAGGCCCAAGTGTATATTGGTATTTTTACTTTGCCTTGTGGTAGCATTTATTAAGATACTAGCTGTAATTGAATATAATGAAAATCTACTAACAGGGTTTTTGCAAATTATATGATACAGTTTTAAAGCACTCAGCTGATGACATTCTACCTTCCCAGTTCAGCTGACTGCCTGAAAATTGTATCACCTTTTTTAAATTAAAAAGAGATCAATTATTTCCCTGTAGTGTAAAGGCTACAAAGCATTTTCTTATCTTTGCAGTGATGGGGCAGTTAAATAGCTCAACATTTTGACCACTTCAATTAAGACAAAATTTCAGAGGCAAACAAAAGTTTCAGTCTCTTCAGTTTTATTTTAGCTCAAGTTGAGCTTGTGATGGCTTCAATTCAGTGTCACCTATTATTTACCTACAGTGCCATACAATTGATGCCCATTTGCAGCAATATCTGGTAGAAGCAACAACTGCTTATCAGCAATATTTCCCCCTGGGAAAATTTTCCTTACCATTTAGGTAAAAAATACTCCCTGTAATAGAAACAGCTGTTTAAGAACAACAGGTGCACCAGGGCACTGCCTGACTTGTCAGAAATTGACTAATCAATACTATTATTTTTACAAAATTTTTGACAACTTACACAAGTACTGAAATCAAGTTTCTAAGATATCGTATTTTGGATTCTAAATTTCTTTATGGGACAGTTTCTTGACTGGGATGGGTTAGTGAGGGATGACCCTGCCCAGAAGTGCTGCTGGCACTTTTCAGGGGGACACCAGCCGGCACTCCCCAGCTGGTGAGGGCCAATTTTAGGGGGGGCCCTCTGTCCTCCTCCTACACATCACCTATGCTCCTGCCTTTAGCAGAGGGTTGGACTACATGACCTCCTGAGGTCCCTGCCAGCCCTGTTTTTCTATGGTTCAGTACGATGGCACACAACTTGTGGCCTTCTACTGTAGCACTTCAAGTAAGAAGTTAGCATACAAAAATCAGGGTTATCTTTTTGCCATGCAGTTACATTGGTGCTTTTATCCTGTATCAAAACTAGATGAACAATCTACTCTCTAAGCAACATTACTAAGATTAAAATATAGCAGGGGGAAAAGCCACATTCTATTTTGAATACATTGGTTTTAATGGATTAGAAACTCTATGAATATATGTGGCAAAACAGGTAACAAATTGTAAAAATCTGGAAATGTCTTGGCAAGAAGGGCAATATCCTTATTAGCAAAGTAAATAATTTGCAGCAAATGATTTATTTGATGACATAATCCTATTTTTCTGGTTCTGGAATTTTCATGAGCACACTATGATTTCCTTGTCATTTTAATCATTATTTAATTTCCTATAAAGGTCCATTTGTTCCATGGACATTAATCCATAGTTTAACTTAATGGATTACCCAAATGTATATTTGAAACTTAAGCCACGTTGGATTGTTTTGATTATACAACGATGTCACACATTATTTTCTCACCTCCTGGAATGACTCCAGAGCTTGGAGTGTCAGGAGGAGGTAATGGCTTATGGAGTGACAAAAACAAAACAGTATCAGAAACGTTGTTAATTGCAAAGCTTTTAGTTACTGCCCCACAAGGCCTTAGCCTGAGGCTTCATCCTTAAAAAATAGGCTAGTGTACAATTTATTGGCTGGCTTCAGGATATACATTTAATTTCTTTCATTATCTGCCCACAGAGCAGTATTTTGTATGTGTGCATAAGTGTGTGCACGTGATCTTTTTGGCAAAAGGTGTGTTTCTATCTTTGTCTGGCATGTTTAATAGTCTTATCTATCTTTGTCATGTTCTTCTGTTTTATCAAACAGTATCCTATCCCGTATTACATATGCTATTTCTAAAACAATTACCTGAGAGAAGGATTTTCACAAGTAACTAAGTGATTTAGGAGCACAAGTCCTACTGACTCTCAGTGAGTCTGTTCATTTAATCACCACTCTTTGTGAGCTTGCCTTCAGTTAAACTTGATTGTAAACTATTTCTAATCTTCAGGCCCGGTGTACAACACTGGAGACTAAGCTCAGTTTTAAATTACAGGCTCTCTGGGACAGGTTCTGATACGTAGATCACCAATCACATTGCATAAATTTAACACACAATACATTGTAATAGTAATGGCTCAACTTCTTCCCTGTCTATGATCTATTCCCTCTTTCAACCTCTCCATCTGTTTCAACTTCAACAACTTTTAAAACCATGATAGCAGCTCAATGTGTTCAAAATGGGTAGGTAAATAAAAACATCACCTAAAACCTCGTATCTGACTAATTTTAAAGTTTGGTATAGAAATACAAGTGTTCAGCTTTAGTCTAATATCAGTGACTACTATCACTGCTGGAATCCTTATTTCAACCTTAAACTTTTTTAACTTAACTATTAACTTCCTTCTGTGGGTTTTATTTAATCCCCAATTATTATTTTTAACTTATTGAAAATACTAATGCTGCTCTTTTCAGCCACACACATAAAGGATCACTTCCTTGTCATTATGAGGTATCAACACCAAACTTCCTCTGTATCCATCATCCAGGAGCTTTCTCTTATTCTTGCTTCTCTGAGATTCTATATTTCTATTTATAAATGCTTAAATAGAGTTTGACTGGTTAGAGAAAGAAAAGGTTGGGAGCAACCATCATATCATTCTTAATATGGGAGTTAAAATTAATTGTGTGTTTAACATAGAAAGACCTACCAGGATAGAGTGAGCAAAGTGTACTTTTCAAGATTTCAGTGTCTAAATTCAGTCAATCAAGTCACATGTTATATGTGCTGTTTACATAGCTGTAACCTATGCTGCTGCTTTTTTATATACACATATAGATGACAAAGAAGTTTTTTTGCAACACGTTAGTATGAATGTTACTACTTAGACTCAATTATATTGTAGCTTTGTCTACTATAACATCATGAAAACTGCCTTATGGAGAAGGAACAATAAAAACGTATCTCATCTAGATAATGAAAAAAGTAGTTTTGATTTTAGGGACAACAGAGGACAATGACCATTTTTCTCATCAGCAAGTCAAGGTAGCAGCATGTTGGGGTGGTTTTACTGTGGCTCTTTTTTTACATCACTTTGTTATTTAATCCACGCTGATGGATATTTGCTACATTCTGAATTAGCCAATACACAGAGCACTTGATACTGCTTCTTGGGCAGGCTTACAACCCACCCCCCAGCAGAAACAAAACAATGAGCATTTAGGGGATACTATTTCCAAACAGCTATACTATTTGCATACTGGACAATTGCAATGCATTGAAAATGCACTTATCTAATTTTGGTTGTAATCCATCCTACTGTCATGCTCCTGGGGCAAGTAAATAACCCCATTCCTAAAAAAGATGAACACCAGCTACCTAAAAACTAATGTTCAGCTCTTCCACTGATCTCCTGTGAGGTCTTGGCCTTGTTTCTAATCTGAGGAAACAGGCAGTGCTTAGACAAAAAACATTAATAAACCAAGACTATGGTAGCAGATAAGTAAATTGTGGCCCAAAATGTAAACCTTAATGTTATTTGTGTGTGCAATACCTCTTTCCCCCACCATCTACATAATATATTTTAAAATTTATATTCTGAAAAATCAAATTTATTTATTAACATCCAAGCCCATGTTAAGGTTCTAGGGTTAAATCTTGGCCATAATAAAGTCAATGGGAAAGTCCTGTGGATTTCAGGAGAGCCAAGATTATACACACAACAATTTTGTTAAACTCAATTTTTTGGTTCTCTCTGCTTTTTCTGCAAATAATTTAGATATGTCCTTTGAAGGAAATTATTACTACCATTAATGATACAGTAAAAACATGTATTGAAACATAATACTTCACTTCAAAGCAATCAAAAGCAAAGAATAGCTACCCTGGTGGCAATGCGCTTGCTTTTGCCTAATCTATTCCACAGGCATCGGTACCTGACTAGAGACCAGAAAAAATAATTTCTTATGGAACAAGTTAAAAGGGTTTTTATGTTTTAAACTAGCTTATTTCAGGGAACTATTTGACAATATATCTGTTTTCTTAAACTCTGTCTTTTAAGCAATACTAGCCTTTGAAAACAGTCATGTTGATTTATTTTGCATACAATTCTTTTGATGTACTGTTTCAGTCCACCTGCAGCTTGCTCATGGACATGATGGCTGATGTAAAATCTGTTACTATGGTAAGAGGTTACTTCAGATGCATTAGAACAGGGGTGTCAACCTTAAATGGACCTCTCCATCTCCCACTGGGCTAAATCTGGACTGCAGGGCTCCTTGTAAGCCAGATCCTGACCTGGCGGTGGCAGCAGAACAAACAACTATGGCATGGGGGTTAACACAGCCCACTGCTCATCCTGTTTCCAAATTCCCAGCCTGTCAGGAGCCCCGCAGCCCCAGTGAAATAGCTCTGTAGGCCAAATCCAGACTTTAGACTGTATCTTTCATAGTTTCATAGTTTCTAGGGTCGGAAGGGACCTGAGTAGATCATCTAGTCCGACCCCCTGCCATAGCAGGAAAGATTACTGGGGTCAAACGACCCCAGCAAGGTGTTCATCTAACCTCCTCTTAAAGACTCCCAGGGTAGGAGCCAGCACCACTTCTCTTGGAAGTTGGTTCCAGGTCCTAGCCGCCCTGATTGTGAAGTAGCACCTCCTGATATCTAGCCTAAATCTACCCTCTGCCAGCTTGTGACCGTTATTCCTGGTCACTCCTGGCAGTGCTCGGGTGAACAGGGACTTCCCCAGTGCCTGCTGATCTCCCCTGACTAGTTTGTAACAGGCCACTAGATCCCTCCTCAGCCTTCTCTTGTGGAGGCTGAACAGGTTCAGGTCTCGTAGCATCTGCTCGTAGGGCCTGCCCTGCTGCCCCCGATAATGTGAATGGCCCTCCTCTGGACCCTCTCCATGTTGTCCACATCCCTCTTGAAGTGCGGTGCCCAGAACTGGATGCAGTACTCCAACTGCAGCCTGACCAGTGTCACATAGAGGGGGAGGATCACCTCCTTGGACCTGCTCAAGATGCATGTGTGGATGCATGACAAAGTACGGTTGGCCTTCCTGACTGCTTCCCCACACTGCCCGCCCATGTTCATCTTGAAGTCAATGATGACTCCAAGGTCCTTTTGTGCCTCTGTGCTGACAAGAGGGGAGTTCCCCAACCTGTAGGTATGGTGCCGGTTGTTCCTCCCCAGGTGCATCACTTCGCACTTGTCAGTGCTGAATCCCATCCTGTTCACATCCGCCCACCCTTGTAACCTGTCTAGGTCTGATTGTAGCCTGATGCTTCCTTCTGGTGTGCCCACATCCCCCCACATCTTAGTGTCAACAGCAAATTTGAACAGGATGCTTTTTACCCCCTCGTCGCTGATGAGGGGGTAAAAAGCACCCTGTTCAAATTTGCTGATGACACACCTTTAACACATCTATACTAGTACATTTCTACAACACAGCTCTAAATTAGTGTACATGCTTAGAATAATACCTTGATTCTGCTAACCATTCTTTCAAATTATAATTATTTTTTGTTCTGAACATATTTTGTACTGTCATATTAAAGAAGTACTTGAATATCTTGAAAAACTGTACAGGTGGGTCTAAAAGGGCCAAAATGTTCATTCTTAAGCAGAACACATGGACATTGGGAATTCTTGGGATGATGAAGCATAATACAGTACTGCAGAAAGAATCATTGTACAAATTGTCACGAGACATGAAAGTTTTGAGGTGCCAGTGTCCTTTAATAGAATATTAGCAATACACACCTAATTCTGAATAGAGTTCTATCAGATGTATGTGTTGTGAAGAGCCACAGTATATTTACTGCATAAGCATACAAATAGTGAATGGAGTTTCACAGCTGTTAAGAGAAATGATGATACAAACCTAAGATGGTGCAAACCTAAGACTTTCCAAAATCTGCCTTCAGTTCCCTCTTCTGGGAAAGGTTTTCTGTGTGACCTTGAGCAAGTCACTTAGCCTAAATCCTACAGCTGGGCAAAAACTTTTGTCTCATTGTTCCTACCCTGCAAAAATGTTTAGACTTCGAAATTTTTCACATTCTGCATCACAATGAAATCAAGGCTTTTCCTTTTTTTTTTGTTTTTTTGGTGAAAAACCTCAAAATAATCAAATGGTTAGTACATAACCCTAATTCTAGCTGATTGCCTTAACTGCTGGACTACAGAGCCAGTCTCCCTTAGTTACATTTCTTTTCCACAGAACATTTATTGTACTTGCATATCACATTCATCTCTCCCTAAAATCAGCCTTCCAAAACTGAAGTGAATTTATTTAGTGGGAAAGTTGATTTTCTGCACTGGAAGGTATGGATGGTAGCTATAAAGACTGCTCTGCTTCTCTCGCTGATGACCCTAGATATGAAGAGGTAGAGTTCACTGTTCAGGGTCAGTGCTATTGCTGAATTGGCAGTAACTTCTGGCTGAGTGGCCGTGAAAAGGTTAACACTGTAGCTTTTGTTGATGCTGCAGAGTATACTCTACTTTGGTGGTCAGGACTGAGCGAGGACTAGAAAAAGATTTTTTTTTCTTCATTCTGCCTTCTCTAAACAAGGTGTGTGTCTTTTATAAGGCCCTGTGATTGAAGTGACTATTAAATTCAAAGTGGAAAAGCTCTAAATGAAGGTAAGAAAAAAGGCCCACACCAGAATAACCAACAGCCCAGTGGCTAGAGCACTCTCTTGGCATGTTGGAGACCCAGGATCTTGCCCCAGCCTTAAATCAGAGTCCTGGGTCTTCCACATTCCAGGTAAGTATCCTAACTACTAAACTATTGCCTAGTGTGGGGGGAATCTCTCTCCCTTTCTTGTTTTGATCAGGAATTCCACCCTGGATTTGAGAAGCTATCCCAACAAAAGTTAAGTTGAAAATGATATATTCCGATGAACAGTCTCAGTGGGCATGTGTACATATGCTTTTATGCGCACCTAAACTTAATGCACATTAAGGTGATTTAGGCGTATGTATACACGTGCACATGTTAAGGTGCATTTGCAGGTATTCAGTGTAGGCATGAATAACCTAAAATAACCATTTTTAAGGCGCATTAAGGGCATGCACATGTAGACCCACGCCTTCAATGCACCTTAAAAATGGCTAATGTGCCTTAAATTAGCATGTGTAGATGAGCCCAGTGTTGATCATTTGGCATTATTCCATTGTGGGAAAAATATTGTTGAAATATTCTGGACAACTGCAAGTTCTCCATCTGTAAAATCAACTGCAAATCCATGCACGTTTCAAAGTGGGCAGGAAGGAGTGGTGGTGGTTTTAGCAGGGGTGGGTGTTTATTTAGATTCTGAAAAAAAACATGTTTTCTTATGGCTCCTGGGGACTCAGGACAAAGTAGTTTGACAGTAACCAGGGCAACAAGCTGAGGGAAAAGATTTCTACAATACACTGCACAAAGTTGGCAATGGCATCAGCTGAAGCAGAGGAAACCAATTCTACAATTATAGAGAATAAATGGATGATTGAAATACAATTCCAAAACTCAAAAGACAAAAATCAACTATAACAATTTACTTAATTTAATTCACGGGGTAAAAGGAGACAAGTTAAGATACCTGATCTGCCTACTATATACCCCATTTAGCAGTGCTGCACATGCGCTATTTGAATCCTTCCCTTGTCCCTGCTACCTTCCAGTTCTGGAGTGATGTTCCTTTCCTGCTGAGGTGATGCATTATCCCTGAGGGGAGACTTGGTAGCAGCCTACAGTTATATAAGAGAGGTACATCAGGATCTGGGAGAACAGGTGTTCACCAGACCTCCCCCCAAGAGATAACAAGGTCTAATGGCCATAAACTCCAGGAAAGCCGATTTAGACAAAAATCTAAAGAAAAAATTTCTTTATGGTGTGTGTGTCCAGGGTCTGAAACAGACTCCCTCAGAGGTGGTACAAGCACCTACTTTGAACTCTTTCAAAAAACGTCTGGATATTTTTCTTGCTGGAATCACTTGATCCCAGCTGACCTCCTGCTTATGGTGGGAAGGTTGGACTCGATGATCTCATGAGGTCTCTTTCAGCCCCTAATGTCTATGAAATCTATGAAATCTATAGATAGTTAACATGATAATCACAAAAATACAACAATGTTGCAAAATCATATCAATAACAACTATCTGACCTACCATCTGTAATTTAGTCAATACCTCTATGCACAGGTTCACATATCTAAGCACCCCGTGGCATCCAGCTCAGTGGAGTGAGAGCTCACTGTATGGATAGTCAGCGTGGTGTGACTTCCAAGTAATAAAATGAATCTTCCAGGAAATTAATCATGGGTACAACTATGAGTACACTGAGTTCTTCACCCCAAACACCCCACACTAGTGCCAGCATACTGTAACCTCATGGGCCAGGAGGCAAAAGTAAAAAGATGCTTTATTCTAACATTAATTACCTTGCCATCCGTTTATCCTCCCCCAAATTATTTTAAACAGTCTTTTCTCAACAGGACTTCTTACCTAAAGCTCATTAAGCACATGAGAGCAACCACTGGGGGCAGAAAGTGACCAACTCTTTGAGCATCCATTCACACCCTTCTAGGGAGGGAGATGACATGCTGCCTCTAAGGAAGCATGGAAATATGTGCTGGGCCCTGTGTGGTTCTACTCTGCTCTTCTGTAGCCTGTCGGAAGATTCTTTCTCTGCCTTTCCGGACATCTCTAGAGCATGGCTGTCTAACTTCAAAGTGGTCAGATGCCAAATATCCCCGGGCTGCATCAGAATAGGCTGCACCACCATGAGACATGGGCCAGACCAGGTAAAGCCATAGGCAGCTCACTGTGGGTGCATCCAGATGAGTACAGTTGTACAGTTTGTGGTGCCACAAACACGTTTGTAGAGCCACATACCGTGCAACCCAGATGTTCTCCATGCTGCAAGGGTGTGCTGCCCGAGTGTGCACTGCTGGGTTTTTGTTTCTGCGGGGTTTTTTGACCCTTGGATATTCGGGGTAAAAACCCACAGGAAAAAAAACAAAGCAGCTCATGGTTGGGCAGCATGTGCTGCTGAAAAGCAGAGCCAGGCAGCTAGAGCTGTGCTGTGGCTGCTGGCCAGGCTCTGCCTGGCAGGATCCCTGTGGCTGTAGCCCCAAGAGATCCTCAGGACCCCAGGTAAGGTTGCTGTGGCCAGCACAGTGCCAAAAAAGGTTGGTCCTCACTTCTCTAGAGAATGTCTAGGGATTTAAGCCTGATTGCTGTCCTATACAGAGCTGTACTAAACCTCAAAGATAAAGGAGCTTCAGTGTCATAATTCCTGAGTTATACATCAATGTGAATTTTCCCAGTATTTTACAAATAAAGATAATACATGTTGTTTACAAACTAAAAAACAAGAGAACCTAAGCACTTAAGCAAATAGGCCTAAGCACTGTTAGAAGCCAGAGTCAGATCAATGATGGACAGAGCAGGTACATGTAACTCAATCAGTTCAGTTGGGTCAACGAATGGTTATAAAACCTGTTCAAAAGGGAGCGCTGCAAATATTGAAACCAGACAAAACTTAAAATAGTTGTGAAATAGTAGTTAAATATAGTTAAAATCTACTTTTCAGACAAAACAGCAGTGTCTAGATTGTTTTACAAATATTATAAAAGCATTTGGCATGCTATTTAATTGAGCAAGAACAAATAGCAAGCAAGTTGCTTTTAGTATTTATACTGATGTCAGGATTTGGGGAGTAATTTTCTATGGTTAAAATATTAAGAACATGACACACAACAGCAATACAGGCAGAGGACCTCCAGTATATTATTAGAGGAATAATGAAGAACAAAACTGTTATACAGGCCTTCAAAACAATTATGTAATCTAATTGTTTGAGGGCAATTTTCAAAGACAACAAACCTAATTTGGTTAGGAGATCGTCAAAATGAACTAACACCAAAGCAAAGCTCTTTTCTACAGCTGCTGTCTTTTTAAAAGATGGATTTCCTTTCAAAGATTTTTTTAAAACTTTGCCATAGCTAAGTCTGCCCAATGCATTTAGTTATTCCAGGCGAATTGCTCATTTTTCCTCTGTTGATTTTGTATAAAATAATGAAGCTGCTTTTAATATAACCGTTACATGCCTTGCTTTCTACTTGTCTTCAGACTAACACACTAACTACCTCTGGTTTACATCTGTATTAGTTCAACTTATGAGGATAGGCTTGATTCATAATTACAGGCAAACTTAAGACAACAACCTGAAAGAATCGGAATTATTTAGTTTGCAGAAGAGACTGAGGGGGGATTTGGTAACAGTCTTCAAATACCTGAGGAGTAGTTATATGAAGAATGAAGATAGCTATTTTCTGTCACCAGAAGGGTCAAGGGCAGGAAGCAATGGTCTTAAACTGAAGTAAGGGAAACTGAGGTCGATCTTTGAACTTTTACACCGCAATCTGTAAAATGTGGTGAGCAGTGTAGTTTTCATACACTTAACTTGGAATGGTCTAGTCAAGGATGTTTCTGCCTTGATCTAGATGACCTCCTGAAATCTGTCCCTACCTGTACTATGATTCTATTAGTTCATTCAAAAGGGAAGTATTTCAAATACACATTAAACAACATTCTTCACATAAACTTACTATCACAATAAAAGTAAAAAATATTGTAGGTGTAGTATCACTAAGCTATTAACCTATATACCTATGTAATTAACTTAATTAACTTACAAAAATTAATTTTAAAAGTAGTCTGAACGTTGAGAGGAAAAGGCCCACAGCTGTCTGGCATCTCCTGTTATCAGAGCATGTATTGGCAACCCTGGCATTTTCTAAAAAGTCAAGAGTGCATGATAGCAGACTTACAGAGAAGGGGAAAATGCTGCCATGCCTTTAAAGTAAAGTTTCTCCCCTCAATTCCTATCTTCCCATCTGTCATGGACTAGCATGGAAGGCTGTCTTTAAATATGATGTATGAACAGTTCTATAAAAGGCTGAAATAATTTTAAATAAGTAAAATAATATTTCCTTGTCAATCATAAATTAAAGTACATGCAATGACCTCTTCCTTCTTCATTAATCATCTGGCACTACTTAGCACAAAACAGAGGTAGGAAGGCATGTTTTTATTTCTCTGGCCTATTATGTATTCTACAACACTTGACATTTTGGATCCTGGAGATTGTAACTAGCAAATTCAGAATGCGTAGTAGATTCATCAATCAGGCAGAGCTGTCAACAATAAGAAAGCTTTCCCCACCCTTCCTGTGAGAAGAACTTTCTCAGCATATTGAAAGAGGCCAATTAAAGCGAACATCCTCTTCTTTCTACAACCTAATCCCTTCTTTGCTCGAGTGGGATGTAAGAAGTGGTGGCTGATTGTTACTTTGTTTGACTGGAATTTGAGGTACTCAAAGTCTAATTGGTGAAACAGACACCCCTTCTGGGATATGAGAGGCAGATCTCTCCTGAGATGTGATAACCTATTAGATTGGCCATATCTTCATACACATTATCGAGTCTTCCTGATGTTTGCATTGGAGAATCTATCTTACCCGTTCATAGTTTCTTTTTGAGTTCCAGAGATGTAACTTTAAAAATATTTTGGGAATGGTCTGATGGAACTGCCCAAATTTCACAACAAGTAAATTTAACCATTACGCACCTCCTCAGTCATATCTCAGCAAATACTGTTTTTGGCTTTTCTAGCAAGTAAAAAACAAAACTAATTGCTTTAGGGGTTTAAATGCAAGTAATAAATTATATGACAATAATGCATAATATCTGCATCAGGATTTCAAAGTTCCTGTCTTCTGATCTATTCTGCTGCAGGAATAGATTATTTTATAGCTCCAAACACAGGAGTGCACACCTAGGGACTCTATTCTGTTTCTAGCTCTGCCTCAGACTTCCAGTGTGACCTTTACATTTAACCTGCTTTTCCTCACCTATCAAATGGAGATGATAATACTTATTTGTCTCACAGTTGGTTACTTTCTAGCTGCCATGGTGATAGGATAGGCTTGTGTTTTAGTAACATTAATAAAGGCAAACATTTTCCAAAACACTAACAAAATAAAAATTAAACTAATGAGTTATAATTTGCCTAAAAATAAATAGAAAAATAACAGTAATGGAGAAACACCTAATTGGAAGCTCTTACTAATTTACTTTTATTTATGCTGTTCCTCAGGGGAACTGTGGGGAATTTGCTCTAAAAAGAAACCATAAGAGACCTCTCACTGCTACCAGGAACCAAGGACTTTTTTTTAGACAGACTGAAAAATTTACAAAGGCTTTTCCTCTAAGCAAAAGAAAACCAAAAGTAGACCTTGCGATAAACAAAGGAAAAAGAATAATTCTGTTTTGATATTTGATCTAAGAGTATGCCAAGATAAAAAAATAAATAAAAGACAGAGAGAAAGACAGTAATGTTCTCCTAAAGGGAATGAAGTTGAACAGAAAGATGCTTGCTAGTATGCCAGCTTAGAGCTAGGATGACATATCAGCAGAACAGTTGATGACTGGTGTTTCCATTAGCTATTGAACACCTTGGCAATAGTTACCTCACTCGGAGAATGTGATACTTACTCTTGTACAGCTCTGGCTATAGAGAGAGCTGTAGATCCAGTTTCATTAACGCTATCTAAGGTCACATTTGGCAGGTCATCATCATCACTGTCACTTTTAATGTGTCCGGGAGATAGGCCTCGGGGGTCCATTTGTGCTGAAAGAGAGACATGTAATGGATTAATACGGTTGTGATGAAATTAATCTTGTCCCAGAACAACATTAGGGTGTACAATACTTCCATCTACTTATACTGTATGGCACCATTCCCCTTTAGCTTACAAAACAGATGATGAATATGGAATCATGTGGTGATGCAGCTTCAGTTTATTGCAGTTACATACGAATGCTTTTGATTGAACTCAAATATGTACATAGATGCATACTATAAATATGCCTTCTCCAAACTGACAGATAACTGACCAGAAACAAAACTGCATAACCTCTAAACATATATGTTGCCTTCAAGCCATCCATTTTGGCTCTGTTTCCTGGAGTTTGCTTTGTACAATTTTTGCACGCTGGAGGGGTAGGTCAAATTCCTGCTCCACACTATATGCCCTATGTGACCCTGTACCTCAGTTTTTCAATTTTAAAATAGATATAATAATATAGGGGATCTGAGTTCAACATTTGCCTGCAAGAAAAATGATTATAGTTCTGTTTTTAAGTTGTCATATCAATTCCCATTAATGATCTTACTTAAAATACATTTAGTTGGCTAATGTAATAAATTAGGCACTAATCTGCGAGGGTGGAGATAAATTTTCCTAAAAGTGGGATGACAGGTTGAGATGCCTTCCATCATATGCAGGGCTCCATAATGGGGCTATCAGTGGAGAAAGTGCCCTGTGGGGAAGGAGAGGGTCACTGCTCTACTGTAGTGCATAGAACCAATTGGTGGCCCCAAATAAATGGTAACCAAAGCAATTGCTCTCTCTACACTCCTTATATCAATGCCCCTGATAATCTATCAAATATTACAAAGGCAGGTGCACTTACTGATATAAGTTTTATAATATTACTTCTTCTGGGACATATTGTACAATTTAGTGGCCAACCTTTTCACTTACTGATCTGTGGTGGTACCAGAAGTCATTACATGTGGAAAGAAAAATAGTCAAAAAGTCAACGAAGGATTGTTGACTGTTTAGAAATAAAAGCCATTACACTAGAATGACACGGAGACATATATTGACTGCATCTACATCTTTGGAAAGTTATAAAAAAATGTTTCTTTGTTTCAGTTATTGTAAGCCTCAGGTTCTAGTTACACTTTTTCTAATCACATGGCATACACTATAGTACGCATTTTGTATTTAGACATCATTGATAATCTAGCAACATGATTTAAAAGTATTTGAATGCTCATAGCATCTGATTCTACTACAGAGAAAACCACTTGAAAAGACATGTGATATCTGAGAATTCTTAATCCCCCAAATGGTTATAAACTGTTAGAAGCAACTGTATAATATGAAATAATTACCGTCAGTTTTCTATTTCACTATAGTTACTGATTTTTAAAAGTGAAACTTGTCACACTAGTTTATTTGGGAACAAGTAGTTTACATGTTAAATGAGATACTATGAAAATTAATATGTGCAAATGAGTTTTAAACTATAGAAGACACAACATACTTTACATGGTTTTATAGCTAGAAACAACTAAGCGTTGCTCCCACTGATGTGAGATAACATTTGAGATTGCTAGGTCTTCTGAGTTTTGAATAAGTCTCAAGCGTAGCTTGGGAAAGAAATGTAGTAGTTGATTATATAGCTGCTTATTATATATTAATTTTTCAACTTTTCACCATACTTATTTTTAATAGAGAGTTGGGCTAAATTAATATGAAGCCTGCTGTCCAATACATTACAGGTCATTTACTGTTTTTTATTGTAAGTCTTGAAACACCTAAGGTGTGCCTACATGAAACATTTTACTGTCTCATTGTCTACACATGCATGGCAATTAGGGAGCAGTGGACTAATTTACTGCGCTGCCAGATAGTCCCATCAGTGGCATCTGGCAGCACAGTAGATTACTGCACTTAAACACACTTGTAGATAGTGACATCAGGATTAGTTTACTCTGGCTTTAATTGAGCCAGAGTATATTCAGTTGCATTAATTGCACATTTGGACATGCCTCTAGTATTCTTCTTAAAGCCCAACACCTTGAGTCATATGACGAGGTGAAATATCTCAATTTCATTTGAAATAGTAAGCTTCTAACCCAAGTGGTTGCAAGGAAATGTTTGAAAATATGACACAAGTGTGTCCTAATTGGATTGATGCTGAACAAAACAGAATCCACAGACTAACACTGAGGGGTCTGCCAGTCCCCTCAACCCTCCCTAACGTTCTTCTTAATTTCCCTTTTCAATGGTCTGTGCTCTTTTCTCTACCTCCAATTCACCTTAGGGCTACTTGTAGCCCTCATCCCTTAACTGATTTCTTCTTCTGTTGGGCATCTTTACACATGCTCTGGGGTGGAGGAGGGGAGTAGAGGGTGCTTTAAGTAGAGTGGCTTCAAGCTTTAGTTAAAGCACCCCAACCACCATTTTGAAGCATGGGGATGCTGAATACATGTGATATGGAGGCTGCTCCAATGAGTGCTAATCCAGTCTGCTCCAACTGTACCCGAATTGTTGCTCGTCTGTTTCCTACCTCTGACACCAAGCAAAAGAATTGAATATTGCAGCTTGTGCAGTGTAGCTAGCTGTAAGCAGCTGATCACTCTTGAGGTTTCAGACAATCAGCTGCCCATATGGTTCTTCTAAGGAAGTAGGCTAGCTTTAGATACTGCTTTCCTTCACAGCAGCCATAGCTGCCCTGATAAATAATCCAGCTGCACCAGATGGATGAGGGAAAGTTCAGCCTGATGGGCCAAGTCTCATCTCTGTTGCCAGCCACTTTGCCGCTAGCCTGTGTAATAGAGCAGATAGCCAGCACATGTATAGGTACCCTTTGTGGCCACTTGCCCCTTCCTGGACTCATGCATAGCTCCTCGGATGGCTTTTACAGGTTTTGGGGAGGAGGCTGGCTTTATAAATTCTTTAAATTTTTCTTCTCCCATAGCCTGTTACAAACTAGTGTAATGGGTGAAAGACCACAATAAAGTACTTTGCAGGCAGGACTGTTATTCCTTCCATTAGTCCTATTACAGGAAAGAAACAGATAAGCAAGAATTTGGGTATAGTGGCACCAGTTCCTGCAAGTTTGAAATGCCATAACATGATACAATTTTAGGGGCCTGATTCTAGAACTGACTGCCTGGCTACGGTGCACTGCAAGACTAGGGGTTTTTTGTATGGTGTCTTCATTATATGTGATTTTTCTCTATAAATAAATCCTTTATAGAATTAAAAATACCAAACAAAATGTTCAAAACCAGGTGGCCTACAGTAAGTTTTCAAATTCTCTACTGGATTCCTAATTAAAAGTAGCTTTATTTTCAGTTGCTGTGTTCTCATATCTCCTTGCTGAAAGCAGCAGCTTTGACTTTCATTTACAACATTTAAATACAGATTTAGGAGCTGTTGGCACCAAGGTTTATATATGCTAGTGACAGTTATTAAATGAGAATGAATAGGTTGCTATTGGCATATTAAACAATGGAGAGTGAGAGAGAATTAAGAGACTTAGGCTAGACGGAAAAGATAGGATAGCAGATGGGATATGAAAAAAAATGGAGAGCCAGTGACAGAATTTGCAAACAATGCGCAGGCGCTCCCACACAGCTATGCCTAATGCATCTTAAACTTAATTCATGCTCTGCCTTGCCTTTTATGCCAGCCTTTCTCTGGGCATAGGAACATAGGACTGGAGGGGACCTCCTGGATCTTTAAGTCCAGGCTCCTGCTGTCGCAAACAACCACATCTCCTATTCATGTACATCTCAAACTCCATCTTAGAACCCTTAACTAAGCTATAGTTTTGGTTTTGCTGAGTGTGAATGGGGTTGGTGTTAGGCAAATGGAGGCTAAATAAAGACAGTCAAAAAGCCCAAGGATAAATCAATTCAATCTTTGCAGTTTACTCTAAGCTGCATAGATTGAACTGATAAGCAAGTGAACAGACATTCACTTTTGATTCTGGAAATGCTGCCACATGCCTGCAGTGGCTCAGACCAGAAGCCAAGGAATGCTAGAGCATGCCTCTCTGCTCAACTGAAGCAGACAGCTTGGGCCAAGGCTAGCCTGCCCATCCTGCAAGGGGAGGTTTGCTGGGGAGGTGCCACCTGGGATAGTGGAGGACTGTAAGTTAATTTGGATCTGGAGGGGATCCGGGACAGAAGTTCAATACACAGATTTAATCTAAATCAGTTAAATCCGATACTACATCCATCCAGGTTTATCTTAAACTAGTTTCAACCATTTTGAAAGCAGTTTACGTGCACTGAAACTCCTGTTGTGTTACAGATTTGAACTGGTTTCTGATCACTTATACCAATTATGTGTAATTTCTGTTCCAAGCTGGAGAGAAAGGAGTTGGGAATATTTTGTTAAGGGACAAAGTGCAGGAAAGGAAAAGCTCACAGACAGTTAAAAAATAAACATTGTGTATCTAGACTGAAAAGGCTGGGGAGACAGTGAAATTATTTAAGGATGATTGGGAGTCCAGAGATCTGTGCAGGCCATAAAGCACCACGTCTTTATGAACCTCAAGAGTAAATGCTCTTTCTGTTGACTCAGTGTAAAGCAGCATTCCCCATTGTCACACACAGTCAGTAGGGACCCATGGTGCCTTTTTAACCAGAATAAGTGAGGGAAGTGTTTCCCCTCAGAAGGCAATCCTTCAAATGTATAAAAACTTATTGTAGTAAAAAGTTTTCTGCAGTGATTCCAGTAATTGAACTACTACTTCCGTAACTATCATGGGCACGTATTTTGAACTTTTATTAAGAATACTAAAATAATTGAACTCCAATACAGTTGCACAGTAAATATATATAAAAAATTATTTCTAATGTGTTTGCTGTTAGTAAAATGTCAGCTATTCATATTACATTTCCATAATCACTGCTATCAATGCTTTCCCTATATGAACAAAAGACTGAATCTATGAAAATTTTCATCATCTGATAGTTGCTGAAGTTTTAGAAAAGTTCTGTTGTGCTAAAACAGATCTGAACTATTTATATTAATAACAAATCTTACATTTAAGTTGAGTAATTTTGAATACTGATTTCAAAAGCATTTTAAAAACATTGTACTGCTGTGCCACTGTACAATCACTGATACTTAACTGCTTCTGTTGGTTTGCACTAAACATCCCATATTGGCTCCTGATTACATAAAAAAGAATTTAGATGAGTTTAGCTTTCAGGAAATAGAGAAATAAAGAGCAGTGCTTTGCAATCACTTATTCACACATTTCCATCAATGATTCTTGATCTTTAAAAGTGCTATGATAGATCTGCTTTATCAAATGTAGCCCACCCTTAAACAGCCTCTGAATTGTGCTGAGTTTTGTAGCCATTTAATGATGTGAACAAATACCCAATAAAACCCATCAATCTGACTGTAATCCAATAAGACATGAAAAATAGGTGAAAAGGGTAGTACACAGGTGCACTGTTGCTGCCCCTGACAGTTTCAAATTATTGTAACCATATTTCTTATCAAATTTTATTGAAATGGGTGGAATAGAAATTCATCTCACCATTAGGTAGGCTAAAACCAGCTAAAAGTAATTTCACATAAATATACTATCTTTGATTTAATCAAATCTTGAAGTTTAAGATGACTGACATATTTAACAGTACGAGAAAACTAGGAAATAATCACTAGTTTTGCTTCCTTTTTTTTAGCTAAGCCATATAGAGTTAATCAATACTCAAATGACTCATTAGGGGCCAATGGTTCTTCAAGTAAAAATAAAGGAAGAGAATACCAATGCCCATGGCATGTTTAATCTAAATACTTCTGTTTTCTGAATTAAATTAACTCTTGTGCTAATGGCTATGTAAATATATGCAGGCAGACCTGCTGAAGTGTCATGACGTAACAACAATTAAATCATGCTTTTAGTTGCTCTCTTAAAATGATTAAAAATCAATTTATGCCTTATGAATGAGGCTATGAAATTAACAGTTATCAGATGTTGGTTTGTTTTTCTTTCATATATTAGACTTCACACTATGTTCTATGAAAAATGTATTCTATTCTGCATACTAATAGCATCATTGTAGTTTCAGTGTACAATGCTTATAAAACAATTTCAAAACACAAAATAGCTAGAATATCCAACACAGCAACCACAAACAGATTATAAAATAATTAAACTCCTGACTACTTCCCCTACCAGTGATATTCCATGGAAAAAAGTTTCCTGCAGGAATCACTAAGTAAAATTCTATGTTATTTGAGACATCATACCAGATCAAGGGTTGGCAATCCTTTTCAGGTCATCAGCTGGATGGACTCAATTAAGGTCAGAGGTGGGTTAGTGCATGGTATGTGGCTGCTACACAAGAAAAGCACCCGCCCCAACTTTTTTTCCCTACCACGGTACAGGGAGAGTGTCCACAGACAGCACTTGTCCCTGTGACAGTAGGGGGAGCTAACTGCTGTGTGTCCAGTTCTGGGCGCTGCACTTCAAGAAGGACATGGAGAACCTGGAAAGGGTCCAGAGGAGGCCACTCATATGGTTGGGGGCCTCCGTGGCCAGCCCTGTGAGGAGAGGCTGAGGGACCTTGTGGCAGGACGCGACCTAGGGGTGCCATGAACTCCCCTAGCGCCCCCTACCTACTGTGCCAAATCGGGTCTAAATGCACCCTCTTTATGTCGCCCGCCATGTCTTTGCTGGTAAATATTGTTAAAGGGAGGCTGCCTTCTTGCCCTCCTTGGCACGGTGCCTTGATGTATCGGGGCTCTGCCTAGTTGCCTGCCCGCACCCTCGCAGGCGCCTCCTGGTTTCTCCCTGCAGCTCTCATAGCCCGCACCAGGGCCTGTCTCCCCACGGCTCTCGCCCCCACCGGGGCCTGTCTCGCCTTGCATTTCCCGCGGCTCTCACCTGAACCGGGGCCTGTCTCACCTGGTGATTCCTGCGGCCCTCGCAGCCCGCACCAGGGCCTGTCTCCCCGCAGCCCTTCCACGATTGCCCCCCCCGGGCTTGCCTTTATATGATCACCCTCGCAGGGGCTTTTGCCCTCACAATACTGCCCACTGGGGCCTTGCTTACGCTCGCACTGGGGCCTTGCCTCACGATCCCCTGCCCGCACTGGGGCCCTGCCTCGCGACTCCTGCAATCGGGGCTCAGGTGGCCGTAGCCATGCCTGGCCTCCGGACCCCTTTCCGGATCCTACGCCCCACTGGGGCTTTGCTCAATAGGGCTCAGGCAGCCTCGGCCTTACCTGGCCCTCGGACCCCCTTTCTGGGCCCTACGCCCCACTGGGGCTTCCCACAATTGGGGCTCAGGCGGCCTCGGCCTTACCTGGCCCCAGACCCCTTCTCTGGGTCTTGCGCCCCACTGGGCTCCTCCCGATACTGCCTAGATTGGGGCCGGGGTCCGGACAACCCAAAATGCAGCACCCTCTCCGGTGCCAGGAACCCCCCCCCACTACTGGGGAGCTCCTATGAGGCCTCCTCCACCCCTACAGCCTCACCCGGTCCTCCAGTGTAATACAACAACCAAAACAGAAAACTACCACTCCTGTGTTCCAACACAAATTCCAAGCCACCTGGCTAACTTTCATATATATCCCTGCTAGGGTTTCCTCCACCCAGTATCATCATGCAGATGCTGCTCAGGCCATCAGGCTTCTCTGTTATGCCTGCCCTGCTTGCTCCAGCAGAGCTCTACCCTCCTTGGCTGCCAGAGGGGAACTGCCTTCCAGCCTGAGCCTGGCTGTTTATAAAAGGCCAGGCCCTGCCCCCTTCCAATCAGCTGACTAGACTGGTTGCCCCGGCAACCCGCACCTGTGCTGCCCTGGTGACTGGCAGCTGAGCCCATATTACCACTTGTCAGTAGCAGGCACCTTAGTGCCCTGCTACAGACCTGAATCTCTTCAGTCTCCACAAGAGG
Organism: Crocodylus siamensis; assembly: GCF_052110815.1. Taxonomy (NCBI): domain Eukaryota; kingdom Metazoa; phylum Chordata; order Crocodylia; family Crocodylidae; genus Crocodylus; species Crocodylus siamensis. The sequence continues at coordinate 342,335,528 of NC_143395.1, read as the reverse complement.
AGACTGAGGGGAGATCTTGTGGCTGCCTACAACCTTATCAGGGGCCACCAGCAGGGACTCGGGGAAAGTCTGTTCACCAGGGCCCCCCTTGGAGTCACTAGGAACAATGGCCACAAGCTGAGGGAGGATAGGTTTAGATTAGATATTAGGAAGAACTACTTCCTAATACTGTAAGGGTGGCCAGAGCCTGGAATTGGCTTCCCAGAGAGGTGGTGCTCTCATCTTCCCTGGAAATCTTCAAGGGGAGACTGGATAGGCACCTGGCTGGGGTCTTATGACCCCTCCCACTCCCAGTGCTCCTTCCTGCCCATGGCAAGGGGTCGGATGAGATGATCTGTCTAGGTTCCTTCCGACTCATTGATTCTATGATTCTAAAGCCTCCTGCTGCCATGGAGAAAAGCTGTGGCTGTAGACAGTCTCCCCATGCCACCACAGGGAAAACCAGTGATGGCTGGATCCTAGTGTTCACTCACCACAAACCCTCCTGCTTCTGACACAAACTGGGTCAATCCAGCTGCTGAAGCCCCAAGTCTGTGGGCCAGGTTAAATGGCTCTGTGGGCCAGATCCATACCACAGGCCACAGGATGCCAACCCCCTATACTAGGTAATCTTGGGATCCTGGTTTTCTCTGATAAAAAAAACCAAAAACCCAATTTTCAGATACCAAGATAAGCCAAAATCCACATTTTCCCTTGATTAAAATGAAATGCCACTATAGTTGGTTTGGATTATACATGGTTCCCTCACTTTATGCTATACATGAGTTCCTGGGAAAATGGTGCATAACTGGAATTCGCATAGAGGGCACCTACTTTACAATGTAACAAATAGGGATACGTTCCAAGACCTCAGCTATTCTGGCCCCCAGACGCATTTCTACCACTTTTACAAGACACTTTTGGTATTTACCAACAGTAGACAGTACACATAAGCACAAAGCACAACTATAATGGGGATGGCAACTACAGAAACACGTGTTGCAGACAATGGGCGAGGAGGACAGATTCACACAGGAGACTATATTTGGTGTGCATCACTCCCACAACGCACAGCACAAAGCAGCTGACTGCGGGCTTCCACCACACTGATCACATAACACTGAATTTTCCTTGCGTATAAGGAACTTTTGGTATAAAAAGTGTCATCGCATAAGAGCAAATTTGCACATATGGAACCTGCATAAAGCGAGGGAAACCTGTAATGGCACTTCATTTTAATCACGGAAAAATGTGAATTTTGGGTTACTTTTTTATATCTGAAAATTGGGGATTTTTTTTTTGTTTTTAATCAGAGAAAACCAGGATCCCAAGGTCATTATGGTTTCTTATTTTTAATGGCTGCCTCCATTTCCTCTGAATAACAATGAATCCAACCAGGCCAAATACTAAGCAGAAGGACTTGTGCACATCCCTGTCCTCTTAGTTAAGCCCTGGAAATAGGTTAACTCATAAATTTTGTTTCATACCATAAGTTGGAGTCTACTGCCAAAATGAGGATAGATGGGACTGCCACGTCTATATTGTGCAGTACCTTTGAGAGGCATAACTTCAAAGGCACAGAGGTCAGAGACACGCAAGAGAGACACTAAACCCTCCTTCTGCTGAGGGATACAATCCTTATAAAAGTGGGTGCTGTAAGTCATGGAGTACTGCAGAACACCTGCTATCAGCAACAACATGTGCATTGCTGCAACCCCCTATCTTAGCAGGAAGCTGTATGCTAACAAATAAGAATGTAGCCATTAAAATAAAAGTATGTGAATATCAATATCTAATATTTGTGATTAGATCTCTGGCCACATGAGGCAAAAATATTCCATAGATTTCATACACATTAGGGCTGGAAGGGACCTTGGAAGATCATCGATTCTAGCCCCCTGCCCAAAGGGCAGGAAGTCAGATGGGGTCATGGGATTCCAGCAAGATAAGCATCCAATTTATTCTTGAAGGTGTTCAATGTAGGTGCTTGAACCACCTCCAATGGCAGGCTGTTCCAGACCTTGGGGGCTCGGACAGTAAAGAAATTCTTCCTCATATCCAGCCTGGAACGGTTTTGTAGTAGTTTATGACAGTTCGACCTCGTCATCCTTTGGGGCGCTCTGGTGAACAAATGTTCCCCCAGATCCTAGTGGTCACCCCTGATAAACTCATAGGTGGCCATCAGATCACCACTGAGCCTGCGCTTTTTTAGGCTAAAGAGCCCCATTGCTCTCAGCCTGTCACGGTAAGGTCTGTTTTCCTGACCTCTGATCATGTGCGTGGCTCTTCTCTGGACTCTCTCAAGCTTCTCTACATCCTTTTTGAATTGTGGAGCCCAAAACTGGACACAGTACTCCAGCTGCGGCCTCACCAAGACCGAGTAAAGGGGAAAATGATGTCCCGGGATTTGCTTGAGAAGCATCTATGGATGCAAGCCAGCGTTTTGGTCACTTTAGTAGCTGCAGGATCGCACTGAAGGGTCATGCTCATCTTGTGGTCAATGATAACCCCCAAGTCTCTTTCTTCTATAAGGATGCTGTGGGTTTTTCTTCCCAAGGTGGAGAACCTTGCATTTTTCGGTGTTAAACACCATCAGGTTCTCGTCCACCCATTTGCTGAGCCTGTCCAGGTCAGCCTGGATCGTCCGCCTGTCTTCTGGCATGGATGCTTTGCCCCAAAGTTTGGTGTCATTGGTGAACTTGGCCAGTCCGCTTCTGATTCATGTCCACATCATTAATGAAGATGTTGAACAATATGGGTCCAAGGACAGAGCCTTGGGGGACCCCACTGGTCACAGGGCACCACGATGAGTGACTGCCTTCAATCACAACCCTCTGGGTCCGACCACGAAGCCAATTTCCCAGCCAGCGGATCGTGGTGGAGCCAAGGCCACAACTGGCCAGTTTCTCCAAGAGGTGATCATGGGATAACACACTGAAGGTTTTTTTGAAGTCAAGAGATACGACATCAATCTCTTCTCCCTTGTTTAGGTGATAGGTCACCTGGCCGTAGAAGGAAATGAGATTGGTCAAGCAAGACCTACCCACAACAAACTCATGCTGGCTATCCCTTAGGATGTTAGCCTTGGCCAGTCCATTAAGGATGGCCTCTTTAATAAACTTTTCTAAGATCTTCCTCAGGATAGAAGTCAGGCTGATAGGCCTTTAGTTAGCTGGATCCACTTTCCTTTCTTTCTTGAAGATTGGCACCACATTGGCCTTCTTCCAGTCTTCAGGCACTAACACCAGACCGCCAGGAGTTTTCAAAGATCCGTGCCAGGGGCTGGACTGTGATGCTTGCCAGCTCCTTGAGTACCCTGGGGTGCAGATTGGCAGGGCTGGCTGACTTGAAGGTATCCAGCTTCTCAAGATGTTCCTTCACGAGGTCAGCATTAATGGAGGGCAGGGGATCTCCCTCACCCGGACCCCCCTGTCCTGTAGTGGGCATGGGTGTCCCATGGGACTGGTGAAAGACTGACGCAAAGTACCCGTTTAAAAGGTTGGCTTTATCCTGGGCATCAGTTGCCCCATTTGATTCAGCAGGGGTCCAGTGTTGCCCTTGCTTTTCCTTTGGCTCCCCACATATCTTAAAAAGGACTTTTTATTGTCCTCGATGCTCGAAGCTAGTTGGAGTTCAGTTGCAGCCTTGGCTTTCCTGGTTTGCTCCCTGCAGGACTGGACCCATGCAGAATAATCCTCCTTGGAGGTGAATCCCATCCTCCATCCTTTTTAGGCCTTTCTTTTTAGCCTCAGGAGGTCTGTTAGGTCCCTGGAGAGCCAGGGGGGCTGCTCTGTCCTCTTGCTGCCTTTCCTCTGAGATGGAATGGGATTAGCCTGTGCATTGAGGATCGCTTCCTTGAGGAGCAACCACTCTTCTTGAACTCCCCTCTCTCTGGGGTCATGGTCCCTTAGGGCCTCACTGACAAGCCTCCTGAGCTTGTTAAAGTCGGCTTTTCTGAAGTCAAGGACTTCATTGTTGCTGAATGACTTGCCAGCTTTACGGCAGATGGTGAAGGTGATCAGCCCATCGTTGCTGTCACCCAGCTTCCCATCAATCACTAGGTCGCCAGTAGCCAGTACCAGGTTGAGCAGCGCTTTGCCTCTCATTGGCCCATAGACTTCTTGAGTCAGATAGAGGTCATCCACGCATGAGAGGAAGCTTTGTGACTGCTCAGTTTTTGCTGAGTGATCCTCCCATGAGATGTCCGGGTTATTGAAGTCACCCATGACAACCATGGTCCTGGAGCATGCAGCCTCAGTCAGTTCCCGGGCGAACTCCTGGTCAAGCTCAGGACTTTGGGTGGGAGGTCTGTAGTAGACTTCCACTGTTGTGTCCCCTGTGCCGTGTTCCCCATGGATTTTAACTCAGAGGGTCTCCAGTCATCCACCCTGGTCACCAAGATCAGCTTGCAGGGACGTGTAGCTTTCCTTAACATAGAGAGCTACACCCCCACCCCTTTTAGCTACACGATCTCTCCTGTACAGTGTATAGCTATCAATACCCATGGTCCAGTCATGGGTCGAGTCGCACCAAGTCTCCAGTATCCCTATGACATCACAATTATTTGCATTGAGCAGGAGGGCGAGCTCCTCCTGCTTGTTCCCCAAGCTCCTGGCATTTGTGTACAGGCAGGCAAGTGTCCCCTTGGGGGCTCTTGCCTTGCCCACAGATTGTACTAGGGCTGGGCTCCCTTAAGTGCCTTGTCCTGTTGGCTTTGCAAGGGTTGCTCAGCAGGCCAGCAGTGGTGGTAGTCCCCACGTCCTGCAACGGGCTTAGTTTAAAGCCCAGTGGAGCAGGTCAGCCAATCTGGCTGAGAAGAGCCTCCTCCCCAGGGGAGAGAGGTGGACGCCATCTCTTCCCAGCAGCTAGCTGCCTCTCTCGCCAAAGAGCGGGCTGTGGTCATGGAAGCCAGAGCCTTCCCGATGACACCAGCTCCGCAGTCTTTGGTTGATTACGTGGATCCTCCTCTCCCTCCTCAGCCCATACCCTGAGACCGGGAGGATCGACAAGAACACCACCTGTGCCCCCAGACTCTTTAGACCTGCTCCCAAATAACTGTAGTGCCTCATGACCCGGCTGGGAGCACTCTGAGCCATGTTTGCTCCCTGTAGGACCGGAACAGTGCAGAATAATCCTCCTTGGAGGTGAATCCCATCCTCCATCCTTTGTAGGCCTTTCTTTTTAGCCTCCGGAGGTCTGCTAGGTCCTTGGAGAGCCGGGGGAGGGAGCTCCTGTGTCCTCTTGCTGCCTTTCCTCTGAGATGGAATAGACTTAGCTTGTGCATTGAGGATCTCTCCCTTGAGGAGCAACCACTCTTCTTGAACTCCCCTCTCCCTGGGGTCATGGTCCCTTAGGGTCTCACTGACCAGCCTCCTGAGCTTGTTAAAGTTGGCTTTTCTGAAGTCAAGGACTTCATTGTTGCTGACTGACTTGCCAGCTTTATGGTGGATGGTGAAGGTGATCAGCTCGTGGTCGCTGTCACCCAGCTTCCCATCGATCACCAATTAGGTCACCCCCAGTAGCCATTTGGTACAAACCACTTCTGAATATCCCTATTCTTGACAGCTTTACAGTGACTAGGAAACCAGCATCTCTAGGCAGGGAAATACTGAAGGAGAATGTCATATATTTTGCTACATATTTCAAACAGTAGAAGCAACACATCCAGATACAGAAGCACCTGAAGCATCTCAAATGAAGCCCTTTGAGATTAGATATTGTGCTCAGATTTACTTAATATTTTTTTGGACAGCTGTGCTGAGAAACCAAAGCCTTGCTTTACAGACACAGGAAATGTACTTAATTGTGGAAAGATATCAATTTTTTCCCTTCGTAAGTAGGTACTTACTATGGGGAACACATTTCAGGCATTTTTCTTTTTATTTAAAGTTCATTATCAGCAGTTTATGCTTTAGAAAATGCTCCAAGAACACCAATCAGATTTTAAATCAAAACAGCTTGCTGTCTGGTAAGGGCAGCAGAATTGGTCGATTTATTTCATAAAATTTTATGTACAAAGCAGCAGTATCCATGAACTTAATGGTCAGAATATAGAGTCTACAGGGGTATGTTTTATTACAATTTATAGCAAGATTACCCATACTCCACAGTTTTCCGATTTTATTGAGATTTTATGAGACTGTGGCTTGAGCAGTTAACTGCACTAGATATAGCTCTGGTTCATGGTGAATGGGAATTGGTGACTGCATATATAGTGTAACTAATCTACCATTAGGATATTAATTGCCATTGTCCAATCAAAGGCATTATTCAAAAATAATTTCACAAGTAAAATAATTTGCCATAAACACATGGAATTAATAGCTGTATATACATACATAGAAGGTGTGAGTAAATGTGTGTTTATAATGTATGCACATATTTAAGTATCTCTCCTATGTTTGCATATATAGACATGTAACACTGTGCTTTTTAAACAAAGGACTTTTCTCATTTTAAACTATCTGAATGTCATAAAGTTCTCTCTCATGTACACAATGCTGAACTACCAGAGCTATTAAGATGTAAATCACGCCAAGCATTTAATATGCAAACATTCCATTACTAAACATAAAACAAACCAGGGAAAACAACTAGAGCAGAATATATTTAGAGACTAATTTGAACAACATATTGCATAAGTTCTATAAAACAGTACAAGTCTTCAAGTAACATGCCTCAAGAATCTGTAGGTCCTTGATTATTTTGGATCCCCCAAAAGTTGCAGTAGTTAATTCCCAATGATAAGAGAAACACATATGCCACATCCACACATGATGTGGACATTTGGTTCCCTGGGGACAACTAGCAGTGGTACCCCTTGCAACAGACTAAGAATTAAACCTTAAATTTGCTCATTTGTGTTGGAGATATGAATTAGGGACCAATACATGACAGTGCAGAATGCATAAAGCAGGCAACAGTAGAATGCCATACTAAAGGCTCAGGGCATGCCAAAGTACACCTCCTTACACTTTATAGAAAAGCACAGAGTTGATCTATTTCTGAATGTGTCTATCTACATGTATTTGTATCTACTCTAGCTCCCTCATTCTTGTCTCTAGCTACTGGTCTGTATGGAAATGGAGACTTACAAGACCTAAACAATGTTTTTCTCCCTTTTATTTCTAGTACTCAGATAGGCTCAAGCATGGAGAAAAACCACCATTTTCATGCTTCCTATTGAGATGTGAGAGGGTGAGCGTGAGGATGAGAACTCTGTTACCACTTTATCTGCAGTCTATGTAAACAGTATCAAACACACTGATGCCACTAAATAAATGACCAATACAAGAATGAAATGCATACTTTTAAGTAGTCAGAATATTTTAACCAGGCTATTTTAACACGACCTAGACCAGTAACGGCCAATGTTTTTTAGCAAGCATGCCACAAATTAGCCCACATCCTCCCTAAATGTAGCTTCAATCTCCTTCCTCTGTCTAATCAGCGACTCCACTTTCTGCTCCCTTCCCTGTGCTCCCTATCTCATCTGTTGCTTTGTTTTCGGCTTCTGGTCTGTGCTCCTTGTCCTACCTGTTGCTATTCTCTGCCCCCTGCCCTAACTGCAACTAAGCTTCCTATCCCCTTGCTGGTCTGTCACAAGTCACATACAGAAGCTACACATACCACCGGTTCCCAACCATGACCTAGACATTAGCAATTGTTCAGCACTTATTTGCAAATTTAACTAGAAATTCACATTCTGTAGATGTCCTGATACTCAAACAAGGTTATTTCATTCCGCTCTTCTTAAAACTCACCTTCTTCCCAACTGCATAGTAAGAAAGCATATTTCAGCCTACTGATACTTGAGGCGTTTGATTTTTGGCAGAAGTGCTATCTCCCAAGGTTCTTAAATAAATGAGACATCTACAATAGTGTAAGCTTCACCCAAGAACATGAGCCTTTTCTTTTTCTGCCTCTCTCTCTCTTCAGGTAGTTCCTGATATTCGTTACTCCGTTCCCATAATTACCAGGGATCCTGGTTTTCTCTGATAAAAAAAAATCCCCAGTTTTTGGATTTAAAAAAATAACCCAAAATCCACATTTCTCCAAGATTAAAATGGAGATATATAGATAGATCTGTAGATCTATAGATCTATATAGCTATATCTATAGATATCTGTCTACTAGTGGTGTTTCAGTTTAATCACCGAAAATATTGATTTTGGGTTACTTTTTTAAAACCAAAATTGGGGATTTTTTTTAAATCAGAGAAAAACAGGATTCCTGATAATCACTTATGGTTCTGTCCAATAAAGCAGGAAGTGTAGTCAGTTTGCAGACATTTCAGGCATTGAGGAAAGGAGGAACATATAGCCCAGGTAGAATGTGTTCCACTGCAACAGGTTTTTGTGTACATCTAAAAGGAGCACACAGACATACAGACAAGATGCAACTTGTTAAAAATTAGGTCAGAAGTAACAGTGTAGTTAACCCCCACCTGCAACTCTTTCTAACCAAGCCTCCCTAATATTGCATGGTTTACATACGTAATTCTATGACACCTAAGCCTGGGAGTCATGATAGAAATTAAACAGCACTTAGTGTTACATTTCTAACTTCATAGAATAAAATGTAAGTTAATACAGGCTCCTTTAGAGCAGTGGTGCCAAACTTTTTGGTCCTGTGTATTGGAGGAAGGGTGGGGGTGGGTCCACAGGCCAGATTCAATCCAGGGGCTTGATCAGGCATGCGTCAGATGAGGCCTCAGACTGGGTCCCATTGTCCCAGGCCATGTGTGTTGGATTGAGTCCCACAGCCTCAACCCACGGCTGTCCACACTTGCACTCAGACCCCACTGCCCCAGTCCTGGCCTTGCATGTCGGTGGGATCTTATATGCTGAACTATGTCAGCTGGCCCACAGAGCATCGAAATTTGGTGATAGGGGAGTGGTGAAAATATTAACTGCTACTGCTGCCCTGCTGCCAAATTTCTGGACCCTTGAGGAGCCTGTGGGCAGGATCACATGACTCTGCAGGTTGGATCTGGCTTGCAGACCAGGGGTTGAACACCCCTGCTCTACAGTGCACCTTGAGAGTGAGCAGACGTTAAAGCTATCTTGTGTCAATTTAGCAGTGGTACAGTAATCTGGCATTATTTCTCATTTTAAGTTCTAATGATTCTGCTCAAACTTATATTTTTAATAGATATCTTTAGTAGTTTAAATGGGTAACATTTTACATACTGGTGAACAGCTAAAAGATGACTTTTCAAATGTGCTAGTATATAAGTTATATTTATGGCTTATACATGCTCCTTGTGCGATATAAAGAGCTGTATTATAGGCATCTCTGCCAGGTCTATGTGAAACCTACGTATGCACAACTATATCAAATAATTGATGATCTTGTAATTAAGGCAGTATCACAATGCATACATAGAAAGGGGCTCAAGAGGGTTGTACAAGCCAATGTAAATTTGGCATGCCTATCTTCTGAGGACTTAACTTTGCAACTTTTTCTTAACATAAGGGCTTTTTTTCTTAGCAGAGGTTTTTGGATGCATTTTCCTAATTGTTTAAAAGTAAACACTGAAAGAATATTACTGCCATTGCATGCAAGTATTTTGACCTTCTATGGGTTATCAATAAGGAAGAACAACTATACAGGACTCTAGAAGGTAATGGAGTAAGTGATAGCAACAGAAGGCTGTTATTTTCTCAGTAGACTTGCCACTAGAGGTTCATGGAGACATATCATTTGCTGGTAGTTTTAACAGGCATTTGGATAATAGGATAGCCAAAGAACACTCAGGAACAAAGGAACAGATAAAGAGGATGTTTTATAGAGGAATGTACCTTAACCGTTACAGAACTTTTTGTTCATGTCTCCATCAACCTCTCTGCAACCCCTGCCAGTATCCACTCTGAAATGCCTTTCTGCTCTCTCCTCTTGCCCCATCCCTCTCATCTTCCCCCATCTTTTCTCTGTCCACAGCTCCTTCTTCGCCTTGCTCTTGCTCTACTATATTCCCACATCTTTTCTTCCCTCCCATCATTCAACTTCCATTACCCTAGGCTGAGATCCTACCTTCTTGTATTTCTTTTTTCTCTCCTTCTCCCCAGCCAGTTTCTCTATTCAAATCAGCTTCTTTCCCCACCAAGTCTGCCAGTGTACCAGCTGAAAAAAGAGGAAATAAGTCATGTTTAACTCTTCTCAGTCAATGTATTAAAGAATCTATAGAGTGGCTACAGAAAGACAAACCAGAGAAGCCTCCCCACAAGCATGTTTCCTGGTTTGGGACATGTGATTGGGAAAGGGTGGACAAAGACTAACTGGGAATGTCCTGTTTGGGGCACACTGTTGCTTCAACATAGATTTACCCATCATCTCCCCATTTTAAATTCTTCTCCCCACCAACACAGCTGCTGTTGCCAGTGCAATTGCAGGGAGAGGCCTGCTCAGGGTTGCAGACCTTTGCTGGAGCATGCTCATTTTACTCTGTGGGGGTGACTCATGTACAGTCCCACTTGGGTATAGGAGCAATGAAAGAATGGAGGAGACTTATTCAAATGTAATCTTTGAAGAACGTATCTAGTGACTTACAAAAGGTGTCTGCTAAGTGTGTATGAACAGGCACTATTTTGGAGGCTCATAACTTGGCCAAAAATTATGCACATTTCAACTGGAATGGCAAAAGGCACAGCCCTGCTCAGGGTGACCTTCCTCACCAAATTTCAAGTCCATGCTCCAAAGGGTGGAGATTCTAGGTTTTCTCCACAAAACAATTACAAACACATATTGTTTGAATGTGACAACAACAATGTATTTTTTGTTAACCTAATTTTATGAAACAGCTAAATAGTTTTAGCCAGAACTTTCCTCAAACAAGTCAGCTTGAGGCAGACAAGTACAATGGAAAATTTCAGTCTAATGATAAATGTATAGCAAAATTCTCAGCAACTAAAGACATGGTTTTAATAAAAAAGTGTCAGGAAGCTTTATCTGTCAGTGTTATATTACCCATAGTAACTTTAATTACACCTTTTAGAAACATGCAGTAATACTAAATTGAAAAAAAAATGTTATTCGAGTCTTTCATATGTCTTTAGCATGCTGGAACACTTCAATACAGAGCAGTAATTGGTAGTTATCTTTTACCATGCAGAAAACATTTGTCAAAGTTGCAGCTAAACGACAAAGTAGTAAGCCTAATCCTCCAATGCTCACTGAGGTACAACTTTGATTGAAATACAGACAGTGTTGTCTGAACACAGGCTGTGGGACAGGGACCCACTAGAAATGAAATCACCTATATGTTTTTATTACCATATTTACTCAATAGAAAGCCTCAGATCAGACCCTGATTATATAAGACGACCCCCTGATAATCAGATTTTATATGCAGAAAATTTATAAATTTGTTATAATTTTCTAGGTATAGAATCCTCTAATTATTGGAGGTTTGTCTTGAATTTGTCCCCTTCCCACTGCTACAGGCAGGAAAAGAAATCTAGGGGGTTAGGTAGCCCCTTTGCTCTCTGCTGCCTGTCCCCTCCCCACTTCAACTTTTTCCTCTGACAGCTCCTTCCCACTCTTTTTACAGTCAGACCCTGCCCTCCCCAGGCACATCCCCATGAGTGCACACATGTGGTTTCCAGTGCTGCAGACTGTCTGCAGTGCTGCAAACTGCATGTGCTGCAAACCTCACACACTGTACATACAGACATTTGCTGCACTGCTGATTTAAAGTGTTGTGGGTTTTTTTTTTTAAATCTGTACCAGAAAAAGTGAGACGGTGAACATGGTGGCAGCATGTGATGCCCAAAACCACAGCCTGGACAGCCAGAGGCATGATCCAGCTGCCAGCCAGGTTCCACATGCCCAGGTCACCACTGCTGCAGCTCCAGGAGGCCCCCAGGATGTCAGGTAAGGTTGCTGGGACCAGCCCAAATGCATCGCATTCCTATCCTACCCAAGACACCTTGCTGCATGCCAGATACCAGCTGATTTGAATAGAGGTGCAGGGGGCATTCAACTCATGGGGATGCACCCCCTGAGCATTTGGAAGTGATGTGCAAATTTGAAAACAATAACCTTGAAATTAAACATGACTGTAGCAATTTGCATATAGTATCCATATAGACTTAGTTCATCTAGAATTGATGCATGTTACCTTTTTTTGGAACTGCTGCAAGGTTTATCACGGGTGCTCCATAACACACCTTTGAGCAGCATTTTGGCACCTACTTTCTATATAATACAAGCTATGCATGATATTAGTCCAAAGCCAAAGGCTCATGATTTACCACATAGTTAATTGTGCTGGGCCCGACCAGAGTCAACAGCATTTCAAGGCATGGTCACCCACAGGTCAGCACTGCTCACTGTGTGTGTGTACTCCAGATACCCCAACAAAGGATTCATGTGCTAATTTGCCCCCACTCATGATTGGAACTGGGTGTTCTTGTCACAAGTTCTGGGATGCTTCAAAATTTATATGCAGATGAGGCGCAGGGATTCTGAGTGAACTGTTTGGGGCACTGTTTCATGATGTTTGCCAGACTTTTAAGGCTGGTGAAGAAACAGGAATTATTGGAAATGGTTCAGTTGTGGAAGTGAAGAGTAATTCAGAAGACAGGCAATGCAGTTTCTCACTGTGACCTGAAAAAGGGTGGTGAGGGGGGCTGTGCTTAATGAGCACTACCATATATCTTATTCATATAGACTGCACTAACTTATATCCTTGTGGTATGTTCCCATCAACATCTTGGCCTTTTTGGCTAAGATAAAATGTGGCATTTTTGGCATGAAGGAGAGGGTGTCAGGGATTGCTCTGGCTCTCCAAGTGCATGCGGTATTGTAGTGTATATACCAGGCCCAGTACCAGCTACTTGAGGAGGGAACACGCACCCATTTTTTTAAGGGTCACACAAAAAAAATGTTCTCATCAGCATTCTTGCTCAATGTGGGTCATGTGTTTTATACTCATGCTCAATTTTGGCTCAATATAATCAACTTCATAGTTGGTTTCCATTACTGATCACATGCTGCTTTTAGCAGCAGTTTAATAATAGACAATTATTATGGAGATTTCTTTGTATGCGATTATAAGACACGGGGCTTTATTCAATATGCCAATGGGTGGGGGAATCTCATCTTGTATTTGAATAAATAATATATCTACATAAAAAAAAAGTATGATAGTTGTGCCATAAGCTGATCTATTTCTCTCTGTGTTAACAGTGGCCACATATAGACATTCAGTTTCTCTTGGGAGAACAACCAGGGTTAGTTTCTCCTAACTGACTGTATATGTTCTCTTCTGAGAGAAGCCACAGCACAATTCTTCAGCATCGCAGAGTGCTTTCCTCCTGCCCATCCCAAAGTGTGTCACTTGCCTGACTGCCGCTCCAGCCAGGCAGCGAGCAGAGCATAACTTAGGGGTGGTCAAAATGAGGCCCATGGGCTGGATGTGGCCTGTCAGGCCATTTTATCTAGCCTGTAGAGCCCCTAAAAAAATTTAGAAAATTTACATTTATCTTCCCCTAGCAGCCTGTCATGAGGTCCTCTATTGTTTGCCAAAACACAGTAAGTGGCCCTCCGCCCAAAATAACTATCCGCCCCTGGACCCTTTCACAAGCCCCACATTATGCAGCTGGGAGGTAAGTTAAGCCTAAGCAGTCTCAGTCAGCCACTGATGCCATCTGTCTCTGGGCAGACTGAGGGAGCCTGAAGAGCATGCTGCGATGTGTGCATTGGGGGCTCCTGGCTGCACAGCATCACCTGCAAGCTCTCTGCTCTTCAGGGGCTCAGGATTCAAATACATGTTCAGGCATCTGCCAGAAAAACAAACCCAGGAAAATTTCCCCAGATCATTTGAATGTATGTACACAGGCATGGGTAGGACACTCAGTTTTTCAAGGTATCATCTTATATTTTAAAGCAGTTTTATTAAGGCAACCTTTAAAAAAAAATAAAAAAATAAAAAAATGTTTTCTGAAACTGTTTATTAGTAACTCATTTCATAACAATATGTGAAACCAACACCAGTGTTGGGCATCCTCAGCTCCTATTAATTGTAGCTAGAATTGAAGGTGCTCAGGATCAGCTTTTCTTCTTTGTTAATTACTCTGACCATGGAAGAACAGTGTGAAAGCAAAAAATGGTGGCTTTAAAATTAAAACAGATGCAATGTCTAAATATGCTGCATTAACGCTTGCAGTGTGGCAGCTCCCAACGCAGTAGATGAGGAAATGAAAAAATAGCTTCATTCAGATACTCTAGATGCTTTCAAATTTCAGTGTATTGGGCAGTAAGCAGTCAAATGAATAAGAAAAAGTGTTGAACCATTTTCTTTCACAATAAGGATCAAAAATGGAATTTAAAATTGTTTTTCAAATGGGGTTTGTATATGTGTGCACACAAATGCATACATATGCATATACACATGCTCATACAGTTGTTGTACACATAAAATATGTCCTTACTTATACCTGGTCCTTAGAAAGAATTTGGGTTACTGTGTAAGGTGAAAACCACCTGTTTGAGAAACTGTATGTATGATGGGAACTCAGAAGAAAGCAGAGTTTGGGGGAAAAAGATCATTTGGGAACCATCTGAATAGGAGATGTGAATGAAAGCACTGGAACAAGATGGTATCACTGAGAAGGAAAATAATACTGGGAGAAGAGGACATGACCGTACAGATCAGTAAGAAGTACTAATAAGAAGAGAAAGGGAGATGAGAGGAAGGAGATACTGCTATAAGGAAGAGAGCCAAGAAAGCAAAAAGCGAAGAAAGGAGAAAAGCAGAGGGGGATTTAATGATTGATTGTGTTGAACAGAGAATTCAAGCAGAATATGAATAGAGAAGTGTCCTTTTGACTTAGTGGCTGTTAGAAATCAGGGCAGTCTGGTTAGAGAAAAAAGCCATATTTTAGGGTTCATGGGAAGGATTAATAGAAGAAATGGAGGGGAACAGACAGGCCACTACAGAAGGACAGTTTCGAATGACATTAGGGAGAGATGTGCAGTAGCCGATTTAATTCAGAGGTGATTCGGGCCGATTCGGCAGACAAATCTCCAAATCCAAATCAAATTGGGAGACCAATTAAAAGGTCAGAACTGAATCAGAAGCCTCCGAATTGATTCATGAAATATTCAGCACTGCTTTGTAGATTCGGCCATACGCTAAACAGGCAGCAGTCCTCACTACGCTGGACACAACTGCCTCCAGCTGGTAAGTCTGTTGTAGTAGGCAGAGGGTAGAGGGAAGGGGTGTGGGGGAGGGAGGGACTGGGGCTGGGAGAAGCTGCCCAACTTGGGCAGAGGGGTGCCATGCCCACACTCCCCCCTCCCTCCCCAAGTCTTGCACCCCCCCCCACCCCAGCTGGACAGCTTGTCCCAGACCCAGCCCCAATCCCTCCTTTCCCCATTCCCCTTCCCTTCCCCCTCCACCCACCACAACAGACTTACCAGCTGGAGGCAGCTGTGTCCAGCGTGGTGAGGACTGCTGCCTATTTAGTCTATGGCCGAATCTCCAAAGGGGCGCTGAATCTTCAGATCCAATTTGACTTAATTGAATCGGGGCAGTGATTCAATTCTCCAAATCGAATCACTGTCCCGCTGAATCTGAAGTGAATACTTGCTGCTTCAGACAGGCCTAATGTGCAATCCAGAGAATATTTCCTCACTATATAAAGATCAAAATGTTTTTGTAATCAAAGCAGATATAGTTGAATGGAAGCAAATTTAAAAAAAAAAGGAAGAGGAAGGCAGAATGTGCTTAGATAAAAGCTGTGGCAATGATAAAGAAAAGTATCTCTTCAGGAAAACACCTAAGTCAATAGAACATGGGCAAAGAATTACAATAAAGCATATGCTTAACCTTTTTTGCCCAAATAGGGACTAATATTGCCAGCATTAACTTAACTTAAATCAACCCCAAGAAGAAAGAATGAACAGATTAGGAGACCAATTTTGCCAGTGACAGTGGCTCATGTTAATTGAGGGCAGAATTTGTCCCTGCTGATTTATTTTTATGTTACCGAACAGGATCAACCTTTAGATGCAAGTTAAAGGTAGACACATTAGACAATTCTGAAACCGCATTTCTTATTCATTTGGGTAGAGGATTAGCACAACTTCAATTTTCAGAGCAATGCCCTTCTATCATCTTTATTTCATATTTTAGCTCAAAAGGCTAAATGGCATTGTGTCCACTGAATAGAAACAATGAGATGCATATATGAAATTAAGTTTATCTTTTGATTTATGTGAAATCAATGCCTTTTCTTATTTGCATTGTTTTACACAATAAAGAAGGAAAACACACTTCAGAAAGAGCTAATAAAAGATGACTTCCTGGAGTAGATTACTGCCATTATCCTTTTATTATAATTATTCAAATTAACCTGTACATTACTATCAGAGGTATTAGTGATAGCAAAAAGGGTGAAACTGATGAGAAAAAAATTAGAAGATGGCTTAATCCCTCTTTTTTCTTTAGCCATAAGTCAAGAGATTCGGCAGTGCTAGTTAACAATCTCTGCCAACAATAGCATAATAGAGAGGGTTGTCAGCATAGCTCAGCATCTCTGCATCTCAAGTTGGTGGGTGGAAATTGCTACAGCACACTAGCTTCTGATGAAAAGGCGGTAGCGAGTTTCCATTTTCATGAACTCAAGAGAGTGCTGCCTACAGATAATGCATCTACTCACCATCCCTTTTCAGAAAGTTAATATCTATGAACATCAGATATATATTTTTTGTCTGATCTGAAAATCAGGTGTAGCTCAGTCCCAGTACAAAATATGAAACTAAACAACAAATCAAGAAGATTTGTTTATCAGTGTGCACTAGACTGGTTTCATTTGTCATGTTTTAAGTAATGGCAAAGTGCTCTAAAACAATGTAATTTCATGAAGTGTAATAAAATGTCTTAAAACATCATCAATTTCCAGGCTTGAAACAGAAACCAGATTCACTATGGGTTCAGTGTTCTGTATTCTGAACGCATAAAATAAGTGTCCTTTTTGCACAGGGGGAATAAGGGAATAATTTATGAACAAAATTATGCTATTAAAAAGCATAAAAGCCCAGCATAATAGTGAAATGTAAAAATATACAGTTATTGTATATTACAATGTTACAAGTGTGTCAAAGGAAAAAAAACCTTTTGGCTAAAAGGATCTCTTAATTAAGCAAGAAGGCATACAAGGGATAGTATGAAACATACCATTAAATTCGATGCGCTCTTATAAGGCCTATAAGTAAGGTTATGTATTAATACCTTCTGCTTCATCTTCAAGCAACATGTCAGATTTGGGGTAGATTTGCCCATGCTCTAATCATCCAAATTCAACAAATCTTTGAAATTAGCCTCTGCCAGTCTCTCCCTTTTGTTTCCCCCATGGCAGCTAATATCTGTCACACAAAGCACCAATCCATACTTTCTAGGCACATCTATTTTTAGTATAGTCTTCTTCCATTCAAGATATCATATAATCACCTCTGCCCATTTCTGCTTTCCCAGTTCCTAATATATCTTGCTCTCACCCTTGACTCTCACAAGTCTTCAGTTCTTTCATACTCATTTTCCTACTGACACCAGTAAAATTGAACCAGGGTGAATATGGTTGTTTTCTAGATTGAAGCTTTTTATAAACTTTGGACAAAATAAATTTAATCAAATGAAGTTTTATAAAGCAATTAGCATTACAATGTTTTTGTATGCTGCCTATATTACACTGATGCCACAGAAGCTTGACATAGAAAAGCTCTTACCTTTGACATGACTTCTCCCATCCTCCAACAGTGGTACTACTATGGTATTGTTCATATTCCCAGGTGATCTCACAGCTGTGTAGACAACAGGTACCGACTGCACCACAACTGGAATACGGTGCACATGACTCATTTTGTTGGACTGTAAGTTCATGGGGCTTGAGGGTGGTACTGGATGGATTATGTGCAAAAACTGCTGGCTACTAACACTAGATGCAGGGGCCACGAGAGGACCTGAAGTTAATACTGATGGTACAGATGCCGCTGAAGATACTGATGTTATTACTGTAGGGGATGAAGCTGGCCGACTAGATGAAGTTGAAGTAGAAGAAGGAGAGGAAGCTGATGCTGTCATGGAAACTGGTGAAGATGAAGCTGCTGTAGGGGATGACCTGGCTTTGTTTATTGATAAGTCCACTGGCTCAGTTTGTGTTTGGAAATCGTCTGTACATAATGAATCCTCTGGGGTATCAGCCTTCATGTTGTTTAGCAACAGGGGTCCAGTTTCCATGTCTGGGTAGCTGTGGGCGATTGGAGACTGTTGGAGGAAGAAAAGGGGAGGGTCTGTTCAGTTGGTGATAGTAAATATATGCCATAGACAATTTAATTGCTACTATATATTTAACACACAGTTCACACTTGCTCTGAAGGTCATTGTTTTTTTTCATGACCTGAGTCAGCTCATGGTTGAAAAAGCAAAACACGCAAAGAAGACACGCAAATGAAGTTCTAGAATTAATTTCAAGAAGCCAGATATTTCATCCTCTTCCTCTGATGCAGGATTAAACATCCATGATGGATGTTTGTCTAGCTTGTTCTTAAAAGCTTTGAGTGATTGTGATCCCATAATCTTCCTATGTAGTCTGTTCCAATCTACAATTATTCTTAGTGTTAGAAAAAATTACCTACTATCCAACCTCATTTTCCCATACAACAACTTAGGCCAATTGCTTCTTGCTCTACTTCCAGCAGACATGGAAAGCAATTGATCACCATACTCTTTCTGATAACCTTTCACAAACTTAAAAACAATTATAATTCTTCCTATTCACCCCTATTAGTTTTCCTTTTTCAAGACTAAAAAGCCCCAATTCTTTCAACTTTTCCTTGCGAGCCATGATTTTTAAACTTTTATCACTCTTGTTGCTCACATCTGGACTCTCTCCTCTTTCTTAAACTGTACTCCAAGCTGAGACCTCACCAGTAGATAAGAATATTTCTTTTCCTTTACTTACATATGACACTCCTGTTAATGTATTGAAAGAGATTGTTTTTTTGCAACAGTATCCCACAGTTGATGCATATTCAGTTTGTGATCCACTACAATCCACATATCTTTTTCTCCAGTACTGATTCTTTGTCAAGTATTCCCCATTTTGTATTTAAGTATTCACTTGTTTCTCCCACAGTATAGAATACTGTACTTGTCTTTAGTTAATTTAATCTTATTGATTATGAATCTTTTCTGCCACTTACCAAGATAATTTTGAATTTTAATCCTGTTCTCCAAAGGGTTTGCAGTGTGGTGTCATCTGCAATTTTTATGCAAGTCTTTAATGACAATTTTGAATAATACCTGACTTCAACAGGACCATACTTGATATGTTCTCCTACTCTGACAGTGAACTATTAAAATACTTTTTGATTATGGATTTTCAATCATTGTTAACATGATGGATGAAGAGAAGACCATCTATGTGTAATTCTGCAGCTACATAAAATACATTACACTATATCTTTCAGCTAAATGAAATATGTCCACAGCATTGAATTTGTACAGTGTTACGCTATTGGCTTACCATGAGTGGCAGACAGGATTTGATTCCATATTGCAACACTGCAAAATGACCTGTAAAAAGCAATTGCTGGGCTATTTCAGATTTCACTTAAACTAACAGAATTCTTTCATATATAGACATAATTAATGACCTCTTTATTTGTTCCTACTATACACACATCCCACAGTCTCTAGACTTTATAACATCTCCCAGATACCTGACCAAACACCATTGTTCCGAAATTACTAATTCCCAAAGTCCATTGTTTTTGACAAATTAACTAGTTATTACTGCAATCAAACAATCCTCTCTTTTTGTTTCTTAGAACTAACCTACATTAAAAATGGTTTGTTGAAAGCTTTTTCGTTGCTGGTTTAAACCAAATTCCAGAACATAAAGAAGCTTCAATAGGAAAGAAAAGTAGCAACATTAGCAGTATCAACAACAGCAGCCTGATCAGAATGGAAAACCCAACACGTACAATTCCTAAGAAACTCTGTCCATCCAATGAAAAGAATATGGGACCTTGATTATGACTGAACTGTGTTCAATTCTGCTCACTTTTCCCAAGAAAGATAAAACAGGCTTAAATAAGAGTTCAAAAGATTGTTAACAACATGATTTGATACATAAGACCTCTGTACAGAAAGGCACCACAAATTTATTCAGAGAATAAATTAATAAAGAAACAGGATATAAGCATATAAAATAATCTATTAAATCAAAGGCTAATGAGAAGGCCAAAGGACGCCTCCCTCTCTCCTAATATAAGAACAAAGGAACTTTTAATTAAATTGAATAGCAACTGATTCAAAATTGAGAAAAGGAAACACTTTCTTTGAATAATGCATAATAAAATTTGTGGAACTTATTGACACAAAATAATTTTGACATTAACAGTTTAATAAGATTCAAACAAGTACCAGACCTTTATCTTATTAATGTGAAAAGAAAGTAGTTTTGCAGCAATTATATGACCAGGGCTCAATCTTTATCAATGATACATATTTCTTTAGGCATAATTTAGCCTCTTTGTGGTCCACATCCCCACTGGTAAAAAATGGGGACAATAATACTTCCTTTCACCAACCCTTCATCTATTTATAAACTGTAAAGTCTTTTAGGTACTATTTGTTGCTTACTTTATGCTTATAAACCAAAACAATGGGACCTCATTCTCAGTTGGGTCTTCTAGGTACTATTTTATTTCAGATACAAGCAGTAATTGTACATGAATCCAGAGTCAAAAAAGATAATTTCAGTTCCACGTTAAACAATCATTGATGTGGCTAGGAAGGACTATCCTTAATATGACACTTATTTCGCAGATGTCTACAACATAGCTTCTTGTACTTTCCTCAGAAGCACACTACATAGGTTGCAGTCAGAAACATGATTCTGATGCAGATGGACCACTGGTTTGGGAATGTCTGTACTACTTGCATACTTTGCTGTACCACATCTATACAAGTGACATTGGAAACTATATCTTTTTGATCATAAAACTAGCTATGTGCAAATATAAAAACAAAATCACGAATCTAAAAAATACAGAGTAATTCATTTCCACATGATTGGCAATCATTTCTTTATTAGCAAAAAAAAGTTTTACATACTCTTTGCATGAAATACTGGCTCTGCTAAGACCATGGGAGTGTTGCCATTAATTTGAGTAGGACCAAGAATTCATCCTCGGTATTCATATAATTTAGTTTTCTGATATCACTGGTAATTTAAGTTATGATGGTGATAATCTTCAATTAAGAATGTCTTTTTAGGTCTGGTTGCTCCATATTACCACCAAATAATGTACTTCATGCAGTATATTACCAACCTCTTGCAATGAAAACTATGGGATTTGATACTGAACTTCTATTTTGCTCCTTTACTTGTAAAATTTGACTTGCATTTAACATTTTCTGCTAATAATCAGAAACATGAGAAGAATCTGAGGGATTGGTGGCAGGGGATAATGACTAGGTCATGGAGGATCACAGAACAAGTTACTAACAGACAGTGCTCAACTAATGGGTTTGACATGAGAGAACAGAATAAAACAACTATGCACACACCACTAATACTATTGCTAAATAGCCCAAAGCCCCTGAAAACACCTCACACACTGGGGATTTTTTCCCGCTGTTGTCATATTTTGAAATTTCCTATTGGTCCCCTTCCCCTCTTTTGTGCATCCTGGATCTTTGAGGTAGCCTGTAGGTTGATTGCCACCACAATCATCTCACAGAATTTAGCAACTGGGTCACAGGCAATCTTGAGGAGTGCTGGAGTAGACTGGTACCTACTAGGGGAGGATCCAGACTAGGGGCCAAGGCTATACAAAAGGGTCAGAACCAGGGTGCAAGTCAAAGGTCTAGTCAATAAGCAAGATCTCTGTCCAGGCAGTGCCAGAAGCCAGGCCAAAGGGGAATAGACTGCTGCTGTGGGTTGTGAAGTGTTGAATGGCCAAGGCCCAAATGAAAGGCCTGGTCTTATATATTAGACCCAGTCAATTTTGCAGCCAATGAGCATGGCCCTTGCAGCCATTCTGAAAACAGATGGTCCTGCTGAGGGTGCAGATTGTCTTCTAGCAAAAATTTCATCTCAGAGGAAGCCTATATTTTTCACTGTGGTAGCTATAACTGGTCTTTTGAATACAGCAGTTGCAGCTGCTTTTCCTAAGAAACTCATAACGAAGTGCTGACTCCCAATTCCTATAACAGATTAGTAGCTACAGTGCTTTCCCAGGAAATAGGAGACCTGGGCTCTTTCTAAGAGAGTGCCCTAACCATAATATGCCATTGAATACTAATAGAGAAAAGCTGCTGTTAATAAGGGGGTGAAAAAGTTATAGAATCTACATTTAATCATTCTATGGCATTAATGCTTTATTGTTTGTCTGCTTGCCTTCAAACAGAGTGGCTTTGGACCTTTTCAAACTTTATAGTAATAATAAAGTGTTCTGTTTATAAATTTGTCATTGACAAATACTAGCAGGAACACTCTCCGTGTCATTCTAATACTAGTAGTTCAGAAAAGAAAACATTTGACAACCAAAAAGCTGTGGGAGTGTGTAGTGCCTATAAAGATGGATAATGCATAAATGCATGGGCGACTGGTTCCTCCTGATTCTAGGTGGAGGGGGCACCTGAAAAAACCAGAAGTGGGTTTGGTGGTGGGGACAGGGCTGGCGAGCACCCACAAAACCCAGCGGCACTGGGGCTGGCAAGCACCTGCAGAAGCCAGCAGCAGCAGCAGCAGCAGCGGTGGGGACAGGACTAGAGAGCACCCGCAGAAGCCACTGGTGGTGGCAGCAGTGATGGGGCTGGTGAGCACCCACAGAAGCCGGCAGCAGCGAGGACAAGTTGGTGAGCAGCCGTGGTGGCAGCAGTAGGGGACAGCTCTGTCGGGGGGTGGGGCACGAGTTCCCCCATTCCCCTTCTACCAGTCGCGTATGCATAAATGTGATGGATGACACCTCCCACCTTCCCAGAGACAGTTTTACTTTACTTTCTTCTCTCTAGTTCACCACATTTCACTCCTACCATTTTACTTTTGTCTACATTTTGAAGTTCTTTTCTGCTTATAGCATGTCAGTCATACCACCACTACTTAACCTCTCTGATTCCTGTCAACAACTAAGCAACATAGGTCTTAAACTTTCATCATAGCATAACTGGGTAACCTCCAACAGGCCTGGGTAACCTGCAAGTGTTGCTGGGCCAAAGATAACCTTATTTCAGTAACTCATCCTGATGTTATACAATTCATAAACTCACAGGTTATTCAGCCCCTAGTGAATCTATCTGCCCTCACTGACTTGTATTGCTCTACCCAATAGAATTCATAAACTCTGACAAACAGAGGTCCAAAGTCAAACTTGGCAGGGTTCTTTAAAGGTCAAAAAATTATAAAGAAGCTACATCAAAAACACATTGATGAGAGCAACTGAATCAGAATAGAATAAGCTTATAGAATAAGACAGCTCTAGGATACCAAGTTAAAAAGGAAGTTAGAAAAACCTGTAATCACTCAAACTGACACATCTCACAAACACCATCCCTTACTGTCACCAAGTCTGTCCCACATTATTTTCCTCTAAGCACAGCAAACCTTACATAAGAAGCTCCAGGTAGAATGATTTAGTTCTGGCAAAATTAAAGGATAGGAAAAAACCAAATCTATGCTGAAAAATTAGCTGCAACCTTAACGACAGAGTCATTGCTGCTGCTGCACAAGGATGAATCATGGTCAGAAGTGCAATCATGTAGCCTCTTGGATTGTCAGTACAGGGCTGGGTTAAGTTGGAAGAGCTTTCAGCTCTGAATATGATACTAAGTGGATAAGATTTAAATGACCAAAACTATGGGTTATAGATTTTGAAGGTTTCACTTTCAAAGTGGGAAGTTTTATTTAAAGTGGAAAGTTTTCCAGACTCTTTGAGTAGAGGTAAGGAGTAGAATGTATCCACCTGAAGTCCTACTTTCCTTGCAACTCTACCCTGAAGTAAGTGTGGTTCTCCTCATCCTTTTGTGTTCTGGACTGAGTACTGGAAGAATAGAAAACCTCAGTTTATGTGGTCCTAAGGTCTAGCTTGCAGGTTCTGTAAGTTACTAAACTCTTTCCACAATGTAATGGTAAACCTGAAACTACTTAAAGTAATGGTGGAGCTTTAAGATTTGGATCTGATATTGCCATGTGAGACGATGCCTGGGTGCTGAGATGCCCCCACCTAGCACCATCAGAGTTGTTATCACCATGGTAGGGTAGAGCCTTGAAGATCCAGATCTAGCACTGTCACCCAGAAGTGACAAGATCCTGTGAGATGGTGATGCTGAAGTGGCAACAGGAAGTGAGATGCTGGCATTGGGATAGAACAACAAGCTAGAGTTTGTGGCATAGCAAGAGGTTACTTCATGGAAGTAAGACAAAACTCCTCCCTAAAGGATGGACATGGACTTGGAGTGGTCCTGAGTGCACTCCTAGATACTGGGACTTTACAAACCAGTAACAAATAATGAATAGAGTTTCCCAGCCTTGAATGAAGCAGGAAACAAGGTCTCAAACTGATATTTGCCCATTAAAAGAGTTATTGTGTTATAATAAAATAAATGATATGTTTCTTTCTATGCCTCCTTTGTTTTCTTGTGTTATTAATAGATTAGCAAAGGCACTTAAAAGTTGTACTGTTCTGGTTCAGCACTTCAATTATAGATGCCTGGATTGCCAAATATAATCCAGAAGTCCTGCATTAGGCATGGGGAGTGTTAGGCACCTCACAATAGAGTTTACAACAGTCAGCATGATGAATGGGAAACTGCCTGTCAGCCAAGAGGAAACACTGAAGAGAGGGAGTGTCTTAACCCCAGCCTTTTTAGGGGCTATTTCAGGATTCACAGCCTGAAACTCATGCTTGGAGTTAGGCACATTCAAAAATCAGGAAAGGCCTTCAACAGAGACTGAGGCTACACTATCCTAATGCTGTACATGTAACACTGTATCTCCGGGTGGGTCTTTGCCAATGGGGAATGAACCCAAGCTGTCTGATTTCAACAATATAAGCCTCTACTGACAACTAAAAAGATCCAACTCTCACTGTCAAGGCTGAAGCTAATGGAAATGGTCAGGAACTTTTCAACTAAACACTCTTTCATTAAAAAAAAGCTGATTCATAAAAAAGGTTTTTTTTTCCCTCCAGCAATGCATCAGTTTTATCAAACCTTTAATCTGCAAAGAGCACCCAGCTTTAGGTAGGAATTTCAAGTCAACCGCAAATAGAGAAACTCCCCCGGTAACAGTCCACTAGGTTAGGATACTCATCTCAGCTTGCAACTGTCTTTATATCAGTTGTTCCTGTTAATGCCATTGCAATTTGTATGAATAATTAAGTGCAACTGGCACTGATGGTGACTAACTGCTTGCATCTACACAAGACTTTACTGCGTACTAGACTAATCTACTGTACAGTAAAGCATCACTATCTACACATGCACACATTTACTTTGCAGTAAATTAGGCTACTGCACAGTTAGCTACTACCTGTAAATACCTGTTGATACTGTGCAGTAACATTTGTTTAGATGCTGACAGGGAGCAAATTTGCTCCCAGTCAGCCTAGACAGCAGGGGGCCACAGGGGACATGGAGTTCTCTGTCTCTGGTCCTGGTGCTGCTCACCTCCCCGACTTCCCCCAGGAGCTGGGAGCCAATCAGTACTGGGACAGGGGAGCTCTCTGTAGACATGTTCCTGGTAAGGCTTACTGCACAGTATTTATTTCATAGTAAGCCTACTGCAAATTAACAGCACATGCAGGTGCACCCACTGTAGCCCAGACATTAAGGCCCTTCTGTGGGAATGAAATAATCTGTTTCAGTTCTCTCTTCCAGTGAATTATTTATGCAAAGTGGAACAACTCCACCTGATAACACTGGGAGATACACACCCTAGGAGAGGAAGTTGCTGGTGGTATTTAAGAGGGATATGGGGTGGATGGTAGAAGAAGAACTTGAACTTGGGTCACCCATTCCCATTTGACCACTGGACTACTAACTCCTTTAGGGCAGGTAGGGAGTTCTCATCTTCTCATTTTCCCTGAGAAATTCTAAAAAGTTTGGGTTTTGTTCCAGTGAGGAACAGAATAAATTTTGACATTTTTGCAGGGCAAGAAAACTTTATCCCACACACATTTAATAATGGGAGAATCAACCTTTGTATTATACTCACTCCTATACTGAAATAAGATTCCTTGTCGTAAAGAGCTGAGACACAGATCGGCCACTTAGATGCCTGACTCCTATATATAACTACCATTGATTTCAGTGGGAATTAGGTAACAAAATGGGAATAAGGTGCGCACCTTTGTGGATCTGGGCCTTAGATTACAAGAGATAACATGTGAATGAAGTAAACAAAAAACACTGTAGCAGCAGGGAAACAATCATAATTAACATTATAAGCTATGATCTCAGTCCAACACCAATATATTTGATATCAGATGGATGCAAACAGCTCTGGATAGTAAGACCCTCACTCCCCCCCCTCCCCCCCCAAAAAAAATTGCCATTCTTAATATCATTCTCAAGAAAAAATAAACTGAGCATATATGTTAGGCACTGCACTTGGCCCTTTTGTGTTTATAAGTGTGTGTGGTCTGTAGAAAGAGATACAATTATAAAAAACCTCTTCAAAACTAATCATCATTTAGAACTAATCATGCATAAACAGGAGGATAAGATTCAGATTTCGAGGTATGTTTTATTTAGCATCTAAATTACCCAATAATATTACTTTAACCTGTCCATTTCTTGGCTATACACTGTAAGGTATTATCATACTCATTGAACTGTGACACCATAACTGTTTCAGCAGGAGAAAAAGAAGCAGCAGCCTTCTGCAACAGATTAGACCAAGAACAAGAAGACAAGCTTTAGTAGAGAAAGAGATCCCTTTCTAAATAGCATTAATTTTTAAGCATAAGTTTAATGATGACTACAAATACATTTAGTGTAAAATGACTTATGCTTAAATAATGTATTTCAAAGACTGAGTAAGCATTGAGGTTAGGCTTTAATTCTACCTCCTTTCCCAAAGATTGACAGAAGAGACACCAGCCAAATGATTTCTGCACTGGCACTGAAGGAAGGCTGTTAGTCCCTTCCTTTTAGAGCCAATACTAATTAGCCCCTATATGGTCTGGTAAATGAAACACAAGAGTGATACAGTTCCTGAACGTGAAGCCCAATTTTCATGGCATTACAAGCTTCCCACAGACTTTCCATAATCAATCCTTTCCAAAAAACCCTCAAATGTTTAATATAGTTTAAAAAACCATAGATTTTCAACTACTAAATTATATTATATTTTATTTGCGCAGTATTAGAATGCTCCATCAAAAGGAGAACCCACTGAAAGAAATTCAATGCATGGTACAGTAATTTATGGATATGGTACAAAGCTATGCTTTAAGCGAAACAAGAATCTAACAAAGGCTTGAAACAATAATGGTGTAGAACTTGTCTAGAATATTACTTGTCTACAGTACACAAAGCATATTAATAATACATTTCTGTAACTTGCATACATATTTTCAATTCAGAAGGAAAAAGTGATTTATAAATAAATGGCAGAATGTTATGGAACCACAAAATCAAAGAAGTAAAATACTCTGAAAGCACCTGCATTGCCTTGCAAATTCTGGGTTGCTGAGGTTTTGAGCACACTAGTTTTAAAAACCTTAGATAACAAAACTTCGAAAAGTCCATTCAGCAGCCTAATAGAGTTCACTGCAGGAAGTTTTCCCCTAATAGTCAGCCTAATTTTCCTCCTCCTCAATTTCAACTAGTTAGTCTTACTTATCACCTTTCTTCAATTTTAAATGATTTGCTTCCTTCTTTGTGCCTTGATTTGGCATACTCTTTGTATGTTGAGCATTCCCGCTGAGCTCACTGGGCCACTTGTTACAGAACTGAGTCCTTGAGAGAATAACGCAAAGCAAAAAAGTGCTAACGTTTCTTTGAAATGTTAAATGAATTTCCCTCACTTTTTATCTAGGATTTCTCTACAAGGCCCATCACCATTGTGTCTGAGTGTGCCCCAAGCTTTGAGTGTGTTCATATTTTCTCCCTTCATTTTCAGCAAGTATCCTACCAAACAAATTTGCTGGCAGGCATATTCATCCAATCAGAAAAATAAAAATGAATGTTGCCCAGTATTTTGAAAAAGTGAGTTTCACATCTGTAAATGAAAGTACTCAAACTGAAAACTTGATTAAAAAAATTAGCTCCTCCACTCAGGGAAGAGAAAGTATCCAATATATCCAAATGAGTCAGCATGAATTTAAAATGTGCATCTTTATAGGAAGAGTTGCAAGAAAGAGTTTACTAGAGCTACAAAGTCTAAATTGGTTTAACATAAAACACTTGGCAATATGTCCTAACACTAAATGCATTCACAGAAATTATAATCTCTTCACAGAATATTTAGGAACAGAAAAAAGGATTAGACTTAATAAACAACAGTAACTACATATATATGCTCTAGTCAGGCATTCCAAAAAGCAGCTCCTAATTCAGCATGTGAGAAGCTGCTGAGAACCAGAATATAGAAAATGATATTTATCCACAGGGTTTCCCTAAAATCTTGCCCCTCTTCACGGTTTTGGCACCCAAATCATTTTGGTATCCCATTTTGACACCACATAACTAGGGCAGGGTAAGGCAAACATCTACTCCAGGTGCCAATTATGAGGGGGTGCCAAGCTCTGTGCTGCTGCCTGGCTATAGGAACTAGGCAGAGCAGCACCATACTGATCAGTGTATCTGGGGGGGTGAGTGCATCTAGTCGAATTCTGCTCCCCTTCCCATTCTTCAGAGGAGACTTTGCAACAATGGGGGAAACCTTGTGCTGCCTCTGGCCACAGGAACTGGGGAGCACAGTGATGTGCTAAACACTGAGTGGAGGTAAACCAAATGGATATCCCAGACTTGGCCCACTCTGGGCACTCACTGTGCCCTTGACCTGACTCATGGCTGCCAGAAGTCGTCTCCACCACTTGGAAGCCAGAATACTGTTCTGAGTGTAGGTACCCAAAAGTCTTCTTGCAACAAATTAAGTAGAGCTCATTGCTTTCTTTTACGTTGAAGAAGGAGGTGGTGTCATACCTGTCATTTTCTAAGAGCAGCAAACTGCCAGTACTATCTGTGTGCCAAGTTCTCCCAACAAAACCATGGGGAGGTCTTTCTTGGTACTGGTCCCTCTGCTCAGAAACTTCCTCCCCCTTGTGGGCCAGGACAGCTGAAGCCTGGACATCTTCTGGAAGTGCTGTAAAATCTTTTTATTTAGGCTGGCTTTTAGCAAGAAAGGTTAAGTAAGGGAATATTGTTTGGGAAGGTTTTGATATACACACACACACACACACACCTTATTTAGTATTTTACCTGTGTTTAAGAGTTTTGTTTCGTTTTTTACTGTAAGCTGTCCTGAGCCCTGCTTGGGAAACAGTGGCACATAATGCTAATAATAAATAAATAAAAAGCAACAATGACTGTACTTTGTGAGAGGGTCAGCCCTACTTGTATATGCTAGGCTTGCTCAGGGCACTCTTACCAAACAAGGTTCGGGAGGGGATTCAAGGATGCGGCCTCTAATTTGTATCCCACTGATCCTTGGGTAGGTGCATATTAGGCAGTTATGAAGCTGGGCAATCCTAGGTTTGAACAGAACTTTAGTCACCTATTGAACTTTCACATCAAAAACTGGGAGGCAAGGTGGTGGTGCCTGAGTAAGGGATTTCTGGATCATAATTTGGACATGGGCAACTAAAATTCACCTTTGTCTTGTTTTGGATAGCTATGCCTTCTGGATGTGGGCCTAGGATACTATAATGATGAGAACTGTGGACAAGCTCACAAGGAAATTAGTATTTCTGTATTCAGAGCAGAGCTGTAGTAACAATGTTCACTATGAAATGAACAGACCACACACCGCAGAATGAGGAAGAGAAAAAATACTGAACAGATGCTCATTCCCTAAGCTGAATTTAGCTTGTGCACTGAATGAGACAGAGGGTCTGTGAAAAACATAGTATGATGTAATTAAAGACTTTCTCATAATACACATACAATGAAACAATGAATAAAAACCACAAATTTACCAACTATAGAGTGCTTGACTTTGGAATCTTTACATGGTTCTCTTAACATAGCTTTTTCACATGTAAATTTGTTCTAATATAAGAGCAATCAAGTTTATTTGGCAAAATATATTTTAATGCCTTGTTAAATCAAATCACAGACCCTGCATGTCATTATACTTACTATTATACAAGACAAAGCATGCATTAATACCCAGTCTTTCATGTTTTAGTATTTCTAAATATCCAGTATTGTTACCCTTGAGTTTTCATATCACTAATCTAAAGTGTAGGAGTAGGATTGGGTAAGAATTACGTGTAGGATACAGATTCTAGGAAGGAAGTAGTGTAAGAAGTAGCTTTGATACATAGAACCAGTTGATAAAATCTCTGACAATGCAAGTAACTCACTGTATGACTTCTGGACAGTCTCTTTGCCTCATTTTTATTTACCAGAATCAGTACAATAATCATCATTAAACATTTAAGGGCCCAATCCTAATCAACCTCAAAGGCTCTTCAACAGGACTTAAGGGGAATTTGGCTGTCTGCATCACAAAGAGGAATCCTAATTGACTGTGCTCAGCAGCCACAACACTGCTCAGGCACCTAAATTTATGACGTGCCTCCATTTTGGCCTAAAAAGATCTAACTGCCATTAAGCTGCTTACTACACAAAAATAGGGTTACCATATGTCCAGGTCTTCCTGGATATGTCCTCTTTTTGGGTCCTCCCAACTTTGTTGGCGCAGTTTTTGAAAATATCAGCAAATGTCCGGGATTTTGCTCTGCTTCTGTTTTACCGGAACTTCCTGGCTTGTCCCAGCAATGAGGTGCTTGGGGCTGGGGGCAGCAAGGAAAGATGATTGGAAGCCAGGCCATCATGTGGCCTGCACATGGGCCCCGGGAGCTGCAGGCAGGTAAGTCTCTGTGTCTTTGTGCCTGCTGGCACTGGGGCTGCAGCACGACAGAGAGGCGGGGGGAGGGGGTGGGGGACCATTTTTTGGGGGCAGCAGGGAGCTGTGTGGGTAGCAGAGCTGGGAGGGCAGGAGGCTGTGGGTCAGGAGGGGTATCAGCAAGGAAAGGGGGGCTGTGAGTTGGGAGTGAGGGGCACCAGCATGGTCTTGGGGGCAGGGTACTGTGGGTCAGGAATGAGGGGCAGTAGCAGGGCTGAGGGGGGCTGTATTTTGGGAATGAGGAGCAGGGACACTAGCCACCAAAATCATATACCCCCACCCCTTCCTCCCATGGGTGTCCTCTTTTTTGAAATTGGAAATATGGTAACCCTAACAAAAACAACCCAGACCCATTTGCCTTTCTGAGGCTTCTGGGGCTCTGTTCTTACCCAAATGTCTTGCAGTCATCATACACCTAAGTCCTTGATTCCTTAGAGAGGGATAGACCACATTGCACAAGTGTTTGGTGCTGACAGCACACGTGCAGTTGAATATAGGACAATGGTGATGCTACTGCTTCTGACCAGCTTTTGTTCATGGGCTTAGCAACAGAAGGAAGTGGGAGGCTTGGATTACAGGCCCACCTCACCTGGACAGATTAAATCTGTATCTCTCATCTCCTATTTATGTAGGTGTTTTAGGTATTGCAGTACTTAAGTGGACGTTCTTGAGAGACCATAGTGTCAGAGACAGAAATAGAATTCATCAGTTTATTGTTCCATGACCTTCTTGCTGAACCGTTTTCCTTTTTTCCTTTTGAAGACAAACTCAATAGACTAGGACAAAAATCAAATCAACAGTGCTTTTAAATAATTTTCTATTAGAAAAATAGAGCCTGTTTCTACATAATGATAATTTTATTTAGGTTACATGCAAATGCCATGTTTGCTATTCATGACCGCAAAGAGAATATATATTAGCTTCTAAGTATTTTCAATGACAGCTACAATAAACAACTCAGCAACTAAAATAAAATCAGTCAAAATATAAAAGTTTTAAAATATCTATTTATAGTACAAGGTCTGTTACAATTTAGAAGAAAATACTCTGGGACCTTAATTTTGACTAAAATGTATTTGTTTTCTTTAGAACAGAATAGTGTAGAGCAAACATGACCACAATGTTAGTCACTAATGACATCAATGTGAATTTAGTTCAGAGGAATAAATTAGAGTTAGAAACATCACTTTCAAAGAAGTTCAGCAGTGACTCAGTAACTTCTGAATATTTCCTAAACCTATCTTAACCCTATGGCAAGCACCAAAATAAATCATGTCCTAACATTAATTTCAACTTTGCTAAAGAACTTTCAACATCACGCCAATATACATGAACAGAAAAGATATACAAAGTTATCAGGTATATAAAATGTTTCTCTGGGTCCATTCTGTGAAGTACATTTGCTCAAATAATAAACAGTTTTTTTATGTCCCCCGTGATAATATCTGAAATTGCTGCTAAGTATTGATAGGCAAAAAACTATTTTTTTCAGTTCACCTGAAGTGCTGCAAAAATAATAAAAATTCATTTTGGGTCCTAAAATAAATTATCTTTCTATTAAGCTGAAAAGCTGTATTCACATTGTGAACACTTTAAAACTTTACACAACTGAAGAAAATTTGGATATCAAGAACTATTTTGAAACACAAAACAAAATTTATTTAAAGAACATGAAACATTATGAAGGGGGTTGTTTCTGTTTTTGTTTTCTGCTTTTTGATTGAAACAAATCAGTGAATGAATGTCATGCCGATTATTACCATGTTTTGGTTTACCTGAATCTACATTCTTCTGGGAAAGGTTTTACGTCTAAATCTTCCCCACTTCTGATACTTCATCATATTGATCATTTTCTACAGCCTTACCAAAATATCTAGCAGGGTCATTCATGCAGCAGGTGACAGAAAAATTGTATTGTATTCCATGCTTATATAATGTCTAAAAATTTACAGATAGATATTAAACAAAACAAAATTGCTATTTAAGCACACAATAAAGCTTAATTTGAGCTACTAGACCATTTCAACATCTGATTCTTAGTGTTTAAGGATCATCAAAATTCTAAATGCATGCATTGATCTCTTCGGTAATGCTAATGCTTTGCTCATCTGACCTGAGAAAAGGCCCCCATTAATTACTAATTACATTTGGTAATTAATTACATGTTCATTACATGTGGTAATTAGAATGTCAATTGTAGCATAAATGAGCAGGGTGCTACACTTGCACCCAATTTAAATTGCCATAAATAGGAAAAGAGCTATAAAAATGTTACACATACAATGGAGAATATTTTTATGGCAGATTTGTATGGTGCCTTAAATTTAATATGGCAGGAGCCAACAGCCAATTGCTTGTTGGTCCATGGACTAAGGCCACACCAGAGTCTGGAATGGTCCCAGAATGACAATCAACTGATTGTTGGTTCTGGGTGGAGGCTGGAAAGGGCAGGTCTCCTACAAGTACCTTAAACCCCACCAGCCTGGCTGGACTGCTGGGTGTAGGAGAGCCAAATCTCCCAGCAAGAGGAGCCCCAAGAGGGGCTTTACACTTCACAACTAAACACAAATGTGCTCCCAGAGTTGCCTGGTGTGGGATTTTGACAATCAGCTGATTGTCTGCTTAGACATCTCCACGTAAACCAGATCTGGGACTGTTTGCTAAGGGCCTACAATCAGCTAATTGTCAGCCCAAGCCCAAACTGCACCAGGGCTGGTTCAACTCTTAGGGCCACAGCTGACAATTCAGTGACTGTCAGTCCCACGACCTCAGAGGGGGTGCTTTGAGACCAGAGCAGGACCAGAGCAGACAATCACCTAATTATCTGCCCAGCCCTATTTGCCACTGCAGAGGGAGGCTACGATTAAGATCCTGGGTTCCCTCTGCACTGGCAAATAGTAATGGTAAAATTTGGATCTGATCCCTAACCCCAAAACTGCACCTCCTGCTATGCACACGTGAGTGGTTATTTGCACTGGGGACAAGATCCCATGGCACCATTATAACATGTCTAAGAAGCCTAAAACCTGGTAAGCTTATCTGGTCCTTTTGCATATTTTGAGGCTTCAAAATGAGCAATGCATAATATATTTCTATTATTATTTTTATTGTGATTAGTGACAAAAAATTAGGACAAGCACACCAACTACTTCAGTGACTAGACAGGCTCAAATCTCTGGTTCCCCTGAGATACTGATACTCCTATTCTTTGTACTGACATGTGTTCCCAAGCCTGAATTACTTTACAGTGCTAATTACTACCGGCAAGTTTGAATATATTACAAATTAAATCCTTAGGATTTTTTTTCATTGAGTTAAGAAGGATATCTTTAGTTTTAATATATACATAATTGCATGTTATAGCCTTGAAAATCTAATGTAATAAAAGCAAAAGCTGTGAATTGCAGCTGTTTTACAAACGGTTTGCTGTCTCATGAATAAGCTTTAATAAATCAAGCTCTTTATGTTCTACCAAAGCAGAATAAGATTGTTTGTGAGGGGGAAAAAATGTGTGAACTGGCATGGCTATGACTTCTGTCTGCTGCCACATGGGGTAGGGGCACATTCAATTCATGCCTATAAGCTCCTGTCTTAAAAAATTTCTACATGCTCACCATATTTTGCTCCTAACTTGTCTGTAACATGCTTCACATCCACCTGCAAATATGCTCCCAATGGGATACAGGTGTTACAACCACAGTACAGGTTCTATTCAATTCAAGCAAAGCTAATTACTATCCCATACTCTGCAGATTTCTCCCAGCGTGGTGGCAATATGAATGAGAATTGCTTTCCACTAATGCACATGGCCATTCTAACACCCTTCCACTGTATATTTCTCATTGTTTAGATGGTTTGTCTGGTGTATTGTATGTATTTCCTTGCACGGGAGCAAGTTTATTAAATGTCACTCACCTATGAGGACTTTTTGCATTATTTCCTATGCAATCACAATTTAAGGATGCACAATTTTCTGAAAATGCCTTTTCAGAAAAGATTAGTGCCCATAACTTCTGTTGCTGAGAGATGTCTCCAATTAAGCTGGAAGTAACTACAAAATGGACAATTATGGAATAATCTACTATAAAGAAAGCTTTTTTCCTCATGCTATTAATCTGAGACTGAATTATGCCCTAAGTGAGGAAGAGTCTAACTCTACTTTGAGATTTTAAAAAAATCTTAACTATGGTGAAGCTTCCATTCATATGAATGTCTACCTGCTTGCATTCTGCTGAGATTGTGGCCTCAATAAGTTGTAGCAGTTCGTTTCATAGTTTAATGCAGCATACTACAAATAAAACTATTTTTATTAGCATTAGTTCTGCTGCCATCCAGTTTCCTTGAATACCACTTCATTATTCTCTTATGAGAAAAAGAAAAATGAGGGTACCACTTCATCTTCATTTTTTTGTACCCATTTATAATGTTCTTTCATACTGTCCTTCTCCTAGTAAATTATATTAACCTTTTTCTCCCCTCTTTCAAGGGAAGTCTTCCAGTCTTGTTCTGCCCTGGTCATCTTCTACCTGGCGCAGTGAACCTTAAACTATCTTCTTCTAAGTAGAATAGTTTCTAAAAGGGGGTATTTAGAGTACCCTTAAGGCCAGAGCAGTCTACAGTTTGATGATTAGGACATTCTCCTTTTACATGAGTGATGTGGGTTTATGAAGAATATTGTTTAATTTCAAACTTAGTATTTTGGCAGCTTATGATTTTTGCAGCCTGACTGTAATGTATAGTCAACTAATAACTAACCTAGTTTCTACATGTGGTAAGATTGAGAGCTTTATTATTCTATTATACTAGAATGTGATGGTAGGTTTTATCATTTTTTTTTCTTCCTTCCTTTTTACAAAATGACTCTCTCACACAGGAGAGTAAGGTTGTATTTTACTGGCTAAGGTTTAAAAGGTTGCTATTTTTTAAATGTGAAATAAGTTAATATGTATTTTGAAAGGTCATTATCTGGACTTCACAGAGCTAGCTAAATTCAGTGCTGTCCTAAGTTATAGGATAGAACTGATAGAAATACATCTTCTTTGAATAGTGGCCCATTTTGCTCACTGCATTTTCCTGCAAGTAAAAGTGAGTTGTTTTTATCATTTACTTTTCTCCTTTTATGTATACTAAAAGTAAGATTCCCCACACTATATGAGCTGTGTTAGAGGCAAGAGAATAGGGGATGGGGGTGCATGCCTGCATGTGTTTTAGCGAGGAGGTGTATAAAAAGTTGTTCTTGTGTAGCTGCCCAGGGGCTATTACTATAGCTGAGGACCAGCAAAGTGAATATATGGCCCTGCAATGCCTTTGCTATGTGTGCTATGCGCTAAGTACTTCAGATCAATGCCACCAATGGTTTCCCTATACCAGAAATGGATTTTCAAATGACCAGTCAAATAGGCTAGAAACTACTTCATACACCTTAATAAAGGGTGAAATCTTCTACAAGATATGATGGCTGATAAACAGGTGCAGCCTGATACTGTCAAAAAGTTTATTAAATATGAGAACGCTTAAGATGAATTGTCAGATTATTTATTCACATGAACAGCAGGAAATGAAGAGTTTTGACTGATATTTCTAACAAGTCTGACTTCAGGCATCTATGACTGGAAAGGCTGGCCTGAATGTACTTTGAAAGATAG
The DNA here is from genome assembly GCF_052110815.1 of Crocodylus siamensis. Taxonomy (NCBI): domain Eukaryota; kingdom Metazoa; phylum Chordata; order Crocodylia; family Crocodylidae; genus Crocodylus; species Crocodylus siamensis. The sequence continues at coordinate 342,298,810 of NC_143395.1, read as the reverse complement.
ATAAACCTTAAAATATCAACCATTTTAGAAGAAATGACAAATTTGATATACAAAACTAAACTTGTGCTTAGTTATCAGCTTACCTTTCTTGAAAGGATTGACAGTACAGAACCGTATGTGTGTACGCGTACATACATACACACAAATATATACACACACACACACACAGAGTATTAATATAAATATATTATATCTATATAGGTATATGGATAATATCTACATATATTATGTAATATCTAGATATTATATAATATCTAGATATTATATAATCTATACATGTTACATGCATCTATACATACAACATGGTTTATCGCTGAAATATCAATTATACACTCAACACATGACGTCTGAAATCACATCTCCATTGCATTCCAAAGGAATGGCTGTATGAAATGAAGCCAGTATTCCTCTGACTGTTTCTCTGAGTTCACTTTGCAATGCTTACAAAACACATATGTTCCACACAAAAAAAATGCAAAGCCTGCTATACTAGTTACGCATCAAAATGTCCACAAATATAGTGATATCTCTAAGTTCGTGAGTGCTCTTTTTGGAATGATATCTCTAAGGTCATGTTGAGATCAATATGCCTCCTGCTTGAAACGTTGTGTATGATATGAGAGATTATTCAGGATTCTACACAGTTTCAATTACAAGTTGACCACGTAGTTTTAGGTTCAGTTTTAGAGGGGGAAAATAAAGTTTTTTCCCCCAACTCTAACAAGATAACTACAGAAAAAGACCTTGAACTGCTACAGTTCTCATGAAATCCTATCAGACAGTGAAATAACTAAGGAAAGAACCAAAGGTTTAAATGCTCTAAAAACACTATGTGTTTAAACAGGATCTCCTGTATCACCAATAAGTGTACCCAAGGCTCACCATAGTGCCTTCAACTTAAAATTACATGACAATACATTAGTTTGAGCCTCTCAGACAGTCAGGTTTTGCCTCACAGCCCTGGTTTGGATTGCCCAACCTCCAAGATGCACAGTTTTGAGGAAATTGTTGCAGAATGAAGAAATTAAAACTTAAAACTGATCAAAACCTATCTGAAAACCCTAAAAAGAAGGGAAATCAAAGACTGGCAATGAATGCAGCAGACCACAAAGCCTGAGCAGTTGTGTATGGGGTATTCAGATGAGTTTGTTGACAAAGGGGGAACAGGCCCTTTAGAGTTCTCTCTCACGCCTTCTGCTGCAAAGTTTAAAAGTTTGAGAGAAAGTCTGTAGTCCAAAAGCTAATTGTAGCAAAGGGCAGCACTACCGAGATGAGGGCATTGATGGTAAAAAAGGAAAATGTGTGCATGGAGGCTGTGTTTTCTCTCAGTGTTGGCAGAATGAATTCAGCCTGGCCTGCAGGCTCACCTGCCTTTGGGAGTGAAAGCCTCCTTCTCCCAAATGTGCTTCCCCTCTCCACTGCATTGCTTCTGTTCCTGTGGGGGCTTCTCCACTGTCAGATCTGGGTGGGCTCTCCTCCACCTCTAGCTATCCCTGCCCTGCCACTAGCTGGACTTGCTTGCTGTCCACTCATTCACCAGCATGCACCAGGCTAGCATGACACAACAGTGCCAGACTAGCACCTAGCAGTCTACCACTGAGCAGCAACCCTGGAGGCTCAGTACCAAGGCCAGCCCCATCATATCATACAGCCTCCACGCTTGTCTGTGACTACCATATGCAGGAGCAGTTGGGCTATGTCCCTTTGTGCAGACATCCTGACCCAGCCTGATTGGCCCAGGCTTGGCCCAGCAAAGACCTACTTTGAGTGAGTATCATCTTATTTCATTTGTGACTGTATACGGCTGCCTTAAGGATCAGCTTTTGGAGTCCTTTCAGCTGCTAGGCAGAATAACCTAATCTGCATCATAATGCCATGTTGTTCTGAATATAGGCTGACCCTGCATATATGTTGACTGTAAATTTTAGTGCTCTTTCTGAGGGAGGAAAAAAGGTTGACCTAAAAGCAGAACAATATAACAGTCCTTTCCAAAGAGCTAACTCGCTGTCCTCAAACAATGGGTCATAATTCTGACCTGCAATTCCCTGAGGAGCCAATGCCTGTGATACTTGTCCTGGACATATGCCAAGATTAAACCAAATGGTGTATTTGTATGTGGCAAAAAGAGTTAATGGGATTCTTTGATGTATAAGACAGGAGTAGCAAGCATAACTTTTGAGACGGTTTTACCTCGATGTGCTGAATTGGTGAAACTGTCTCTAGAATACCCCATACAGTTCTGATATGTATAATTTATAAAGGACACTGAAAAATTGGAGAGGGTACAGAAAAGACTCACAAGAATTACACAAAGGGAAGAGAAAATGCCATATATTGGGAGCCTTAAAAAGCTCATTTAATGGGTTTCACTTATCAAAAAAGAGATTGAGCAGTGGATTGATTAGTGTGTGAAAGTACCCTCATGGAGAGAAAATAGTAGTGATTAAAGAGCTCTTTAATCTACTGGAGAAAGATATAACAAGAACCTATGGTTGCTGAATCCAGACAAATTCGAATTCATAAGAAGGCATACATTTTTAACAGTGGGCATGCTTAATCACAGGGACAAAGTAAAGGAAGTGGTGGATTCTCTACCCATTAATGTCTTTAAATCAAGCATGGATGCTTGCTCTGGAAAATGTTAAACACATTTTTGGCTCAACAAATGGGTAACTGGAGGTAATTTAACAGCTTACATATATGTGTCTGACTAAAAGATCTTATTGGTTTAAACTCTGCATTTATATTTCTCAAAATATAAAGATTTGTGCAAATGGAATGGGGCTAAAATCTCTGCTCACCTGTTCAAAATGTCATGAAATGATATCTATGATGTTGCTGGAATTTAGTATTGTTTACTCAGAGACAAAAATACCTTACTGAATAAAAAAGTGATAATTAGAAAAAAAGAAATGTTATATTATCTGATGGCTACACAGTCAGAATGCTGCTGTTAGTCTTCAGAGCATCTTTCTAGTTAACATAATCTTGTGTTAGTTGATAAACTGAATAACATACCACATCAGGAGCCAGCGGACAAAACATATAATACTGTACAAGCCAAATAATATAATGATCAGGAAAAGGGCACAGCAAGCAATGTATTTATTTTAATTTTGAAAATAAACTGGGAAAAGACATTCCTATGATAAACTTCTAGTTAGTCTTTGTGATTATTTGACAACTGTTGATCCTTCCGGATCATGGTGCATGCACGTGAGGTCACCCAGACCTTTGATGCATATGCCTCAGAAAGAGCTTTTGGAGGAGTGGAGGCTGCCCAGACGTTCCATCCTCCCTTTAGGCCACTGAGACAGAATTCAAAAGCCAAACTGGGTCCAGACATTTGGTGTATTTGGATAAGCATCACAGAATTGAACCTGGGTCTCCTACATGGCAGACAAGGATTCTACCACATGGCAGACAAGGATTCTACCACAGGGGACTCATGATCATTTACAAGGGGAAAAAAGGTACAAATGCTAAGACAAACTATCAGCCAACTCTGCCATAAACCACTTATAGCTAGCTAATTAATGAAATTTCAGGCATATCATCCTTGACCAAAAGCCCTTCACAGATCATGTTAAAAAAGATGCACTATACAATTTCCTGAAGGTTGAAAAGCTATTTGCACAAAAAACAGAAGTCAGTTCTGAAAGTGAGATGCTCTATCTTCTACTCCCTTCTTCACATACTGAAAGGGTGCACCTAGATGAGACACTAGATTCAAAGTAGACCAATTCTACTATGCATTAGTGTGCCACAGTGAAAGCCATGCTAATGCACTAATGTGCAGTAAAATTAGTCTACTGCACATCAGCATCATGTAAAAGACATGTGCTAACACTGCTACAGAGTAGAGGAGATTACAGCACGGTACGTTATTACAGGTACTAAACTTAATGTGCTGTAGTTATGGTGCATCAATGCATGTGTAGATGTGCCCAAAGAGCTCCAGCACCTTTTCTGAACAACTCTGGGAGTACTGAGAGAGCGTGCGAGAGGGCAGGTATCATTTGGATACACAGGATCCAGGCCACTTAGACTTTATGGGCACATACAGATAAGTGCGCACATGCTTCTCACAACAACAACAAAAAAAACCATTTCCCAAGCTGCAAATGTGCATTGCAGGGGCAAAATGAGACACATGGATATCCACGGATATCCCAGGCAAGAAAAGCAGAGAAGGGCATAGTCCAGGACTGTGCCCTGAGGCAACCGGAGGCTCAGGTCCTCCACAGAGATGGTCTGGTAGCCATCCAGAGCATCTCTATGGCTGGCCCTCACCCTGGTGCTGAAGCATGCAGGCAGCGTGCCAGCTGCAGGGAGCTGGACCCAGGCTCTGTGGGGATGGAAGGAGCTGGAGGAGCAGCGAGGGGACCATGTGGGGACCCCCATCAGCTCCATCCCTCGCCTGCTCTCCAAGCCCCCCAGATTGCTGCGCCACCCAGCCCCATCCCTCACTGACTCCTGCAGCTCCCCCAATCACTGCCCCACCCAGTCCCAGCAATAAAAAAAAAAAAAAAGAGCCCTGCACTCACTAGCAGTAGCAGCTGCCATCAGGATCAGTGGGGACTCCTGGCAGAACCCCCACAAACAGTAGGGGGCAGTGGGGATCAGCCCCAGCTGCCTGGCACCCTGAATGCCTCTGCCCCATCACACAGGTGTGGCCCGGGTCAGCAGGGCACTGCATGGCTCTGTGCACTGTTGGGAAGTTGGGGCTGCTGCAGCTGTCACCCAGGGCCCGGCACCTCTCAGCCTGAGCAGCCCCAGGTGCCCAACAGTGTGCAGAGCCACGCGGCAACCTGCTGACCTGGGATGCACCAATGCAATGGGGCAGTGGCAGTGAGGGTGCCAGGTAGCCAGGGCCAGTCCCTGCTGCACCCTGCTACCCCAGTGACTCCTATGGCTGCTGCTACTGCCAGTGAGTGTGGGGTAAGTGTGTGTTGGGGGTTTTTTTTGAGTCCCAGACTGCTGGAGCCGGGTGGGGGGACATTCAGGGATGGGGCTGGGTGGGGCAGCTACCGGGGGGTCTGGGGATGGAAGCAGGGGGCAGCAGGGACCAGGTGGGGTGGGACAGCCATTGGGGAGTCTGGGAGTGCAAGCAGGGGGTAGGGCCAGGCAGGGCAGCCATCAGGGGGGCTGCAGGAGCCAGCAGGGGCTCCAGGTGGGGCAGCAATCTGAGGGGGTTGGGGGGGGGCTGGGGGAGCAAGCAGGTTGGGGCATACGGGCCCTGCAGAGGCTATGTGGGCCCTGTTGGGGGGGCTGAAGCCCATGTTTGAGGGGCTGTAGCGCCTATGGGGGGGGCAGTCTGTCAGCTGTGCAGGGGGGCTGTGCCCTGCGGGCAGGGGACCCACCCGTCCTGAGCAGCCCCCCCCCCACAGTCTCCCCACAATCCACCTATGCCTACCACATCCCCCCACATCCCTCCACATTCACCCACATCCCCTCACCCCTCTTCCTAACCTCCTTCTGCAAACCCCACATTCCCCAGCACACACCCTGCATGCCCAGCTGCCAGATAGGATTAAATTTGCTGGCAGGAGCCATGGCTGCAGGAGTAGCTGTCCCCACATCCTGGTTAGTGAAGGGGTCAGGGGGAGCTTTAACTGCTCTATGGTAAGAAAACCAAAGGCAAACAGCAAAACATATAGATATTTAGAATTCATTTTATTATGATGATGGAGATACTGGCAGGGTTCCAAATTGCTTTAACACTGTAGATATATCAATAAAACATTGCCCAACAGATTGCTGTCTCTCTCTCTCTCTTTATAGTGGTCTTTTATTTTAATTGTGGAGGAACATGGATTTTCGGGTATTTTACAGTGTGACTTGAGGTATTTTACAGAGTGATTTTTTTTTTTATCAGGGATTTTTCAGTTTTCAAATAGAGAACACTAGAATTCCTTCTATGGAGGCAAGTGGAAGGTCCCAGGCAGAGAAGCCTGCTTAGAGCTGGCATCTTGGATTCAACTGGAGGTGGCTGACCTCCTGGCCAATTGGGGCCAGGAGGATATGATTTGACAGTTCAAAGTAGGCCACCACACTGGGAACATCTTCCGGGCAATAGCTGCCCAGATGGCCAGGCAGGGGCACAAATGGCAGTAGTGCTGCACAAAGGTAAACTCTGCAGCCACAGCCCACTTATAGCTGGCCCATAGGTGTACATGTCTCTACTGGCTGTGCAGTCTCCATCTGGGTCTGGCAGGTGTGCAGCCTTGGGACCACATGCTGTCACAGGTGGCAGCAGGTCACAGCTAGGCAGCAGCCCCAAAGGAACTCTCACGGCTGCTTCAGCAGTCCAGCTGGCACAAGGGGCAGTGTCCCCAGGGGCCAATTGGCTGGGCCCCAGAAGATCCTGAAAGTGAGTAGTCCTGAGCTACTTGCCAGGGCAGCTTTTTGTACAGATGAGGCCAGTACAGGGCAGCTTTCTACACTGCTGGGGTCAGCACGGGTGCTGGCCCCAGGATCTAGCTCCCCCTGGCTGCAGATCCAGGAGGACTCAGGCAGGGTTATTTTGCCTCTAGTGGCGCAACTTGCATCACACCAAAGTACATGTCTGGGCATGTGCACTATGGCAAAAAGCCCCGGCTCAAATTTGCACTGCTTCTATTTGAGGTGCTGTAAGTGCATGTGCCTGCATGTGTGGATGTGCCCTATGGGTCAACATAAAAACAGCCTAAATTGAACCAGGACATTGATAAGTAGCCAGCACAAATCACCACATGTTAATGTCAGATGTGCTGCAGGGAGAGATTTCATTTATCAAGTTTCCTGTCATATTCTGCATGAACCTCCAAATGGATTTAAGTGTAGAATTATGCACAAGGACATTGAAGTGAACTCATTTGGCAATGATAAAGACATAGATGATGCAAACTAAGGCCACACCAGAAAGACTTGAGCTAACCTAGCCACACAAACAAGATCATCTTTGCTTGTGTCTAACCTCTATCAGGGAATCTAACTCATAAATAACAACAAGAGTGAAAAATGAAAAGGGAGAAAAACAGGAACTGTAATTAGATGGATGCAACTTCTGTCTGCTTTCTTCTTGTATCTGGATTAGTCTTTGAATTAGGGTAGGAAAATGGACCAAAATACATCTGTAGTAAAAGGATAAAGAGGGGAAGGGATGTGGAAAATGGACAGTGCAATCATATTGGCTAGGGACAGAAATTACACATAAATCAGTGTAAATAATCAGAAATCAGTTCAAATCTGTAACACAACAGAAGTTCAGTGCACATAAATTGCTTTCAAAATGGCCAAAACTGATTTAAGATAAATATGGATGGATGTAGTATCAGACTTAACCAATTTAGGTTAAATTGGATGATGGAGCTTCTGTCCTAGATCCCCTCCAGATTCAAGTTCACTCACAGTCTCCCAGGATCCCATGATGCTTTGCACCTCCCCCACAAGCCACTCCCCTCCCCCGCAGTGTGGGTGGGCAACCTTAGCCCAAGCTGCCTGTTCCAGCTGAGCAGGGAAGCATGCTCTAACACTCCCTGGCTTCTGGCCTGGGCCACTGCAGGTATTTCCAGAGTCAAAAGCAAATGTCTGTTCACTTGTTTACAGTTCAATCTATGCAGCTTAAACTAACTTGCAAAGATTGAATCAACTCAGCATCTGTACTTAGCCTTAAAGTAAAAGATTAAAATCCAAAAGAAGGAAAGCAATATTTAAAAGACACTATTTAGAACCCTTTACAAAGTATTAGAGTTAAAACATGTCATGAATGCTTTAACTTGCTTTTCAAAATAAGAATATTAGTTCCTTTAGGGCAAATTGGAGAATAGCAGGTATTAATAATATTTATAAACCCAAACTAGTGAAATAGTTTAGTTTATGCTCAGCAGAAAGCTTTAAAGTGACCAACATAATGGATGTATATTTGTTTAACTTCATTTAAAAAAACAACTTTGCTGAGGTGGAATAAGGTAAACTGTGGGCACGTCTACATGAGAGACTTACTGCACATTAGCCTAGTAACACTGTGGAGTAGTGTGGCAGTTAAATACCATACTAATAGCATACTGTAGAGTGTTCTTAGGAGAATGTACAGTACACATCATGAAAAAACTGTGTTGCGGCGCTACTGTGCAGTAACTCTAGTTACTATGCATTTAGTTAGTAGTTCATTAAGCTAGTACTAAACTACATGTGTAGTACCTAAGGTGCATTACTGAACGTGGAGCCGCATCCTGTTTGTATTAATGACAGATACACTTTAATAACTGGAAAATGAACAGCTCTGGCCTGCCTATTCCACTGCGTACATCTGTGAAATAACTTGACAAATATTCTATTCTATTCGGGGGTTTTATTTAGCAACCATTATTGCATTGCTTGAGACCCCATTGAGAGATGAGAATAACATCTGTCACATGAAGCTTTCTTTTTATCCCTTTCATCTCCTTAGGAAGGATGTGGTTCATTTTTAATTTTTATTTTAGGTATATTTTAACTTCTTATCCTTAAAGGATTTTCCTTAAATTATAGAACTCACATTGTAGCCCAACAGAATTTGGGGCGTAGGATGCTGGCACCAGAAAAACAGCCTTGGTGTTGTTATTTCTATGAGAAGCATGGACATGGTAAACAATCCAGGTATGTAGGTTTGAGTTTAAATGAGAAGGTTGTTGAGTCAAATTTAAATGAAAAGGCTGTCAAGTCAAGATGCAATTTCTAAATAGTAGTTCCTAGTGTAATACATTACATTCATATTGTAGGTCATATTCTGTTTTCAGTTACTGGTGCCTAAATGCAACTGATTTCAATGGGTGTTGAACAAAAATAATTGAAGGCAAAATATGGTCCTTTGAAAATAACACCAGCTCTTTATGGTATTTTAAAAAAATTACAGGAATATATTTATGGGTTGCCTGAAGAGCTGTCTATCGCATGGCAAAAAAGTAAAGTCTGTAAAGAAAACCCATCAAAATATTTAAATATAAAATTTAGCCAAACATCTTCCCACTCAGTAACTTCTGCTAGTCATTTTGCAAGGGGAAAACACTGGAAAGGCTCTGTGATCTAGCTTTACTCCAGGCAAAGTATGAACTCTACAAGGAAAGGATCCCACACTGTACATGACAGAAAACCATAAATCATACATATCATAGAGAAGTAGGGCTGGAAGGGACCTCAAGAGGTCATCTCATCCAGCCACCTAAATAGCTAGAAATTCTTCCATACAAGTTAGCTAGTTTTTTTCTGTTTTGTGAATTCAATCTTTTTTTTTTCAGTTGCAATTTAATTAGGCAAGAACCCATCGTTTAGTAACTGTTATTTACTGTATATTTACACAGATTACCAGTACTTGCCCTGAAAACCTTTGTTGTCCTACACTGTAATTTATGTTTTAATCATTCACTTCCATATACCAGTGGCATCTAAAGCATTACCTACAGTGGTTGTTGCAATGTTTTCAGCGACACCTGAAAAGTTGTGCAAATCATTCAGGGCAAATTTTTTATACAACTCTGATTCTGCTTGTTCTCACAGATTTTTAGCAAGGAGTTTAAGCAGATCATGAGGCCCTGGCATACAGCTTCATTCCTTCCAAATGGTAGGATGACACCCTGCCCTCTTCAAATCTGAAAACCTACATCTACATCCAACAATGTTATGCTGTGATAAAAAACCCACAAAAGCCTGCTTTCTGGAGGTAATCCCTGGCTGGAAGGGTTTGCCACTCAAATCCAGCAATTATTAACTACATCACCTCTTTCCTTCTCAACACCATCTGCTTTTAGAACAGTGAGGGAAACAGTGAATACTTAACAGGGAGAAAACTGATGACTCAGTATTTGGCAGTTATAATCAGCACAGTGCTTATCTTGAATGATGAGTCACCACTTTTCATCCTAGCTACATAGCACTGGTACATTTTCTTTGCAGAAACCTCTTTCCAGATGGCACTGGTAGCAGGACAACAAACATACCTTTTGGTAGAAACAACTCAAAGATTATTCCAGCTAAAGTGGAGAACTGTGCTAGGAGTTTCTGCATGTAGCTTTCCTCATGGTCATCTATGGCTGCAAAGTTTCCATACACACACATAATAGTAACAAGAATACTAGGAACATACAGAGCTTTTCATCTACACAGTTTACAATGTTGGAGCACAGTAAAGTAATCCTAATTTCTACTTGCATATGGTGAATCTGAGAAACAAAGGTCAAAGTATTTGCACAAAGTCATATCATAAATCAATAACAAGCCATGTTACCCCCAGTGCAGTGCCTTTCAAATAAACCACACTGGGCATGTCTATATGTGTGCATTAATGTACATGTATAAACTCTGGAGCTTATTGTTCCAGAGTTTATTGCTCCCAGGTGTGCATCTTCATGGACGCGCAGCACATTGAGCTAGGTTGGAGCAGTCCCCGCAGGCAGAGGGCCTGAGCAGTCAACCTGTTAATTAATCTCCTGTAGACATGTGACATTTACTAATCAGTCAATTGTGCAGTAAACATCTCATGTTGATGCACCGGCTGTCTCCTGTAAGGCAGCTCTTGAATACCATGAACAAAATACTAGTTACGGTGTTTGTAGCAGGGCACTGGTATGTGCCTGCTCCTTTAAGGGAGCAAGCAGCCTGAGAGGCTGCTTGGAAGTGGCCAAGGGGAGCTAATGAGCAGGGTCTCCTCTGATTAAAAAAAAAAAAATCCCCAATTTTCAGTTAAAAAAATGTAAGCCCAAACCACATTTTTCCATGATTAAAATGAAACATCACTATATATCTCTATCGATTAGTGATGTTTCATTTAAATCATGGAAAAATGTGGATTTGGGGTTACGTTTTTGTAACTGAACATCGGGGATTTTTTTTTAAATCAGAGAAAACCAGGATCCCTGCTAATGAGGGTCTCAGCTGACTGGAAGAGGGCTCAGGCTTGAGCTATATAAGCACAGAGTTTGCACTGATCAGTTAGTCTTGCCTTGGTAGCTATGGAGTGAGGAGCCCTGGCAGTGGCTCTGAATGAGGAACTCTGTAATACAGGGAACAAGGGTAGGTACTGGAGCAGAGAAGGGCTTAGTTATATGGGCAGGTAGCCCTGTTTTATGTTAGGCCTAGAGAAGGCTTAACATTCTTTATTAAGTTGTCCTAGCTGTTCAGCCTGGAGCCCTGAACTGGCAGGCAAGGCTTATTTAGAGGGCCAGTAGGCCAGCACAGGCTGAGAGAGGGGGGTCAGCCAGGGGTTCAAGGGCCTAGAGAGTAGGGACCTGAGGATCCATGAGCCCCAGGCCCAGACAGGGCTGGAAGCATGATCAGATCATCCAGGGACAAGCAGGGATGAGAGACAGCGATACCCAAGAAGGTCCAAAGATAGGCTGAGTACATGAGTGTGGAACCTGGAGGTTCAAGAGTTAGGGACTGACAGACAGTCAGATCAGAGTGTCCACAGGCTCTGGGACAGGGCAAGGACTAGACGAGAGTCCAGGAGTCTGAGAGGGGCTGTGAGCCAGACTAGGGGTCTGGGAGCCTAGAGAGAGAGAGAGGGGGGCTGCAAGTCAGACCAGGGGTCTGGGAGCCCCAAAAGGGCCAAAAGGGGCCAAGTGTGTGAACCGAATATTGTAGTGATAACACCTGCAGACTTGGGGCATGATGTAGGGGAGGAAAGGAGCCATTCAATTTGCCCTTAAGGCTACAGGAGCATAGACAAGCTAAGGGAGACCTATCAGGCCCGAGGGATGGACTGAAGCTAGTGGGGGCTCAGGAGAGTTCCAGTGGAAAATTGTTAGGACTAAGACTACCTTAATTGACCTTAATAAGAACAGGATGTAGTGGGAGAGTAATCTAGGGAGAACAACATTAGAGTCTGAGCTGGGCAGGAGCTGCAAAGCCACCAGGGGTCATCATGGCTGCCCTGTGGCCATAAGCCTGTCACATTATTCTATTAAATAAAAAAACAATGCTATATAGCTGCTGAAAAATCTGGCTTTCCTGTTTCGGGATTCTTTGAGTTTAGAGTTTGTAAATTTAGAGCTACAACAGGAATCCAACCTTGGTCAAAATTTTGAATGAACTTACCATTCTTGCTTTAAAGATTCAACATATATGTATATTGCCCAAAATTTCTGGATGTTTGAAATAAGCAAGAAGTGTGGATATAGTTGTTGAACTAATTTGGTTCAACTCTCCATAAAATCCTTGGCAGTCCTGTAAGCTGGGTGCAAGCTGAATGAATTCAGGGCAAGGGAGAATACTAGATCACCCAACATATCAAAATATGCATATCTTTCAAATGGACTACCATTGGAATCTAACAGTCAGGGTGCCACAGCTACAGGGCACATGGTTTTAGTAGAAAATATAAATGAGTTTTTTGGTGGTGCTAGAGATTATCAGACTTTCTTCTCATTATCCTTAGAGGTTCCAGTATGTTTCAGAACCTGGGCTACATGGGACTATACTAAGTTTGGGCTATCTCTTATACCAGCCAGTCTGTTTTTTCCACCCCTACTTGGGTGCAAATTTTTATTGTAGCGGGGTCCATCACTTGAGCTATAGCATAGTTTTATATAGGTCAGCAACTATTTTCTATGGCATTTTAACTGTCACAAATGATATCACAGTAAAATAGTAATAGTTCTTTTGACATTTTAGCCTGACCTTTAGAGCTGTGACAATGTCAATGGATAATTCTATATACTTCAGGGTAGTTAATGGAACATAACAGTTCTCCTGACTTTGCATTAAGTTTGAAGGAAATGAGGAGGCCATTCTAAGTCAATGGGAGTTTCCCCTATTCACCACCCGCAGTTGAGGCACTCATATTTCAAATACCAGCTTAGAATCATAACACAGTTGTTTGTTACAACAGAAATTCATTAAATCTTTTCCTTTAATTCTATCTTTAAAAAGAAAATGGCCAAGGTTACTAGATTTTTGTTAAAAATTCTGTTGAGCGTGTTTGCATCTGTATAGGATTAGGATTATCTATACCAGGGCTGTCCAACTAACTGCATTCAGCCCACAAAAGGTTAAGTTGTGGCCCACCCCATGCTACCCCCAATTTCTACCAGGCTGCCATCTAGATGTCCCTCTCCATCTTCTAGATCAGGGGCGGGCAATTATTTTGGGCTGACGACCGCTTACTGAGTTTTGGCAACCCATCAAGGGCCGCATGATAGCCACCCAGGGGCAGATAAATATTAATTTTCTAAATTTTTTAGGGGCCTCATGGGCTGGATAGAATGGCCTGGCGGGCCACATCTTGTCCCTGCACTGCATTTTGCTCACCCCTGCTCTAGATGCAACAGTAGGTGGAATCTCTGGGCTTTCCCTCCCTCCTCCAGCTGCCACTTCCTGTCCTCACCCCAAGGGTTAGAGCAGTGCAGCATAAGGATCTGAGGGCGAGTCCAAGCCAACATGCCTACGTGGGGACTAAGTTGGGGCTGCGTGGGAGAGGGATGTTGCATTCATATGACATAAAAGTGTAGTGGGGTGCCTGTGAGGGCATGTGTTGCTATGGGAGGGGAGGGAATGGCACCTGAAAAGTATAGCAAGAGGAGCAGGTACCTGTGGAGGCCTGCAGTGCAGCAGGAGTCAGGGAAATGTCTGCATGACCCAGTGGCCAATGGCTTGCTTTGTGCAGCCATGCAACTTTCAGACCGCAATGGTGTGGCCACCTGGCCCTTAGAATTTTTGGATGGCCCTGATTTATACCCATCCCTCAACCATTCATTCTTGTCTGCAAGAAAAACTGAAGAAAAATAAAAAGCATGCAATGCCCATTTAAACTCATATCACCTAAACGATCAGCTTCCCTGACACAGTGGCCATCTTTGGCAATAACACTGCTACCTGATTTCCACAACAGTTTGCAAGGAACCCAGGGTAGATAAATGTTTTGTTCATGAAGGCTATCTGTTTGTACAGCCCCTAGTGTAACTGAGCATCCACCTTTTCCAACTGGTGGCTTCTAGAGCAGCTACAATATAAATGTATTGATTCCTCAGAGTTCCCCCGAGCACTACCAGGAGTAATGGCCACAAGTCGATTGACAGTAGGTTCAGGCTAGACATCAGGAGGCACTACTTCACAGCCAGGGCATCTAGGATCTGGAACCAACTTCCAAAGGAAGAAGTGGTGCTTGCTACTACCCTTGGGGTCTTCAAAAGGAGGCTAGATAATCACCTAGGTGGGGTCATTTAACCCCATCATTCTTTCCTGCCATGGTGGGGGGTCGCACTTGATGATCTGCTCAGGTCCCTTCAGACCCTACCAACTATGAAACTATGAGTTTCTTGGCTTTTATGTAGTTATTAATACCTAAAATCTGCCTCTTCCCCTTACATTTTCAAAGGAGAGTTAGCCACAGCACACCCATTAAAAACCACCCCTAAAATTTCTAATGAAACTTTCAGCTAAAGAATGCCAAATGGCTATTGACAATCATAGCTGGAAATGTCTTGAAACAGAACAGAATACTGCATACTAGAATAATTAAAAGAAACCAGTGAAAATTCTAATGAAATCAACTGGAATATTTACTATTATTTCAAATACTTCCTTCACATTTACCCCTTTGGATCATTAAAATGCTCTGACTTTTGCTTAGTCTTGCATTTTGTACCTTGTCTAGAAACCTAGTAGCTCATCAGTCTCAGCTATGTTCAGAAATAATTATTCTTTGTAGTTTGTTGATAACTTTCTGAAACAACCAGTATTTGTGGCTTGAAAAGACTTGAAAAGATGTCTAATCCAATAATGCCTGCACACTTGTTGATTCTAACTTGCAGCCCCTCAGTATGTAAAGCAGATGTAATGCCACAACGCTATTTCCACTCTTCATTTTCATTGCCACCTTTGGAGCAGAATTGTAATTGATCATTTGTAATTCATGTATTATTTAAAGGATGCCACAGCATTGTGCCATATATCACTCCTCTGTAAAGCAATTATGTCTACCTAGAAAACTGTTTTCCAATTATAATGAGACTGTATTAAAGCTTCATTCTTATTTTTCAATTTGTCTTATATAACAGTAGTAAATTTTTGTTTTCCAAAGAAGTGAATAATGTGTTCTCCATGATATTATTAGATATATTAATGTTTCCTAGAGTAACTTGTACAGAATACCCTTATTTCAAAGACACAGTATAAATAAGAAATGTCAGGTATTCCATATTGCAAACAACTGCTTAAATAAAATAATATCACATTCCAACACAAGATTTTAAACTATCAATATTCTCTTCCCACATTTTGTTATGAGGTCAGGACAGCTACAATTAAAGTCTCCCTATGGCAATTTATTAAGAGCCTTTAACAATATTCAGCACTGTTATATCCAAATATATCTATGTGGGAAATTTCTCTAGTATTTTATAGGGATCAAACTGTAACTTCTGTATAAATTATTTATTCATCTATAAAACATGGCATCCTTTTTAAAGCATGCTTTGGCAGCAATACAGAATTATATAGAAGACTGTTTCCTTGCTATGGAAATATAGAGGCTTTTTTCTACATAGAAAGATTAAAATAGTTTTGAAATCCTGCAGGACTTTTCTAAAAGGGTTGCAATGTTGCTTACCTATATTAACTTATATTATAATTATTAATATTATAATTATTAATATAGGTATATTAACTTAAACCTACTTTTATGTCAATATATTAACATACATTATCCTATGCTTACCACATTCCATATTACACCTAAATTTTTGTAAGCCTTCACCATCTGTTCTGCAGTTGAGGTACCCACAAGTCTTGCTGATATCTGTTCTAGAAGTGCCCAGCATCTTGCACTTGCCCCACAGATTTGCAAAGGAAGGGTAGAACACAACATTAAGTTGGATAAACCAATAATTGTATTTATGAATTTGTAACATTAGTGCAGTGGTTCTTGACTGACCTGCCGTGAGCCTCCCTCAGGGGTGCTGAAACATGGGCACTGCTGGTGCAGTGACAATAGCCAGGTAAAACTGTCCCATGCACACTCTTTCTGCATTAGGAAGATCAGCCTAAAGCAGGCAGAGCTAGCTGGTGCTGTGGCCCTTTCTGGCCCACCTCTCTTAACCCCGCTTCTCTCAGACAGAGGCGTGTGGGACAGTTCTACCCATGCACCTTTGTTTCAATGGGGACAGTGGGGAGGGCTAGACTGAAGGGGCTACACAGCACCAGACAGATCCTCCCTGCTTTAAGATGATGAGAGTCGTAATGCAGCAGCATCATACGCATATACCACGGCCCTTCCGGAGCTGGCTATGCCTGGAGGTAGCAATTCCCAGTTGACAAGCAGTGAGGTAAGCTGAGGCAGCACCAATAGGAAATGTAGCAATATTCAAAAGAGGTGGAGGGATGCCCTGACTCTGAAAAGATTGAGAACCACTGGATTAATGAATATATAACTAGGTTATAGAAGAGTCTGGGTTAGAAGTACCTGCCACTCATCCTATCAGAAGTGGGCTACCAGGAAGGCAAAGGTGCAAGTTTTGGGGCCAGAAGCAGAGCAAGCGAGAGGGAGTCAGCTAAAGTAGCTGGATGGTTGGGACACTTGGATCTGGAGTTTTGATCTCTACTCCCATTTTTGTTTCCTATTCAATAACTGTCTAAGGCAAAATGAACATACAGGCCCAGGATGCAGATCCAGAAAGGAAGCAGCAGCACAGTCAACCCCGCCATAGGAGCAGTAGCTGGGGACTCTTTTTTTAAAGTCTCCAAATCAAGTAAGAATTCCCCCAGCTACCTTTCCTCCCTGCTCACTGCCACCCACTGTGGCTGCCTGGTCCCCCTGGACATTGCTTGTTATCCCAGGTGCAGATGCCATCTCTGGCTGAGCTGTGTGCAGCACAGCTGGAGCCTCCCCTGCCCCCAGGTCAGCTGGGGACAGCAGGAGCAGTGGCAGTGGTGAGTAGGGGACAGTGCAGCTGAGCACAGAGGGGAAGAGATAGGGGTTGGGGTTGGGTCTGGGGTTGGGGTTGGGGGAGTCTCACCTGATTGAGGGACTTAAAAAAAACCAAGCAAACCCTGGCTGCTGTCCCCATGGTGTGGTCTGCCCACCCCAGTGGAGGAGGTAGGGAAGGCTGGCAGCAGGGGATGCATCTACCCTTGCAGCACCAATTGCTTCTCTTGCCTGCCCATGAACAAGGCTGGGAATAGAAACCAGGATTCCCCCCTCACTGAGTTCCTTCAGTTTAAGACTATAAAGCAATGTGCCCTCTTTCTTATTCTCCTTCTGGCCCTTGTCTTCTACATTTTTGGCTGCACTGTAGCCTAGAATATGGAGGAGAGGTGGAGTACCCCCCCACTCCCCTGAGGGCACCTGTTAGGAAATGCAGGAGATGTGGGTTTGAATCCTCTTGGATAAAGGACAAATAACACAGATGTGTCATTTCCTGGGTCAGTGCTTGGAACATTAGGATATTATATAAAAGGTAAGGAGGCAGCACACTTATTCTCAGAGGATGACTGTATGCGTTGGATGTGGAGTGGATACATATTCTAATATACCGCCCTGAATCAGGGGTCTATGTTCAAGAGAGGGACAGGAGCTCAGACACATCCCTGACCCTAATGTTTCCTACTGGCTAGCTCTACATGGCTCTCTGCTCAGAATCCAGGTCCTTTGAATCACTCTTTGTATGTCCAGCCACAGTCACAAAGCCAGGTGCCTCATTTTAAAGTCAACTGAAATCTATTTATTTATTCTGGAGAAGAGATTTTATGTAGGGTTCTTTCTATTTGTCTTTCTGTTCTTTCCCTGTTTCTTTGCCCTTTGTATATCAGCTGTTACAGTAAGAAGAAAAGTGATTGTTTCTCTGCAAAACCAGTCATATCTCAACAAAATAAAAAAAAAGTACTAGATTTTGGTTAGTTAATGAAACGTATCCCTTCTGAAATATCCAGACTATTATATTATCTGCCACTTCAAATTAGCAATTCCAAAAATTCCAGTCCATTTGCAAACCACAGGCTGTCCCAATTCATTACCACATGACACTTGGTCAGCAGGCAGATTGTAAATTAACATTTCCATCTTCTTTTGTAGCCTTTCTGTCACAGTAATTACAATAAAATCTCCTTAATCAGCAGAGTCATAAAATAACTAAGACGGATGTCTTTTATTTGAAGAAGACTTCGTGATACAGATTGTGTCACCAGCTGTAAAGGAAGACTATCAGGGTTTGCTTAGGTACAAGGCAGGCTTCTTACATTCAAGCAATAGTTAGCTATTCAAAATTCTTAATGATTCTTTACTTATTACTATTATTGACTGAAATAATCAAGCAGCCCTTTAAATGTACTTACATACTGTGGGCAAATTTAGATTTTAAGTTATTTTGTTAAAATGATCACCGTGAAAAGCCTGTAGATCACCTTAACCAAAAAAGACACTTCCCTGCAATATCATTTTATACAACGTTCAAGGCAGTCTTTTCAACGGGGCTTATAATTAAGAATGCTTTTGATGGTGAAATTGGGCCTCTGCTGTTAATCAAAGAACCAAAGACAACCCTCAGCATGCATAATTCTGCACCTCTTTGTTTCAGGAAAATCTTGACAGCAAAATAATGGTTGCTTCCACTTCTTTCTTCTGTGTCAGTTAACTGGGGAAGGTTATTCTGCTTAAATCTCCTAACTGCTGGAGCATAAATTATAGAAAAGAAGTCATAGAGACATAGTCAAGGAAATGCTTTGCATATGATTTGTACTAGGCAGAGGTTAACTCATCTGGGCAAACTTCCCCTATGACAAGTTATCCCACTGCAATCCCTTAAAGGGTTGGACCTTATTGTGAAGCATTAAGGATAAACAGAGAAAGGAGAGGAGACCAAATGGATTATTGCTCTAATCCAGTAGGCCCATACCACTAACTGTAAATCAGATGAAGTGCTACACTCCCCTAAAGCACTTCATGAACAATAATAATAAGTACAACAGTTCTCCCAACAAAACAGTCTCAGAACTATTACATTCAACTTAATCACACTATGATGCAAAATGCCTCCAAGACTCCTACTGAAAACTTTTTCAACTCAGCTAGCATGTCATATATATTATATAAAACAGACACAATGGACAATACACAGCAAACAAAATAATTTTGCTCTTATAACACAGCTTGGAACAACTTGACTGAAATAGGAATATGCTACAGAGCGTAAAAAAGAGTTCTTAGAATGGCTGTCTAATTTTATTTTTAGATAGCCAGATGTGGATGGTGTCCCTAAAAGCCATTCACATACACTAAACACTGGCTAGGTACAGACATTCAAAAATCATGAATCAGAACTGATCTAAATTATGAAGTTTTTAGTAAGCAGCACAGTTTAGATTGGTAGCAAACTGAATACACATTCACCCTTTGGTAGGGGGACAAATCATAGATTGGATTCCACCATTTTTAAACCAGTCTACATGGGCTGAACTTCTGTTCTGTTATAGGTGTAGACTGATTTCTGATCACTTATACCAGTAAAAGGGGAATGTCTGTACCTGCCTATTATCTTCTACCTCTCACAGACATCCTGGAACATGGTCTTCCCAAGCCCAAATTTGCATGGAATATCAAAGAACTTCACAAAAGAATAGCTGAGCCAAAAAAACAAGAGACAGAGGTTGGGGTGGGGGACAGAAGAAGAAAGAGAAAGAGAGAAACCCCACCAACAAACAAGGGGCATCCTTACAGAACTCCTAAATCATAGGTTTATGTAGCATCTTCTAATACTTGCTTTGACTTTCTGCTGAAAAAACACCAACCTATCCACTGCAAGAGCAGGAAGAAATGAAATTTGTTATCAGAATTTCTGAACAAAGGAGAAGCAATTTATCTAAATTAGTAGTTATTTTCTAATCATGGCCATTATTCTTTGGACAGGATGGCTTTATTGTAATTTTACCTATAGTCATTGCTAGGAAAAAGACAATCAGTTCACTTGGAAGTGATTTTAAAAAAATGAAAAGGGTCACAAATTCCTATATGATTTTTGGTGTTTTTTAAATCTATAATATAATGTTCTCTTGCTTTTATGGCTAGAGTTAGTTAATAATTTCACATGCTAAAACCAGAATTCAGGCAATATAAACACTGAAGGTGCAAGTACAAACGATTTTAGACATGCCCAAGAGCCCCAGTCACTGGGTCCAGTTAAGTCTTAAAACCAAGAGGTTGAACATCTGACTGAAAAGATGCCAAGAGAAGAAAAGAATTTTCTTAGATACTCCTGATGTTTAGCTTCTCAACTTTACTGTGTCAAAGACATTGTCTATTGAAAGAGGGGACAGCAACAGTTCACATAACAGGAAGTGCAAGGAAACAGCGCAGCTTGAAAAACAGCCCAGTAAAAAGAGGAACATAAAAAAAAAAAAATCAAAGCATTTTCATGTGTGCTGCATAAAGAGAAACAAAACAATGTGATATCACATTACAAAAACAAAATGTGATCTCACTCTCTCCTTTGGTTTCAGGGCATACTAAATATCTGCTCATATCTCTACGTGACAAACAGTAAGGGAGGGTAAGCTCTAATGGAGTGTTTCCTTTAATAACAGTAAACAATTACCATTATTTCAAATAATCATTACATTATGAAAGGCAACATTTTCATTTCCTTTTGAGAAAATGTTCATCAAGATAAAGCTGTAACTTTGGAGGAGGACTTGAGGTCTGAAGCATAGTCCTCATGCTTTGTATAGGGCAGATCCTTTCAGACACCAGTTTGTGCAAACACAGAAACAGTTCTGGAGGTCACAGGAAAGACCAATAGTGTAATCTTTTCTCTTAAGTTCCTGTCCCTCTCCTATTAAAAAATTGCAGCTTTCCAGTCATATGTATATTGTCATTTTCCTTTCCCCTTAAAAAACAAGCTTATTTCCACATACCACAATAAGCCAGTCTGCAGCAGTATTTCCCAGTAGCAGCAAACTCCATTCCTTAAAATAATGGCTATCCAATAGCCCAAATTTATGTTCAGAACTTTATTATAATAGACTGGTATAGACAAATATCTTAAGAGTCAAAACCAGGTTTCAATGAATTTTGAAACTATAAGGCTAGAGGCAGAAGTTGCACATAAACTGGTATAAGCAATCAGAAAGCCATTCAAATCTGTAATACAAAAGAAGTTCAGTGCGCATAAACTATTTTCAAAATGGCTGAAACTGGTTTAAGGTAAACATGGATGGATGTAGTATCAGACTTAACTGAAGACAGAACTGTCATCATGCCTACAGGCTGGGGAGTGGCCTTCTCAGCTCCACTGAGGCAGAAAAAGATCTTGGAGTCACTGTTGACTCCAGGATGAACATGAGTCACCAATGTGATGAAGCAGTTGGCAGAGCCAATTGCACCTTGTCGTGCATCCATAGCTGCTCACAAACGGGTCCAGGGAAGTGATTCTCCCCCTCTGTGCAGCACTGGTCAGACTGCAGCTGGAGTACCGTGTCCAGTTCTGGATGCTGCAGTTCAAGCGGGATGCAGACAACCTGGAGAGGGTCCAAAGATCTACTCACCCGATTAGAGGCCTGCAGGGAAGGCCCTACAAGGAAAGGCTAAGGGACCTTAACCTCTTCAGCCTTTCCAAGAGAAGGCTGAGAGGGGACCTTGTGGTAGCCTACAAATTCATAAGGGGAGAGCAACATGAAGTAGGAGACAATCTGTTCACCAGAGTACCCCCTGGAACAACAAGGAACAATGGCCATAAGCTACTAGAGAGAAGTTTCAGGCTGGACATTAGGAGAAATTTCTTCATGGTTAGGGTTGCCAGAATCTGGAATGGGCTCCCAAGGGAGGTGGTGCTCACCCCATCCTTGGAGGTCTTCAAGAAGAGACTGGACAGGCACCTGGCTGGGATCACATGACCCCAGGGTTGGTGTTTCTTTTCTTGCCAGCCAGGGGCAGGGGGTCAGACTAGATGGCCCACTGAGGTCCCTTCCAACTCTAGGAATCTATGATTCAGACTAAATCAGTTTTGTCACAGGGTTGGGTTCCAGGGGCGGCTGTGACATTCCACCGGAGGCTCTGGAACCATACCTCATTCTATCCCTAGGGCATATTTCTGTCTCACTTGCCTCGCAGATGGCGTCCCTGCAGATGTTCTGTCAATCGCTCGTACAGCATCTCTCCAGGCCTCTCTCAGCCCCAATTCAAGCCTCAGACCCCTCAATCTCTCCTCATAGCCCCTCAGTTTCTCCTCTGGGCTCTCAGACCCCTCAGTCTCACCCAACTGCTCCCTGGTCCCCCAGACCACTTGGTCTCTCTCCTGGCCCCTCTCAGGGGTGTCAGATCTTCTGTACTTTCTCAACCCCATCCAGCCCTACATTCTATTCCTGGCTCATCTCCAGGCTGCTAGACCCTTTTGGTCCCAGTATGCTTGCTGGACCTCAGTATAGGCCTCAGGCACCTGGATGGGCCTTTGGCCCCACATGGTCCTGATCTCCCCTGGCAAGTGCTTTTCTGTTGGGGTGCACTCCCCTAGCCTTCCCCATCCATGAGGTCACCCACAAGGCAGTGGGAGCTAAGGCTTTCCAGTGCCTCATCCTTGCCTTTCCCTGGGTGGTGAGACATTTCACGGAGGCTGCCTTGCCACAGGCAGCCCCACCACACCAACCAACTCCAGTAGGGTGCAGTTTTAGGTCTTACCCAGGACCGGTTTCCAAACTTTCCTGGTCTTACACATCCCTCTCTGGGCTCTTCCCGAGATGTCCTATGCCCCTCCTAGGCTGCTAACCACCAGGCCCCCTGACCCTGGCTTCATCCTTCGTTTAAGTCCTCTATCCCTGCCCCCATCTCACTCTCGGACCCCTACCAGCCATTGTCATCCTGGGCAGCATGCTTCCTAAACCTTCTCTCTCAGCTGTGGCCCCACAAGAGCCTTTGTGCTTCTCCTAGGCCCTGGCCCCACCTCCAGGCCATTCAAGACTCCAGGCTCTCCCAGCTCTGGCCGCCTCTTATAGTGGGCTCCCAGACCCTTTGGCCCAGCATAAGCCCATTGAGGTTCCCAGAGTCTGTCCTTCAACTGCCAGCCCTCTCCTCTGTATGGTTCACCCACTTGGGCACCTCTGTAGATCACTTTCTTTCTCTCTCTGCAGGCTCAGAGCCCTCCACAGGTCTTCCTTACTGCAGCCTCTTCCTTCTCTGGGCTCATCTTGGCCCCACCTCTCACAAACCCTCTGTGCATACAGCTCCTCTCTGGGCTTGTCCTGAGCCCCCCTCTCAACAAGCCCCTATGCACTCAGCCCCTCTCTCTCTGGGCTCATCCAGCCTCTCCACAGGCTCTAGGCACTCAGCCCCCTCCTTGTGGCTCTGGACCCCACACTGGGTCCATAGGAGCCTCCTGCAACCCCTTAGTTCCTACCCAAACCTCTGGATGTCATTCTCCTTGCTGGCATTCAGGAGTGGCAGCCTTCCTGCTGGGTGATGTTCCTCCACCAGCTCCCAAGATGTTATTGCCAGCCCTGCTCTCAGGGCCCAGGCTCATACCCTGTCTAAGCCCAACCCTCCTCCAATCAGATGACTCTTTTCAATCAAATGACTCCTTTGATCAGGCCTAGCCACCTCCGCCAGCCACCTGGGTCAGCTAACTCTTCAATTAGCCCTGACCCTCACCTGCCAATGGCTCAGTAAGCTGCCTGAGCTCTTAAAGTGGCAGGCACATCCAGTGCCCTGCCACAGGTTTATTAAACTTCTGTCCCAGATCCCTTCCTCATTCAAGTTCACTCACAGTCCCATAGAATCCCATGATGCTTTACACCTCTCCTGCAAACTGCCCCTTGCAGGGTGGGTGGACTAGTTTTGCCCCAAGCTGTCTGTACCAGCTGAGCAGAGAGGTGTGTTCTAGCACCCCCTGGCTTCTGGCCTGAGCCACTGGGGGCATGTGGTTGCATTTATGGAATCAAAAGCAAATGTCTGTTCACTTGTTTAAAGGGGGAGGTGTAAAGCACCTGAGATGCTAGGAGACTTTGCACCTCCCCCTATAAAAGGAGGAGGTACAAAGCATCCTGGGATGCTTTGTACCTCCCACATCCCAGCACCTTACACATAGACATAATTTATGAAGGCTTTCAACCGTTTTGGATCACTGTACCCCCAGTGGCTGGATGCAGAGTGGGGCGGGGGGTGGGACGGTGCGTGACAGAACGTGGAGCAGTGGCAGCTGCCACATGTGAGCTTCCTCCACCCCCTGAGTTCAGCCAGGTGGGCAGTGCCTGCATGGCAGCACAGGATGGCACATGGCAGCACTCTGTCCCTGCCTACCTTCATATACCCTCTAGGGCCTTCTCAAGTACCCCAGGGGGTACACATACCATTGGTTGACAACACCTGGCTTAGGGTACCCTAGATGTTGGCAGATAAAATCATATGTCAGTGCTCAAATCCTGTAGGGTGTGATGTTACTAGCTTTACTTGTCCTTGTCTTCTTTCAGGATTTCTCTCATCCACCGACCACTTGCATTGTATGCAACTGCAATACAGCTTTTGGAATTCTTCACGGTACTTACTTTCTAACCGCAGAGTCCAAAAGTTCACACAAGGTGCCATTGACTGTTTGAAATTTTGCAGTGCTCATGATAAATGCAAACACAATTCATAATTATAAAGGCCATGTTCTCTGAGGGAGGGTTAATCCCATGGGAAAGTGCCTTACTGCCAATCTATTTTAGGATTTTATACTGCCGCCTATTACCGTAGTAGCTGAGTGCCTTCTGCATAAAATCAATAACAATAGGAAAATGTCTACTGGAGACTCTTCGGCTTTCATTACTTTTTCAGTAAAAAAAATGTGGTTGGTGCATTTTTTTGGGTTTTGTTATATATAAAAGATCTCACAAAGAAAACAAATGTGTGTGTGTGTGTGTGTGTACACACACACACACGAGCTTTTGGATAAATGTGGGTCAGTTGTGTGTCTGGAATGGCTCTCTCAAAAAGATAATTGTTTTTACACTAAGTTGCTACTCAGTCTTAGTAATCATGTCAAATTCTGATCCTGGTGAACTTTCTTATGATATGATACAACTGCTCAAATTTAGACACAAGCACTTAGCCACCAGCACCAATAATAAAACCAAATGTGAAACTTCTAGAAAAGCCCTGATTATAATTATAATGTTAATTTAAAAACTAGGAAAACATCTTAGAATAAAAAATGTTCATTGTTGTGAAACTGTCACCTCCCTTTCCTGGAACCTAACTACTCTTTCCTGATTTTCATCAGAGTTTAGAAAAAAAAATCAACTACATCTTAAATTTGCATGTGAAGTTTCAGGCAGCTTGAATATGGTTTGGCAAAATTCTTCAAAGGAAGGTTAAAAAAATTAGGACTATAAATGAAGGCTTACTTCCTTTTGCTTTATGGTACACGGTAACATCTCTTTATAATACAAGGATTTTATTAGTCTCTCCATTATTAGGTTAATGATCTTTGGCTCTTGTTTCAATTGAGATCATGTACCATGTTGTAACATGCAAAATGCTTGGCTACCAATATTAGTTTTATGAAAGAGAAGCACTATGGCATATTATTCATGCAAGATGTTATCAAAAATTATTTTCCAAATCTATTTTCTACATTTTTCCACCACTTTCACTAGCTGTTTATTTAGCTGCCAAAATCACTAAATTTCAAATATTTAAGTGGACTTAATCATGAATATCAACTAACATCTTCTGACTGAACTACAATTTGAAATGTCAGTTCCAAGCAAATAAGTGAGTAAAACTCATGAGGGCATAATTTATTAGCACTGTCAAATGTATTGCTGCTAAATTTCTTCTTCCAGTAATGACATAGAACTGGCCTTTAATCAAACACACACAAAGTAGATGAAATAGCAGGATCACTCAAGCTCTACTTACTGATTCTAATTTCAACATTTGTTCTTAAACTACTCCTGAAAGCACAGTAAAAGCTTGGCATAATAGACATCTTATCATAAAGATAGTAGATCATATACTAAAATAGAGTCACAAGATCTCCGCCCCCCTTGCTCCTTAAATGGAAAAAGAAGAACTTTGTGATGGTCACGTAAAGTCACAGAACCATGAAAATTTGGGGTGAAAGAAGTTATCTTGTCTATTCATTGCCCTAAGATGGGGTTACACCTAGCAAGCCCATACCTAGCATAAGTTCATTTAACCTGTTGGAAACTTCCATGATCAGGTTTCCACAAGCTCCTTGATAACCTCTTCCAATCTTTAGAGTTAGCAAATTTTTCCTAATGTCTAATTTAAATCTCCCTTGTGATAAATTAAGCAGATTATTTCTGGTCCTACCTGCAGTGGACATAGAGAACAACTGATCACTGCCCTCTTCAGCAAAGTTTTTTTTTTTTTTTTTTTTTTTTTTTTACATACTTGCAGATCTTACTGTATCCCTCTCTGTCTTCTCTTTTAGAGATTAAACAAAACTAATTCTTTCAAACTTCCCTCATAGGACATATTTTCTAAACTCCTTATTGTTCTTGTTGTCTGGACTCTCTCCAATTTATTTACATGTTACCTGAAGTGTGGTATTCCACAGCAGACACTAGTGCCAAGTAGAGCTGTATAATTTTCCTCACATTTCATACATAAAGTACTGTTACATCATAGAAAGACATTCGGTTTTTTATAGCACTGTCCTAGTTTACAGTTCACCATAATTCCATACCATTTTTTGCAGTACTGTTTCTTTGGCTGTTGTTCCCCATTTTGTATTTGCACATTTGACTTCTTAAATGTATCACTTTTCACTTGTCTCTACTGAATTTAAATTTATTGATTTTGGAACATTTCTGATTTATCAAGATCATTTTGAATTCTGTTCCTGTTTTCCAAAGTGCTTTCAACACCTGCCAGCTTTGTCTTCTGCAACTTTTATAAGTGTCCTTTTCATCATCCAACTTGTTAATGCAAATATTGAATAGTACCAGACCCCAGACAGACCCCTCCATCAGCCCACTTGATATTTCTACCCAGTCTGATGGTGAACCATTAATAATTCTTCTTTAAGTACATTTTTTGAAGCTACCACCCAATAAAGTTTTACCTACACTATATTTCATGCTAAAGTCAAAACTTATTACATCTATTGCTTCCCCCACCCAATATCCCACCTATTCATAAGAACAAAAACAATGCCATACTGGTCACAGCAATATTCTGTCTAACCCAGTATCTTCTCTCCAACAGTGGCAGCTATAGATGCTTTTAGAGCAGGGGTGGTCAACTCATGGTGCAGTTGGCATGCACAGACACTTTGTGTGGCATGTAGTAGATCCAGCAGGAAACAGGGAGAATAGCAACAGATAGGGAAAGCACAAGACAGCAGAACAATGGATCAGGCAGGGAGGATAGAGCAGAGCAACAGATCAGACAGAGGAAGGGGATTGGAGTGGCACCCAGGAAGGAAGCGGGGTTTCCCTTGTGGTATGCCTGCCATAAAGGTTAGCACCCCCATGCTTTAGAGGAAGAGCATTTGAACAGGGAATATCTAGAGAGATCCATCCCATCACAAGGTAGAAACAAATGTATCCACAGCTGAGCCACTTAATTAGACAAAACACATTGTCCATTCTCCTGCCAATTGATGCTATGGGGCAACAAGTGGCATGTTTTCTTGGGACTTGAGGAGCCTGATACTGCATACTTCAGGCCCCTCAAGCCCTTAGCGTGCCTATCCAGCTTTCCCTACCTACCAAGACACATTCCTGTCTCAGCAAGCAGGGAAACCACAACTTTCCCCACTTACTGAGAGATGCCCTGGAGATCCTGGGGACAAATCTTGGTAAGTGGGAAAATCCAGGCAGGTACTCCCATAGCTAGAGAGACCTGATCTTGACCAGGAATTTCCAGGGTGCACAGGATTTGGCTCCTGAAGCTCCTGGAGCATCTGCCCAGAACAGCTGGAGAGTGTGGGCAGCTCCAGTTTAGCACGCGCTCCAACCTCAAAGCAAAGAGACATCCACTGCAATAAAGCAGCAGAAATTATTACTGCATTTTATCACTACCACACTGTGGCATGATATATGGTACAGATGTTTATTTGCTTTTGTTCTGTACCACCATAAAAATATTTATGGTAGCACAAAGGTGACATCCGTTTCCACCTATGTTCTCCTTGGTATTCACTAGGGGTGTGCGAAATAGGCCATATTAAATTTGGATTCAGATTTGGCCTGAATCAGGGACAGTGATTTGATTCATTGATTTGGATCACTGTCCCCAATTTGATTCAGCCAAACCCGAATCTGAAGATTCAATGCCAATTCAGAGAATCAGCGATTGGGCCATAGACACAGCTTTAAATGTTTTTTTACATACCTCAAGGTACCAGGCACGATTTGTTAACACTGCAATGCTGGGGCCCATGGAGTATCCCACAGAAGCATGGGGGGGGCAGCGCGGGTGAGGGGCCCACGTGCTCAGTGAACCCAAAACTGGACCAGAAGTACTTATGGTCCACTTCCGGGTCAGCCACTGAGCATGCCAGGCACCCCCCACCACATACCTCCCAGCTTGGAGATTGCCTGTGGGGCACCACAGGTGCCCCCCCCAGACACAGGAGGCACCAGTTGTTAAGTTGGGGCGTGCTCCTCAGTGGACCTGGAAATGGATGAGAAGTGCTTCTGGTCCACTTCCAGGTCTGCTGTTGACTGTGCTGGGGAGCCCCCTGCACTCCTGTGGGATGCTCCATCTGCCCCACCATCACAGCATTCACAAGCTACCTGGTACCTTGAGGTATGCAGAAAAAACATTTAAAGCTGTGTTTGCAGGGACCAAACCAGGAAAGCCAAGGCTGCAACTGAACTCCAACTAGCTTCAGGCATAAAGGACAACAAAAACTCCTTTTTCAGATATGTGGGGAGCCGGAGGAAAAGCAAGGGCAATGTTGGACCCCTGCTAAACCAGATGGGGCAACTGACAACTGACGCCCAGGAAAAAGCCAACCTATTAAATAGGTACTTTGCGTCAGTCTTTCATCAGTCCCATGGGGTGCCCATGCCTGCTATGGGACAGGGAAATCTGGGTGAGGGGGATCCCCTACCCTCCATCAATGCTGACCTCGTGAAGGAACACCTTGAGAAGCTGGATACCTTCAAGTCAGCTGGCCCTGACAATCTGCACTCCAGGGTACTCAAGGAGCTGGCGAGCGTCATAGCCCAGCCCCTGGCACAGATCTTTGAAAACTCCTGGCGCTCTCGTGAAGTGCCCAAAGACTGGAAGAAGGCCAATGTGGTGCCGATCTTCAAGAAAGGGAGGAGAGTGGATCCAGCTAACTACAGGCCCATTAGCCTGACTTCTATCCTGGGGAAGATCTTAGAAAAGTTTATTAAGGAGGCCATCCTTGAGGGACTGGCCCAGGCTAACATCCTAAGGGACAGCCAGCACGGGTTTGTTGCGGGTAGGTCTTGTTTGACCAATCTCATTTCCTTCTATGACCAGGTGACCTATCACCTGGACAAGGGAGAAGAGATTGATGTCATATATCTTGACTTCAAAAAAGCTTTTGATCTGGTATCCCATGATCACCTCTTGGCCAAACTGGCCAGTTGTGGCCTTGGCTCCACCACGATCCGCTGGCTGGGAAATTGGCTTCGTGGTCGGACCCAGAGGGTTGTGATTTATGGCAGTCACTCATCATGGTGCCCTGTGACCAGTGGGGTCCCTCAAGGCTCTGTCCTGGGACCCATACTGTTCAACATCTTCATTAACGATGTGGACATTAGAGTCAGGAGTGGACTGGCCAAGTTCACCGATGACACCAAACTTTGGGGCAAAGCATCCACGCCATAAGATAGGCGGGTGATCCAGGCTGACCTGGACAAGCTCAGCAAATGGGCAGACGAGAACCTCATGGTGTTTAACACCGATAAATGCAAGGTTCTCCACCTTGGAAGGAAAAACCTGCAGCACCCTTATAGGCTCGGCAGTGCTATGTTGCATAGCACTACAGAAGAAAGAGACTTGGGGGTCATCATTGACCACAAGATGAACATGAGCCTGCAATGCGATGCTGCGGCTCGTAAAGTGACCAAAATGCTGGCGTGCATCCATAGATGCTTCTCGAGCAAATCCCGGGACGTCATTCTCCCCTTGTACTCGCCCTTGGTGAGGCCGCAGCTGGAGTACTGCGTCCAGTTTTGGGCTCCACAATTCAAAAAGGATGTGGAGAAGCTTGAGAGAGTCCAGAGGAGAGCCACGCGCATGATCAGAGGTCAGGAAAACAGATCTTACGATGACAGGCTGAGAGCCACGGGACTCTTTAGCCTGGAAAGGCGCAGGCTCAGGGGTGATCTGATGGCCACCTATAAGTTTATCAGGGGTGACCACCAGGATCTGGGGGAACGTCTGTTCACCAGAGCGCCCCAAGGGATGACGAGGTCGAACGGTCACAAACTCCTGCAAGACCGTTTCAGGCTGGATATAAGGAAGAATTTCTTTACTGTCCGAGCCCCCAAGGTCTGGAACAGTCTGCCAGCGGAGGTGGTTCAAGCACCTACATTGAACACCTTCAAGAGTAAATTGGATGCTTATCTTGCTGGGATCCTATGACCCCAGCTGACTTCCTGCCCTTTGGGCAGGGGGCTGGACTCGATGATCTCCCGAGGTCCCTTCCAGCCCTAATGTCTATGAAATCTATGAAATCTATATCCAAATCACCAAATCTTTCCAAATCTCTCTGAACTGAATTAGAGGGTTCTGCTTTGATTCACAGAGATTAAAGGGTCTCCTGATTTGATTCGGATTTGAATCAGATTGAATCGGGCCGAATCTCTGCTGAACTGAATCAGGGACTGAAGCTTTGCACACTCTGGTATTTACCATCATTAGTTTAAGGATGTCTGAGGTATCCACAATCATCCCTCACTCTTCTGTTTAATAGCTATTAATAGACATACCATCTGTTAATTTGTCTAATTCCTTTTGTGAACCTGACTATACTATCTGGCTCTACAACCTTCTAAGGCAACAAGTTCCACAGTTTAATTACACATTGCATAAACAGGTTTTGTGTTTTATTTTTAATCTAACTCCTACTAATTTCAGTGTGTGACCCCTACTTCTAGTATTCTAGGACTTGGGGAATAGCAGTTCCCTATTTGTCCACACCTATCATGATTTTATAGGCCTCTATCATATCCCCTTCAGCCTTCTCCATTTAAATTGGAGAGTTCTAACACTTATAGGCTCTTCTATTATAGTAACTGTTGTTGATCATCTCTGTTCTCAGTTCCTTTTTTTTGTGGTTTCCACTGCACACTGAGCTGGTATTTTTAGAACATTCTACAATGACTCCAAGGTCTCATTTCTGAGTCTAACAGCTAGTTCAGAGCCCAGAATTGTGTAATTATAAACAAGGCTATTTTTTCCTATGTGCATTACCTTGCATTTGGCAACTCTGTCACTTTTTTGTTCACTCACTCAAGCTTTCTGAGATCTTTCTGCAGGTTCTCAATATCAGTTGGAGTAAGTTACAGATTTCTTTTAAGATTTCAGTATGTATTCACCTTTTCAGATTGCTGAACAAAACCAGGCCCAGTGGGATCCCACTATTGACTTTTCTCCATCCTGAAAAGTGGCCATTTATCCCTACCTTTTGCTTCTTATCTTTTAACCAGCTTCAGTCCACAAAAGAATATTCCCTCCCTCCTGTGGTATTTCATTTTTAAGAGCCTTTAGTGAGAAACTTTGTCAAAAATGTTTGAAATATCAAATACTGTATTTGCTCATATACTATATGCAACCTTTTCCCAAAAGTCAGACCTTCAAATCTGAGGTATGTATCTTTAGAGGGGTAACTGATTTTCCTTCTAGAATAGAAGAAGGGTGGAATACAAGCAGACACTTTAACTGATGGTTGCCAAGAGGATTGCAGCTTCTCCCTGGGGCTGCAAATAGCATGAGTGAAGTCCAGTGTTAATTGTCTCACAGTAAGTGGTAAGGCAATAGCTTTTGGACGAGGAGCCACTGAGCTGGTTGAGGGGGAGTGAACTGCTGCATGTAGTCTGTAATATTTTGATGAGGCTTATGGTGTGGAAACTTATATAAAGAACTATGTATGCTACAGAAGTTATCATCTAACTACAGCCCTTGTAAGGAGGCCTGGGGCCAAGCCTTGCTGCAGTCCTTCCACACCAGGAAGTTCCAGATACCTCATCAACAACGATTCTGGTTTTCTCTGATTTACAAAAATTCCCAATTTTTCATTTTAAAAAAGTAATCTAAATCCACCTTTTCTATCACACAGACACACACACATATATAGTGGTGTTTCATTTTAAAAATGGAAAAAATGTGAATTTGGAATTACTTTTTTTAATCCAAAGATTGGGGTTTAAAAAAAAATCAGAGAAAACCAGGATCTCTGCTCATCAAGATGGTCTCCTGGGACACCACTCTTCATGGACACACTGGGCATGTCCAGATGAATGCACACATGCAGTTCAGAGAGCCTTAAACCTGTCTGAGGCACTGCAAACCACACATGGTGCACATGCAACCATTCACCATGCTGAAAATTTGCAGTGCGGTGCCACAGTTTGATAACAAGAACTCCCAGTATTAATAAAATGGCAAAAGAGTGTGTTGCACACTCCTGGGACATGTGCCAGCAGAAACAGAGGCTCAGTCCTCCCAGGAGATGTTCTGGCTGCTGGACAAAGCATCTCCCCTCCTCTAGTTCTGCCCCAGCTCCTCCAGAGGGGAGCTGGGAGGAGTGGGCATGGGTGACTGGTGCCTCCTGTCCCAGGGGGACACCGGAGGCCAATCACTGAGAGGGGTAGGTCCCCCAACAGCCAATTGCCCACCCTGGAAGTGCCGGCAGCAAACTGGAAGCGCTGCTGGCAAAACCAGAAGTGCCACTAGAGCTTCTCAGGGGGGAAACTGGCTGATGCTCTACACTTCCTGGTAGCGAGGGCCAATTTCAGGGGGGGCACATGCCTCCCTATTCCCTGCTTATGCATCACCTATGGGAGTGGGGAACCAGTAGTTTTCCCAAAGCAGGGCATTTTGTCCTGTACCAAAGCCCACGTGCAGGTGTGTGCACAGCAGCAAAAAGCAGTGGCACAAATTTGTGCTGATACTTCTTTCCCTGCTGCAAAATCATGCCCCTATATGTGGGGATGCACCCACTATATTTCCAGGAGTACTTACTCTGTTTCCCACACTTAGCTGTGATTCTGGAAAATCTTTTGCTGTATATTTTGCCTTACAAAAACAAGGCATGTGTTTTATTTTGGGGCATGTAGAAAAGAAGAAAATAGAATATCCTGTCAAGTTGATCCCCCTTGTCCACATGGTTCTTAACACATTCAAAGAACTGCAGCAGACGAGGCAGGATTTCCCTTTACAAAATCCACGCTGACTCTTCCCCAGCAGATCATATTCTTATAATAGATTCTACCAACTTGCCAGGGATAGAGGTAAGACTCACTGGTTTGTAGTTCCCAAGATAGCCTCTGGAGCCTTTTTTGAAGATGGGTGTTATGTTGGTAGGCCGCCAGTCCTCTGGCACAGAGGCCGTTTGTAACTGTTAAAGGAGGAAATTAAATCAGTTTAATATGATTTTTTCTTAACAAAATCCTGTTGGCTATATCCTATCACCTTAATATTCTTACTTCTGTATTTGCTTTTATTGGCCATGTGTATTAAACAAAAGAGATTTTTTCACATGTGGTGACCATCAGGAGACCCCAGGTAGTAGACCCTAGCAAGATTCTTGAAAGAATCATGCTTAGCCACTTCACTTGCTGAATCAAAGAGATTGTTTTGCCTAACAGCCAATGGAGTTTTAGAGAAGGGACATAACTTTTGCTGCATGGCAAATCCAAGGGTAATGTAGAACACTGATCTTATAAATTTGACTCTATTGGTAGAGAACGCATATAGAAGCTTTTCTTTAAGACTGGCAACTCTGACAAATTCAATGCAAACACGATGGTAGGAATCCATTTCCAGTAATAAAAAATGTAAAACAAGGGTGCATCCTCCCATTTACTACTTAACATTTGGTTTGCAGTTTGACAAATCCAAGGATAATGTATATAAAAAATAAGGTACTGCTGAGGTATAGCTTTCTGTGGTTCTGATATAGGTATTCAGGTGAGATTCAGGACCAATGGAAAATGGTTTCACTCCAAATGGCTGTGAAGAAAAACAAGGGCATTTGAGAAACCTGTCTGTCAAGTTGTGTTTGCTGAAGACCATGCCTTGGTTGCTTACTCCTAGGAAGTTGTGCAAGTTATCAGAGATCACTTTGTAGCTCTGTGCTTATGCTTTGCGCTAATTATTAGTCTTAAAAAGAGAGAGGTTATGTACCAATCTTCTCTTGATTAGCTTTCCATATCATCAGTCATCACCATTAGAAAACTTGTGTTTCAAGTTAGAGATGAATTTACCTACCTCAGTTAGTATCCTGTCATTCAAATTCACATTGATGAAATCCAACAGAATTGTTAAAGAATAGTGTAGCCTTCAGAAGTTTATGTGAACATCTGCAGACAAAACTGAAAGTCTGCAAGATGGTAGACGTGATCTCCTTATTCTTATGTTTGTGAATCATGGACAACCTACAATCATCATGTCAAAAAGTTGAACAATTTCCACCTAAGTTGTCTGAGATGACTAAAAGAAATAATATAGCAAGACAGAATTCCAAATACTGAAGTCCTCTGAGAAACAGATATGCCATGTCCAGTTGCTATGAATTATGAAAGTACAACTAAGGTAGCCTGGTGACATATCTGGGTTATCCGCTAATTAGTACTTTATGGGGAACTCTGTTCTGGCAGAGGTTTACACAGTGGACAATGGAAAAGATACAAGAACAGCATAAAAACAGTTCTTAATACAGATTGTATAACTGTATATTCCATGCATGAACTGAGCTTATCAACTAGCAGAGAACACAGGATTGACTATTTTAACCTATTAATATGTTTCTATATTATTAATGATATAGTACTAGAAGGGACTTTGTGGATCACTGTGTTCAGTCCCCTGCCATCACAGGTAATCCTTTCATAAATGGATCAGCTCCTTTTTAAAGTAGCTAGACTTTTTGTCCCCAGTATACTTGTAAGGTTGTTCTAGATCTTACTCCTCTGTTGGTTAGAAACCTTTCGATTTCCAGCCTAAATTTATGTGTGGTCAGCTTACAAAACCTGTTACTGATTATTTAATGTGTTCTAGTGTTTTTTAGGATACTGAGCTTAGACGGGCTGATCTAGAATTCCCGGGTTCCTTTTTTTCTCCTTTCCATTCTGGAACCTCCCTTGCTCTTCAAGATTTTTCCAAGATATCATTATGATGAGGAGCTCACTTCAGCTGGTTTCTTCCATACCTAAAGATATGTTTTATTAGGTATGCTTAGTTGAAAGCATTCAATTTATCTAAATCTTCAACCTGTTCTTTTCTTATCCTAGCCTGTGTACCTACTGCCTTTTTTATTTTTGAAGTCTGAAGCAAAGAACATTATTGAACATTTCAGCTTCTATTATTTCCTCATCTTTCACATTATGCAAAGGGCCTATGATGTCCTTCATCTTTCTCCCACTTCTAATGAACATATAGACCCTTTTCCTATTGCCCATTATGCCCCTTCGTGGTTGTAACTCATTTTGTATCGAGTCTTTTTTATTTTGTCCTACCTGCTTGTGTTGTTCTTTTACACTCACCCTTGACAATCATCATGCCGAAACAGTTTGAAAATAATTTCCCCCCCTACATTGTTGATCAGACACTTCACTCTTATCAGCCAACAATCTAGAATTAGCAGTCTATTCACCTATGGAGAGGAACAGCAAAAAGATCTCAGGTTCTTAATATTTCTTTGTAAATTTATTTCAAAGCTGTGCTAAACAAATCAGTCAGAGAGCATCAGCCAAGCAGTCCACCCACATTCACAACCTTTCTTTACCTAATGATAATTATAGATTGTACTACAGGCAGCCTTTAATAAACAGCATCAAGTTTAGAAGGAAGACATCTGTAGGGACCCTTCTGTTGCCATGGAAATCTTCAGGCCACACTGTCTCCATCTCTAAACATTACCTTCGCAGAAACCTATTATTATGCTTTTCTTTGGCTATTAGTACAAATTATGGACTAACTCACCTCAATCAGATTATTATAAATGATATTAAGTCCCAGTCTTTGAAACATTCCAAAGAAAAGGGAATGCAAATGTTACAGATAGCTCTAGTTTTCTATAATTTCAGCTTACTTCGTACATGAACTACTGCCCTAATATAGGGTTTGATTCTGCAAGGTTCTGAGGGCTTTCAACCTCTATTGATATTAGTGGGAAGACAAGGGCTCTCAGTGCTTCCCTGGACTGAGTTTCTTAGCAAAAAAGATTAGTTCAGAGCTCTCCTCTGCATTTTCTTGAAGGCTTGTGAGGGAGTCTGCTATAAAAATAATTTTACATTGTCATAAAAGTTTGAAGCAAATTAAATCATGTCAGTTCAAATCATTAAACAGAGGATTATTTTTCAATTCTTGCAATAATCATAAAAATAATAAACAATCATAAATAAGCTAGAACATGTGTACTATGGTGACAGGCACTTTATAAATGCCACCAGAAAACAGACTCCCTTATACACAGGACCTTTCATACTGAAAGATCCCAAAGCAAGATCACTAAAATATAGCCTTTTCAAAGGATTGAAGATGCTGACTAACATGTGCATCCCCAGTAGCAAAACAGTGCTAACCCTCTTGCAGGATAAAGAAGATCTCAGTTCTGAAAGCTCATTCACACCCATGCAGCCAAGAGGAACATACTCAATTTACCTAGTTTGCATTGAAGAAGGAATGATTTGGCATTTACTGGGATTCAAATATGGGGTGTCAGTTTGGGATACCAAAATAGAAGATTAACTTTCATGATTAAGCATAACATTTTAACTATGTGCTATAAAAAAATAAAAGGGGGGGAAGGGGCAAGGGGGAAGAAGCATCATTGACATTATCCCATAACTATATTGAGACTTTAATATTGTCAGTAAAGTTTTTAAATGGAGTATCTATTGGAAGTTTTGTCCAGTGGTTTGCAACAGCATGTTGTATATTTATGCTGCAAGCATTCAATACTAATTTCTCCCCTATATCCGTCAGCCTGTTTTTAATAGAACATAAATAACATCTCAATCAGAAGCTAAAGCACCTTAAAAAAAGCCAATAGAAGAGTTGTATTTAAAAAAAATGCCAGGAAATCCAAGATTACCTATCATCTAATGACTCTGGTTGAAACCCTAGCTTCTTTCATCCAGTGGAGGCTTTGTCATAGATTTCACATTTCCATTCAAAACTACTAAGGAACCAGAACAATTCAAGTAACAAGTTTAATCTTTTCTTTTTTAAATGACACAATCATATTTTCACCTACATTTTTATTTAAACTAGATGGTAAGTTATGAGTCAAATTTACATGAATGCAAGTGAAGCCCAGAAATACAATAATATCCTAAAAGGTAAGCCCGTAAAGTTAAATGCATCTAAGAACAATCCTTTTGCATAAAATGCTTAAACAACTTAGAAGGTAACCTTAACACAGTAACCCTGTATGTTCCAGCTATAATGAACTAGTTACATGATCTTGTAGAGAAGAGCAGACTTTGTATGACTCTTGGGTCAATTAGGCTGTCTTAGGGCAGAAGAGAGAGTGAAAATTGCCTAACAGTAGGTCCATGTACATGTTCCAGGAGACTGTTCCGACATGCTGTAATTACAGTATGTCAGAGCAGACTTAATTAATCAAGTCTGCTAGAACATGCCAATTAGTGCACTCCAACCAGCTTCCACATCTCGTGTATCAGCATCCCCACACTTCAAAATGGCAGCAGGGGCACTTTAACAAAAGCTCGTTTGATATACTTTAGAAAAAGCACCCCTGCTGCCATTTTGAGCACAGAGACACTGATGCACGAGATGCGGAAGCTGGCTGGAGTGCACTAATTGCCACGTTCCAGCACACTCTCAGAGCTGCTCAAATTAAACCTCCCTTCTCCCCCCCACAACCTCCAGAGCACATGTAAAAATGCCCCATATGGCTACACTGAATGCTGCAGTGAAGTGCAAAGGATACCTACAGTGTATACATATCCTATGTGGCCAGATTCGACTATATAGATCCATCTTACTCAGTAAGCAACTCCACTGAGTTGAACAGTGGAGTAAATTCATACTGTGTGGTCCCCATTGGGGGACAGATTTCAGTGTATCCTTAAATTACATGATCATATTATTCTCATTTCCACCAGAACATCAATCATTCTATCTTCAAGATGAATGATGATCAGTGAATGGGCCACTGGTTCGATCTATTTTTTTAATCTTCTTGCATCACTTTCTGACCTCCTGTCCAATTCACAGGACAACATTCACTTACTTCAAGTTATAAGTCAGGGAGTTTCATATATCTCACCTTCACTTTCTAATCTGACCACTGAAGACAGCACCCCTGAATGGTGTGGAGTGGCACTACTCCACCAAAGTCCAAAATTTCCACACTGATTTTCACTAGCCAAGAAAGCATCCCTCTGGAATAAAAAGACAGCAGGTGCACAACAGCTCGGGGAACCCTGAATTCCTTTTGCATTCCCTGGCAAGACAGCTACATGGAACTGCATTAGTATGACTTATCCTACAAGACTGTATCAAGAGAAACCCTTCCCACCTATGAAAGTTCCACACTGCAAAGACCTATGGAAAATGGCAACTCCCTCTCCCTAGCATACTCTCACATTTAAGATTGCCACAGTCTGTATTAGCTGTTTAGCAGTTTTCTGCAATAGTAAGGGGAAAATGTACCTAGAACTTCCATCTCCCCCCAGATGCTGAAAAAATTTACAGCAGCAAATGGAGTATAGGATAGACTCGAGGCCCCTCTATATGTACAGGTAAAAGCACAATGGGATTTAATGAGCGATCCACATAATCACACCTCCTACCATGCCACACATTGATTGATACAATCATATTTTCACCTTGCTGCTGGTGCAGGGTGAGCTCAACCCCAGGCTCCCCCTGCACCAGCAGGAAGCAAACTCCCATGGCCTTCTCAGCTCCAGGGCTGGGAGATCCTGGCTACTGTGATCCTTTCACAGGTGTGTCGGGCTGGGGGATCATGGTTCCCCCAGGGGCTGGGGGATCATGGCAGCTGCAATCCTCTTGCTCTTAGGGTTTCATGTACCCCCAGGGCAGCCATGACCCTTGGCTGCCAGGACAGTTGGGTCCCAGCACCCAGCATCCCCCCAGAGGTCCTCATGCTGCCAGTTGGCAGCTGCTGGAACTGATAGTTCCCTCAGTTGAAGGGCTCCCAGTGCTGGCTGGGCTTGGTGCATCACTGCTGCTAGAAGCCCTGTCCATTGACAGGGTTCCCAGCTACATGGGAGACCCTGCTACACATGCAAATTAAAGCTTAGCAGCAACCAACTATAAAGATAATATACATTTCCAAGGTCTAACTTTATATAGCTAGATGAAGCTTTTTATGGCATGATGGGTACTTTGCACAAGTAGCTGGTGTCAAGTTAACTGCACAATTAACCAGTGAATTGTACAATACCTATAATGTGTAGAGGTGGCCTCAGTCACAAAGCTTAATTTAAGCTTCATTATGGAAGAGTAATGCCTGATATGCAACACACAACAGGGGGATAACATAGAGAGAGTGAATTATTATTTTTTAATGCAAAAAGAAAATGAAAGTTCTCTCTATATCCCAACTCAAATCCAGTTTATTAAGATCAATGAAATAATGATAAACTATCTAGCAGCTTTTAGACATACAGCAAATGATCTCTGGTAGCATTACTGGCCTCCCCAACTTAAACAGTATGTTTGTCAAGAACAGTGAACCTATTTAAAGAAAATTCTGTAATCCTGCTACCACTCTTCATGTATAATAAAAGTATTCCTATATGTGAGATTTTTTATTTAAACATACACATAGAACCAGAGTTTTAAAACAATGTATTTCCTCTGTAATCATATCTTAAAGCAATGAAAATCCTGTAAATGGATAACGGCCAAAACAATAAATGTATTAACAATACATTTCCCAGGCACAACACCTTTACATTCAATAGCCTGTCACTAAAACAGAATTTACTGTGTGACAGAGTAAATGCATAATTTGGAACACTTGTGTTGATTGAATCAAAGGACTATTACATGAGGTGGCTGTCATTATATTCTCGTACCCTTTAAAAAAATAATGTTTACCATTTACTATTTCAAATGTGTCAAAAGTCAAAATTCAGAAACTTTTCCTTTTTTCTTCTATGTGTTGTCATATGACTATTCATATGCCTATATCTGTCTGTCTGTTTCCATTTCATAGACATTAGGGCTGGAAGGGACCTCGGGAGCTATTATATAATAGCTGTATACTGTAGAATATAATACTGCATAATAGTACATAAGATTATATCTATATATGTGTGCATGTGTATTTATATATAAAACAGTAATGCAAACAAAAGAGAGCAATTCCTATTCCATTCCATGTAGATGAATTTAGATCACCAGACTGTTATACTTGCATAACATCCCTTTTCTGGACATCATATGCTTCAATTCAGATACTGTGTCAAAGTATTACCTCTGGGAATCAGGTAGTTAGGAGACAATAAAATAGAAACAATTGTGTCATGTTTCACTCAATATAAACCCATGAGATGTTTTGATGAAAGAAATAAGGAATGAACAGGGTTTGTGTTTTTTTGTTTTTATACAGGTTTGCATGTTTTCTGATCAAACCAAACTTCTACACTTTGAAGTCAAGGCACATCTCAGTCCCATGAGATTGAAACTGGAGTTGATGTTTTTTTTCATTGGATGGCATTCAGCTATCATTGTGCATAACCGTAAGTAATACGATTCTTATCAGGAAGATGTAACCCAGGCTACATTTTTGTCCCAACTATTTAGCTTCATCATCTACAAGCTAGATCAGTGGTGCCCAACCTTGTTGACCCATGGGCCAGATGAGTAGTGTCAGGTCTATCTATGGGCCCAGTCCAGACTGTGGCCACAGCCAAAGCCCAATCCAGC
This sequence comes from Crocodylus siamensis, assembly GCF_052110815.1. NCBI lineage: Eukaryota > Metazoa > Chordata > Crocodylia > Crocodylidae > Crocodylus > Crocodylus siamensis. The sequence continues at coordinate 342,257,790 of NC_143395.1, read as the reverse complement.
GACACAGAAATGGCCTGGCCAGGCCTGATGTAGCTGTACAGGACCAGGGCCATGTGCCATGCAGAGCCAAGGCCTGATCCAACCGCATAAGAACAGCCTGGCCAGGGCCTGATCATATGTGGCTGCACTGGGTTTCAAGCTAGACTGTTCCTATACAGCTGCACCAGGCCCCAGCTGGGCCATTTCCATGTGGCTGGATTGGACTCCAGCTGGGCCCACAGACCAGTTTGGGCTCACAGACAGCCCTTACACCACTCATTTGGCCCACACACCAAAAAGGTTGAGCACCATTGACCCAGTTTGTAGATGGTGGGACTGAATTAGTTGGGCATCAGGCCCATTGGCTGAGCCATTCCCATACAGCTAGATCAGGCTCCTGTTCAATCCAGCTGTGGGAATGGAGCCTGATGCCTCCACATAAGTCTGTCCCCCACACCGGCCAGGACTAATCCAGCCATGTGCTGCTTGGAAATTTGGCACTGGGGCGAGTGGTGGCAGTGTTAATTGCCACTGATCCACCATTGCCAAATTTCTAGACCTGTAAGAAGACCCACAGACTGGATTATATGGCTCTGTGGGTTGGGGGCTGACCACCCCTGAACAAGGTCCTTGGTTACAAACAGAAGAGAATTCCAAATAATTTTGACAGCCAAATGTAATTATGCAAAGGAATAACAGATGATTCCCTTTAAATCATTTTGACAGTAAAGACAGTGATTGAATCACTGCACAGATATAAGTGAGGGAAAAGTTTACTGGAAGTATTTATTACTGGGGCTGATATCTTAAAAGGGGAAGAAACTCTCCATATAGCTGCTAAAGGTTACTTTGAATTCACAAGGCTAAAGGTTAGAAATATATATTTGTATTGATAGCCTGCAAGGATGTGATATGGAATCAGTTTTATACAATAAACATGCAGCCCCCAATGCCAGTTTTAGAGTTATATTTCAGCGTAAAATACCACTAAATCTATTCCAGCTTCAGCTTGTGCAGAAATGTATTTAGCATAGTTTCTTACAGGGAGCAAACAAATACCTGTGTGTTGTACAATGCACTGACATCTAATTCATTCTGAAAACAATTTAAGGTGTTGTTTTCAATCTATAAATTCTTTATTGAGTTTAGGCCTGGTTACCTGAGAAAACCTCTCTCCCCTATATTCTTTCATGACAGCTGAGATAAGATAAGGTTCTCAGGGTAACAACTGACCAAACTACAATGCCTGGCAGCTGCTGGACAGGACATTTGGGTGAGAGGGTCTTCAGTGGCCCAAGTGAGTCCAAGTTACTTTAACCTTAAGAACACAATGCAAAATTCTTCTCTTTCTTCAGTCTTATTCCTGAAGTGGTGGGCTGGAGAGAATTGTAAAATTTATTAGGGGGAAGATTCACTGAGATGTCAAAATTAAATTGAGCCCTTTAACTGGGGCTAACACAATTTATTCACTGCATTTTGTTCTGTTATTTATCCATGCTACATTACTGCATGTAGAGAAAAGGGATAGGTAAATATTAAAACAACTAAACAAGTGAATAAATGTGCTACAGATCAAGACAGCATATTCTGACAATGCATGGTGATTTCACAATGGAAACAGTCACCTTTAAATGTACTGAGACACATATTGAAAATCCTGTTCATGTGTTTAATCAAAAACAGCTGGTCTATTCCCAAAGATACTTTACACAATATGATATGATACCAACAGCAAATTGTTATAAATATTATTAGAAATGCAACTTCATTTCAAAATTAATAAGGCTGAGTGCCCCTTGGTATTGGTTCACATTACTAGCACTTACCACAATAAATGATCAAATGGAATACATATTACTGTATCATGTATCATCATTTTTAGCCATATCCACCTAACTGGGTGTCATTCAAATTCTACAGATATTGCAATTAGATGTTTGGTCCACCCTGTCATAGCTTGTTAACCTTCTAGCAGATAAAAGATAACAACTCTGCAAAATTCCTGAATCTTAGCAAACAGTATAAACAGGGGAGGGGGAAGGGGTGAGTTGCTGGGTTTGTAGGGAAAGAGATTGAATATAGATAAGATACACCCAAGCCAGTTTTCAGCAAGTTAACTTGGATTCCAGAAACAATCTAAACTCTGTTGCAAGGGACTTAGTATGGGCTAATGTCCCCTGGTGGGAAGCATCATGCTGTTCTGGCTAGACTGATTTTGGTGTGTGCAGTTTCCTCAGCAATATAATTTAAAGCAAATCCCTTTACCCATGGGCACAGTTACATTTTATACTAGAAAACAAGTCGTGAAAATTTAAAAAAAAAAAAAAAATCTGTCCATGGCATCCCAACAACGCAGATGTGAACATGTGCCTGAAAACCGTAAGACATACTGAAAATGGATAGATTTTTTTAAGTTCCAGTTCTTCTGTCAATAATCTATTTGAACCCATTTGACAGCCTTGGCTTACTGAAGTTTCTACGAATAATCAACGGGGTGTCAGAATTAATAATGATGCTTTCATGTCATTGTTTTTGCTCACTCATGCCAAGATGATCTTACTGTTTCATCTGAGATAATGATGCAATAAATCTTACCAGATCTGCACCACTACACTCCTTTTCTGCACAACATGCTCTGAGGTTTCTAACATACAAATACATCATCCTCATAAGCAAAGGCCTGGTGTAGCATGAAAGGATGGGGTATACTTCATCACAAGAGAAAAAGAAGGTTACATGTAGAGAACAGTACGGATTAGGTACTAAGCACAGTCCCCTGTGGTGTTTGCAAACCTGAGATCCTTTGCAGGCTATTTCTTAACATTCAAGGTCATAGGTTTAAAAAAGAAAGAGGGACATTGTAGCTGGAGAATCAGACTGAAAGTGACTTCAAAGTTACCTTTCCATACCAAAAAGAGTTAGTTATGTAGTCTGAATGTCTTGGAAAAATGTATGCTCACAAATGCAGGGTTGGTTCCCTTGCACAAGCACCAGACACAGCTTGAATAAATTCACAGCTATATGGCAGACTGCAGTGTAATGTAGATACATCCAAGCTAACTTTGAGCAAGATAACTTGGATGCCAGAGTAATCTATGCTCAGGAGCAGGAAGTTAAGCATGTGTAATAACTTCCCCTAATAGGAAGCTCCATGCTGCTCTGGATAGATTGATTTTGATATGTGAGCTGGTTCATTCAGTATGTGAGCTAACTTGGGTGTCATTGAATTATGCTACAGTACAACAAGGACATACCTTATGCCTAGGAGTATGGTCTTGGAAGAGGCTAACGGAGAGCTTCTGACTACTGGATGCAAGCAAAAGAACTGCCTTGGGTTGTATGATTTCTTCTGTGTTTGGGGAACCATGACTTTGCATTGGTTTTCTAAAGCAAGAGGACTGTGTCAAAGACACCTGACTCCACTGTCAACCTTGACTTCTGATAGAAGCAACCCACAGAGCCCCAAGCTTTGGCTACACTGCTGGGTCAAAAAAAGCGTTTGAATACCAACAACTACATTCAGAGCTGAATCAATAACAATCTTCAATACACCATGTTCTCTACCCACTCTGTATTTGAAGACATTTCACTACAACCATAAAGTTTCTGATTTATTTGCAAGTACAGAATTATGTTCAAAGGATGAAACATAAATCCAATATTTCATATTAACTCTAGGTTGATTTTTTTAAACCTACAGTATTTTATAAGGTAGATGACAAAGACAAATTGCATAACCCCACTTTCAGGGCTCTTCCCATTCAAACCAAGTAGAACAAATTTAAATCCTAAAATAATTTCTTCTCAACAAGATTCCATGTTGAGTTTGAGCAGAGATGAGAAAGAGAACACTCCATATGCAATTATTTAAAGGGAGGATTCATGCAAAGGAGTTTTGAACTCCTTTTCTGACTCTCTCAAATTGTTTGTGTCCTACATTTATTTTCAGTGGTTTTCATAGCCATCCAGCTACCTTAGGATTTTATGCTAGTACCTATTATTTCAATATGGGATCATACCCCAGGCTCACAGTTTGGCATAGCAGGGACAGTAATGGATTGCACAAAGTCTTCAGGACTCAGAGACATTCCTGGTGAAGATATTCAGAGGGAGGGTGACGGTAGATGATTAAAAGTAATGTAACCTTACATTTCATTTTTTTGTAATGCACATTTCCTTTTAAATTCCTACTCAGCAGTTCTTCATTACTGATTTTCAACCGTTAGAGAAATTACTTTGTTGCCATAGCAACATATTCCCACCCTGACATTCTATCATGATGCCTTTCCTTTCCATTTCTGCAGATTGCAACTCTAACTGCTTCCCTCCCACTCCTTCAAACTGATACTATCCTCACCCTATTACTTCATGCGGGTTTTTAATTAAATTGCATCTGGTTTCATACAAGCACATGCAGTCACTTTGTTCTCTGGTGAAAGCAGTTTGCAGTGCAGTTTGGTACTAGTTGCAGGTCATGGAGCACACATTCAACCCACACCACCACATGTAAGGAGTTATAGTTAGTAGACTATTAATGTTTTCCTGCATTCAGCTAAAAGGCCAGATTTTCATAAGTATTTTTAAATTAACCTTAGAATTTACTATATTTGAAAAAATAAGCTCTTTCTACTTGTAAGAAGGTAACATAAGCCCATCTATGAAGTCTCATTCTTCAGTCCTTTTCTGTACAAAATTTTAGCGTAATATGTGCTCAAATAATGCACATCTTCATGACACATAGGATCATTATAATTTGCATTTCTCCTTCATGACCAGCAGTAACTACCTGATAACAAGAATGAGCATGCCCCTTTTGAGAGCTTTCTTCATTTAATAAATCACTTGAACAGAATCAAGAAACACAATAAAAAGTCCTGTAAAACAACCAGAGTTAAATCTTAAATCATATTCACACAATACCTTCAGCCCAGTACATACCCAGCCCTGTACATGCATATAAACTAGCCTGGATAGGATGGTAATGACCTGCCACACCCTCTTTTTCTCTTGTTGCAGATTTCTAAGTAAAGGATTACTTTTTATAAAATGTTACAAGCAAAACATTAAAAGGCCTGCCATCATGTAAGATATAGCTCATATTGTTCGTGCCTCAAGAAACCATGAAGTTTAAATTAGTGAAACAACCTGTCTAGTTTGGACAGTCTGATGCACCTGCATCAATCTCTCAGTTTCAATTTTACTGGTTTTTTGTACGGTATACACTTAGGTCAGCTTGAGTTGCACTGATGTAGGTTCAATCCTGCAAGCTGCTCTCAGCACCAGTCCAAAAAATACTAAGTAACAGGGCTCCTCCTGTGTTTACAAGCTAAGCACCTGCTTATGTAATTTGCTGATACCTTGCAGGATCAGACAATATTTGTTTGTGACAGTTCAGACCATGGGTGTCAAACATATGGTCCACAGAACAGATGCAGCCCACAGTTCCCCACCATCCAGCCCCTGGTGCTGCTCCTCGGTCTGAACAAAACTACATGCCAGACCAGCTCCACAAGCAGGGCCAGGGACCTAGGCCACATGCAGAGCTCACCCTGGCCACTCCACGGCTGCACCACTCAGGTAAGTGCTTGCAGCTTGGATCCTGGAGAGACTGGAGTGGGTGCCACATGCAGTACAGTCCAGCCAGTGGTTTGTAGTGAAGATCCCAGACCAGCTGAAGCAGGCATAGTGCCTGCCAAACTGTCACGCTGGGATGTGTGCCACACATGGCTCCTACCCAGGCAGCTCCAGGATCTGTGCCACATGCAGTACCTGCTCCACCAGTAGTGGGTCTACGCTGTACACAGAAACTGCAAGCCATGTGCAGTACAAGTCCCAGAGCATCCGAAGGAGGCAATATGTGCAACACAGTTCCCAGAGTAGGCACCACATGTGGTGCAGTCCAGCTGAGGCAGCCGCTGTGTGCAGCTGGCCTGGGACCTGCACTATGCCCCCCAGCAGGACTGTGCTCCATGTGGCACTGCAGTCACTCTGGGAGCCATGCCGTATGCAGTATGAGTCCCAGGCTGGCTGGAGCAGGTGCTGGATCCAATCTGCTAGGGAAGAGGGGAGCAGGAAGGAAAGGCAATTGGTGGCCCCATTCCAGCTCACAGACTAGCCCAACACCACCCATCCAACCTGTGGGGCTGATGTAGTTTGACATCCATGATCTAGACATATTCCTGTCTTGAACCTTCTGTTTCTCTAAATCTATGATTCCAGGATTCTCACACCATCACCAGCTTTATGAACCTGATCTTTCAATTCCTAGGAAAATGAAACTCAGATTTATGTCAATGGAAATTTTGCCCCTCTAAAGACTACAGATACTCTTCTATCACCATTATTTGGAATTAAATGAATGATTTTTTGCAATCCACTTAAGACTATCAAATTGCCAAAGAAACCAGCTCTTTTATCTTAAATACTCCTGTAAAGATCTGACAGTTTACCTCCAAGATTAAGGTCCAAAACTAGCAGCCATGAAAGGATAATGAAAACCTAAGAATGCTTTTGGGTTGGTTAGAAAAACTCAGGTAAGTTTAAACCAACAGTAATTGAACACTTGGAGATGCAATACTAACAGCATGATTATTTTATGTTTACAACTGTCTTAAATTACTGTAATTTATTAGATCGGTAATCTAAACGGTTATTCAGAAATACTTTCAAGTGGATTTAATGTTCCTAACAAGTCATTCAGACTAAATCCCTTTAAAAAATGAAAAAGGAAGGAGCAGAAATATAAATTCAGGTTTCAGTGATAACTATGATTTGATTCTGTAGAACAAAGTTGTATAATGCACAACAAAAGATATTAGGCTTTATGGTTTAGATTGCTGGAAAGCAAAAATGTTATGGCAGCTTAGCAGGAATATAATTTTGCCTCTTAGTGGGAGTGTCTACATGAGACACCATAATGCACAGTAGCCTATTCTACTGGGCATAAGCACATCAAAAAACATGCTAATGCACAGTAGAATTAGTCAATTAGGCATTAAGCATCACAAAAAAACCATTCACCTTTGCTACTGTACATTAACACGGGCTAATGTACCTTTACGTAGTACCTCAGAGGTACTAAACTTAATGCACAGTAGCAAAGCACATTAATGAACATGTAGATGTGCCCAGCGTATCTCTAAATACTACTTTTGGGGTTTCCTGTAACAAGTATCAGTAGAATTAAGTTTCAGGTTTACAAAGAATGTCATTAAACCACTGATTATTCTATGTGGACACAATATTCATTCAGTGACTACCACCTGTATTATGCAATCATAGGCTACGTACACACATTCAAATATAAGAAGGCTGGCTGTGGTAGGGAGAGCCACAGCAGTTTGGGATGGAAACGAGAGAAGAGCCAGGGGAAGGGGACTCTGTATGGACTGTTTGCACGGTGGCTGAGCCCACTGGGATTGATTACAGGAACGAGAGGTGGCAGGGAAGTAGAGGCAATGTCAAGATAACCAAGTTGGACACTCATCCCAGTCTAACCCGACCTGTTTTGTCCTGGCCCACTCAAAGAACCAAACTGCGGAACGTTTATCTCACTGGACTACTGATTGGGGGCAGATGCAGTCTGTCATAGTTTTAACATTAAATGTGAATAAAGGGTTTTTAAAAATGATTCTTGATTCCAGACAGTGAATTCTGTGACAATGTAGAGATGTGGGATACATATAACAGTAAAATGCCCTCTGCATTGCTGCAGTTGGTGTCCGCTAAAGAAAGTGAGAACTTAACATGTTCACATGTTGAAAAAAGGCAGGGTTTGCTATAAACTGTCTCAATTATGATAGAAAATGACCTGTGAATGCAAGGAACAGACACAGTTATTTTCCTTCTCTAATTTCTGTGATTGTATGATATGTCTCAGCTATACAATCAAATGACAAGATGTGTAGAAGATTGAATATGAAGACAGACATCTCTAAATAATAGTTTATTAACTACTCATCCTCCCAGCATGAAATAAAAAGAAAAAAGTCTGGTAAAGCAGGGTCCTTAAAAATAATTTATGAAGCACTCATCTCCACATAGAGAGATAAGGAAAAAGCCAATAATGCTAAAATATATAATTCAGTCTGCACTTCCTAGCAGGAGAGAGAGAGGGTAATATCTACATTAAACATACTGTTTTTACAGCAACCTTCAATAGGAAAAAGAAGGAACTACAATGAATTAGTAAAAAATAAAAAGTGATCACTGGCCATGTCTACATTACTGCACAGTCATTTAGTACTTGTATAAACAAGTACTAAATATATAAATGACTAAATGTGCAATAATCAGAGTTACTGCGCAGTTGTACTGTGGAACAGGTTTTTTCATGATGCTGACTGTGCAGTAGCTCATGACACATGCCCCCCATGCCCTCCCAGGGTGTGTGTAGCAGCTGGAGCCGTCCCACCACCACCTGCGCCCACCAGATGGGCAGCTCACAGCTATGTCCCATACTCTGCCCTGGCTATGCAGTGCCTGTCCCTACCCCTGCCCCACACCCACCCTCAACATGGGGGCCCTCAATCTGCACCACCATCCCTTCCCTTCCCCTTTGAGCCTTTTCCCACAACAGAATTACCAGCTGGGCGCTACTTTCTAAGCTGCCCAGCTGCGTATTGGCAATCGGATTGGTAAAGGCTGATATAGCTCATTAAAAATTGGCCATCAGTATCAGCCAAAAAATCTCTATTGGTGCACCTCTATCGATTACTGTATAGTATTGTCATATGTTTGTTTTATTTTTACTGAGCTATATAGTATACACTAAAACACTGTAAACATGTTTGCATTTTCACCTCAGCAGCTCAAAGTGCTTAACAGAAATAATAATGTATAAATAAAAATGGGAAACTGAAGCACAGGCCAGGTCCATGACTTGTCTGCATTTACAAAGTTGTGCAGAAGGCATATAAAGAGAGCCCTGGTCTTTTGATTTACTATCTTATGTTCTACTTACACAGCCATGTTTTGCTGATCAAAATACGAACTGAAAATTTCATTTAGCTGTGACTAGACCTGATTGCATAACATTTTATGACTGAACCCCCCACTGCCATGACAATTTGGATTAACTGAAATAATTTTGCAAATTTCTGTTGATTTTGCCAAATTAAGTAGGTTAAAAATGATGAAATTAAAAAAAAGTCAACATTTTGTTTTGAGGTTTTCTAATTGAAATACTGCAATTTCGGGTCCTAAACAATACTTCATTTTAAAAATGTACTTCAATTTTTATTAAAAAGATGTAAAAATATTTCAAAAAATGTTGCAAAAGAAACGAAACATTTCATTGGAGCCTGAGGTGAATGTTGCATTCAATGCCAAATTAAATTAGACTAAGATTTCAGTTTACTGAACATTTAAAACAATGCTTGGTTTCAGGTGTGCCAGTAAAATGTTTCCAAATTTAGGGAAATTTCAGGTGAAACAAAAAAATTATTTATTTGCATAGTTCTGCTTGCGACATCAGTTTCCTTCTGTTCCCTAGTTTCTTTGTTAAGTATTTATTGACTTCCTCACAGATTCTTCATTTATACTCTTTGTTGGTTTAACATCAGGTTTCTGCTTGTGAAATGGGGTCGAGTAACAGTGATACAGATGAAGGTCTCCGTCTGTCTAGGGAACACATACATCATGGGTAGTAGTTATACAAGTGTCAAGCTTCTTCACACTTCTTCCTGTCATTGTTTCATATTGATAAAAGCTTCAACAAAGCATGACAAGTTCATTCTACTAGAATCACATATGATATGTGGGGCCAGTTAATACTGTAACAGATCATGTATTCAGCTTCAGTCAGTTGAATTTTGCTGAAAACTGTCCTAAATTTGGAACATTATATTATGCCAATACATCCTTAAATTTGAATACAAAGTTGCATAGTACCCTTAAGACCTATATGATATTGCTATATTAAAATAGAAAACACCTGTTTGATCCTGACTGGCTCCAGAAATGTGAAGAGGATGTTCTTCAGCATCTCAGAAAGAGGACAAATTATTATCAATCATCAGATGCATGGCTCGCAAGCTTAGAAGGTAAGAGTCAGCTGAACACAGCTCTTTTGAGCAGGGATCCTGGTTTTCTCTAATAAGAAAATCCCCAATTTTCAGATTTAAAAAAGTAACCCCAAATTCACATTTTTCTCTGATCAAAATGAAACACCACTAATATATATTTTTCATTTTGATCATGGAAAAATAATGGATTTTGCGTTACTTTTTTAACCCAAAAATTGGGAAAAAATTTTATCAGAGAAAACTAAGATCCCTGCTTATGAGACACTGCAGCATTATCTCCAAATAAGAGGTTTGAGAGGGAGAAGAGAGGGACAGGAGGTGGTAAAAGGAGCTGGTTTTCTTTTTCTACATCCACATTGTCTAGTTTTCATTTTTTCCAAAATGTCTACATTTTCCATTGGGAGGAAGAATAAATATTCTGACTACTTCTTGTGAATTCCACAGAGAATCATGTGAGAGCATCATAACACTAACAGGAATCAAATAAATAACTGTAAAATGCCACCCATGACGCTCAAAAGTTTCCCAGCTCCTCTGCACAGAACATCCTGAACATTTATCCATAAAATCCATCTCTTTCACAAAATCTTTCTAGGAACTTCCCTCATGCCTGGACCACCCACCTTTTTCTTTCCTACTAGTTTCAGTTTGAATAGGAGCTCTTTGGCATAGGGAGCTTACCTTTGCCTCTGTTTTATGTCACACTACGTATTTCAAATTCACACAGAAAACAACAACAACAGTAATAATAATAATTCCATCATATATTATTAGTGATCACAATAAATATTCTAGTGCAGGGGTTGCCAACCAAGGGTATGCGTACACCCAGGGGTACTTGGGAAGCCCCTAGGGGGTATGAGCAGGCAGGGATGGAGTGCTGCCACCCACCAACCCACGCCGCCGTTTCCCAGGAGCAGGGCTGGGGCAGGGCAAGGGCAGCAGCACCCCTCTGCGGGCCACACAGGTGCCATCCAGTCTACCACCCCCTGCTGCCACCACTGTGTGTGGCCACTGCCATGCCCCCACCCCGCTCTATGTCCAGCCACTGTTACCCCCACTCTGCTCTATATCCAGCTGCTGGGGGTATGCTTAACAAAAAAGGTTGAAAACCCCTGTTCTAGTGTACATTATTATTATTGTAGGTGATAATCTTTTCAGTGCATATTATTATTAGTGATCCTAATATACTTTTTAGTATATATTCTTATTAATAACAACAACAATAATAATGTTGTTGGAAGCCCTTCACAGTGGTATCTAAGCATACGTTTTAATGCCAGTCAAAATAGAGCCAAACATATGAACTTTTTTGTTTTGCGCTATAGTACTTGGTGCAACACGGTCCTAATATGAGACTGGGGCTTACAGGTGCCACTGTAGTAAATCCTTATAGGAGGGAAGAGCAGACTTTGCAGTGCTCCACTACAGCTGACTCAGCTGCCTTGCAAGTTATGGCAGGTAATAGTCGGCAAATGAAGTCTCAAAGGTTCCCAGATCCTATTGTTAACAGAAATTTTGCACACTGACACATCTTACAACATGCAGTACTCTACTTGCAGAGTTTATATCTGTAATTCTGTAAAAAGGACCATTCTGCTACTAACACTGTTGCCTAATGGCAGCAATTTTTGTGGGTGGTATCATTTATTGGACCAACTGCACGGTTGGGATAGACTCAAATGAACTTTTGTGTAGCATATAACCTTCCAGAGGTTTCTGAGAAAAACAAAATAGACATAGATAGCTATGTAACAGTTAGAACAAAAGTCTGTGCAAAATTCCAGGTGTAAATGAAAACAGGATATAAGAGACATTGTCACCTAGCTGACAGAAAGAGAAAGTGGAAGAGAAAGACCATTTAATAGCTTTTTTATCATCTGGACTGCAGAGAGATTAGCAGGTATCGCTGCGCTATGAAATCAGTGTCTGTACTAAGTCCCTGGTTCTTAGTGTCCAGTAAGCTAAGGAGTTTTTGTTTCCAGGCCCATGTTTGAAGGTGTTGTGTAAATTTCCCTTCAGTACAAGGACGGTAGGTCAGAAAGGGAGTACTTTTACTGGGATAAATTTCTTCTACCTATTCTACTGACTCTGTTATTTATCTTTTTTTCTATGATCGTTTATTCAGCTGCATGATTTTTACCTAGTTTCACAGTTTCCATCGGGGCATTTGGTGCAGTGGGTGAGGTATAGGCATGTGCATAGGCATGTGTAGGATCCATGGATACCGGTGGTTTCACTGTGGGGGGGTGATGGTTGTTGTGGCAACATAAATTAATTTGCTGGTTTTGCATATTTTGTTAAAGCATAGTTATTTCTCATTTGGTGCATATTGCTCAGTTTGCTTCTGATGATTATTTGGGTGAGGTTGGAGGACAGTCTGAAAGCTAGGAGCATGTCATAACATTTAATATGTTAAAATATTTCTCTCAGGGTCAGTTCCTTCTCAAATATGGGATGGAAGGTGACAACCAAGGGTGTGCTGTCAGTGAGGTCTTTCTTTTGTATTGTTGCTGTGGGATATTTGAATGGCTCTTTCAAAGATATGGTTTATTTCTCTCTTGCTGGGTAAAGGCCATTTTTCAGTTTGGCAAATGGGTGTCACAAGTATTTTCCTCAGAGCAAAGGTGGTGGTACCGGAGGGCTTTATTGGAGATTAGTTTTTTAGTGTGTCTAGGATTATTGTCAGTTTTATGGGTTAAAGCATAGTGGTCTGTGGGGGTTTTTTTGTATATAATGGTTCATAGAGTGCCACTGTAGATGTAGATAATGGTGTCTAGAAAGTTAATGTTAGTGTAGGGGTATACCAGAGAGAATTTGACTGATGGGTGGCAGATGCTGAACTTGGACAAGTCAGGGAGCCTAACTGTTCAGTCCAGATGATGAAGGTATCACCTGTGTAATTCAGGAATAGTTTGGGTTTGGTGCAATTTTCTAAAAACTCATCCTGCAGCAGACTCCTGGAGTGGATGGCTTACTAGAGAGCCATCTTTGGGCCCACAGCTGTGCCCATGGTTCAGAGGAAGTGTTGGCTGTTGAAAGTGAAGTTGTTGTGGGTGAGGATAAAGTGGATGATTTGTACAATATATTGTGGTTGTAAATCTGAATGTAGTTCATGTTCCTGTAGATATTTCAGGAAGGCAGCTGAGCCCTATGGTGTGTGTTATAAGTGTGCAAGCTGGTGATATCCATAGTTGCTAGTATGGCCTTCTCAGGAAGGCAGCTGATGTTCTGAATCTCAAGAAAGCCTCTTATGTCTTGTAAAAAACTTGTTCTTTGAGTGACAAGTGGTTTCAGGATACTTTCTAAGAATCCTGATAGCTCTTCAACAAGGGTGCTGCAGTTGGATATAAGCCTGCCAGGATTACTTTTTTTGCCAATCTTCAAGAGCATATAAAATGCTCCTGGGGTGCAACAAGTGAGAGATTAATGCAAAAACTTTCTCTTGAAGCTTTTATAACTAAGATGGGATACTGTTTTGCAAGAATGAATACTGGTGTGGGGCCCTCCCAAGTTCTTTATAGTAGTTGGTAGCCATCCCCAGACTCACTAATGTGGCCTTGACAGGTAGGGATGGCTAACAGTCCTTCTCTGTCCACTGGTTTGATCACTATGTCATTATAGGATATTAGGGACTATATGGTTTTTTTTTTTCTCTGAAGGAGGGAGGTTGTGGTTGTCTTGGCTTTTGTTAAGACTTTCACTGTTAGCTTTCTGACTGAAGCATGTGTTGTAGTCCAATGTGTGGTTCCATCTACTGAGAGGTGTCCAAGAGTCTGCATAAGAATTTTTCCAATTCTCTACACATCAGTCTCATGTCAAATTGTCTCTCTGGGCAGAAGTTCATCTCTTTAGAGTACAAATATTTCTGAGTGCAGAAGTACTCTGTGTGTTATGACAGGTTAATAATGTGGTGCTGTCTTGATTCTCTCCGGTGTTGCTGGTAGGCCAGCTGTGAGGTGGTTCTTGTAAAAGCCGATTCCACTTTTTCTTTTCATGTCAGATGGCTGTCACTGAGATTTTCTGGTAGAAGGTTTAGACCTATTGCAGTGACAAAGTACATCTCCAGGGTTATATCTTTGAGTTTGGCAATATAAGGGACTATGTTCTGTTTAAATTGATTCCCTTTTTTGGAGTAGGTTAGGTGGAAGAAATGGTTTTCAGGTTTTTTAAGGGTCTCCTGCACAGGTATATAGCATAGTTGAAGGGCTAAAGATGGTAAATCTCTTAGGGATGATGTTATATTTCTTGCACAAACTTAGGAAGAAGGTGTCACTCTGTTGTCTGGGCTGTTTTTAATTCATGAAGCCTTGACACTCCAGCACCTGCCTTCAATTTTTACTTCTCTTCTGAGGCAGATCACCTAACAGGCAAAATTTTTATAACACCTACACTTTGACAGCAGTGTGTTCCAGTAGGGATGCTCCAGACTATGCTGCCCCCAACCTTCCCATCCTCCCCAGCCTTTGCTCTCACATGCATGCTCTACATCGGTGATTTTCAGCCTTTTTCCATTCGAATGCCCCTAAAAAATGTAGAATGCAGGTGTGGAACCCTCTGGAAATTTTGAATCAAGGTGCAGACCCCTTTGAATTGTAAGTATTGGTATTCACATACTTTTGATTGGTCTGGGAAAGATGACAATGATCAAAGGTTGAAAACTACTGCTCTACACTGAGAAGCACTCATTCTCACACATAGCATCTACTAAGATCCTGAGATAGCTAACTGCAAGACACTGTTCTCAGAGTGGTTTCACTGCCACATTTCTAGGTGTGAAGTGTGTGTGTAGGCATGGGTGATTAGGGCATGTTCAGAAACATCCATGCCAGGACATGCTGTTGCTGTAAACATGCCCTAAGTAACTCCAGCAGAAACAAGGCAGATACTCAACCATGTGCAGGATCAAATCTGATAACAGTCTCCAGGAGCAGGTCTTGCTTTGTTTGTAAAAGGGCATGTACATTTATGGCCCTCTACAAATGAATACTTATCTTAATAGTATCAGCAGCCTTTCTAGCACTTTAATGACATTTCCGGAAGTATCATCTCCTCGAGGCGCAAAATGAATGACAAGCAGTAAAAATATGATGAGGTACTGAGTAGGTGGGTGTTGTTGCTGGGCTGTCTTGTAAAATATTCAAAAGACCATTGCTAAACCTGTTATATCATTTCAGGAATTAAAAACTAAAATGCCTATAGCTATCCAAGTAGTTGAAAATTATGAAGAAAAGTAGCAGCAATATTTTTTTTCTGTAAACAACACACAGACTCTTATAGTAAAGTACTGCATATATTGGTTACATAATATTAGAAAACTGTCTTCAATTACAGGAAATGTGATGGAAAAGTCAAAAGAGGACAACAAAGTATTTAGTCATTTTGAATCCATGAGGTTAATATTACTCCATCAATAACTGATATTTCTGCCTGTTTTCTCCAATATTCTAGACACATAAATTATCTTAATCCCAAATGTCTAAATTACAAATGAGTAAAAAAAGATCTCCAGGCTCTTCTGTACCCTACCAAAATCAGCATGAAAAGTTCTATATACCACCATATATAGACATATGCACACACAGAATCATACAAAATTAGGATTGGAAGGGACCTTAGGAGGTCATCTAGTCCAACCTACTGATCAAAGCACAGTCATCCCCAACTAGATCATCACAGCCAAGGCTTTGTCTACTTGGGTCTTAAAAACCTCCAAGGATGGAGAGTCCACAACTCTCTGGGTAACCTGTTCCAGTGTTTTACTATCCTCCTAGTGAGAAAGTTTTTCCTAATACCTAACCTAAACTTCTGTTGCTGCAACTTGAGACCATTGCTCCTTGTTTGGTCATTCATCTGGCACCACTGAGAACAGTCTAGCTCCATCCTCTTTGGAATGCTGCTTCAGGGAGTTGAAGGTTGCTATTAAATTCCTGCTCAGTCTTCTCTTCTCCAGACTAGATAAGCCCAATTCTCTCACTCTCTCCTTATAAGTCACATGCCCCAGCCCCCTAATCACTTTTGTTGCCCTCCACGAGACTCTTTTCCAATTTGTCTATAACTTTTCTACACTGAGGCCCAAAACTGGACACAGTACTCCAGAGGTGGCATCACACGTTTTGAATAGAAGGGAATAATGACTTCCCTCAATCTGTCCCACAAAGTCTGTGTTATCCAATCACATCAGTTCCATGAATGTGCAAGGACTTCCAATCCATCCCATCTTCCAGGTCACTGATAAAGATATTGAACAAAACCATCCCCAGGACCGACTCCACTTGATGCCGACTGCCAACTAAACATCAAGCCATTGATTACTACCCTTTCAGCCCAATGATCCAGCCAGCTCACTTCAGCCTTTTCCACATAATTTATTAGCCTTGTCCACACCATATACCCACATATGCTTATACCCACAGTACCAACGTTAACAATTTAGAAATAGGAATATCTAATTTAATGAGGCAAAAGAGAAGTGCCAGTAGAATGATTTTTCACCCTTTGAATATAAACTAACCAGACCTTCTAGGAAGAATTATAGTTGGCTGGATTATTGGCTGTATGATTCTTAAGATAATCAACCAGCAAGCAATGCTGTCAAGACTATCCCCAATTATGACTCAATAGGCATTTTGGAAATCCTTCAATAGAAAATGGACTGCTTTATAAAAGTATTGTTTTCCTCTCAAATGTTGTGCCTCCAAGGACATCCCCATGAGCAGGCACATGTGTGCTTTGGGGACAACCAGCAGTGGCACATTTTTTGCTACTGCTAGTTGTCCCTGGGGAATGCTCCTGCACACATACTGTGGTGCATAGCAAACTATCCTGGGTGGGGTAGGGGGAACCAGCACCTGGGTTGGACCCAGCAGTGGTGGTCCAGTGAACAGAGCCTGGTTCACAGCCAGAGAATGGCTCTGACTGGCCAGTATTTGCTTTTGGGCAGTACATACTGCCAACATGTGCACCACACTGCTTTTTTCTGGCATGTGCTACAAATTAGCAGTGTGGCAAACACCTGCATGTGCAACCTGCATGGTTTGTGACACTGCAGATAGGTCTACGGCACTATAAACTCTACATATGCACTCATCTACCACCCTTGAAGTCGAACATGCTCCTCCTGTGGAGAGGCAACAGTAACAATTATTCTGGCTGTGTTAGAACTGGCACATTAATTTATACAACGTCTGGGATGCCATGCATACCTATGATATACAAGACAACAAGATCATATGGTAAAAGCAAGGAAATACTTTTTGAGGAGCTATAGTCATCTTTTGGCAGACAAGGTTCTTTGGGTAACTGTTGGGGGTCTGTTAGCAGTTTTTCCTTACTGTTGCTTTTCTTTGTATAATCTAGTTGTGTTCGAGACATGGGAACAGAAATTAGGGTGTGGATTCAGAATGAAAGATGTACCTTTGAAGAGGGATTTGAGGAAAAAGTGAATTCACAGGAAGGCAGGAGACTAGATTTGAAGAACAAAAGCTCTTGGAAAGTGAGAGAATATTATTCCCTGTCTATGAGGAATATGGTTGAATTGTTCTCTACACCATTTCCAAGAACAAAGTAGGAATAAAATACCAATATTTTGGTGTGGGTTTTCAAATATACCTATGGACACCTGTGATATACTACAAAAATGTTTTCAACCAATTAGATAATATTATATAATCTCACTGTAATATCTAATTTCTGAAGCAGATATCTCAGTTTTGTACCCAAAAATGTAACATTTCCTTTCAGGACATGTATAATATTACATATGTGAGCATAGTTATACCCAGGATTTGGACCAGATAAAACTGCAATAAGCAACAGGATTTTTAGGTCAGGTACAGACTTTTACTGGTGGTATAAGTGATCAGAAGTTTGGCACACACTGAATGATTTAAAAATGGCAGAACCCAGTCTAAGATTTGGCTCCCTTCTCCCCCTTTCTTCCCAAATGTGTGTTCTGTTCACTCCCGATCTAAATTATGCTGTTTACACATAACCACATAACTTAGATTCTGCCTCTGGCTTTTTGAATGTCTATACCTAGCCTTAGAGTTCATGGTCAAGCCGCTTAACACATTATATCTCAACACAGAGTCAGAAGCCATCTGATAATGAATTCATTGCCAATTCTCTATTGTCGTTTAGACAGTTCTTACATGTTTCATTAATGAAAAGTATTTCTTTTGAAAGTACTCTTGGCACAGCATCAGCACGAACATTTCTCTTGCTGAAATACCTCATCTTTCCCCTCAAGTAGGAACCGAGCTTCTTTACATGTTTTTCTCTGAGCTGGGCACTGACATACAAAGATTTTACTGCAGATCAAGAGATCTCAAGCAGCAGGTCACTGGAGAATATTAAAATAATAAGCAAATTCACATTTCTAAGGCAATTCTATCAATTTATTAGCAATGCTAGCTCCTGTTCCTCAGTAGGGGAGGTAATAATGAAGCTTTGCTAAAGGGCGATGAAGTAGCTTTTTATGCAAGGCTTTTTCTTCACTTGTGATAAAGTCATTAAAGCAGTGCTGCGTCTTCTGGAGACCTCATACAATACTCTGAATTCAATCTCCCAGTCAAAAATTAAGGACAGTAAGTAGTTCACTGGATGAATAAGCATCTAATTTTGCTAATGCCAAAAATTATAAAATTACATTAAATTAACAGAGATGCTCAAAGCAGAACTGCTGAATAATATTTCAAAGCAAACAGAAATCCATTTCCCTTACAACTACCTCTTTGTTCCATATTTGCCTAGTGATCTCATAGGACTCATTTTTATTGAAGTATTAGCTTATGCCCAACTTGAATTGTCCTTAGTCCAGATCCCACTTACACACAGAGAAACCTTTAGCTTGAGTAAATGGTGCCTTAAACTCCTGCTAATCAGGACATATCTTCATTGCAAGGTAAGCCTGGGCAACATAGAAAATACTGTAACCCAGGCTTCAGGAAGCTTTAAACCTGATCTGCTGTGTAATTTCCATTGCAAATGGCAAAATTCGATATCTTCCATGTTTCAGAGGTGTAGGTTGTAACTGCATTGGTCTAAGGATATAGGCAGACAAGGCTCTTTGGGTAACTATTTGAGTTGGTCTAATACAAGACATTGGATTTACCCAAAGAACCATGTCTGCCTTAAACGTGAACTAGCACACAGAGCTACGGTATGACCTTGAGCTCAGTGTTCATTTCAGCCTGAGCTGATGAGCTGCCTACTTTGCAGTGAGAGGGCATGTTAATCAGTACCATTTGTGTTCTATTCTTGTCCCACAATTCCACTCTCTTGTTTAACTCCTCCCTTTTTCTGCTCCACATTTTAATCCCCAAACTGTCTATTCTATATTGCAGACCACCCACAGCATACAAAATGATATGATGTCCAAGAATCATTTTTCAGAGATACCTACTCCAGATGTGAATTGCCATGGCACCACAATGCTATGCCAGAGGTGCAAGAACCAGAGAGCACAAAAAAGCCCTGAGATGCTTGGCTGCAAAAGATGCACAGAGATTTTTCTACAGGTGGACAGACTCCTGTAGTCTGCCAAGCAAATGATGGAAACAAGAAACTGTTTGCAGACATCACCTATGACTCCACTATTACAAAGCAAGAAAGAGAGTTCCAGTGCAAACAGCAACAGTAGCTTACAAAGGACGGGGTGGCAGATTAGCACAGTGGCCAACAAAGAGCAAAAAATGCCAGCTGTGGTGGCTTTCTCATTTTCTCCACCAGAATACCACAGCCTGAAATAACGTACAGATCTAGATGGGGATTACACCTCTCAAGTACATGGAAGAAGGCATATACATTGCATAGAATGTGTACAGTCAAATGTACCTCATTTTACTTCAGTCGTGTATAGCATAGGTAGAAGAAGAACAAGTTTAATTTTGAGGCCCAGTTCATCAAATTATAGAGCAAGTGTTGTTGCTCTTGTTGATCTTGTGGTACTGAGAGGGATCTTTGTTGTGTCTGACTTGTTATTTCCCAATTATTATTTAAATTCTTGCAATATTATTTACATTGTGGTTGCACTGCTAACTGTGATATTTTCTGCTGCCCAGTCAATGCCTCAGTGTTACTGATTTGTAAACTACAGGGACATATGAAAAAGATTTTTTCAGAAAATGCCAGATTAAATATGTCTGCCTGACCACTAAACAGAAAACAATTATCCAGTATTTCAGATGATCTATATACAGTATTCTAATAAGGTAACCAAATTATCCAGCATGCTAAATTCCCCCTACCAACATTTTACAGTTAACTTCATTATGATAAATACCCCCAAAAGAATCAAGGCTGTGGTCACATAATTTATTTTGCTTGTGGTTTTGGAGTCAGATCAAATTATCAGAAGTCATCTTCCTGGTGGCCTGTTCCTTACACCTAAGCCAGCACCCAAGCACTCATTCCTGGGAAAAAATTCTCTACCTTTTCTTGGAAATGTTAAACATGTGGCAAGAATATGAATGACACTGGAACCATTGGTATACATAGTAGATTTCAGGCAGGTCTATCTTGCCATCAGTAAACCAAATGCACTTTGTACTACCATAGTTCAATTCCTCAGCATATAACTAATCCTTTTGCCAGGTACTCTCATGTCAGTAAACAGCTCTGTGAAGGAAGGGTATATAAACTAGCTTGGATCAGCCCAGATAATAGCAGGCAGGCTCCTTGGTGATAACTACAGTATTGAAAAGGAATTACAAATACCAGAATTAAAAAAATGCTGGATCTCTGGAATGCCTTGGCATCTTGTCTCCTGCCAGAGAGGCCCATATTGGTATTCATGAATCTCCCTCTATGGCTGACCAAGGTTTACATAATGAGCAAGCAGTATCCTTTCCGGTTGATGTAGTCATGTGCTCTACCCAAGGAAACAGATTATGGGTAAATATGTGCCATCAGCAGCGTTAGCCCTAACGCGAACCTATTTGTTGAAGCCCCTATTTATGTCATGATGTTGCCAATCGTCACTACCTGGGTAGTTACTAATCTTCATT
This sequence comes from Crocodylus siamensis, assembly GCF_052110815.1. Taxonomy (NCBI): domain Eukaryota; kingdom Metazoa; phylum Chordata; order Crocodylia; family Crocodylidae; genus Crocodylus; species Crocodylus siamensis. The sequence continues at coordinate 342,236,777 of NC_143395.1, read as the reverse complement.
TACCTCAGTATATCTCTGGGATAACTGCCTTGTGAACCTCCACAGCGTTGATAGTTGAATTGCCAGTGCCAAACTGATTACCAGGGTTCCTGGTTTTCTCTGATTAAAAAAAATCCCTAATTTTTGGATTTAAAAAAGTAACCCCAAACGCACATTTTTTCCATGATTTAAATGAAACACCACTAATATGTAGATATATATCTAGTAGTATTTCATTTTAATCGTGGAAAAATATGGATTTGGGGTTACCTTTTTTAATCTGAAAATTGCGGATTTTTAATCAGAGAAAACCAGAATCCCTGCTTATTAGCCACTCACCTGAACCAGTCAAGGGATCCAGAGGAGGGTGTCCGGGAGTTGCCCAGACTAGGAGGCTCTGGGAAGCCTCTTTGCCCCAGGTGCAGGGGGTGGAGCGAACGCTTAACCGATACAGGTACCCGGACGATGCGGCACGCTTAAAAGACAGACCGGGATCCGACCCGGCACAGGGAGCTGGGGGACTGGAAGTGCTGGGGCAGACGCCAGCTGCCGGCAAAGGAGTGGAGGGGTGGATGCACACCACCCAGCGTGGAGCCAGGACATTCTGGAGCAGCAGTAAGGCGACGCGGGGACGCACGGCGAGGAGGCTGGGATCTGGCGGTGAGTCGGGTGACTGAGGCATGCAGGAGCCACAGGATCCGGCAGGTGAAGGCAGAGCAGAACCCTAGTGCCTGCCGAGGCGTATGGACTCCAGGCGGCGGCCCCGCTATATGAAAGCAGAGGAGGGGCGCGGGACCCTTCCCTTGGAGAGGCTCCAGGAATAGGAGCAGACCAGGTGGAGGAGACGGGCAGAACTTCATATACAGAGGCCAAAAGTGTCAGGGACACCATTCCTCAACACTTCTGGTGACGTGGGATTGATATTGACTGAAAGAGCAACAAGGACGTTCACCCGGAGGCACGGGCGAGGGTGTAGGGGTGGAGGAGCCCTCAATTAGCTCACGGACCACCAGTCTCCTCGGCGCGCGCAGATTGAGAGAGAGAAGGGACTGGTTATAAAAAGAATGGACACTTGGACAGAACAGCAAGACGAGCGATAGGCTCATTCACAGAGGGCAACAAAAATTATTACAGACCTGAAAAAACTGACTTATGAGGAAAGGCTGAAAATACACGGACAATGGAAATCAACCTTTTTGGCAGGCATACCAGAAATCAGCCTCACACCCTCCCCGAGTGCCACGTCTGCTGCTCTGTTTTCTGCCCCTACCTGTCCCCTTCCCAATATGCCACATGCCACACACACAGGTTGTCCATGCCACTTGTGGCACACATGCTGCAGGTGGGCCACCTCTGGAATTGGATTATTAAATTTGGAGAAGAAATTTAGGGGAGGAGATTTGATAAAAGTATCCAAATACCAGAAGGGGAATTTTAAAGAGGATAGAGATAGACCATTCTCTATGGCCATAAAGGGAGAGAACTAGGAACAAGGTCCTCAAACTGCAGCAGAGGAAATTTAGGTTAGACATTAGGAAGAGTTTTCACAGTTTACTGCTTGTGGATTTCCCATCTCTGGAAACTTTTAAGAGCAGGTTAGACAGACCCTTGACTGGGATGATTTTGTCAGGGATGATCCTCCCTTGAGCAAGGGACTGGATTAGATGACTGCACTGAATCCCTTCCAGCCTTGCTTTCCTATGATACTGCGATCTGCATGTCCTGGCATTTAAGGGATAGCACGTGTTCCTCGCACCCCTCCAGGGAGGTATCCTTTTATCACACATGATTCCAATCATGTTATAGCCTGGAAATATCATCCTAAGTGCTCCAGGCTTGCACACAGCCTGCATGATCTCCTCATCAAGACCTCAGGGTGGCAAGCTACTGCCCATATGCCCTAAAACATGTAGCTTACTCTACATCTTTGATTTTCTGCTTTCATTAAATGTGGAATACATCAACCTATGTATTCTTCCAGCAGTTAGCTTTACTGAATTTCTCTGAATTGGTAAATTAAGCACTTCCACAAAGGAGCTCTGGAAAAATCAGCAAGTCCTCCCAAAATACAGTGTGAGTAAATTCATTCAGTTTAACAAACGAGTAAGAGTGAGGGGACATACTGCTACAAACTCAGACCAGCATGCAAGTTACTGCAGCACCATTGTGGATGACACAAGTGTGGTTATGTAATAGGGTTTTTCCACATGTGTTAAACCAGTACATGCTAATTTTGCAGTAAAGGCATGTAATCTAAGAGAGCAGGCAAGGTTAAATTAAGAGAAGTTATTTTAGGAACACATAATCTGAACTGCTGTCATGACAAACTCAAACATAAAGACCTACTTCCAACAGCGAAATTATGTCCAGCTATGACGAGTGACTACTAGAATTGTGTGCATACTTCTTCCAACTCTTAGACTGAAGCAAACAATTACTACATCACTATAATGTTTGTTATACTTACAGTCACATATTGAAGTGATTTTGAGACAATTATTTTACTCTGGTCATCTGTACTATTGATGCAGCAGTTACAAGAGGGACAACATTTCATATTTTTGTTGTGCGAGTCTAAGGCAAGCAATATCTTGACCAGAAAGAATGAAAGACAATCATCAGACACCATTCTTTCATTTAAGGGCCCATTCAAAATCTAAAATACACATCCCTGGCTAGATGTGAAGCCCCATGCTCAAAATAAAAACGCAAATCAATGTAGAAGATGTTACTAATTGTATTTTCAACTTCCTTTAAAACCCTCTTTTCCTGCCCCGTCAAGTCCCCCAATTCCTTCAGTTTCCACACTCACCCATAGCTTACATTTGTACCAAAATTCACCTCCGTTTTCCAGCAGTTTTAACTTCAGATACGTATCCCCATGCACTTGTTTGCACTACTTCATCTCCTCAGCAACCAAGAATTGTTTCTTATACTCAGATTTGTAGTGTCTGGTCTGGTTTTAAAAATCCTAAGTGATGGACCTTCCATCATTCTCTTTAGGAAGGTCCAAATGTTATCTTAGTTTGTGAACTCCTTGGGCTGCAGACCATGCCTTATATACTTGTACAGGTCTAACACAATGGTGGCTTTATCCCATCAGGCCCTCTGGGATCTATTGCAACAGAAACAGCTAAGTATCTCACAATTTAACTTAGGGGCCAGCAACCTATGACACACAGGTCAAACCCAATGCACAGAGCCATTGGATCTAGCCTGTAGATACAGGGCTTCGGTGGAAGGAGCTTCCTCATGCCATGGTAGCGAAAAGCGGTAGTGGCAGTGGTGGCAGCTGCGGCCTAACGCCTGTCTGCCTATCTTCTCATCCACCTCTGACCTAAACTGGGTTATTCCAGTATACAGCTGGAAGGGGTTACTGATGATTCATGATGTAACAGATCCATCTCAATATATTTGTCATACTATCTGGACTAAATCATCTTTTTTTTCATTTTTACTCCATTGGTACTAATTATGACAGGTAGCACCTGAAATAATTCCATACATTCTCTTTGGCAAGCACATCCTTCAAATATTTGTAGCCTATTATGTCCATATGTCATGTCTACCTACCAGAAGTAGTCCCAAGAGACTTACTAAACCCCTTGTTCAGCCATCTTTCTTCAGGTTAAGCTTTTTTCTGGAAAACTGCCATCCTAATGGCCACCGCTGCTGTTACAGATCTGGAAAATTCATGGCCTACTTATTGATTGTCTCTTAATGAAGAGTCATAAAGGAGATGCATACATTTGAGCAGACACTACTTTCTTGTCCCAATTAGTACTGAAGCACACAAATGTCCAAACTAAACTGAGTTCTTTGTCCAAAGCCTCAAATCACTGGAATGAGAGAGATGACATCATTTCTGGTTATACAGAAATCCATAAAATATTATTAAAAAGAAGTAAGGAAATTAGAAAATTAAATAAATTGTTCATTTCCTTCCAGCTTCAAAGACCACGAATAGGTCTCCCAGTCACATTTCAGTAAAAGTTGGAAATGTTTTTTTATTAAAAATGTACGTGGTACACATCACAGGTATTTGCTCTCCCCTATTAAAACACATGCTACTATATGCTTGCTTTCCGAGTAGTATTAAGAAAATGTTGAGCATTTTGTGAGCATTTTGGCAAACATCCAGAAGATAGTAAAAATTACCACTTATGGGTCTGTCTTTTTGCCACTATGGTTTATAAAATAGTGCTGTTTTTCTTACCCTCTTACCTTTTATACTGTTACACTGATGTATCCACCTATCTCCACTAAGGGTACTCTTGTACCACCTCCAGGGGTGAATGTGATTTCCTTTAAACAGTTTTCCTCTTAGAAAAAAAATGGAACCATTGTTCTCCAACTTCCCAATTTTCAAATCAGACTTCCCCCAAAAGCTCAATTCACTCTCCCCAATATTATTAAAATTTAAGTAAAGCCACTGGAAGAACAACTATATAAGTTATAATGCTAGCTACATCTAGCTAATGTCCTCCACTTACCGAGGGAAGTTAACTTCAAAACATGACGTTGAGCTGAAACATTTGTATCCTGTTGGTCTCAGTGGAATTGGATGTCCACATATTAAAACTATACTATAAAGTAGTACGCCGTTCTATCACCAGCTCCATCACAGACAGCATCTCCATCAAACACAGATTTTGCCATGTTTATCTATACCTCCATGACTTAGTTATGGCAGTGTATATCCAGAAATGGAGCAGTACATCCATAAAACTCCTGAAAATTCAGCATCTCATCTACTTAGACACACTGGTTGTTGCAGAAGCATCACTCTGGCACTTACTACCCACTCAATCAAAATCCAGGTCAAGGTGTCTCTTCTGATATTCAAAGAACTCCATGAGTTCAGCACTAACTATAGGAAAGTTGTCCTCTAGAATGATTATCTACATTCCCACTGGAACAATACTTCATTTTTAAATTAATACAGAATGGAGTAGGCTAAGTGAATGGATCCAATATTCTCACCATAGGATAGTTGAGATCACCTCCAAAATTCTGGCATATTACATCTAAGTAACGATCCATATTCTTCCAGAAAATTTCTTTAGAGACCAGATTGTTCCACAATCCCAAAAGAAGAAACTGGCAATTCATAGTTTCCCAGAGAACTAGCTTCAAGATGACAACAAAGGAAAAAGGCACACCATGTTCTGGATAAGCTGGCCACCAGAAAATAAAGCCAAAATTACCAATACAATGAAGAGGAAGAGAAAATTGTCTGGAAATGTCTACTTACCCCTTGTTCAGATTCCAACAGTTCTGTTTTGACTCTGACAGACGGCATCCCATCAAGCATAAGCATTCTGTTTTCAAAGGCGCTGATGTCCTAAGAACAAAAAGTGAGAGGCCAAGGATCAACACAAAATGAATAGATAAAATCACATTTGATTCAATTCACTTATAACAACACAGATGCAGTGCAGGTGTATTAGTTTTTGCTTCAAGTTAATTTAGAGAGGATACTAAACTTCAATTTACCAACACGCTAAATCTGAACCCTCATTTCTTAAAGAAAAAGCTGAGCAGTTATTATCAGGATATATCTGCTATTAACTTACAGTTTCTTATTTGAAACAGATTTTATAATAAGTATTAATATGCATGTGTGCACACATATATACACATAGTTCTTCCTAGTTACTATTTACAGGTTTAGAATTGAAGACAAACTGTGTAAAGTGCAGTGTTTTATTTGCAGGTCTATCATATTCAGGTACTTTTTCTTAAAATTTCAACCAACAATTTTATTTCTATTTTATAATGTTAACACAATAGAACAAGCCACACCTGAGACAGAGAGTAAAAGAGAATACTGACAGAGGGCCTGTGTGTCTTTGTTGTTCAGCCTTCTCAGGCTATAGATCATTCAGGAATTCAGAAAGCAAACTTTTTCACTTCAAATTTCCTTCCTTCCACATTCTACTTAATCAGCAGCAAAAATAAATATAAATAATCCAATTACCCATTCACAACAGTTACAGCGGTCAAATCAGAAATCTAACACACATAATAATAACCCCATGCGTGGCCATCCTTATTCCTAATGTGTTTCCGGTTTAGCCTAGTTCATTGGATTAAGCCAGTGGTGCCCAAGCTTTTGGCCCTGCATGTCAGATGAGTGGGGTAGGACCAATCCACAGGCCAGATAAAGCCCCACGCATCAGAATCAGGCCCTGGGACTGGCACTGCCCCCTCCCAGGGGCTTGGTGCTGTCCTTCCCCAACCCCATGCACTTGGGATTGGGCCCTGGAAGTCCAGCACCTTCTCCTCCCAGGCTCTCACACCAGGATTAGGTCCTGGAGCCCAGCACCACCCCTGTCCAGCCCTGCACCCTGGGATTGGGCGACCAATCTAGCACATAGGTCCTGCACTACTCATGCATTGGGACATTTGGCAGTAGGGGAGCAGTGGCCAGATGACATTGCCTTGTGGGCTGGATGTGACCTGTGGACCAGAGTTTGAGTACCCCTGGATTATGCTAAACCAGTGATTTTCAACCAGAGTGCCTGGCAAGATAAGCAAAATAGGAACAGGCTCCAGTGAGGAGATAAGTACAGGCTCTTCTCTTCCAGTCACTCCTCTTCCCTCTACTGACTGGCTTTTCTCTGCTGGCTGCTCCTCCTCCCTCCCTGCCCCTCTTCAAACAAGTAAGCACTATAATACATAAATTATTCTTTTTAAATGGGATGTTGATCAGTTCACAAAGTTGGGATGAGAAGTAGAGAATCTCGAGTCTAAAAGGGCTGAGAACCACTAAGGTAAACCAAACTCTCATTGCAGAATAAGAGTGTCTATGCTGAGTTATTCAGAACCGGCTATTATGCTTTAAATTCAAGCCCTACCTTACCTATACCTTTACCATATCATGTTGGGTCTGTATTATTCACTATGACCCAAATTTCAATCTTACATGTTGTCAAGTTAGTGTTTATGTATACGGATATTTATAAATAATTCCACATAGAGAGAAGCTGCAGAAGTTCATGTACACTTGAGCAACTGTATTCCCCAAAGTCTTGCTTTTCATGCTGCCTATAACAACGAAGGGTGGAGTTGCTACTGGAGTGGTGAGCAAGAAACACCAGGAGAAAGCTATTAGGTCATTTTAAATTGGGAATATAGAAATGGAAAGGGCCACTTGCATCAAATCCAGTTCTGTGCTACAGTGGAACATGTGTTTTACAAACTTACCAAGCTCCATCATAAAACTTTTCTTTTTAAGCACTTTACTCTTGTTGGAAAGCTGTACCAGAACTAGAACCTCATTCTACCAGCAGTAGCAAGCCACCTAATTTCCAGGGTAAGTTTATTTATGGCCCATTTAGATCCATCTGTTCTTGTGCCAACATAGTATTTCTCTCCTTCTGATGTATTCACAGAGAGCAACTGCATCCCCTTTCAGCTTTCATGTTTTGACTAAATCAGCCAAAGTCTTAGTCTCAGTCTCCTCTTGTAAAATGGGCCCTCCATTCCACTGATCACCCTTCTCTGACCCACTCCAAGTTGCATTCACCTTTCTTAAGCAAGAACACTTTGCAATTATCTATTACTTTCCATAAGGATATTTCAACTGTTATTACAAATAATGGCTGCATTGCTTGTTGAAAGCATAGTCCCAAAGCAAAGCTGTGTACAAACCTGTCTCAATGACTGGGTCCACACAAGCAGGGGTATGCCTTGACAACAGCACAAATTTGTGCTGCTACTTTGTGCTCCGGTGCACATCCCCGCCCCTGGGCTTTTTCATAGATTCATAGAGTCAGAAGGAACATAAGTGGGCCATCTAGTCCGACCCCCTGCCCCTGGCAGGCAAGAAAAGGGTCATCAAACCTGGGGTAATGTGATCCCAGCCAGGTGCCTGTCCAGTCTCCTTTTGAAGACCCCCAAAAATGGAGCGAGCACCACGTTCCAAATTCTGGCAACCCTGACCATGAAGAACTTTCTCCTAATGTCCAGCCTAAACCTTTTCTCTAGTAGCTTATGGCCATTGTTCCTTGTCAGTCCAGGGGGTGCTCTGGTGAACAGATCGTCGCCTAATTCATGTTGCTCTCCCCTTATGAATTTGTAGGCCGCCACAAGGTCCCCTCTCAGCCTTCTCTTGGAGAAGTGGAAGAGGTTAAGGTCCCTTAGCCGTTCCTTGTAGGTCCTTCCTTGCAGGCCTCTAATCAGGTGAGTGGCTCTTCTTTGGACCCTCTCCAGGGTGTCCACATCCCGCTTGAACTGCAGCATCCAGAACTGGACACGGTACTCCAGCTGCCATCTAATCAGTACTGCACGGGGGGGGGGAATCACTTCCCTGGACCCGTTTGTGAAGCAGCTATGGATGCACGACAAGGTGCAATTGGCTCTGCCAACTGCTTCATCACATTGGTGACTCATGTTCATCCTGGAGTCAACAGTGAGTCCAAGATCTCTTTCTGCCTCAGTAGTGTTGAAAACATCACCCCCCAGCCTGTAGGTATGATGGTAGTTCTTCCTCCCTAGATGCAACACCTTCCACTTGTCCCACTGCTCCACCTGCTGCATGTGGGGGGGGAGATGGCTGGGCCACAGGGTGCCTCCGTATGGACTAACCATCCCCTGCACTGAAGCACCCTATGCCCTGGCCAGCCAGGGAGCAGCATGTGGAGATGGGGCTGCCTGCCCCTCTGTCTCTGAGTGCCACAGAGCCCCTGCACTGAGGCACCCTACACCCTAGCCAGCCTCTCCCAACCTGGCTGAGGGGCAGTGTGCCTTGAGATGGGCTGCCTGCTCCCCTGTCTTGGGGCATCCTGCACCCACCAACCATGAACTGGCCAGCTAGGGTGCAGGGTGCCTCAGCATGGCAGCTCCAGAGCGTGCAGAGGTGGGAGAGCATCCCATGCTCCCCATCCCTGCATTTCATAGATTTCATAGGCATTTGGGCTGGAAGGGACCTCGGAAGATCATCAAGTCCAGCCCCCTGCCCAAAGGGCAAGAAGTCAGCTGGGGTCATAGGATCCCAGCAAGATAAGCGTCCAATTTGCTCTTGAAGGTGTTCAGCGTAGGTGCTTGAACCACCTCCGATGGCAGGCTGTTCCAGACCTTGGGGGCTCGGACAGTAAAGAAATTCTTCCTTATGTCCAGCCTGAAACGGCCTTGTAGTAGTTTATGACTGTTCAACCTCATCATGCCTTGGGGCGCTCAGGTGAACAAACGTAAGTTTTGGGAGTTCAGAAGTGTGAAAAGTGGTGCAAACTTCAGTATTGTGTCTTTCTGGGAAAAGACTACTTCGGAAAAGGACAGCAAATTTAAATTACATGGTAAAATTTTGGAAGAAATGCCCCAGAATCTCAGTTTTCAGAGATTGACAATCATAGTAATCTGGGTTTAAAATTGTTTTTCTCCCCCATTGCTGTGTGAATAACCCACAGTGAAAGATGGAAACAAATGTATAATCTATTTCACCAAGGTGCTGGTTTCAGGCAGACTAGTGATTCCCTTCTGATTCCCACTGCTCTGCATGTAGCAGCTTGAGGGAAAATGGTTCTATCTAGAGAAGGAAAAAACGTGTAGTCGACTACACAACACACACCAAAGTTACAAAACTGGAGATTGTTTTGTCTATTTTTTCCATTTATTTATACTAATCTTAGATACTGCCTGGAAAACAAAACCAGCAAGTTATAAAATTTCAAACAAAATATCTAATTTTTTGGCGGACTGTTTCCCTTTAAATGTTTAAAAATGTAAGTTGAGTTGTTCAGCTGTTCTGTTGTCTGGTATGTTCCCATAGTGCTACAAGCTTAAATACCCTTAATAGAAGGAATCTGTTTTGAATACCTTGATATTTATTAAGAGTCTTGGGGGGGATACTTGGATGTCGGAACATAGCTCAGAGAAATTGTTCCAGACTTAAAATGCCTCTTCCCAGCAAGGGTGGTGAATTGTTTACTTATCAGGGATAGATCCTATGTCCTAAGGCGTCACTTAACTTCAGTGGTTTGGATGTGGTTTAGGGTGGAGCAGGAACAGCATCCAGCCTGGCATACCAAACCTTGGATAGTTTTTATTCTACTAACAAGTAAGTCCCTTCTCTTTCGTGATTTATAAGAAGCACAGTGGAGTTTTACAGCAAGATCAGGACTATGCCATAATAAAGGATCCCTTAGGCTGTTTAGTCTGTAGACAAAGAAGGATGAACTGATATTGCTTCATATCCCTGAGGAGGTCTTACCCAAATGTAAAAGGCAAGAGACTGTCTTGCACAGGAGGCTCAAGCAGAAGGGGGGGAGACAAAGAACGATTCAGGAAAGGCAGGTTTAATGAACTGTTAGAATCTGATTAGAGGCTAATGTCCCTTTTAGTGCTTTGTACCAATTTACAGCTGATATACTCTAACCATTTTTCCCACTGGCTGTGATAAACTCATTAGTCTTAAAAATGCAAGCTAACCAGAGTCTTTGAAATTTAAAACTGATAAATCACGGAAACCTGACTTGTTCATGTACCATTTAGCACATTTACATTTAACTACATTTTCATGGGTGTCCCTTCCTTCCCCCCCCACACACACACTTTGTTGTCTAAAATCATATTTATTAAAAGAGTAGTTCTGCCTTTTAAGTTCTGGTCTGAAGAATTAATACAGTGAACAGTTCTAGCTACTGGATCATGTATAATTTGGACTGGAAATGATCACAAAAGCAAGATCCCAAATCATTCAACCCACTTGTTTCACTCGTAACTTATTGGATAATGTTAGACTTGACTGAAACCATGAAGCTCACCTGTTTCTGCCTGAACAGATCCAGTCTGCAAGCTACAGGTAAACAGAACAACAAAGACTCCCTATGCCTGAAAAAGGGTGATTGCACCTGAAAGCTTGCAAGGAACTTTTTTCCAACTACTCAGTTGGTCTAATAAACGATATCACGTCTACCCAAAGAACCTGGCCTGCCTATGTCCTTAGACTAACACTGCTACAACCAAAAACCCAAGAAAAGATAAAACATTTGGCCCAGTGTTCGTGCAGACAGCTGATCTGTCAAACCTATGGTCTTCTGCTGTAACCAGCATTTGCACTCCAGAATGCTCAGAACCATTCAGCAAATGCTTGCTAAGGTTTGAATACAGTCTGTAATCAAAAATGGGCTTATTCACCCTCACAGAGGTAGAGGATGTAAACTGTATTCCCTCTTGTATCTCTTTGGTCAGCCACGCCAGATGAAGCATTCACACCTGACTGGGGCCAGGCTCATTGACTGCCCCTATGTGCAGGAAGCAGCTTTAATTTATTATGCTCAGGGAAGGAGCAGCCACACTAACAAGGTCTGCCAAAATGATACATTGGGTCAGTGCATTTTTCAACCTATGTTTCCTGACTTTGCCCCACTTACTTTGTGTGATATGTGAGCAAACCTTTAGCCTCCCCAGGACAGCACAAGTTGAAGGTGACCAGAACTGATGTAACATTCCTCCTTTCTCCCCCAGTTTGTCAGGTATACTCAGATCATTGATATAGCTAAAAATGTAGCAACTAAATAGACCTAAACAGAAGCCCTAATCAAACCTAAGTCTGCATGACCTTAATCAAAACATCTCCTCTCCAGAATCTATAAAACCAAATGATCCTAGAGATAAACATGTATTTCTCCATGCTATCAATCCAAGCCTCCCAATGTTCATTTTGATGCTCACTGGGTGCATCTACATGTGCAATTAGCATGTAGTAATAAACTCCAGCACAATTCATACTGGAGTTTGTTCTGCGGCATAGCATTTACACATGCACCTGGGACCTGAGCATATTGTGCCAGGGTGGAGCAGGCCCAGCTGTCAGGAGGTCCCAGGCATCAGCCCGCCAGCCCAAAGCTGCTCAACTCCAGCTCAGCGTGCTACAGAGGGGCTGGCTGGGGCATGAGGGTGCTACAGTGTAGGGCCAACTAGCAGGCAGCCCCATACTGTAGCACCCTCATGCCCTAGCCACCTCTGGTCACTGTCTACATGTGTATTTTGGTGTGCTAAAAAAATCACCATAGAATAGTACTTGTCCCAGACAGTACTATCCTAGAATAGAGTTAATTAATTTACTCCGCCCTAATAGGGACACATGTACAGATGGGGACACTTTACAGTGGAGCTAATTAGTCAGTTCCACAATATAGTGCATGTTTAGATGCGCACACTGTGTTGAAAGCACAAAACACACCCAGACTTGCATACTGAACTGCCTCTTTCATTTATGAAGGAGCAGCAAACTCAATTGTTAAGGCTGCAAAAGCATTATCATTTGACATGCATCTTTTGAACTGTCTTCTTATGTGCAAAACTCACTTTCTGAAGCATTCCTCCCCTATTCAGTTTAATATGCTTGGTTTCTGCCTGGAGGTGACTTTTTGTTGGAAGTTTGATCAAATCTTGTTTAACCATTTTTTTAATATTAAAAGAAGAGGAAAATGTTTTTCCCATGAATAAAAAAAAAATTCAACATCTCGTGATTACATTTTGAACAACTTTATGGTAATTTTTGGCTTCCTTAATAAGTAAAGAGGACATGGTAATGACACAGACCAGCATCTTAATGAAGCAAGGCTTCTGACCTATGCATCGTAGGCATAAACTAAAACAGAAAAAAAATAAAAATGATTTTTATAACCGGTTTGTACAAAATTATTACATATGGTGCACAAAAGAGAATTAAATCACTACTATTTGGTTAGCACCAGTGTGGTGGAGCTATCAGATATTCTACCCCCAAAAAAACAGTGAGATCATAGGCACATGGGCCAGACCTCTGTGCCTGCATGTGTATTACAGGTAGCCATGGTAGAGAGATGACACAGGTATGTAAACTGCCATCCAGTGAATACGAACACACCAAAGACCTCCCTGAAATTCCCAATTACTGTGATTATTTAAAAAAAGAGAATCTCAGTTGTGCCTGAAGAGCTGAATGTTAAAGTGGGAAAAGGAAGGCCCTAAGGACCAATCTGAGATTCTCTGAAAGCCTCCTATGAAGTACGTTTTCCACCATGCTCTGTGCCTTGTGATGGAAATCAGGTACAATGCTCTCAGATATCTGCAAGGCTGCCAGAACCTCAAAAACAATTCCCTCGAGGTATGCTAGGATGCAGCTTTACAGGGTGTTAGCTACTTTACAGTAACTGTGCTATGTACAGACTCTTACCTGTATCTGTTGCAAATGCAAATCATAGAATAGTAGGGCTGGAAGGGATCTCTGGAAGTCTAGTCCAATTCTCTATCTAAAGCTGGACCATCCGAAATAGCCCATACAAATCCTTGTCTAATCTATTACTAAAACTATACAGTCAACCCTACCTATGCTACCATTAGGTGTGGGATCCTACCATAAGGAGTAGCATCCTAACATGCCACAGGATAAAGCAGGGGGTACAACAGTGTCTGTGTCCTGCTGCTGAAAGGGTTTTTAAAATACAGTTAAGAAATCCGAGGAAGAGGGCCATGCTCCCTGCTAAAGAGGCAGGCAAAACTCCCACAGTCCATACCTATCTGACCATGGGGTAAAACTTCTTTTGACCCCAAATATGACAATCTATCTAACCCTGAGTAGAGGGGCAAGACCTTCTAAGCAGGAACCTCTGTTCTAGTCAAAGCATTGGCGTGCCCCAGTCAAAATCCCCAGCATTGGCTTCAACCAACACCCAATGTTGCTGAAGAAGGAAATTTTAAAAAGTGTAGCAAGGGGGGAGAAGGGGAAGGGAAACCCCTTCCCAGCCCCATGCAGCAACCAGCAAAGCCCAAAAGCATGGGCAATATAGAGTAGAGCACAGGCATGGCTACTCCTAGATCATCCCTGACCAATGCTTATCCAATCTCTACTTGGACACCTCCGATGATGGAGAGTCTACAACTTACCTAGGTGGTAGTCTACGCCACTGCCTCATTGGTCTAGCACTACTCATTCTAAAAGTTCTAACTGGATACATTGAAGGCGTACCTCAGGAAAACAGACACTGGTGTCAAGAGCTGGGAGGAGCTGGCTGCTAACTGACTCCAATGGCGCTGCAATTTCAACCAACCAGCTGCCCCACTTCAAGTTAAACTGTCTTGCCCTTGAATTAGAGAGGAGACGGTGAAGGAAGAAAAAAGGGAAAACCCAGCCTATAGCCCGGTCTCCCCTGCAGAAAGACCAGAAACTTCTGCAGATGGATCTGTGGCTTGAACTCTTAAGTGACCTCAAGTTCCATCAGTGAGCTGTGGCAGAGATCACTGAATCACAGGATTGTCAACAATCAAGTTCTAACAATGAAGAGCTTTTTTCTGATACCCAATCTGGGAAAAGTTTCTTTGCAGTAAGGTAGATTTCATTTCCTTGCTAAGTGTTCACCGTTTGCAGCACCCCTACTAGTGTGTTCATGCTGCTCTCTAATGAACTTCATTTGATCTCCTGCAACGATCAAGTGCTTTGTGAGTTATTTAACAAGTAACTTGTTAGACTTCTAATCTTGAAGAACTTTGATACTTCCAAAACCTCCTGAAGCTTTTACCATTGTCTTCATTTTGGTAGCACGATCAAATATTTTCATAATGAGCTGAATGACTTCAAGTAATTAAATAATTTCATCTGTATCCAAATAGTAGGAGTACATAATGGGTTATGAGTGTTATCAACTTCTTCAACTTGCATAATGTAGTTTAACTGTAAGATACAGAACCACTCGCATCCCCCCTTTCAAATAATCTAGCATCAGTTAGGGAGGAAAAACATTAAATTTGATGGTTTAAATGTAAACCTGAAACTCTTAAAGGAAATCATTTTGCAAATAGTACCCTTCTCTGCAAAACTATGACTTACAATTTCCCTTGTTTCTTTATCCCAAATGACTAGCTAGGCTGCAGTACTGCACAGAAGGACCTAGGGTTACAGTGGACCACAAGGTGAGTTTGAGCCTATTGTGTAAAGCATCTCTCTCGCCCACCTCCTATCAATGGATCTGAAGTGATCCACTAGAGATTACCTAGATAGAGACTTCTTGGTTGTACTGCTTAAATCCTTGCCTCCTGATAACATCTATAATTGTGCTGTCAAGAGGACCTCACAGAACTATTCCTGAGCAAGATCCATATAACACATCTATGTAAATCACTAGATACTGTACCCAGAAAGATGCCCTTTCCCTTCCACAGATTTGGGATGGAATGGATCTGATGCCCAAGCAGCATATCTTAAGATTTGGATGCTATAGCCAAAGTGCCTTCACTGACCTGTACACTCTTGTCAGGTTAGGAAGTCAAGGAGAACATCTCCCATTTCAAGTTCTCATAGAAACTGATAGTGCAATTACCTACAAATAATAATTACATTTGTAAAATCTTTAATCCCAATAGAGCCCTTCTCAAAGAAGACACTGGAATTTATTAATCACTTAAGTTCAGCCATTTCTTTTGTGAAAAACAGCAAAGCACACTGCACACTGTCAGACGTTTAAACTATTAAGTGAAAAAAAAACAAATATTGAATGGAATAGAAAAAGAAAGTTTATAGTGATAGAAGGTAATTACCCAACTGGGAATTCTGCCAGCAAATGAGGGTTAACAACCCTTGTCTTTATCATATGTAATTATGTCTATGGCTATGTGAAATACTCATAACAAAACACCAAACATTTCTAGTTTTTTTAGGTTTTATTCTAAAAATGGAAATTCAAGGCAAATTCATCAAGAAAAGAAGGAAAAGATAGCTTATATTCACTAATGTTACAAGTCAACCCAAGCCTCTCTGTACTTAGGCATCAGAAACTGAGAGACATACAAAGCTCATATTATTTTGATGTGAAACTATGTGGTTTTGGCCGAGTTTCACTTTGAGATTTTGGGTTTATTCCAGCTCAATATGAAACTCCAGGAGTGAGAGCGTTCTTCAGTGAGAATAAATACAAGTTAGAGACAACCCATGTGAACAAAAAACAATCACATTTTATGTCTCATTTACAAGGTAATACTTTTAACACCGCAGGGCATGACTCCTGGAATCAGGGCCAGGACATTCACTTAGCACATGACTCAGAAGCATAGATTACAACTACACTATAACTAGCCTTCATTTTTCAGTAACCTGCACTTCCCTTCTAGGCCTCATGTTTTCAGTGACCATGCCTTTTCCTATGTGTTGTCCAAACGGAGCACCAGAGTAAGGAGCTACACATATACCAACTTCTGAAATATTGATCTTAAGGGGCAGATTTATAATGGTATTAGACACCTACATTTTCAAAAATGGGCTCGTACCCAGTTCTCACACAGTATATACATACAGCTTCAGGGGCATTTATATACTTTCTCTGGCAGGGGGTGGGAAGGATGCTTTAATGAAAGCGTCTCGTGTATTAGCATTCCTGCACTTCAAAATGGTAACAACTCAAGCTTGTTTGATAAGCTTTATCTAAAGTGCCCCCATCACCATTTTGAAGCATGGGGACATTGATACTTTAGACTTGGGAGGCTGCTGGAGAATAGCAATTACCATGCTTCAGCTTGTTGGAGCAGCCTCCCTGATCATGTATAGGCACCCTAGGTGCCTAAACACCTTTAGAAATCTAGACTTAATAGACTTGTCCAAGTCCACATAACTGATTAGTTCCAGAACGAAGAACAGAACCACAGTCTCTGTGCCTTAGCTATTGGTAAACACTCTCTTTCTGTATAGTTGCTAACTTAAAATAGACTTTGTATATGTAGCATATATGCTTTATGTTGCATGGAAATAGAAAAAGAGGGTGAGATTTTAGGAGTGGCAAGCTTGATGTACAGCATGAAGGTCAGGAATAAAAGCAGAGGCAAACCTGTTATCTCAAAGCCCCTGTATGCATCTATGGGCACTATGCATACTTAAAGATACTTTCCCATAAACTCTGCCTGCCTTCCACATTACTTATTAACAATAAGTATACATTCCTACAAGTAGTTATTGGTCATTACTGCATGGTTTGCTTCAGCTGTGCTTTGAGTTATCTGAAGCACATGTACTTTTTATTGTAATGTGACAATGAAACCTGATTTCTGACTATTCTGACTGTTTGCACTGATTGTATTTCCTGAAGGATGCTAGACAAGATGTGTGGAAACACAACATATTTTCAGCAGTGTAATCTGCTTTTACACAGGTGTAAATGTAGAGCAGACATACAATGTATGGGACTACAGTTATGTAAATCACTCCTATTCCGGGATAAAGTTACCCTTTGGAACTCATGAGTAATATACACCAGTGTAAGTTGCACAGGACAAGGGAAGTGTCCTTTGTCCACAGCTCTAACCAATTTCATTCCAGGGTATCTGTTTGCTCCATGCAAACAGGCTATTTACCTGCTTTCTACCTCCTAGGCTAGAGACAGAAATTACGCATAAACCCATTCAAATCTGTAACCCAAGTTCAATGCACAAAAACTGCTTTCAAAAATGGCCAAAACCAATTTAAAGATAAACCTGGATGGATGTAGTATCAGACTGTCCCAGATTTCCTCCAGATTCAACCTAACTCACAGTCCCCCAGCATCCCAGGATGCCTTGCACCTCCCTTGCAACACCCCCTTGCAGGATGGGAAGGCTAGCCTTGGCCCAAGCTGCCTGCTCCAGTCGAGCAGGCAGCCATGCTCTAGCATCCCCCAGCTTCTGGCCTGGGCCACTGCAGGCATGTGCCTGCATTTCCGTAATCAAAAGGAGAATGTCTGTTCACTTGCTGATGGGTTCAATCTACATAGTTTAGACTAGCCTGCAAAGATTGAATCAATTCAGTCTTGGGCTTTTTGACTGTCTGTACTTAGCCCTAGTGACAAGATCCTGTAGTAACACCTACAATGAGCAACTAGCTTGGGAAATTAGACATGCATTTCCTCTGGAAACCTGTATAACTTACATCACTGTATAAATATGTAAGTTATAACGGTGTTAATTTGTTGTGTGTGTGTGCATCCAAAGTTTGGTTCAAAGAGGTTTTCTTTAGGCATAATAAAGCTTTCTTTGATAGTATGCCACATATTTAGTGAAAGGCACATTTCTAACTATTGTAACATGTCAATGCATTTATCCATTCACAGCAAGAGTTCAAAAAAAAAAATAACACTCCATAACATTTTATGATGCATCAAAATATAATAGACTATTCACTTTTTTGTGGCTTTGAAGATAAGGCAGGTAAGTGATTGCTACCAAGAAGTTAGTCGCTTTTGTTTCACAGAAAGAAAGCAGTTATTGACCTAGATCTCCATCTTTCCTTGACCACAGCTGCAAGTTAAGTGGTACGCGGATGCCACTGGACATTCTATTCTGTACTTCCAGAGAAGTAGTTGACCACTTTATATCAGTCTCCCACAAGAAATAAAACCACTAAGAGAAGCAAGAGATTGAGGCTGTTTGTTCACAGCTATACAAACTGATCCATCTTAATTTGATCCATAAACAAAAGATATTCACTGAAGATTCCATTTACTGCTAGATGTTACAAAGGATTATATCTGATGGTACACCAGAGGGGAACAGCACTGAGTAAGCAATTTGTATCAGGTGATGCCTTTTAATTTAAGAGATAGCTCTTCTACCTGCTGAAAACAGGAAACAGATTTGCACAGCTGGACTCCCTTTATAAAGGGCTGAAGTCACAAATGCCTCATTTTGCTAGCAGAAGGATAGAAACTCCATGGGACATAGAAGAAACTATTTCCAATATCTGTCCTTTCAGGATTATTTAATGCAATGACAAAATTTTCCTCTGCCTGTTAAGGACTACACTGTTGCTTTTTCAGGTGCGGTGCTAGAGACAGTTACACTGTTTCAGAAGCTGACCAGGAACCATACTGTGACCCAGAATTTTAATCTGGTCCTTAGCCCCATTCTGGTCCAGGAAAAGAAACAATCTTCATAGCCACATACCTAGTATACTGGCTCTGGTGTGCTAGCTTGCAGATCCCTCCCCCTGATTTGTGGACCTGCACAGGGCTGCAAGTAGCAGCCCCACACAGGTTGCTTTCTCATCAGTATTGCTAGCCATAGCACTGTTGGTGCACACAAGAGAGTAAAGGACAGTTAACATCCTCCTATTCATATACATAGGCATGTCACATTGGCACATTTCAGTCCTACATTCTTCTCTGATTCTTCTACGCATTCCTGCTTTGTTGACAGAAAAATGCAGCACACCGAGGTTCAGGCCTGCCACCTCACAGCTCGCAGTGACCTTTTTGTGCTGAAAGTACAGGGCTCATCCATGGCTGAAGAGCCAGGGCTGGAATCAACCAGCCACAGACGGGTCTTAAAAATCTGGAGCCAACCACTTCCCACTTAAGTAGTCATTCTGAAGTCCATGTTTCCCTGGACTTAAAAGAACAAAAAGATTACACCACATACAGGCCACAGAGTGTCAGAATTACCATTGGGTGTGTTTACACATGCGCTTTAAAGTACATGAGCATATTTTACACAAAAATGCTCTCTTTAGCTAATGGACATTAAAATAGGCTAACATGCATTTTTCTAGTACCTCACAGTGGAGGTACTAGATTTAATAAGCATTACCTGAAGTGCATTAATGAATGTGTAGTTGCACTCATTGGGAACCGCAGGCTATGGTTACACATCCCAGACCTTTAAAATACTGTGCTGTTGTAGCAGTCCAGCCCTGGGTCTCAAAGAAAGTTAGTTACAAAGGATACTACATATCTTAGAATATGACTATAAGGTGTCTTAAAATATGACTATTTAAGTACCTTTCTGCAAGAAGTATGGCCTATTCTTTTGCTGTTGAAAGGCCCTTTTTCATTTTATTCTCCCTGACAAATACAGCCAGATTAGATCTAGATTGGCCTATATCATATTTAGCTCCTTTTGAATTAGAGAAATAAAAAGGAGCTTCTTCTATGAAGAGAAATGTATATTAATAAAATGGATGAAATAGAGTATCTGTTGCAGCTACTTTTGTTGTCAAAAGTGTACTACTGTTACTATCTAACAGAGTAACTTTTCATGCTCAAATGACACAGAGCTATGTGTTTTGATACTGAAGACTATCCTATGGTCCACCCTCCCGATTCTTATGAACTTTTGACAACTGTAATCAATGTACAAAGTAATCATCTGAAAAATTCTCTGTAGCAGTCCCCAAGTAGATTTGTGTGATTTTTCTAACACACTCAGTTCTGGTATATTCTCAGTTGTGCTCATGCGCTGGAGTTTTAACATCTTTGGATTGATAAACCTTCTGAATTCTCAAGTAGAAGCCAGCCACAAGTAATAAGAAGATAGCATCACAGATCTTACTTGTGCTTACTCTCATTTCAGGTTTCATCCAGCAGGCAGGTGTCTCTCCACTTCTTTGTACTACAAGGACGAGGGGGGCACTGCGGGGTTGGAGCATGTTCTTGGTCAGTACATAAAAGCCTCATTGGTTCTTAAAGTTTCATGGTGTGTGTTTCAGGTTGAAGGACTCTCGCTAGACTGAGGGTGACCAAACTTCTTCCAGTGTTGAAGGAAGAAGTTGGTTGTGATGCAACTACAACCAAAGCATCACATAAACCAGGCTACATGTGTGCAGATTCCTGCAGAACTGACACCCACTGGACCTTTAAGACTATCCCCAAGAGGCAGAGATGATACAGCCTTAATTCAACAAAAAAGTTGACAGCAAGTCTCATATAGTGGATAACTATAATTGCTTATGTGTCCTGTCCCCCTCCACCTGATGGCAGGAACTGTAATCCTAACGTGCACCAATGCATTTAGACTCACGTAGATATATATCCTAAGAAATTTCATACATACACAGTAGACACATCTACATGTTCATTAATGAGCAGTAGTTACTGCACATTTAGTTTAGAACTTGCTTAACGAAGTACTAATGGAATGCACAGTAACCACAGTTACTGAATAGTAACACTAGAACATGGGGGGGTTTGTGATGCTTACTGCACAGTAGCCTAACAACAGTGCGCAGTAGCATATTAGCACAGTTTTTGACCAGCACACTATGTAGTGTTAGGCTACTGTGCAGTAAGTGTCTCGTGTAGATTCGCCCAATAACTGTAAAAAAAAAAAAAATTGAATAAAAAAAAAAGAGTAGATGCAAATGGAACAAACACTATTCCATAGAAACTTAACAACAGTTCATTGCCTTTCAATTTATCATTTGCACATTGCTTCACATCGCAGACTCGTGTATAATAATTACCTCCATACATTATTTTCTCTGAAAGAAACAAACTGCTGATTCCAACATTCAAAGACACTGGGTGCGTGCATTAATGTTGATATAGCAAATTAAAAAAAGTTATCACAGTATTGATCAGGCTTGATCCTGATCAATAACATATTTGCCATTGGCTTCACTGGATCAAGAAAACATTTGCTGCATGAGCAAATCAAATAGTATTCTCTAGATCAAAACTGTAACTACCAACTTTTTTTTTTAGGTCAGTCAGTGAATTATAAATTACAAAATATTTTTGACTCCTCAAAGTGAACAAGACTTCATAAGAATTCACCCAGCATGGACAGACAATTTGCACTCTGTCTTCAAATTGCGAACTCCTTGTCACAATCTTTCCCCCAACAAATACAGTATTAAAGATACAGGATTAAATTAAGGGACAATTTAAGTAGCTATGGAAACATCCATCAGAAAAAATAACTACAAAAATATCTGAACTAGACTATATTGATACCATATGCAGCACTGCAATAAACAGACAGCTTGTGTTTCCATCATAACATCTTTATTGGGGATAAGTTTTGATTTGGCCATGCATACCCACCCAGGGAAATGTGGCATGTATAATCTTAGTTCTAGAAATAAATACTTAAAAGGGAGAAAAACAATCATTTTACAAAAAATGCAAAATCAGAACATGAAATATTGCAACTACTGAATTCATCCTGGGAATAAATGTTGTAGCAAATAACTGACTTCAGATGCAGAAATGTTTCCACAAATGTGTCACTTACAAGACACATCAGTTAAAACTCTTCTGATTTTTTTTTTTTTAAACAATATTCCTATCCAGGACTGAATAGTAAAAAAGAAGATTTTTTCTTGCATATTTCCGTGGAACATCAGGTACCAGTCAGAGTGAGGACACTGCACCTGATGGACCAATGATGTCTAATAGCGTTAGATTCTTGTGAATTATTTCACAGGTGAGTCAGGTTACTGACATCCAGCACACATCTGCTGGGGCTGAACATCTGCTTCAAGTGATACCTTCGGAAGACTGTGGACTGTGGCCCCTTATTACCACCATTATTTGTCCTTAAAAACCTGATATCCATGACCCTCAACCCAGATGCCAGGGCACCCTGGGTTGCTGCTAGATCCCTTGAAGGGCTTCCAGTGAGGTGTGAGGAGACAAGCCAAGCAGATAAGTGCAGGCTCAGTCTTGTCCTTGCCTAGATGCCTCCCCACAGCACAGCACCTCTGAAGGAGGTAAGCACTATAATATATCAACTTAGTTTTTGAAATTGGATGCCACTTAATTCACAAAAGCTATAGAGGGTTGCCACAGAAACATGTGAGCTTCCTTATATAGAGGCTCGTTTATGCGCGCTATCATGCCTTGCAAATCTGTTAAATAATCATAGTAACAATGACCTGTAGAAGCAAAGGACTTGAGCATTAAACCATATTCCTTGTATACTGTCATTATTAACACTGCAAATTCAGTGGATGTGCTATCATAAGATACCCAAGAAGATATACAATTTGTACCCACTATTTAAGTCTCGCCCTGCATCAATAGGGCTCTGTGCGAGTGCATTTGATATAATTCTAAATTACTGTTAATTATGCCCCTGCTGTGCCTTTAAACCCTCATTACTGTACTTTAACTCAGAGCACCTGATTGTACATTCTATAGTGTGGAGATCTAACAAAGCTTTCTGTGTTTTTGTGTTATCTTTATAACATAGCATCATATTCCCATTAAAAATGTATAGTGACCTTACCCATGTCTACGCTTTCAAGAAATAATGCACTGAGATAATTGGTTGTTTGGCATCATACAGAGTCTTTATTATCCACGTCAAACCTTGAGTCATACTAATATATTTAACATTTCTCATTAGTACATAATAGGAAACTATGCCTGTGTAAATCACATATTTATTCCCAACACATGGTTTAGTTACATAATATAACATTATAAAAATGATTTCCTGTTCAGTAGCTAGCTAGGTCTCATATGGAATACTGTGCATTTATTACAACTTTGCATAACAAGATCTGTGTAAGTTGGACTGCTAATAGTTTTAAAGTAGTACTTTCTGCACAATTAGAAGGTTTGTGCATGGGCATATTCAAATGTTCTCTCTGAAGAGCATTTAGAACTTTAGGATAGATGGGTGCCCTACTATCTCTCCTGATGTTGCAGGGAGAGTTACAGAAAATATTACTACATTATTTTTACATACAGAAAAATCATAACCTTCACAGAGGATAAAAAAGCTATGTTGATGAAAACTGACTGACGCTGGATCCAAATCTCTGAAGAGCCATAAGAAACAAATTCTCTGCCATTCATTCATTCAGCTCACAAGATCTGAGGAACACTTTCATAAGAAAGCATACCTATTCAGTAAAACATCCTCTGAGACTTAGGAATGTGCCTCAGTGATTAGGTTCCCTCCCAATGTAGTTCAGTGTTTCTTGATAATTATCTCTTCCTACAAAATGAGAGATTAAATTTCTAGCTGTATGGTGTTCACAGCCGTAAACCTTATTTTGAGATTTGGTTGGTCACTGCTTTACTGATTTGTGTTAGGTAGGCATCACCTTTACATTGTGATATCCTTTATTTTACTGTAATGTAAAATGTGGAGGCCACCTGGTATCAACGCTATTTCTCCAAATGCTCATTCCCTTATTAAAGGCAATGGCCACATGGTGTCTACTGAATGTCTGTACTATATGTGTATATGAATGCACATACTCCCATACTGTGTAAATAAAATTCTGCATTTTTGGTTTAGCAATTCTACCTGCTATTCCATGATAGGAACAATAAATCACCTGCTATTCAGAGAAGATTGTGAAAGTTTGACTTTGATCATTATTCTTAAGCTTAAAATAGTCTTCTGAAATATAATTCAGGTATTTTTTTTCGAAGTAATGACTAAATGTTGTCACTGGCCATTTATCTGAGAAGTAGAGGTCTGAATTTAATTTCAACCTGGCGGAATTTTTGCTGGTTCAATGGATAACATTTATTATTCTAAAAAGCTAAATTCAGGATTAACCTGAATACACTGAAACTGAGAAATTATACAGCTGATCAACTCCAAGAAACTACTAGATTAATTCAAGAGATCTTTGTTAACATTGTTATGACTAAAATCTAAATTATCAAGCCTTGCAAAATTCTACTTTGCCAAAGCAAGCATTTTTTCCCTTCTCCTTCTTTAATAGGTTAGTAGTGTGTATCTTTCAGGTTTTTTGTCATCATCATCATTAGCAGCAGCAGCCAGCCAAGGGCAGACAAGATTTTGTGCCTAAACTGGTAAATCTGTACTCTAATTTTGCAAGGCTGATACCTGTTAAGTGCTTCACAGTGTAATCATGTTGAATGGTCTGTAATATTAATAAAACCTCAGAAGCCATATGTCAAGGGCAGCTCAGGCTACTCAACCTCTTACAGAAGCAGATCCTAAAACATAACTTTTATATATTATTAGAAGTGGTTAGGAAATCTGAATGCTTCAGTTTACAATCTCAAAATGAGGTAGGGTAAACAGGCTTGACTTTCAAACAACTATTGCTCAATACTTTCTGAGGATCTAGCCTCCAAAACTGAAGCACCCAGATTCTCTAGTTGCTCCTGAAAACAAGCCTAGAAGGTTATGCTGAATGCTTATTTCTTAGGTAGAATTCAGATTGGCTCTTGGACATCAGCCACTTAGGGTTTAAAGCACCTAAAAACAAAGTGCCTGGCCTCCAGAGTGTAATTCAAAGAAACAGGAATAAACATGTAGACTTTAATACAATCAAGAACAGAATTAGGTATCTCCAAAGCACAGCCCAAAAACCCAATTTGCTGAGGAAGGAGCTGCCTAAAGCTAGTCAATTGGAATGACTAAACACAGGAGTACCTCTGATCCACTTTCCTTTCCAGAATCAAGGTGCTTGACTCAAGGCTTCACATTAGGCACTTCTATCCTCTTGGAAATGAAGGGTATGTCTACATATTGCAGTACAGCAGCAGTGCCATGCTTTAGTCCTTCCAAAATGAAGTATTGGCACAGTCTGGGTGGGTATGGTGCCATGCATATGGAGCAGGGGTAAATTTTGCTGCTACGCCACCATCATGGTGCACTATACCCAGGGAGTGCACCACTACAGCGACATAGCTGGTGATCACGCGTAGACACACATGATCACTACGCTGTCGTAGGGTGATGTGTAGATGCACCTTAAAGAGCAGAGTCTTCCTTTGAAGGTAAACATCTGACCCACGGCAGCACCTAACTTTTACATGATAGCTTAGATGCTAGAGCACAAGCTCAGGAACAGGGATACCTAGATTGCAGTCCCCACCCCTAATACCATTTCTTTTTCCACTGACCATCTTAAGCAGGGGCTTATGGACCACAGGCTGTCCCATGGCAGCTGATGGACTCAGCAGCCTGTTCCAGCCATAGCAGCGAGGAATCTGGGCACCCCCAGGCTCCTTTTGCCTGCCGTGTTCAGTTTATTCTCTGCTCAAGCAGATGCATCCTCAGGGTGTCAACAACTGCCTTTATCTATTCCCTTCGCTGCATCTACTGATCAACAAGGGAGAGGGAATGCAGCCTTTAGTGGCAGCTGGGTTGCAAACAATGGCCCACAGTGGCAAACCCTGGTCTACATTTGTCAACCCCTAGTCTAAGGTAACATAAATAAACACTCCACCAAGCACGGGCTTGAACATAACTGCCCCTTCCCAGCTGAGTTACCAAATCTACCTACAGAGAAAGTCTCCTTGGCTAGGGAAAAACATTCAAAAAGCCTGAGCCTGAATTGATTCAATCTTTGCAGGTTAGTCTAATCTGACTAAGCAGAACCAGTTTGTGACTGAACAGACATTCTCTCTGGACTAAGGAAATTCAGGCACATGCCTGCAGCAGCTCAGGCTAGAAGCCAGGAGGTGCTCGAGCAGCTCCCTTCCCTTGCACAGCTGAAGGAAGGTGTGGCCAGGCCCCCACAGGACTTCTGATTAGGGAGGTTTGCCCGCGTGATCCCAGGCTTTTTCCTGCTGGCTGCTCAAGGGGCAGGAGTGTTGCCATACCCTAGCCTCCTGCTAGCACTCTGAGGCAAGGGGGGTGGGGGTGTGCAGTGAATGCATCTGTTGATGATACAAAGATTTTCAATCTTCCTCTCCTTGATCCTTTATAGTGTCTGCAGCAAAATGACAGGCGAGCAAGCCAGCAGGGGGATGATATCAACAGCAAAAAAATAAAAAAAGAGTCTGTCTCCATTACTTCAAGCTCTTCTTAAAACAGCTTAATCAATGGCTGACCTGTTGATTAACTCCAGACAGCCCTAAGCAGTCACTGTTCTGTCTGCCTGTCCCAGTGAAATTGGAGAGACACACCTGTCAGCATTAGCTAGTATGCCGTATGCCATGGGGCTGTGGGGCTGGGGTCTGTGCTGTGGGAGATAGGGGGGAGGGAGCGGGGGATTCCTGCTTAAGCAGCAAGCAGTGTGTGTGGGGGGGGGAGACATAGGGGGAAGCCAGCACACCCTGCTGTGTCTACAAGTCTCTGCTAGAGCTTCAGCCAGGGTTGAGAGGCTAGCCTTGCTGTGGAACAGAAAACCTGGCCCAGCCCAGGGAGTACGATGCTGGGGGGTGTGGTTTATCTTAACCAGTAAGGGGTTGGGACAGACATTGCATAAATTGGTTTGACACAAATCACTTAAGTCTGATACTACATTCAACCAGGTTTATCTCAGATGGGCTTCAGCCATTTTCAGACTGGTTTATGTGCACTGAATATCTGTTCGGTTACAGATTTAAACTAATCTCTGATCACTTAAACCAATTTGTGTAATGTCTGTCCCTAGCCCTTCTTGCTTACTATTCTTGTGGATCCATGATTCTTGCATTCTTGGTCGTACAGGGGCTTCATTTCAAAAGGGATAGAAGAGGGTACCAACACTAGGGTTACCATATTTCCAATTTCATAAGAGGACACCTGTGATGGGAATGGGTATATGATTGTGGGGGGGGCAGTGATATGCCCCCTGCCCCCCAGCCCTGCTGGCTGGTGCCCCCTCACTCCCAACCTGCAACTTCCTGTTCCCCCTGGTGCCCCTCACTTGCAACCTGCAGCCCCTTGCCCCACAGCCCTGCCAGTGCCCCTCACTCACAACCCGCAGCCCTTTTCCCATCCCCCAACCTTGCTCCTCATTCCCAACCCACAGCTCCCTGCTCCCCCCTGAGCCAAAGTCCCCTGCCCTCCCCCCCAGTCCTGCTGGTGCCCCTCATTCCTGACCTGAAGCCCCCTGCCTCCTAGAGCTGCTGATGCCCTGCACTTCTGACCCACAGCCCCATCTCCCCCCGACTCTTGCTGCCCAAGCAGCTTGCCTGCACACAGACACACACGCACACACCTTCCAGAAGCTGCCAGAGCCTGTGTGGTGAACACGTGATCTCTTGACAGCCAGTCTGCTTCCCCATTACCCCGAGCCCCAAGCAAAAGCAGAGGAAAAGCAAAAACCCAGATATTTGCTTACATTTTTAAAAACCTGCCCAGACAGAGGATAAGGGACCAAAAAAGAGAATGTGTCTGGGAAAATCCAGATGTATGGTAACCCTAAACACCTACTCTAGCTAACAGCCTTGTAGTTAGGGCACAATCCTGAGTGTTGAGTCTCCTCAGGCTAAGGAGGGACGAGAAGTAGGTCTTTCACTTTCTGTATGCGTGTTCCAAACACTTGGCTCTAATGCAAAATGCAGCCGATGCTACCATTACCACTTTTTCCTCCTCCAGTCATGCTTTTGTAAGACAGGAATCCTGGCTGCTGCTCCTTTTACCAAAGTCAGTGCTACTGTTATGTATAAGGTCTACTCTGGGCACATTGACTGCTTTTGGCCTTCCAGAGGATTGATCTGGAATTTGGACACTTCTTTACTTTATACCCAGAGTTCAACAGAGCTTACTTAGGAGCTAGGGACCTAGCTCCTCAGATTAGGGTCCTCCTCACACATGCTGCAGCAAACACGAGGCAGCCCACACACATGGCAACCCAGGTTAGGAAATCTAGTAAACTTTCTAGAGAAACACGTAACTGTGACTGCTGCTATGTGGGCATGATAGACCACTTTAGGCAATTTAGGTGCCTAAATTCTACTTCAGTACATTTAAGCACCTAGTTAACCCATTGGGATTGGGGCACTAGGCCCTTTTGAAAAAAAACATCTAAAAATGTTTGGTTCTTACATTCCACTTCTTTAGTGTATTAAGTAAAGTTTCTCTCTTGAAAGTTTGTTAAGAACTCAGGCATCATAATACATTTAAAATTCCTTAACCACATATGTGAGCAAAACTCTTTCCCAATAAATGGCCAGTAAGAACTCAAATGCTAATTTATAAATGGATTCACATTTAGACCAAAACCACCCTAGTACTGGTATGATTATCTTAGCCTGCCATTTATTTTGTTTTCATATTGCACTGCAGTACCATAGCACAACATGAAATATTACTGAATAAATACTTAAATATGTATATCATGTGAATCAAAAATTAGTAAGAACTGACCTTTTGGAGCTCAGTGCAGATATATGATTATTTCATCTGAATCCTACAACTATAGATCTTTATTTTAGGGTTTTTTACAATGGTTTTGAGTTCTAATTTTTAATAACCACAGATGGCAATGGAAGGTATAACATTTGCTTAAAATGTACAATAAATGCATTCTCTTTCTTCATTTGCCCTTGTCAGATTTTAATTTGGGATTAGAGTGTTATTTTAAAGAACAGTTAAAGACATTTTAAATTCCATCTGCCTGATGTGACTTTTTTTGGTCTATATATTCCCACATAGAAGAATTATGAAGCATTAGTGGAAGAATTCCATTTTTTTTACTTTTGTCTTTTTGATAACAATTCAGATTTTCATTACAAAAAGCTTCAATGGCACCCAATTCTGCAAAAGTGCCAGATGGTAACTCCTACAAACAGCAGTGATTAGTCCTTATTTTGATAAATGATAAGAAGTACCCTCCAGCTGCATTGTTTGCCATGATCACCACTGAAATAAACCTGTTAAGTAAAATCATCACAAAGAAGTAACTAGTTTACTAGAAATCCAGCCAAATGAGATTCCAATAAAAATAAAATACTCAAATGTGAAAGACACATGCCTCTGTCAGCTACCTGCATCTAAATCCACAGTAATGATACACAACTGGGTAATTCTACGCAGTGCAACTGAGAACAAAATGCAATCCATGATATTCTAGCAAAGCAACTGTGCACCTTCAGTCACCACTGAAACCACTAAAAAGAATCTATGGCTACATACACACCTTCAACAAAAAATAAAAAATAAAAAAAATAAAGCAAAGAAACCCCCTGTGCTTTACCGGAAGAAGTAGCATAGTAGTCCAACCCAGCTCCAGTGTCTGTATAAATGGGGCGCTTTAGTGGGACTTTTATCTAAAGCTGAGTCAATCAGCTATTAGATAAATAAAAGCACCACAAAAGCCCCACTAAAGTGCCCCATCTATACAGATGCGAGCTGGGTCCAGCTAATGCAATCCCTCTTCTAGGGATATGCTGGACTCAGCACAGGAGTTCAACTTTAAATTAAAGTGCCATTTGAGGAGGGAAAGGGGGTTTAATGTCTGCAAGCTGCCCATGTTATCTGCGCCCACTGGAGCAGAGACTATCCTCATCTACGATAGTGACACATTTACAAAGTTCCAGGAGCAATGTTTTATTTTTTATGGATAAAAAATAGATGAATTAGGATTGAGGGGTCAGTAGCTAGCAAATAATTCATCTAAACCAATTTATATGAAAATACCTCTATAAATGGTATTAGAAGTGACCTCAGAAACAGTTCAAAAGGATTCTCAAACCCCATGCCAGATACACAGTATGGAATAATTGAAAGTATTCTCAATTTGGAAGTACCTAATATTCAAAGATAAACCTTTTCACTCGAGAAGAAGTGTAAAATAGCCCTTATCAGCACAAACTATTGGCTATGGACCAACAATCAGCTAAGTTATACACAGGACAGCCAACACCTGCTTGAGGCTGAGGATGCAGTTCAAAAGTTCTATATAAGAGCCAGGCATTATTAACGGGTTTTTTGCACTGTATGTTTCTGATCCCACAGAAACTATGCTGTAGAGGATTCGTGTTTGACCAGCCAAGGTGGAAAAAGTAGGTGGGCTGAAATGGGTAAAATACTGGTAAATTAAGACCTAAATTCTCTCCCATCACAAACACCATAACATTCAGTCACCCTATCCACCCTCACCTCCACTTCAGGGTAGTCATTAGGTTTTCAATATTCGCTGTACAGCATCCAGCATGTTTTAGGTTCTTACCAAACTAGATAAAATTAGGAACTAACCGTTTAACCTGGTGTATTATTTGCATGAGGTTTAAACACACTGACTGCATTCAGACATGCAGACATGTGGTTTGTGGCACCACAAACCCCTTGGCAGCACTGCAAACCTATTTGTGGTGCTGCAAACTGCATGCCTGGAACATTAACATGCCCCGTGCTGCAAACCTGAAGTTGCTCTGGCTGCTGATCAGAGTGTCTCTACTATTTCATTTGTGCCTCAGCTGCTCCAACACACTGGAAGCCAGGGGGAGCAGGGAAAAGGCAGTTTGCCCAAAGCGGAACAATTTGTCTCTCACCAAGGCACATGCACAGGAATGTACACTGCAGCACAAAGTAGTGGAACAAATTTGTGCTGCTAGTGGTTGTGCTGCTGCAAGTGCACACCCCTATACATTTGGATGTGGCCACTGGGGCCCAAATTCTCACATCTGCTTATGCTGCCCAGCCACAGAATTACGAGTAAATATTATATATAGATCTACTCCTCATTAATAGACAGATCCAATATCACTATTCATCCTCAAACTGCTTAAAGAATCTTTAGTATATCAGAGGCCAGTTAAAGAATCCAGTTGAATCAAAGGCAGGGCTTGGGTTGCTGTACACTAGAACAAGACTGTATGTACCATCTTTTTAACTGTTTTTGCCTTAAAAAAATAGGTCTTTGCCTCCTGCAGACAGCAAGTTATTGAGGCAATTCACTTGTTTTACACACTATGAAAAAATAAACTCCACTGTCATGAAGCCTGGAGCTCCTACACCTCATCCATTATATAAATCTCCAAAGAGTAGTTCAACAAATATCGGCTCATTTCCATTGAAATTAATAAAACATCTGTGTTCATTTTAATTTTAGAAGCCAGGCAGTCCCCTATTCCTAAACCAAATGGGGGATTATCCAAAGGATCTCCTCCTTAAACAATAATCTTCCAAACCCAAGTCCACGTAGTTTTAAATGTAGTACAGTCTAGTAGTCAATTCTGTTGGGGACACAGTTTCTACTGAAGCTGGAAAAATGAAAAATGAAGGTGATGAATAATATGAATTATTTAATTATCTGATGACAGGAGTCCCCTGTGGTTCAGTGGTAGAATCCTTGTCTACTACACAGGAGACTTGGGTTTGATTCCCAGACACTTACAACTACAGCCATGGAGGCACCAAACATCTGGACTCAGTCTGCTCTTGAGAGGGTCCAGAAAAGAGTCACATGCATGATCAGTGACTTGCAAGGCAAGCTATACAAGGAAAGGCTGAGGGACCTTAAAAAAAAGAGAAGGTTGAGAGGGGATTTGATAGCAGCTTACTGCTATATCAGAGGAGTGCTCAATGAACAATTGTTCACTAAGGTACCCCCAGAGAAGACCTGGACCAATGGATGCAAACTCCTGGAAGGCCACTTCAGGCTTAATAGCATGAAAAACTCCTTCACAGTCACGGTGTCCAGATTGTGGAATAAACTCCCTCCAGAGGTGGTGCAGTCACATATCCTGGAGGTTTTCAAGAGGAGACTAGACACTCACCTCACTTGACCCTAGATGTCTTCCTGCCTAGAGCAGGGGAGAGGGGAGCTGGAGCCGATGAGCTGCAAGATCCCTTCCATCCCCTAACAATCTATGAATCTATATGCATTGAAGGTCTAGGTGGCCCTCATGCATACACCATGATCCAGGAGGATCGACAGTAGCCACCAATTATCTTATGATTTATGATCATTTCAATTTTGTGATGCTAATGTATCTGCAAATGTGTCTGTGCATTATTTTGGACTACATACAGAACTCCACTTCATGTTTACAAGTAAAGTTTGAAAGTTAAAGCTTCTGTTTACATCCTAGTAATGCCCAATGTCCATCACAGCTAAACCACAGCTGTAGTAGACTAGTGTCAAACCAAACTGAAACAAATAACTGGCAGATCAATATGAGGTGACAGGCTCTCAGCAGAAAACTTAACCTTCTCTGACCCACCACCAGCCCTGCAGTTTAATGAATTTTCGGAAGCATATAGAAAATACAGTGTAAGAAGCATAAGCGTAGTCTAGATTTAGATTAATACTATGAGCTTCCTCCTTCTTTAAGATATGTGTCCTTGGGATAATGAAATACAGCACCTAGTACAACACAGTACAAGCATGATTCAGATTTTAAACCATGGATATCTGTTGTAAAATGACTGACATCTTCTTATAGATAGTTATTGAATTGCATCAAATTATGTTATGCTTTGGAACAAATTGTGATTGTGTGATCTTATTCTCTATGCACTGTGTCAAAAGTACTAGTATCCAAAAGTAGTTAATTTCCAACAATAAATGTTTATCATCAGTTTGGATCCAAAGGAAAAGCAATAATGAGATTGTATAGGCAATTTCAAGTTTTAGTTCAACATATATTAAATCACCAAGGCAGTGTGCAACTGTAAACATGTTTTAGTGCTCCATTGCATCAAGAGAATGAAGATTAAATTTAAAATATAATTGCTTATGTATTTCTATGACAGGAAGCATTGAACATTTCAGTTATAGAAGCATTGGTATATTTATTCAGACATCTGAATCCTAATTGACTGAATAGACTTTTTTTAGGAACAGGTAGCATTAAAATCACTGATTTTCATTGCTAGACAATGCATACCAAAACTAAATAGAATTTATCTTCCTGGAAATACTTTTCTAGGAGTCTATGAAATGCTAAAAACCTGAGAAATTGACCTTAAACCTTTGTTTCATTAGATATATTGGAATGTTGTGTCAAAAACTGGCAAGCATATAGACTGAAATTACCTTATCAAACAGCTTAGGAGAAAACCGGTCTAGTTCATCTTTCCAGAGCAGTAAAAATGTAGTAATTATTAGCATTAATATAATTCTTATTTAACAGTTTTAAAAATAAAAGCAAAGCGAGTTAAGTGAACATTCTTTTATTCCCACAAGAATATGCTGCAGTGGAGAAGCAGCTCAAGCTATACAATTAGTGGAAGAGTAAGGGGAGAACTTGGAACTTGTCAGTGGAGAATTAGTCTTGGAAAGCAGAACCTGCACAAAAAACTCACAGCTTCTGTACAAGCAAATAGGACCTCAGTTCACACTCTGGTTCACTCCAGCCGTAGCCAACCTCTGATCTGCTAACACTTAGTTATATTCTTTGGTGATGTCATTAATGCAGAACGCAGATTAGAGGTACACTGATATATTGGTCCGATATCGGATCAGCACCAATTTAAAGAAAATTGGCTGCATTGGAAATTGGCCTGATGTGGTCTATATTTTGACCGATAAATGTCTGCATGTACACAGGCAGTGAGAAGCACAGCCCAGCAGCCTGGAGAGCTGTGTGCAGCTGGTAAGTCTGTTGTGGTGAAAGGGGAGGGAAGGGGCATGAGGGATGCAGATCAATGCCCACCGAAGTGAGGGAGGAGTAGGGTTGGGGCTAGAGCAGGCACTGCCCTGCCGAGGCAGCCCATGGAACAGAGCCATGGCTCATCCAGGGGGTGCAAAGCAGGGGGGGTTGTCTCCTGCCACTGTGCACACCCCCAGGAGGGCATGAGGGGGGCATGTGCCCCCTGGATCTGTGCAGGGAGGGCCGGACAGGCTGCAGCTGAAGGCTGGGGCCGGGGCTGTGCTGGGCTTTTCCTGGTGGGGGCTGGGCCAGGCTGCACTCGAGATGGGTGATGGTGGTGCTGGGAGGGGGGCTATAGCAAAATCTGGGGTGGCTGCATCTGCCCCCAGTAACCTCTCTCCCATTGCCACCACCATCCATCCAGAGTGCAGCCCAGCTCAGCCCAAGCTGGGAAAAGGCCAACACAGCCCTGGGCCCAGCTTGTAACTGCAGCCATCCCTGCCCGGTCCTGTGCATATCTGAGAAACACATGCCCCACCCTACCCCATGCCCTCCCAGGGTGCGTGCAACAGCAGGAGCTGCCCCCACTTCCCCCAGACAAGCCTCATCTCCATCCCATGCCCCACCCCACCCCAGGAAAGTAGCAGCTGCCCCAACCCTAGCCCCACTCCTTCCTCACCATAGAGGGCATTTATCTGCATCCCTCCACAAACACATTTACCAGATGCATGCAGCTGTATTGGAAATCAGATCGGTACCAGCCGATATGCCTCCTTAGAAATAGGCTATCAGTATCAGCCCCCCCAAATCTCTATTGCAAATATAAGGATCTTATGTCATACCAAAATCAGAACATCCTTAATGCGAAGGGAACTATATAGAATATATAAGTATGAGAGTGACTACAAAGTTAACATGTCATTGGCTAAACTAGGGACAAGTCCAGACGTACCTTTAAGATGCGTCATACTGGTCTGTGTTTAATAGAGTATTACAACTTATTCTAGACTTCAAGGCTAAGTTCAGACAGTCAAGAAAAACCTGAGGCTGAACTGATTCAGTCTTTGCAGGTTAGTCTAAACTGCAGAAATTAAACTGAGAAGCAACTGGACACATTCACTTTTGACTCAGGAAATGCAGCCACATACCTTATGTGGCTCAAAGCAAAAGCTGGGGGGAGGCACTAAAGCATGGTTCTCTGGCACATAGCCAGCATGGGCTGTGTGTCTGCTTCCTCCTGCTGCCCCCCAGGTCTCTGGGATTTTCAGTCTAGAATTACAGCAGCAGGACTCTGCAGGGTTGCTCATTACTTTCTCTTCCTTCTTCCAGGTGCCTCTGGGATTTGTAGTCCACAGTTGCAGCCAGAAGTAAGTTTTTAGAAGGGCAGAGCAGCTGTACTTGGAAGAAGGGACGTTTAATCCACCCTCTGACCCCAGCCAGGGTTTGCCTTGGAGGGGGGAAGGGAAGTCTGTGTTCCCTCCCTCCCACCCCACAACCCTTCTGGAGCAGACAGCACAACCCAGCCAGGACTGGAAAGCATACTGGGACGCTGGGGGACTGTGACTGAACTTGAAACAGGACAGTTCAGAATTTCTGTCTGGGACAGAAATTTCATAAACCAGTTTAACCCAAATCAGTTAAGCCTGGATACTACATTCAGCCAGGTTAATCTTAAACCAGTTTCTGTGATTTTGAAACAATTTTATGTGCACTGAACTTCTGTTCTGTTACAGGTATAAACCAGTTTCTGATGACTTAAACCAGTTTATGTGTAACTTCTGTCCCTAGCCCAAGGGGAAAACACAGGGTTGTGAAACTAGCTTATATCCCTGGGCAGATAAATATTGCAATGCTGAATCTCTCCTCCAACAGTTGGAAGGGCCTTCTTCTGACCGAACTTGTATTTAGGCCCTCGACAACCATTACATTTAAGATCCCATTAACAGATTTATTATGCCTTAAAGAGTAAACCAACCACACGTGCAACTCAGTTTACAGAGTGATATAATTTTAAATTCAATATAAAGTGTGATACAGAATTATATTCCTTATCATGTGGAATAACTTTGCACATTTCTATCATGCCTTAAACTGATGCACGGCTGGGAACTATCAAAACCCCATGAGCTGCTCAGTGGGGCAACACACATGGTTTTATAGCTCAAGGAGCCCAACATCTGGCTGCCACAGCCCACTACCATGCAGAGCTGACTGTTGGCTGTGGCTGGGGACTGGTTTGGTTCTCTGCCCCAAGTGACAATCAGCTAACTGGTTTCATTTGGCTGGTACCAAGGAAGCCTGAGCTCAAGAGCCGGGGCTCCCCCTGCACCAGCAAGCAAGGTGCAATTGGGATATAACCCCCGATCCCCTGCACCAGCAAGTAAGGCACAATTGGGATCTAACCCCTGATCCCAAAATTGCACATCCTGCCATATGTGTGTTACATGGTAGAACACATCACTGTTGGGACTGAAGATTGGAGCTCATGTTTTAAAGTGAATGTCTGTCAGGGTCCTTAGTGAGATGAGCAGGTCCCACACTGAACTATGTATGTCACTCTGTGTTAACAGTGTTTATTAGGTACAGCCCTGAGGAAGGTGGGGTGTTAGGGCAGCTGAGCCATTGGAGGAAAGTTGGAGCTAAACTGTCATTCAGAAAAAGAAAGAATTCTGAGTATACAAAGTCTGTGAAACATGGTATAGTTTAGCTAATGAGCTGCTCACAGCTCTAAGCTGATCCTGCCAGCTCTGAGGTAGGAATTGTATGTTCCCAGCAGTCTGAAATAGGCCTAGCACATTTGCCACTCAAATATTAACAGAGTGAATAATATTACATCTAACCACCATATTAACAGAAAATGAAAAAAGTCACAAAATTTAGACACTGAAAAATTACCAAATGTCAGAATGAAAGTTGCAGAGACCTTAACCCAGCCCTTTTTTATGTATGCATTATGAAACAGTCGGTAATTAGATGGTCACAAGCTGTTTTTCCTCACTTGATTGTCAAAAACAGCCAAACTCTTTTAAGTGGAGCTTTCCCAGGAGAAACTTTGCAGACAACCAGGCATAGGAGTTTCAATTGGAATGTTTTAAGCTTATTGAAGTTATAAGCTACTGAAAACAAGGTCTTATATTTGGAAGTGGCAGACAACTTCTATCATAAGATACATTCACTGTGCTGCCTAAAGTAGTAAAAATGCTCCTATTAACTTGCAAAATGATTTAACAAAGTGAGGTTCAAGCTTCCTGGCAGGTGTTCCATAACACCCTCAGACCTACCTTAAGTACAATTTGAATACCTTCCCCTTACCCCTCCAATCTGCTGCTCTGTTTGCTGCTCCCTGACTAGGCTGGTCTGCTTTCTGCTTCCTGCCATGTGCTTCCTGCCTGATCAGATGCTCAGCTTTCTACACCCTGCTCTATCTGCCATTGTTTGTCCCCCCTCCAGTCTGCTGTGTGCCACAGAGTGGCTGTCCATGTCACTGGCACCTGTGCCACAGGTTGGCTACCTCGGGTTTTAACAGATCCTGTAGTACTTTTAAAAAGCGAATGCAGGCACAGAAGTAAGCACACAGTTTGCCTTAACACATATGAGGGATTCATTACCAGAAACAATTATATTTCATGGAGCGATGCCCTAGACAAAAAAAGAAAAGTGATGTTTATTTTATAGTATTCACTATTTCTATATTATAGACATTATGAAATGAAAGCAAATCTCAGATATTAATAGTATTCAATTATCCGGGCATATTCTATTAATTATAAATTAATTACCCATCGATTAATAGCTTTTCAGAAGATCCCCACTGCATAATGTGGCTTAGCCATTTTTCCTCTCTTCTGAAGATGTGATCCAAGCATTATTTGAGCTTTGGTATTTTTTGTGATTCTCTGTTCTTCTTTTCAAGAGCACTTTTGGCAAAATTCAAGTTTTAAGAACCACTACAAAATCTGTGCAACATAAATAAAACATCATGGGCCTTTCCCAACTGGAAGGATTTTTTTGCTGCTGGCCTACATAAGCTGACCTGTCTTGCTGGGCTACTCAGCCACAGAAGCTGCTCCCAATTCTAAAGAAACCCCCTCAGGCATTTCTGTCCTCTGCTGCCCTGAGAAATAGAGGGTTTTTTAAAGCAGGTATTGTGGTTTTTTAACAGATCATGCTTTAACTAGGGAAAGCTCAGCTTATTTTTGCACCGGTCTCCACTGTCTCCAGAAAACTGAGAATTGCACAAAGGCCACAGATATATTATACAGTATGCTCCACTATGGGAAGTTACACATCAACAAATATACTGATTTCTGAGATATCAGTTTACACCTTGAATGACACAGTTACAACTGTTTGGGAGTTGTCCCCTTGTTCCAAACAAAAAAAAGGCAAAAAGTATACAATCCCACCCCACTGGGTCCAACAAGATAGCTTCACAGACCAGTCAGAAAGTAAAATACTAGGACTAGACTTTGATTAACTGTTCTAGTGTGTATATATGTATGTGTGCTTTGGACACTTGCCCTAAGCCAGCTGTTGAGAAGTACTGAATAAACACACCAAAATAGTTGGAAAATAAGTAGAGCTAAGCCAAGACAAAGACCTGTAAACAACAAATCATTTAGGCTATGAAAGCAACTGTAGAGCAGTGATGGCAGAACAGGGGGGCAGGGCAGGGGGTAGAACCTGATACAGAACAAGTTTTATATCGCTGTTAGCAAGAAGCCTAACAGGAACACTGCAGTCTGCCCAGCAATCATTCTTTAATTGTACAATGGCAAGGGAAAAGGAATCTGTTCAAATGCAATCAAAGTGTGTAATGCTCATGGCAGACATCTTAACTGCCGTCACTACTTGGAGAAGATCATTTTTGGATCTGCCTCAAGCCATTTTTAAGCAATCAGGATCAGTTCCAAATGTACCTCACCCTATACACATTTGACCTGAGCTGGATAAATCAATGGTGACTAAGTACAGAGAAGCTACACTGTTCTGGATATCCATCTGTCAGAGCTTACGCTATTCCAGCAGTCGATCATTCACATATATAGCAACAGAAAAAGGGAAAAGAGTAAGAGGCAGTACATACTTCCAAGGACCTTCACATGATGTAGGATAAGAAAGAAAATTTCTACCACTTTTCTCTTATCTGAGAATCATAGTTTCATAGATTTGGGAAGAATCCATTCCCACTCATCTGTCTACACAGTGCAGCATTTATACTTTTTTTAGTGATCACTCAGAGATAAGCTGTATACCTATGGTTGTACTCCAACAGCTATTAAATGTTCGATAATAACCAACAACCTGAGTATTGACTGCTGTCTTCTACACATGGTAGCTAAATACAGAGCAATTAAATTTCTGCTCTTTAATGGACTGATCCAGATAAATGTTGCATACCAAATTAAAATCAGGGAGAGTCAACTGTCCTGATATCTCTCTGAACCTCAATTATTTTTCTGTGGTCATTTCTTAGTGTTTTTTTCCCTCTCACTGTTTGGATTCATAATGAATTGTGACAAATCAAACTATAGTCTCTGTACAGCCTCTGTTTGTCTACACGAGACACTACGGCGCAGTAGCAACAAGCTACAGTGCCGTACCTCATTGCTACCACGCAGTAGCGTTGCCAGGCACTAACCATGCAGCAACAATACTACACATATGAAAACAAAAAACCCTACACAAACATCTTCGCATCTTGGAGCATGTGTGGATAACCAGACTTCAAGTTGTACCCTTTAAGTACCTTAAATTCCGGGTAACAGAATTTAATCAGCTTTATACAATACTTCTGATTTTATCTGTTAAAACTCTTTATAGAATTTATGGTATGAAATCCTGGTACCACTTAATTCAACATAATGTTACATATTTACATTATGTTACATTGTTATTGCTCATGTATCATAGT
Organism: Crocodylus siamensis; assembly: GCF_052110815.1. Lineage (NCBI taxonomy): Eukaryota > Metazoa > Chordata > Crocodylia > Crocodylidae > Crocodylus > Crocodylus siamensis. The sequence goes on along the minus strand of NC_143395.1, from coordinate 342,196,973 downwards.
GAAAAAGAACATATATAAACTGAGAGATAAATCTGCACCTGCATGACTGTTTGATTTCTGTTGCATTTTGTTTTCAACTTTTATCCTTTCCTATTGATCTCGTGAATCTACTTACTTCCCTCCTTGCCCCTTGCTATGAGACTGGTTTCAATGTTTATGTTTTCTCCTACTCACGGAGAACTTTAACTACAACTCAGCTAGAACTTTAGCTATATTTCCATCTGTACCATTACACAATCCCACCACCCAATCTTATAAATCAGTTTCCTCCCCATGAAGCAGCTCAAAGTTGCTCTACCTTAATCCATATAGTATATTGTAGTGTGAGACAAACAAAAAAGAAAATATTCTAGTGTAAAAAAATGCTGATAATGCAACAGCATTTCTTTATGTTGCTATGCTAATAATATACCAGAATAATAATGTTCTCAGTAGAGGTTATATTTGGACTTAAGTGGCTTGACTATCAAAGCAGTCTTGATTAACACACTAACTCCCCAGTTCTCAGTAATGCGGAAAGAAAGAAGCAGCCAAAACAGAGGTTTAGGTGAAATATTAACCCCTCTGAACTCAACAGAACAAAGAATTCATCCCCAAATTTTAATGGTGACAATAGTTGACATCTGCATTCTATTGTCTGCCATCTCTGCTCCATAATAATTGCTCTTAATACAGAGCTTGCTCAACAGAAAACATAGTAAATCAGGAATACTGCACTACCTCCACCCCCTTATCTGAGTAGATCTTGATCACAGATCTCAAGACTACTGGGAGATGTCATCAGAACTGTCTAAGGGAGCAGACCTGTGGCCTGGACAAATAGAAGTCACCATGTTCTAAAGTTCCTCATGACCTGCCCAAACTCATGAAAGTTAATTAGAAAGATGAAAAGGTAAAGGAATTGGGGACACAGTCAGATGATTTACAGTGCATCTTTCTCCACTGCATTCTTTCCCAGAAAACTTAGGAAAATTTCTCTCATGACAGACAATCAACAATGCTAAGAATCCTCAAGCTCCCCACTAATATCCAGCGTTCCAGCTAATATCTGGAATACACGTTTCTGCCTCTCTTCAGGATGATGGTTATTACCTTCTCTGTTCCAAGAATGTGATAAACCTTAAGACTGTATTTTCTGCCTTGATGTAACTTCCTAATTCTAATGTCTAGCAGTCATCTAGTCTGACTTAGTTCCTCCTAAATTAGTATGGAATGAGACACTATAATACTGTTATTCTGAACCACCCTGGCAGATCAAAGATGCAAACATCTCATTTGTCTAGAACATACTGAGAACTTTCCAGGACAACAGCCAGTAGTTTATAGATAAAATGGGGTCTTTGCTAGCTCTCATGTACCTTCTTGCAACCAAAAGAGGCTTAGCAACCCATCTACCAGGCATGTATTCACTGTATGTCTGGAACATGTAGAATTACTTGAGTGTGGTTTCTAACAACCCTGTTTTTTTCTTCCACCACATCTAGGCAAGAGGCCTACAATAAAGAAACTCTTGCTCCCTAGTTAAGTGAGCTCCATTCTAACAGCCAGATCCTGTTAACAGAAAGTAGGTATGGAGGTACAGCTGAGAGACAGCACACAAATCTTACTTGTTTTCTTAGATTAATGTAGGAAACTTGCCATGTTAGCTAGCCCATGTCTGTACTTAACAGGCCCTTGATCTTAACTCCAATTATTATCACTTTTTTCTTCAACCATGACACATTTATAATCAGAACCATTCTACCTACTGTAATTGCTTGAAAGTTTAACCAGAGATGGGACATAATAGATTTTTCTTTATATCTATTAAAAACTCCAAATGGATTTCTGCCAAACTAAGACATCTTGAACCATTCAGTCCTGCTACAATCAAAATATCACCCAAGTAAATAATCATTCTTATCCTAATGACATTATGAGAGAAATGACAGGTCTGGTTACCATGGAGAACAGTCCTGCAAGAATGAATAGACCGAAAGCTCTTGCCTCCCACCGATACTGCACTTTTGGGGAAAGCTTAGTTTTCTGTAATTGGGGTACATAAGAACGATAAGGAAAGCTTTGCTTAAATTAGCTTTTCACTATGAAATATCCCTTCTTGTCAGTCACCAGCAGATCTTTCAGAAAGTCCTCCTTAAATGAGTAGCTGCACTGTATTGTTCTGCCCACTGAATTCACCATTACAATGCTTTTGCTCTCATGAGGACAGAAAGGAACAAACAGCCTCCTTTGAGCAGCACTGGCTGGAAGTTCATTAGAGGAGGACCCTAGCCAAAAGTCTACAGTGATCTGCAATTAAACAGGCAGATTCCAAAATCTATTTAAATTCATCATTTTATAGGGCACCAAAATTGACAACAATGGAAGCAATGAAATCAACCAGTTCCTGACCTCTTATAACCATCACAAGAAACTGATGCACTAGAAACATCCAACTCACCCTTAATACGTGACACTCTAGAGGAAGATTAAAAAAAGCACCAAGGTACTTATTAATAAATACTATTCTATTTGGTTTGTTTTTGGCTTTTATCATGGTGTCAGGCAAGTGCCATCCAGAAATGCACTGAGCTGCATAACAAGCATCTTTAATGGAAGATATCCACCATTTAATAAAATCAGCTCAGCCTTATACACATAAAGAAGAAACACTATGTTGTATCATCTTATTCAGTCCCTCCTTCTTCAATGGAATTGCATGAAAATGTCATCTTATCATTTGGTCCAAACTACATTTACCAAATAAAAATAAGAATTCCCACCTTCATATTTCCTTTAGCCTTCTATGCTCCCACTTGAAAACTCAATTTTAAAAAAGAATATGTTGGAAAATGTTGAATTATACCCTGTATACATTAATCATTCGCCAGTGGAACTCTTGTCTGACAGCCAATCCGACAGTTGAACTCCAGAATATTATTTCAGCTAAAATTCATTGTTATACATTATAAATTCTTGATAACAGTAATATGTATAATGCACACTGTTGTAAAATTTTCAACAAACTTTTATGGCTTTCCTCTTCATATGAATACTCAGTCATCCATCCGTTCCTAGATGCACTTCAAGCCTGAAAGAAAAAAAATCAACAATTAAACAACAAGGTCTGCAGTTTTTAATCTTCATTACTCAGTTACTATTGTATACTTATGCACAAATTCACATATAGGTTTCCTTGATACCAAAATGGATATTAAAAGAATGTTGAGGTTTTCCAACAATTTAAATACAGCTGGATGAACATAACAGAGACAAATACAGAATCACAGAGAAACAGGGCTGGGAGGGACTCAATAAGTCATCCAGGCAAGGTAGAATCATCCCTGTCTAAAGTAAAAAATTTCCAAAGGACATTCTGCCACCTTCTTAATAATCTGTACTAGTGCTTGACCACCCTTCTACTTAAAAGTCATTACTCATATCTAACATAAATCTCTTCCATTCCAGTTTATGCACACTATTTTTGTCCAGTCTTTGATGAACACAGAAAACAATTTATCCTTTACAACACTATTATTTGAAGATTGTTACCCTCTTCAGTGTTATCTTCCCTAGACTAAATAATCCCAGTTCTTCCAACGTTTCCTCACAGATCATGTTTTATAGACTTCTAATGACTTTTGTTTCTCCTTTGGATTATCTCCAAGTTGTCTATGTGCCTCCTAATCTAGAGCGCACAAAACTGAACTTTACTTGAGACCTCAACAGTATGTGCTAAATAGAATCACTTTTCATGACTTATGACATTCTTGTTCATACATCAGCTGTTTTTTGCTTTTTTTGCAACAATGTTGCATTGTTGTTGAATCATGCTTTGCTTCTGAACCAGTAACCCAATGAATATATAGCAGGAAATGTCTCAAGGTTCTTTGTTAATATTTCATAGACATTTGGGCTGGAAGGGACCCTGGAGGATCATTGAGTCCAGCCCTCTGCCCCAGGGGCAGGAAGTCAGCAGGGATCATAGGATCCCAGCAAGATAACCATCCAAATGCGTCTTGAAGGCGTTCAAAGTGGGTGCCTGAACCACCTTCGGCGGCAGTCTATTCCAAAACTCAGGGGCTTGGACAGTGAAGAAGTTCCTTCTTATGTCCAGTCTGAATTGGACACAGTGGAGTTTGTGACCATTCAATCTTGTCATCCCCTGGAGGGGCTCTGGTGAACAGACATTCCCCCAGATACTGATGAGCACCCCTGACAAAACTTATAGGTGGCCACCAGGTCACCCTTGAGCCTGCGCTTTTCCAGGCTGAATAGCCCCACTTCTCTCAGCCTCTCATCATAAGGTCTGTTTTCCTGACCTCTGATCATGCGTGTGTCTCTCCTCTGCACCCTCTCGAGCTTCCCCACATCCCTTTTGAATTGTGAAGCCCAAAACTGGATGCAGTACTCCACCTGTGGCCTCACCAAGGCCAAGTACAGTGGGAGAATGATGTCCCAGGATTTTAGTTACTAGTTCTTGTGAATTCCATTTTTGAGCAGCTGCTTGATCATTTTATATTTGAGCTGCTTTGACTGAACTAGAGACATTCATATTGCAAGATCAGATGACTCTGGAGCAGGTTGTCAGTTCAAATATTCATTATTTTGATTTTAAAATTGTTTTCCAAAAATACTCTGCAAGATCTGATTAATATTTGCTGTTGGGGTAAAAAAAAAAAAAAATCTTGCCAGTACACTCATTAGTATGTTGACAAAATATGAATATACAAAGCATAATAAAATAAATAATTCAAATCAGTATTTTTTTTTAATGTACACACCTAATTTTGATTATATTTCATTAGTAAGCTATGGAAAAAAAGACAGAGAAAGATTTAAAGATAACTTTTCTGTTTGCTTTTGCAACTTAAAAAGATTATAAAAGGCCCTGTATTCCAACTTTTGCAAAGGCTTAAAAAAAATTCAGAAGAGGCCAAAACTGTTGCCTTAAATTACTTGACAGTGTGCCTTGAACATCTTGCCAGAATATGTGCATATATCTGGAAGCAAATTCTACTTACATATGTCTCCTTTAATAATGTAAACTGTGTGAACTCAAGAATGTAAGTCTGTTGTCAGGGAGCTATTATAAACAATCTGCTACAACTTTGTTTTTTTCAAAATGAGTTTGTCTCTCCAACTGACAGAGCATCACCTGCTCATTTTAAAACCTTAACCCAGTTCTTTATTACTGCTAGTCATACTGTAACAAAGTTCTCAGATTTAAAACAGACCAAGCAGCCCTTTATCTTCAAAACAATAAGAGACTCTGGAAAAGATGCAAAGTCAGTAAACATTAATAAAACCTGCTAACATTCTACTATATCACTTATTATTATTCACTTTTAAACCAATATGTTATTAAAAATAAACTCAAGCTCTAAAGTAACATTTCACATACAATTCACAAGAGGTTGCAGATTCCCTAGAAACTATGACCTCATTAAATGTAATTCAATCTTGTAAACTTGGAGTGTTCTACCTACTGTTGACTCTGCCTCATCTTTGGTGCATCTTGGAGACTGTCTTTTTGTTTAAACTCTTGGTTTTTATCTGGATTGCTTCTAAATTTCCATTTCATGAAGCAAATTTTCTTTGGCATAAAACTGAGCCAGCAAGCATTGCTGCTATTGATGGTTTGGTCTTTTTGGAACTGCACTCTGGAAGAAGACATCTTCCAGCAGTCTCATGCTATGCTAGTATCTAAATACTGGACAATGCAACCCATTTTCTCGGTATACACTTACATGGTATAGTTATCTAACCTAAACGAGAAATGGCTATGCCACAAAATTCTTTTAAATTAAACGTAACAGCCTTCAAAAGCTTCATGGGTTCTCTCTCAAAGTAAAACCTCCTGTGAGTTGTAGCGGTTTCACTTCTCCACATTTTTCATTGGTTATTTCTTCACACACACACATCCTAGAGTGCAACTTGGCTTCACATTACCCATGAATGCTCAAAGTCCTATTAGTTCACTGTGGCTAGGGTAATAAAGAAAACAGAGAGGGAGATGTTTTTCAAAACTGCCAATGTGCAGCTATCTTACAATCATAGCTGCATTTGTTTTACATTATTTAATAATGTACAAAGGCCCTCCTGGTAAAAAAGCTACTTCATTAACAATGATGAATGATTGGTGTTGCTTATAAATTCCCCTATGCATATTTAGTCAATTTACTAAGCTTTGAATTGTTAGCTCTTTCCCACTTTTAGACTCATGCCAATCTTCCTCCCACACCCTTTATATGCTTAAGCTCCTAAACAATTTCCTAGTGGCCCAAGTTTTCAACCAACAATAGAAACACTAGCAATACTGGTTTTCCTAAACAGTGCCCCATTGTTGTGCACCAACCCACACAGTTTAGGGTAAGTGGGGAATTAATTATCTGAGGCCTAGTCAATTCTTGGCCTGCCTAATGGGATAAAGGTGACAAATACCAACAGTTGTGATGTGTTGTGGATACCTGCTATCAAGCTCAGTTGATATAGGCTATAGGAGAGCCATCAAGATGTAGGCCTGAATTTCAACTGAAGATGAAGGGCTGGATGTTTATTTGCAATTTCCCATCATCTAGTAACCCATCATTCTCTGACCTAATTCTCACTGGTGCTGAGTAGCTGCAAGTTCTCCTCAAAACCACTTTGAAATACCTATGCAAAAAAAATCACTGACCTATGAAAAATATCATAGGTATTTTAAAAAAAAAATGAAAAGTCAAACCACTTCCTTTAGCAAATCCAAATCATATCCCCTTTGTTACGTATGTTATCACCTACAACGCATCCTAGATTTTATAGAGAATCCAGGTTTTAGCAGGCCTACTGTGAATGACTGCTTTACTTTTAAGTAGTAAATTGAATATGGTGTAAAGTCCAAATGGGAGCATTTGCCTTCAGTCTGTTCTCTGCAAAAGGGCTTACAGTACCAGAAGGATATATCCCTGACAAGATGAGAGGACTAAAAGTCCATTTGATCCAAGACCTTTAATGACTGAAGGCTCTTGAAAGGAAATCACAAAGCAAAGCCTGTAACTATGATGAAATTAGTCTCAGACTGATGAAAACTGGCATAAAGCAAATGTAGTCAAAATTCCTTTCCAGCCAAAAGCTTGCAGTCATCATAAACGAGCTTCAGACTTCTAAAAATTTAAAAAACAGTAACTAATTCCAGCATAACATAGCTATAAAATCTTTACCTGTGTCAAAGCAAAGCAAACAAGAACTGAGCTATTCAATTCTTTGAGAACTCTTAAGTACCAGAATAATATGTAACAAAATACGCTACAAAGATTTTTGTATAAATGACATTTTTCTCTTCATGTATAAAATATGCTTAAAAATATAAAACCACGAACATTCATTCATCTAAATGCAACACATACAGAAAATATGAAAGTGAACTTTATAAAGTACAGAGGGTTTTTCATAGCAATCCATTTAGAATAACTAATAGCACAGTTACAGGATTTCCTCTGTTAAGTCTTACCAATTTACACAGATACTCTTAACACACAACTCAGCCTACGAACATACACCTATCAGAAGGCTTGGATGACATCAACTTATATAGACGAACAGTTTGTTGAAGCAGAACCAGAATGAGGCTCAAGGTTACAGGTAAAAAATATTTTAAACAGTACATTGATACAAAGCTGCTTCTTTCAATTGAAGGTGCATACCCACTACTGGTCAATCCACTCCACAGTTTAGGATTGGGTTTGTGTTCCTGGCTGATGCTAAATTCTCACATAGCAATACGCACATGGAACATCTACCATCTGCAGTTGGCAAAGAGACTCAATACCATCTTGATGGAAACTGTCCTACCTTTAATAATATATTCACCCATTACCTCCCAGCTAAACCAGAGAAAATGCCAACTGCCTAGGCACAAAAATTCAGGCCTTAGAGAAGTTCAACTAGTTCATGACATAAAAGCTCACCTTCTCTTCAAAAGCTAAAATGAGCTTTTTAAATCTATTTTACAGTCTCTGGTTTCCCATTCAATAAAATAAAATTCAAAATGTCAGCCCTTATCTTGACTACTCAGTGATCTAGCCCAAAAAATATCCCTGAGTTCCAAAAAATATCCCTGAGTTTCTAATAAAAAATTAACCCAAAATCCACAGTTTTCCATGATTAAAATGAAACACCACAGATAAAGAGAGAGAAATGTGTATTTTGAGTTATGTTTTTAAATTTGAAAATTAGGTTTTGGTTTTTTTTTTTAAACAGAGAAAACCAGGATGCCTGGTGACCTCTTTCAGCCCCCAGGGCACAGGGGATAAGCAGTTGTCCACTGGTGAAGCTCACTTGAGCGGAAGTTAGTTTTTTTGGAGGCCCATCTAAGGTGGCAGTAGGAATTCCTGCATCATCTCAGGAGTGACCCAGACTTCATCACATTCCACTGTAAACCCAAGATGCATTTCTTTGGCTTTGCCTTCAGTAAAAAATATAGAATTCAGGACAGAGAAATAAAAATATAACTTGTAAAAGAACTCATTTTCCCTTGAGGGGAAAAGGAAACCACATGTGAAAATTGCTAATCAAGTTACTTAATGAACCTCTGGAAGGTGCACTGGGAGGAGTATTCAAAGTAGTGGGATTATTTCTCTTACAAAGATAAATTAGCACTAGGTTGTACCTTTTAAAACACATCACTGAGAAATTACTAGTGCTTCAACTATAGAACCATTGGAGAACCACAAGAGGTGCTGTTTCAGAAATACAATTCCCTACTGTTGCTACCATGGTTCAAGAGCTGGGGAATTGGGAACAGGAATGAGGGAAGCGTAATTTTTGGTGTACGAAGACATCAAATTACAACTTCTGTGCTAGCTGATAGATGAAGGGAGGGAACACAGAGTTCACTACATCCAATTCTCCCCTACCATCATCCACTTGCACTGGAAGGCAGAGAAACACAGATGGAAGGGAACCTGAAGAGGGGAGAATTTCACCTTCAGGAACAGAAAGGGCAGAAAAAGTACAGGTAATTAAGATTCCCAGCCTAGCAAAGCACACAGCATGGTCAGAACCCCAAGGTAGTCACTAATGATTTCAACTGGGAGACTAGTTATATGCCTACATTTAACCACAACGTTAAGTGCTTCGCTGAAGGCCTTAATAACTTTTTCCTCTAGAGAGCAAACTCCAAGTTTGGCCATAGCCAAACTTATGAATCACTTATATCATTTCCTTTATTTTAAAAGGTAGCATGTGCTTCCTCAGATGCCGGTGAGTTTCCATATTCGCTTCACCAGCTTCAGAGGCCTTTAGTCACAGTAGTTCTCCAACAGTCATGCTCCCTTTTGTCAACACAATGCTGCCCCTCTCTGGCCCAATTAATCTTTCATGCTTTTTGCATGGTACTCAGTTCTGTGGTATATGAAATGTACCTTTAAGGGGCCAGCAATGAAACGGTCCAGTCTTTCCCCCATGATGCCCTGTGGGTGTGGTTTGTTGGTTGCTACATGGTAACAACCGCCAGCAGTAATGTCTACAGGAGAAACAGAAGACACTTAAGGAAAGATTGCTCATCAGTACCAACAGAACAAATTGATGCACCTCAAGAGACGGCAGGAGAACAAGCATCGGAAGTAAAACCAGACCACCAAGAGCAAGAGTTTAATTACATTTCAGAGGATCCACCAGTACCCACAGAGACACCCTATGGCACAACGCAAACTAAGAGTGGACGTGTGTTGAAGTTTCCTGTGAAGTACAAGGACTGTGTAATGGGTAGCAGTAAAGGCTAGTCCCCATCAATGAGCCAAGTGCTAGCAACCTCTGGCTCCATGATCCCTGAAAGGTTCCGAGTTAAAGTAGCTACTAATAAACTTTCAGCTACTTAAGAGAGATCTCCCAAAATAAAGAAGGGGATGTGGTATATGGAATGTACCTTCAAGGGGCCAGCAGTGGGATGTTCCAGTCTTTTCCCCTGGTGCCCTGTGGTTGTGGTTGGTTGGTGGCGGGTTGTTGTTGTTTTCCCTACAAGCTGCGAGTGTGTGTGTTGCTGAATCCAGTTCCTAATAAAGATAAAGCTGTTTACCATCCCACCAGTTTCTGCTGACACGAGGACCGAACCCCAGGGGCATGGAGGTCTGAGTAAGTATCCCGATCCCAGGAACCCGGTGGCCAAGAGCGAACACTATACGGTCAGCAACACAGGAACTTAAAGGTAGGTGGGATCATTCAAATCATGGAATTGAGACCCCTAAAACTGCATGCAATGAAGTAATAACCATTGGTCCAAAAGTTTCTACAAAAACATCTACTCAGGTCTCTCATGCACAACACAACAACACAGCACGCTATCACACACTTAAGATCTTTAGCATAGTGTGCTCAACCTACAGCCCACTGGCCAGATCCAGCCCCTGAAGCATCCAGATCTGTAAGTGAGCTCTCTTCCTCTCTCCCTTCCCCCCCGTCTCACTCTGCGCCTTTTGACACTAACAGCCACCTCCTTTCCCCTCTCTCATTCCCTCCCTTCTCCTACTGGAAGGAAATAGTGACCTACACTGCAGCTAAGACAGCCAGCCCTCTACTCTAAAAGGCTGAGTACCACTACTTTAGTACAGGTTCTCAAAGCTTATCAGGCGCTTTATTTACTACTCCAAGAATACCCCATCCTATCAAGCTATTGTGTCCATAAGCTTACCAGAACTCATCTCGAAACAAATTTTGGTTCCTTACTTGTACTGTCTTGGTCAGAAAGACATTCCAGACTTTAATTCCCTGCTAAAAATTGTTTTCTAATCTTCCAATTTCCAGTCTAAATACAGTCATAACTGTTTTTTCTATTGTTTTCTCTGATTTAAAAAAAATCCCCAATTTTCAGTTAAAAAAAGTAACCCCAAATCCACGTTTTCCCCATGATTTAAATAAAACACCACTTATATACACACGTTTCCTTCGATTTATGCGGGTCCTTTATATGCGAGTTCGCTCTTACACAATCAGCATATTTAGACTCATAATTAATTATACATGAGGTAAATTCGCTCTTATGTGATAAGCATAGATCCCCCCCCCCCCCCGCCCAAGCAGGTAAGTCTGTGGGTGAAAGGGAAAGGGCCCCCACTCACTCTAGCTCTGGCTGCAGCAGCCCCAGGAGTGGCCAGTAGCAGCTGACTGCAGCCACTGTGCTACACCGTGCTCCACCTGTCCCCCCACACTTAGCCAACCCCAGCTGCTGAGCTACGCCATGCCGTGGTGAGGGCAGCTGGTGTCAGCTACTCCTGCGACTGCTCCAGGATGGGCTAGGTTAAATGCAGACAAGCAGAGCTCTGGGAGGTGTGGGGCGCAGCACTCACCCCAGCTCTGGCTGCAGCAACCCCAGGAGCAGCTGACACCAGCTGCCTGCACCAGGGCACGGCGCAATCCAGGAGCAGAGGTGAGTGGGAACAGGCAGAGCATGGTACAGCCCAGCGGCAGCAGGCAGCTGGCACCAGCTGCTCCCAGGAACGCTGCAGCTGGGGCTGGGGTGAGTACCTCTCTGTTCCCTCCGCTTTGCTGCCTCGTGCAGCCCCGGAAACAGCACCCCTTCCCTAGACTCAGCCTTACTCCCTCCCTCACCACCATGGGAACCTATCCCTTTTTGTTACATTTTAAACTGGGTTCACTTTATGCAAATTAAATTTATGCGCTGTTTTCTGGGAACACGTGTACAGCATAAATGGGGGGAAACATATGTTAGTGGTTTTTCATTTAATCACAAAAAATGTGGATCTGGGGTTACTTTTCTAACTGAAAATTGGGGATTTTTTTTTTTTAAATGGGAGAAAACCAGGATTCCTGGTCATAATCAATATCAATAATCTGTTTATCTTGGGTCATTATGGTCCTTTAACTTAAAACACTCTTCTTTCTCCCTGGTATTCATCCCTCAACTACATCTGTAAAGACTAATAAATCATAACTCCCTCTCAAAGTTCAGTTTGCTAAGCCAATTATGCCTAGCTCTTATAGCCTCCTTTCATAAAACAGTTTCATTCCCCTCATATACATAATACTTCCCTGCACATGTTCCAGTTTAAACCAGTTATAAGCATAAATGACCTAAACTGTGCACAGCATTTTAAATGGACCTTACCAATGTGTCAAACAGTGGTATTAATACGTGAGGTACACTGATAGAGATTTTTGTGGCCAATATTGATAGCTAATTTTTAAAGAAGCATATTGGCTGATGATACCAATCATATTTCTGATACTCAGCCTGGCAGCTTGAAGACCTGCATGCAGCTGGTAAGTCTGTTGTGGTGGAAGGGGAGAGGAAGGGAAGAGAAGTGAGGGGGGCAGAGCGAGGCCCCTGCGATGAGGGAGGGAGTGGAACTGGGTCTGGGGCAAGTGCTGCCCAGCCAGGGTAGGGCGGGGCATGGGACGGAGCCGCAGCTTATCTAGGGGTGGCTTCCACCACTGCCTGCACCCTGGAAGGACATGGAGGGCATGTGCCCCACAGATGTGCACGGGGAGAGCCCGGCTGCAACTGCAGGCTGGGGCCAGGGCAGCGCTGAGCTCTTCCTAGCAGAAGCTGAGCTGGGCTGCACTCGGGATGGGCGGCAGCAGTGCTGGGAGTAAGGCTATGGAGTAGGGGGCTGCAGCCACCCCAAAATTTACCCAGCCCCCTGAACCCTCCCTCCCAGCACTGCTGCCACCTGCCCCAAGTGCAGTCCATCCCAGCCCGGGTAGCCCTGGCCTCAGCCCAAACCCACAGCTGCAGCCTGCCCCACCCCACGCAGATCCAGGACACATGCCTGACCCTGTGCCCTTCCGGGGTGTGGGCAGCAGCAGGAGCCACCCCCCCATCACATTGCCCTCTGGACAACCGGTGGCTCCATCTCACACCCTGCCCCAGCTGGGCAGCACCTGCTGCAGCCCCACTCCCTCCCTCACTACAGGGGCCTTGATTCCCCACCATGCCCATTCCCTTCCTGCTCCCCTTCCACCATAACAGACTTACCAGCTGCACACAGCACTCCAAGCTGCTGGGTTGTGCTCCTCATCACCTATATGCTGCGCTGCAGCTGCGCACATGCATCAGGCTTATAAATCAGCCACACTAGGCCAATTTCCAATACAGACAGTTTTCTTTACAACAGTGCCGATCTGATTTCAGACCGATGTATTGGTGCACTTCGAATTAATACTTTCCGTCTCTATTCAAAATACATAATACCTCCTATAATTTTGTTACCTTTTTATAGCTGCATCATATTAGCAACTCATAGTCATCCTACAGTCATCACTAATACATACATCTCTCCTCCTCCAATGCCTCCAATCTACAAGACCCCAGCTACTAGCAAAAGTTCTTGGCATTATTCTGTAACTGCAAGATTTCAATTGTTTAAATGAATTCCATATACTTGTCTTATCATGTAAAGTTTTTGCCAAGCTATAGCCTATTTCTATTACTCCAGTTCACAAAGTCATCTAATTTTGCATGCGGAATAATCCAGTCACCCTCAGCATTACCAATACCTCCCATCTTTGTCTCCTGAAAATGTTATTAGCACCCACATGGTTCTTAACCAAAGGTCATTAATCAAACTACTAAAAAGACTTGCTACCAAGACTGATCCCTGAGGAACTTCTCTTTGATCTTCAGAGAGATGGAAAGTGCTTCATTCATAGTAGTCTTAGGACTCCTCCATACCTGCAATGGGATCTAATGCGCGATCCACACAATCATAACAGCTGCCAAGCCACACATGCATGGCAGAAGGCACAACTGTGAGATCATGCATTAGAGAAAAGGATTTGGAAAACGCTCTTATTTCCCGGGGTTATTTGACCCCAGCAGTCTTTCCAGCCCAGAGCAAGAGGGCTGGACCCGATGATCTCATGAGGTCCCTTCTAGCCCTAAACTTCTGTGAACCCCATTGTGCTTTATTGCCAGTGCAGGGGAAGCCTAGGATCATGATCCCAGGCTCCCCATGCACTAGTTCCTCTAGCTGCAAGCTCCACAGCTGATAATGCTCAGTAGGGCTTGCAGCAGTGGCAGCATTCCCCATACTGTCCTCACTGTGAGCCCTTCAGCCAAGAAGGCTTGCAGGGGGTCAGTGTTCTCCCCATTGCCAACACTGAAGCTGACAGTGCTGCTACCACTGCAAGCCTTGCCAGTGGTGGATGGGAGCCCCTCAGTTGATACGTCTCCCAGACACAGGGGTGCATTTGGCCATGTGCTCAATAAATGGCATAATTAGAACAAGTTACAAAGTTATTACACATTTTTTTGGAATAACTGTGTAGCTTGTTTGTTTTATTATACCATTAATTGGTTGAACATGTAGCTGGATCAATTTAAATGTAATTACCTGGTTAGGTCGCTAAAACGTAACATGAAAAGGGAGCCTTATAGACCTTTGGATAGGAGAAGAACCGAGGTAAAAGATGTGGGTTCAGAGAGGAGAGAATTTTATCTGGGTCTCCCATTTTCCGAACAAGTGGTCCAACTATTAGGCAATACATTTTAAAGAGCACCAGGCCCCAATACATTTGTGTGGAGCATAATCATGCCAGCAAGTGTTAATCCTGCATGGATGGCTCAAACTCCTCAGAAAACTTAACAGAACTCATTTCTGGATCCCAAATGGGTCTTATGTGTGAGACAAGTGCCAAGCGGCTCAGCCCTGTTTAAATTGAGGTGCTTCTGTGTATACGCAGAAGTAGAACTTTTTTGGGAACCTAGGGAAGTTGGGCCAAAAACTTCTGCACTTCTGGAATTTAGGTACCTCCAAGGTAGGAACTAAGTGACTGAGTCACAACTTCGGAATTAAGATCCCAAATTCCCCCAAATTCTTGTTTTGATCTAGACATGGGCCTCTAAGAAAACAAGCTACTAAATGGTTCCAATTTAAATCAAACCAATTTTGCCATCAGCAGGCATCCTGGTTTTCTCTGATAAAAAAATCCTCAATTTTCAGATTTAAAAAAATAACCCAAAATCCATTAGTGGTATTTCATTTTAATCATGGAAAAAATGTGGATTTCAGGTTACTTTTTTTAATCCAAAAATTGGGGATTAAACCAGAATCCCTGTCCATCAGTTTTTATTCAAACAAAAATTTAAGATTTATTTAAGATTATAAATCACTGATCCATAAACTGTCATTGTGATTTACCAACTGGATCTGCAAATAGGTGAAAACATTAATATGTATTTAGTAAATATTGTTAATATAAAATGTTATAGACTTTAAGGAATTGAAAAGGATTTAAATAATCTTCAGGCTACTACCTAACAAAATGATAAACTACATGACAATATTGTAGTTTGTACTGAATAAAAAGCTGCTAATTTTTCATAAAACCCATGTTGTATTTATTCTTTGCATGACTGGGGATTTTTCAAGTTTTTTTTCCATATTCTCCCAATATATTTGTCATAACAAAAATATCCAAAGTTAAATCTAATTATTTCTAAAGATGATTGTTTCACATTCTGATTTCCATTGCTATTTTGACTAAAAAAGTAAAAACAGATCTGCATATAGGTAAACTAGCTATTCTAAAAGTTGAAGAAAGTGGGATATTTATTGCTAGGTGATACCTAGTTCTCCTGAACTCCTATAGAATGAACTATTTATAAAGTCTCCTACCATGAATAAAGGTCTAGTAAAGAAAAATGAGAAACCTACTCACTAATGCCACCTATTCAACCCCAAGAGCATGCAGAAGTAAAGAAGCTGAAAATTATGGAAACACAGATTTTCATCCAACTCCCACTGAATGACTACCTTGGACTTCACAAGAAGACTGACTGAGTCCAAAGGCAGAATTCACTGAAACTACCACATATATATATATACACACATACACCACACTGTCAATGAGGAGCCACGGAGGACTTGGCAAGACAAAGCTAAATCTTTTGTGCATCTGTCATTTCATTCTAATAATGGATGTAGGTAGGAAAAGAACATATTGGGTAACATATTAGATGGCACAGAGGATGCATTAACAGAAGATACAATTGTTTAAATGAATTCCATATACTTATCTTATCAAGTAAAGTTTTCAAAGCTTAAGTCAACTGAGTAGTTTTCGGTAAGTATCCCCAGTCACTGAGTAAAGGCTGCTATGATTTTTTATGATTTCTGAATACTTGATACTAATTAAATATTCAAAATACTATGCCCTACAGCAGTGGTGCTCAACCTTTTTGGCAAGTGGGCCAGATAGGCAGTCCCAGGCCATCTGCAGGCCGGATCCAGCTCATGGCCCCAATTCAGCATGGGGCGGTTGAAGCATGGCACCAGACAGGGCAACGGACATCCCATCTCCAACTTGGTCCCAAGGGAGAAGGGGACCAAAATGGTGTGGCACAGCCCCGTGGGGGAAAGGGGCATAGTTCAGCCCTTACCCAGCCCCATGGTGGTAGGGGGCATGGCCTAGCACCACAGGGAGGGGGAAAGTGCAAGACCCAGCCCCACAGAATAAAGGGCCAATCCAGCCCCATGGAGGGAAGGGGGGTTGACCCAGCCCCATGGTGGTGGTAGGAGGGAAAGGGGCTTAGCTTGCCCCAGCCCAGACCCATGAAGAAAAGATGTGGCCCAGCCTCATCCAGCCCAAGGGGAGGGGCATGGCACAGCTTTTTCCAGCTATGCGTGTATGGGAAGAGGGCATGACTTGGCCCCAGCCTCCTGCATGGGGCTCGGCACTTGGGAATTTGGCAGATGGGGAGGGGGAGTGTGGACTTATTTATTGCCACATAAAGCCAAATTAACCAATCTGTGGGAAGCCACATGGGCTGGGTACCTTTGGCTCTGTGGGCCACATTTGCCCCTTGGGACAGAGGTTGAGCACCCCTGTCCTAAAGGATATAGGTGTTATGCTTCTTTTAAGCAGTTTGCAGGAAAGTCCCAAAAATCATTTAATGCTTCAAGAAGATGAGGAAAGACTCTTTTCTCTACTAGAGTGTTATTTATATATATAGTGGGGTCACATCTTACGTGGGGTTAGGTTCTAGAGTCAGCACATAAGGCAAAAATTGCCTGTAGTCAAAATTACCCTTGAAAATCAGCTGGCCTGCACCAAACTTCCACCTGGCCAGCGTGCACAGCTTCCCAGCAGGGCTGCTCCCAATGTAGCTGCTTGGCCACATGCACAGCACTGCGGGGGGCAGCTGCAGGCTGCATGCACACTAGGTCTCAAGAGCTGACTGGGGGTGGAGGGGAGCCGGGGGGCTTGCCCAGTGGTACAGTCCACTCCCTCGCCCATCCAGCTGTTCCTGCCCAAAGCAGCCTGCACCAAACTCTCACGCGGCCAGCATGCACAGCTTCCCAGCAGGGCTGCCGGCCCTGTGCACAGCGCTGGGGGGCAGCTGCAGGCTGAATCCAAACAACTGGCACCCTGGGGCATAGACGTATGATGAATTCACGTAAGTTAAATGCACATATGATGCGACTCCAGTGTATATCAGTATTATTAAATAACATTAAGACTTGGTTTGTCAAAATAGATACTTTATGGAACATAAGAGAGAATGCACTGATAATCTGAAATGTTGTTAATATGTATTCTTAAGAGCCTTTAAATCTGAAAGATGGATCCTGTTATATCCTTTTGGGTGCATCTACATGAGTTACTAACAGTGCTGAATGCTGGTAATACTGTGTAGTCACAGCACTAACAGTGCTAATACACTACTGAACAATATTATTAGGCTACTGTGCAGCAGCATTGCTTAAAAGGTGTTTACTGGCGCTACTCCACATTAACTCTGGTTACTGCACATTTATTAAGTACATAATAATGCACGTACTACATTAAATGAGCAGTAATTACTATGCATTAATGAATGTATAGACATGTCCTTTGTGTCAATAATAATTAGGGACTTAAATAGCAGACTATAATTCATTAAATTCACTAAAAAATTTATAGTAGAATGCTCAATGTGCAGACAGCCACAGTTTAAAGTTAAATAGCTTTTTCCATTCAGCAAATTTTAAAACATAGAAGTAATCTCTCATAATCTACAAAACTTTGTTTTAGTAATAAATACTATTCAAAATACACAAGAGCAATAAACTGCATGGAGCAGCAAAAAATTAAACATTTTCATTTGAATTTATATCTAAACAAACCACTGCCAGTTAACTATGACATTTTCAAATGTGAGCGTGAATGCTTCATCATAGTCACAGTCTTTTGATAGCTCTTTTTTTTAAAATGGCATTTCCTAATTTGGGGGGTTGGGAATTTATTTTAAATATATTTTTTTCAACACACACACACACACACACTGTTCAGAATTGTTTCACAGGCATAACAGATAAGAGGATACTCTCCATGGGACAAAATTAGCGCTCATCCAAAGGTGCTTAAAAAAATTCTGTTTTACTTCATTCACCTTCACACAGCTTAAGTTTCACATACAACCCCACTTAAAAAGTAAAGTAAAACCCCACTCATATTTCCTTCATACCGGGGGGGGGGGGGGAAAATCAACAAAAGATTAAAAGTTCACATTTTGAATGAAAATTTCCACACAATTTATGTACATGTACATATTAGTCGACAATACTTGTCAATTTTTCAAATACATGTTTGTGTAACAAAACCTATACATAAAACATATTTCTTAATTCCATGTTATATTGCCAAAGTAACTTAGACCTTTATCAGATTCCTGAAATGCATATCAGTGATCTAAGGATTGGTGAGTCCTTCACAAAAAAGATTTCAACAGCGGCAAAAATTACTCTCAAAATGGTAACAAATATGCAACATTCCAACCCCGAAAAGAAAACTGCACATCTGAAAATAAAACTTTGAATGAAAATACTTGCACAAAATATTTTTATTAGAGCCATCTTTGTTGTGGTTTAACATATTACTTTACCTTTTACAAAAATAGATTTGAATCATTTAATTAGTGTAAAACTAGAAAATTAAATTCAAAATTAAATTCAAATAAAAAAATTGTACTTAGTCCTTAAATTCATGGAACTACTGGCGTATTTCTCTACACAGAGAAAAGAAGAAAAAAAGTGACAGATTGCCGAGTACAATTAACTAATTCTTTTTTTGCACAAATTATGAATCTCAACTGTAATTTCCACCCCTCATGTTGTGTGTGGATATCACTGGCTACACAAGGGGACAGAGGAGTTGTCCACATTTTTCTTATGAATACATTTTCAATGGAACTTTTTTCAGTATTTTTTCTCCTGCCTCTAAACCAGGGGAAAGGTAAGGATCATATTAATCTCTTCTTCATGGCTTTAGCACAAATTTTGAACATTTCATCTTGAGCAAAGTACATGAAGTGCAAAATGTAATTTTGCAAAAGGCCTGACACATGCAAATGTCATATTCTAATTTCTTCTTCTACTTCCTGTTAAACCGGCATCTGGTACCCTCATTCACCCTTTCCTGATATATTTAATACCTTTACAATATACTCAGACTAGTTTTTTTTCCCACTCAGTCCATTACCTAGCCAATTCATCTTGCTATAGAAATACAGTATTATCTGTCCTTATACTCTTGCTTGAAATGACAAAAAAAATCTCAATTTATCTTCCTGTCCATTGTCAAAATAAAAAGACAACTTTTCTCCTATAAAGACACCACTACATTTCTGATACATTTCAAAGAAAAAAAATAAATCTGCACTCATATACATTGGTAAAATGGAATAATAAAAACTGTATTGTATTCAAGAAGATAAGGTTGCCAGTTTTCTTTCAATGCTCATCATCACAGTGCAAGTTTTATGTGAATTGTGCACCTGATGGTTTCTATGATAAATCACTAACTTCTATGTTCCTGAAACGGAGGCCTAAGTACAGAGTGCTTTCTTGCTACAGATCCACAGGCATGAATTTGAGCTTTGTTCTGGACTTGCATTGACAGGTGCCTCCTGTCAACCCAGCTGTAACCACATACTTGGACATTCAGGCTGGAGAGTCAAATATGACTGGATGTGCTTGTTACCTACATATACATCTGTGGCTACAGTTGCCAGTATATTTTAACTGGCACCTCCATAGACCCTCTCAATTTGAGGACAGACTTTAGATATTTTATGAAATCCCTGAATTAAAGGAACTAGGATTTAAAGTCTTAAATGTGGTGGTAACTAAAGGCATCTCCTTCCACATGTGCTACATTAGTAATTAAGACTGAGGCATTCAAACCAAGGTTCATATCAGTTTATGAATGATGTACTGCTAACAAGATGCCATTAGCTGATGGCCCCTTCTGTTTCCACGCACAACTAAGAAAATTAATCTGCTGACTTTTATGGTATATTAAAAGTCTATCTGTAGGGACCTACTCAACTTGCAATTTTCAGATTTTGTGGAAACAACCAAAATCAGACAGTATCTACAAAATCAAGAATTATCAGGAAAATCTGTGAAATAAAAAAAATTTGCTAAAAATAAGATGCTGGCTCCCTAGTGGGAGGCAGCAGTCCTTATGACCACTCTGGTCTGGCCTTGCAGCCTGCTAGGGAAGGGGGCCACTGGCATGAAGAGGAGCAGTGAAGATGGTGGCTGCCCCCCTGTCCCTCACCACTGACTGGCTGAGAAAGCTACTTGTCACATATCCCTGTCCCAATCAGCAGCAAGACGCAGGATCAACAGGCCAAACAGAGGCATGGGGGGATGCCACTTAGATAAGCCCACAAAAATGGCAGCCAGCCCTATGATCAGCCCGTAAAATCAACCTCCTATTTCCTGGATTCCAGTAGGTCCCTACCTATCTGCTTTCTTAGGAGGAGATGGTGGGTAAAAAGGATTTCAGGAAATTTAAGAAGTTACTTTTATATTTAGAGTGTTTTGAATTATGAAAGATTATGGAAGATTTTCATCCATTTTTGTACAAGCACCAAGAGCACTGAATGGGTACATTTAACAAAATAAGTAAATCAAAGTAAATAAATGAAGTGCCACACTCCAACTATAGAAGAACAATTTCAGTGCCCTGGCAAAGAACATTCTCTTTATGGGTTCAGGCTGCTTTCCCGAATAGCTCACCAAAATATATTTTACACTGTAATCTCTTTTACAATGAAAAACAACTGATAAATAAAAATGCATTTAAAAGAACAAACTTTCATCTCACTAAAATGCAAAATGGAGTTGAAAGATGCTCCATAAAAGATTTGCTGAATAGATTAATTTTCCCAGCACTAAGCCATTTACCTCCTATGTCTACAAAGCCTTTTTGCTTAAGTATCTCTTAAAGCAAGGGTGTCCAACCTTTTTGAATGTGGGGCCAGATCATGAACTTTATCACCCGGTGGGCCAGTGAGCCATATTCAAAGACCTCACACGAAGCAGTATCATATCACCCCCCGCAAATGAAAGTACAGTGTTTACTTTCGTTTCCTATCACAGCACCTTGGGCCTCAGAAAACAGCTTGCAGTGCTGCATGGTGGCCCGTGGGCCATATGTTGGACAAGTCTGTCTTAAAGGAATATATCTTCTTCAAAAAGACCTTTTTGGTGATGAGGAATTGTGCTTAAGGCTCTATTGGGAGAAAGCATGAAAAACGTAGAGTCCAGCCTTAACATGCTGGGAAATACACTCACCCCCCAAAAAACTCTGTGGAGTCAGTTCCAGGGAACCACAGACCAGTCAGCCTCACCTCAATCCCTGGAAAAATCATGGAGAAGATCCTCAAGGAATCAATTTCTAAGCACTCAGAAGAGAAGAAAGTGATTAGGAGCCATCAGCACAGATTCACCAAGGCAAGTCATGCCTGACCAACCCAATTGCCTTTTACAATGAGGTGACTGGCTCAGTGGATACGGGGAGACCAGTGGATGTGGTATACCTTGATTTTAGCAAGGCTTTTGATACGGTCTCCCACAATGTTCTCACTGGCAAGTTAAGGAAGTATGGGTGGAATGAATGGACCGTAAGGTGGATAGAAAACTGGCTGGATCATTGGGCTCAGAAAGGAGTAATCAATGGCTTATTGTCTCATTGGCAGCCGGTATCAAGTGGAGGGCTCCAGGGGTCAATCCTGGAGCTGGTTTTGTTCAATGTTTTCATCAGTGACCTAGAAGATGGCATAGAGTGCACCCACAGCAAGTCTGCAAGTGACAGCAAGATGGAGGGAGCAGTAGATATTCTGAAATGTAGGCATAGGATTCAGAATGACCTAGACAAATTGGAAAATTGGGCCAAAGGAAATCTCATGAGGTTCAATAAGAACAAGTGCAAAGTCCTGCACTTAGGACAGAACAATCCCATGTACCAGTACAAGCTGGGGGCTGACTGGCTGGGCAGCAGCTCTGCAGAAAAGGACCTGGGGATTACAGTAGACATGAAGCTGAATATGAGCCAGGAGTGTTCCCTAGTTGGAAAGAAAGCTAACAGCATACTGCATTGGTAGGTCTGTTGCCAGCAGTTCAAGGGAAGTGATTATTCCCCTCTATTCAGGACTGGTGAGGCCACATCTGGAGTACTATGTCCAGTTTTGGGCCCCCCACTACAGAAAGGATGTGGATAAATTGGAAAAAGAGTCCAGCAGAGGGCAACAACAAAGGTGAGGGGGCTGGAGCACAAGGACTTACAAGGAGAGGCTGAGGAAACTGGGCTTAGTTTGGAGAAGAGATGACTCAGAGGGGATTCAATAGCAGCCTTTAACTACCTGAAGAGAGGTTTGAAAGAGAAGAGAATGGAGCTAGACTGTTGCTAGCAGTGGTAGATGTCAGAAGAAGAAGCAACAGTCTCAAGTTGCAGCAGTGGAAGTTTAGGTTAGACATTAGGAAGAATTTTCTTACTAGGAGGGCTGTAAAACATTGGAACAGGTTACCTAGAGAGGTGATGAGAGCTCCATCCTTGAAGGTTATCAAGACCTGGCTTGATAAAGCTTTGGCTGGGGTGATCTAATTAGGGATGGTCCACTAAATGACCTCCAGAGGTCCCTTCCAACCCTAACTTGCTATGGTTCCATGACTCACATTTGCCATCATAAAGAACATCAGAAGAGTGGAAACATCGGTGCAGGGACAAATCTTTAATAGTGTGTTTATATCAGTAGTTTATGTAAACTCTGGAATGTCTTTTCCTTTTATGCTGTGCACGATGTTGTAAAAAAGATTTTAAGAAAAGCCACTAAAATGGTCATTATGGTGTGCATAAAACGTCACACAGCTGCTCCTATACAGTAGCTTAGAGTACTGTTTACCTAATTATAGAACCACCACCAAAAAAACCTATTTAGTGAGTTGAAGAAGCTGCTTTAACTAATATATTTTAAGAGAAAAACAAAACCACTCCTCCAAGTGAGAAGGTTAATCAATACGTTGATACAAGTTAGCAATCCTTAAAGTCATAAGCATACCCAGAAGAGGCCTCTTGCGATAGTGTTGTAGCCATACTCTATAAAGCAAAGGCGAACACCTTACTTCAGGAAGAGATGGACTCAGTATGTGCCTTACCCATGCTGTAAATTTAGTCTTCCCAGAATACAAACATCAACAATTTAATTATGCTGATGGTTTGGTGACCTAGCAATACAGGATGAAATCAGTACATCATCCCAGATTTCCAGTGACCTGGGTCTTCCCCATCAAATACAGTATCAAATTATACAGTAAAATGCTCAGGTGTACTATAAAAATGTTTGATACAGATATGCGGAGGAAATAAGAAATAGAAATTGGTTACAAACTACGTAACAAGAGCAATGTGTAACAAAAGCACATTGTGCTCTAAGAATATCTGGCTGGTTTAACAGTCCAATCTCAACCTGCTGCTTAAAGCAGCTCTCAGCTCCTTTGAGCAGCTAAACAAGAGCAGAAGTGTCAAAGTGTGGATGAGAACCCAGGTTCCCGAGCCTGATCTCTCCTGGCCAAAGTGGCTGAACTATGAAGCAATACCTCTCTGTATAGGACAGCCCAAGAAATGAATAGTCTAGGAGTCTGGAAATTGTGGGGATCCCAATCCAGTGCAGTCCTGAGCTACCCCAAAGCCTCAGCAGCTGCTGAGTGAAGCTGACCCTATTATCACTTCACCTCTGGTAGCTGATGCTGTCAGGACCTGCAGATGCAGAGAGCATATTTCCTTTGCAAAACAGTTTCTGAAACATTTTTATTTTTTACCAGAATTTCTGATTACAGGATTTTCTTTTGAAAAATGATTTTCTTAAAGCCAAACTTGAAAAATAATACCAACCCCCCCCCCTATTTTTTCATATACCAAAAGCCAGCACTTCAGCCAGCTGTCTTTGGAACTCTCTTCTACAACAGATTAACTAATATAATGCTTAATCCTGTAGGATTTAACTATATTTGAGGATTATGCCTCTGCATCATTTACACACAGTGCTCATGAAGAGGAAATCATCATTTAGATGCTTCCATGTAAAAGACTCTTTTGAACAGCTGAATAACAGTATTCTCTCAATCAGGCTCCCTTTTGCACAAGTTTTGAAGATTCATCTAAGTCTTCTCTACAGCACCAAATCTATGAACTGTTAAAATGAAACCTTCACATCAAAATGCTGGTATGTAGAGGAGCCATATGGCTCATCCCCGACTACCACCAAGCAAATTCAAGCTGCATACTTGAGATGCTGCTCTGAAGTTTTAATAATATAAACTAAAGCAGAATTGATAGTAATTTTTCATTGCTTTCAGCCTAATGTTTCAAATGATAGCCACTTCTCCACTACTGAATTGAAAGGGAATGTCTAATGTCCTCTCCTGTTGTCCCTGATTTACAGCCAGATTCTCTTATTTGGGCATGTCTACACAAGATGCTGACTGCACAGTAGCCAAAAAATACAGCACCATCGTGCATCACAGTAGATGGGGCTAAAAGGCTACCGCGCATCATTATTAAGCTACTGTGCAGTAGCATCACCTAAAAGACATTTGCCAGTATTTGCTAATACAAGTATTAATAAGTGCACGGTAACAACTGCACAGTAATGTCTCTTGTAGACACGCCCTTTGTTAGCCAAGTTCAACCCAACGAAGTTATTAAAAAATGCCTGAAAAGAGAATTATAGACTATATCCCAGCTTAAGATATATACCACAGGATCCTCCTTGTGTCTATATTAAATGTATATAGTAGCATCAACCCATTAATGTCCCTGGACTTCCAAAGATGGAATTTGACTCTATATACTTGCATCATGAGAGATTGAAATCCCCTTGAGAAATTAAGACAAAAATCTAATTTTTATCAAATAAATTCCACTATAGAAAATTCTGATCCATAAGCCAAACAAAAGTTTCACCAGTGAGTTCAGTAGGTTCTGGTTTAGAAATATCAGTAACACAGTATTAAAATGCATTTTCAAAATGAATACATGAGAGTTGTGTATATAGAGGATAATTTTAAGCTTTAGTTTAGTTTGATGGGTTTATATAAATGTCTTCAGGCTCTAGGATGGGATCACTACATGACAGCAATGATGTTATTAATCAGCTTAACTAGACTCTTCAACTGGCACGATATAAAAGTGGCTGATAAGTGTCTATAATAATAGGAGCATACATTCCTTAAAACAGATCAATTGAATTCTAATGCTGTCATTAATCATTTTTAATATGGTCTTTTCCCCAAAATGGGCCTGCTTGAAAGTACAGAAAGGCAGTATTACTATTAATGGTCACGCATATTAGAAAAAAAAATACTCTGAAAAAAGGGGAAAACTAATGTCCATGTACACAATGTTATGATCAGGTGAGAAGCCTTCTGAGAAAGGTGCCACTGCTTTCTCTTTTGCCCTAGTCCAAGTCCAGCACCCCATGCTTCTGCGTACCAAAGACTTGGGCCAGTGCAGGGCAGGAACAGCCTTAGGAGTCCCTGATGCCCAGGTCAGCTGGGGACAGCAGCAGTAGCTAACAGGTCCCCCCTTCTTGCACCAAGAGGAAGCCCCTGGGCAACCCCTGCTGGAGAGGAAGAGAGAAGAATGGTAGGAGATGGAAGGGTGTGCTAAGAGTGGTGGGGTGTGGGGGGGCTCTTATTTGCTTCAGGGACTCCTGCTATAGCAAGGTCTGCTGGGGGGAGGAGGGGAAGGGACATGTAGGTGGGCAGACCTCCCCTGGAGCACTGGTGGCATCACCTCCCTTTTTGAATTTCTGGATCAGCTCAGGGTTTTAGCTGTGCCTCTCTAGCATAGCTGTCTGTAAGGCTAAATACGGACATAAAAAAGCCAGAGACTGAATTGATTCAATCTTCAGAAATTAGTTTAAACTGTATAGATTGAAATGCTAAGCAAGTGAACAGATATTCATTTTTTATTCCAGAAATACAGCCACATGCCTACAGTGGCTCAGGTTAGAAACTGGGGGCACTAAAGTACGCCTCCCTGCTTGGCTGCAGACACCTTGGGCCAAGGCTAGCTCACCCATCCTGCAAGGGGAGGTTTGCATGGGAAGGGAAAAGCATCCTGGGATAATGGGGAGGACTACGAGTTAACTTGAATCTGGAGGGGATCTAGACAGAAGTTAAATAAACTGATATAACCTAAATTAGTTATGTCTGGTAGTACATACATCCAAGTTTATCTTAAATCATTTTCAGCCATTTTGAAAGCAGTTTATGTGCACTGAACGTCTGTTGTGTTAGGTTTGAACTAGTTTCCAATCATTTATACTAGTTTGTGTCATTTCTGTCCCTAGCCTAAGAGGTAACATGTCACTATACCACCCCACTGAAAGCAGCAGAAAATTTTCTGTTGATCTCTGTACATATATTATATGCTCATGGAAACAGAAATAGGGAAGTCCTTTTTTGAAATTTTGCCTACAGGGCATACTTGTTCCACAGTTAGGATCTACAAAAGAACTTAAAGCTTGAAACAGACATACTAGGTGAAGTGCAATGAGCTGTGCCACAATATGTCATGGTACAGCTGATCATACTCTAGGGACGTCTACAGACATGTCAAGTTGTCTGGCTCCCAGTATTAGGAAATGGGGAAATCCCCCAAAGGGGTCATCCCCCTCCCCTCACCCCTGTGTTTGCAGATGCAGGCAGGGGAGTTTGAGAAGCTGGATATTGACTAGGAGGGGCTTTTACCCACCCAGCTACATGCAGTCCCTCAACGTTGTGGGGAAGGGACTGGCTGAGGAGGGAAAAATCAGTTTCCTCACTTACAGAAAAAAAACCCCAAGATTTCCTGGGGTGTCTCAGTGCAAGCAGGAAAAATGGAGTGGTGCTCCAGGGACCTGAAGGCCCCCAGAGCCCCTGCCACAGGTGGCAGAAAAGTGAAAGTAATTCAGGCAGCTTATAGTTCTGTGACAGAAATAACAGACATCTACAACCATAAAGCAGCAGAGCCTATTACCACCTTTTGTTATGCCACTGATTTTTCTTTCATGTGGCACAACAAAGGGCATCAACATCTATTTGCTCAGCATTTGTGCCACCATAAAAATTGTGTTGTACAGGGAAGAATGATTTCCCAGAGATAATAGCAGGTACCTACTCTTCATACATTTAAAGATCTAGGTTCTAGGTCTATGTTCCAGCAGCTAAATACATTTAAAATACCTGTAAAAATTATTGGTGGACATTTCTATTATTTGTATTGGTGAAAGAAAAGTTAGGGACTATTTAGAAAAGCTGGACATATACAAGTCCATGGGGCTGGACAGGATGCACCCAAGAGTGCTGAGGGAGTTAGCTGATGAGACTGTAGAGACAATTTGAAATCATCTTTGAAAACTCATGGCGATCAGGAGAAGTCTCAGATGATTGGAAACGGGCAAACACAGTGCCCATATTTAAAGAAAAGGGAAAAGAAGGATCCAAGGTACTACAGACCCGTCAGCCTCACCTTAGTCCCTAGAAAAATAACGGAGCAGATCCTAAAGAAATATATTTCTACATACTTGGAGGAGAAGGTGATTAGAAGCAGTCAGCATGGATTCACCAATGGCAAGTCATGTCTAACCAACTTGATTGCCTTCTATGATGACTGGCTCTGTGGATGTGAGGATCTTCTGGATCAGTGGTTCTCAAACTTTTTTTGTACCAGGACCCATTTATAAACAGTGGTCAGTCCCGACCCACTGCCCTTCACTCCCAACCTGCTGCCCACTACCCTCACTATGTGTGGGGCTAGGGGTGGGGAGCAGGGTGGCATGGTGGGGGCCCAGGCAGCCTGTCGCAGGCTGGAATTCTGCCAGCCTGCAAACAAAAAGCCTTGGTTTTCCTGTTTTTTCTCCTTTAAAAGGATAGTCCATTTTTAGAGTTTGTTCTTGACCCTTTCATATATTCCTGGAACCCACTTTTGGGTTACAACCCAGGGGTTGGGGAACACTATTCTAGATAGGAGCTACTCCCAAGTGCACTAGCCTGGTGTACAATCACCTATTTTTTTTTCCAAGGCTGTTGTCATAAGTTAGTAAGAATAAAAACCACAGACTAACTGGGGAGCAAGCAGAAATAATGGAGTGTTTCTCCTTATAAGGGAATATGTGACAAAGATTAAAATGGCTAGGCAAAGTCAGGAACCATGGCAATGTAACAGAGTTAGCAACACAGAACATAGGCTTTGAAACACTGTGGGCCCAAATCCTCAACCTGTAATCACCATATTGTTCCTACATTAAAATTATGATCAGCCTTTCTTTTCCCAAATGACCCCAGCACATTCTTTCATGTAAATATGGAGATGGGGCATAAAAGTCTCATCAACAATTGTATTAATGATCTCAGATCCAACCCAGAAATACTGTATAAAAGGGTTTTCATCAACATTGCAGTACATTTGAGAGAGAACTGATTTTGGTGATGGTGGTCATGGCAGAAAGAGGAAACTCTTCATAGCAGCTCTTTCTAATAGTCTCAACAAAGCATGCAAAATTAATTAAATGATACTATACTGTTACAATTAGCTGAGTTTTAAATATTAACATAAGAGTTACTTATATTCATGACATCAGAACAAGTGGAATCATTTTCAGAAGCCACTTAAGTAATAGTTATGGATTCAGGTAGCAAATGATATCTAAATATCAGTTTCCTTTAATTATATGTTAAGAATTGGCCTTTTCATTATAAATATTATCCAACTACAATTTCATTATAAATGCACAATGATATCTAGTTTCTAAAAATCAGTTACATGGTATTTATATTACAGTACTAACTGGAATTATGTAGTAATCTACAGTGACATATAAATCACCTAAGAAGCTTCTGCTATTTATCAATTAAACCAGATGTAAGTAATATATAATTTAAAAGCTCATAATTAGGTCCCAACCCTGCAAGATTTGTGCATGAGTAGTATTCCCATTTCCAAACATTTAAAATCAAAATGTACGCCTCAAATAAATTGTGAGATCACTTTAAAATAAAGACATTTAAACACATACGCTTTCTGGGGGACTGGGGGAGGGGAGCATAAAGCTATTATTTGTCTACTGACCCTTGAGCTCTTAGGGTTCATATTTTCAAGTTTCCCTCAGACTATGAAGTCCAGAACGACCTCTTTTAAAACAGAATACTTAGTGAAAGCTTTACATTATAAATGTTGGCAACACTATATTGTGCTTATACTATTAGTACTCCCATAAAAGTCAAGTGGCCAATTGATAATCCATAAAGTTCTAGAGACAGGACCTTAAGATACCGATACTAATAATGAGCTGGAAGCAACAGTGATTATTAAACTGCACTGGAAAGTTCTGGACTGTAAGTAAAATGCCTGCTTTTTTAGGGGGGTGGCTTTTTAATTCCAGGAATTCAGTCCTGCTATAACACTTATGTATAACTCTACTGTACCAAGCACCTGGCATCTACTGTGCATATTGCAATAGAGATTAAAAGTTTTAGTACAATATCTTATTTAAGAATGAACATAAAATTTCTCCCCATATCAGCCCCCAAAGTGTAACCAATCATGTTTCCTAGCAAATATGCTGCTGTCTTGGTGAGAAAAAGGTATGTTTCAAGTGCAAGAGTCTATCAGGGCTTAAAAGTAATACTAATCTAAACTTGTCTAACCAGGAAAGAGTCTTAAACTGCTATTCCATGCTCACTTCTTGAGTAGACATCCCAGGTGACTATACATGTGCTTCAGGGTGGGGAGGTGGCAGGGCATTTTAATTAGAAAGGTTCCTGGAGAGCTGCCTTAATTAAAATGCTGCAGTGTCACATGTACTCAGCATCCCACATTTCAAAATGACTGTGGGGACGCTTTAACTAAAGCTAATTCAACGAGTTTTAGTTAATGCACCCTTGCCGCCATTTTGAAATGTAAGATACTGAATACACATGATGGTGAGGCATGCTGGAGCATTCTAATTAGATTAATTAAAATTGCTCTGATGCATTTTAATTAGAATGCACCAGAATGTGTGTATAGGAACCCTAATTCTGTACAAAGAGTATCTTAATTTAGTTCCAATGACATTTTGAGATGATTTCTGGTTAATGACTGATTTAATCAAGTTATTTGTAACTGGTGCTAAGTGCCCAATCAAAAGGAAATGTCAGTTAGAAAAATACTTAAAAGAACACCATTAACGGTTCCTATTGTTCATCTCTGGACTGTGAACTTTTCGAGAATCTGGTATCAAACGCTGAGGTATTGCTAAGAATTCTGCTTTTGAGTATGCCCATACAGTCCTCACTGAACAGAAAGGCCTATCTTGGCCCACTGCTTCATCTTTAGGCAATGGGACACAGTAAAATAGCAATCTTTTATAATATTTGTTCAATACTCATGGTATTCTGCTTAATTTTAATTACAAAGTATTTTTTTCTATTATTAAAAGCTCTTCTCTATTAAGACTGAACCCTTTGACCATTCTTTAGATTGGAAGTAAAAAAAACATATTGTCCACAACCAAAGCTCCTTCTCTTACGACTAACAGCGACTGAAATGTTGAATCTGTGTTTATCTGAGGCCAAGCTTCTCTTTCATGTAAATCCAGGAACAGCCTTAGTTTATATATTTTAGTTAGGTAAAAACTCCTAAAATGTGTCATTTTCCCAAAAAATGTGTGAGACGTAATTAACAGTTATTGGTGCAGAGGCATAATTTTCCCTCACACTAATTTAACTACTTTGATTTCGAGAAAATTACTCCCTATATACATCAGCATAATAAAATCTAATTCGATATTTGTTATGACTATTCCTTCAGCTTATATCAGTTCTTTCAGAGTTAAAGATTTAATGTTAATTCACCACAGAAATCTGAGCCACTCTGATTTAAAATGTATTTTTCCTCCCAGATCTCCTTCACATTCAATGTCTCCTCATCATCACCATTGAACCACTGTCATAAACTGTCATAATTAGACTCTGCTTCTAGACATGTTTATCCAGATATTATGGACTTCCTGCCTTAACTACTGTGATTCCTTTAAGGTTTTATTCAATTGCAGGGCCCTGCTTGTGATCTTAAATTGATCTGGCACCCAAGTAATCCTCTTACTTCAATGAAATTGTTCCTGACAGAATAACTACAGAAGTACACCCTTTATAATACATTTCCTGGGATTCAAAATTTGTAGTAAGATTACTTGGATGACCCTGCTAGAACAGAATTGTCTTATTCCACATTTCAGCAGCTTCCTGCCCATCTGAGAATTAATTGCAAATAATACTCTGCAACACATCAGTAAAGAGGTTGCAGGCCAAGTCTTACCCTGTAATATATAACTCCACCTACCTCTATTCTCCCCAGTCTTTTTTAGCCTTGTAACTTTCTTTCAAGCTTCTTACTCAAGTTCATTTCCCTCACAAATTGCTCATTCACTTTTTCTATCCTGTCAGCAATTCTTATTCCCTCTCTTCTTTAAAAGTTGAATTATATTATCTTTTAGCTAAAATTGACTATGAATATTTTGAGCTCTATTTTGCAAGAGATCTTTTAAATAAAGTAAGAACAGTCCAAAATGTATTTTTATGTGCAACTGGTGTAGTTTTCATCCTGTAAACTGACAGTTTTAGCTATTCTGGCCTCATGTTATTACTATATTAACATTTGATAAATATCCTGTTTTACGGACAGCAGGATACAGCCTCAGGTTCAGAATGTTACTCCTGACTGCTATAAATGGCACTCTACATCATTATGTTTCAAATGATAGCAAAAAGTTCAACCAACTTACTAGACCCACTTACTAGACATTTTCTCTCATTTAAATGGAAGTGAACCAGGAATGATTCACTCATATTCCTGGCAGAGGGCAGGTACAGACAGAAAAAAAAATCTACCCCTAAAACTGTGATGCCCTATTGTATGGCTATCCTTTTCTGTCCACATTTTATTTGCCATGAAAAAAAGCAATTTTTGCTTATATGAATTCAACTACGGACAACATTTCTACTGTAATAATGTTCATCTGTTTTCCCCTCTATGTGATACTGTTTTTATATAAATATGTACATAAACAAAAAAGGCAGACCTGAGGAAAGATAAAAGACTGATTGGAGGTATTTAAAGAGAAAGCCATTACTAAAACACATGCATGGCTGTAGAATTTTGTAAAGCAGACAGACTGCAAGAGTCATGTTACGAAGGACAAGAGTGAGGCTCTTTAGCCCAATGGGATTTATGCTGTGCCTGAGACAGCAATACAGTGTTCAAACTGACCTCTAGGAAGCGCCTGGAGCATGAATTCATCTTTATCATATAAAGGCAGTCTAACCTATAGGTTTGCTCATAAACATAATTAATCTATTGCCTTTAACTGCTTTGCAAAATAAAAGTATAATTTTTGTAGACAGACTGGTATAGGCACAAGTGCTAACCACTCTAGTCATCCCAAAATAGCAACAGAGAAGAATTTTGCACAATATTATCTCCCTTCAAAGTAGTAGTTCTAGCAGTAGTAATAGTAGTGGCTACATGGAATCCTTAATACATGTTTTATTAACAAACTAAAGAAAAAAGGCCTGTAATAAGTTTTCCAAACTAGTAAATGTCATTCTAACATTCACTATAGGATGTTAACACCTGTGCTATCACATCCTGTAAGGTAAAAAATGTTAAGGTTATGTTTATAATGGAGATTTCAACCTCCATTTTAATTCTAATCCATTGTACTCCAAGTTCAAAATTTGCTGAAGGTTAACTTGTTTATATTTTACAAAACAATAAATTACTAATTAAAATCTCAAAAGATTTAAATCTGTTAAAAGAGGTACCTCCCCAGGTACCTCTCCACTATTCATCCCCCTTCTCCCCCGCCACCCAACCTGTCTCTTACCCGCTGACTCCTCAATTTACATCTTTACTGACTGCTCATCTTGTATGCATACCAGCCCAGCCTCTGGCTTCTTTACTTTTCATTCCATCCAGGAAGGGCACACACCAACTTCAGAAACTTCCTCAGCCTGACAAAGGGTTTTTAAACCTGAAAGCTTGTTTAAATGTTTTTTTCCAACTATTTAAGTTAATCTAATAAAATATATCAGATTCACTCAAAGAACCTCGTCTGTCTATGTCCTTAGACCAACATGGCTACAACCTACACCCCTGTAAATCTATTAAAAAAACCACTTTAACTGACTTTAAAGGTACTAGGCAGAAAATTAAATGAGTATTTTCAGAATGTTTTTAATAATCTGAAAAAAAGTTTAACCTAAATTTTCTAGGCAATGAGATATCACAGATTAATCACTGTATTATTTACTTTAAGAAGCAACAGTAATGTCTGTTGTACAATAAAAGCCATCAAAAACAATCTTGTACAAAGAACTAAGAAAAATAAGGAAGTTGTATGATTATTTTCCCCATGTATCTGAATTAGTCCAAGAGAAACACTTAGAGATTTATTATAAATAAATGGATAAATAAGACTCAGAGTAGACTCACAGCAAACAGGCCACCAAAACTAAAATAAGCACCACCTTATTATCACCTTTCAGTATCCTACTGGGACTAGGTTGTGAATTGAAAGCTCAGCTGAAGAGGAGAGAAGGGGTGGGAAAGATGTTTCCTGATTCTGACCTTATATTTAATGCCCATTCTGACTGGGTAAATCATTTTCTATTTTAAGTTTACGAAGGTATTATAGCCAGATTGGGAAACATAGCTAGAAAGCAAGACAAGCAACGAATTAATGTACGGAAAAAGTTACTTTTTGTCCCGCTGCTCTTATCAACTGACAGAGTGACGATAATGCAAGTTCAGTCCAGTGATCTATCTGCCTTTCTACTTTCATGTCCCAGTGGTCACAGCAGGCATGCTAAAATACAAGTGTCAAGCAGTCAGAAAATCTCAAGGGTTCCTTAATCTTTAGGGTATCAAATATAAGATAGCACTCTCTTGTATAGGAAATCTCTTGGACTGAAGCCAATGCTTTAAGTAGCTTTGACACATGGGGAGAGGAGTAGCAAATCTAGTAGAGTTTCACCAGAAGAGACAGCTATGAATCAGATCCAACTTTGCAAGGGCCAAATTTACTAGGAGTCCACACAGCTAATTATTACAATATTTTGGCAAGCACAAAACATGTTTTTCAAACTCAAAGTTGAAAATGCTAAGTGAGAATTTTCTAGTGATCTTACCATATTTGGGAAAAAAATCCTAGTAATTTTTCAGTGAATAAGCTTTAAAAAGGCAGGTTACATGAAATAAGAATCAGCAATCCAAACTGGAGCACAGGAATGAGACCCTGACAGCAGTGCTGAAAATTATTAAAAATGTTATAATAAACCTAAAATCTCTACAATGCATCAAGAGCGCAGAGGTTTAAATATTCTGAGAACTATTCACTAGGAGCATCTACACATGCACTTTAATGTGCAGTAGCTTATTTTACTGAGCGTTAAAGTGTCACGTAAAAAACTGTGATTACGCTAATGCGCAGTAAAATAGGCTACTGCACATTAAACATCACTTAAAAACTGTGCATATTTGTTACTGCACATTAAGGCAGTCTAATGAGCATTTCTTTAGTACCTCACACTGGAGGTACTAAATTTAATGTGTATTTAAAAAGTGCCTTAATGTACGAGTAGATTATGACACAAAAATCATGACTACTGGACCATTAGAAAAAAATTTTATGCTTTTTCATATGATTATTACTCAGTGTTCTCAAAAGCCATTTCTGAAGTAAAACAATGCCAACCAATTATGGTGAAAAAAGGCTGGCTGGCTGCATAAGGAGGTCAGTTTGGTGTCTCACTACAAGATTTCTCCTAATAGGCAAAAAAAAAAAATCCCAAGAGGGATTTGAATGAAATCCAGAGACAAATACTTAACAGAAAAGAAGAAACAAAGCCTTCTCTTTCCCCAAGAAATCCAAAGAAACCATGCAGGAGAAAAAATGTACTGCTAACATGTACTACCAACCACAGAGAAATAAATGCCTGTTGGAGAGGGAAATTAATACAAAATTGAAAGCAGTTGATCCCACAAATATTCCTCTAGGTCTTCTCAATTAAGCTGCAGAGACAGCTTTACAGAATCTAGTGGTGGGTATCCCTCATTTAGTTCCATAGCAAGCCTTCACTTCCAAGCTGCTCCTCTGCAATCTGCTTGCCATAAACCCATACCTGGGCAAAAAAAAAAAGAATTCTGTGGACATGTCTAAACATGTAATTAATGCAATGCAATAAACTCCAGTGCCAGAGTTAATTGCTCCCAGGAACCACATTGACATGTGGGCCCAGGCCCACAGCATGTTGAGTCAGGTCAGAGCAGCACTGACTGCCAGGGACCCTGGGGGGGTCAGCCTGCTAGCCTGGGGTTGCTCCTACCTGGCTCAACATGCTGCAAAGGGCCATGAGGGTACTCCAGTGTGGGACTAGCCAGCCAGCAGCCTCCACACTAAAACACCCTCATGCCCCAGCCAGCCCTGTCCCCACCTGCATAAGCGTTGTGGCAGAATATTTACTCTAGCAGACTACTTTACTCAGCCACAGGATAGTATTTGTATATACAAGTGGAAGCAGATGAAAAGCAATGAAACAATGAAAAGCAATAAAGAAGCAGGTGTAAACCAATGAAGTATAGGCAAGTACTATTCTGTGGCAGAGTAAATTATTTTACTCTGGCCTAATAGTGCCACACATGTAGACACTGAGACTTTACTGTGAAGCTAATTAGTCAGCTCAGCAGTAAACATCTGGTGTAGATGCACCCTGTAGGAGTGGCAAGCATAACGCTTAAGTTAATGCTACTTTAGCATAGGCTATCTTTCTATTGGCCACAAATGGAGAGAAGGGCATAATAGACAGCCCTCTCATTTTGAGAACCTGTTTCTCCTGACATTAATGGAACAGTCAGTTTTTCTGGTGGCAGGTCCAACGCAGGCCAGGGCTAGGACCCAGCTGCCACTACCGCTGCTGCTTCTCCAGCTGTTAGACACCACAGGCTTGCTGTCAAACACCACACACTCAAAAGTAATATTTTGAGATTGGACTACTGAAGCAGAGGTAGCACTGCTCCCCTTCCTTACCTCCTGAGATAGCTATACCCAATCAAGGCTGTAATCATCACAGCCTCACTACAGAGTTAGCAATAGATCAGACTGCTTTTCATCTCTGTCTATACTTTTTTTTCCTTGTTGCCATCTAAAGGTTGCTCTAGAAATGGGAAATCTGTACAAGAGGAACTACTTGTACATAATTATATTACTGTAGTGTAGACATACTGCAAAACAGGGTTTAAAGCACTGTGACTTGCCTTTACAACTTTGTTTTTAGGGCAAAGCATTTCTCATGAGCACCTCAAATCCTGAGCTAAGGCAAATTCTTAAGTACATGCAGGATTTCAAGAGCAGGGTGCATAGCTACAATCACAGATACAGTAATCAATAGCCAGGACCAAGAAAAAACAAACTACACAAAAAAAAAAAAAGATATTTTCATATCCTTTTCACTTCCTATCTCTTTCTTAAAGTCATGTTCTAAAGTGAAGAGAAAAAATACTCTCAAAATAGGCAATGGTGCTGCAGACAAACCAGATTTTAAAAAAAAGTTTCATGATACACAAGTAGAGTTAAACCATCCTCCTTAAAAAAAAAAAAGTGGCAAAGGGAAGTTCCTTTATGCAAATGTCATGTCCCCAAGCTAAATCTATTTTTTGACAAGAGGAAACTCTGTTGCTAATCCTTGTCAGATGAAGTTTCCGGACACAGTTGAACTCTATAATGCTGGCACATCTAGGTCATTATAGAGGTCCTTGCGGTTGTTGATTTAATATGTTGTGATTGCTAGTGAAATGCACAAGTCAGTACTTGGTCTACATTTTTTTTTATTCAGTATATCACAAGTCAAGGCAGGTACACACAGAGTAACATCATTGAACAGCTTATGCATTATCATAGGATATTTGTGGACACACTCAAAACAGTGTCATCATTAAAAAAAACCCCCAGGAATGTGTCTTAGTGAAGCTGTCAAAAATGCAGAGTTCTTTATGTAACCACAAGGTTGAAGTGTTATACAAGGCTCAGATGCTGTTAAATACCTCCGATAGCTCAGGTCTTGATTACAGAGAATAAGCAAACGTACAGAATCACTGTGACAATTAAAGTAGATTTTCTGATAACGGCACCACACAATAAAATGTAAAATCCTACTTCCTTTTTTAAAAAGAAAACTGGTAACTAATATATTAGAATACTTTCATTAAGGGCACTATGAAAATTAAAACTTACTTTAATTGGCAGCTTCCAGTTAGAAAATGTTTCTCTATATTACTTTAGAATTTTTCCATTATTGTGCTGTAGCAATTTAAAGTTTGAAGAATATATTCCTGAACAGATTACCTATAAAAAGATGCTCTATCTGAACAACGCCCCCCCAATATGTCATAACCACAGAAGAAAACCACATTTGTAAAAGTAAGGACCAGATTTACACCAAATGTTAATACATATTTAGGGAAGATAAAGGGGGCGGGGAAAGGGAAAGAAGAAAAAGAACTGTAAGTGATTCATGAAAAACAAGAGGGAAAATACAGACCTGTATCATTTAACCTAATCCATTTATATGTTCACTGATGTCTATGAACAGAAAGGGATGGAGAAAGCTATTGCTGATTTCTCTAATTTCCCAGGCGACAAATCATTGAACACCAGTTAGCACACAAACTCAGGAAGTGACAGAATATCACTTTAACAAATAAGCAGGTCTGCCCATTATTCCAGAGAGGAAAATGTTAAATTTTCTTTTTAAAAATATTTTTGAATGAGTGAACCTAGCATATTAAATTGGATATTTGTCAGGGATGTTAAATTACATGTTTGTCAGACCCTTGACACTGAACCCTGGTCTTCTCCCTTATTCACACCTGCTTTCAAATTAGCTGCTTATTTGTGAACTTGCAAAAGTCTCACACCACAATGCCTGTTTTGCAGGTTGTTTCCTGTGTGAATCAGCATGTATGAGAGTTGCCTCCTATCAGTCACAGACAGGAAGTTTTTACCACTGAAGTTTCAATTGACACAGTGAGCAGATATGCAAAGCAACAGCATGAGGAAACATAATTTTTTAAGATCTATAAAATAAGAATAGCAGGATAAAGCAGTACAGTCTTAAAAGATTTAAATAAAAGCCCCCTCTATACCCACTCCCCTCCCAAAAAAGAGAAAATACACAGAGAAGGGAAGCAGAGAGGAAAAGGTTTAAGCACATAAACGGAGAGAAAAATGATTGGGCCAGGGTCACAACAGAGAAAGCACTATAGCGCTAGCCTATACGATAGGCGCATCTCCCATGCCTGCAGCAACAGCAGGATTCCTGTTGCCAAGATGCTGGAGCAGAGCAGTTGTGTGGAGCATTAATACATAGGTGAAAAGGAATCCTTGCAGGTGGCATCAAGGGAATGGAGGAGATCAACTGGGATACTGCCAATGTCCGAAAGAAGAGGTTCTCCCCAGTGACATCTGTGGTTTATGAAGGTACCTGCTCTGAGAATCCCCAGAGGTTCCTCTGATGGATTTGTCTTTCCACACTGAGTTGCTCCTTTGCATCCCCATCTCCCTCCCATCCTTAGGTGTCTCACAGAGAGGCATTTCTGGGAATAGGAATAGTGTTCTGCTGACAATCATGGGCTAAACTCAGAGCACTCAGAGTGGGGAATTGGCCAGAACTGGACTTGGAGAATAACTGGAGACCAGGGAGCTCCCAATGACCTGCAGCAGCTGACAGAAAAGGGTGTTTCAGTTCTTGACTAGCTAAAGAGATGGTTACCACATTTCACTGTTAACAATTTAACTGATTTTTTCATTAACTCACAGAACAATAAAACCAGAGAGAAATAGGGCTGGAAGGGACTCCAAGGCTAAATATAGACAGTCAAAAAGCCCAAGACTAAATGGATTCAGTCTTCACACTAAAGCAGACTTCAGACTAAAGCAATA
This sequence comes from Crocodylus siamensis, assembly GCF_052110815.1. Classification (NCBI taxonomy): domain Eukaryota; kingdom Metazoa; phylum Chordata; order Crocodylia; family Crocodylidae; genus Crocodylus; species Crocodylus siamensis. The sequence goes on along the minus strand of NC_143395.1, from coordinate 342,157,708 downwards.
AGCAAGTGAACAGACATTCACTTTTGATTCTGGAAATGGAGCTACATGCCTGCAGTGACCCAAGCCAGAAGCCTAGGGCACTAGAGCATGCCTCCCTGCTAAGCTGGAGCAGACAGCTTGGGCCATGGCTAGCCCACCTAAACTGCCAGGAGGGCTTGTGGGGCAGGGGAAAAGCATCCAGGGTTGATGGGGAACTGTGAATTAACTCGAATCTGGAGGGCATCTGGGACAGAAGGTCAAAAAAACAATTTAAACTAAATCAGTTAAGTCTGATACTACATCTATCCAGGTTTATCTTATATAGGTTTAATCCATTTTGAAAGCAGTTTATGTGCACTGACCTTCTGTTGTGTTATAGATTTGAACCACTTTCCAAACATTTATACCAGGTTGTGTAATTTCTGCCCCTAGCCCTGAAGGCATCTAGTCAAACCCCAGCATAAGGCAGGATCATCCCTATCCAAACCATCCTATACAAATCTATAATCTAAACTCTTCATAAAACTACCATCATCCCTGATGCAACATAAGACATAATACCCTAACCTGCCACAGGTGAAGCAGGGGGACAACGGCAGCCAGCATACTGCTTCTGTAAACAGATACTAATATGTACTCAAGAGACCCCGGGGGGAAGCAACACCTCCCCCCCCCGCTAAAGAGAAAGGTAAACCACCCCACAGTACATACCAATCCGATCGTGGGCTAGAATTCCTTCCTGACCACAAATATGGTGATTGGTCTGACCCAAAATGTAGGGGCAAGAACTTCTATTCAGGAACTGCCAGCTTTAAGTTCTAGTAGGAGCCCTGGCACACCCCACTCCAAATACCCAATAAAATTTTTCAGGTATGACAAAAACATGTTTTGCAAACATACTTGTGGAAATTTTAGGGTTTTTAATGCAGCTCTAGGTAATAAATAAATAGAACCAATGAAAATACGTAAACATGCAAAGATTAGGACGGGGTTGTCAACTGGTGGGCATGCATACCCTGGGGGTACTTTGAAAGGTCCCAGAGGGTACGTGGGTGCAGGCAGGCATAAAGCACCACCACCCCGAGTCACTCCCTCACACAAGCAGGGCCAGGGTGGGGTGAGAGCAATGCTACACAGACTGTGCACTACCTGTTTGCCACAACTGCGCTCTGCGTCTGACTGCTTGCCACCCCCCTGCTCCATGTCTGGCTACTTGCCACCCCCCCGGGATACATTTACTAAAAAGGGGACCATCAGGGGTACACTTATTTTAAAAGGTTGAAAGCCCCCGGATTAGGATATAGAAGTAGGATTCATTCTTGTAAAATGTTCATAGTCTGCACCATATTTTAAAGACTGAGACTTGGAGATTCACAACACAGTCTCTGTTCAAGAAGCACAATATCCCCATGACAAATGCAGCAATCACATACATTGAAACCCAATATTACACTATTTCCTCAATTCCAAGATCAGGTTTTGTTCCCCATTTAACATGGGGAAAAAAGGCCCCTGTCTTGGAACAGAGCACAGAATGTTTGGGGGGGGGGGGGGGGTCAGTGGCTGCTGCACCTTCAGCCATGACCTAGGGTTGAGGCAAAGTCAGAGCTACTGCTTCCCCACCCCCACTGCCTCTCCCCACTGCTGCCTTCTCCTCATCCTCCCTACCTCTTGTAGCCTCTACCCCACTACAACCCACCCCCTGAGCTGTCCCATCCTACCACTCACTCTTGCTCCAGTGCCAGCAGACACTATCCCTGCATCAGTTTGGGGCATAAAGCATGGAGCACAGCCCCAGCCCAGCCCAGTAGCAGCAGTGGTGGGAGGGGGAAGGAGGCCTGTGGCTGTGGAGGTGGGGGTTGGCATTGAAGGGAAGGAAGTGAGAGGTGTAAGGTCGCAGAGACAGCATGATGGCAAAAACAAGGGTGGCAAGTGGTATGGGGTACAGATGGCAGGGGGTGAGCTGCTTGACCCCACCCCCTGACTACCTGCTTCCCCAAAGACTCCACCACTGACTGCTCCCCTAACACTGCTTTCCATGCTACAACAGTTTGTAGGACAAATTTAAGAGGACTCTTCAATAATTAAATTCTATATATGAAAAATTATAACTTAAAATAAATTTTCCATATATATAATCCAATCTTTAGGTGGGTCATCTTAAATTAAGGGTCATCTTGGATTTGGGTAAATATGGTGATAAACAAAAAAGTAGTTGATGTGTTTTTAGCTGGCACTGAAATGCAAGCTCAGGTTGAAAATACAAGATCAGTGTTTGATGATAATCATTACAGAGTATCAGCAAACACTGTTTAGATCAAGTGTTGGGACTATGCACAGTCCAACAGCTCATGTGTACTGCAGTGAACCAGTGGGTAAAGGTACAGAAATACAAAGAAAAATCTGTTCTAAATAAGCCCCTCTCTTGATCTCACTCTCACAGATGCAACATCAATACTAAACATGACAGCATCAATTGCAGAAAAAAAACTGATTTGGAATGAGACAGTTGTAAGTTTCAGATTTTTTAAATATAAATCAGGAATATGAATCATACCATGAAACATAAGGATGAGCCAATTTCTGTACCATTCAATTAGTTATAAGTAAAGCACTGAAGAAGTTATAGTAATTGTTAAGTAAGCTACAGGACATATCACTAGAATAATAATCACAGAATCACAAAATCATAAAAAATTAGATTTGAAAGGGATCTTAGGAGGCCATGTAGTCCAATCCCCTGCTCAAAGCAGAACCACCCTCAACTATATCATCCCAGCCAAGGCTTTGTCTAGGCAGGTTTTAAAAACCTCCATATAGTACATAGTAAATTATAATAGTAAAAAAATCAATTATGATTAGACTGTTATTAAAGCTAACTTGAAAGAAAAGTACAGCTGAGTAGTTAGGTCACTGGATTTGGGTTCATTCCCTTTTTCTCCTCAGAATTCCTATGTGACCTCAGGTATGTCACTTTGTACCACAATTCTAAATTACTAAAACTAGAACTCTACCTCCATTCCAAAGTATAGTTTTAACAGTTTTCAAACAAAAGCTTGCAATGATAGTTAACAAGAACATAACTAATTGTCTACAGACAAAAAAGTAGATAAAACCAATCCTTGGAAGGTCTGGCTGCAATCCTGCCATAAAATATGGAAGATGTATTTTGCTTTGGATTAGTAAACCAACCTACCTTTAGCAAGTAAGCAGGAGCACTGAGAATTTTATTTGTGTCTGACTCCTGAAATCCAGTGTACCTCACAGCCTCTTAACTTGAGCCATTGCTGACTTCAGCAAGCGTCCATCAAAAGAGCTGTCCACAAAACTGCAGTATGAGAAGCATAAGGCAAAAGCTCCTTGGATGATGGACTATGTGCTAGGGTGTGCATAGCACAAGGAATTATGGAACATAAATATTTTAAGAAAAAGAAAGAGATAACTAACTGACAATTACAGGTGAATAACAAAGACAAAATATGCTGTAGCAGGGCAGCTGCAGGCTGCTGAGGTAACAGCCTAAGGGAGTAATTGGCCACACTTGCTGACATCACTTGACCAGCAGGAGGCAGGGGCCTGGGACATATAAGCCTTGGCAGTAGCTAACAGACACATTCTCTCTGGCAACTAATGGGGAAAGTGTTTCTGCCTGCTGAAGCTACTTGACACCTGGTACTACCTGCCTAGTTCTCCCAGTACTGCCTGCTCTGCTATCTAGGTGCTACATGCCTACAGGGAGTCTCCCAGGTACTTAGATAGGGGCATGTTACTCTAAGTGGAAGTTTGTTCCCTAAAAGGGGCATAGCACTGTTGTTTTAGTTAGTATTTAAGTTATATCCTAGGGCCTTGTGTCTGTGTTCATGTTTAACCCAGAGGATCGGGATGAGGGTAGAAGAGGAGGTTTGGAGGCTTCATTAGTGCCTGGAGAGAGGGGGGCATACGATCTGGTAGATCCCAGTGTCTGGCACAGCCAGAAAGGCAAGCCCAGAGCGCCAGAGGGGCGCAGCTAAGGAGGTACAGAACCAGGTGCCTAGGAGAGAGGCACAGAGCCAGGCATCTGAGAGACACAGAAAGCCAGTCACTAGAGAAACTGATGCCTGCGTGTTACAGAGAGACAGAAGCCAGAGGGCCCAATGCCAGGGGTGTATAGAGTTGATGACAGTAGTAACACCTGCGAGGCATGGGACACGTGTAGGGAAGGTCGGAGCGTGTATGCACTACCCAGTATGGCTGGGTGCACAAAGGGCAGCCTCCCGCCTAATGAACAACTTAATTATTTACTAATGTGCCAGAGGTAACTGCTCCCGGGCACCATATTTAAGTGCAACACAGAATGTTGAGCTGAGTCGGAGAAGCCCCAGCTGACAGGGGGTCTGGGGTGTCAGCATGCCAGCCCAAGGCTGCTCCGACCCAGCTTAACATGCTAAGGAGCTGGCCGGGCCACAGGGTGCCACCCTTTTCAAACTGTAAGGTGGGACACATGCCCACCTTCCCCACTTCTTCCCCCCCGCCGCCAGCAGCACTGCTTAACCAGAGCTGAGTGGGGGTGGCTGCCAGCTGCCCACTATAGCCTCAGGGCTCCCTACCTGCTGCCCTTCCCTCAGGAGCCCTGCACTGGCCACGCAACCCCTGCCTGCCCACCAGCACCAAGAAACACAACTGCACACTACCACTGCCCTGGCTGCTACTAGGTGGGCAGGGGGTACATTGCTATGGTGGTGCAGGACTCAAAAGGGAAGGGTAGGGAGCCCTGAGCCCAGAGCAGGCCGCTCGCATCCACTCCCCTGCACACAACTCTGTGAGTTGTCCTCTCACCCCCGGGGTACATGCAGAGGTGAGAAGCCATCCTCCCCTGTATTCCCTGGACAAGCCACCCATGACAGTCCCCGCTCCTGCCCCACCCTGGGGCCCCATATACTTCTCTGGCTGGGCAGCACCCCCAGTCCCTGACCCACTCCCTCCCTCATTGTGGGAGACTCGATCTGCTTCCCCATGTCTACTCCTCCCCCCACCCAATACTCCCCATAGACTTACCTGCAGGGAACTGCTCTCCAGGCTACCCAGCTCTTTCCTAGCCACATGAATGTGTGCAGACATGAAAATGTATATGGCCCCTCCTGCATCCTGCTCCCAGCAGGGCCTTGCAGGCTTAATCATTGCCCGCCTGCAAGGGAAAACCCAGATCCATGCACGATGCTGTGAATCTGGGATAGATGCTGTCCTGGAGTCATGTAGCCTGGGACCAGGACTTAATGATCTCATTCTGGGACTGTCTCACCCAATTAGGGCTGGATGGTCACCAGGGATCCTGTTTTTCTCCGATTTAAAAAAAAAATCCCCATTTTAAATGAAACACCACTAATATATATATATATATATATATATATATATATATATATAAAATGGTGTTTCATTTTCATCATGGAAAAAATGTGGATTTGAGGTTAGTTTTCTTTAATTCAAAAATTGGGGATTTTTTAAAATCTGCCACCCAGCAGCAGCCAGGGCAGTGGTGATGTGCAGTTGTGTTTCTTGGTGCTGCTGGGCAGGCAGGGGTCGTGTGGCTAGTGCAGGGCTCCTGAGGGAATGGCAGCAGGGGGGAACCCTGAGGCCATAGTGGGCACCTTACTAGGCCACAAGGGTGCTCCAATGTGGCTAGCTGGCAGGCAGCCCCCACAATGAAGCATCCATATGCCCCAGCCAGCCCCATCAATGTCCACACATGCATTACAGCATACTAAATAATGCTGCCATAGGATAGTACTTGGGTTTACAAGTACTAATGTATGGCAGCATTTATTAGTATACTGTGGCCTAATAGGAATGTATGTGTAGAAACTGAGATATTTATTGTGGAGGTAATTAGGTAACTCTGAAGTGAAAGTCTCGTGTAGACATGCCTTCTATGTAGAAAATATGTAAATTCTAGAATCCCAGAAAAAAAGCAAAACTTCTAATATTCTTAAAGTCCAACTTAAAATGTCATTATTTTAACTTTTAACCCATTATTTATTTCAGAAAACAGAAAAAACAAAAAGCATAAACAATAAGCATAAACTTTGTCAGGAAGTCTAGTATTGCATGATCCATTATTTAAGCCATTGTTGTTAAAATGAAATGAACAGACTACAAATCAGGTTTCACCACAGTGGATTTTCAAGTGGGCAACATCAGGGGATTATAATAAATTATTACAATGGAAACACATACAAGTATTACCAGTGCTATGGCAGCTACAATTTTATAATTAGTTTTCAGTGAAAATAGAAAAGTACAGCTTTATGGCACATTTAATTAGGATTACTGTAACAGGAGGGCTACTGGGGCCGATCTCTGCCGGGCCCGCCTACCTGTTCTTGGGCTAACCGCCCACCTTCTCGCCTGCCATGCCTTGGTCTTAATTGATTAATTAAGAGATGTGATTAGGCGGGAGGCTGCCCATTTTCTGCCCTGCTGCTAGGAGGTGCTATCTTTGGCTCCATTCCTCTCCTATACCGCAGCCCAAGCCTCGCTGATGACATCATGATGTTCTCATATACACCAGCCCCCCACGATGGGGGCTCAGAATCCTACTGTAGGACCCCATCTGGGTTCCTCCCTTCAGGTGGACTCTGCTGCCATCATACCAGGCCATATATTGCCCTGCCATCAGTTCCCCTTCAGGTGCGGTCCCCTCACTGGGACCTTTGGCTCACACTAGCCTCAGCCCACCTCCAGGCCACTCGGGGCTCCTGGCTCTTGGGCATCCCTCTCTGTGGGCCTCCTTGCCATTCTGACCCTCCTGGTCCTGGCCTCCGCCTGGGCCAGTCAGGGGAAGCTCTGGCAGGCCCTGATGTATGACCCATACTCTTATCCCAGGGTCCCCCTCTCTGGGTCCTCCTTTATGGAGCTGGGGTACCTCAGGGCCTCACAGGGGACTCTCACTCCCACCCTGGGCAGCAGGTTGTGGTGCTACGACCAGTGTTATCTTTGACCCACACTCTGCCTCCCAACGGTGGAGGACTTACTGGGGTCAGGACTCAACTCTCTTGCCCTCTGGCTGAGCCACCCTCTCCCTTCACAGGGCTCCACACTGCCCTTTCTCTGGGGCTTCTGATCACTGCCCCCTCTTGCTATGGCTCCACAGCACTGCCCCCTCTCAACTGGGGCTCAGATGTTATATTCGACCCAAATTCTGCCTCCCAACATTGGAGGACTTACTGGGGTCAGGACTCAGCTCTCTCTCTCTCTCTCTCTCTCTGGCTGAGCCCCCTCTCCCTTCACAGGGCTCCACACACTGCCCCCCGCACATTGGGGGCTCCACGCTGCTTGTAATGCCCCCTTTACTCGAGGTCTCAGGGCTTCCCACTACAGGTGGGCTCAGGTGGCCGTAGCCGTGCCTGGCCCCAACTGTTCTCCTCAGGGTCTTGAACCCCCACAGGGCTCAAGCGGCTTTGGCCACATCCAGCCTCCCACTCTCCTCCTCAGGGTCTCAAACCCCCACAACTACCTCCGGTGTACTGCAACCCACCCTAAGGTGAAGGCTAGGGGTTAAGGTGCCCCGACCCACCTTTCACCAGGGTGATCACTGGCCTGCCATTTTCTGGGGGCTCACATGCCACTGGGAGCCCCACCAGGCCACCCACTCCTGGCAAGGTGTAGTTTCTGGTTGTACCCAGGAACAGGAGCCTCCTACCATCCCCTACAGCTCCTCCCTTACCTCCAGATGAAACTCAGCAGCCCTCAAGCCAGGTGATATTGTTGCCTCTCCTCCAGCAGCCAAACTGCCTTGTTTATATAGGCAGTCCTGAGCCTAAAATGGCTGCCCTCATTAGGCACCTGGAGGCTGCCACAATTACATTGTATAAACATGACCAGAGGGAGAAAAATCCCTGTGGCTTTAAATTGAAACCCTCAAGTTTTATATAATACACTTTAGCTAATCCTTCAAGGTAAAGTATTGTTAATGTTACAGGCTGAATGTATGGGAAGAACAAACATCTGGCCTAATTCTGCAGGGTGCCAGGTACCCTCATTTCATACTGAAGTCAAGAGAAATATAAAATGCTTAGAACCTTGCAGGAAGGGACACAGCATCTTCAGGGATCAGGCTCTTTAGTCTCTTTTTTTTTTTTTTTTTGAACCCATTTCCAATAATTTAACAAACATGTTTTGTTTGGGTTAGTGAATAGTTTATATCTTTTCTAGATGCTGAATTCAGATGAAGAATGCTTACAACAGCAGAGAAAACATGATTACATAGCTTTAAGCCTCTGTTTTATGCCATGCCACCCCTTGCATTCAGATGGTATTAAAATAGTAAACTTACACTCTTTTCATTTGTTCCTTACATACATAAGCATGAAAAGCACATTATTTCTGATATACAGTCTAACCCGATTCAGGAAGTCCAATATTGTAAAATTAGCTTTTTCCCCAGAATCCATCCAAGACATTTGGTACATCTACATCTCTCTGCCTCAGTCTCTCTTTTTCTGAAAAAAAGGTTTCTCATAGGGGTCTTAGAAACATTTGTAAACATACAAAAACACATTTTAACAGTGTGTAGTTGCTAACTGTTCTTTTGGGGTTGAAATGTCTTTCAAAATTTTTACAATTTTATGACATCAATAAATGGATATTTTTTTCTTGTAATGTTTTTAAATGCAATATGACACAATACATATTTTGGTTGACATATAAAAGCATGAGGTTGTTATAAAATGAATTAACAAATATGTCAGGATGAACTTATGGAAGCTTCAAAGGACTTTGATTTTCTCCAGCTACTTGGGATCCTCTTTGGAATTATATTAACACTAATACATATGAATATTGTCATCCCCTTCACTAGGAAGTGGATCAAGCCTTAATGGGTAACTAGACATCTTTGAAACAAAAAGCGATGCATGAAATAGGAAAAGGGGGAAGGACCAGAAAATCAAGAAGTCTTGATTTCTCAATAAGTTTATGTTTCAATTTGTATTTATAAAGATGTTTCAAAAAGGGATGTTGGAAACACAACCTCAAAGTCGCATCTAATCCCCAGATATTATGCCAACAACAAAGAAAAAAACACACAAAAAAAGTCGAACTATGCTGTGAAAACATTAACCATAGAGCACCTCCTATTATCTGGCAGGATAATATGAAATGCAAGTTAGTTTTGTTTGGTCACATTTAGCCTCTTTTCTGCATGCTGTTTCACAGCCTGCAACACAGGCTAAGGACAGACATTACACACAAACCTGTTTAAGTGATCAGAAACTGGTTTAAACCTGTAACAGAACAGACATTCAGTGCACATAAACCAGTTTCAAAATACCCAAAACCCATTTAAGATAAACCTGGTTGAATGTAGTATCAGACTTAACTGATGTGGGTCAAACCGGTTTATGCAATGTCTGTCCCTGCCCCCTTGCTGGTTTATGATTAAACAGACACCCCCAGCATCCCGGCATGCTCTTGGGCTGAATGGGGTTCTCTGCTCCACAGCAGGGCTGTCCCCTCCCCTCTACTCTCTAATCAGAGCAAGGACTGGCCCTAATGGAGACACCGGCTGGCACATAGCCCCGTTAAGGGAAAGTAGGCAGGGAGGGTGTTAATTCTTCCCTCCTTCCCCTCTTCCCCCACCACAGCCAGTGTCTGCCTGTCTGCTGGAGAGCACAGGGGAGGGGGCTGCAGTGGTGGCCCCTGGAGATGCTAGATCCCAGCTGCAGGGGCGGGATGAAAGGAGGAATTAACCCTTCTCCCCACCCCCTTCACCTTAATGGGGCCATGCTGGGTAGGCTGTCCCACGGGGTAGGGAAGGGGGCTCTGTTCTGTGCTGCGGGGACCATTCCTCCTCCTCCTCCCAGAGTATGGAGGGGGACTCTGTGAGGCACTGGATAGGAGCTGTTCCTCCTCCTCTCCTCCCCCCCATGACGTAAACATTTCACAGTAATTACGGCAAGCAAAGTTCGTTGGGAAGATGTGATATTTTTTATTAGACCAACTAAATGGTTGGAAAAAAGTTATTTGCAAGCTTTCGGGCAGAAACACCCTTTTCCAGGCATTGGGAGACTGCTGCTGTTCATTGAAATATTGCCTAAAGAATGGTGTTTGTGCCTGAAAACTTGCAAAGAACTTTTTTCCAATTATTTACATGGTCTAATAAAAAATATCACATCTACCCAAAGAACCCTGCCTGCCTGTGTCCTTAGACCAACATGGCCACAACCAACAACCCCCTCGCAGTAATTACTGCATATATACAATAGTTTTTACTGTAATCACCTAGTAAATGTTATACTTTTTAAAGTCATTTTTATGCTGTAGCAGATCACTTTCTGTTACAGGAAGTATATATTTGGATGTATAACTTTTGTAATCCAGTTAATTTTTTTTGTCAGTTGTGGCAAATTTAGATGTTAAAATACATGTTTTATTTTATTTTATACTTCTTCAAGAATTTCTGTGTTAAGTTTCTACCTAAAGCAATTTTTTATAGTTGGGAATTATAAACCCCTAAAGATGCTGGCTTCTAATGAAAGCACAGATTTAAGGTATAGACAGAAAGGACAAATATGGAGCTTTCAGCTAGTTCCACATGAATGTTGGCACAAAAGGATTATTGTAACAGAACAATAGTTCAATGTACAACATCTTCATTTTTCTCCTGTGCAAGGCCATATTTTTACGGTCCATTACTGCAATCTCCCCTTCCCCCACACCTTTTCTAAAGTCATTTAATTGATAGTGTTAATCTCACTTGCATTGTACTAGGGGTTTTTTTTAATCCCATGCTATGAATTAGCCATTAACACGAGCCAATTGATAGATTTTAAACAAGTCACAATGAGTTTTCCTACATGGTGTTGACGAATCACAGTCCTTGCCCAACTCCCAGCATCTGTATTTGGAACCACAAACAAAAAGGCATTCAGGGGATTTCCACTCAGTTTGTAGGGTTTTGAAAGTTCGGCACTGCTTGAGCTAGACAGTCAGTTTGGTCACCGTGGTTGAATCCAGAGCCTCGGCTCCTAGCATGGTACATAGGGAGTTAAAAACATCAGAATGGTCTGTCAGGAATCGTACATGCTTAGCAAAAAGCCACCAACAGCTAGACAACAAAAAATCCTCTACAGAGAAGCTCATCTACATTTCCACTCAACTAAAGCTTAAGCTATTAGTGTGCTGTAAGCTTCCTTCCAGATATTATATGGCTCTTGTAGCTAACACAGTTTCTTTTCTGAGGTTCTGTTATTACCTCTGGGGCAAATTTTCAGAAGTGCTTAATCATAATATAATTTAGACATATTTGAAAATGTCACCCTTGGTTAAAAGTTCACCCATAGTTTAACAACTATGCCCTCTACATCTGTGAAAAGGGAACTGATGAGGGAGGGAAGGGACAGGAATTTTGTGCCATGGAAACTGGACTGGCCAGTATTTTTTAATGGGTGACTAGTAGTTTTTATATAAAACTTAACAATTACCCTTTTTGTATTAAAACTTTGATAGGGCTTTATCTGCTCACAATGCTGGAACAGAAAGAAAGATAGCTATGATCATGCTAAAAACAGGGCCCAAACTAAAAACATCTCAGGTCAAACAAATCTGTTTTGAACAGTGCCAGCCAACCACATAAAAGAGAAGACCCTGGCTTCCTGCAAGCCTTCTAGAGTGGTAGAAAGTCTCTAAGGTTAAAAACAGAAGCTGGATTTGTCCCAGGACAAAGCCTTTTATGCTGGGATCCTACAGACATGCAAGCCCATTGTCCCACATTAAATTGGGGATGGCCCGGCTTTATGCAGAGGGTTGGACTAGAAGACCTCCTGAGGTCCCTTCCAACACTTATTTATATGATTCTTAGTGGAGCTACTTCAATTTAATTTCCATTCAAGCTGCATGTATACAGGGCTATGCCACTCTCAGGTTTTGACTGGGATCAGTCAGAATCAACTCATATGCAATGTTTGTTTTTACCCCAAGAAGCTGGAAGAGTCACCTTGAAGGTAACAAAGAGCACAAATAGGAGAAGAAATGACTATAGGAAGGCAGGGATAGCAAAAGACAGAGACAAAGATAAAATAGATAAGGGAAAGCAAATGAAGCATATAGTCAAAGTGAATAACAAAGCAAAGCAAAGCAAAGAAAAAAAATCAACATAACATGAGAGAGCTGAGAAAGATGGGAAAGGAAAGAAAAAAAATCCTAAAGCCACATATTTCCAGAGTGAGTACCTTCCAAATGAGTGTCATAAAACACTTTAATTACTTAAATAAGTTTCACCACATGTAAAGGAGGGAAGTAATGTATCTAGTTTATAGATGGATTATTAGTTTATGGAGACTGCAGCACGGGGAGGTTAAGTAAGCTGGCTGGCACAGGATGCCTTTGTTAAAGTAAGGAACACAACCAAGGTCTCCTGGCTTCCAGTATTTAAATTGCAAAACATAAAAATAGGAGGTAGAAGACAAAAAGGTGAGCAAATGAAACAGAACAATAAATGAAAGAGGTATTGGTATAGAGATAGATAAAATGAGTCAAACATGAAAGGAGAGAAAAAAGAAGTGCGCAAAGAAATTAAAGAATGGAAAAAATAAAGAAGACATAACATTTAAGGAAGCCAGCTGCAATGCTTGTGGTTCCTTCATCTTAACAATACTTTTACTTGGAAAATTCCTTCCTATATCTCTAAGGATGACAAAGATACACGCAACTATTTTGATGATTTCAAATCACTGCCAATTATTGTATGTAACTTTAAAAAAAAACAAAATAACTTACACGGTGGTCACATATCTATCCAAAAAACTGCAGTCTAAACTCAGACTTCTGCATTCCTTGATAAGCGTTTCTTGAAAAAAATTTCCAAAATGTTGACAACTCCCAGGGTTGCACAGTACCTCAGGATAAAAATATGAAGCTCCACCTAACTTGTAGCAAAGAAGCCATGTATTTATCGCATCTTTATGACTATTTCAAAGAGTTGAGGGACTTGGCCAAAGTTCCATCCTCTTCTAAAAGCCTATGACTGGTCTTTATCCCACATGAATTCTTCTTTGCCACAATATACTCATTCATGGCATTGTGAGGGTATGCGATACACAAGCAGTTATATAATGTAAGATTATCTCCTTGAGAGCATTTAACAACAGTTAAAGACACTGCAAGGAACAGCCAGTTCTAAGTGTGAGAGAAGAATAGGATGCATTCCTATCACTCTTTAAGTTTCTACGAATTTTTATTTCCAACCCCGGTTAGATATGTAAAACCTATCAAAGCAGCAAATATAATTTGGTTCACCTGTAACATAAGAGGCCTTCAGCATGGAGCTGTTTGCTACACTACTGTACCAATTTTCCATTATTTTCTAATCTTCAAGGGTGAATTTCTCAGTTTCCTTCAGCTTCTTTGCCTTTTTTCCCCAGAGACCTACAAATGTGTATAGTAGAGAAGTCCCCTACAATGCTAGTAGTCCCCATGGACCCATGAAGAATATTTTTTTCTATTTCTTTCATGTTTGCTTTCAGTTTCTGCAAAGAACACTTCATTAATAACTCAAACTTTCCTTAAATCATATAGAAAGGATTCCTTGTACTAGAAACTCTCTTTATATAATATGCCAGTTTAATTCTAAACCACATTATGAGCTATGATGACAGGGAAGTTGCATAGTATTAGAAACAATATACAGATGAGTGAAAAAAGAAACAGAATTGTTGCTATTTTAAATTTGTCACATAAGCTGCAATATATAAACCACTATATTGGCCACATTTTTGTAGTATATGCACAGACCCATTGAGAAACTGTATGCAGATGAGATTATGAATTATCCTATTATAGAGCCCGTGTGAGTTAAGCACCTATCCTCATTGAAGTCAAAGAAACTTTTCTGCCAAAGTCACTTAGGTATTTTGAAAGTCTTACCTTGTACCTTATTTTTGTTTTCACTGAGTTCTTTGTTGTTCTGCTCAATGGATACTGGCCTTGGGGTTTTCCAACACAGCTTCACCCTTCACCCAGTGCAACAAGCTGCTTTTGTCAGGAAATTAAACAAAATCAAGAGAGGGAGCAGCTACAACTTTACAAGCAGTGAGAGGTAGGACTTTTTTGTGTAATTTTTGTGGTAGACCATTACTTAACTTAACGATAGTTGAAATAGGCCCTACATTGGGTACATGTATGATATATTTGCACTTAACGGCACTTTTTTTACTGGAACCTTAGACTAGGGACAGAAATTACACATAAACCAATAGAAGTGATCGGAAATGAGTTCAAATCTATAGCACAACAGGAGTTCAGTGCACTTAAACTGCTTTCAAAATGGCTGAAAGATAAACCTGAAAGTTTAAGATAAACCTGGATGGATGTAGTATCCGACTTAACTGATTTAGGTTAAATTGGTTTATTGAACTTCTGTCTCAAATCCTCTTCAGATTCAGGTTCACTCACAGTCCTCCAGCAACCCAGGATGCTTTGCACCTCTCCTGAAAATCCTCCCCCCCATGGTGGAGGGGCTAGCCTTGGCCTAAGCTGTCTGATCCAGCTGAGCAAGAAAGCATGCTCTAGTACACCTGGACTTTTGGCCTGTAACACTGCGGGCATGTGGCTGCATTTCCGGATCAAAAATTAATATCTGTCCACTTGCTTATCAGTTCAATCTGTGCAGCTCATACTAACCTGCAAAGACTGAATCAATTCAGACTCGGGCTGTTTGATGGTTTGTACAAACTGTCTCAAACTAGTTTTAAAAAAATAAAATTTCTTTCATTTTTTTAACTTGTTACCATTATCAAAAGTAACACTGATCAAAATAACCATAAAGAGCTTGAAAGACAAGGTTATCCTAGTTTAACAGTTTGTTTTTGAATCTGATGGTCAATGGTTTCAGCATAGATCACAACACCAAGATCCTGCAAACTCCTATTTGCAAGAGAACCTCTGCGCTCATGTAGAGATCCACTCAAGTAGTCTCTTTGAGTGGGTCCATGGTTCTGCTGCTTACTGGACAGGCTGAATCTCCCAGTTGGTTATATCAGATAGAAATAAAGAGATTAGAAATGTGGCAAGGCCCTAACTGAGCTCAGTTCATCACAGGAATGGCATTGCAGTTTTGGCAGCACATATTCTTGTGATAAGTCTTTTTTCCAAAATGTTGATTTGTAAGAGTAAAAACATGGTGCACTGCCCTGAAGTTTGGTGCACTCCAGGAAAGGGAGGCTTAATGCCCTGGGACTATAGTACCCACTTCAGGTACCCTTCAAAGAATATCTGTTTGAGCTATAAATGCACAATGCTCTAGAGCCAAGTGCCATATTTTCACTCTAAACATTGGTAACTATATAGGTTGTCATTCTGAACCATCAGGTAGCCAGATGGAGTCACAGTCTGTTGAAAAAAAACTAACACAGATCAATAACTACAGTTTGATTTGTGTGTTTTAAATATTGTCAAAATATGCTCTAGAAGAAGGCTTGTGGACTTCACAGTGAAAGCATAATGAACACAGCTACTCCTATATGACATACTAAACATCAACAGGAGTTAAAAAGAATGGAAAGGCATCCTCAGTCAGGTAAGAAAAAGCAAGTAGAAAACCCTGTAAATGCACATGGAAAACAGAATATAGTTTATCCCTACCGCATGCAGTCTCCATTTCAACAGTAGGAACTTTTGAACCATCTGAACGACAACAGTAAAGTATGAATTCTATGAGGGATCAAACCCCAATCTTTACAGTTTCAAACTGAAATTAACAGCCCTTTCTTTACCTATTGATTTTTTTTCCTTTTTTTCCCATCTGTGAAACATTGATTTTGCTTTTCGGTATTTGATAAGAAACTCAAACTTAACATCCCTTTGCTTGCTTTTACCTTTGCATTTTAATAACCATTCCCCTGAACTAGCAAAGTAAACAATCACTTGGTAGCCCCCTGTCTTGTGCCAGCCAGTCACCCCAAGAATGGGTCACAATCTTGTTTTTTCTACATTGTTACTGGAGGATAAAGAAAATGCCCTTGCTTTCCCTACAGAAACCTAGGACCCTGCTTTTGCTAGAAGGCTTCAGAGCACATAGCTGACACTGTGTATCTACATGTCAACATCACAGATATTGATACAGTTCTAAGAAAAACGCTTTGTTAGCTAATTTATACTCCCTTTAACATGGCTGTCTCTAGCAATACAGAATAAAGTCCATGCTTGCCAACACCTGAAAGCTATAAAGAATTTTGAAATGAAAAATAACTTTGATGTACACTGAACTAGGAGACATATTTTGGAGAACAAAACGAAAACGTGAAGATACTGCAATAGAAAGTAACCATCCCTCGCACTGGCTATTGGCCGTTTCTTTCAGTCTCTCAGCATGAGAGTAATAGATTGTAAAAAAGAAGCCATATCTTACTGACCTTACTTGTATGAACCTATTGACTAACCCCAGCAGCTTGTCCATGTTAGTTTAGAATCTGGAGTTTGGGCCACTAGATTTTATGGACCAAATGCAAAGCCTGACTGGCAATGCCTATTAAAACTAAAAAGAAAAAAGTCACTTTGGAAAGGAACTGGGAATTATTCTGCTTATGAAAAACTATTATTTGAGCACTGAACTCCTCTTACTAACCAGGGACTGTTAATTGTCAAACAGCCAAATTTTGTACTATATTGTGCACACATATCCACTCTGAAGAAAAATGGCTTACTTCACTTCTGATCTGAACTGGGGGCTGCAGATGTGAAAGACATTAATCCACTTTAGCAAGAAGTCTCTTTCACACACAAATATTCACAGAAAATTGAAAGAGGCAAAATACAGTACATATATAATTACTGCATATACCTATTATAAATAGACTGGTAAAACTATCTAAATTGCATGTACCAATTAGTGCACACGCAAGTATTAAACAAGTTTAAAAGTATAATTTAATTAAAGTGATTGACCATGCTGCAGATATATGTTTTCAAATGTAGATTATATCGTCTCAAGGACAGTGAAACAGGAATGATCGTGTTTTTACTTAAAGTAAAATTATTTTGATCCATTCTTTGCTATAGCCTTCCATTGCTCCCTATTTCTGTTGCACAAATAAACAGAAGTACAAACAGCATCCAGATTATGCTATTAAACCACTGCCATTCACATTTCTATGTTTAACCAACCAGGAGGTAGCAAGAAAGGAGAGACAGACTATGACATAAAAAACACACACAGAAAGAACTTATTAAACTTCACTAGAACAAGAATATATTTATTTAATACCCATTATAATAACACATTCTATTTCCAGGGTGAGTTACCCTGCATGGGGGTAGGAGAACTATCTAAAGTTTCATTTAATTTCCTATAACATTGTAGCAAAGACCACTCTACTTAGAAGAGAGTGGTAGACAGTTAATCCCCTTACATGGCCATAACAAAGAACATTCAACATGAACTGTAACTTAATGGCATGTTCCATTGGGAATGTTTATGTGCAGAAATTATGTAAGCTTTACAGTTCACAGACAGGGATGATCAATTTGTTATATTATATTCTATTTCTACAGTTTTTCTCTGAAATATACTTACAGATGCAGCAGACGATGCCAACAATGAGTAAATTCTGTAAACAATATTATCATGAAACATCTTCTCACTCTGTGCACAGCTGCATGACTCATCACTGTGCACTGAGGAATGTTCAAGCCAAAAAATGATACTAGATAAAGAGACAGTGAGTCCCGTAAAACAGGCATATCATAAAATAATTAAAACATGAAGCCTTCATTTTAAGTAGTTACAGGGTAGTTCAGATTCGCATTTTGGACAGTTCCGGGAGAATTTACAAACTTTGTTGTGGTATTTCCCAAGCCGTTCTTGTGTCAGTACTTCAAATTTGGAAGTTATAAACACAGAGTAGTATAGTCTCATCTTAACTATTTTGATTCTGCAGAACTGAGACTCTTGAGATTCTTTAGTAGCTTCAACCAAGAATTACAATGGAAGTTTATACTGAATTAAACACGAAGAACAAACAAGAAAATTGGTTACTGGATTTATTTTCTGTGTTCCTTTATTTTTCTATTTTCATAGATTTCATAGATTTCATAGACATTAGGGCTGGAAGGGACCTCAGGAGATCATCGAGTCCAGCCCCCTGCCCAAAGGGCAGGAAGTCAGCTGGGGTCATAGGATCCCAGCAAGATAAGCATCCAATTTACTCTTGAAGGTGTTCAATGTAGGTGCTTGAACCACCTCCACTGGCAGACTGTTCCAGACCTTGGGGGCTCGGACAGTAAAGAAATTCTTCCTTATGTCCAGCCTGAAACGGTCTTGCAGGAGTTTGTGACCGTTCAACCTCGTCATCCCTTGGGGCGCTCTGGTGAACAGACGTTCCCCCAGATCCTGGTGTTCACCCCTGATAAACTTATAGGTGGCCATCAGATCACCCCTGAGCCTGCGCTTTTCCAGGCTGAAGAGTCCCGTGGCTCTCAGCCTGTCATCGTAAGATCTGTTTTCCTGACCTCTGATCATGTGCGTGGCTCTCCTCTGGACTCTCTCAAGCTTCTCCACATCCTTTTTGAATTGTGGAGCCCAAAACTGGATGCAGTACTCCAGCTGCGGCCTCACCAAGGCCGAGCACAAGGGGAGAATGACGTCCCGGGATTTGCTCGAGAAGCATCTATGGATGCACGCCAGCATTTTGGTCGCTTTATTAGCCGCAGCATCGCATTGCAGGCTCATGTCCACTGCAAACTTTTGTACTAAAAATGTGCACGTGTAATTAATTATAAAGTTATCAGGGAAAAAGCTAGGGGTGGCTGGAAACAGTTGGGACTCTTCACATCTGGAACAGAAGGAGATACTGTTCGGAATTACACTAAAAGTTTATCTGCAACATGTTTCCAGATAAATGAACAGCATCAGCTTGTTAGCCAAAGTTAACCTTTACTTTGTCACCTTGGGTACTTCACAACTGAGCTAGTTTTCATGTTGCTGACATGCTAGCAGTGGTTTTCAGCCTTTTTAAACTCAAGCCACCACTCACTGAAGTCAAGCCAACCCTTAGAAAAAGTCAGCTTTTAGTTTTCAGATGTGTTTTGACTACAGAAAAATAAAGTAATACTCCTGTTGCAAAAAACTTCCATTGCAAAGATCTCATAACAGGTCAGGAAGATTTTCACACTGGAGGTGTATCTACACCTGCTTTCCTGCAAAGTAGACTAATTAGATCCACAGTAAAGCATCACCATCTACACTTAATGGTACAATTAACTCCGCTGTTACTGTGGAGTAATTAACTGTGATGGCAATACTTCTTTTGGCAAATGAATACTTCTTACACAAAAACTTATTTTAATATATTCTTATCTGTATTCTAGATTCACATCTTCCAATATGAACTGAATACAGAGTGATACAAATTTAAACAATTCCTTTCAAAATACTTTTTTTCTTATTATTATTGTTTTGTGTATTTCACCTGAGAAAATTAAATCATGAAGGTGAATCTGGTTGCCTTACCCTCCTTTTGATTGTAACCAACAGGTGTAATGAAACAGAACCTATAGTATATTCTGAGCAAAGCTATTGATGCATCATAATAAACATTCAGAACATACTTCTGGTTTGATATCATTGACCTATATTTACAAAAATATGTCCATTAATAAAACAAAAAGTTAAAATGGAATGACTAGCATCTAACACGCTATAAATTCCGAATGCCAGAAAGAAAAAATGAATAAAAAAAATCAATATACTTTTTTTAATCATCCTAAATATATAAATAACAATTTCCATTTCTCAATGGCAAATTCAATCACTTATGGTGCAGAAACTGCTTTAAAGCATGCAAAGTATTTATCATCATAAGTAAATAAATTATTTAATAACAGTTTGTACTGTAACACCCTCTGTTAAAGGTAACTTAAGCTTTGTATCAAGTTTAATTTAGCACAACTCTGCCTTTGAAAGAAGTACTATGATCTGGACTACTGAGCTGGAAAGTGAAGTACTGAAAACGTCAAGTGACTTGCCAAAGGTCACAATTTGCACCAGAGTTTATCACGGCACCTCAGTGACACATGCAGATGCTCAAACCGCTGCAGTCCAGGGCGTACATGGAGACACTGTGCCCAGGAATGAAGCAGTTTGAGACAGGGCAGAGCAGCCATGGGCTGGCATGGGGGTCAGCCCCAAGCTGGTAGTGGAGAGTGTTGCAGGGGCTGGCTGGGGGATGAGAGTGACCCAGTGTGCAGAGCCCTGGGGCTAGATGGCAGACAGAGATCTGGCCCCCTTGCTGTCTGGGCTGACCAGGCACAATGCATGCCTGGGTAAGTATTTAAAAGTACATTTAGATGCAGTTATTTTCACGATTGTAAGATAGTTCTGTCCCTTACCAAATTAGCCTGTTGCAATTTAATAGTGTCATACATGTAGACTGTGACACTTTGCACCGCAACAAATTAATATACTGAGCAGTTAAGCACATGTGTAGATGCACCCAATGAAAGTGTATTGGAGAGATAAGAATAAGTGAAGTCTCCAAATTACTACCTTCCTTTTTTAAAGTTTACCTAATTCAAAACAACATAAGGCTCACATTCTTTATGCCACAGAGTTAAACCATAGCACTGAGCAAATAGAAGAAGATTTGAAGATCTGGTTTAATATCAAGGGGCATGTGTAGATGAAGCAGGGTCCCTAAATTCAAGTGGTGGGTTTTAAAAAACACTGCTTCAATTTAGGGCTGATTACACCCCTGTGCACACACCCCGCTGACTCACCTGCCTCTCTAGCGGAGAGGGAAGAGTGAGTTACCAGTAGGCAGAGAGGTCCCTGGGCTGTGGGGGGAGGGCTGGTGCTTCCCTCCACAGCAGCTGAGGCACCCCCCAAGTGGCACCCACCCACAGGCACCTGGCTCGGCTGGTCCTGGGGGGCACCGCAGCTGCAGAGGGAAGCACCAGGCCCCCATGCAGCTCAGGCAGGAAGGCAGGCTCCAGGAGGTGGGGAGGGGGAAGGAAGATCAGGCTCACCACTTTTCTTGGGCAGAGCTGTTTTTCTTGGCTGCTGCCAGGCTGCCTGCAGGACTTCCTGCAGAGACGTGGAGCTGCACGGAGCCTGGTGCTTAGCTCTGCAGTTGTAGGGGAAGCAAACTAAAACTCCTCAAAGGAGTTTTAGTTTGCTGCGCCCCAAGTCATTTAAGGCGCATTATGCCACCAAGTGTCCTACAGCAGCTAAAATTAATGTACAATACACCGCCGAGGCATGCAAACACTGACACCATTAAAGCGGTGCAAAAGCATTTAGCCCACTTTATAGTGTCATGCAAACATGCCTCTTGTTTCATCTACACACAGCCAAGAAGCCCAGATAATCATCTCAAACTTTTTCTCCTCTGGCCCTGTTACTGGAGAACAGTGCAGCTCCTTTAAGGGCAGAGTCTTTCTAGCATGGGCAGCCAGTGGTTGAAGGACAGCCCTGTAGTCAGTTCAGTTGACTGGGGCTCACATGACCAGAAGAGGGCTCAGGCCAGAGCTATATAAGCCCTGGAATTGAGCTAGTCAAGAAGGCCAGCCATGAGAGTCATGGAGCATGAAGCTCCTGACAGTAGCATGGTAAGACCCCTGAATCTGCAAGGAGGCTGGAAGAAAGCAGCTTTGCAGACCTGGGAACAAGAAAGAGCTACCCAGAGAGAAAGAAAATTGTTAAGCAGGCAAGTGGCCTTCATTTTTATATTAAGACCGATGGCTTGGGTTTGGGACTAGAGGGGTGATTCAGGGGTTCCATTACGGTCCTAGGGGCACATTATTGTGCTGAGCCCCATTGGAGGCAGGTTCAAGGCAGAGTTGGGGCTGGAACCTAGAAACTAGGCTTAGAAAAGTGAGCCTGGGCTGCAGGACCAGCTACGATAGAGGCAAAAGCTGGGAAGGCTAACATCCCAACAAAAAAAGGAAGTCTTAGAGTGGCCTGGAAATGAAGGGAGAAATGCCCCACCCTTTTTTGCCTTAGCCTTCACTGGCAAGGTCAGCTCCCAAACTACTGCACCCGGCAGCACAGTTTGGGGAGGAGGTGAGCAGCCCTCAGTGGTGAAAGAACAGGTTAGGGACTACCTTGAAAAGCTGGACATGTACAAGTCCATGGGGCTGGATGGTATGCACATAAGGGTGCTGAGGGAGCTGCCTGATGTAACTGTAGAGCCATTGGCCATCATCTTCATAGAGAGCAGAAGAGGTCCTGGATGATTGTAAAAGGGCAAACATAGAATCCATATTTAAGAAAAGGAAAAGGGGGGATCCAGGGAACCATTCACCTTCACCTCAGTCCCTAGAAAACTCATTTCTAAGCACCTATAGGAGAAAAAGGTGATTAGGAACAGTCAGCATGGATTCACTAGGGGCAAGTCATGCCTCAGCAATCTGATTGCTGTCTATGATGAGATGACTGGCTCTGTGGATGCGGGGAGACTGGTGGATGTAGTGTAACTTGATCTCAGCAAGGCTTTTGATACAGTCTCCCACAATATTCTTGCATGCAGGAAAAGGGAGTATGGGATGGATGAACAGACTGTAAGGTGGATAGAAAACTGGCTGGATCACTGAGCTCAGGGAGTAGTAATCAATAGCTCAATGTCTAGTTGGCAGCTGGTATCAAGTGGAGTGCCCCAGGGGTCGGTCCTGGGGCCAGTTTTGTTCAATGTCTTCATCAATTAACTGGAAGATAGCATAGACTGCACCCTCAGCAAGTTTCCAGATGACACCAAGCTGGGGGGAGTAGTAGATATGCTGAAGGATAGGGCTAGAATTCAGAGTGACTTAGACAAATTGGAAGGTTGGGCCAAAAGGAATCTCATGAGGTTCAATAAGGACAAATGCAAAGTCCTGCACTTGGGATGGAACAATCCCATGCACCAGTACAGGCTGGTACTCGGCAGAAAAGGATCTGGGGGTTACAGTGAACAATAAGTTGAATATGAGCCAGCAGTGTGCCCTGCTTGTCAAGAAGGCTAACAGCATATTGGGCTGCATTAGTTGGTGTGTTGGCAGCAGTCAAGGGAAGTGATTATTCCCTTCTATTCAGCATTGCTGAGGCCACATCTAGAGTATTGTGTTCAATTTTGGGCCTCCTGGTACAAAAAGGATGTGGACAAATTGGAGAGAGTCTAGCAGAGGGTGACAAAAAATGGTGAGGTGGCTGGGACACGTGACTTATGAGTAAAGACTGAGGGAACTGAGATTCTAGAGAAGAGGAGACTGAGAGGGGATATAATAGCAGCCTTCAACTACCTGCAGTGGGGTTTGAAAGAGGATGTTACTCAACTGCTCGCACTGGTGGCAGATGACAGAACAAAGACCAATGGTCTCAAGTTGCAGTAAGGGAAGTTTAGGTTAGAAATTAGGAAGAATTTTCTCACGAGGAGGGTAGTAAAATACCATAACAAGTTACCCAGAGAGGTGGTGGAAGCTCTATCCTTGGAGGTTTTCAAAACCTGGTTAGACAAAGCTTTGGCTAGGATGATCTAGTTGGGAGTGGTCCTGCTTTCAGCAGGGGGTTGGACTAAATGACCTCCTGAGGTCCTTTTCAACCCTAACTTCCTATGATTCTATGATTACAGCATTTGTTTGGTGTATTTAGGGGGTGTTGTGAGGTTTTTTTGAGAGGGTGCTTGTTTTTAATATACATACTGCTACACGTTTACATGCCCTCAGTAGCAAGAGCACAGGTGACCAGATGATTAGGACCTCAGCAAAAATGGATTTATTGGTGTGATCTGGAGAGGCTGAGAATCATTAAATAGGAGAGACTGCAACAGTACATGCAGGAGATATGAAACGACGGATCAGCACACTTGAAGGTACATACCTGTCCTTGCTCAATAAATGTTGTTATATGCATGTCACATGCTACATAGTTTCTTAAATCTATAGCCAGGTCATTAAACAAAAAGGCAAAGCATTTAGTGAGATCCTGCTTATTTTGAGGTGTCTTCAAGAACCCTAAAGTCAGAGGTCTTAAAAATACCTCTTTTGACAAATATTCCTTTATTCTCTACCTTGAAAGTCAGTTCCCTTCACTATTATCTGCTAAAAGAAAAACAAACTGAACATCTCAGTATGTAGTTTAAATTTTCTAGCATACATAAGCACATTTAATGATCTGCACATCCATTCAAACACTACTGCAGTCTTTCCTATTTCCTAACTAAGAAAAACCTTCTATTTAAAGTATAAATTCTGGATTAAAATTAACCTGAGAACTGTCTATCTCAGACTACTTCTGATATTGATGCATTTAAATGGGCAATTAAAACTACAGAAAACCTAAAATCATAAATACTAATAATAACAATCATAATAATAACTCAAAATTTTTGAAAGGGTTGGAACAAAATATTAAAAAAAGAGAAAACAAGCCTCCAAAGAAACTTACATATGAGAAAAAAAACAACAAATTTTCACTGATCTGCTATCCTATGATTAATCCAGATAAATACTTAGCCTTCACATGCCTCTGTCTACATAACCGAATGGAAGGAAAAATGAAAAGTCTGAAATGCAGTTTCAGACAGGGTGAAATTGTGGCTGCTCTGGTTAAGGTTATAAAAGTGTTGCCATTCTAACCCTCTTTTTGCAGTTACCTAACTTTCAGAAAGTCTCACAGTTTGGTATGCAATTTTCCTGGCTTATTCTCTGCCAGAAGAGAGTTTCTTTTGGAAAGTGGAGGATGGAACTTTTCGGCCATTTTGAAGTCTGAGGCAGGTGGAAAGCATTACTTCGTCAAACACAAACACAACTGTGACAAGAAGGACCTCTGCCTTAGTCCATACACATATCATAAGACAAAAGCTGTCTAGGTATTAAGGTTCAGATATAAGGGGATTTGCTGAGGACTACTGACAAATGCTGGAGAGATGATCAGCACACATCATGAATTTGTTTGCCCACCAAAACACCTAAAACTCCATAAAAAAAAAAAAGAATTCTTCAGTAATTTTCATGCAATTCAACAGTGTAGCTTGCAAGCTTTGTAGCATTACTACGCCCACAACTGAAACTTCCTCTAGGAACCTTTCCAGATTTCTGCGGTAAACGGGCAAAATCTTCCAATGCCTCTTTGATGCTGCTTTCCTTTTCTCTTAAGTGGGTGGGTGGTTTGGGGTACACAGTATTTTTCCAATCACTTTATTCATGCCACCTATACTATGTCAACAGCTCCTTAAGGAAAGTAAGCCCATTCGATTACTGAAAATCCCTTCATTCCAACCACAGCATTAGGGTAACAGATCTGTTCCTGCAACCATCTGAAATGTCATTGTGTCATGTAGCTCCCATACATCCACATATATTTCTAAGTCTTCAATTTTTTTTTGTTTTTTTTTTCTCTTTTGTGTTTTGGTTCATTTTAAATATCAGGGTAGACCCTGGCCGGCTATGCTAAATGCTTGTGAGAAACAAAACGTAACAGAACTTCCATTATTACTTCATTTCCCAGAATAATAAAGCTGCTTCAGAGCCACGCCATGCCCAAAACTGTTCACCCCTGGGCTAGGGACAGACATTACACATAAACCAGTTTAAGTGGTCAGAAACTGGTTTAAATCTGTAACAGAACAGATGTTCAGTGCACACAAACCAGTTTGAAAATGGCTGAAACCGGTTTGAGATAAACCTGGTTGAATATAGTATCAGACTTAAACCAGTAAGGCATCTTGGATAGACATTGCATAAATTGCTTTGACCCAAATCAGTTAAGTTAAACCATACTCCCCCAGCATATCAGCATGCTCTCTGGGCTGGGAGGGGCTCTCTGCTTCACAGCAGAGCTAGCTTCTCCCCTCTGCTCCTTGGCTGGAGCACCAGCAGAGACTGCAGGAATCTGCCTGGCTTCCCCATGCTCCTCCCATCCCCCTCAGCACTCCCTGATAAGCAGAGATCCCCGTCACCTCTGCCTTACACAGACACGTAGCATTAGCTAGCATACCACGTACTGCCTGTGGTCTGTGCTGTGGTAGATGAGACAAAGGCAGAATCAACAGGTAGCTGGTAATGTTCCTCTGTTGTTTTCTTAATGGGTTATAAACACCGTGTTATCAATTCCCTGTTGACTGGTCGGTCGTGAATGTGGGGGGAATCCCTCCCTAATCAGAGCATCCTAGCCATGCCCCCCTCAGCTCAGTATTGTACAAGTGAAGGGAGGGCTGCTCTAGTGTGTCGTTGTCACTCACCCCGCCCGGCTTCTAGCCTGAGCCACTGCAGGCATGTGCCTGCATTTTTTTCAATCCAGAGGGGATGTCTGTATACTTACAAACTGGTTTAGCCTAGCTAAGTTAGACTAACCTGCAAAGATTGAATCAATTCAGGCTCAGGCTTTTTGAATATCTGTCCATAGCCCTAATGCTTTAGGCCTCAGTCTTACAATCCATGTGGTTTTGTCTGGCTCCTGTTAGTTTAGCTCTTTGCCACACTGGAATCTGCTGCTCCCCCTACAGTACACTTAACCCCTCTGTTGCCTTAGAGTGATGGCCCAACAGCTCCCACAAAGTTGATAGTTAAACTTCACGGCTTAAGAGACAAGATTTTGAATACTTTTAAAATGATAAGTAACTTTAGATGTGTCGGTCTTTGTGTGCCCAACCTGGGACACTTTACAGTGGCCTGATTTGAAGAAAGGGTTTGGCATCTACTTCGTCTTAAGTTGTCTGAAATTGGGCACAAAAATGTAAGAGGAGGCAACATTTCTTTCT
Source organism: Crocodylus siamensis (assembly GCF_052110815.1). NCBI lineage: Eukaryota > Metazoa > Chordata > Crocodylia > Crocodylidae > Crocodylus > Crocodylus siamensis. The sequence goes on along the minus strand of NC_143395.1, from coordinate 342,131,030 downwards.
AATAAACAAGGTCTTTTTAAAGACTATGCGGGGTTTCCATAGTGTTCCCAGGGATCTGCCACCTTTCTTCTCTGCACTTAAAGCAAGATTTTGAGGGGCTTTTTTATTTTTTTCCCCACCCTCCCTCTCCGCTATGGTTTCAGGCCTTTTCTAACCAAATGGCAGTTTTCAAGGGCTTGGGGGAAATACTAAATTTTGGGCTTTCCCCTGAAATCCCTTGAAACCTAGATTACCGTCGTCCCTAGCGATGTAGCGACATGCCAATCCTGGGATATTTCTGTTCCAGGACAGACATAGGTACAAGTTGTCCAGTGACACATACAACATCTGTTCCTACCCACAGTACATCTAGCAGCTGACCCAAAATCTAAAACTCCAAGCCTGTCCCAAATGCTAGTGGTGAGTTCACAAGCATATCCTTTAGTGAACTTTCCTTCCCATAAAAGGCTGAGCTATGAGGTACACTCCGCAGAAAACCCTGAAGGAAACAGATCTGAACTATTTCAAAAAAGAAAACGACTCCAAAGTCCCAGGGTACTTATGGAAAAGTGGGTGCTACAATCACTCCCTTTCTGTCATGCCAAAAGAGTGCTTGCCCATATGCCTGCTCTAACCACAGCAGCAGTAGTTCTAAAAGGGAAGGAGGAAGTTTCATCAACAGACTAAGCCCAAGCTTTTTTAATAGGCTAACTACATAGTTTTACTAAAGTTAGACAGCGGATTTGTAATGAATGTTTTGGATAGGGAAGATGCTGCCTCAGGTGGGGGTTGGTTTAGACCAGGATAGCAAGGTGGGGCAATGAAGGTGGTGCTGAGCTGACTCCGTGTGGTGGGGAAAGGAGGGGTGGCAATTGATCTTATCTGGCCCAGGCCCATCCACCCTGCACTCAAGTGCTAGATGGAGGTGGGGGCAGGGTCTCCACTGAGACCAGCAAGACCTCCTGTGGGGAAGGCACACTCAGCAGGGCAAATGGGATGGGGCTGTGGGTGGATAGGAAGCAGCATCTGGGAGTGAGGCAGGCAGGCAGGGGCCAGGATCATGAGATGGTGACAGTGTGGGACCAAGATCCAGGGCAGAGCTGTGATCTGTTCTCCACATATCCCTGCAGTGGGCACCAGTTCCCTGGGGAGCAGCTCCCAGCAGCAGCTGTATCCAAGCACATCTGTACATGGACCCCTGGCTCCCTGCACTGCTCCGGGCAGGCAGCTGCAGCACCTCCCCCATGGCAGGATAGGGCAGGCATTGGCCTGGGTCTCTGCACTCCCCAACCAGGACCGATATAATTAGAGGAGATTAATCAGATAATTTTTTTAAAATATCTGCATCCCTACTAACCAGGTACTAAACCACAAAAAGGCTTAGCAGCTGGTATCCCCAGACTTCAGTTTCAGCTGTGGTATACCTGGCATGCATTACCAAGGACTTTGTACCCCACAGAAGACCAAAACTTTTACCTACATCGCAGTGTTAACTTTTAGATAGGGCAAAGTCTGAGCCAGCATGTGTTCAGCATGCCTTTAAAAACATCTTTTGAAAATATCAACAAAGATGCTCCACCGCATGAGAGTAACAAGATAAACAACAAATGCAGAGAATAATTTTTTATGAGTTGATTAATACAATGCAATAAAAATAGCAAGACAAAGGTCAAATTTATCTCTGCTCTGAATCCAGTGAAACTAATAGATTTGTAATGGAGGTGAACATGGCCCAGAAATCCTAGTATACCCTTGGCAATATAAGTTGTTTCCCTATTAATTACATGGAGAAGGCGTAACTGATTGACACATTGTTTTATATTGCTAACTAAAATTTTGGATTACATGCCTTATTTGTTATCATACATAAAACATAACTGTTTGCACATGGTGCTCTATGCATAAATATAATCTAGTTACATGGCAGCAGATGTATTGCTTGGGGACACACTTCCCCCTTGACCCACATTCACAAGTCCCATGGATCTCCCTGTAGATGGAAAGGAGGACACGCTTCCTATCAATACAAAAAACACTGTGATCCTGAGAGTTTCTTTACACCTCAATACTCTCAGTCTGAACACCCAGTCACTTTGTGATTGAAACGGATTTGTTTGGCATTCAAATCCTAATAGGAACATATTGCTTCAACAAAAGTCAGTCTAATGCAGCCTATCATTTTTAGAATATTCTCATTACTGAAAAAATACACTTGATTTCTGCAATGAATCAAAAACATTGACTGGATTTGTCTTTTGACCCAGTCAAGCAAGAAGCTCCTGAACAGATTTCACAGAGTTCATACGATTTATTTCTAATCTCCAACTCAAACACTACAAGGAAAATGAGAGCTGCTTCCTGCCCCCACAATAGCAATTTCATAATAAATTTAGTTTAGTGTTTTCAAATCATTTGATGCATTTCAGCATTCTACAAAAGCTCTCACATATATGGCAACGCTATAATATGCTCTTTTTTACTTGGAATGTATGCCTTCTTTACACAGTGTCTTGCCACTGGCATTTAAATTTAAAAAATGAATTCTCAGCACTCTTGCTTGCTATTCATAATGAAAGCCACAGTGGAATGTTTCATGCTTGTTTGCAGTTGTGGTTACCCTACTTCTTATAAACAAGGCAACTTCCTGTCTCACGAGTTCCCACTGCTAAATCAGGTTTAATCATGGCATCCTTCACAGTCATGACCCCTTTATGCATTCATGCTAGAATTCTGTCTAGTTCTATTAACTACATGGTATAGTGAGACAGCATTTCTGAAATAACATCCCAAACAAGACACCTCCCCTTAAACCTAACTAACAATCTGTCGGTATGCTCATGTAGATTGCATAAGGTTAAACCAGGCATCCTCAGCATTTTAATGCCTGAGAAACAGCATTGTTTTACATTAAGTGCTTTGTGATATGAAGTACGTGGCATACCTTAAAATAAATTGTTCAGCCAATTAAAGCAGCTGCTTATATTGGGCTCACAGAATGAAGTTTAGAATCATTGACCACTCTAAACATGTGAATATGGGTATACAAAAGTAGAGCTGTTCAGGGAATAAAAAAATAAATGTTTTCTAACTAGATTTAAGGAAGTGCATTTTTGAAAAACAGCAACTTTTCATTCTTTCTTGACCCTGTCGTGAATACACTTATTGCACAGCATGACATTAAATGTGTTTTCCTATATGGTGATAAATTATATATGATGTGTGTCCTACTCTGGGTAGTAATAGTTCTCTTATAATTTCTTGCAGCTAATGACAGCCTTGGCATTTCTGACCTGTATTTAGTAAAAAAATTAAATTGTTCCTGTTGTTTAAACAAAGGGTTCTTTCCCCAGCTCTTGACAGTCACCATTTTGCTTACCCATGGCAACCTATTCTGTTCAACAGTCAGCGTCACAGTAGCTTGACACAGAGCCACATGCACGTGGGGCTAGGACTGCATGCTTCAGATAACAAATGGACACCAGGTACCTCTCAAGCCCCTTCTTGCATTTGTGAACCCTCCCCTCAAATCTCTCCAAGCTGTTGGAATGTCAACTGCATTGAAATTGTGATGTGATCAGTTCCTAAGGAAAATTTCTACTGCTGAAAAACATCTCTCTCTTGCTAGCTCTTTCTGTGTGCCTGTAGCTCCAGCTGCCTCAGTGCACTGTGTCAGTGCTTTAAAATAGAACTGGCTTGATGACTTCACTAGTTCTCTCAAATAGGCCAGTTGGCAGAACTAACAGTCTGCTCCTGGGTAAAAGGGTTTTTTTTCTATCCCCTGTCTGAACATTCACTTTCATTCTGACTATGGAAAAAAATCTTCCTGTTGAACACGACTTGAAAAATCCACACATGCACCCACTCACAGTGAGTAGGAAGCCTGTGCAAGTGTCATCTGCTTCTGCAAAATCTAACCTTCCCTTAAAAAATATCTAGTCCCTATTGCAAAGGTAATCTAAACATGAACTGAATGTACACAACTGCAGTCAGGTCTTAAGATTACAGATACATGTCCAGTACTGTCATTTCTGCTTCTAGTCTGTTATATGCTAAAGGAGAGGAAAAAGTGCCGCTATCCGGAAAACAAAGTGGACAGCAATGATACCGACAAAAAATTAGATCAATTCATACTGCTGCTATGTAGACTACAAGCAATAGAGGAAAGAAAGTTTTGAAAATACTAGGCTTAAAAAGAAAAAGAGGAATCCAAACAGGGTATGTCTACACAAGCGTTTACACCAGCTTAAATATACTGTGAAGTTACTGCGCATTAAATGGGAACAAACCAGCATCTACACGTGCAGATGTTAAAGCTAGTCCCAAGTCAGTCCACACACAGAGTGTTACTGAGCAGTAACTAATAGGGTGTAAATTTGATACCTGCATCATGATACCTGCACATGATGCAAGTATTAAATTTATGCTCAAGTTGGCATAAATCCCCATATTTACTGTACAGTATGGGTGAGCACAGGTAGACGTGCACCCGTACTGTGCAGTGATTTTGGTTACTGCACAATAAATGCACACATGTAGATGAGCCTACAGATGTACAAGTCCTTAAGAACAATTGGAAAGCTGATGGAAGAAGAGAGAAGTAAAGGTCTCTAACATACTGTTTCAGCCAGGAAACAGCTTGTGGCACCAAAGAGGGGAAGACTGAGCCAGTTAAGCAAATTCCAGAAAATGCCAACATTTGAAACATTCTGAAAATATTGTTCATTAGAAAAAAAATAGCACTGCACTTTAGACGGAGTGTATCATAAATTGAGAATATTTTACCATTAAGACTACTAAATACATACACAGTATAGAGTCTGCAATTTAACACAATCTCACAGGCAAACTTCTGGCCACCATCAAGATGAGCTACCTTGTGATCATGACTCTCTCGAACCAGCAGAGTTGGAACTTTGTGAAGACCTCAGCATGTACTCTTTACATGGGCAGTAGGTGACAGAGAGAAAGGAACATTGTGAAATTCAGCTTAAGGATCAGGTAGCATTGTCAACATGTTTTCTTGCTGATGTTGGTTAGCCCATGGCCACTATTAAACACCTTCTTATGCTCAGAATACTAAGGGCATGAGTAATTGAGGGATTCAACTGGGGCCCAGGTGTGGTTGTAATGCAAACACAAAATACTGCTGCTTTTGCAGCATTCATTTGTGCCCATATGGGAGGGCAAAGAGCTGTAATTTGGGTCTATGCAAGAAAATCAAATTAGCTACCTTAGTACCACACAGACCTAAGGGGAAACATTTTCAAAAGTTCATATCTGCTTTAGTTTCACATTTAAGTCATTTCAGGAGCCCATGTCTCATGGAAAATTAATTTAGACACCGTTGAAAACTTTACTCAAGATTTATGTCCAAACAAAAGTACAGACATTGATCTTCTGAACAGAGACCTTTACTTTATCTCTAAAGCTGTTGGTATAACAGAATATAAATGCTCAGTACATGTGTTCTTAAAAGAGAGATCACAGGGGACTTCTCAAGGGTCATAAAAAGACCTGTCTGTTTTCCCCAAAATGGACTTCTGCTAGTTGTTTACTAGAAGTGGTGTGACTGTGGTTGATTTCCCCAGCTTCAGGTACTGAGTATATGCAAAGTGCTGTGGTACAGGAGTGGCAGAAAAGTGGAGTCAACAGTGCTAGCCCAACAATATTTTATCCTTCACCTAGTTCACAAGAAAGATATATAGAAGAGCAATATGTACTGAACCTGAAGCCAAAAAGGTGCACCAAAGCATGCAAAAGAAAAAAGAAACTCAGGTTTAAAAGAAAGATCAGTAAGAGATGAAGTGGGAAATTGTGTTTGTTTGTGTGCACAAATGTCTGAACACATGCACCCATGTACACATTAGCATTTGAACATTGGCATTAGCATTACAGAAACCTTACTGAGGGTGCAGAAATGTACCATGCTGATGCCCGACAGACTCACAAGAATGACAAAAGACCAGCTTGGCTTAGCAGGGAACTCTTTGGTGATTTAAAACACAAAAAGGAAGCTTTACAAGTGGAAACTTGGACAAACAATTAGGGAGGAGTATAAGAGCATTACTCAGGCATGCAGGGATGAAATCAGAAAGGCCAGAGGACAATTGGAGTTGCAACTAGCAACGGATGTGAAAAGTAACAAGAAGGTTTTCTATAAGTATGTGAGCAACAAGAGGAAGGTCAGGGAAAGTGCAGGTTCCTTACAGAATGGGAGTGGCAAACTAGTGACAGATAAGGAGGAAAAGGCCAAAGTGCTCAATGCGTTTTTTAATGCGTTCAGTCTTCACAGGCAAGGTCGGCTCCCAGATTATTACACCTGGCAGCACATACTGGGGAGAAGGCAAGCACCTGATAGTGGCAAAAGAACAGATTGAGGCATATTTAGAAAAGCTGGATGTGTACAAGTCCATGGGGCCAGTCAAATGACCAGGTACCTCTGAAGCCCCTTTTTGCTACAGAATTTGTGAACCCTCCCTTCAAATCTCTCTAATGTGTTGGAACCTCAACTGCATTGAAATTGTGATGCTATCAGTTACTAGGAAAATTGCTGCTGCTGAAAAACATCTCTGTCTTGCTATCCTGGGATACACCCAAGGGTGCTGAAGGAGTTGGTTGCTGAGATTGCAGTGCTACTTGCTAGACATTGTCTTTGAAAACTCGTGGAGATCAGGAGAGGTCAGAGACACTTAGAAAAGGGCAAATATAGTGCCCATCTTTAAGAAAGGGAAGGAGGATCTGGGGAACTACAGAATGACCAGCCTCACCTCAGTCCCCAGAACAAGCATGGAGCAGGTCCTCAAGGAATCCACTTCTAAGCACTTGCAGGAGACGGAGATGAATAGGAAAAGTCAGAATGGATTTACCAAGGGCAAGTCATGCCTGACCAACCTGATTGCCTTCTATGATAAGATGACTGGATCTGTGGCTGCCAGGAAAGCAGTGGATGTGATATACCTTGACTTCAGCAAGGCTTTTAATACAGTCTCCCACAACATTCTTACAAGCAAGCTAAGGAAGTACAGGTTGGATGAGGGGACTGTAAGGTGGACAGAAAACTGGCTGGATGGTTGATCTGCAAGGGCTAGTCATTAATAGCTCGATGTCTAATTGGCAGCCAGTATCAAGCAGAGTGCCCCAGGGGCCAGTCCTAGGTCCAGTTTTGTTCAATGTCTTCATCAATGACCTGGAAGGTGACATAGAGTGCACCCTCAGCAAGTTTGCAGATGACATCAAGCTGGGGGGAGTAGTAGATATGCTAAAGTGTAGGGCTAGGATTCAGACAGAGTACTACAAATTGGAGTATTAGACCAAAAGAAATCTCATGAAGTTCAATAAGGACAAGTGCAAAGTCCTGCACTTAGGATGGGACAATACCATGCACCAGTACAGGCTAGGGACTGACTGGCTAAACGGCAGCTCTGCAGAAAAGGACCTGAGAGTTACAGTGGGCAATAAGCTGAATATGAGCCAACAGAGTGCCCTTGTTGCCAAGAAGGCTAACAGCATACTAGGCTGCATTAGTAGGAGTGTGGCCCATAGATCAAGAGAAGTGATTATCCCCCTCTGTTCAGCACTTGTGAGGCCACATCTGGAGTATTGTGTCCAGGGCTCCCCACTACAGAAAGGATGTGAACAAATTGGAGAAGGCAACAAAAATGGTTAGAGGGCTGGGGCACATGACTTATTAGGAGAGGCTGAGGGACCTGGACTGATTTGATTTTGATAACAGAAGACTGAGGTGGGATTTGACTGCAGCCTTCAACTCCCTGAAGTGGGGCTCCAAAGAGGATGGAGCTAGACTGTTCTCAGTGGTGGCAGATGACAGAACATGGAGCAATGGTTTCAAGTTGCAGAAAGGGAAGTTAAAGTTCGATATGAGGAATAATTTTCTCACTAGGAGGGCAAGTAAAGCACTGGAACAGGCTACCCAAAGAGGTTGTAAAAAATCCATCTTTGGAAGTTTATAAGACATGCCTAGTGACTAGACAAAGCCTTACCTGGGATGATCTAGGTAGGGATAGGCCTGATTTGAGCAGGGTGTTGGACTAGATGACCTCCTGGCCTTCCAGCCTTAATTTTTTATGGTTCTGTAACTGCCAGAGGCCGATGGGGAATTTCTGTATTCTGGGAAAGTATATTCTTTACATAAGGCAAGTTTTCAAGAAGTCTTTTATCGTTTACTTAGCAATACTTTTGATGAATAACGTTTTTGCTTTAGGAATGCATCACCAGGGACCCTGGTTTTCTCTGATAAAACTTTTCCTACATTTTCAGATATAAAAAAAATTTAAAAGCTCAAAAGCTCATTAAAATGAAACATCACGAATATATAGATATATAGATTCCATTAATCATGGAAAAATGTGGATTTGGGTAACTTTTTTAAATCTGAAAATTGGGTATTTTTTTTAAATCAGAGAAAACCAGGATCACTGCACATCACATATCAAAAGTTTCTGCTGGGTTTTTTCTAGTGTTCCATGCCCAACCATGGAGCTTGGATCTGATCTGTGACTGCACTGTATTTAAGGCAAAAGTTTACAGAACTAACCACTACAGAAAAATAATCTGATGCAAATGACTTCATTTACACAAAAATACTCCCTCTGAAAATAAATAAGGGCTGGGTCAATGACTATTAATAGATTAATACATTTATTATTCATCTCTGCAGATCATATTTCAAATCCAGAAGTAAAAGTAGATTTGGTAGCCAGAATGTTAAGAGAGCTCAGCTCCTGTTTTCAGAGTCTTATTGTGAATAAGCACATAAGAGCTTGGTGAGTTGGAAGCTAGGTTTTTCTTTGGTCTGGACCCTTACTTTGGTCTGAATGAGAGCCAAGATCTTTAAAATGAGATCGGACACTTCCTGTGGGACTTTCCGAAGGTGGACCCCACAGGATTCCAGCAGACTTGCAACCTCTAACAGAAAATGACTTAACTGGACCCTATCGCTGTCCAACAGTGACCAAAAACAGATGTAACAGGACTGTAGAGTACCAAGACTGAGGCACGTTGCTGGAGGAAAGTGAAGCATCACACGATATCATTTCTTTAATGTTACTGCCTCTCAGAATGACTCCAGTGGCTGCATACACACATTCAAATAATCCAGGATGACTCTCCCAGGTTTGTTTTACTGTGAGAAAAACTGATCGGTACAAAAGTTCAGACAAAGAAAAAAGGAGCCTGGGACACTGGGCTGCGAGGGGTTCCTACAGAGAGCTTTGCGGGGGTTTTCTTTGTTTTTTTTAAGTGAATATAGGTAGGGATCATTAAAGTCAGGGAAGGTGGGGGGTAGGTCTGTGTCGTGCACGAGAGTCCTCCAGCCTTCCCCTCCACTGTGCTGTGCCCCAGCCCAGCTGCAGCTGGGCAGGGAATACAATTGTATGCTTCCCAGCACCCAAGTGCTGCACAGTGATTCAGGCAGGGAACAAGCCAGGAGGAAGCAAAGCTTTTTTCCAACCCACAGCACTCAAGGGGTGTATTCTGCTCCCTGCTGACACATGTTCTCCCGCCCCTGTGATAGAGGAAACACGAAAGAGAAAAGTACACTGGCTGCCTGTACAGAAGTTCTGTCTCCTGAAAGATATTCTCCAGGGAGCCACTTCACTGGGGTTGTTCCCAAGTTATTGTCCTCCCAGAAGGTGTGTCCCCTGAGCTGGAATTTGTGTTTCCTGAGGACTTCTAGCAGTGGCATATATTTGTGCCGTTGCTGGTTGTCCCTAGTGAATGCCCCTTCATGCATGCTCTGGCGCATGGCAAGTTGCCCCAGGTGGGGTAGGGGAGGCTGGGGCAGCACCTGGGCTGGCCCCAGTAGCCCTACCTGGGGTCCTGGGGGCTTCCCAGGGCTTCAGCAGCAGCAATCCAGGTTTACAGAGCCTGGCCAGTAGCCAGAGCATGGCTTCTGCCGTCACGTATGCTGTGTCACTTTTTTCTGGCTCAGGTTTTTTTGACACCAAGATCTCCTGTTGTCCAAAAAACTCACCTGCACTGCAAATCAGTAGCACAGCAAATGCCTGTATGTGCAGCAGGTGTGGTTTGTGGTGCCATAGACAGGTCTGCAACAACGCAGACCACATATGTGTACTTGTCTGGACACACCCAGAATGGCCACTTTTACCCTGGAAGAAAAATTACGAACTTCTATACACTTTTGTGGTTTCTCCTGAGAGCAGAGACTCTTCCCTGAAGAAACTGAACATCTATCCAATCCCGCTATCTTTAAATGGAGCCGCAAATGAGAAATGGGGAAATATGGCCAAGAAGTAGCACCTAAAGTAATCTTATTTACCTTCAAAACATTTCCAGTTTATTCTCAATTAATTTCCTTTGGCTCTCTCTAATCATGTTTGATCAATTTGTTCAAAACCCAACTTCTAGCTTGAACCCTTGTGTGTGTCCAGTAAATGTAAATCCCAGACTCTGAAGTTAGAGATATGCACACAAATAAGTGAATCTTCATGAAAACCAGTAAAAAGTTGTAGTTTAAAATGAAACTTTCATCTTCCAAATGTGGTTAACATTGTGCAAAATAGTACACAAAAATTAAAGGTTTTGGCTCTCAGCTTACTATTTCAATTCATATACTTAAAAAGTGGGTTTCAATTACTAATTTGCTACAAATAAGCAATTCCAGAAAAATATGATGATCTTTGCACTAACGTTAATCTTTTTTTTGGGGGGGGGGGAAGGGAGAAGGGGGGGGCTAGACGCATCGGATGTACCAAATCCTGCTCTTTGTTCTTAAGGAAATCCTTTGTTCATTATGTTTTCTCTAAAAACAGTCCACAACTGTATTTGTTCTTTGAACATTTCAGGTTTTCATTTCAGTTGCACCATCTGCTTTGTAAATTACACTGAAATTAGAAAGCTTTGTTTCAAGCGTGGCCACACAGAAGCTCCCTCAGTATACTCCATGAGTTCATAAACATACAAAATACCAAAAAAACAAAACCGCAAAGACCAAATCATTACAGCAAATTACAGAAAATGCTTTAACCATGGAACAAGTACAAATCAAGTCAGAATTGCCTGAAGATATTGTTACACAAACAGTTAAAATGACAAGAGAAAGCTAAGTATTTAACCTCTTTAATGTTATTTCCAGCCAAAAATGTAGGCTACTTTTCACATTACTTATTCAGCAATATTTAACATGACATAAGGCTTAAGAACCGTGTCACTAGCTAATGTTACTTGATAGCTCACTGAAGCTTTGTTAAGTATTAGGATTTGCATGTTATTATCAACAATGCCATAAACTTTCAAGACTTCTGTAATAACCTTTCTGCTGCCACTAAATTGTTAACACTCTTTTTCCCTTTTTAATCCATCAATTAATGATCAGAAGGCATCACATTTCATCCCTTCCTGCTTGCCCCACACACTGCTGATGCTGCACTGCAGTGCTGCACTGCTAACAGTGCTGTCCTTCGGATGACATAACCCAAAAATTTCTTCTGCCCACCAAGGTACCAGCAAAAAGTAGGAACTTAATGCTCTCAATAAAGCAAGTTCCAGCATCTAAGCTTGCATGCGATTGTGGAGCACATACTATATCGGTCACGTTTACAGCTTACGTGCTGTCAGTTTCTAACTCAATGCTGTAAAACGTTTCCAGATACCCAGAATACAAACACCTTACCTTGATGCTGTCTCCCTATCCTGCTACTGTCCCATCTTCCTGTATCCCTTTACATCTGAGCTCTTTAAGCGTGCAGTCTATGCCTGCTTCTTCAGTGTTTTCTGCTCTATTCCGTCTCCCCTGAATCTTCTGCAATTTGGCTTCAGCCCACTCCACTCTGAGACCATTTACACTAAGGTCACCAGCAGTTTGCTCCTGGCCAAATTCAAGGGCCTTCTTTCCCTCTTCATACTACTGGGTTCATCAGCTGTCTTTAACATTCCCTCTTCCTTGTGCTTGATTAGTTCTCTTTCCTTTCTGGATTTGCTTCCTCACAGGCTGCCTCAGTGATAGTTCTCTGTTTCTCTCCTGAATTCTCTTGGCTTCCTTTGGTCCCTCCCCTCTTCCCTCCACACCCAGTAATTCAGTGTCCTCTTCTGCCTCTAGGCTAGGCACAGAAGTTACACCTAAACTGGTTTAAGTGGTCCCTAGCTGGAGCAATGAGGGCTGGCTCACTGGCCGGCTCACTGCCCCTCAAGCAAACCCTGGCTGAGAACTGGGATGAGGGAGGGGGGTTAAACTCACCTTTCCCTGAGTACAAAGCTGCCCTGGCCTACTGGCTTACTTAGTGCTGGCTGCAAACCCCAAAGGCACCTGAAAGCAGGAAGAGGAAGTGATGAACAAAGATCCTGGTTGTCTCTGATAGAAAAAAAAAAATCCCTAATTTTTGGATTTAAAAAAGTAACACAAAATCCACATTTTTCCATGATCAAAATGAAACACCACTATCCAGAACCAGGATCCCTGGTGATGAGTAACCTGCAGAGTCCTGTTGCTGTAATTGTGGACTCCACATCCCAAAGACCTCAGCAGCACCAGGAAGAAGAAACAAACACACAGCCCATGCTAGCTATGTGCCAAAGAGCTATGCTCTAGCACCTCCCCACCAACCCTGCTTCTGGCTTGAGTCACTGCAGGTATGTGCCTGCATTTCTTGAATCACAAGTGACTGTCTGTTCATTTGCTTATTGGTTTAATCTTTGCAGGTTAGACTAACTTGTAAAGACTGAATCAATTCAGCCTCAGGCTTTTTGGCTGTCTATACTTAGCCCTAAAGTTAAATAAAACTGGTTAAGTACCCAACAGGGTACCCAAACGCTACCAGAAGGGCCTACCATCTAGTTAAACTATACTGAAAGACCAAAAAAAAAAGTAATTATGTAATATTCCCTTTGTATAATTGATAATTCAGATAATTCAGAATCTGAATGACAGTTGAATTGTTTACAGAGCAATAGGGCCTGATTCAATGAGAATAGGAAGACTTTACATGCCCAGAAAACCACACAGAGGAATGTAAAAATACAGATATGGGAAAAGGATACAGATACAGATGATATGGTTAACAGGGCAAAAGAAGGTGACATGGCAGTGGTTCTTGTTGACCACATCTCTATATAACTCCAGCTAATTTGAAAACCCTCATCTTTGCAGTGGAATTAGGAACTTAATCCTTGAATTATCCATGTGCTTTTGCTCATGGTCAAGATTAAGGCAAACACAACCAAGCTTCTTATTTTTAAAAAATTATGTTTTGCCAAAAAAACAAACAAACCCAGTTTTAAAACTTTATAAAGACAATGTAGTTTTTGAGTTGGGGAACAGGAAAAAAAAATCAGGAGTTTAGAAAGAAGACAAAAATCATCCAAAAATCTCCTGCAACCTCTGATTCATGCTTTCTCTTGGGGCAGTTATGATTGTTTTGAAAATGACTGCAGAAACCATTTGGGAAGCTCCTTTCTTCCATACTGCTCTTCACACTGGGAAGGACTTTTCTATATACATCCTCAGAACCAGCTCATTATTCTCCTTCAAAACACTCCCTTTTTTCAGGATACTTATAGAAAATGCCTGCGACTGGCTAAATTGCTGGTGTACTATAATAGATGCGTTGAACACCTTCCTCATCCCCTGCATCACATTTGTCCTGAGAGGCTCGGCAGTACCCAAGACCCACTCAAGAAGGCACACAGTGAGATCTGGCGGCTCCTGAAGAAGTGGCTGCACCTGCCACTAAGGACGAGCAACAAGATCCTGCATATCCCTTACTGGCAGGGAGATGCCAACGTCTCCCACATGGGAGACCTCTGCGACATCACAGTGGTCACCCACGCCTTCTGCCTCCTGACCTGCCCAGACCTCACAGTAAGTATCATTGCTGGCAGCGCCCTTGAGACCACCTGCAAGAGGACTGCAAGACAGCTGACCAGACACGACTTGGCCACCTTCCTCAGCAACTCACTGGAGGGCGAGTTCAGCACAGACGGCAGGGACTTTGCCTCGCTGTGGAGCCGAGCCTGCAGTGCCACATGCCACCTTGGGAAGCACATCAACTGTGCCTGGACCTGGACCAAGGAGCGCCAGGAGCTGGGAGCCTCCCTGCAACCACCCCTCACGCCGACCACATCACCGTGACACCCTACACGAGGAACTTCCTGGAGCAGTTCCTGAAGGACACCATCCGGAACAAGTATACTGGTGACCTGAGGGCCAAACCTGACCAGGGCAAAGTCTCTGACATCACCTCGAAGTGGGACCATCCCAGCCGCAGCAGGAGAAATCTCCATGAATCACATCGTCCCAGGCTGTGAAACCCAGATGCAACCTGACATTGTGATCGCCAATGAAGAGGTCAAAAAGGTGGTGACTGTAGATGTGACCATCCCCTTCGAGAACCAGCACCAAGCCTTCACCAATGCCTGGGCTCACAAGTGGGAGAAGTACACCCCGCTGACCAACATCCTGAGGAGCTATGTGACAATCGACGCACTCATCATGGAAACCCTCAGAGCCTGGGACCCCAGCAGTGAGAGCGTCCTGCGTGCCTGCCACATCTCCCACTGCTACGCGAAGTTGATGCACTGCCTCATGGTATCTGACACCATCCGCTGGTCCTGCAACATCTACGTGGAGCACATCACGGGCCACCGCCAGTACTCCAACCCCACCAGACGTACCACTGCCAAACCGGACCCAGAGGGGACTACCTGAACCCTGCTCTGCACCAGATGGACTTCACTTAGAGAGGATTCTTCAGCAACGGACCACCCTGCTCCACCCAAAGAGGCCCCCTGCAATGAGACGCTATATGAACTGAGTCACTTTCTTCAAACCACTTCCTCCACCACTGTGGACCTTTGTATGGGTTTGTACGTATCTATCTTCTTTCCCTCTGAGTGTTAGAAACCCCCTCCATCCCCCTTCCCTACCCCCAGGCTTAGTTGACTAACACTGTATTTTCTGTAACCTAGCTGCGTTCCCTTCTTCACCCCCATCCCTCTAATGTTAGTCCCTCACTCAGGCAATTTGTATTTCCCTACTGGCTTTGTCATCTTTTTGGATTCACAATCCTAAACATCTACTAATAACATTCAAACTATACTGCAAAACTGTTTTTTTGAACTCCTTTCTTGGCCTTTCTTCACCCATCTGGATACATGCAGACATTTAAAAAAAACTTTAAGGGCCCTTTACTTTTAAATCGGTGCATTCCCATACCAAGGCCCACACATGCCTAGAAGAGGCAGTGTGTTATTTCAACCTGGTTCTACAGCATCTGTAAAGATCAGGCACCTCAGTGAAGCTTTTTTGGCACTTCTTTCTAACAGCTGATTGAATCGACTTTTAGCTAAAAGTGCCAAAAAGCCCTCTGGAAGTGCCCAATCTTTACAGAAGCTGCAGAGCTGGGCTGAAGTAATGTGCTGCTTCTTTCAATAAAATCACAGGTTGAGTTTTGTTTTTTAATTTCTACAAGCAGCCCTGTTCTCTATTGTTTTATATGTAGATTGCAAGTTCTTAGGACAGTAGAACCGTTTGATTCTGTCTCTGTATTTTCTCGCATAGTGGAGTTCTTGTCCCTGATGGTCACTACAGTAGAATAAATAATAATAATTTGAAGATGAAACATTTATGAAAAATGTCCCTATGCCTGAAAAAGGGTGTTTGTGCCTGAAAGCTTGAAAAAAAAGTTTCCAACAATTTAGTTCGTCTAATAAAAGATGTAACATTTACCCAACCAACCTTGTCTGCCTAAACAGAACAAGAAATATACCACCCAACTCTAAACCGATGTAAAATTGCTGATTAACATAATTGATTTTCTTTTGTGTTCTCTAGGCACATTAAACCACTTCCAGTTTGTGAATCTGTTGGATAGTTCCAAATGATTACTGGTTCTGAGGAGATCAACTTCCCTTGCAAAGGAACCACCCATTCATTTAGTATTATTCTACACACCCTCATGGAAAAGCACCATTGCAAATGTAAGTGAAGTGTGATTTGGGTTCTGATGTAATGCTAACAAATATAGATGAAAGACCATTCTGGAGTCACTAGAGTACTTACAAGTTTTCTGCAGTGTTGTTCCATAACAATATTCCATTTGGAAACACTGTAAGATCAACACGAAGACTATAAAAATATAACTTTGCATTTTACTTTTCTAACTTTAACAGACTGTTAATGCACTCAACTTATCTAAAATGTGAATGTGTGTGACATTTATACATCTCTAAGCAGTAATCAAAATTATTTCTTCTAGTCTAAATGTTAGGGATCACTTACAAAAGCAACACCATCTCCTAGTGTCAAGCCTTCTATTGGTTTTGCATCATGTGATTACCATCAACTTATAAGAATTTACTTCAGCCACCTAAGAACACATGATCTTTGATTCTTTAGAGAGTATCCATTCCTGTCATTCCCCTTTGATACTGCTCACTTCACAGAGGCAGGACAGGTGAAATATCAAACATAAGCAGTCTTTTGTCAGGGCTTTGGGCAATCTCTCATCTGGTGCTGTTCTAGAGCAAATGGCAAAATATTGCTGAACCATGCTCTGCTCTTTTGACCATCATCAGGCAAAAGAGACAGAGTTTATAACTGAATCATGAGCAGTACTTTGATTTGCTCTCTGTTTACTCATGTACTTATCCCTTCAAGAGATCACATGTTTAATGTGACCGAGTGTGAGAGTTGATAGGTTTACCCAATTCATGGTGTAACTATCTGATTTTTATAGATCCTCATGGCATATCTGAATGCCTTAAGTGTTTCAAAATTAGATACCTACTTTGCATGCTTAATTTTACAGTCTCTGGTGTCTAAGGCTGGGCACCAAAACTGCACATGTGACAATCTTGTTTTGAGTCTCATAATAGCACTGTGAGATAGATAGTGTTAGCATCTTCATGGAGACTGGACTGCACAGATGGAAATAAATCTAGTTTGCATGCTCCCATACTCCTTGTCCTAACCCCAGAAGCATCAGTCTGCATTTACACATACCATGCTGCTAGGGTTTATCTAGGATAATCTTGGTCTACACAAATACTTAGGGTCAACTTTAATGTCACCCTAAATTTCAGGCACTCTTCCCTTAAGCTCAACTCCTAACAGAAGCCCAATCTTTGGACGCCCTATCCAGGTTGACTCCAACCCTGTTCACACGCAAGCCTGCCCTTTTACACACGTTATCTGAAACCTACCTGAATACTGCAGGCCTTAAATACAGGAAGTCTGTCAGGAGCGATTCCACAACTCTCTATTTCTGAATTCTATCCCTTCTATACCCCAATTCCTCTCTGTGCTGCCCATAAACAGAGACAAGTTTGGAAGAAGAACAAGTAGTGTGCAGGCTGTTTCTTTGTAGGGCTTCACCCGTGATGCATCTTAATTCCATGTGCAAGAAATAAGAATAATATAGACAGTATATATACAGTTGAAGATTATTCTAAATATCACAGTCAACATTTTCTAATTTATATTGCAAATTAGTTAAGAGGTATAAGAAAAAAATATATAATTCATCCATAAATTTGGAAAAGGGTGTTGCCCAGTTTTCAGGAAATTTCAGTTCATTCTTTTAAACACAAGGCCACAAGAAAAGAAGAAAGAAAGTTTACACGGGGATGCTAACTTAAAAGAAGAAGGTGGTATCAAAACATAGAGAACTTATACACATGTTCTCTAAAAGATAAGTTTGTGTTTTCATCAATTGCTTCTATAAAAGACTGTATCCAGGCAAGCTAAACTATGGTAGGGTCTCTATACTCAGCTGAGTTTACTTTGTTTAATTTCTCATTTAATTTTCTCTATCTTCTAAAATAAATAAATGAATAAATCCTATCCAAGCCCTTTGTTCTACAGCTACTTTTGAATCATCAATGAAATTATTTCCTAAGGCAATGTATTTGCACATATGTAAATGAGGGCTTAATTTTGCCTGATGAACCTTTATTACCAGGTGAGAATGAGGAACAAAAAATAATATGCCTGACTCTCACTGTCTACACAGAGAGCTAGAAGCCAACAATATCCAACATCTTTTTATTTATCAAATGAATATCAGCAAAAACATGAAAACTCACAATACCATGTATAGTCACTTTACAGAGTAGGAATGACAGTTAACAAAATTTTCTTTTTTAAAAAACCTAGAAAAAAGCATTTTATGTTTCCGAACAGAAGTCAAGAATAGAACTAGAGAATAAAGAAAATTAAAAGTATGGATGCCAGAGAAGCTCATAACTATAAATCCCAAGAATTAGGCAAAAATTTTGAATCAACAGTGCTCATCTATTACTCATTTTAACCATTGTAACCACAAATGACAACACAGTAAATCTAAACATTTCTTATTTCCAAAGCTTACTTCTTTTCTGCATTTTTAAAAAGAGTAACTGCTTCCAAAAGCTCCTAAATATGCCAGTTGGACTTTAGGCTCTATGCAACATTACTTCCAGTCGTAAATATTTTTAGTAAGGGGGATTTTTTTTTTTTTTTAGGTAAATGTCAGGATTAGCATACTACTTGTCTCTAAGTAGCAATTTTCTGTCTACTTACTTAGTCCCATTACTGAAGTATCCAAAAGCCTCAGACTCAGTGGGTGTGTCTACATGTGCAATTAATACACCTTAAGGCTACTGCACATTAAAATAAGGCTCAGTAAACTGCAACTGAGAATGCATCTATACATAAGTCTGCATCAGAAGCAATTTTGCTCCCAACAGGAGCAGTTAAGTCCAGGGCTGAGCTTCAGTGGGGGAGCTATCCTGCAGTGTGAGACATCTCCGTACTGTGTGGAGCTTGGGATCATAGTTTCATAGTTTCTAGGGTCGGAAGGGACCTAAGTAGATCATCTAGTACGACCCCCTGCCATGGCAGGAAAGAATACTGGGGTCAAACGACCACAGCAAGATGTTCATCTAACCTCCTCTTAAAAACCCCCAGGGTAGGAGCCTGCACCACTTCTCTTGGAAGTTGGTTCCAGATCCTAGCCGCCCGGACTGTGAAGTAGCGCCTCCTGATATCCAGCCTAAATCTACCCTCTGCCAGCTTGTGACTGTTATTCCTGGTGCTTGGGGGAACAGGGACTCTCCCAGTGCCTGCTGATCCCCTCTGACTAGTTTATAACAGGCCACTAGATCCCCCCTCAGCCTTGTCTTATGGGGGCTGAACAGGTTCAGGTCCTGTAGCCTCTCCTCATAGGGCCTGCCCTGCTGTCCCCTGACCATGCGAGTGGCCTTCCTCTGGACCCTCTCCATGCTGTCCACATCCCTCTTGAAGTGCAGCGCCCAGAACTAGACGCAGTACTCCAACTGCAGCCTGACCAGTGCTGCATAGAGGGGGAGTATCACCTCCTTGGACCTGCTCGAGATGCATCTGTGGATGCATGACAAGGTATGGTTGGCCTTCCTGACTGCCTCCCCACACTGCCGGCCCATGTTCATCTTGGAGTCAGTGATGACTCCAAGATCCTTTTCTGCCTCTGTGCTGACAAGAGGGGAGTTCCTCAACCTGTAGGTATGGTGCCGGATCACAGGCCCACTCAGCGGCACTGGCTTGGGGTGATGCTCTGTAGCCAAGCAGCAGCTTCATCCTGAACTCTCCACTTGCTTTGCTTGCTGAGGGAATGAGGGAGCTCTCTGTTCCTGGTCCTGATGCCACTCAGCTTCCAGCTGTCCCTAGAATCCTAGAGCTGAGTAGCACTGGGATGAGGGAGCTCTCTGTCCCCACAGCACCAGGCCAGGGACAGAGAGCTTCCCTGTCCCCTCAGCCCTGCTACTGCCCATGCAGCACACACCACAGTTGGCTCCCACTTGCCACCCATGCCTGGATGGAGCTGGGAGCTGAGCAGTGCCAGGACTGGAGCCAGAAAATTCCCACACCCCCTCAGCAAGCAAAGCAAGGGGGAACTCAGGGCACTGCTGCCACTCGGCCATAGGGCATTCCCCCAAGCCAACATCACTGGGACGGGCTGCAATCCCGAGCGCCACACCAGAGCCATGGACAGGTCCCCCCTCCTGCCCTCTGTGGCCCCCTGCTACCTAGACTGACTGGGAGCAAACTGCGCCCTGTCAATGTCTACACATGCACAGCAGCTAATGCACCATTAATTTGGTACCTGTATTTGTTGGTACTAGCAAATGGCACATTAGCCTAATTTACTGCTCTGTAAATCCCGTGCATGTGTAGACACTGATACTTTACTCCACATTACATTAGTTATACTTGCCCTCTATACTGCTTCAAGAATTAAAACCATCTATATTTTGCAAATGAGACAAGTGGACTCCAAACAGATAAAAAGCAGGCTTCAGACTTTAGCCACAGATCTAAGCAGTAGCCAGAAAAGGCCTTGACTCACCTCCAAATCTCAATACAACTGCAAGTTATAAAACCTATGTATTCTCAATAGTCAATATGTACAGAAAAGAAGACAGCAGCCTCATATTTCTCTAATAACAAGTTTCAATAGTTTCTGTTGCCTTTGAAAGGGAAACTAAACAACATATATCTTAATTTTTTTTTCTAAATAATTTTACCGAAAGGCAATGTGTGTTTGCAATCTTACCTTTCCCACAATATTTTTTTCCTCTGGATTGTTAAGATCTAAACAGCCCGTCTCTAAGCAGACCTATACCTCATTGCGACAAGGTATTTAGCAGAATTTGCAGATTCACTGGAAACTGACAGGCCACACCATAAGCTCTTCTGCTATGCCCTTAAACTTGCAGTTTGTGGGTTATCAACCATGTGCCTTAGCATCTGCAGTATCCCAGCCCCAAGGAGGTGGCAAGGAGGAGGATAACCAGGGGGAGGGGGAATGACACACCTGAGGCAACAGCCCTGGTGCTACCTTTGTGGGGGGAGAGAAAAATAGCTGCCAATGCCACCCTCACCACCACAGCAACTAGCACTGCCCCATGTATCATGGCTGCCCTGTTACTGCAGAGAAGTGAAAGTCAAAAAGAATACTCAACACTCCTGTACAGCAGGGTAGCTCCCTTCTGATAAGCCCCAGCAAGTTTGCAGACTAAAGAAGACAGCTGTTCTTTGGCTAAAACTAGGCATTATCCTTGTGATTGCAGAAGAGTGGATCTGACATGAGTGGGGAAACCCAACTTTCAGACTTATGGAGAGGCATCTCAAGATTACACGGAGTACCTTTCTGTAAGCAGGGAGAGCAGGCTGCTAGCACTCTTCCACCACAGAGGTAATAGAAGTCTGCCATAGTAAAGTGACAAACTCTATTACCTTTGGTTGCACCACTGATTTTCCTTTTATGTGGTGCAACAAAGGATATCAACATCTATTTGCTCAGCATTTATGCCACTATAAAAATGTTATGGCAGCACAAATGAGACATCAGGCAACATCTGTTTCCACCTTTGTGTCTGTAACCAAGGCATCTCTAACCACAAACATACTCCAAAGACTCTCTTCCACTAATAACCATTCCTATCTAATAATCAGGGATCCTGGTTTTCTCTGATAAAAAAATAAAATCCCTAATTTTACATTTTAAAAAGTTACCCAAAATCCACATTTTTTGGTGATTAAAATGAAATGCCACTAATATATAGAGATACGTAGTATTTCATTTTGATCACGGAAAAATGTGGATTTTGGATTACTTTTTTAAAACCGAAAATTGGGGATTTTTTAATCAGAGAAGACCAGATTCCCTGCTAATAATGGATAGACGTGGAGTTATGCAACTAAATTCAGGCTTCTCATTTCAAAAACTGTAGCTCTATTATTTACCAAAGTGCACACATTTGTATTCATAAGTTTTTGGGATATTATCAGTTGACATTAAATCAGAAATACCATAGTATCTAAACTGCTTCTAGGCACTCTGAACAAAAGTAGCAACTGTGTTCATCAGAATACTAACTTCCTTTGGAACAAAGTTCTAGTTAACTGTTATTAAATATTTTTACTTTTTTATTATATGTAAGTATATCCCAGCTTTTCTCCATGTCACCGGAATGTCATGTGTCATAAATAGCTGCTTCTCTTGACCACATACATATTCAGTTACATATTTCACTGTCTTTGACAATGTCTTGGATTTTTAAATATGAGTACAGCCAGAACAAACACACTTCTAGCTTTGAGGAGACATACTTCTGCAGTTTGCTAAGATGGGTGCTTACCAACATTTCTGGTCCTAGAACTTTGAGTGCATTTAACTCTGGGGCTTTTCTATATCATTCTGTTTCCATATTAATTTTCTCATTCTGCCAAATATTCCCTAATTTGGTTGGCAAACTCACTGTTTACATCTGCCTATCCTAGTAAATTGTCTCTTTAAGTACTTGAAGTATTTCATTTTGCACAAAGAATTTACATACTACCAATACTAACGTGACACAGATATTCATCACTTTACTCTTATGTTATAGGGTAAAGATTCTCCATGCACTGAAAAATCTTGCTAGCACATTTTTACTTTACTTGTCTCTGAGAGGAAGACTGCTGTTTGTATTTTGCATCCCATTTCAAAGTACATCTGAATTTTTTAGGGAGAGCAAGATATTCACTGTAGATGTTAAAGAGCAACTTGTGAAATGACACAGCTTTGCACCGATCTAATTTCTCACATCTGGACATTATACTCAAGCATTCTTCTCTAATGTATTCTCCAACTATAGAAGTGAAGGAATTCTAAGTTGAATGCTCCTAGTCCCCTTCCATGGCACCAAACCAAATTGTTATTATTCACTGGCAACATAGTACATTCAAGTACTGCAAAGTATTTCCTCTGGTAAATGGTTTTGCATATTACATTTTTCATACCCAGACAGCATCTTTAGATTTTAATAGGCTAAACTGTCCCCATGTCTGACCTACACCAAAAAAAGTCCCAGCATAGTCATGGATACACATCACCCTGCCAAGCATCACCTCTGCATTGCTGCACATGGCCAGCAGATGGCCAGTGAGAGCACACATTCCAGCGTGTGTCCGCCATCTAGCATCCAGATTCCAAGGGATTCCCCAGCCCAGTGAGAATGCTCATTGGGTGGTCAGTGGAATGGGAGTGGCCTAGGCTGGCAAATGTAGGTCTGCCCATTGATTCCATAGCTACTGCTATTCGCAGCTTCTGGATGCCCATAATGGACTTCTCAACTGCAGCCTCAGCAGTTCCCAAATACGTGAGGAGTGTATTTAGACACTTCAAAGCATGCTGGAGGTCCCTAAGGACCTGTCTAGATACCACTGACCACTACAGGACTTGTTTCATCATCTCTGCCTCTGTTTTATAAATTATCTGTGGGTCCAGGGGGGTGGCTATTCCTAAGGAATGGGCAGTGGAAGCAGAGCAGCCAGGAGCAGCTGACAGACACAAATGGTGAGGTATTGTGTGTGTGTAAGACTTGAGCAGACCTCTCTGCACACCTCCAACAGGAAGAGCAAAGCAGTGTCATGTAGGGATGGTAGGTGGAGGCCAGGCGCATAGGCATCCCCCTGCATTCCTTTTCCCTCTTTGCTTGCTTCCTATTAAACTTTGCAAAGCAAAAATGAAATTTTCCATGGTCACTTCCAGAATTGGCAGTGGAAGTACAGGAATGTTGGGAAGGTGGTAGAACTGAATGGAGGTGTGATGGGAATGGCAGCTTCAGAGCTGGTGATGTGTGCTATGATCAGAGCTCAGCGGGAGGGCAGGGTGGTGAAGTACATGCGAGAAATGCACGGAGCTTAGAATAGAGCCCAGAGGATGCAAGTGTTTGGTTTTTTTATGTGGCCAAAGGATGAATGTTTGCTGAAGAAGGAAGGGGGAAGGTGGGAACATAAGCAATGGGCAAAAATATTCTAGGGGGGAGCTGAGCCCTGGCTGACCCCTGCCCCTCCCTGCCATTGCGGGGCTGGCCCATGCTGGTGCTGTACACAACAGTAGAGGAACAGGTGCACACCACGCAGCACCAGGTGTGGTGGAACAGGGGCACTGTGATGCTGCTGCTGTCACTGGCCACCACAAAAAGTTTCAGTGGGCTAAACCCCACTAGTCCCGGCCTTACACTGCCAATGAGAGAGACAACAACTGGTGATGAGGTAAAGTGCTTTGCCTTCTTGTAGTTCCTTTTCCCCAACACAAGCAAGGAAAATCAGGAGTCTTATTTAAAATGGAATCCACTTAACAAGAAGAGGGGTATTTCCTTTCCAAAAGTTTCTACAGGTGGTAGTTGCTGGGCAGGGAGTGCAAAGCAAAAAGAGGCTTTTTTCCTCTCTATAAGTTTGTGGCCTACGGCCTCAGTAGTTGCTGAGGGAGGGGATAGGAGGCAACAACTGAAGTAGCACCTGAAGAGGTTTCCTGGCTTCCTCCTCACACAAACAAGGAAAATTAGGGGTCTTAATAAGGCGTTTGTCTTATTTAACATGCTAGAGTCTGGTGCATGCCAGGGAGGGCATTGGTGACGCGTAGAGGGTGAACGTGGGTGCATGTGCACAGTGATTCATTCAAAGACCACCTGGGTTGTGGTCTGGAATGAAGTACCCACTGGTTCTCTACCTTTCCCCAGGTAGCAATCAGGTCCCCCACTTCATCCTGGTTCCAGTTGGTGGTGCTGTGCTTATAGATTATAGTAGAATTAGTTGGTAGAACCATGGTTTGAACTCAAGAAGTCCTCACAGAATGAGTGGCATTCACAAGGTTCCCAGGCTAACCTTAACTGTGTGCCTGGTGAGCAGTAAATAGCTTGCAAGTCACCATGGATGACAAAAAAAAAAGCACTGGCAAGGTCACCAGTGCCCTGGCACCTATCTAGACAGTAGAGTTCTGCCCCCACGCTAAAGCAGTTGCCCTACATTCAAGTGTGACCGGGGTTGGGGTGGAAGCCATACGCTCTGTGCGAGTCCTGGAAGACCACCTGGCTAGCTTATCCTGGGACACCGACCTGCAATAACCATGCAGACACACAGTGTGATGTCCCAGAAGAAGTGAAAGTGCATTTTGATCCTGCATACTTCACTAGATTTGACCTGAGACAGCAGACATATGCACCTTCTGACCATATTTAAACTCATAAGTAGAAGCAGGACAACAGATTTCTCCTAGAGGTAATGTGAAAACTGTTTACAGACTTCATGTTATACTTTGACATGCATGCATATTTTAAACAGGTGAGCCAGAAATGCTTCAAGATAACTTAAACCTCTGCATTATTTACATGTCTTACCCCTGGCCATAATTGCTTAGGCATTTTTAAGGCCTAAATTCAGTCATACTATGTTGCAAGTAAGCGTCTAATGTAGAGAACAAACACCTTAAAATATTTTTATCATTCAAATACTGAATCCTGACTCTGATTCTCTAGCAGTTCAATCTGTCTGTGATCCTGGTTATTCCCTGTTTCTTTCACTGTCTCGCCACCACACTGGCAGCATCTTCCACCTCAGCAGATGCTTCTGGGGATTTGTACTACTGCTGATACTCTCCTGTACTCACTTGCAAACAAACTCAGTATAGGCATGCTGATACCCCAATATCATCCAGCCAGGGACCACAAAACCGTCTCATAGCTGCTTCTGGAATCTATTTATACAAGTGGGTAGCAATCTGGCATCTAAGCTGAAAAACATTTTCTAGACCTTACAATATTCTTCCATGATTAGACATGGAAAATTGCGAGCATTTTAGTGATCTTCTGAAGCTTTCAAGGACTGCACAGATCTGGCAGCTTGCTTATACATTATGTTGGTGTTATGTTGCTGATTGACTTAAGCAAAGGATACTGAAGAGCATATTTCTTCTGATATCACTTCATATGCAGTCTGGGCGGTTTTGGGGCGTTTTTTTTCCCCCAACACTGAGAGTGCTCCTTGCATGGTCACTGTAATCATTCCAAATTCCTCACAGGCTTCAGTTTAAAGTGGTAGCTTCTATCCTCATTTTATGATCTGAATATTTAACTTCTAAGCCTTACATGTGCAATTCCATTTACAATGGCCCAATACTTCGTTAGCTATTAAAAACATCATGATTGTATTCTGAACCCACTGTGCTGTAAATCACTGTTGCCATGATGGTTTCTTGTATAGTAATCTGAGTACGTTATTAGATTGTAATTCTTCATATAACCAACTGTCTTTCTTTCTGATTAGTATGCATATTTAGCATCCTGAGCCATTTTTTTCCAGAAGCTTTAACTGCACCTGCTTGATTCATCATACATGCACTCAGCAGATCTGCTATTCCATCTTCAACCCTGTGAAACTCCCAGAGCCCTTTGTACTCTGGCTTCTGCAAACAAAGAGTTCTCCTTTACACCTTACCACATTTCTGGATCTTCCCCTCAAGATAGGCAACTCTGTCTCCCTCATGCCAGTTATCACATATTCATGATATTCCACATCAATGTGTTCTACGTTCAATTTGTCTCCTTTTGTAGGGCCTCCACTTTTGTGGGTTTTATTTGTTTTTCTTTTTGTTTCTTTATTTTTCTACAACAGTCTCTGATTGTGGCAAGTCTTAATATTCTAGCACTGGTATAAATGTTTCTAGTGTCCAGCAGCATAGTCCTTCTTGTACTGGCAAGAAGTATGCTAGAAGTTAATTTAGTTGATCTATCTCACCATAACACCTATGTAGAAACAGTTCAAAAGTGTTACACCTTTTGCATACCTTTTTCCCTGTTAAAAATCTTGACATTTTAAACTGTGTCTACCTGAGTATCATGCAAGCATTGCTTCAGACAAGTTAAATTAACTTGATGGAAATAAAAGCACCTTGACATGTGGACTTTGCGGTGTCAGATGAGCTTATCATGCAGCCTCCAAACCTCACGTGGCTGAAAGCCATTTCAGTTGGTTAACACACTCACATATTGGTTTCAGCTTTCCTAGTCTGTTGTACTAACAACCTCTCTGAAGGTACAGACATTTTTCTCCACTGCTTCAACAGGCTATTTAACATCCTGCTTCCTCAGACAATGCAAAATGCTAGTTAATATATAGGTAGTACCCATTAACAACCATAAGGAAACAATTATCCAGGTCTCTCCTCCATTTCAGGGACAATTTTATATTCGTGCAACTGGTATGTACTTTCCATAAATCCATGTTGTATGATTTCGTCTTTTCCTCTCTTCATCCAGAGCATGAATCCTAGATCTACTTCAGGATGCTATACATGTTTTGTCTAGCACAGGTCATTATTAAGGGACAAAGATTTTTCATGAATGTTGAAATCCTTAAGCTCTACAGGACGGAGTTACAATCTACAGCTTTTAAAAAATTCTATACTTCTGAGATTTTTTGTTTTATTGGAAGAGGATTGTTCTAAAAATACTTGGGTGTAATTTGCAGCACGCATGAAAAACATTTTTAAACACACTTTGCAGGAAGCATACAAAACAATTTCCAAGAATTGTAAATCTATTTCTTGTAAACTAATAATAATTGAGTGCTATTCACTTTACTCAGTACAGAATTCTAGACTGTAACCTCTCTCCTTCACAAGGCACTAATGATCTGATTTTCAGATGTGCTGAGTCATTTACCTCTGTGGGAGTTAGACTGCTCAACATATCTGAAATCAAAGCTCCACAATCTTAATTCAACATTCTTCACTCATGCAAAATTCCCAGTCTTCATCCAGTCCTCCTGCACCCATAATTAGCCAATACATCAGCATACAATTAAAAAGGGGGGACTACTGCCACTGCTGGCCCGCGGAGCAACCCTTGCAAAGCCAGCACACCAAGGCACTTAAGGGAGCCCACCCCTGCCTCAGCCCTGGCACAATCTGTGGGCAAGGCAAGAGCCCCTAAGGGCACACTTGCCTGCCTGTACACTAATGCCAGGAGCCTGGGTAACAAGCAGGACGAGCTCATCCTCCTGCTCAGTGCAAAGAATTATGATGTCATTGGGATAACGGAGACCTGGTGGGACTCCACCCATGACTGGACCACGGGTATAGAGGGCTATACCCTGTACAGGAGGGATCGTGTTGACAAAAGGGGCGGGGGTGTAGTTCTCTATGTGAAGGAAAGCTACATGTCCCTGCAAGCTGATGTTGGCGACCAGCATGGACAGCTAGACACCCTCTGGGTAAAAATTCGTGGGGAATACGGCACAGGGGACACAACGGTGGGAGTCTACTAAAGACCTCCCACTCAAAGTCCTGAGCTTGACCAGGAGTTCGCCCAGGAACTGACTAAGGCCGCTTGCTCCAGAACCTTGGTTGTCATGGGTGACTTCAATTACCTGGACATCTCATGGGAGGATCACTTAGCAAAATCCGTGTGGTCGCAAAGCTTTCTCTCATGCGTGGATGACCTCTACCTAACTCAAGAAGTCTATGGGCCGACGAGAGGCAAAGTGCTGCTTGACATGGTACTGGCTACAGGGGACGACCTAATCGGCGACCTAGTGATTGACGGGAAGCTGGGTGACAGCGACCACGAGCTGATCACCTTCACCATCCACCATAAAGCTGGCAAGTCAGTCAGCAACACAGAAGTCCTTGACTTCAGAAAAGCCAACTTTGACAAGCTCAAGAGGCTTGTCGGTCAGGCCCTTAGGGACCATGACCCCAGGGAGACGGGAGTTCAAAAAGAGTGGTTGCTTCTCAAGGAAGCAATCCCCAATGCACAAGCTAAATCTATTCCAACACGGAGGAAAGGCAGCAAGAAGGCACAGCAGCCTTCCTGGCTCTCTAGGGACCTGGCGGACCTCCTGCGGCTAAAAAGGAAAGCCTACAAAGGATGGAGGATGGGATTCACCTCCAAGGAGGATTATTCTGCGCTGGTCCAGTCCTGCAGGGAGCAAATGAGGAAAGCCAAGGCTGCAACTGAACTCCAACTAGCTTCAAGCATCAAGGACAACAAAAAGTCCTTTTTCAGATATGTGGGGAGCCGGAGGAAAAGCAAGGGCAACGTTGGACCCCTGCTAAACCAGATGGGGCAACTGACACCCAGGAAAAACCCAACCTATTAAATGGGTACTTTGCGTCAGTCTTTCATCAGTCCCATGGGACGCCCATGCCTGCTATGAGACAGGGAGATCCTGGTGATGGGGATCCCCTACCCTCCATAAATGCTGACCTCGTGAAGGAACACCTTGAGAAGCTGGATACCTTCAAGTCAGCCGGCCCTGACAATCTGCACCCCAGGGTACTCAAGGAGCTGGCGAGCATCATAGCCACCTGGCACGGATCTTTGAAAACTCCTGGCGCTCTGGTGTAGTGCCTGAAGACTGGAAGAAGGCCAATGTGGTACCAATCTTCAAGAAAGGGAGGAGAGTGGATCCGGCTAACTACAGGCCCATTAGCCTGACTTCTATCCTGAGGAAGATCTTAGAAAAGTTTATTAAGGAGGCCATCCTTGATGGACTCGCCCAGGCTAAAATCCTAAGGGACAGCCAGC
Organism: Crocodylus siamensis; assembly: GCF_052110815.1. NCBI lineage: Eukaryota > Metazoa > Chordata > Crocodylia > Crocodylidae > Crocodylus > Crocodylus siamensis. The sequence continues at coordinate 342,101,708 of NC_143395.1, read as the reverse complement.
ACGGGTTTGTTGCGGGTAGGTCTTGTTTGACCAATCTCATTTCCTTCTATGACCAGGCGACCTATCACCTGGACCAGGGAGAAGAGATTGATGTCATATATCTTGACTTCAAAAAAGCTTTTGATCTGGTATCCCATGATCACCTCTTGGCAAAACTGGCCAGTTGTGGCCTTGGCTCCACCACGATCCACTGGCTGGGAAATTGGCCCCGTGGCCGGACCCAGAGGGTTGTAATTGATGGTAGTCACTCATCGTGGTGCCCTGTGACCAGTGGGGTCCCTCAAGGCTCTGTCCTTGGACCCATACTGTTCAAAATCTTCATTAATGATGTGGACATTGGAGTCAGGAGTGGACTGGCTAAGTTCATCGATGACACCAAACTTTGGGGCAAAGCATCCACGCCAGAAGATAGGCGGGTGATCCAGGCTGACCTGGATAAGCTCAGCAAATGGGCAGATGAGAACCTGATGGTATTTAACACCGAAAAATGCATCCTTATAGGCTCGGCAGTGCTACGTTGGATAGCACTACAGAAGAAAGAGACTTGGGGGTCATCATTGACCACAAGATGAACATGAGCCTGCAATGTGATGCTGCGGCTAGTAAAGCGACCAAAACACTGGCTTGCATCCATAGATGGTTCTCGAGCAAATCCCGGGACGTCATTCTCCCCTTGTGCTCGGCCTTGGTGAGGCCGCAGCTGGAGTACTGCGTCCAGTTTTGGGCTCCACAATTCAAAAAGGATGTGGAGAAGCTTGAGAGAGTCCAGAGGAGAGCCACACGCATGATCAGAGGTCAGGAAAACAGATCTTACGATGATAGGCTGAGAGCCATGGGACTCTTTAGCCTGGAAAAACGTAGGCTCAGGGGTGATCTGATGGCCACCTATAAGTTTATCAGGGGTGACCACCAGGATCTGGTGGAACATTTGTTCACCAGAGCGCCCCAAGGAATGACTAGGTTAAACGGTCACAAACTCCTGCAAGACCGTTTCAGGCTGGACATAAGGAAGAATTTCTTTACTGTCCGAGCCCCCAAGGTCTGGAACAGTCTGCCAGCGGAGGTGGTTCAAGCACCTACAATGAACACCTTCAAGAGTAAATTGGATGCTTATCTTGCTGGGATCCTATGACCCCAGCTGACTTCCTGCCCTTTGGGCAGGGGGCTGGACTCGATGATCTCCCAAGGTCCCTTCCAGCCCTGATGTCTATGAAATCTATGAAATCTTTGAAAGGGATCCTGGTTTTCCCTGATAAAAAATAGCCAATTCTCTGATTAAAGCCCCAAAATCCGTGACTGAAATGAAAATCTGCTATATATATAGTTATCAGCTGAACACAATGTTTTCTTGATATAGTTACAATGTTAAAGCAATTTGGAAGCCTACCAGTGCCTCAATCAGTATAATAAAATAAATACTAGATACCTATAAACTTTGATTAGGGGTTTTTATCATGGAAATTATTTGGTATGGTATTTGATTTTGGGGGTTGTATCATCGAAAATCAGAGCTCCCCCTGCCCCCTTAGCTCACAGAACATAGGTCGAGGTCCCTCACTCCCAAGCCACAGCCCCTGAGCCCCAGTGGTGCCCCTCACTCCCTCCCACAGCGCTCTGGCCCTGCCAATGCCCCTCACTTCCCCCCCCCCCGCAGTCCTCTGGCCCTCCTGGAGCCTCTCACTCCCTAACCCACAGCCCCCTGCCCTCCCAGTGCTGCCAGAGGAGGTCCCCAGCTGCCAAGGCTATGGGGCCAGGGACCTAGGTCTGCAGCCCTGTGCCCCCCACAGTAGTGCCCAAGCTGCAGCTGCCACCCGTGGGAGGCAGCAGCTGCTGCAGCAGAGCAGAGTGCAGAGCCCAGCTCGCTGCCACCCCCTATGTGCTGCCTGCTCACTGCAGGCTTGGGCAGAAGGTGATGCCAACTCCCCACTGCTGCCCACACTCCCGGGGGACATGGGGGGGGCACTTGGCCCCCAGATCTGTGCATGGAGTGGGGGCAGGCACAGGCTGCTATGGGAAAACTCCTTGCTGCTGTGAGTTCTGTACTGCCCTAGTGAGGCATCCTCTGCATGTGTGGAAGTGAACCCTTCGCTGCTGCTATGCATGCATGGGATGCTTTGCCTGGGCAATGCAGAGCTTGCAGTGGGAAGGAGCTTTCCCATGCAGCCCCATTCTGCCCTGCAGTGCTGGGTCGCACTTGCCAGGCTGTGGAGGCCCTGAGGGAAGACAACAGGGTGGGGAGCCCAAGCCTGCAGCAGGCACCCTGCCCTGGGCACAGATCTGAGGGGCATATGCCCCCCCCATGCCCTCAGAATGCATCCAGCGGCAGGGAGCCAGCTCCACCCTCCACCCCCAGTCATCACCAAGAAGGACTATGTTACAGTCGCCCGAGGATGTAGGGGGGCAGTCAGGAGGGCCAAGGCAGAGATGGAGATAGGACTAGCTTCCCGGATTAAGGACAATAAGAAGTCCTTCTTCAAATACATAGGGGGTAAAAAGAGGGTCCCGGGTAATGTGGGGCCCCTGCAGGACACGATGGGCAACTTAGTCATCACGCCAGATGATAAAGCTAACATATTTAACGATTTCTTTGCCTCTGTCTTCCTAAGTAGGGACCAGTTCAGCCACCTCCCTGCTGGGCCCCCCTCGGGCCCTGGGAGAGACATGCCTGGGCCAGGGGTTAGCGAGGAGTTAGTTAGGGTACTTCTGGAGAGGCTGGACGTGTTCAAGTCCGCTGGTCCGGACGATCTTCACCCTAGGGTTCTACAGGAACTGGCCGAGGTCATTGCGGGACCCCTGGCGCAGCTCTATGAGCACTCGTGGTGCTCTGGCGAGGTGCCGGAGGACTGGAAGAGGGCCAATGTGGTCCCTATCTTCAAAAAGGGAAAAAAAGAGGACCCGGGAAATTACAGGCCAGTTAGTCTTACCTCAATCCCGGGTAAGCTCTTTGAAAAAATTATCCTGGCACACATCCAGGAGGGCCTTGCGGGGGAATGTATGCTCAGGGGCAACCAACATGGGTTCATCAGTGGCAGGTCTTGTCAGACCAACCTGGTGGCCTTTTACGATCAGGTCACCAAATCATTAGACGCAGGGGTTGCTGTGGATGTAGTCTTTCTGGACTTCCGGAAGGCTTTCGACACTGTCTCTCACCCTGTCCTCATCAAAAAGCTGGGAGACTGTGGTGTCGATGCCCACACGGTCAAATGGTCGCCAACTGGTTGGAGGGCCGCACCCAGAGGGTGGTAGTGGATGGGTTCTTCTCGACCTGGAAGGACGTGGGCAGTGGGGTTCCGCAGGGCTCGGTCCTCGGGCCCGCACTGTTCAACATCTTCATCAGTGACTTGGATGAGGGGGTAGAAAGCACCCTGTTCAAGTTTGCTGATGACACTAAGTTGTGGGGGGATGTGGGTGCACTAGAAGGGTGCAATAGGCTACAAGCTGACCTTGACAGGTTGCAACGGTGGGCGGATGAGAATAGGATGGGGTTTAACACTGATAAGTGCAAGGTGTTGCACATGGGGAGGAAGAACCGGCACCACACTTACAGGTTAGGGAACTCCCCTCTTGCCAGCACGGAGACGGAAAAGGATCTTGGAACCGTCATTGACTCCACGATGAACATGGGCCGGCAGTGTGGGGAGGCAGTCAAGAAGGCCAACCGTACCCTGTCATGCATCCACAGATGCATCTCGAGCAGGTCCAGGGAGGTGATCCTCCCCCTCTATGCGGCACTGGTCAGGCTGCAGCTGGAGTACTGCGTCCAGTTCTGGGCGCCACACTTCAAGAGGGACGTGGACGATATGGAAAGAGTTCAGAGGAGGGCCACTTGTATGATCAGGGGTCAGCAGGGCAGGCCTTATGAGGAGAGGCTACGGGACCTGAACCTGTTTAGCCTCCACAACAGAAGGTTAAGGGGGGACCTTGTGGCCTGCTACAAACTGGTCAGGGGGGATCAGCAGGTATTGGGGGAGTCCCTGTTCCCCCATGCGCTGCCAGGAGTGACCAGGAATAACGGTCACAAGCTGGCGGAGGGTAAGTTTAGATTAGATATTAGGAGGCGCTACTTCACAGTCAGGGCGGCTAGGGCCTGGAACCAGCTTCCAGGGGAAGTGGTGCAGGCTCCTAGCCTGGGGATTTTTAAAAGGAAGTTAGATGAGCACCTTGTCGGGGTCATCTGACCCCGGTGCTCTTTCCTGCCAAGGCAGGGGGTCGGACTAGATGATCTACCTAGGTCCCTTCCGACTCTAGCTACTATGAAACTATGAAACTATAAGATGCCCACAGCCCTGTCCCACTCCCCACTGAGGTCCTGTGGCCTCACATGCCAGTCCCAGATCCCAAGCACCATGCACCCCCAGCTGGGCAGCAGCAGCAGCAGTGTCAGCCCTGCCCAGCTCACTCACTCCCTCTGTATGGGGGCCTCAATTCCACCCCGCCCCCACACCAGACTTACCCGTGGGAGTTACTTTCTCCAGGTTGCCTGGCAGCCATGTGCATATACATGCACATGACACTCCCCTGCCTGACCACCCTCCTCCTGCTCCCCCCACATCCCTTTGCATGCTGGAACTCTGCCAGCCTGCAGACAGCTCTCTGCAAAAGTGCGAAATCCATGGGTCTCTCCATTAAAATGAAAAATCCATGTTTTCCTTGGGTAAAGGGGAAAATCTGGTTTTTCTCTGTTTTTCCATGAGAAACGGAAAACCCAGATCCCTGGTGATCAAGCATAGGAACGGGCAACCTAAAGTAGTTGTGCAATTGCCACTCCTGGAAATTTTCAGGAGCAGGTTGGACAGCCAGTTGGCTACAATGGTTCAATCAGGGGGTTAGAATAGATGACCTCATGAGGTTTTTCCCAGCCCTACTTAACTATGATTGTATGATCTAAGAGTGCTTAGATCTCTCCTATTAGCAAAAGCCTATGCAAGAAGAAACTTTTTAGCATGAAACTCAAGGAACATATATTATTGCAAAAAAAAAAAAAAAAGGAAAACAACAAAACACATGCATTTTTATGGCAGGGGTAAGTGCCCACCAACTATACAGACTGGGAAGAACCAGCAATGGAAACTAGTTTGTGATTTATACAATTTCTCAAAAGTATTTGTAATGAAGGAAAACAAGACTCCAATTTCACTATAGAGCTAAATCAAAAACAGATCAGATTCTCTACTGATAACTACTGTTGTTAAAGTAAACAGTGTTTGTGTGCATGTGTGTGTGTATTGTATTAAAATTATATTCAAGAGAAATGTTCACAACTATCTTCAGTTACCACTTTGTTTTGCTGTGTTGTAACTTAGTGTGCTTATCTGAAATTGCCATTCACTAGCACTACACCAAACTCTGCTACTTCCAATAGCAGGGAGGGACCGCATGCATACTTTTCAGCCTTGCTACTAAGGCTTTCACAACCCACCCTCACCCCATCAACCTGCTTACTCTTCACCTCTCAAAGACCTCTGCAGAGAGTCCTCTGTAGAGTATGGAATTATATGATAACGTTACCAGGAAAGAGATAAGCCGCTCTTTCATGTAACTAAAAGATGTGAACCATAAGCATAGAGTAGCCTTAAAGATAAAGGTGGCAAGACACAACCTAAGGAAATCAATTCAGGATCCAGACTGGGAGGAAAATTATTTGTTATGATCAGCGCCCATGAACCAAGATGGCCTAATTATAAATAGCAGAAGGATGTAATAAAAACAACAGCTTGACCTTAAAAGCAGAAATTAAGTTACATTCTGGTATGACAATTGTGAGATACCATAAGTTTCCCCAAAAGTAACTCCATAGAGAGTTACTTTTGGGAAACTTATACAGAGATGAGAAGTGAAATTTCCTACTACATCATGCAGTAACTCAGAAAATAACTCTGACTACTGCTTTACAATATTGCTTGCAAGAACTGTTGTAATAAATCTTCACTAGAATTTTCAATTTTAGGTCTCCATGGACATATGTACTGCCACATCCATAGCATGCAAAGAAATATGTTAATATGCAAACAACGTGTAAAGAAATAACTATTTTTCACACTTGAAAACATGTGCTATGAAAGTTAATTCTACATACAGACCTTAGTAGGCAAATAGAAGAAAATACTGAAAGATATGCTGAAGAGAAAAATGGATAGTTTTGTAATCAATAAAAGGACAACAAAACCTCCCATGATAGGGAATGATTTTTTAAGTTAATGATTGAAACTGCATTTTGCCCACATTTCTCTTTTCCATGTAAAGGCCTATACTCAGAGGACAAAGTTCAAAAGCTCCACTGAGACCTGTTTACAAGCCTCAAATATCATTGCTTCATTGTAAAAAGCAGCTTTTGAATATACTGGTGGTCTGTAAAGAGCACAAAGATCATGAATAGTAGCAAGTCTACAATACAGGACAAGACCTCTTCAAGTACCCTGGTGGCAACCTAAATCAAGATGCTGCACAGTAAAATGAAGGGGAGCTGGAAAAGGAAGTGGAGCAAAAAGCTGGGGCTGTCATGTATGGGGAAAGGCTATTTAATTTTAGAAAGGTGTTAAGACTTTCCCTATGGAATAATTAGCTTCATAGTAGTGGTGCATAAAATTTGTTTTACAGTGTGTTTCTTTATTTTTCTTTTTTCCCCCAAAAAAAGGACAAATATACACTGATTTAGATCTCCCTCTACGGCATAATAAAAGTTTATTTTGGCACAGTGTCTCCATTGTGCTTACATTAATTTCTAACACACTTTTACTGGGCAATTTGTGCATTTTCTTCCAGGACAGTACAAACTATCACTGTAGTCTTTCCTCCAAATGACAAAAATAAGATTTTGGATTGATATCTCCTATTCCTAATCCTGACCCAGAGTGGGAGGATCTATCCTATTATGGTAGCTGACAGGTATGTTAATATAAGAAAACGTGACAAAACAATCAAAATATATTCCCCACCCCCCCACCCACAAGAAGAGGGGTAACTTACATTTCCAGTGTAGAAAGCCAAGACCCTACAAAAAGACATTTTTGTACAATTCTTTATAACTGTGTAATCAACTTACTTTGTCTGCCTCCGAGAGATACCAGGAAGACTGGATGGAGGACAATGAGCAAAATTATATGAAGAAAGAAGATGGCAAAAATTATGTTTCAGTCCTAAGTTAGCACTTCAGGGAGATAAAGACTGGGAGAAGTTATTATATTTTTTTTTTAAACAATTTGAAAACAAAAATATAGAAAATATGCAAATGGAATATTCATTAGAAGAAACACAAGTCTCCTAGACAGATTTAAAAAAAAGATCAGGAAATAAGTTAGCACTTCAAGAAGTTTACCAAGGAGTTAGAACTATTATTGGCAAGGAGGGTGGGGGGAGAGGGAGAGTTCAGTTACTTTAGGCAAGTTTACATGTGCATTAATACACTTTTCCTAATGCACATTAAAATTAGCACCTCTGGTGTGAGGTAATAAATAAATATGCATTAGGCTACCCTAATACTCAGTAGTGAAAACGCATACTTTTTTAATGACACTTAACACACAGTAGCCTCTTTTACTGCTCATTAACGTATCTGCATGTTTTTAATGCAACGCTTTAATGTGCAGTAAAAGAAGCTACTGCACATTCAAGTACACATGTAGATGTACTCTTTGGTATTAACTAGGATAGCAACTGCAAAATTATTCAAAGGAAAACATAATTCATCTTGCAAACAGATTTTTTGAGCAAGTAGCTAGTAATCACCAGCTATTCTAATATGCTCTTAAGGTAGATATGACTAATGACCTAGGAGCTAGAGGGAAGTGACCTAGTGTCCAAATAATCACAGTATTATCATATCTGAAGTGATCCTGAGGACATACAGAAAAAGGTACAGAATGCTCTCCACATTAAAACATATGTGACTGCACACTAAATGGTCAATTGGTTTTAATTAACCCCCATGATATCTATAACTGATAAGCATTAGCATTGGTTTTCAGGTGTGTTTGTCACAAGAGTCACTAAAGAAACATGCTGACTGTATTTTCAAGATAAAACTAATTAGGCTTTGAAAAAGAAAATTAAAAAGAGTTGAACATTCAAAGTTAGACTGCTAGAGTAACAGGCTAGTTTACCTTTTAACTACAGGGAGAAATATTTGGGTTTGCTAGCCTCTGAAAACAAACAAACAAACAAAAAGGATAACCAGAGGCAAGATGGATGAAATAAATGATGGGTCTAAAAAATATTAAACATTACTTAAAGCAGATTTTTCCTTAAAATACATTAAAAATTAAATATGCAGTTATAGTAATCATTTAAATTAAAAATATTCAAGCAGTTCATGTCTGCAGGAAAAACGGTAGAAACCACTGCCTAAGCAAGTGACCCAGAGTATGTTGAATGGATAGTATAAATGTCAGTCTCTTTTCTAGGTGCAAAGAAAAAAATTTCTTTCAACATTTTTGTTCAACTGGTGCTGTTCATCTAAAGCTGAGACATTGACTAATGAAAAAAAAATCAGGCAATCTCTTTCATTTCACAAATAAAAATAATATGTAACAGGATGTCATCTACTGGTTCTAAAATCCTGAAGGATATGGGAACCAGAACAAATCTATAACATTCACTGACTACAGACTGTACTTCTTTTCTTTAATAAGTTAGTTCTGAATGCAAAATGTTTTTTCTGAACTTAATTTTCTTCCTTTATATATACAGCTCATTTAAGGTAGTTTTATTTAATAAAAATTAACAGGTTTTTTTTGCATTTCAGATGTGCTTCAATTTCTATCTGGTACCTTAATACAAATTACTAATAAAAAGTAATCACCTGGTAAATAAGAAATGTCTCATTAACCATTTTCTAATATAAATGATGTAGAAATTAAGAATCCCAAATGCATGTTAAACTCTTATTTTATAAATAACTGCATATAGATACATTATCCCAGTTAGCAGAAGGAGCTATCCAATAGCAGAAGGAGCTATTCAAAAGAGGAGTCCTCTGTGGTTCAGTGGTAAAATCCTTGTCTACCACACAGGAGAGCTAGGCTTGATTCCCAGATACTTATACAACTGCAACCATAGAGGCACTGAACATCTGAACTCAGTCTGGTCTTTGGATTCTGTCTCCACTCCTCCAAAAAGTCCTGCCCAGGCATATACATCAAATATCTGGGGGGGCAGTCATGCATACACCATGATCCAGGAGGACTGACAGTTGCCAATATTCAAAAGAAAGTACATTTAGCAAAAAGTAGTAAGACTCAACTTTCCTTTAGGAGAGTAAATAAAATGCAAAAAAAGTTAAAATTGATTGTTTAAGTCAAGGTTCCTACTTGCTGACCTAAATCACTTTGATTTACATCAGTCCACCCTATCCAAAAAGCTACAAATTAAAGCAATGTTCAATTAGACAAACACTAGAAAAGAAGGCTGAGAAGGAATTGACAAAAATACTGGCTGACCAGTCATTTAAGAGACACAGGAATGGCTAGAAGCCAAATAAATAGATAAATCAAGCTAGAAATAGCATACAAATGTTAAGGTAATTAGGCACTGGATAGTGAAGGGGTACGGCTGATTATTCATCGCTTGAAGTCTTATATTATGACTGAATGTCTTCCTAGAAAATACATCCTAGCAAAACCAGAAAATAAGTGCTTATTGTCAGAAGAAATTGGGGTATGTATAATGGAAAAAGTCAAAGTTAAAACCACAAGTGCCCCTTTTGGTGCTTAAAATCCATGAACCCAGGATTTGATCCAGAAATCCACTTAAATCAGTAGAAGTCTAGCAACTGACTTCAAAAGCTACTGGATAATATCCATAGCTATAGGGATCGGTGTGGGCAGCCTACATCCTCTACAGGCTGAAATCCTCTCCCAAAACACAAAAGCAAGACCTAAGCAAATTATAGAACAACATGTATATGTTCAAAACACAAAACAGCAAGAGGTAGCTCAGGCATGGCAAGAAAAGAAGGGCAGGGAGAAGGGGGAAGGAAAACTTTTCAGATTTTAATAAAAAAAAATCTCAGCATCATTCTTTGTTTAAAAAAATAAGAAAAAAATTGTCACCACATAACCTGTTACTTGTTTACCTCCCAGTCATCCTTGCAACTCAGTTTACAGAAGTCTTCAGATAAAGCTAGGAATCATCTGCGTAGCCAGTCAGAGCAGTATCTATCCTTCAGGGTGCCACCAAAGTTTACCCTGTGGTTTCAAATGAGTGCTGAATTACTAGCATTTAAAAAGCTATGTTTTCCAATTTCCCTTTTGTTGGTCATTATGAATTCTTAAAATGACTGTAGGATTAAAGATCTGAAAAACACAACAATTTTAATTAACCATTCAAGAAAATCAATTCTATTAGCCAGTCCACCTCTACAAACAAAGGATGTAAATAAGGGGAAAAATGAAGAGACTTAGCAATGAAGATGAGAGCAGGACAGGCTTTAAAACAAGGTTTGTTTTTTTTTAAAAAGAACAGTTATTTAGGTAGATGATTTTAGCACCTTTTTGTTATTTATCCTTCCCTTGTGTTGCTTAATGCTGTTTTAATTGTACTTCAGTATATTCGAAGAGTATATTTTTAATTCCACTTCTCCCATGAAGTCCCAAAGAACTGAACTAAAAAACACCATTAAAAATATTCTGGCCCAAAATTTCTAAAGCATCCACTATTTTGGGTGGTCCATCCTTGTAAATATTTATGCATCCCACTGATGTTAGTGGACCTAGCACAGGGATAAAGGTAAGTCAAGGTAAAACCAGCAGGATTGGGTTCAATAGTCCATTAACAATACAATTGATAAATGTCTCTTCTTTTGGTTTCAAGGATTTAAAAATCAATTGCTCTGCACAGATTAAAACAGAAATGACACAGATGCCAAAATCTAGGTCTAACAAAACAATATTACTCAGGCATAAAAGGAAAAGACCTTACCAAATAGCAGGGCTTTGCAAGACAAAGGCCTTGAAGTGCCCTCCCTGCATCTACCATATTAGAGCTCGGTTTCAAAGGAGAAGTCTACACATTGTAGCCATTAGCTTAATGTCTTCAAATATTCAGATCAAGACCCACACCAAATTGTGAAGTAGGATAATAAACTGAACTCAACCTTTTAAGCCAAATTCAGAGCTGGGTTCCTAAGTAACATTCCTTTCAAATCAACAGACCAGCATCACAACTAAATTTGGCATTACTTTGTCTTGGTCCTAATAAACAAGCATGAAACTTATTTTCTGATATAATTTTAACACGGCATAATACAAAGAAAGAAGAACAACAGAGGTGATAGCCTTTTTTCATGATGTTGATATATGTTAAGCTGGCATTAAACAATAGGATAGTTTGTGTTACATTTGTCAATTTTCTACTCGGTTCATTACTAAACTGTTTAGCAAAAACCTATACGGAGAACATTTTGATAGTCATTATCACATATCAATTTAGGCAATTACAAAACTCATCAGTAGAATATCTAAATGCTTTAAAAACAGTCTTCTTTCTCCCCTTCTTCTATTCCAGCCTAAAGGAGGGAGTTTGACTAGTTCTCAGATGTGAATGTGTTGGATACAAAGAATCATCAGAAAAGATATACTAGCACCAGTGATAGTTCTGAGTCATGGATTCATTAGCCTCACCATATTGGTCAACAGTTACATTGCTTGAATGGAAAACAGTTATTATGACAGATCCAAGTTATTATAGCACATAATTCCTCAGGTAGAGCTTTAAATATCAAGACGGGGCCAACCTCTGCACAGAATTGTAAAACCTTGCTTATCCTGTGTAAGACCCGTACTCACACAGGACAATTATTCTGCCTGGGAAAGAAGGTTAGAGAGAAAGTCTTCTCAGGTGAAAAGTAGATTGATAAATTGCTACCAGTTCCTTACTCCTTTGAGGGATGGGTTGAAAGAAAAGCAGACTATAGCTAAGAGTTCTCATTTTTCACAGAATGAGAGGAAGGATACTTAGTGAATAATGGTCCAGGCGTTCACTCCAAGATGTGGATGCATGAGATAGAAAAATTCAAGGCAACACGGCATTGCTCTTTTAGAAGCTGGGAGAAAAGGCCTCAGGTACACAAGGAGGAGTTAAAGATGACAGACCCCTGTTATGACTATAGAAGGATGGTTAGGACACTCATTGGAGAGGGGAATGATTTGTGTTTCAGCCCATGGTCTATTGAAGATTTAAATATTTTATACTAAGTAGTATCCACAGGGATAAAAACTGGACCCTGTATCTGTCTTTCTCCTAGGTAAGTGCCAAAACCATTATACCAGTGTCTTGCTCATACTTTCCCTCCCTCCTCCCCCGTCTCAAATGCTTCGCTTTTATAGCTGCAGCAAGGGCATGGATGAGGGGGGAGGGATGAGAGCAGAATCTTAAAACCCGTAACTCAAATATTAGGGGAATAATCTTGTAACCCCAGTAAAAACACAAAATAAAAGACTCTGGACAATAGTTTGAATCCTCTCCGAAAACACAGAAGCAAGACGTAAGTAAATTGTAGAATAACATGTATATAAAAAAGAACACATGAACTAAATATGATAAAATTATTTATTTTATGGCACTGTGCTTACATTTTATTAAATGATGTGACTAGTACAAAGTTCTTTTGAAAAGAGGCACTCAAAAATTTTTTATCCTTTTTTTCATCTTTTTCACCAGACATGAGATCTAGAATTTTTTTAACATTTATTTCCCATCTATGGTGTAGACAATTTAGAAAAGTTTTAGTGTAGTTGAACACAGAAACTGGAAGGTGAAGATGAAGACAGCAACAATTCTACTAAGCCAACAACTTTCACAACACTAAATAAACATGCAGTATATATATACCCCATTTAAGTACAATTTTAGACCCTAAGGAGAGCCATTTGAATATTTTTTTTTAATGCACAGAGTATCTCCTTGATTAGACAGGATCAATGAAAAATGATGGCTTTGGAAAGTATCAAAGAAATCACATAAAGATTCTTCTTCCTCCCCTGTGCTTCAAGAACATCTTTTTTATTTCCCATTTAGTGAACATTTTCTTGAAAGGTTAGGCATCTGAACAGTTCACATCTATGTGCCCAACTTTTAAATAGATTTTAAAGACCAATGAATTGGAGTTCTTTCAACTGTGTCTTCTAGAACCGTGGTGCCCGTCCTTTGAGGTCAGCCTGGAATTCTTTTCATGCTTCTTCAAATCAAAATAGAAACTGAGCCCTGTACTGGTTTGATTTAACCTAAGTCATGCTCCATACCAAATGATATCAGGTGTTTTGCTGTTAAATACAGATTATTTTTAAGGATTGTGTGTGTTTGTTTCTTTGTTTACCATTTGCATTGGTTAGTGCAATTAGTAACTAGATACTTCTTCATAAAACATCCAAGTTCACCTGGAAGCCAACATACTCATTTATACATACATTTATACAACATACATCATTTCCAGAAAGACAATAGCCTCCTCTTGAAGTACACCCTTTGAAAATGATAGGGCCACAAAAAAAAATAAAGGTAATGCTCACTATGAAGAATGATGACAAGAGTTCTCTTTGACATTTTATCATTTCCCAGGTTATATACATTCCACCTAATAAACTTTAACCATTCTGGCTAAAAATGCCCAGGTCATGTGTCTACTCCAGGTGGAGTTGTCATGAAATAAAAATGGATCAGCTGTTTCTGGTAGCAGACAGAAAAATGATTGTTGGGAATATTGCCTGTCCCAATGAAAATCTAACTGGATTTAAGCTGTAACTATCTTAAAAACATAACTTTCACATAATCATACAATCTTCTTAGAGGCTGCTGCTGAAATCTCTGAATATGCCATCTGCCCTGAACATGCCCCCAGCCTCTGAGCTCCCTACATGCCAACTGCACTGATTTTTCTGCCAGTCCTGAGTTGCGTATAATTCAGACACAAAACTAAAGCTCCAGAAGGGACACAGCAACACCACCACAATAACTTTTGGCCTGGGGAAGATGTCCTGGGCTGAGACCCAGGATGACATCATAAGTTAGAGCCTTAACTCTTTCACCAATTAACATTCATAGTTCTATGCATGTCACAGCCCCGGTGAGTGAGCAAGACAACACACCAATTAGATGAGACAACTAGCAGATTACCACGAGGTCACATCTGGCAGATCATGGAATAGAACTCAGGCCCCAGCCCTGTAGCCGCGCTGCTTTTTGGTATCAGCATGCCAAATCTGTGGGTTTGATCATGCTGTATTTAAATTATTAGCAAGCATTCATCTCCAGAGCCAGGGACAGAATCCAGAATTCTCGATTCCCAGTATCATTCTGCTCTCCAGCAAACAGTATGTAAGCCACAGGCAGAGTGCATCTTATCCTTCCCTGACAGCTATTTCACATAAAAGACTTGTTAATGCTACCAACCATTTCTTTAACTCAGATATTAGCAGTCTATGCTATAAATCTACAGGTTTTTGGCTCCAGCACACTTAATGACCAGAGCTCCTGGTTTTCTCTAATTTAAAAAAATCCCCAATTTTCAGATTTAAAAAAGTAACCCAAAATCTGATGCAAAATTTGAGTTGGGACAAATAAAAGATATCGGATTTGCCCAAACAACCTTGTCTGCCAATGTCCTTAGACCAGCACAGCTACAACCTACACCATTAACCCAAAATCCATATTTTTTCATGATTAAAATGAAATGACACTAATATATATTTTTGTTTTATATATATATATACATATATATAACACGTGTGTGTGTGTGTAGTAGTAGTAGTGTTTCATTTTCATCACAGAAAAATATGGATTTGGGATTACTTTTTAAATCTGAAAATTGGGGATACTTTTTATCAGAGAAAACTAGAGTCCCTTCTAATACCCCACACTACTGCATGACCGAATTTTTGTTCTTTCAGTATTTAAAAAAACCTGAGATTAAATATTAAGTGCTTTAAAAAGTTGTTGCAATTGCACTCAGAACCTGGGAAACAGTAAATGAGGGTTGCCCGTAGTGTACAACTTTAATTCCAATTGTTTGTACACTTCATAATAGTCTTTAATTACCTGATCTCACAGGACCCTATGCAACCAGTCATCCAAATGGTATCTCCTCTAAATTCTCAACTCTGAAAACTTCATGCTCTTTTAATGTTTTTAACATACATATTAATAATAATCATGATAATTAGCATCTACATGGACAAATCTAACCCTTGTGTCTGCAGTTACAGAGGTCCCCTTGACAAATGAACAGATGCAGCTCCACCAAGTCTGCAAAAAAAAAAAGTATGGAAGAGCATTACATACAGGTAATCGATAGGAAGCCTGAGGACAGGCTTCTGCACTGGGGCTCCCTGCAGAGTAATTTGTAAAGTAGAGGAGGGGAGGGTGTCAGGACCAAGTGGCACACACAATCTCACCTTCACTTCCTGTTAGCTGTGATTCATCAGAGCAATAAAGGCTACTTTGACCCACAGATCGAGGGAGACTTTCCAAAGTGAATTGTATGCTGAGGGCAAGGGATGGCTGGCAAAAGACAAGAAAGGATTGTTTCTCCTGGCAGAGATACCAGGCACCCTTTACACAGGATGGGGTGATCTCATTTTTTCAAAACGCTTCACAATCACTGCTGAGTTAGTTGTTCCTCTATGAGCTAAATTGTACCACTTGTATTTCAACTAAGTTACACAGGAATGGTTTGGGCCATCATACCCCAAAAAGACAATGAGAAAGGTAATTATTTGCATAAAGTGGAACCAGGATTAAAACACAGGAGAGGCAGGCTCTGGTTCTTGTGGTCAGACCACATTCTTTTTCAACAGATACAGAGACGGAAAGTAACTGTTACCTGAAAATACACAAAGTGACCATTTCGTTTCTCATAGCTTGATCATGACTGGGCCAAAGTCTTGGCCACAATTCACAGACCTCAATAAATACCTCAAGAAATACAATGAAAGTCTACAATGACACACAAGGTGGTCAAACCATATACTTCTGTTATACATAGCATAAATGTTATGACTTTATAGCAAAGCTACTTTTATACTTAGGCTCTTCCTAACCTAATTGTTTCGCAATTTTTTGTAACCAAATGGTTTACTTGATATAATAAGTAAACTAAGCGTCAGAATGGATTAATACTTTGCAATTGCATTTGCAAAACAAACAAATGCTACAGCATATATCAAAAGTGAACTGGATTAGTAACTTCTCTTCTGACCCAACCATAAGGTACACCAGATTTCAAGGCAACATCTATATACAGATTTTAAGGCACTTCAAAAAGTCAACCTCTAAACTGCGAGTTATGCTCTACAGTAAAGCTGGCATGCTGGAAAGCACAGCATGACTTTATATTCTAAATGGATGCCAACCAGTTTGCCCAGGATTCCCATGTGACTATGTACTGCAACAAGATGCAGCTCTTCATGAGATTGTCAGAGTTGGGGCTCTTTTATGTTAACTAAAGCAATCATTTTTACATATTACTCTTATTTATGTTCTCATTTGAGAATGCCTTCAAACAAACATAAACTTCATATCACTCAGCTGAGAAAAGACAGCCTAAATTTCAGTTACTACACTCAAATGCACACAGTACTCTTGACTGACTGAACAATGCTGGCTTCTATTAAGAAAGTCTTTTTACTAGGGTAAAAAGCCCCTGCTTTTTTCCTGGCATAAAGCCTGCTCTTCATCTTAAAGCTCATCTCTTTATTTTTCGCTGCACGGGAAATGAAGTCGTACTTTCACATTTGCACTTTCAAAACTCCAAGTCTGTCTTGCAGATAGAGCATAACATATTCTACTTAGAAGGACAGAAACAGTCATGACAACTATTTAGCACTATTTCTCCACTGCTTGCTACAAAATGTCATGCTGCTTTATGTTTTCTTCTTGGTTGGGGAAAGTGAGCACGCTTGTGCTTGCAGCTCCTCCTCTTTCAAGCACATACAGACTGCAACTGTAGTAAACAACCGCTAGTTTGGAGTTCAGAAGGTCAAGGTCTCAGCACTGCACCACTACCAATTTTTCCATAAAATGAAATCTAATTTCTTGGAAGGGAAATTATTGCTATTAGAACACAGGAAGATAAACCACAGTCATTTCCATAAAAAGCCCTACACTCAAAATACTTCATAGGCCACAAAAAAAAAGGCCTGAAAAAATAATGTTAATTATATTCCCAATACTGTAATACACAAACTGCTTACTTCTGGGTGAACATTTAGTTGATGTCCAAATAGAATTATTTATTTAAACATAAACTTGTACTTTTGAAGAAATGTGACAATGCAAAACCCTATCCTTTCTATAAGCAGCAGGCCAGAAGGCTGAGTAGCAATACCAAAGAGCAGTGCCAACCATACAACTTTCACAAAGCAATCCTGCAGCTGCTGAATATTATGGCTCAGGGCAGGCTGGCACAAACAGTGGTCACACATTGTTTTTTCTCTGATCAGGAGCTGCATTCACCCTCGCTTTGTTTTCACAAGGGGTGAATGTGGCCAGACACTCACCCAAACCCTAAACCACATCTCTAGTGCTGATATTCCTGTTAGAGTTGTCTAGGCCTCAATCCTGTTCCCAGAGTTAAATGAAATATTTTACCACTGCCATTGACATAATAAAGGCCTTTAAGTAGTTGTGAAAGATGGTGCTCAGAAAGGCTCCCTATATTATTTTTACTGCTCATTTGCCCTGTGGTAGCACCAGAAGCTGCAAGCATGGACTCTAATGTGTTATGAACTGTACATAGAATAAAAAAAGAGGGCTACTGCCCCAAAGAGCTTGCAATATTTTTATTGTCTCCATTGCTCTGCATCAGCACAGCCAAGGGCAGATGCAACCCCAAAATACTAAAGGATAAGGACCTTTTCTTTTAAAGTGACATTGAACTCGAACAAGTTCTAATCTGTTTCAACACAAAATTCTGACAGCCCTCTCTATACAAAGCATGCCCTAAAATGTTGGGAATTTTAAAGAAAATTCCTTTAAAATAAAAACACTGCAAGGATTTTTCTGTTCCCCTAATGAGGTCAGTGTGAGCCTTTGCAGCAAGGGAGAGCGGGCAGGCCTGAGAATACCACCATGACTACCAAACAACCCTCCCCTTCTGGCATGCCTGCCAGCCTCTTCAATAACAGCAGCAGAACCCAGATAACACCTCCTAAAGCCTAAACTCCTTTCCAGAACCAGCAGAGAAGTAGCAGGGAGTAAGGAATCCCTCCTCTAGTTTGTTAAACATCCACATGTCATGGGAAGCTGGGACCTAAACAGGAGAGCTCCCCACCTCAATCCTGCACAGAATAGGGACTGGAGGAAACAGATTTGTACTATCTACCTGGTTTTATTCTCTTGCTGGCTGCATGTTTGGTACAGAAAAAGAAAGGGCCAAACCACATCGTAAAGCTCCCACTGCTCCCAACCATAACCAGGTGTCAAGGAAGGTGTGCTCTCCTTTGGCTGCTTTGCTATCCCTGATCAGCAGAGACCCTGGTTTACTCTGACTTTTTTAAAATCCCCAGTTTTTGGATTTAAAAAACTAACTTAAAATCCACATTTTTCCATGACTAAAATGAAACACTGCTTAATATAGATATCTCTATATATAGATATAGAGATATCTATATATCTATGTATTAGTGGCATTTCATTTTAAATTGTGGAAAAATGTGCATTTGAGGTTACTCTTTTAAATCTGAAAATTGGGGATTTTTTTAGATCAGAGAAAACCAGGATCCCTGCTGATGAGGAGCACTGTCCTTGTCCCCAGTGCAGATAGAACAGTCACTCTGCTGCTATTGGTAAAACATCCAGCATGACCTGGGTGTGCATGTGAGCTCCCCCGGAGCAGTGAATGAGAGTGATGTCATCAGGCTAGTACAGTCAGAGCAAAATGACCAACAGCAAAACAGACTGTATATAGACACTGCCAAAGCCACAAAGAAAGTGAAAAAATACAGAACATTTTATTTACTAACATCTTACAGCAATGATGATCATAGGGAGCTCTTGTACATTAAGACAGCCTGGAGATTTTCAAGTTGACTGCATCCCACTAGAAAGCTTTTTTTTTTTTGCTTTTTTAAGCACAAAGGCTATATAAAAAGCAAGCAGTCAGACTGTATTTACTGTAGCTTTACATCATTAATGAAATGCTGTATCGCCTCATCTCTAATCTATTCAGCATAGTTACTAAGTCTACACTAGAGACTACTTTGCTGTTCTTATTACATTTCAGAGTTGGAGACCAACCAGAAAATGGAGCTCATGCACCAGACCAGTGCTATAAAAAAGGAGCCTTGCAAAGTTGTTGTAAATTATCTACCTAATATAGCAAAAAAGCACAAAATACACCCCAAAAAACACACCACACCATACACATTTATTTCATGACTGATAATGGAACAGAGATGGTTTACTTATGTATTCAGAAAAAAAAGTCTGCCACAGGCAAGTCGAATTTTACATACCGATATAAATCATGCAACTGAACTAAATTGTTTATCTTTCTGATCTTACAAAAAAACTGCTCATCTTTGTTCTGATTCTGAATGCATCAGATTCATTTCTGAACATAAATTAATTTTTTGTGATGACAACAGTAGACACTGTATAACCAAGGTTTAAAAAATGTTTCTTGAAAGTGAATAAATATTACGCTTCTGTAAGTGACAGAAAAAAAAATCGGAGTAGCTGAATACACCCAGTGTTTAAAAGTGACCACTCCTATTCACATCACAAACTCCTGAACCACCCTGTTTGTCACCAGCACCAATTTCATATCAGACCATTTACTTATCTGAACAACTCTGTCCTCCAGTAAGAAAAGGGAAGGGAATGGTTTAGGTGGATTTACAGGGTGACGTTTGTTTGACTGGCACGTCTGCTGTAGCAGCTCTATGCACATGCTTTTAATGTAAATACAAGTATTTGTTTCCCTAGCAGGAATGTAACTACAGAACAGTAATTTTCTTTAAATAAGTAATTTGATGAAAGGCAATATTACTCACTGACTTTTTTTTTAAATTACCTTTGCTGTGAACGGTACTTTAACAATCCGTACAGTTAAATTAGTGAGAGTGACAATATCAACTGCACAGACTGTTTATCCAGATTACACATTCCACTGTACTTATACTTTAACTGAACACAGTCAGCATTTATCAGTTGAATTAAAGTTATTATTTACTCATAAGGTATGCAGAGCAGTTAGCTTTGCGTGGGGAGAAGGAAGAGTCAAAGGGAGAGATGGAGGGAATACAGCACAAAGGATCGGGTTATTTTTCCCCCCAAAACAATCAATTTAAATATGCCATTAATCAGATCTGGCATGTTGCCTTTTTTTTTTTTTTTTTTTTTTGCCCTCCACATAAAAGTTCACAGAAAGTTCCAATAGCAGTTGTGTAACAAACAAAATCGGAATCGATTCTTTCTGCATAGAAGCTGCTCGCATGAATACAGACTAATGTCACCAAGGTCAGCACTCACTCATCACATTACAGCAAGCTTATAAGAGATCAGTGGTGGCTCCCAAGCTGAGCCACTCTTCACAACTGGTCTCCATGTAAAGTTCTCCCTTGTCAACTCTGGCTCAGTCCACCTTAATTGAATATAACAGCCATAGGCCAGCCCCCGGCTACTTCCATGAACTATGCACTGTTGCAAGTGACAGCTACACATCATGACTACCAGAGACAATAATGACTATAGCACTAGGACCACTATTAATGCCAACAGTGTCATCTCCATCTTAACCAGTTACTCTCCACCTCCTCCCAATACCATGCAGGCAAATAAAGGTTCAGAATGGCAAAACAGTGCCGCAAACCCGAAACCCAGCTGGACATTTCTTTCTTTCCTTGCAATGCCGGGATGATCCGGCTAAACAAAACCTGGGCTGGGATGATCTAGCTGGGGCTGGTCCTGCTTTGAGCA
Source organism: Crocodylus siamensis (assembly GCF_052110815.1). Taxonomy (NCBI): domain Eukaryota; kingdom Metazoa; phylum Chordata; order Crocodylia; family Crocodylidae; genus Crocodylus; species Crocodylus siamensis. The sequence goes on along the minus strand of NC_143395.1, from coordinate 342,080,801 downwards.
GGGGGGGTTGGACTAGATGACCTCCTGAGGTCCCTTCCAACCCTACATTTTCTATGTGCTCCAACACTTCCACTCCCTGGAACCTACTACATCCATCAATATGCATTATGTTAACCTGGGGGTTGTATTTATTTTTCTTTTCTTTTGCATCTTTGCTGGGAATTTAAAGCACATGGATTTGTTTTGCAAAAGAGCATCCCAACCCCCCCTTCCCACCCCCAACACCACTTGCCCCATTCAAAAGAGCAGCCTGCCACCCATCTGAAAGGATCCCGCTCCAGCTTATGACAGAAACAGACAGGCGGAGAGAGATCACACGGGACGGCCAAAGAAAGAAAAAAGAACTGAAAAAAAAAAAGAGAGAGAGAGAAAGGAATAATAATAATAATAATAAATAGTAATAATCATTTTTAAAAAAGGAATGTTTATTCGCATAAGAAATGGAAGAGGCACAGACCTGACCAGAAGCTGCAGAGCAGGAGAGATTTGTTCTCTTTGCCTTTACACAGAGTCTCCCCTCTCTCTCAGTCCCTGGCACACACACACACCGTGTCACACGCAGCCATGCACATGCACACGCACGCACACACACACGCACGCACACACACGCACACACACACCAGTCTCCCTTCAGCGGCTCTAATGCAGCTCTCAGGAAATGAATGGGGGCACCACAGAGAACTGTTGTACTTGCAAATGACTTCCCCGCATCACATGATGGGCTGGAGGCAGGGTGGGCCGGGGGGTGGAGGCTTGGCAGACACAAGAGGGAGAGGGACAGGCTGGCGGGGGGGGGGCGGAGCAGCGCTGGGGGCCCCCAGCTCGGGGCCGGGGGCTGGGCTGGGCTGGGCTGGGCTGGGAGCGGGGGCTGGGCAGGCAGCCCAAACAAAAGGGGCCCCCTTCCTCCTCGCCGGCAAATGCAATGCGAGCCGCACGGCTCGGCGGGACCCCCGCCCCCACGACGAGGAGGAGGAGGGGGCTTGGTGGCCGGGCAGGCCCGCGCCCCGAAGGGCGGTGAGGGGGGAGGAGGGCGAGGCCCAGGTGGCGGAGCGCAGGAATGCGAGTGGGGGCAGGGCGGCGCCGAACAATAGGTGAAGGCAGAAAGAACCCTGGGGGCGGGCTTTGTGACGTATGGGGGGGCTTTGTGACGTGCAGAGCGGTGGGGGCTTTGTGACGTGGGCGCCCCCGCCGCCGCGGCCCCCTGCGACTCGGAAAGGCGGGACCCGCCTGCGCCTGCTTACCTGGCGCAGCTCGCGGAGCCCCCGCGCCGGCCTCCTCCGCCACAGATATGCTCCCTCCGTGACAGGCCGGGAGGGGAGGGTCAGTGTGCTTTCAAGGGCACTAGTCCAGGAGCGCAGCCGAGACTCATGGCTGCGGTCCTGCCTCAGGCAGAAAGTTCTGTGGGAGCAGAGGTGCCTGGGCAGCCGTTCCTCCTGCAGGACTGGGCTCTTTACAGTCCAGAGCCAGAGACAATTCCCATTTAAAACAAAACAAACAACCCCCTGATTAGGGTGGCCATCATAGAGGACAGTCCAGTTGCCCTTTGACCTCTATTGACAAGAAACCTAACACCTTTATGTCCTGTTGCAGAGAAAAACAAGCTGGGTTTCGTATCAATAGAGGACACAAGAGCAGAAAACCGGAATATCCTCTATGATGGCCACCCTACCCCTGATTCAGTTTTAAAATCCTAGGTCAGCGCATTCATTGCCAGTGCAATCCAACGTGGAGAAATGGAGATATAAAAAATGTAGCTCCCAAGCCAGTAAAACAACCTTCTCCCAGGTGCTCCTGAAAGAGATGTTATAAGCATCTCAGTAGGCATTTGCATGCTGGAGTATTTTAGGTCCCCTCCTGGTCTCTGTGCGACTTGTATTGCTCCAGCAGCAGTACCACGGGGCCCTAAAATCAGCTTCGCTGGATACCTGGGACTTTTCCCTGTTGGGGAGTCTTTTTGGTCTCCAACTAACTTGGCTGGGTTTTTCACTTCCCTTGCTGACAAGTGGAGTCTTTAGATGGGGGGAGGCTTTAGTCAGCCTGGCCTGAGACCCTTTGGAATGAGAGGGGGTGTTAAGAGCAAAAATGGAGTGCTCTGCATTTTCTGGCAGTACTAAAGCAACGGCTGACAAGCCCCAGAATCAGGCAGCATAGCATAAAGCCATCTCTTCCTCTCCCCCGCCCCCACCAATCTGGTCCTAAGAGCACCTCAGCTGGTCCAGAGAGGTCCAGTATAATTTCTAAAGAAGCCATTATAGTCCCTCTTTTTTTTTTGGTAACTAATATACATTAAAGCAAAGAGTCTCAGAGCAAATAGCTTGCTAATAGAATCGATATGTTATTACCTGGCTTGTCAGGTAACATAAAATTCCATTTGTAAAAATCCTGTCTCTATACTGTGAATATGCATACAGCAAACCAGATTGGCTCTGTATTGTCATTGGGTAAATAACAAGGACTGTTAATAAAATATTATTACTTGCAGCATATATAAAATAATATTTGCTTGTCTACACACCATATACAGAAGAGGCCAAAATAACCACAAACAGCTTCCACTTCCTTATATTATGCTGCAGTTACGTCCTACTGTCTAAGCTACAACTATATAGTTTTTCATGCAATCTGTCATTAACTGTTACAACACGAACCACTTCCATATGTCGTCTTTTGGCATGAAAGAGCTAGTTAACATCACCAGCTGACTATTTATCTTTGGTTCTCAACTCCATTTTCCAGAGGGCTAAGAAAAGGAGGGATAGCAAATATGAAAAGTTAAACATACGCAAATACACACATATACACACTCCAGAAAGAGAGATGAGATTAGGGATGAATATGTACTGCCATGTACATGGTGTTTACTCCCATGCAAAGTATGTACACACTGCTAATAAAACAGCATGGTGGTATTTTTACCCACTTTGCCTAGGTAAATAGTGTATTTTCTTCAAACTAGTACTTTTTGTATAAAATCAGTTCCAAAACGCTTTTCATATATATATAATTCGTGAAATGAAATAACATTTATCAGCGCTGAAAGGAAACATCACAACACAAAATACGACACATCAGCCTTTTAAAGGTAAAAACAGAGTAGCACATTTAGTGGACTAGGATAGAATTCCATGAGAGACACTTCCCTAATGAATGTATCAGTATTTACCAGCAAATTCACCAATATATAAAACATAGATGTTTAAATTCATCTTCTTGGACCTGGGAGTGATCACCCAATGTGGGGTATACTACACAGAAATCCCTTATGCCTTTTACCCACTAGGGTGAAAGGGTTAATGAATACTTGGCACATGAAAAATGGATAGTGATAGCTGGAAGATGATTGCATGTAGACAGTGTGATAAGGTGCATAACTGAGAAACATCATGTTTTACACATAGCTCTGAGCTGAGAAGCGGGTAAACCTCATTTCCACTGAATTTCAGATAAAGTATTAAAAACCATCAATATTTATTTTATCACACTCAGAAATATTTTATTCATTTATTTAATTTATCTAAGGAAATCATCTAGAGGAAGAGTTGGTGGAGCTGACATTTGGTGATAAAATTTGTTCTCTGTGAGCTTCATTATGTGCTATGTTGGCTGGTTACATGGTCTACTGCCTGCTTCTAGGAATTATTACCCATATGCATGAATTTGCAGGGCAGTATCAAAAGCAAAACTATATCACTACTTTTGTATTAGAAATCCCAATGTGTTGTATCTGTACCAGTCTGTACCAATAGATTGATATAGAAGTAGAATACAGAAATTTACATTAGAATTTTATATATGTACCACAAATGTATAGGCAAACATAGCCCTCAGTCATACACCTTTATGGAAAACCTGTTCCACTAAATTACAGTCCTAAAGCTGACTCTTCCTACTCTTGTACTGTAGTCAGAATAGGGCACAGAGCAGTTGAAAAAAATTGAAGAAATGGACCAATTTTTATAGCCAGAAATATCTGCAGAAATGTTTAGATTTTCTTGAAATGTTGACACATTTCTCCTCTATTCTTTATTGTTCATGATTTAGAATTTCCATTAGTCTTCTACCTAATTGAAACCATTTTTCAAAATTAAATTTTTCAAAAACTAAAATTTTAAATTTTTAACCAACAAATTTAGTTTATGAAAACCAAAACTCCCTATAAAAACTCTTAAAATAGAAAAATATACCAGTTTAAAAACAAATTAGTCTTTTGACTACTGTGTTTTTTAATTTTATGTTAACATCAGCTTTACTACTAAATACCATTTTACCACTAAATACCCAATAAACCACTAAATACCCAATAAACCAAGAGTTCTAGAGGTTTTCATTTCTTTTTGTCTCAAACCAACATGACTACCAAATACAATAAACCACGTCAGCTTCCTCCATGGAAAATTAATTCTAGCCTCCTTTATTTCTGCTACACACTTTGCAGAACACTCTGCCTGTTTTATCTCCTTGGAATCCCACATTGCCTATTTGTGACTTTCAGGTCCTTCCTAAAACTTCTCTCTCTCCTGTTTCTTTTGCTGTGCTACAGTGGCATAACAGGACAGCTCCACACCCTGAGCAGCAGTGGCATGCAGGGCAGTATTGGCTGCTGTACTGCCAGCAGCAGCACAGCCAGCCAGAAGCTACAGTAGCAGCTATTTTTGTGCTCCCCCTCTCCCAAAAGTGGTACCAGGGCTGGCTGATTTTAAGATCCATGTGGTCTACCCTTCAGTTGTGCGACTCACATACTTTTCTAACACCTTCACCACACTTTGTTCCATTTTCATTATGCTGTTTTAAACAATGATTCAGCAAAATATTTATATATCAGTATAATACTAGTTAACTATTTTAATCTTCAAGTTGAGCAAGTACTTAAATCAGAGCCTTAATATACCCCAAATTTCAACTGCATTTGGAAAATGCTTTTCCAAATGGACTTGCCACAAGATGCAAGCACGTTTTTCTATACGTGCAGCATCACCAGCAGAGAGCACACTGGAGCATCAGCCCATGGGAAACCAAAAGATAAATAGCATGTCTTAACGATGCCGGCCTTGGATAAATGGAGATATATTTGAGATATTCAGCATTTAATTCAACACTCTTTATTGTTTTAAATATACTTTCAAGTCACCTTTATTTTATTCCATTATACTTAGATTTCCTTTCCTAACTCAAAATGAAATAAACAAACAATATTACAACATAGGAAGGATACGAAAAAAAATACCACCCCCCACACCCGCTTTTATGGGTGTGGAGGAAGGATGCATGGTTCAACAAAAGCCTTAACAAATTACATGATCTATGTTAGAAGACAGATTGTGTTCATTTGCTGAACTTAGGGAAACCTTTGAGTTGACAGTTAATCAATTGAAATACCTACAGTTGAGGGATTGGGTTACTAATTCTTTTCACAACCCTTCTCTTTTGAATAAAGACCCCTTTTTTTTTTTTGGCCAAGGAATTGAGTGCCTCAGACCACATGGCTCCTCTGATACGACTTTAATCATACAGTGCAATCTGTGATCATCTGCCAAATACCAACACAACTCACTGGGGCTCTGTATGGGTGCATGGATTTGGTGACTTTGATGCAATAGGTGTATAACTACAGGTTCTTTGGGGAAGTGACATTATTCATTTTCTGTGTGTTATCTCTACAGAGGTATGTATATTTATAGTGTTGTATAGTGAAATGTCAGTAATTATACTCAGGCCATTGACAGACATTAATCAAAATGGTTAATCAAAAGCTTAGAAATAGGACTTGTATTCTAGATGAGTCAATCGTACATTGATAGCAACATTTACCTAAGGAAGAGGAATCCAAGCTTTTAATGTCTCCCATTGTTCATTCCTTGAATGACAATAAGTTAAGCTTCTCTTCCATTCACTCTTTCAGAGAATAAGTGCAAAACAGATGCATACATGACAATGTCAGATCATACAATAGAGCATTTTTAATACTATTATGCTTTTTAGCTGAGAAAGACTTGAGTCACCAAGTATAAAAAAGAAAAATTTTAAGAAGTTCTGATATGTGAATGATTTTCTCAGGAATGGAGATAAAAATATTCCCTTTTCCAGATTTAGCTAGCAAACATTGCTGAGATATATACTGTATTTTAGGAAACTAGAACTGCATGTTATTAATGGCACAACTTCACTTGCAATATTTTAGAGGATGGCATCCCTCTATGGTAGACCCACCGCGTCATCATGCAAGATTTCCTTCAAACCTTACCTTTTTTCAAAGTCATTAGAGAGGCATTAGTGGAGGCCATGGCCTACTACTTGATTTTTATGGCCCTTAAGGAAGCCATTGCACACTAAGAGTATTTTTTTCCTCTTGAATAGGCAATTTTAAAAAAATCACAGTTTTACTCCCTGACCTCATTTAAAATCCATGTGGTCTAATAATGAGTCATTTCTTCAGCAATAGGAAAGGGAAAATGCAATAGGAATTTGCTGGATAAAAGAGAAATGAAAAGTTGAGGTTGCCATGGCTTAGACCTCCCCCCCACTCCTTCCCCTCCCCCCCCCAGTGTAAAGGGCTAGCTCCAAAAAGTCATGGAGAAAAGGTTCATAAGCCAGCACAGTTATGCACTGGGGAGAGTTAACAAAGGGTAGAAAGTGACCAAATAAGATGCTGTTGCCATTTTGGAAGTATTACTAAGATGTCACATTTGCTTTAATTATTTTAGAGAAAAAAATGTTGGGAAAAGTCATCTTATGAGTCAAGAGACCACAACAATTGGAGTATCAGAATGGGATGCTCTGGATTTCCACTTGAAAATTATTTAAAAAGTGGAATAAGTAGTTTATTTTATAAAGCCTACAAATCAGTTTGGGAAAGCTTAGATTTTTTTAGAGCTCCAGATTCAACTCTCACTAGAGTTCACTTAATTTTTCCAAGGTTCATAAAGTGGGGGAAGCAGCCATTGCTGTTGCTGCTATTGCCACCCAGGCCACAAAACTCCCAAGTTACTTCCCTGATAAAGGCATTAAAAATTGTACAGCCCCTTTGGCATGGGGATCCTCTTAATTTGTCTCTCACCTCCATTGTTCTGTGGACTGCATGACACCAAGTTGCTACTCACTGTCCTATGGTTTTTCTTATAATCCTTCTCTGCATACATGAACTTATATGTTCTCTATATGGAGAAGCCGCAGAGTACACAGAAAGGTCTAAAAGACCACGTGCACTATTTATAAAGTGCAAGAAAAGAAACTTGCTAAATAAAATGCCTGTTTGGGGTTTTTTCTAAATAGAATGTGAAAAAATATTCTGTAGATGAGTTAGCAATGGAACATACTCATCTTGGCATATACAGTACATTGGTGTCTGATTTTGCATTTACTAGTCAACTCGAAACATCTGGGGGCTCCTCTCTGCTGATATTATCACAGCATAATGTTTTATATTCTTCCTGACAAATATTAGGTAGAATCATAAATATATTCAAGAATAAGAAGTGCTGTTTTTCCCATTTACTTTTGACTCAGCAAAGTCCTTTTGTTCTCCATGGGGGTGTTATATAAATTACAACAGAATAAATCTTCAAGAAAATAAGCACCTAAGTGCTGTTTTGTTACTCAGACTGAATACCTTCCCTCCCATCTTCCGCTTTGTCTTGTAGATGTTTTCTTGTATTACTAAAGAGAGATTTATGTTGAAAACTACTGTTTTGATGCTCAGTCTGCAATACTTCTCCTTTCTTCCTGTCCAAAAATCTCTTTAACAGTCACTAGTTCAGCCGCAAAAAAGCAACAAAGCAAGCAGGAAAAGACAGGGTAGAATATATCGGTAATGTGTCTTTTCATTCAACATGTTGTGTTGCTTCATTAGGTTGTTTGGCTTTTTCCCCTGGGTATAATGGGCATATCCAAGATTGTGGTAAATAACTTGCTTTCTGGAGCAAAGTTTGCAAACTTATAAACTTTTAGTGACTGCATCCATTTTACACAATGTCACATTTCAGATACAAAGGATTTGGGGGGGCTCAGAAAGGAAATATCACTAGTTACTAACTATAGTTAAGCTATTGGGCATCATTCTATAAGCTAAGAAATCCAAGCATATAGTAGAATCAGAGCAATTTCTTAATTAATTTTCACCCCCTTTCACTAAGAAGATTAAGCTACTTCATTAACTGCAAAGCTTGGAAAATACTGGTTATCCTTCTTTTTACAACAACTTATGACTTTGTTACTACAAGTAAGAAAGGTTCCAGTCCTTCAGCTAAAAAAATATAGGCAGACTGCTGTACTACTACATAATTGAAACAGAGGTCTGTCAACTGCAAGGTCAGGCCCCAAAATATTTGTCTAATCATTTTACAAAGTAAAGTTATGCCATCTTCACTAAGTATCTTCGGGAAAACTCCAGCTGGAGACAATGGAATATGTGTCTGGTTGAGGACCAGCCATTGTATGATTTGGATGCTAGCTTCCAGTTTTACAAGTTAGGTCTAACCTGCCTCTATGCTACACCCAGGAACACCACCATGAAACATGATCTGCTCGCTTGCTCCCACTCTCCATTCACTAGTTCCCAGTGGTCACGTCTGCAAGTGCGGTTAAAGCTCAGAAAGTCCCTGCTGCCCAACCCCTGCTCTTATCGTGAAGCCAGGCCAGAATAATGTCCACTGCTCCTGGCAGCTGGCAGCTCCTGGCCTCGACTCTGTGATCAGAACCAGGGATGGGACATTGTACTCTGCCACCAGCAGCAGGCAGCTCGCAGCTCTGGCTCTGCAATCAGACCCAGAGCTGGGAGCTGCCTGCTACCAGAGCAGGGGGACATTGTCCCCACCTGGGCTTTGAGATTGGAGCCTACCCCAGCAACAGGCAGCTCCCATAGGACAGGATTGTTCTCCCATCTGGTGCTGCTCAGGCTGACCAATAACAATTTCCTCCCAATCAGGTATGTAACTGTGCACTGCTGCGCAGTAGCTACTACAGGGTAAATCTACTACCTGTGCTTACAGGTAGTAGAAAACCACCCAGTGGACTAATCTACTGCACAGTAGCTCCTGCGCATGGTTTCATGGTGAAGTTTTACTGCACAGTAGGTTAGTCTACTGCTTAGTAAAGCATCCTGTGTAGCCACACCCAGTAATGAGGCAGTGAAGCAGCCTTAGAGAAGCTTTGGGCCCATGCACAGAGCCCCTCTTAGGCTTGTTTTCTCAGGGCAGCTTACTGGTATGTGTTCAGGGCTACTTTAAGGTAACTATGTTGCCTCATTTCCAGAATTTGGTGTGCTCAAAGCAGGAGCTGTGTAGGACATGCTTAATGGCAGAGTTCCCAAGCATGGCACAAAGACACTGTAGGCAAGTTGTTAGACACAAACATAATATAGAACTAGTGCCACTTATTCAATTTGAAATCTGAAACCTATTCTGGGTTATCTCCTTAATATCAACACAGGATTCACACAACCCTACTCCTATTGATAGCAATGGCCAAACTCCCTTCAAATTTACTAATAGGGAAAAATCAGGGGCAAATCTAGGAGTTGGGGGAGGGACAGCAGTAATGTGACTGCTTTTTCAGCCATGTTATGCACACACAGTGAGCTCTCTGAACTCACTGGCTCTTTAGCACACCTACACCTGAAGTCATTGCTTTGGCATGGCTCCAGAACACCCCTGCTGCTTGCCTGCCCTCCTACCCACCCACCCCCTACCGCTGCCAAATTCAGTTAAAAGAGAAAAGGAAGGTAAGTAGTAAAGGCATGCAGCCAAAGCTGCAGCTGTAGCATGTTGATGAACTGGTAAGCTCAGGGAGCTCATGACACATGAACATCACAGCCAGTACTGCAAAAAACTGAGGAAATTAATATTCTCTCCTAGCAACTCACAGAAGCCCTCTGAATATATTGCTGAAGTGTCTTGTACCACCTTGGATGGCAGGAGCGGCTGGGCCTGGTAATGTAAAACAGCAAGTGTCTGGTAAGCTTTGCATCATATAATAAGGCTGCTTCAGTCACTGGCCCACTACTGGGTGTAGGTTTCCTTTCCAATATTTGTAAAACAGTAATCCAATATTGTACTGTTCCTCCATATTTTGATAGTAATGACAATTCATTCCCACCCCTGAGATCACATAACTAAATACCTTACACCTCCTTGCACCTTTTCCCAAATACTGAAGGAAAAAAAGAAAAACCTTGCTGTGTGGCCAAAATTTTAATACAGCCATTGTGGATGGAGATTTGAAAGTGTATTCCATGGTTAAGTGGCCTCACAGAGAATTCCCTGCTATCATCTTCCTCATATTTATATTGATGGAACTTCAGCCTAAGCATTTCTTTTGGTGGAAACCATTAAGAAGTTTGATTATGCTTTAGCTAATAAGGTCCTGAGTAATGCTTTCTGTATATTCTGTGTATTCATGATTCCTCTCACATTCATAATCTCACTCTCTCCTCACATTGCATCAGCAGCTCTTATGCCATCAATGCAAAAGTGAAATCCCAGTATAAATTATTCACTCTGAATATTCTTATTGCCTAAACATCTCTACCTCCTGCATCTTCCAACCCCTCTTGAAGTGATTCTCTCAGCTTGACTATTCAGTATAGGCTGGATTTTAAAAGATACTTTAAAGAGCATTCTTCAACTTAACATTGCAAGGCTTAAAGGCTAGGTTCAGTAGAGGATTAAAACAAATAACCCAAAGTCCTCATTTTTCCATGATTAAAATGAAACACCATTAATATATAGATATAAATATATATAGAGAGAGGTATTTCATTTTAATCATTTTAAATTTAAGTGTTTTGCTGAAGAGTGGCACAACTTGAAGAGAAAAAGCAGAACATGTCTTCCCACCTCCAGTCTAATTAATGCATAGCAGTTAGGGCACCCCTCTGAGAAGTAGGATATGTGGGTTTGAATCCCATGAGGCTAAAGATATCTCCCACTTCCTAGATGACTACCTTAACCACCAAGATATTATATAAAAAGCTGCCAATATCTTGTGCACTGCAGTTTAAAAGAAGAGTGGCCAATACTGCATTTTCTGAGTGATAGGTATACTATAAGATGCCTACTGCTTCAGGGATAATAGACAGAACTCCTAACTTGTGTATACCAACCAGGGCTAGGTAGCACTTAAGAATCAGGGGGAAATTCTGAATATGTGCAGAACCACACACTTTCAAATTCAAGGTTGAGTGTCACCTAAGTAAAGAGGTGTGAGGATTTAAATTCTGGCTTTAGGTGCTTCAATTCTATCTAGTTCCTGTTTTAAGTGCCTAAGTCCTTTTGGACTAGCTTTTAGGAACTTAAGGGCAGACTCAGAAAGGTATTTAAGCCCTTTTGTCTCACTTATAGTCTAAGGGCACTTATACACATGCAGGGAAGCTGTTCCGATGCACTGTAAGTCCAGCTGCAATGGAGCATCATTTTTCAGTGCAGGGATGCTGGTACACACGACACTCCAGGCACTTCTAATTAGCGCCTATCCCCCTCCCCTCCCCCCAGCCTCCCATTTTTAGGTCTAAACACCCTAAATACCTAAAAGTATGCTGTACAATGCAGTGTTGTGTGGAGCTGCACAAGCAACCCTGCCCTGAAGCCAGATTAACAGATAAATTAGCCTGCATGGAGTGTATAACAAAGGCTTTGCTGCATCCGGTAGTTTACTGAGACTAGTTAAGATATCTGTTCATTACTCTCTATTGAGCAGTGTAGACATACATTAAGGCTATGGACAGATGGGATATGAACAGCTCTGAAAGGGTAGGGGGAATGTCATTCTGGTACACTGTTACATCTGCCTGTTTCTAGAGATACAAGTTATCTAAATTGCTGTAATGTAAACCTTCAATGAAATGGGATCAAAGTTACAACTGCTTTGCTACACTTGTATTGCTATGAGAACATTCAGCTTATGATATAGACCAATGTAACAAATGTGTTGTTATCAAATGATACTGACAAGCTGCTACAGGAGTAACAAAACTATTGCAACTTTAACCCTGTTTCAATTAAAATAACTACAGAAGCATAAAGATGCAACAGTTACAGTATAACTCACAAGTGGCACCTCTCCCTCCCCTTTTAGAAAGTAAAAGTTATATTAGTTCATAGTGTTATATTTTATTATATGTGTTATATAATGCAAATCATTTCTGAAAGTGGGAGTTAGCTTTCTCACCTTACATCTCAGTTGCATAGTTAACTCAGAGTCTTACTTAAGTTGTAGCCCAAATCCCCTGACACACAAAAACCTCTGACTTCAGTAAAGAGATTCTTCAAGCCCAGCCTAGCTTACCCAGCAGGGGTATGAGAGCACAGACACCACTTTGATTTGATCTGGATTCTGTGCACTTTGTAGAAAAGGTCAAGAGAGATCAGCTGAGTGCTGATAGCCCCTTAACTTTACAACAATTCCCCAACAAGGGGAGTTAAGGGGTTTGTTTTCTCTTGTATTGTGGGGCATTTATTTTGCTTTGTTTTTTGTACAATTGGTATGACTGACTGAGAAAAAACCTGGAGTGTCTGAAACAAATTTGTTTCATCAAAAGAAGTATTTAGATACTTAAGTCCTCCACACTCAGCTGTCACTGTAAATGCCTACGTCCATACGTTTTTAGTTCCTCAGAACTTCAGTTCAGTGGTTCCAGAAGCCCAGCTGCCTATGTTTCCACCAGTAAAGTTTTCTAGATGCCTAGAACAGCTTAAGTCTTTAGTGCTGAGCAGCTAGTTCTCTAACCCCATCATCCCTACATATTTTACCTGAGGGACCCAATCTAATAGACTTTTTCAGAGCATACAAACAACAAAGGGCCCCATGAAAGAGAAGGAAGTTAGGGGCAGGAGGGACAGATTAAAAATTCATTTGGGAGATGGGAGAGCCATGCTGAATTATCTCTCTTGCCAGATGTGATTTGAATCCATATCTAATCACATGGCTACAGTGATCACTTTTTCATTCCTTCCCTGCTGAAGCTGTTCCAGTTTGCATGAGATAAGTAAATGGTCATTGTCTAAAGAATAAGAAAAAACATAGGACTGTACAACCAAATAGTTAGATCTCTCACCTGAGAGAGCAGAGGTCACTGATCCAATGAAAATTTAAGTATTTTTTGTTAGTATTAATTTGTGACTGGAATACTGCTCGTCACTGTCATTCTCTTTTTCTCTTCTCTTTGCCCCTATATTCAGTTATTCTATGCAAAGTGGAAGACCTTCAATAGGAGGGACTGAGCCAGCCCCTTAAAGATACCCTATAGCCTGGTGGTGAAGGCATCTCTCCTGGGAGGTAGGACATGTGGGTTGAGATCCCTTCAGTTAGAGGAGAGAATTGAAATCAGGTCTCCCACATCCTGGGTGTGCATATTAACCCGTAAACCAGGGGTGCTCAACTCCTGGTCCATGGACCAGATCTGGCCCACAGTGCCATGTTATTCAGTCCAGAGAACTCACAGGTCCAGAAATTTAGTGGCACCACTCCCTTACTAGCAAATTTCCAGATCCATGGGGAGCCCAGGCCCTGTACACTGTATCAGGTGCCCAATCATAGTATGCAGAGCATGGTGGTGGCACTGGGATCCAGGGCCCAATTCCAGTATGCTGGAATAACAGGGAGCAGTGCCCGGCTCCCAGAACCTAATCCCAGTAGGAGGGGATGGTGCCAGGCCTTCAGGGCCCAGTCCTGCCACACAGGGCAGGGAGAGGACACTTCCAGGCCTCAGAGTCTGACACATCTGGGGCTCTACTCATCTGCTCTCCAGAGTGAAAGGGTTAAGCACTGCTGCCTTAAACTGTTGAATAAAGTGGAGACAAGGCTCCAACTTTGACCATGTTTTTTAGGATGGGCTAGCTTAGGGATATAACTTCATCAGAGGTTTCAGTACTTTGACTCCTGAGTGGATGGAAAGCCTTCCTTGCAACCCAGAGTTATGTGTCTACTTCTTAATATGCAGTATTGTTTAAACTTCTCTTTGGCATTTCCTCATTGCTGAAGCAGCTCCTCTCTGCCTGCTGGCTTTGTGGATCCTATTCTCAGGTACCTAACTCTCACAGTGCTTTATACAGGTAAGCTAGGTCTAACTCTTGGCTGTGGATCCTGATGGGCAACAAGGCACAGTGAAGTTGGTCACTTCAATGCATTGCTTCATAGTGCTTAAGTCCTTCTGTGCATCCAATCCCAAATAACCATGGGATATGTTCCTAGATGCACATCAGTGAGCATAGGAACACTGAGGACACAGTAACATGGGTATGGCTTTGTAGTGAAAATGCTTACCCCGAGTCAGAATAGTTCAGGTGCCAAGACATCTCTGTGCATCACCCATGCTAACTTTGCAGTGAAGACATACCATAAGTCACATAGGTCAAATTAAAAATGTTTTTTAGACACCTAACTCCTATTTATGGTACTTAACTTCCTTTTGAAATCAAACCATTAAATCAAGGCTTTAGGTCTTACACCACAGAATGCAGCAATGCCTATATATCTTCAGCTTTGGCCCTTATTTTTTCAGTCAAATTTATTTTCAGTGCATCCCTTTTCTCTTTTCCCCATGCACCCAGTCAAGATAACTATACACAAGATGACTATAAATGACCAAAAGAGAAGCCATGTTCCTATTGAGCAAATGATTACAGTCTTACATGTCAGTATGCAGTTGCAGGGGACTGGACCCAAAGACCCAGGTGGCCCCTTCCCATTTTATATTTCTATTTTCTTAATTCTCTAAATGATACTATCTCACTCCAATTACTAAGGTTAATTTCCCAGATCACAAGGGATTCCACTTCCAGAATCAAATTAAGACATCTCTTACACCTTCAGACTTTCTCACTGAGAATGGTATAAAGAAACCAATAAACATATGAGTCTACTTCTTCAGCTGATGTGAATTGACATGTCGTCATTGACTTCAATGAAACCATGTTCATTGACATAAGCTGAGAATCTGACTTATAGGTACAGGGGAGAAATGTTTTTTTTTTTAATTTCTTTTCACCCTCTCTCTAACTCTAAAAGGAATATCAAATGTATCTACATCTTATTCCATAGTCATCTTTCCCATTCTGGTATCTTTGTTGTTTAATATTGTGAAATTAATTTTGCTGGCTATCTTTAAATCACTTTAGAGCCTCAGTGCACTACCACAGGAATATTGCACAACACACCATCTAATTTACATGGAGTCACCCAAAGGTTAATTAATATATGGAGGTAAATTTCCAAAAGAGTGAACAGGAAAAAAACAGCTAAAAGCAATTCTTTCTTAATTGGTTTTGTACACACACCTTTCACTTCATGTTTTACAAATGTACTTGGTTATTCTATCTTCACTTTGAGAGGAGATGGCATGCAGAGAAGAAAGGAAGTCTGGCGCTGCATTTGTCTGAGTGGTTACTTGTTGACCTTTGTTATAGTGGTTACTTGTTGACCTTTTGTTATAGAGCAGAGTATTTGGAAACATTACTATTACAGAAGCATTATGGCAGCATGGTGTGTACTGAAATGCTGCACCTGCTTCTTATACGTGCACATTATAATAAAACGAAAATGTTCTTCCGCTTTGAATAATGGCAATCACTGATGCAAGCACCAGCCTGAAGATTATAACACCATCTACCTGCTGGTGTCTCCTAGACCTGGCTTCTTTCCAGAGTGCAAACTTACTGACACTAGTGCCTGCATAAAATATGGCTCTGCAGGAAAAGCAGAAGCCTTGAGTTTAGTTTGGACAAAACAGAAATTGTACTTGCTGGAAGGAGGAAGCACTTTAATTAAATGAAGACTGTCCTCAGTTTGTTAGAACGGAGCATAGTCACAGAGTCCTGTTGGATGATTCTCCCATTTGGAGATCTGCAAATGTTCAGATCTGCATTGGTGATTCTGGATTAAATTTAAGTTCTTAAAACGTGAATTGAAATTAATTACATTTTTGTATAAGGGCATAAATTGGATAGGTCTAGATTAGCTCAAAGATGCCATTTCATGCAGCAATAACTGTTAAGGTCAGAAACGCTTCAGGCAAAAAAGCCCAGGCTACACCTTGAATCATTGGTGATGCATAGGGGATGCATGCGGATGCATGTGCACCCCCGTGAAAAGTCACTGACAGCGTCTGTGGGTGGTCAGTGATCGCTGCTGGCTGCCACCATTGGTGTCTGCACGTGGTCACCGCCCCCTGCTGCCACACTCCCACCACCGCCATGCTCCCCCAGGCTCAGGAGGCACATGTCGTTCATGCCTTGAACTACAGGATTTTAGAGGAGGAGTCATCGATTCAGAATTTACTACACCTGGACTTTAGGCTGGGCCTGAATCTTGGCAAACAAACAATAAAAACAACAATTTTGTCCTTTCAACACCACATGTTGAAGTTTTTGAAGAGTGTTGGTGCACAGGCAATCCAGGAAGTTTTTGGAGAGTGTTGGGGACAACTTCCTGATGCAAGTGAAGAGACCAAATAGGGATGTTGGATCCGGACTTAATTAGCACTTAATTGGCATTGCCTAATTAATGGCTGACTCTCCAGTCCAGTTCCAAATGAGGTGATTTTTTGCACCTCCCCCCCACTGGCTAACAAGCTGACTGAGCGTATCTGTCACCACCCCATCAACCTGGCAATTGGTTTATAATTTAACTAAGCAAAGAGACCATTTCAAAAATACATTAAACTAATTAAATGGTTTATTGTTCTAAGGTAAGTAACTATAAGAAACAGAGAAAACCTATTACAACTACAATAACTTTGCATACAACTACTAACATTATTTATTTAACTGGGAAAACAGTCAATGGTGAGGAGATTTATTGCATAGCCACAGCACAGTATTGGTCCAGTTAAGTTTTCCAGTAGACCCCCATCTTCCCTAAGAAAGAAGGCCCGCCTTCCCTTCTTGCAAAGGGTAATACTTACCAAGGCTGTATGTGTCACTATTTGCCATGTCAGACACACCCGGGGGAAAAAGTCCAGGGAGTCGACTCACTCACAGCCTTCCTCAGTGGAGTGAGTGGTGAGAGGAGCCCACAGGGTCTTGAACAACTTACTCAGGGTTTTAGGTTCACTGCTGTTCTGCCTCCGGTTGCTCTCTCTCTCTAGACAGCAACTGCTAGGCAGCAGCACCATTCAATCAGCAACCATGGAATAGCACCCATGATGTACAAGACCTCTTCCATTCACAGAATCAAAAGCATCCGATTTCACAACCAATCAGCCACATACACACAGACCCACTCGCATGCACCCAAACCCACACTCACACTCCTCCAGTCACACCCTCAATCATGCACTGAGCATCAGTCAACGGTGTCTTTTATATAGCTGATGCACATAGCTCCCTTCCACTGTACACGTTTGTGTGCTGCATACCAACATCAGTGGCTTCAAGGTGTCCTGCACATGCTCTTCAGTCAATGGGTCATCCTCTGACCTACTTAGGGGCTAAGTGATGATGCCATGGACTCAGACCTGATTTCTGGCCTTACAGGGGCTGTGCTCTTCTTGACCTGTGTTCACAAATGGGGAAGAATTTGTGGGAGATGTGGAAGTGGATGGCAGTTTGGGCAGTCGTGACCATGAGATGATCGAGTTCAGGATCCTGACAAAAAGAAGAAAGGAGAAAAGCAGAGTAAGAAACCTGGACTACAGAAGAGCAAACTTTGACTCCCTCAGGGAACTGATGGGCAGGATCCCTTGGGAGACCAGCCTGAGGGGGAAAGGAATCTAGAAGAACTGGTTGTATTTTAAAGAGATCTTAGTGAGGGCAGGGGAAAAACATCCCCATGTGCAGGAAAAATAGCAATGTGGCAGGCGCCCAGCTTGGCTTAGCAGAGAACTCTTCAGTGAGCTTAACTATAAAAAGGAAGCTTACAAGAAGTGGAAGCTTAAATAGATTATTAGAAGAAGTATAGAATATTGCTTGGGCATACAGGAATGAAATCAGGAAGGTCAAAGCACAATTGGAGTTCCAGCTAGCAAGGGACGTGAAGTGTAGCAAGAAGGGTTTCTACCAATACATTAGCAACAAGAGGAAGGTAAGGGAAACTTCAGGTCCCTTACTAAATGTGGGGAGGGAACCTAGTGACAGATGAGAAGGAAAAGGCTGAGGTACTCATTGCCTTTTTTACCTCAGTCAGCAAGGTCAGCTCCCAAACTGCTGTACCGGGCAGCACAGTTTGGGAAAAAGGTAAGCAGCCCTCAGTGATGAAAGAGCAGATTAAGGACTATTGAGATAAGCTGGACGTGTGCAAGTCCATGAAGCCAGATGCAATGCATTCAAGGGTGCTGAGGGAGTTGGCTGCTGTGAATGCAGAGATGCTAGCCATTATCTTTGAAAACTCATGGCAATTGGGGGAGGTCCAAGATGATTGGAAAAGGGCAAATATAGTGCCCATCTTGAAGAAAGGAAAGAAAAAGGATCCAGAGAACTACAGACCTGTCAGCTTCGCCTCAGTCCCTAGAAAAAGCATGGAGCAGATTCTCAAGGAATCCATTTCTAAGCACTTGAAGGAGAAAAAAGTGATTGGGATCAACCTGGATTCACCACAGGCAAGTCACGCCTGCCCAAACTGATTGATTTCTATGATGAGATGACTGGTTCTGTGGATGTGGGGAAAGCAGTGAACATGATATACCTTGACTTTAGCAAGGCTTTTGATACTGTCTCCCATAGTATGGCTGCAAGTATGCTAAGGAAGTATGGATGAAAGGCATGTAAGGTGGATAGAAAGCTGGTTGGATCATCAAGATCAATGACTAGTGATCAATGGCTCAAGGTCTAGTTTGCAGCCAGAATCAAATGGAGTGCCGCAGGGGTTGGTCCTGGAGCTGGGTTTGTTCAATATCTTCATTAACGATCTGGAACATGGGATGTAATGCACCCTCAGCAAGTTCACGGATGACACCAAACCAGGGGGAGTAGTAGATACACTGGAGGGTAGGATGACGATTCAGAGTAACCTAGACTAATTGGAGGATTGGGCCAAAAGGAATCTCATGAGGTTTCATAGTTTCATAGATGTTAGGGGCTGGAAGGGACCTTACAGATCATTGGGTCCAGCCCCCCTGCACTTGGGCAGGAAAGACTGCTGGGGTCAGATGATTCCAGCAAGACGGGCAGTAAGACACTTTTTGAAGATCGCCAGGGCAGGGGACTGTACCACTTCTGGGGGAAGCCTGTTCCAAACCCTTGGCACTCAACTTGTAAAGAAGTTTTTCCTTATGTGTCTAGCCTGAACCAATCCTCAATCAGTTTGTGCACATTATTTCTTGTCCTCTCTTGGGGGGCCTTGGTGAATAGGTTCAACAAGGACAAGTACAAAGTCCTGCACTTAGAATGAAACAATCCCATGTACCAGTACAGGCTGGGGGTTGACTGGCTGGGTAGCAGCTCTGTGGAAAAGGACCTTGGGTTACAGTGGACAATAAGCTGAATATGAGTCAACAGTATGCCCTTGTTGGCAAGAAAGCTAACAGCATACCAGGCTTCATTGGGAGGAACACTGCCAACAGATAGAGGGAAATAATTATTCCCTTGTATTCTACACTGGTAAGGTTACATCTGGTGTATTGTGTCCAGTTTTGGGCCCCCCACTACAGAAAGGATGTGGACAAGTTGGAGAGAGTCCAGTGGAGGTTAATGAAAATGGGCTGGGGCACATTACTTAAAAGAAGCTGAGAGAACTTGGTTTATTTAGTCTGCAGGAGAGAAGACTGAGGGGGGATTTGATAGCAGCCTTCAACTACCTGAAGGGGCATTTGAAAGAGGATGAAGCTTGACTGTTCTCATTGTGACAGATGACAGAATAAGGAGCAATGGTCTCAAGCTGAAGCAAGGGAAGTTTAGGTTGGCTATCAGGAAAAATGTTCTCACTAAGAGGATGGTAACACATTGGGACGAGTTACCTAGAGAGGTGGTGGAATCTCCATCCTTGGAACTTGTTAAGGCCTGGTTCAGTAAAACCCTAACTGAAATTATCTAGATAATTCTGCTTTGAGCAGGAGGTTGGACTCGACCTTCTGGGGTTCCTTCCAACCCTATGATTCTATGTTGAATAAAAAGCAATGAGAAGTGGTGTGTCTTCTTACAGGTGACTCCAACCCCTAGGATCACCTAAGAATCCTACCTATGCAGTGGAATCTCTCCTGGTATAATAGATTTGTTGAGTAATATCTTACATAGACCCTGCATCAGCCATGCTCCTACCCTGTGCTTGTCTGTCAAGGCAATAAAGAGGACCAGAAGGGAGGGCAGGTTCACAACTCTGTGAGCATTCCTCTACCTGAATATGTATATGAATAGTGCTTAGAATAGCTCAGTGGTGGGTGCATTAGAAAGCTTTGTAATGAAATAATCATTTCGCAAATCAACATCATAATAAATCTAGTTCAATTATACAAGTCTGTATTTTTATAGTTGAAAAAATGCCTTGATATCCAATATATATTTTTCTTTCTTCCTGTCTGAACACCCTAAAGAATTCCTGTGCCTTCTTGCTACTTGCACTCTTCTTATTGTTGATAACACTTCTCCTATTTTCTCCTTGTCATCATTTAGCAAAGTTAAATGCATTTAATTATTTTAATCTTTCCTGAAAAGTCAATCCCTTAATTAGAATCTATGGTTGTGAGTTCCACAGTGTGTCTGCAGGCTAGAAACCACAAAGGCTATTTTTTACTAATTGTGCCCACAGACAGGTTATTTATTAATGTTGTTGATGGCATTAGTTAAAAAACTAAAGCTGTTTGTTTAGGTGAGTGAGGAAAAGCAGACTTCAGTTAATCATAACATTCAGGAGATCGAAGCTTACAAGACATAAGAGGAGGAGGTTTCCTGAGTTGGAATTTTAGACAAAAATATACAGAGGCAAACCTAAAAGTGAGGATGAGCACCAGGGATCCAGGCTTTCTGTACCTTGTAGAAAAATGGAAAAACATGTGGATTTTCCCTTTTAACTGAGAAAAACACAGATTTCTCATTTTAACAGAGAAACATGCAGATTTTCCACTTTTGCAAAGAATTCTCTGCAGGCTGGCAGAGTTCCAGCCTGCAAGGGGTTGCAGGGAGTGGGAGGAGGGTGGTCAGGCAGGGGGCGTCATGTGCATGCCCCCTGCATAAGGCCATCAGGGCCATCACACATGCACAAGGCTATCAGGCATCCTGGAGAGCAGCTCTCATGGGTAAGTCTGGCTGGCGGGAGGGGATTGATGCCCCCATAGGGAAGGAGAGAGTAAATTGGGCAGAACTGGGGATGCCGCCCAGCTAGGGCAGTGAGTGGGGCCTAGGGGCAGAATGTGTGGCCGCAGGGCTGCTTCTGCGGGGTATGGGAGGGGAAGGCTCCCCACCACTGCCTGCACTCCCAGGGTGGCAGGGGGGGAGCATGTGCCCCTCAGATCTGCATATGGGGAGGATGCAAGCTGCATGCTGTGGGCTCAGGCTCCTCATCCTGCTGCCTTCCCCCTGGTGGCTTCATGGCCCAGCAGGTGGGACCCAGCACATCAGAGCAGATCAAGGCCAAATGGGGAAGCTCCTTGTCACTGCTGGGAGCCCCACGCTGTCCTGGCAGGGTGTCACCTGCCTGCCAGGCAGCAGCAAGTCTGGCATCATAGAGTTGTGCCCCTCGCTGCTGCTGGATGGACAGGGAGCACCTTGCCATGGTGGCACTGAGCAGTAATGAGCCTCCCCACTCAACCCCACTCTGCCTTGCCATGCCAGGTCCAACCCACTGGGCTGTGGAGGCCCCAGGTGGAGGGCAGTAGGGTAGGGGGCCAGAATCCACAGTGGGCAGTCTCCCCCACCTCTGCCCCCCCAGTGGGCTCTGCTTTGGCCATGCTACCCATGTGGGAGGCAGCTCCACTTCTCCACAGCAGCCACCATCTCCCACAGGTGGCCGCCAGAGCCCAGGTGCTGCTGCAGGGGCCACAAGACTGTGGACCCGGGTTCCTGGCCCCATAGCCCTGGCAGCAGGGGGCTGTGGATGGGGAATGAAGGGCATCAACACAGCTGGGGGGCTGTGGGTGGGGAGTGAGGAGTACCAGCAGGGCCAGGGGGCTTTGGATGGGAAGTGAGGGGCCTGGACCTGTCTCCTGGTAAGCGAAGGGGGTAGGGGAAGCTCTGATTTTCCATGATAAAAAACTCCAAAATCAAATACCAAAATGTACAGGTATTTTCAATTTACTGTATTATAGTGATTGAGGCACTGGTAGGCTTCCAAATTGCTTTAAAATTATAAATATATTAATAAAACTTTTTGTTCAATTGATACCTATATATATATAGTGGCATTTCATTTTAATCACAGATCTGGGGGATTTTAATCAGAGAATTTGTGATGTTTTTCAGAGAACATGCAATTTTTAAACAGAGAAAACCAGGATCCCTGGTGAGCACAATGAATGCTCCCTCTAAAATGTTGAGATTTTAAGATTATGGTGGAAAAAGAAACCTGTCAAATTTTTATTCATTCTTTCCCACCACTTGCTAATAAGCAATAACACAGGTGAAAGCAACTATGCTAAAGTCCTAGAGTACTAACTTAATGAATACGTTTTGATGAAAAGACATTTTGTGATTTAGTAGGAAAACAGTAATGCCAAAAAAATGACTTACTCTATCATTCAAAGTTTACTTTTTAATCTGGATTATCACTGACTCTTGCATGTGCAGTGAAAGGAACCTCCACTACAGCATCACAACAACAAAAAGTAGGGTAGTCTGGGTTTCCAAGGGTGCCTAGTTATAATTGCTAGGACAGAAGAAATATGATTTTTGAAAAGTTTAACTAAGGTTTAGATACACATCTCAGATCTAATTCTCAAAGAGTGAGGTAAATTACTGCATGTGAAATATTGCGTATGCCATTAGTGGGCGTTTACATTAAAATCGTGTATTTGCATAGAAGAAAGTTCATTTATGTCCACTGGCTATATGCACCAACAGAGTCTTTAGGATTAGGTTAGTGGGCATTTTATATGTACCCAAATTAAACTAATGCTTCAAATTCAACCTTTGCAATTTAGTGAAAAAACCACAATCTTTTCTTTGCTACGATTAACAAAGACTAAATGTAGCTGGAGCACTTAACATCTATATAGAAAATATACCACCTTTCTCTATGAGAAACATACCCAAATTTAAAGGAGGTTTTCCATTATTTAACTAGAAGTCATCTAGAAAATGCATGTCTAAGATCAGACCACTCTTATTAAAGGGTTTAACACACATAATCAATTTAGAAAACACGTAACATGAAACAGTTACCCCTACTGAAACACAACACTTTGACTCCAGGATGTTCAAGAACTCCTGCTGGGTCAAATAATCTGCATTTAAATTACAAGATCCAGCCATATGTCTGACTTGAAAATGAAAAGTTTGAAGTGATAAATACAACCTTATAGTTCAGCTATTGGAGCTTTTCATCCTATTCAGCCACTGTAATAAATTATGATCTATGTTCAGGATAAACTCTCTTCCTATTAACTAATATCTGAATTTCTTCAGAACCAAGCAGTCTTTTTTTTTGCAAAAACAAAACAAAACAAAACAAATATCAAGTTCCTGCTTGAAATAGCTTTTGAGTAGTATTCTCCTTTGATTATTTAAAAATATAGCAGTCGATGAATGTGCCACATAAAACTCATTTTTGAGACTGAGACTGTGAAGTACTGGTGAACTGAAGTTTTTAGATTAGAAAAGATTAAATTAATACATTAAGAGGGTATTATATGTATTTATGCGCATGCGAGAAAGATGAAATGGAAGAAAAGTTTCCCTGTTCTTCCAGTTAGGTTTAATTGTCTTTTATACTTGGAATTACTGCCTTCTTGTCATTATTCCACAACAGGGGAAGGAATTCTGCTATACCTGTAAGTCAAAACAGCACCTTCTTAGTTGACAACTGGTACATATAGTCTACAAGGGTTTGAACTTAATTTAGAATTTATCAAGCCAGTACTGAGCAACAGAAACAGGAGAGTGCCACTATTCTGTTACTCACTAGATGAATTTAATTCAGTAACTGGATACAGAACATGCTGGTAGGAAAGATTTGGGGATTATCCAGAAAATCTTAGAGGATGCTGACAACACAGTAGGCTCCCAGTTTCCTCTTATGCCAGGTCAATGCCTTGAGTAGCTTTCTATGTTGACATAATTTGCTGTGCATCCCAGTGCCACTGTGTGAAAACTGCTGGTAAGTATACAAGTCAGTGGGACGAGAGGGTTCTCAGAGCCTTGTAGAACTATACCAGTTGACAAGTGAGCAACATACCTTTCCATTGCTGTAATTCAGGGGTGGGAAAAATGCAGCCCACTAGGCCATTCTATCCGGCCCTGCAGGGCCCCTAACAATTTTAGAAAATTCATATTTATCTGCCCCTGACTGCCTGTCATGTGGCCGTTGATGGCCTGCCAAAACTCAGTAAGAGGCCCTCCACCCAAAATAATTGCCCACCCCTGCTATAACTCCTACAGTGCACTATATTGAGAACAGATCTTCATATTCTTTAGTACAAAGACTGTGGCAAATACGCAGCCATATTCTAAGACAGAATTGGCCTTGATTGGATAATGCTGTATTATCAGTTATCACCATAGGGAATATTTTACATTTTACAAAATAATTGCTAGGCCATATGTATGGAATACTAGATGCTGTAAAGATTTCTTCATCTGGTTATCTTATTTAATGTATTTCTAAGTTCTTGAAGTAGCCTAGTTACTTGTATATATGTTATATGGAATACAGCTGTTTCAGTTTTCATAAGTACCGTGGTTCTTTTTATGAAGTTAATCAGACATCAGGTTTTTCAGGAACAGTAATATATATTATCCAATTCTTTCTTATCATAAATTTGATATATATGGGGATCTGTGTGTGTGTGTGTGTGTGTGTGTATGTGTATATATATACATATATACACACACATCATATCCATGTATATAAATAACATATGCATATGAATGGTATATATTCTACCCATCCACCCCTTCTCTAACTTATCCTACTCCTTTTGTGCCAGATGGCTCCAGCCCACCATTGACCCCTAATAGAACAGGGCTTATTTGTTGTATATGCCAGAGCACTGTCATCACCAGGTGGACTTTTTGTCACTGGAGACTGCAGTCTGAGTTCTGTTGGCACCAAGCTGGAAAGTGCAAAGCTCAGAATCAAACTCTCAGCAAAAGATCAGAATGTTTTTTATTACCAGCTAAAAAAAAATCCATCCAACCATTAAGTTAGACCAACTGCAGAGTCATAAAACAAGAATATATTTGTGAATTGCTCTTAGAATTATTATCACCGACTCTTGCGGTCTTTATTTAAAATACTTTAAGTAAAAGAATTACCAAAACAGAAAAGCACTTGAAGGTTTTCATTGTTACATACAGTAATTCTTTTTAACTTCCATTAAAAAGGAAATGTTGTAAGTAATTATTATATAAGATCATGTAATTCTTTTAGATAGCTTCAAAACATTTTTTCTTTAAAAAGTGCTCTTAATTAGGCTGATAAATCAGCTAACTAAGCCTGCATAAAAACTTTTACAGTCTACTTCATATATATTTTTATAATTCATGGCAGGTGTCCCAACTGTGTGTTTACAGGATAAGCTAGAAGAGCTTTATGGGAGAAGCTATGACTTATAGGGCACATAGTATGCCACCTACAGAAAGTTATAGATGCTTGCTTAATGTAACATGAAGCAGGACAAGCTACTTGGAGCCATACAGTCTACCTGGTACATTTTCTGAAAGTTAACAATAATTGTCTAATGGGTACACTGATGCCAAAGGACCCATTTGGGTCTCTTAGTAAATAATACATATATTAGATAAACTTTAGATAAACTTCTAGGAAACATTTAATCTCTTTCATTCTTTTATACTAAGGAATCCCTCTTGCTGCAAGTCAATCCATTTCCATTATACACTTTTATCTTTCACGTGGATTTAAAAAAAACAAACAAATAAACCTGTGTCCCAGCTAACTTTGAACTCATAGCATCTGATGAATTGAACTTGAGTCCATGTTGCAGAGTTTATTAGTTTCGCGTGCCCCAGTTAGGGGTACATGTTTTTGCACTAAGACTCTTACTGCACAGTTAATTAGTTAACTGTACAGTAAATGTCTCATGTAGATTTAGTCTATAAGGTGCATAATCTATTCTGCCTTCTCTCTTATTTTATGTCAGAACCTATTGGAAAAATGCCAGTAACTAGAAAACTCAACCTCAGATCATTCACATCAAGATTTGAAATGAAATCACGAAATGTTTTAGGTTTTACATAATATGTTAGGACTTTAATGGCTTTAAATGCTGCAGCTTGGAAGCAGAACAAGGGTTTCCAGGATACCAAGAAAGTCCCTGATGTGTCCTGGGCCCCAGTCCTAAAACAGGTGCAGTGCTGCAGAAGTAAAGGGAGGGACACACCTCAGAGAAGCAGTAATTACACCTTCCAGAAGACTATAGAACTTGCTGTCTGCCTGGCTTTGGCCCTACAGTATGTGTAGAAGTGGAATAGTGCAACTCCGTGCCTCACCTCCTTTGAGGATTTGTCCTCAATTGCCAGCTTACTAAGCTGGCAGTGCTAAGAGTCCTCTCCATTGAAAGAGTGAAACTGTAACTGCCTCATTTTCCAAACAAACTCAAGATATCATGGTGCCATGGCACCTTGGTTGAGAATCAGTGGGCTAGAAGAAAGTAATTGTCAAAAAGTTTCCATCATCTTTTTTCTTTCCTGTTCCAATGGAAGCCTCAAAGACAGCAAATCCAAAATCCAGAATTCATCTCAAGTATCTAGGCTGGCCATGGCAAGAAACAAGAGTGGGCTGAGATAATGAAAAGGGAAGGGGGGGGGTCCTTTCTCTAGTCCTACATAGGTAAATTTGGCTTCATAGTAGAAGCTGTCCTTGATGCTTCTAATACACTTATCACAGGTGGGAGGACTGAAGCTTCTGTACAGCAGGGGATTCTGTAACTCAGGGGTGTCAAACAAAAGGCCAATGGGCTGGAGCTGGCCCATGTTACTGTTCCATCCAGCCTACCGAACTATCAGTGGGCCATGAAATTTTGGGGTTTAACTAACAATGGGGGGGCCTTACCACAGAACCTGGGGCTCTGGACCCACAATAGACATGACCCTTGGTGGCAAGGAGGCAAGTGAGGGCTATGTTGACTGAGTGTGGATTGCTCTGTGGGTGCTCAGCCCACTGCCAGTCGCGTATTTCCACTACAGAAAGTTGCCCACTGCTGCCATTGCAGTTAATGTAGCCACAGTTGCTGCTGCCCCCGTGGATCTGGTCTAACAAGGGGCCTTTCAGTTCAGATCAAGTCCAGAGCATGAGGTGAGTTTGATGCCCCTTGTGACAAGGGGCTGTTCTGGAGCCAGTCAAAGTATCCGCCTGCCTACCTGGCTAGGACAATCTGCCCTGATTATCCCGCCATGCTTTAATGCACCTGAACTGGATGTAAAAATGAGGGAGGCTGCCCATTTAATGCCCTGATGCCAAGGGTGTTATACACAGCTCTGACGTTCCCTTTACCATGTCCTGTGCCTTGCAGATGGCATCTAAATCACTCCTAACTCTCCCCAACCCCATTCCTGGGCCATATTAGGCCATTGGCCTAAACTATCCACCATTACTCCCCTGCATAGGTGACTGGTGCCTTCTAGCTCTGGCAAGGCACCAGCTGCTGATCACCAATGGGGAGTGGTCCCCCAGTGGCCAATTGCTGCTGCTGCTGGCAAACTGGAAGTGCTGGCGGCAAATCAGAAGTGCCGCAGGCACTACTTGAGGGGGGCACTGGCTGGTGCTTCCCACTCTCCAGGCAGCAAGGGCCAATTCTAGGGGGGGGACACGTGCCCCCTCTGTGCCTCCCTACACATCACCTATGCCCTCCCCCCGGCCCTACTGCTGGATCACACTTGGTCCCTGGCCCAAATTTGGCCTTAGAAATCTGGAGACTTATCTTGGCCACATGGCCCCTCACTGAGGCCTCAGCTCATACATGCACTCTGGGTTTCCTGCCTCTTATTAGGCTCCTGGCCCTTCTCACTCTACCCCTCTCTGGGGTCACTACACTGCCCCTACACTGGGGCTGTGGGGCCTTACTTAGGACTCAGGTGTCTGTCAGCATGCCTGGACCTCACTCTTGGCCTATGGCCCACTCAGACTTCAGGTGTCTGCTGACATACCTGGACCTCACCCTCCTTCAAGACTCCTGTAGGCTTCACTCATTCAGGCGTTTGGCCTCGAGCCCTTCCGGCCTCCATGTTGTTGCCCAAGGCTGTTGCTTTTCTGTCAGGGTGTGCTTCCTTAGTCTTTCCCCTCTAAAGGAAAGGCAGAGGGCGTTGAGGCTTTTCAGTGCCCCATACTTGCCATTCACTAGGGAGGCACTAGTGTGGCATTTCCTGAGGACTGCCCCACCACCACAACATCCTCCCCAAAAGGGTGTAGTTTTAGGTCATTCCCCAGGACCAATTCAAACCTACTTGCTCTGGTCTTGCTTCACCTCCATGGGCTCCTGGGTGTTCACACTCCAGCAATCTACTGCAGGTTCCATCTCATAAACTGTACTTCTCCTCTGGCCCATCTCTCTCTAACCCCTTTTCAGATGCTTTCCATCCAGAGGTTGAACTGCAGCCTCCTTTATAGCAGCCTGCATGCTGGCTGAACCCTACCCTCTTTTGGCTGTGATGTCACCCCCCCCCCCCCAAAGAGGGGACCTTCAGCCTCTCTAGGCTGTTGCGCTGCCTCCAGGCCAGTTGGGGTGCCAACTAACTCTATGCAACCCTGGCCTGCCCCTCTCAGTGGGCTCAATTGCCCTTCAACTTTTCAGCCCTGGCCCCCTTGCATTGACCAGTCAAGGGTTCAGAAAGTCAGCCTGGCAGCCGCTGCCCTTCCTACTCCTGAGGGGTCCTCCCATTGCCCCACCATCAAGCTGGGCTGGCCAAAAGCCCAAAAATCTTGTAAGAGGCTGCCTTCCACTCAACTGAGCTCACCCTAGCCTCACCCCTGCCAGTTCTAATCAGGGACTTCCCTAGCCCCTGTGTAGGCCCACAACTCTAAGCCCCTTTTGCAAGGCTGGCCTCACTCTTCCCTAGGCCCAAAGTCTTCTCCCCAGGGCTTGGGGGCCCAATGGGTCCCCAGAAATCTCCTCCTTCCCCGAAGTTCCTACCCTGAACCTCCAGAATGTTCCTGGGAGCAGCAGATCTCAAGGGGTCTGAGACAGACATTACATAAACCAGTTTGCACCAGATCAGTCAAGTCTGATACTACATTCAACCAGGTTTATCTCCAACCAGTTTTGGCCATTTTGAAACTGGTTTATGGACACTGAATGTCTGTACTGCTATAGGTTTAGACCAGTTTCTGATCATTCAAACCAGTTTATGTGTAATGTCTGTCCCTAGCCAAGCTCCTGATGTCACCTCGGCAGCATCCCTGCAGCAACTACTTGTTCAGCTCCTCAGGGCCTGCTTTTCTGCTGAAGCTGCACAGCCCCTGCTCCAGTCATAGACTTACATAGACATTAGGGCTAGAAGGGACCTCAGAAGATCATCGAGTCCAGCCCCCTGCACCAGGGGCAGGAAGTCAGTTGGGGTCAAAGGTTCCCAGCAAGGTAAGCAGCCAAACATTTCTTAAAAGAGTCCAGAGTAGGTGCTTGCACCACCTCTGGAGGGAGTCTATTCCAGGCCTTGGGGCCTCGGACAGTGAAGAAGTTTTTCCTTATATCCAACCTAAACCAGGCTTGGAAGAATTTGTGACCATTGGACCTTGTCATCCCTTGGGGCACTCTAGTGAACAGGCATTCCCCCAGATCCTGATGCACAGCCTTATATACTTACAGGCAGCCACCAGGGCACCCCTTTCTTTAGTCTGCACTTTTCCAGGCTGAAGAGTCCCATGGTTCTCAGCCTCTCTTCATAAGGCCTGTTCTCTTGCCCTCTGATCATATGTGTGGCTCTCCTCCAGACTCTCTCAAGCTTCTCCACACCCTTCTTGAATTGTGGATCCCAGAATTGGATGCAGTACTCCAGCTGTGGTCTCACAGCCAGGTGGCCTGCTGGCTGTCATGCAACTGCTTGATTGGCTCTGTAGTCATCTGCAGGCTGCGTCACAGTCTGACCAGGCCCCTTGAAGTTGCAAGCACCCAGAGGTGCGCCGCCATGCCCCTACTCTAGCTGTAACCTTGTTTTAGCTCTCAACTCTTCTCTGGGCCATCGGACCTCTTCCTCCCCTCTTGTACAGAAGCAATGCTGTTTCTACAGCCAGAGGGAGCTTCCATGGAAACAGGGAGGTGGACTGTCCCCACTGAACTCAGAGTGAAACTGATTACAAGGTCAGATTGAAAGTCCCAGATTATTTCAATGCACTGCAGTTCTGGTTGGAACGTGATTCATTTTTTTTCATTGAACAGTTTCGCTATGACTTCCCTATAAAAGGGTTTCATTTTATTTTCAACTTTTGCACAGTATGAGGAAGAAATTCCCTGGGCAATTAGAGCTTCTTATATTACAGGCACATGGTTTGTTTTGAGAAAACAAACACACATAAGCATTTTTAGGTTATTTTTTCAACCTTTAGACGTGTTGGCAAAGCATCGATTCAGTGCTCCTTTTACATGAAGGCATATAGACAGCAAAGCACTGTGCCAGCTCTGAATGCAATATGCCACTGGTCTGTCAGTGATAAAGAACAACAATAGAAAGGAACTCTCACACAGACAAAGCAAGAGAAAGAGGGAGAGATACTCAGCAGCTACCTAATTATTGGAAATTTCAGTGGTACTAGTAAGTAAAGTCATAGTGTAAAAACAGCATCAGTTAGGGACATCTGCACAGCTGTGAATGCCAGATTTTTTTAAGTCCTCTTTTGTGTAAGCTGTATAAAAATAAATTTACAGTAAAATTTGTTTACGACTAATTGAATAAACTCAGAGTAATAGTAACCAAACTAAAGTAATCCTTTTCTTTGTGCCATGGTAAACCCTGACTTTTCTCAGTATAACCTGACAGAGAAAGCAGCAGTTAAAAGAAAAGATAGAGCTTCTTAAACTCCTTTAAGATAAAATTCTGTCTTATTTATAATAAACTCATCCCAATAACTTCACAACATTTACTATGATTGAGTGAGTTGCACATTTTCTTGCAGCAATGAGGTGGGAGACTTAGGGTAACTTTTATTAAATTATATTATGAAGCTTCTTCATAAATATATTTGCACAGCCTCAAAGACTCATGCAGTTTAATATTAAAATACCAGGAAACTTGTGATAACATGCTTAATATTGTATCGCTGGGAAGGATACCTAAAACGATAGGGTTCCTTTTTTAAAAAAAGAAAAGAAAGGGACCTTTAGCTAGAAACAACCTTTTATGGGCAGTTTTGGGTGTCCATATGAAGTGCATCTTTGGGTGCAAAGAAAAATGTGCACTTCCAGTTCCAGTGACTTATTCACAGCACACAGTATAATATCAGTTGTTGCTTTTCTGAAAAATAGAATGACTTTGATTTGCAAAGAGTTTTAGATACTTAGATCCTGACCTACACTGGATCCAAGTGGACAGACTCCTTGATCCAGCCCCGAGTCTTACTGTAGGTACTGAAAATTCATACAGGCTCAGGTATCTGCATACACAGACCTAACTAGCATACCAGGGTGCCTGTACACGAGCACAGAAGCTACTCTGACATGCTGTAATTACAGAACATGGTAATTACTGTGCTGCCTCAGCCTCCTGCCTCTCATGTATCAGTGTCCCCATGCTTCAAAATGGTGGTGGGGGCGCTTGAACTAAAGTTTGTCAGATGAGCTTAAGTTCAAGCATCCCCCCAATTATTTTGAAGCACAGGGATGCTGATACACAAGATGCTGTGGCGCTTTAATATAGTAGCTCTCAGAGCCACTCTAATTAAAGCGCTGCCCCCACCATCCTTGGAGCATGTGTAAAAGTGCTCCCAGCATCTTAGGTAAGACGTTCCCTGACCTAGAGTGCAGACAAAATTAAGGGCACAATACTTCAGCCAGTCCATTGACTTTGGTAGGTGTTTTGCACTCAACAACTATGGGATGGGGACCTTAGATTCGATTTGCAATAAAGAAGCAGACATTCTAAAAAGCAGTCTTATGCACACTACGGAGTGACAAAGACCTTTAAAAAGATATGAGAAGATAAATCAGTGAAATAGGGATCGTGATTATTTTAACTGCCCTGATGCTTCCAAAAAGTCACCGAGTAAAACTCCTGAGTATAAATCAAAGAGAGCAAGGGAAAGCAAGGGACAAGGAAAAGAAAATCAGTACTTAGATTGGCAGTGAAGGATGATGTGGAATTCATGGCTTTGTTCATTTCTGTGATGGAGGTCCACTGTTTCAAAACCTGGAAAGAGTCCCACATCAAAAAGAAAATGTACACACTTTTTACTTATTTATGTATATTAAAATTTGGCTTTTGCCACATGAACCTAAACTGCTACATTTCTTTTCCTCTAAAAGAGAGATTTATCTTATTACAGGCTCTCTCTATTCTTCTAGTTAAGTGTTCTTGAGTTGAGTGTTCCTAGTATGGCCTAGTTTACAGTATCAGCCTGGAAATTTGGCGTTAGGCATACAATTACACAAAGTACTGTTCTCACTTGTTCACTATAAGCTCCCTGTTTCCTTCTTAAAGTTGTTTTCAAAAGGATCTGCTTGCGTAATTCTGCAGCAACAAACCCATGTCGCCTCAATTCCCAAGAATGTTTTCAACAACCTCTTCCTGCCCAGATTTTCCATGACAAAAATGTTTAGATTGGGGGTGGGGGAGAGGGGTCTGACAGTGCTATCAGAGGATAAGTGTGTAGACAGATGCCCAAGAGAGAAGATTAGCGTTTTATCACAGTGATTGTTCCCCTTTTTCACTCCATGTTGTGATCACTTTTTAAAAAACTCTTTTTAACATTTAGTATCTTTTTCCAGACATGGGCCTTCCAGCCACAAAGCAGACCACAAGCTTTAGAGGTCAGACTGGTAAAAAGAGAGGTATGGGAGCACTTCATCCACATAACGGCTGCTGGCATCAGACTGTGGATCAATCTTTGCTACCAAGAGTTTGTGTAGCTCTGCAGTGACAGTATGAGTCAACACTGCCATTTGCACTATAGATAACTAAGTGCAAACAAAGGGTGGGAGGGCAGCAGATACAGTATTAACGTGAAATGTGTGCTTCTAAATGGAACTGAATGTACTGACACAAACATATACTAATATTACAATTCTGGCAATTCTAGTTTTGTTTTGTCTCAGTATTAGCCATGGATATAAGGAATTTTTTGAAAACTGATGGGCAAAATGACCTTGAGAAATACATATCATTAATAACGAATGATTACCCTCTGACAGACCCCATTCATCAACCTGAAAAACATACATTAATTAGAAAACTTCTGACATCAGAGCAAATTTAGTCCCATCCCATTATATTTGGTTTTAGATTTTGCTTGCAAAGGGGCACAGGAATTCCTAACTCTTTAAGGACTGTTTTAGAGATTTTCCACTATGATGACTCAAGAAGTAATATTTTTGTCCCTGAATCAAGTTCCTTAATAACCTCCATAGTCAAAAAATTATCTTTGCTGATAACAGACAAATTAATACTCGTGGTGATAGTTTCTATTTTTTAGCCCTATTCAACCCCTTTAGAACTGACACCAAAGATGATAGGGTAGATTGTCCAGTAATTAACTCATATATAATGTTGCTGAATACATGTTTCTTGTAGATTAAAAACATGGCACTCTTCAGTGGTGCAGAGTAGACAGCTTTTCAGGTTTGGATTAAATCTAAGTGGATCAGTCCCTCAAGACTTGTTCAACTTCTGCCATTATCTTAAAAAATGGTGATAAAGGTGTAATCCAAAGCAGGGATATAAAAAGACAAGTCTATAAATCATTCCTGTAGATTGACAATTGGCTTGTTGCCTATGGCTAAGGACAGAACTTATACATAAACTGATTTAAGTGTTCAGAAACTGATTTAAATCTGTTACAAACTAGAAGTTCAGTTTACATAAATCAGTCTCAAAATAGCTGAAACTGGTTTAGGATAAACCTGGTTGAATGTAGCATCAGACTTATTTAGATCAAACCAGTTTATGCAATTTCCGTTCCAAACTCCTTCCTGGTTCCAGTTAAATCAGAGTCCCCCAGCATCCCAGCATTTTGCAGCCCTAAGCTGGGCTATGCTGTCTGCTCCACAAAGCAGGGCTGGCCCCGTGCCTCTGCTCTGTAGCTGGAACAGTGAGGGCTGTCTCACTGGCTGTCTCACTGCCCTCCCCCTGCCCCCTGCAGTCAAATGGGATCTGGGGCCAGGTGGGGAGGGTGTGTGAAACTTTCCTTCCCTAAGTAATGAACTGCTGTGCCCTGCTAAACTTACTGCTGTGACTGTGTACTACAAATCCCAGAGAAACCTGGAAGCAGGAAGAGGAAGTGACTGATGAGCAACCCTGCAGAGTCCTGCTGCTGTAATTCTTGACTGCAAATGCCAGAGACCTTAGGAGGCATCAGGAAGAGGAAGTGAACACACAGCCCATGTACTTAGCCTATGTGTCAAGAGGACAGAAGGAGCTAGCTGTGCTGTGGTTTCCTAACCTATTCCAACTGGTAGCACAAGGAAAAAAATCTTCCTAAACCCTGTAGTTCTTTCTCAGACAAAACCCCATTCTATAAGAATAAGAACTGCAGGATTTGGCCATCTACATTTCATATAGCAGCATCTTAGTAGTGCTCTGAGTATCTAGTAGCCTAACTGCATTTTAGCCATGGTAAACTACAAAATCTGTAATATTTTTTCATTTGCATTTTTCTTTTGATGGAAAACAAGCCAGTCACATACAATGGGTCTATGCTTCATATTCTTAATTCACTTAAAGCAGAAGCTGGCTCTTTAAATGAAGCACAGACTGGAACACTCTATCTGCTTCTCAGAAAGCTGAAAGGTGGATGTTTGCCAGGGATTTGTGCAGCTTCCTGGCTTTGCTGATAAAAAGGCCACTGTGAGGTAAACCTCTGCTCTCTCTCCAACATGTTTCCTCTGCAACTACCCAGAAATGACGGACCCAGGAAGACAAGAAAAACATGGAGATCACAGCACTGTCTTTGTCAGAAACCTACCTGTGTTTGCAGAGGCCGTTCAGCTGTGGAGCAGGCCTTTGAACAGTTCACGCACTTCTACATTTAGAAATGTCGGCTTCAAGCCTGAGCATTTGCATCAGTACATGGAAAGTATGAGAGAGCACATCTAAGACTGAAAGTTAATGATAGCATTTGACCATGTTAACCAGTAAATGATAAAGAAAGGTCAGATGAGTTGGTTATTCAAATCACTGAATACTAAAGTGCTGTTTGTGTTAGAGTGATGCTGTAGCTGTGATGGTCCAGGAACTAGGTGCGAAGCAAGGATTTTTGGAGAGGTGCTATCTTTTATTGGACCAGCTGCATATTTGGGATAAATTTGGACAGGATTTCAAATGTACGGCATTCTTCTTCAGACCTGAAGAAGTCTAAAGAAGTCTTAAAGTCTGAAGAAGAATGTGCTGCATTTGAAACCTTTTCTGACTTCATCCTGATTATGCAGTTGGTCCAAAAAAGATATTACCCCAAAACATCTTTGTCTCTTGTGTAAGAAGTGCTGGTAGTTTGTGGTATGTGATTGAAATGGAAAGTCACTGATCTTTTGAAAGCTGATCCTTGACAACTTTAAGATGGTTGTTGCTAGTTTTTGTTAAATTTATTACTAAACATTTGTCTTATTCTAATAGGCACACCATTTTAAGAGCTTTGCAGCAGAATAGCTTTCTAAAGATTTACATATTCCAAAAAGACAGAAAATAAGAGTGTAAGAAAGAAGTAGGGTAGTTTAAGGGCAGAGCCTTAGCCTAAAATTCTAGATAGCTGGGTTGGATTCCCAGCTCTGCTGCATGACTTGTGCAGGTCATTTTTCCCCTTAATCTATCCTGAATATTTAAATTTTAAAGTTGTCAGGACAAAGATTCTCTTATTATGAGCTTGTGCAGGGCCAAGCACAATTAGGGCTTGGTCTCCACTGGGACATTTACTATAATTTAATAATCAAAGAATATCTGATCGCACCTGTAGGGCTAATTAGAATTACTGTACTGCTGCAATCTCTAAGCTTCTGTGGTACATTTCAGCTTAACTTTAAGGACTGCCATTCCATCAGAACTCTGCTCTTCATCTGGCATATGCCAATCATGGGGGCCACACTGGGACTATATTTTGCCAGAGGTATAATGTATATTAAATTACTTCATAGCTATTAATGTTGACTTTTGTGATTCTGGCACAAATGTAAACTAAACATATTTTTAATAACTTGCATATATACATCATTTTTCATTCAGTGGGATCCCAAATTGTCCACACAGGAATAATTTAATCTCCCAGGGAAGTAGAGTCACCTTTGAGGTGGGATGTACCATGTGTTTAACCGTGCAGAGAACATTACACATATTAGGACAAGAAATAGGGAAGAATCACTTCCACCCATTGAAACTACAGAAGGGTGAAAGAGGAAACAAATACAACATATAGTCCACTTGCTTGCTGCAATAAATAAATGAAACAAAGTGAAGGATGCCATGAGGGGATATACATGGAAAGACTATGTTATGAGCACTCAGAATTAAATTGGTCAGTTGGACAATTACATGAACCATTCTCATAAAAAATGCCATTGAATTTTTAATGTTACTGGTTAGAAGCTCGATTTTCATCTGCAGTACCACAATGCCATCATAGAACAATGCTATTTATTCAGTAATTTCTCAGAGGAAAAAGTGCCACATAAACACCACTTCCTTCAAAGGAAAGTTAGTTCTTGTAAAGAGTAAAATGAATTTATTCTCTATTGTTGTCGTGAGGCAGTAAAGGGTATGGGAGCGCATTGCCTTTCCTGCTTAGGTTATGGGTTTTATACTTGATCCTGGTGGAAGGATTGTTCTACCAGTTAAGATTCCAGGGGCATATCTACACAAGATGCTTTACTGCGCATTAGACTGATCTACTGCTCAGTAAAGCATCACTGTCTACATGTGCATGGGACTTACAGCACAGTAAATTAGACTAATGCACCATTTGCTAGTATCAAAAAATACAGGTATTAAATTAATGGTGCATTAGCACAGTAGTTCAGGGGGCTTGCTGCTGCCTGGCTAAGCCCAGATGCGGGAGGAGCTGTGCCAGCTGTCTCCCTGCCATGTGCGGCTTGGGATCTGTCCCAATCCCTACGTGGTCCGAAGACCCATCCCAGCAGCTGGGACTGCATAGTCTCAGGTATGTGTCGATTAGGTTGCAACCCAAATGCCACATGGCTGGTAGAGCTGCCCCAGCAGCTGGGACTGCTGCATTCCTGCCATGTGGAGGTCAGGTAGGGACCCAATCCCCACATGGCCAAGAGAGCGATCCCCACTCATGGCTGGGGACCCAATCCCCTCCTAATCCCCATGTGGCTGGCAGGCAGCATTCCCACTGAGCAGGGACAGCTCTCCTGGCCATGTGAGAATCAGGACTGGCCCCCCATGTCCCCTGCCAGCTCCAGGGCTGGCACTCAGAGGATGCTGGAGCTCCCTCTGGCTGCTGCAGGGAGGCAAAGCAGGGCAGGAGCAGTCCTGGACTGGGCTGCTACTGGCAGGAGCAGTTTGTTCCTGATGGGGCCACATGTGTAGACCTGTGCCCCAGAGTGCTTTAATGACCCTGAATGTTTTGCAAAGAAAATCCAGGCACATTAATTGCACATGTAGGCATCCCCCTAGGGAAATAATCATATTCTCAAACTGCTCTTTACTTAAGTCTATTTTACATTACAAAATGTTGCCAGTAAAAGTTACCTTTTGCTGACACAGCCTTGCTCCAATTTTCAGTAATGTGGCAAAACCCTGACTTCCTGTTAGTCCACCACCTCACTGAATGACAAAGTATTCTACTATCTTTGTTCCAATGGCAATATGGTGGTGGATGATGCACTAACTCTTCCACTAAAACAGTCCTCCACCAAAAATTCCATGCTGTGACAGTGACTATTGTCATAATTTTGAACACTCTTGCCCAGAGATCACTGTTACTGGAAGCCAGCCCTTCTCCCCTTTTCCTCCCCATCTTAAAATTTCCAGCCTACTGTGGAAGAGCCTCACATCTTGTTCACCCAGCTTTGTGAGCACATCTACCTTCCCACTGCTTAAAGCAGATAGGCAGGATTCTGTACAACAAATAGCAGACCCTTCTGGAAGTCCCCATTTAAGAGGAGAAGAGATGTGCGTCCAGGTGCAGAATAACCAAAGACTTAAAAGACATCTGTTTAGACACTTCAGGAATATACAAGAGATGGGACACATCAGGGATGAGGAGTAATGGCATATGAAGGCAAAAGGACTATCTTTGTCCAAAAGACAAGAGAGATCAACAGAAAATCAGGGATGCCTTGTAATACTTGCCACAAATATGCATAGCTGGAGGCCACAGTTGGTAGTCATGGAATGCACTACCATCCTGTGTGTGACAAGCTGAATGATGATAATAAGGTGATTGCACCAGTTAAGGAGTTTCTGGACATGCAGGACAGGAACTTCTATAAGATGGGCAAGCTGTGGGGCTATCCTTAATGTGTGTTCCTTCCATGCCTGCTGAAAAAATGACTTGATCAGGAGAAGAAAAGACAGAGAAATAAGAAAGATGTTTTTCAAACTTTTCCACTGCTCAGAGAATACTACTAGATAAAACTTGCATAACCATACCATACATACAGTAGTCTATGATCAACACAGTATGGTGTGCACCTTGACTTTGCAGGAAGGGGTATTGAAGTATATATTCATTCTCAAAGGTCAGAAATGTCACAGGGAAAATAAGCAATCTTCTCACCAAATGTATAACAGATGTTTGCAAATCATTTAAAATCTATCTTCAATCCAAAGACACACAGTAGTACACAAAGTGGTGTAAAAGATCCATCAGCAATATTTTTTCTGCCAATCTTGTGACTGCTTGAGTCAAAAATAGGTAGAGAGTCTTCACTTTATTTCTTCTTTATACTAATTAGCATTTTCTCTTTTGCTTCACAAATATTGTGGAAAAAAGCAGAAATAACACACAGGAACATATGGCTCACTGAGATCCAACCCAGTCAAGCAGCATCTCCAGTGACCTTTCAGTCTATCAAATACACATTCAACAATCATCTTGTACTTGCTCACATCATAGGTAAATATTTCCTGCCTGATGTCCTCATGCCTGGGGTATGGTTTCACAGTCTAGTATCCTAGAACCACTATTGACATTGCAACCCCATCAATGCAAATGTGTTGACCTAAACAAAATATATTTCGAAAGATACAAACCTCATGCATCTTCCTTGACAAGGCAACATTCATATACAAAAGACATCCCTTGTGAGCAATAAACACTTATATAACCACAAAAAAGTACAGTACCTGTTTTTATGTAGTCAAAAAT
The DNA here is from genome assembly GCF_052110815.1 of Crocodylus siamensis. Taxonomy (NCBI): domain Eukaryota; kingdom Metazoa; phylum Chordata; order Crocodylia; family Crocodylidae; genus Crocodylus; species Crocodylus siamensis. Next base: position 342,041,312 of record NC_143395.1, on the reverse strand, counting down.
AGGATATGGGTCAGCTTCATGTCACAAGTTAATGTGAGCACCCACTCCTCAGTGCTTGGTTCACTTTCCCAGAAGTGCCATCCCATCATGTACATCATCTGGTTGTGAAATGCCTAGAACACCTGGCAGTTTTCACATACTGTTCCCATCATGCACTCCTCCTCAGTTGTCTCAATTTTACAGCTGTAAAATACTTGTTGGCATTCTACAAATACAATACAATCCCCTGTCCTATCTCTAAAATGGACTGAGGAATTTGGCCATTCTGTTTATGATCCGTGCTTCTAATGGTGAGATGTAAAAAGTGATGTGAGGAACTATGGGATGAACGAAAATGAATTATGGGAGCTTGATCCTAGGCTACCCTAATTCTCTGAGCACTGGCAATAGGCCTGTGTGACGCGACAAGTATTTGATTTGGATTCGGATTCAGCCAATTCGGAGGGACAGTGATTCAATTTGGTGATTTGAATCACTGTCCCTGTTTGGATGCAAAGATTTGGCGCCGATTTGGAGATTTGGCCATAGACTAAGCATGCAACAGTCCTCATCATGCTGGACACAGCTGCCTCCAGCTGGTAAGTCTGTTGTGGTGGGTGGAGGGGGGAGGGAAGGGGCATGTCCCAGCCACAGCCTGGAGCGCAGCCCAGGCTCCATCTAACCTGCAGAGTGCAGCGGAGCAGGGGCTGTGGAGGGCTGCAGCCAACCTAAAATTCCCCATAGCTCCTACAACCAGCCCTCCCTGATCTGAGTGCACATGCCTGCCCCCATGCCCTGCTGGTGCTCATCCAGCTGGGGCAAAGCCATGGCTTGCCTGGGAGGCAAGGAGGGGCTGAAGTGGCTTCCGCCACTATGCGCTGCTTGTCTGAGGCAGTGCAGCGGCACTGCCCGTGCCTTCCCGCCCCAGCTGGGTGAGCAGCGGGAGGGTATAGACCCCACTCCCAGCGCCTTCCACCACCCACCTGGAGCACAGCTCAGCCCAGCCCTCCCCATGCAGATCTGGGTGCACACACCCGCTCCTATGTCCTCCTGGACTGGCAGCATGTAGTGGCATGTGCCCCCTCCCTGAGTCCCGCGCCCCCCTGCCCTGGCTGGGCAACTTGTCCCAAACCCAGCCCCAATCCCTCCCTCACTGTGGGGGCATTGATCTGCCCCCCCATGCCCTTTTCCTCCCCACTCTGCGCACCACAACAGACTTAACAGCTGGAGGCAGCTGTGTCTAACGTGGTTGAGGTCTGTTGCCTGTTTAGTCTATGGCCAAATCTCTGAATTGGTGCCAAATCTCTCTGAATCAATTTGGAGGCTTCTCATTTGATTTGGATCCTTTAATGGGTCTCCCCATTCGATTCAGATTCATAGATTTGACTGCCAAATCAGGCTGAATCTCCTCCGAATTGAATTGGCTATCAAAGCTTCACACAGCCCTAACTGGCAGCCTATAACTTGCAGGAACAATACTTCATAAAGTAGTTATCTAAACAGTAGGAAGGAGATGTTTTGCCATGATGCCCCTCTTCTTTTCCCATACCACCTCTCCCAGTGAGGGTTTGTAGCACTAGCATAAACAATCAAGGGGACATGCACTTTGTTGTTCAATGACATGCACTTTGTTGTTCAATGACATCAGAATCAGACTCATTGTTCAGTATGATAATATAGAATAAGCTAGTAAATTATTTGCAACAATTCCCTCCAAAAGGTTCATTTATTGCACCATTTTAAATAAAAATTCTGATCCATTTTGTATATTAAACTTTGCTATGATTCCGCTGTAGGGAGAAAGAGGCAAAATATTTGAAGACAGAGCCTGTGGAAAGTTTAGAAATATTGAAGCAGTCCAGAGAAATAATGGGAAGAGCATTTACTCAACATCCCTCAAGAATAAGGGACTCATTGCAACATTTTTCACAGACTGGGTTCCAACCTATAGGATTAAATTCAGCAAAGGCATTAATGGGCAAAGAAATGGCATTGATTTCAGTGGGATACCCTATTGGGTGTTTATGCAGATGGTAGAAAAACATGGATCTGAAATGGCTAAAAACAGCATAAGGAAGTCTGTCAAATCTGAGGATGAGGGATGTGTTGTTTGAAAGCACTTAGAATATTCAAAGGTCAGGCACATGCTGGCCTTTTCTTGCATTTCAGTAAAAAACCAGTAAGCTTGCTTCATGGTTACAATAATAGCTACTGTGTCAAATTCAATTCTGCACTCTACATACAGCAATACTCACATCTGACTGTACTTGTGACAGATTATTATAGTGCTCCATCACCAAAATGTAGTAAAAATTCAAGGCTGCAGCTAAAATTAATCTGGCCATGAAACTGGTCTACAGTTACTTTCCCCACAACTACTCTTAAATGGATATATACAATTTATCAAATGTAACTTTATGATTTACATAAAGCTTTATAGGGAAAGTATATCTTAGATTTGCTACAAAATACTTCAAAATCCTTGTGCATGCCCATTCAATTGAAGAGCTCCAGGTCATTCCTGACTGCATCTGTAAAGCAACTGAAATGCTTGGGCTCACTGTCAACTTCACAAAAACCAAGATAATTTACCAACCTACCCAAACTATCCAGCTGCTTCTCCATATATTACAATTGGGAGGCAGTCCTTGTGTTGAGCATTTTTCCTACATCAGTAGTCACCTTTCCAAAATGAAAATGTAGCTGATCATAGCATCAAAGAAAATTAGGGTTGGAAGGGACCTCAGGAAGTCATTTAGTCCAACCCCCTTCTCAAAGAAGGACCATTTCCAACTGTATCATCCCAGCCAAGGCTTTGTCTAGCCCAGGGGTTGGCAACATTTGGGGGCAGAGTGCCAAAAACACCCACATCCTTGACTTATAAGATGTTGGCATACCAGGGGTGTACAGCAGGGAAGCCATGAGGGGCCTGATCCTTGTTGTGGCAGTGCATTCCCTGCCCCTTACCTGCTGTCCACCCTGATGTGTGCATGCCAAGCAACATACTTCATGTGCCACACTCCAGCATCCATGTCAGGGGTTGCCTACCCCGGTCTAGCCAGCTTTTAAAAATCTGCGAGAATGGAGATTCCACAACATCTCTGGGTAGCCTGGTCCAGTACGTTACTACCCTCCCAGGGAGAAAGTTTGTCCAGATACCTAATCTAAACTTCCTTTCCTGCAACTTAATAGCAACGGTCCTTGTTCTATCATCTGTCACCACTGTAAACAGTCTAGCTCCATCTTCTTTGGTACCACCTTTCAGGTAACCGAAGGTTGCTATTAAATCCACCCTCTGTCTTCCCTTCTCCAGACTAAATAAGCCCAGTACTCTCAGTTTTTCATTATAAGTCATGTGCCTGGGCTACCTAAACATTTTCGTTGCCTCTCCCAATTTGTCTACATCCTTTCAGTAGTTGGAGTCCCAAAACCGGACACAGTACTCCAGATGTGGCCTCACGAATACCAAATAGAGGGGAATAATCACTTCTCTTGATTTGCTGGCAATGCTCCTACTCATGCTGCCCAGTATGCATTTAGCCTTTTTGCAACAAGGGCACAGTGCTGGCTCATATTTAGCTTATTGTCTACTGTAACCCCCAGATCCTTTTCTGCAGAACTGCTGCCCAGCCAGTCAGCCCCCAGCCTGTACTGGTGCATAGGATTTTTCTGTCCTAAGTGCAATACTCTGAACTTGTTTTTATTGAACTTCATTAGATTTCTTTTGGTCCAATCTTCCAATTTGTCAAGATCTCTCTGCATCCTGGCCCTACCCTCCAGCATATCTTTGGACATCTCCAAAATTGTGTCTTCGATGACCATGACTTTGGGCGCCTATACACGAGCAGCAATTCTGCTCTGATGCACTAATTAAAGGCCCCCCCGCCCCCATGCATCATGTGTATAAATGCCCATTAGGACTCAAACCAAACATCTCATCTACCAGGCTGTTGTCATCCCCATTCTGTTGTATGGATGTGGAACCTGAACAACATATCAGAAGCACCTGAAAGACTTGGAACATTACCATCACTGATGCCTTTGGAAAATCCTCCCTATTGATTGGAAGGACAGAAGAACAAACACATTCTGCCTTAGGCAAATACCTACCAGCACTGAAGCCATGTTTATATGGCACCAGTTCCATTGGACAGGATGTCATAAGGGTGCTTGTCAACAGACTATTGAAGCAGGTTCAATGCTCCCTACTTGTCCATGGCCACCACTCTATAGGGATGGGGAAAAAAAAAAGATTCAAGGACAGCCTGAAGGCCAATATGAAGAGATGCAATATTAGCATCAATACCTGGGAGACTTGAACACTGAATTCAACGGCACTGTGAAGTACAAGAGGGTATTGATCATTTTCAGCAAACTCACCTCACTATAGAGGTCAATAGGTGAGAGAGAAAGGAATAGAGCCATGATACAAAATCACCAGAATCCACTACTTTATTCTGGAACTGTATGCCATATCTGCAGTTGAACATGCAGATCTCAGATTGGCCTCTTCAGTCATCTTTGGACTCATCAATGACTTCCCTATTTGCTGCAAATAAGCAGTTTAGCAATATATGTCTGCCCAAGTCTTTTAAAAAAGCTCTTGCCAGTGGACAGGTAACATTTCAGTCATAGGTTGGTGATTTTGTAATCACTGGTCCAAATCAGGACTATCCAAAAATCATCCAATTACTGTTTTTTTCACATATGAGAAGTAAGTTGGTAGTTTCAGTTTGGTTAACTAAAGTTCCCATAACAAAATCCACTACTTTACCTATAACCTATTTAAGTATTCACAAGAAAGGGTTGAAGAGCTGAATACATTACTTACTCTACATTTTGGCTGTCCAGTAAGAAAGAGGAATGGCAGAGGGCAGGGAAGGCAAGATAAGGAGCTGCCTCTGCCCAAGCAAATCAAATCAGCATTCAGTTCTCTAAATTAAAGTTTGTTAAAGCAAATAGCAAATCTGTCCATCTTCTGAATAGCTGGGGGCTTCTGACCCCCAGCCAACATACCATGTGGGCCTCATGTGCCCTATGGCATATGCCACTCAGGCTGCACACCTGCTGGGCCTCATACTATGTAGGCTGCATATTATGCCACATGTCATCTTCTCCCCACTGCACTATACAAATAGGTACCCCCACTCTATGCCATGTGTCCCCCTGCCAGTGCAGTTGCCCTGTTGTACTGCACCGCATCACACCACACAGCAAACAATCCCTGCCATGCCATATGTGGTCTTTTGGACCCCTCAAGGTCCCTTAGCTCCATTGGTTGTCCCATCTCACCCCATCCCACCCCCAGAGTTGGGGGTTGGGCTCAGCTGGAGGAGGGATGGGGAGCCCAGAGACTCTGGTGGTAGCAATAGGAAAGCACTAGAGGAACCAGAATCTGACCTGGGAGCCCAGGGGCCACAAAAAATGTGGTCCATGGCCTGCCAGTTAGTTTTAGGAGTCAAAAGTTCCATGGTCTTCAGAAAAACAAAGCACTTTCTATTGTTTATCGCCTTTTCACATGTTTGATTTTTGGATCATATATGCAGCCTGTATATATTAATATTTTTATATATCACCTTTGCTTGAATATTAGTTGATAGTTGAGGAAACTCTTGTCAGTATCAGAGTGTAGAATATCAGATAAAACATGTTTGCCACATGCACTAATAACAGACAGAAAGATCTAACTGCCCACATTGTTTTACAGATACTTGTACCAACATTTCTTGCATATTTCTGAAATGTATTTCATGTTACATTATGTCTTATGGCCTTGCATCATATTATGGTATATTACCAAATAACATGATATAATCCAAAGGAAAATGTGTCCTTAATCCTCCTTAACCAATGGAAAGGATTATTTAGAACTTGGGTGGAAAAATGGGACACTGCTACTCCGTAAGATTAGAATTAATAATTTTATTAAAAAGAAAGGGATATACTTATGAGACATATCTGAAACTCAGATTCATGATGTTGGGGGAAGCAATAGTTCAAGCTTTTTATTGCTGGTTTATCTACTTCATGCCATTATTTATTTCTGTAATAAAGTTTGCAAATCCATTTTTGCATATCCCTCCATGTTATTATAATAGTTAGATTGAAAACTCATACAGAATTTCATAGAGGATGATAAGATTTTGGCAGAATGTTAAAATAGAGAGAGAAACCTGTCCCCATTGACATCTATGACATTCAAGTCCCATTGACTTTTGAGGTCATGATTTTACCTGTGTTCTTTATTATTTCATTTTGCCTGTATTCTTTGTTATTTCATTTTGCCATAGTGTAACAGGTAAATTCAAACAAAAAAGGCATTGTACCTACCCCATGTTGCATTGTCCAGACTTGTATACCTGTATTGTAAGGGGGGGGAAATGATTAGTTATAGTTTGAATCTCCTCAAAAAAATATTTTAAAGGAAATAAATTGGATTTGATTAAGAGCAGTATCTACTAATACATTATGCATATATATATTGAAAAATATTGCATTTGTTATTGAAATTGAGCCTTTTTTCCTACCTGCAGATGGAATGTGGGTTGTATATGTAAGTGACAGGTGCTGTTGTCTCACCACATCTCCTAGAGATACTCAGGAATACTCAAGTAAGAATGTATTTGTTGCATGGATCTTAAGAATCCCAGTTGGAAATAAAAATTAGACACAACCATTGTAGGAACACATTATGTTGAAAATACCCATTCTTCATCCTCTGAGGATTGTCTTGTGGTCCAGTGTAAGCACTTAACATAGGCAGATATCACTCAACAAGCTGAACAATCAGGTTTTCTTTCACTAAATCCCCTTTGAGTTTAATTTTATTAAAGTGAAACTACTGGAAAGCATCTTAGAAGACTGATTTAATAGGCTTTCTTCCTTAGAACAGATCCCAGATATAGCTGATAGCAGAGCTTGGGAACCTCTTAAGAACAGTCAGCCATATTTTCTCAGGTCACTTTGAAGGCAGGCTGCTGCTCCCCTTGCTGGTGCCATGTTCCCAGGTGCCACTCCCAACTCAACTGGCACTCAAACCCAAAAGCTGCTCTTTCTACTGCTGAATTGCCACCAATGTCTCAGCTTAGCTCAGCTTAGCTCAGCTATAGGTTGCTGACACCTGACTAAGAGGACTGTTCCCTCACTTTTCTTAGATTTCACAGATTTCATAGACATTAGGGCTGGAAGGGACCTCGGAAAATCACTGAGTCCAGCCCCCTGCCTAAAGGGCAGGAAGTCAGCTGGGGTCATAGGATCCCAGCAAGATAAGCATCCAATTTGCTCTTGAAGGTGTTCAATGTAGGTGCTTGAACCACCTCCAATGGCAGGCTGTTCCAGATTTTGGGGGCTTGGACAATAAAGAAATTCTTCCTTATGTCCAGCCTGAAACAGTCTTGTAGTACTTTGTGACTGTTCGACCTCATCATGCCTTGGGGCGCTTTGGTGAACAAATGTTCCCCCAGATCCTGGTGGTCACCTCTGATAACTTATAGGTGGCCATCAGATCACCCCTGAGCCTGTGCTTTTTTAGGCTAAAGAGCCCCGTGGCTCTCAGCCTATCATCATAAGGTTTGTTTTCCTGACCTCTGATCATGTGCGTGGCTCTCCTCTGGACTCTCTCAAGCTTCTCCACATCCTTTTTGAATTGTGGAGCCCAAAACTGGATGCAGTACTCCAGCTGCGGCCTCACCAAGGCCGAGTACAAGGAGAGAATGACGTCCCGGGATTTGCTTGAGAAACATCTATGGATGCAAGCCAGTGTTTTGGTAGCTTTAGTAGCTGCAGCATCGCATTGCAGGCTCATGTTCATCTTGTGGTCAATGATGACCCCCAAGTCTCTTTCTTCCATAGTCCTAGCCAGTGTAGCACTGCCAAGCCTATAAGGATGCTGCAGGTTTTTCTTCCCAAGGTGGAGAACCTTGCATTTTTCAGTGTTAAACACCATCAGGATCTCGTCCGCCCATTTGCTGATCCTGTCCAGGTCAGCCTGGATCACCTGCCTATCTTATGGCATGGATGCTTTGCCCCAAAGTTTGGTGTCATTGGCAAACTTGGCCAGTCCATTTCTGACTCCAATGTCCACATCATTAATGAAGATGTTGAACAATATGGGTCCAAAGACAGAGCCTTGGGGGACCCCACTGGTCACAGGGCACCATGATGAGTGACTTCCATCTATTATTAACCTCTGGGTCCGACCACGGAGCCAATTTTCCAGCCAGTGGATCATGGTAGACCCAAGGCCACAATTGGCCAGTTTTGCCAAGAGGTGATCATGGGATACCAGATCGAAGGCTTTTTTGAAGTCAAGCTATATGACATCAATCTCTTCTCCCTTGTCCAGGTGATAGGTCACCTGGTCATAGAAGGAAATGAGATTGGTCAAGCAAGACCTACACACAAGAAACTCATGCTGGCTATCCCTTAGGATATTGATGTCAGCCAGTCCATTAAGGATGGCCTCTTTAATAAACTTTTCTAAGATCTTCCCCGGGATAGAAGTCAGGCTGATAGGCCTATAGTTAACTGGATCCACTTTCCTCCCTTTCTTGAAGATTAGCACCACATTGGTCTTCTTCTAGTCTTTAGGCACTACACCAGACCACCAGGAGTTTTTAAAGATACATGCCAGAGTCTGGGCTATGACGCTCGCCAGCTCCTTGAGTACCCTGGGGTGCAGATTGTCAGGGCCGGCTGACTTGAAGGTATCCAGCCTCTCAAGGCGTTCCTTCATGAGGTCAGCATTGATGGAGTCCAGGGGATATCCCTTACCCGGACCTCCCTGTCCCATAGCGGGCATGAGCGTCCCATAGGACTGATGAAAGACTGACACAAAGTACCCATTTAATAGGCTGGCTTTTTCCTGGGTGTCAGTTGTCAGTTGCCTCATCTGGTTCAGCAGGGGTCCAATGTTGCCCTTGCTTTTCCTCTGGCTCCCCACATATCTGAAAAAGGACTTTTTATTGTCCTTGATGCTCAAAGCTAGTTGGAGTTCAGTTGCAGCCTGGGCTTTCCTGGTTTGCTCCCTGCAGGATAGGGCAGTGCAGAATAATCCTCCTTGGAGGTGAATCCCATCCTCCATCCTTTTTAGGCCTTTGTTTTTAGCCTCAGGAGGTATGCTAGGTCCCTGGAGAGCCAGGGGACTGCTGTGTCCTCTTGCTACCTTTCCTCCGAGATAGAATAGACTTAGCTTGTGCATTGAGGATCGCTCCTTTAAGGAGCAACCACTCTTCTTGCACTCCCCTCTCCCTGGGGTCATGGTCCCTTAGGGCCTCACTGACCAGCCTCCTGAGCTTGTTAAAGTCGGCTTTTCTGAAGTCAAGGACTTCAGTGTTGCTGACTGACTTGCCAGCTTTATGGCAGATGGTGAAGGTGATCAGCTCGTGGTTGCTGTCACCCAGCTTCCCATCAATCACTAGGTGGCCGATTAGATCATCCCCAGTAGCCAGTACCAGATCGAGCAGTGCTTTGCCTCTCGTTGGCCCATAGACTACTTGAGTCAGGTAGAGCTCATCCATGCACAAGAGGAAACTTTGCGACCGCTCAGTTTTTGCTGAGTGATCCTCCCACAAGATGTCTGGGTAAATGAAGTCACCCATGACAACTCTTTTCAGCTCTACATCTTTGACTTCTCACCACCATTTCTGAGACCAGGCAAGGTTTCCACCTTCTTTGGAACAGAAGACAACCAACAGGGGCAACGAACAGAGCAAGCAGTTTGCTGGTCAGTTAATCCCCTGCCCCCCCTTTGAGGGGAGAGCCTTTCAGCTTGGTGTGAGGAAGCAGGGAAAAAGAAACTCTTTTGGTCCAAGGAACGGTAAATAGGCCAGCTTCCAGGTGAGTTTGCTAGGGAAGGTGTGCTTGGAAGAAGGGCAGAGAAGAGGCAGTTTAAGAGACTCTGAGAAATGGCTGGAGGACATTGCAATGCCAGAGCCACTGCCACTGTCTCTGCTTGCACCTGCTATGTTTCTGTCCAAGCAGAACTGCTCACCATCAAGGCATCCATCCAGGTACGGGTTTGGCACTGTAGGGGCTATGGCTTGCAGGTTCCTTCTGGTGACAGGCAGGTTGGGGAGTGCCTGAGGTGTGAGCAGTGCCTCCTGGGGGTGTCTCTCAGTGAACAGGCAAGAAAGCTACAGGAGGAGGTGGTGAGGCTCCGAAGCACCCTCCACTATGGGGTGTTCATCAATTTGATACTGGAGAAGACCTCTGGGATTGTGGAGGAAGAACTGCCAAAGTCAGCACTAAATAAGGAAGAGGACATAGACTTCCAGGAAGGTGGAAGCTGGAAGATTGAGACCTCTGGCAGCAAGCAGAAGTCTTCATATCCACCTGCAGCAGTTGGTCTGGAGAATAGATATGAGTCCTAGCAACAGAGAGGGGGGGGCACATTCCATTGGTGGAAGAGGACACGTTAGGCCTCCCCAGGTTAGAAGGATCTAGATCACTGCCACCAAGAAGATGTGACACATGGTGGTGGTTGGATACTCTCTTCTGTGAGGGATGGAGAGATCCATCTACCAACCTGACCGGTTGTCTTGGGAAGTCTGCTGCTTTCTTGGAGCTATGGGCAACTGGTGCTGCCTTAGTTCAGGGTGACACATGCCCCCACAGTGACAAGTCAGTGACCCATCTCCCATGGCCAATCTCACTGACGGGGGTGGGGGTACCAATTGTGAAGTGGCTGCAGTGCTTCCACTCCCCGGTAGGAGCTCATGGTGGGGGCACCGGTGCTCCTGCCTGCCCCCCGAACCGCTGCCTAACTGGTGACCAAACTATAATGTGAATGGAATAACAGAGACTTGGTGGGATAGCTTGCATAAGTGGAGCATTGTCATGGATGGGTACAAATTGTTCAAAGGTACAAACTGTTCAGGAGGGATAGGCAAGGGAGAAGAGGAGGAAGAGTTGTGGTTTATGTAAAATAGCTCTTTGATTGCTCAGAACTCCAGTATGAAACTGCAGACAGGCCTGTTGAAAATCTATGGGTTAGGGTCAGAGGAGAGAGCATCAAGAGAGATGTCATGGTGGGGGTCTGCTATAGACCAGCAGACCAGGAGGAAGTGGTAGATGAAGCTTTCTTCAGCTAGTGGAAGTTTCCCAATCACAGGCCCTAGTTCTTATGGGGCACTTCAATAGCCCTGACATCTGCTGGGAGGGCAATACAGCACGCACAGGCAATCCAGGAAGTTTTTGGAGAGTGTTGAGGACAACTTACTGATACAAGTACTGGAGCAGCCAACTAGGGGCCATGCTTTTCTTGACCTGCTTCTCATGAACAGGAAAGAATTGATGGGGAATGTAGTAGTGGATGGCAACATGGGCTGCAGTGACCATGAGATGGTTGAGTTAAGGAACCTGAGGTAAGACATGATGGAGAGCAAAGCAAGGACCCTGGAATTCAGAAAAAACAAACTTTGACTCACTGAGGGAATGCATGGGCAGGATCCCCTGGAAAGCCAGACTGAGGGGGGCAGGAGTCCAGGAAACCTGGCTTTACTTTAAAGAAGAAAGAGAATGCAGGAACAAACCATCCCGATGTGCAAGAAGACTAGCAAGTATGGCAGAAGACCAGCTTGGCTTAGCAAGTAATGCTTCAGTAAACTAAATTACAAAAAGGAAGCTTATAAGAAGGGGAAACTTTGACAAACAACTAGGGAGGAGTATAAGAGTATTGCTTAGGCATGCAGGGATAAAGTCAGGAAGGCCAAAGCACAACTGGAGTTGCAGCCAGCAAGGGATGTGAAGGGTAACAAAAAGGGTTTCAACATGTGTGTCAGTAACAAGAGGAAGATCAGGGAAAGTATTGAATGGGGGAGGCAACCTAGTGACAGAGGATGCAGAAGAGGCTGAAGTATCCAATGCCTTTTTCACCTCCGTCTTCACAGGCAAAGTCAGCTCTCAGACTACTGCACCAAGCAACAGTGGCAATGGCTAGGGAGTATTTAGAAAAGCTGGATATATATAAGTCCATGGGGCTAAATGGGATGTACCTGAGGGTGCTAAGAGTGGTGGCTGATGTGATTGCAGAGCAGCTGGCCACCATCTCTGAAAATTCATGGTAAGTGGGAAAGGTCCCAGATGACTGGAAAAAGGCAAACATAGTGTCCATATTTAAGAAAGGGAAAAAAGAGGATCCGGGGAAATATAGACCAGTCATCCTCACCTCAGTCCCTGGAAAAATCATGGAGCAGATCCTCAAGGAATCCATATCAAAGCACTTGGAGGAGAAGGTGATTAGGAACCATCAGCATGGATTCACTAAGGGCAAGTCATGCTTGACCAACCTGATTGCCTTCTATGATAAGGTGACTGGCTTTGTGGATGTGGAGAGACCAGTTGATGTGATATACCTTGATTTATCAAAGCCTTTGATATGATCTCCTACAGCATTCTTGCAGGTAAGCTAAGGAAGTATGGGTTGGATGAATAAACTATAAAATGGATAAAAAACTGGCTGGAGCATTGGGCTCAGAGGGTGGTAATCAATGGCTTGATGTCCAGTAGGCAGCTGGTATTAAGTGGAGTGCCCCGGGGATCAGTTTTGGGGCCGATTTTGTTCAATATCTTCACTGACGTCCTGGAAGATGGGATATATTGCACCCTCATCAAGTCTGCAGATGACACTAGAGGTGCACTGATACATCGGTCTGATATCGCATTGGTACCGATATAAAGAAAATTTGCTGTATTGGATATCAGCCCAATGGGGCTGATAATTTGCACAATAAATGCCCATGCTGCACAAAGCCACAGTGCAGCACTCAGGCAGCCAGGAGCAGAGCCAGCAGCGTGGAGAGCTGCCTCTAGCTGGTAAGTCCAGTGTGGAAGAAGATGGTGGAGAGAAGGGGCATGGGGGGGTAGATCAATGCCCCCCATGGTGGGGCGCTGCCCAGGTGGGGCGGGGGGAGGCAGAGCCACAGCTCATTGGGGTGGAGGTGACTCCTGCTGCTGCTTGCACCCTGGCAGGGCATGGGGGGTGTGCCCCCTGGATCTGCATGGGGCAGGGCAGGCTGCATCTGGGGCTGCACAGGGCTCTTCTCAGTAGGGGCTAGGATCGAAGTGGGCACTGGTGGTGCTGGGAGGATGCTCCATCCACCCAGGTTTCACCACAGCTCTGCTCAGAAGGGAAGGGAAGGAAAGGGAAGGCAAGGGAAGGGAGGCGGATGGGACTATTTGTGCTGCTGCCATGGAGGGAGGGACCAGGGCCCCCCACAACTAGCTTGCCTAAGCACTAATCTGGCCCTGATTCTATGATTCTAACACATGGAGGGTATAATTTGAAAATAAGATTACTGCTGAATGACAGGATGCAATCCTATCAGGAACCGAATATGAAACAAATTGTTATTGTGTGAATGTAAGTGACTAGAACTGCAAGTCAAACCTAGGAATCCTGTAAGACCTTGCAGAATGCTACCATTAAGAAAATAAAAATTGTTGATAAATGTGTAATTGACTTTAGTTTTCTGTATCTGCTTCCACCGATCATAATTAGAATTCTTAGAGTTGGAGGAAAACTTTTTATGAATTAATGTGTTGAAGAGTTAACAAGCTGATATTTTACAAGATGATAACTGGAAGAGGCTGATCCAGGACTCTAGCAATAAAGAATTAAAAGAGGGTAATATAATTAATATCAATCAAATGAGGATTATGGAATGTAGGTTTTGCCAAAATGACTTTTTACCATTTTTGGCTGAGATAACAACTTTGATGGGAAAATGTATGCTTAGACTTATGTGAAACATTTGACTTGGTATAACAAGATATTTGATAATGAAAAAAAGCATGAAACATAAAATTCATGAAAAAAGTGGCTCTTTCATAGATCTCAAAATGTAATTATATGTGTGGGATCATTGCTAGCCAGACATTTTCCTTGTGGGATCTTGCAGTTCTATAAATACTAGTTAACATCTTTTATCAAAGACCTAGAGGAATACAAGTTTTCAGATGATGTGAAGATTGAAAAAGTGGTAAATAATGAAAAGGACTAGTCCCTTTTATAGAAAGAGATTGGGATCATTTGGTAAACTGGCAAATTCAGTCATGGCAGATCCTATTCTGGGAATCAACAACTTCTAGACTACAGAAACATCTTAGCTTATCAGTTTAAAAGATCCCAAGATCAGCCAATCCTTAAATGTACTATCAGGAGAATATTAAGCAGATGCAGGTAGACTATATTTGAATAACCTATTTTAGTGAAAGACTCAAGGAATTCAGTCTAAGTTATCAAAAAGAAGGTGGAAGTGTGACTTGATGAGTCTCTTTAAGTATCTATTTGAAGTACAGAAATTTAAAAAAATAGAGGGCTCTTATGATCCCACGTGTGAAAGTTGAGGCTAGACAAATTCAAACCAGAAAAAAAGCATAATTCTGAAGTAGTCTTGATATCAGTGGGCAGAACCCTGTTGATCCGGGTTAAAATAAGAAAACCCGATAAACCTGTTTTCCTCTGAAATTAGGCCCAAAGGGTGCCCATTTGGTGTTAAAGGCAAAGGAAGCTCTCTGGCTCCCTCTTCTGCTTCCTTCACATATCATGTGCAGTAGCCAACTGGAAGATTGAACGCTTCCTCATGATTATAGGCAGAGGGCTATTGCAGGTTACCTAACTTTTCAAGTATGCATGTAGGCTCAACTTGGGAAGCTGGCTGAAGTGTGTGTGAGGGCAGCTGGGGAGTTCACCTGAGGGGAGCTGGTGGGAGTGATGAGGTCAAGAGGTGTGCAGGAGGGGAAAGCTGGCTGGAGTGGTGGGGAAAAGGAGGGTGTACTTGTCCAGGGGAAGCCGAAGGGTTGTTTGGGGGTAGATGTAACCAGAATGAGAGCTAGAAAGGGTGCTTATGTGTACTGCTTTTCCTACACAATCAATGTGTGATAGTCTTAAAAATATTCAGATTCAAACTTTATGTGTTGTTGGGTCTCTAGGTAGCAATCCTTGTCCCTTTGGGCGCGTATACATGAGACATTTACTGAGGAGCTGACAAACTAGTTCTGCAGTAAACTGTTACTGTTTACACATGCAACCCTATTAGGTCACAGTAGACTAATAAACGCTGCTGCAGGGTAGTCCAGTTAAACACAAGTAGTACTGTGTGGTGGCATTGTTTCATGTGCCACAGTGTACATGTAGAGGGTGACAGGGCTGGCTGGGGCACAAAGGTGCTTTAGTATGGGGGCTGCCTGCTGGTTAGTCCCTTGTGCCCCAGCCAGCCCCTCTGCAGCACATTGAGCAGGGTCAGAGCAGATCCTGAGCTGGCAGGCTGCACCAGAGGCTGCTGCGGAACAGCCTTGGGTCTCCTGCTAGCCCAGGGCTGCTCTGACTGGGCTTTGTGTGTAGTGGGGGGGAGCTGGCTGAGGCACAAGGGTGCTTCAGTGCAGGGCTAGCTGGCAGGCACCCTTGTGCCTTAGCCAGCCCCTGTGCAGCACATGAAGCCCAGTAAGAACAGTCCAGAGCTGGCAGGGGACCTGGGGCTGCTCCACAGCAGCATCTGGACCAGCCTGCCAGCTCAAGGATACTCCAACCAAGCTCAATGTGCTGTGGAGTAGCTGGCTGGGGCACAAGACTGCAGCCCCCTCATGCCTCAGCTAGCCCCCATGCTGCACACTGAGCCCAGTCAAAGCAAGCCTGGACTGGCAGGCTGACCATGTATGTCTCATGCCAGCTTGGGCTGCTGCAGCTGGGCTCCATGTGCTGTGCACAAATAAACTCCAGAGCACATTGCTCTGGAGTTTTTTGCTTGTGGGTGTACACTCAAATGGTGTGCCTGGGAGCAAAAATCTCCGGAGCCATAAGCACTGGAGTTTATTGGTGCGCATTAATTGTATGTGTAGATGCACTCTTTGTGGTGTAACAGCGTTCATGCAAGACATAGCAGAGAATAATGAGGAACTTATGGTTCTTTCATCTGCTGAAGGAAAAATGTCATGGGTAGACTATCATTTTTAAACTGAGGACTCTTCTTATAGCA
This sequence comes from Crocodylus siamensis, assembly GCF_052110815.1. Classification (NCBI taxonomy): domain Eukaryota; kingdom Metazoa; phylum Chordata; order Crocodylia; family Crocodylidae; genus Crocodylus; species Crocodylus siamensis. Next base: position 342,025,359 of record NC_143395.1, on the reverse strand, counting down.
TCACAGCTTGAATATCTCACCGGGGACCGAGATACAATAATTCATAGGAAGTGTATATATATAAATTAAATCTCTTATTCTGGAGGCCAGATGTGTCGACTTATGCCAGGGGCAAACAATTTCAGGTGGAGGTCCACCTAATGACTTTTGGTGAGCTGTTGAGGGTTGCACAGATAGTCCCACAACTTGACAGTTGCCCTGCCCCCCTTGTTGCCATCTTGGGACCAGAAGTCCCATCCCCTAACCACTGACCTTTGCCACCGAAAGTCCTTCCCCTGTCCCCCAAAAATAGTCCTTTTGGCAGGAGGGGTTGCTATCTTGGAACCAGAAAAAAAAAATCATACACTAAAAGTCAAACGCCTACTATAACATATTTTAATTTTATTACAGAAAATACGTTTGTTGTGATTTGAGTTTTCGTAGTGTATATAGAGGTGATTGCACAATAACTCAAAAAAATTCTTGGTTTTGTATATTGTGGGGGGAGGGTCTCAGTGTGTGGTGTGTGGGAGGTGTGGTGTGTGTGTGGTATGTGTTGTGTGCATGGTATATGTGGTGTGGGGGGTATGTGTGTGTGGTATATGTGATGTGTGTGTTGTGTCTGGTTGGTGGATGTGTATGGTGGGGTGTGGGTGTGTGGTAGGTTGTGGTGGGTTGTGAGGGGGTGTGGCTGTGTGTGGAGGAGCATAGGTTATGTTGGGGGTTGTGCATATGTGAGGGGTTGTGGGGGCAGGGTGTGGGTGTGAGGGAGGTTGGGGTGGAAGACACCTGGCTCCAGCACGTGGGGCTTCCCTCCCTTCTGTGTGAGTGCAGGGGCTGCACGTGAGTGGTAGGCAGCACTGGTAATACAAGAAGCTGCACAGAGGCTGCTTCTTTCACTGTGATGTGCAGCACTGGCCACAGGTGCATTCCACCAGGCGCCTGTGCCCTGAGTGCTCTGCCTGCTGCTGCTGCCACTGCCTGCCAGGGCTGTTCACCATGAGGGGAGGTATTTCAGGAGGTCCCCAAACCTCCCACTCTCCCTCAAATCCACATGCTGCCCACCCCAGCTCCCATGCTGCTGCCAGCCCTTGTCCTCCTGGACGTGGGCTCCGTGTGCTGCCGCCAGCCCCAGCCCCATGCTCTGAGCTCCCTCCCAGCTGCAGCACCACCCCTGCTGCTTCCCTATCTGCTGCCCAGAGCCAGCAATAGATGGCAAGCAAGCAGATCCTGAGGGCTGTGGCAGCAGCAGCCCCACAACAGAAGCTGCATGTTGGCCAGCCAGGTCATGCAATAGGGTATGTTTTTGGGACTGTGTGTAATGTAGGTGCCTCGCTCCCACCCTCATGGGTGGAGTGGGACACAATTTGTTGGGTGGCCTGGTGGGCCAGATGAAAGTGCTTGATGGGTCAAATCTGGCCAGCAGGCTACATTTTGTCCACCCCTGGCCTACGTGCACTTCACAGTGATATAATGATGAAGGGCTGTTCAGTAAATGCTTTGCTCAAGATTCATCATTACCTAGATACCAGTTACAGTGCATCTAATAATGTTTGCTACATTGTTAAAGTGCCATGAAGGTCTCCAGGGAACTGTGAAAACATCAGCCAAAGGGGCTCTGGCCTGGTCCTCCAGGTTGGGGGCTAGTGACGGAGGCTGATAGTTCAACCTTGTCAAACATTTCAGTTACAATCTACAAGGGAAGAAAGCAGATGGAAATGATGGTCTGAAAGCTTTTGAATTGAAGTTGTAACAGGCAATGATACATATGGGGCCATCCTTGTTGGGGGGCAAATCAGGGCAACTGCCCTGGGCCCTGCACTTTGGCAAGGCCCCATAGAGCTGGGTGGAGCAGCCACAGAGACTTTGCTTTGCGTCCGACTGCTTGGCACCCTTTCCCACACGGCTGGCTTCTTTACATCCAGGGTATTCGGGGGTAGGGCCCTGCACAGGCTGATTTTCCCCAGGCCCTGCACCCTGCTTACGTCATCTTTAGATACATAAATCATAAAGTGAAGATGATGATGATTATAATAAAAAGTTATAAAAAATAAATTAATCTTCTGCAGTGAAGCACAGGTTCAACGTGTGTGTGTGTGTGTGTGTGTGTGTATGTGTGTGTGTGTGTGTGTAAAATAAAAGGCTTAGTCAGTCTGTCTGTCTGTCTGTAGTGCTCTTGGAGCACTCTGATTGTTTAGTGAAACAACCACCAACCAATCAGAGTGCAGAGCACTGCTATGACAGCAGGGACGAAGCGGGGAGGCTGCTGGCTTTCCCTCCCCACCCCCCTGAGCCCTGCTTCTTGGAGGCAGCGGTGGCACAGGGTGGTGGGTGGCAGCACTTTGTCTCCACCTGACCCCCTGCCTCCTGAAATTCTTGACAGGCAATTTGCTGGTATATATATCTATAGCTCCTAAGAATATATAGTTCCTAATTCATAGGAACTATTCATGTGCTTTAAAGTAAAGGGGGGTATGTATATGTATATTTATATATTTGCTCCCAGTCAGCCCAGGCAACAGGGTTGCTGCTGGCTGGCTAAGCCCTGAAGCAGGAGGAGCTATGCTGGCTGCAGGTACTGCTGTCTTCATGGCCACATGAAGATCGGAACAGATCCTGATCTCCCTGTCACCAGAAGAGCTGTGCTGGCTGTAGGGGCAGCTGTCTTCTTGGCCATGTGGGGATTTGGACTCATACAGTCAACATACCTCTCCCCATCTGGCAGAGATTGGAACTAACCCCCATTCCACTGCCAGCTCCCAGGCCTGGCACCCAGGGGTTCCTGGAGCCCCACCCTGGCTACTTCAGAATACCAGAGAAGAGCAGGAGCAGCCCTAACCTGAGCTGCTGCTGTCAGGCACAGTTTACTTCTGATTGGGTTGTGTGTGTCAATGTATGCCTGAGAGCGCATTACTGTGCAGAAAATTCAGGTACATTAATTGCATGTTTAGACACACCCACTGTGGAGCTAATTAGTCAGCTGTGCAGTAAACCATGTGTAAATGCACCCAATAGAGTTAGTTTCTTTGCTCTGCCTCAGACTTGTGTTTCCCAAGTTGTGGTGGCAGCATGTTAGAAATTCCTAAGTGGTGTAAGAGAAATTAAAGCATTTTCCCAGTTACAGTTTCCAAAAATAAAAGTATTTAGGTACCAACATTATTCTAATGAGGAATAATAATGGCAGAAAGATTTAGGCTTATCATTTCACATTACACTGCAATACATTTTTAAATAGCATTTCATGCAACTGATAGTTAAACCTTAATTAAGCTATCATAATGCCATCATCAACTTTTTACAGTGATATTGAGATAAATCATGATTTCATTACAATAAGCTTATCTGAATTTGACTCATCAGGATGGAATGATGTAGCTGGGTATGGTCCTACTTTGAGCAGGAGGTTGACTTGGGTGATCTCCTGAGATCCCTTCTGTGGAAGAAATCATACTTCGCATTGTCTTTTGGTATAAAATTAACAGACCCAGTCTGAGTCTGAGTTTATTGGAGCTCGTACAAGTGATCGCAGGGGGGGTTCTAAACAGAACTCCTCCCTTCTACAAGTTAACATACCCTTTTATACCTCAAACTGTGAAAACAGGCACATGATTAAGACAAAGTAACTTTGACTGTCAAGGAAAAGGTAGATCATTCGGTTGTTACACATAACAGTTGCTTGCTCAGCAACACATTTTGTTTTGAGAACTGTTATCACATTGTTGATTTTAGGAAAGAAAGAAACATTTGTTCTCAAAGAACTGTAAGAGACATAATAAAGCAGAAGGGTTTTTCTTATCTTAGAATATTCTTAAACATACAGCATCAGAATTTTCCATTTTTCTTTTCTTCACTCTCTTTTTCTTAGTCAAGTTAGAGGCCTGGATAAATTTATTTCTACACTTCAAACTCTAATTTTCTATGATTCTTTGATTCTAAATTCAGCTTTGTACCTTCCTAAAAGTCATTATTCGAAGCATATCCTTAATATCCTGAGATGTTTGTTCTCTGGATCATTCTGGGAATGTTCAAACAGCTCTTCTAGTATATTGCTATCTTCTCTTCACATCAATTCAGAAGACAGCAAATATAGAAGAGAAAATACAAGTTTCATTTTAAAATAGACTTTGGTATGTATTAGTTCTCTTGCTAGTTGAACCTGTATTTTCTCAATCCTCCTACTTCCCTTATTTTTTCACTCTGTTATTCATTTTAAACCAGTATGCATTGACTTCAAGCTTGCATGAGGTCTACTTCTAACAAAATGATTTATCAATAGGAAGGATACAGGACTGTTTAATAAGTGTCAAATTGTTGCTGATTCTTGTGCAAGAAGAAGTAGCAAAAACCATCTCCCACTGAGTGGGAACCAGTCAAGATAAGAGTCTTTGCACTGTTTCTGGCTAGCACCCATAAAGTATCAGCTTATTAACCATTCTTAAAGGGCTGGACACCATGTAGGGCAATGGTTCAATTCCATATTCCTACCAATCAACAACACTGACCAGCTACAGAACAGAGCTTATTCTCTACTGCCATAGGGTGCATCTACATGAGACGCTTTACTGTGCAGTAGTGTAGTTCATAATGCAGTGTGCATGTGCATCTACACGTGCACACGCTTACTGTGCAGTAAACCTCTCTAATCACCACTAAATTTGCTACCTGCAAATGGAAGCAGCAAATTTACTTGCAATTACTTACTGTACAATATCACTCATGCAAATGCCTGACTGGGAGCACCCAGTCAGCCAGTCACCAGGGGTGGGAGATTACTCCCTGCCTCTGGGAGCTCCCTGCTGTTGGGGCAGGCTCTGCCGCTAGAGCCCAGGCAGGAGCTATGTCCCCCTGCCCCAGCAGCAGGGAGCTCCAAGGTCCTTATCTCCCAGCCTCCGCTTCACTACAGAAATCAAGGAGTGGGGGTGATGGTGGGAAGGGGTGAGAGATCCTTATCTCCCAGCCTGAGCCTGGTGGTTGTGGAGCTGGTGCTGAGGATACCAGTGTCACCCTGTGACCATGGAGCTAGGGGCAGGGGAAACTGTTCTCCAGTCAGGACCATGATCACAGATCTGGGTGGGGAATAGGCTGAGAAGCCTGTTCCCCACCCAGATCCACAATTGTGCAGCTGAGCAGGAACCAGGCTCTTGAGCTTCCACCCCACAATTGTAGAGTGGGGGCTGGGAAAACTGGTCGCATCCCCATACCCAATCAGGTGATTGAGGTACAGGGCTTTGTAAGAGCTGCAGTGGTGGGTTAGGTCCCAGCCTCCTGCCCTGATTTGCCAATGGGAAAGCTAGCAGTGAGCTATCTGCTAGCTGCCCCACCAGTGGATCAGGGTAGGGGGCTGAGACCTCCTCCTCCCCTGCAGCTCATTCCAAATCCTCTGCTCCCGTTTGAGGAATGGGGGCCAGGAGCTCCCTGCTGCCAGGGCAGGGGGACTTTTTCCCTGCCCCAGTAGTAGGCAGCTCCTGGAGGCAGGGTGCAATGTCCCAGTCGCAGCCAGGAGCCAGACGGGCCCATTGCAGGGTGGTGGTAGGGACCCATTGCGGGGCCCCAAAAAGCAGGAGCAGTTTCCTGCCATTAGTAACAAATCTACTCCTGCTTCCCCACATGTGTAGTAGCCTGCCCAGGAGCATTTACTCATGAGTAGTTTATTCACAAGTAAACTGCTCCCACATTAAATGCGCATGTAGACACACCTACAGAGAATGTATCAGCTCTGCCTGAGAACATTCTGCTTGCTAGCGCTACAACTGGGATGATACAACTATGCATTACTCCCAATACAGCTATGTGTCTTCAAGACATCAATTGAGCCCTCAAATCTGATTATGACAGTAACCAGAAAGTTGACAGAAAAGTAATGAAGCTTGCAAAGGTTAATTTGAATGAAAAAATCTTGTCATGAAACCGTGATATGGAGTAATATTTTCTCAACTGTGAGATTTATGCTCTCATATAATAGGCATGTGGTGGGTGGGAGGAAATTAATAAAGTTTCTTTTAGGTTTACAGATTTGATCATGACAACCTTGGATCTGTTTGAAGTAAAAATCTTTCTGGAGTGAGGCAGTCATTGCCCGACACTATAGCAGTTCAACATGTCTACATGTTTGTAGGCATGACACATGCAGAATGCACCAATTCTTACTCTTATTCACACTACTACTGAACTCAGGGCAATGTGGATTACATTAGTGTAACTGAGAACAAAATTTGGCGTAGTGTATATGTGTGTGCGCCAGCTGTGTAACTGAAAAGGTCCACAGGAATTTTGTAGCATTTGCTATGTGTATTCTGGAAGTCTGTCAGAAATACTAAAAAATCTCTATATAGTCATTAATTATAGAGCTGTAACAGTTTCTTTTGTTGTACATAGGTCATGCATTTAAGGTTCACAATCCACTAAAACTTTGTTATTTTACAAGTAAATAATCTTCACAGTAACCAGATTCTAATAGCTGTACTCATACTAAATACATATTAATCTATGTGCAGTTCCACAGAAGAAAATGGGACCTTTTTTCAATATTTACTGAGAATCTGACCCTATATTTGAACAGATAACTGTAGCAAAATAATGCCATTTCACATGATTATGATCACCTACCATGAGATAAGCTTCTTCTTATGCATGAAGCAATATTAATTATTAATAATGTCTAAGTGGTATCGCCCAATACAGTATGACGGGATAAATTTAAGATAAGCTACCTCCATGTATATGTAAGCCATTGGGCCAATGAGGTCCCATGAATGGGGGTAATCAACTGAACAGTTGGGAACTAATCATTTGTTATACATGAAGGCACCAAAAATGAATGAAAAGATGACACTGCTCATGTCTATCCTATAGACTACCCGTGAGGGTCCCTAATATGGGAATCTTCTGAGGCAAAAACCAATGCAAATAATTCATTTAGCTTCTCTGCTAGGGCTTTATCATTCCTGAGTGCACATTTTACACCTTGATCATCTAATGGTCCCACCAGTTCTCTCAGTAACTTCCTGCTTCTGAAGTTTTTAGAAGCATTTATGATTAAGTTTAGTATCTTTTACAAGATGCTCTACTCCCCTGTCCCTTATTTTTTGCTGTTTGGCAGTTGCAGGAATTGGGGATGATTTAAATGGATTGACAGGGGTAAACACTTTGCAAGTCATAGCCAGGGATCCCGTTTTTTTCTCATTTTAAAAAATCCTCAATTTTCAGTTAAAAAAAAGTAACCCTAAATCCACATTTTTCTATGATTAAAATGAAAGACCACTATATAGCTATATACTAAAATGAAACACCTATATATATAGTGGATATAGACCCCGGTTCATTTTGACAAACCTCCTGGCCTCTGTGGTCTGTGGCATTTCTGGTTTCTGACTCTGGTTTCAGCTCTGTTCCTGGGCTCCAGCTTTAGATTTCCCCCTGGATCTATTTCCTGGTTTCCTGACCCTGCTTGGCACATCACTACTAGAGACATGTTTGGATGGGATGGGCTCCACCTTTCCCCTAAAGGTTAGTGTGTGTTCTCTTCTAGGTTGGTGGATCTCCTCTGGTGGGCATTAAACTAGGTTCATCAGGGGAAGGGGAAGGGGAAGATGAGGGTGGAGGAAGCCTTGGACTGTTAAACCAAGCAAAACCCACAAGTACAACCCAGCCTAGACCGATGAGCAGAACATATACATAGGTAAGCAAAAGGGGTCAGGGCAATGCTAAGAATAGGGGGTGAGTTCACACATCCTCAGGAAGCCTCAAATACCTCTACACAAATGCTCTTAGTATGGGAAACAAGCAAGAGGAACTTATCGTCCTGCTAGCTGACACCAACCCAGACATAGTGGGGCTCACTGAAACATGGTGGGACCCAATGCATGACTGGGCAGTGAATATCAAGGACTATAGGCTGTACAGGAGGGACAGGACAGGGAGGAAAGGTGGGGGCGTGGCGCTCTACATTAAGGAAGACTGCACATCCTCATCAAGTAGCACAAAGTCAGAGGAGGGCACACTGAAGTGCTCTGGCTTAGAATACAAGAAAGTTGAGGGGAAAGAGACTTAATGGCAGGAGTCTACTACAGACCACCCAACCAAGGGGAAGAGCTAGACCAGGAATTCTTAAGTCAGCTCATGGAGGTAGTTAGGTCAAAGTACATGGTCATCATGGGTGATCTGAACTTTCTGGACATCTGCTAGGAAGAGCAGTCAGCTAGGTCTGAACGCTCACATAGATTCCTAGCCAGAATGCAGGACCTCCATTTAACCCAGGAGGTGCACAGCCCCACCAGGGAAAACACCTTGTTGGACCTGGTGTTAGCCATGGGTGATGACCTGGTGAGGGGGCTGCGGATGCTTGACCACCTGGGCAACAGCGATCATCGCCTGCTGGAATTCACCATCCAGCGCAAGGTGGCAAAGGCCTACAGCAAGGCAGCACCCCTAGATTTCAGGAGGGCAGACTTCAATGAGCTAAGGAGAAGAGTCGGGGAAGCACTGAGGTCCTGGAGGGGAGGGAAGCCAGGTGTCCAAGGAGAGTGGTCGCTCCTTAAGGAGATGAACCTCCAAGCCCAAAGGGAGGTAATCCCAACATGGATCAAAGGGAACAGGAGTGTGCAAAAGCCCCCATGGCTCACCAAAAGCATCTGGGAATGTCTCCTAGCTAAAAGGGAAGTGCACACCCAATGGAAGGGAGGGGCCATCATCAGGGAGGACTATACTGCAGTTGCTCAGGAATGCAGGGGTGCAGTCAGGAAGACCAAGGTGGAGATGGAACTGGGACTAGCTACCCGGATCAAGGACAACAAGAAGTCCTTTTTTAAATACATAGGGGGTAAAAAGAAAGTACCAGGTAATGTGGGACACCTGTAAGACACGCTAGGAAATTTGGTCATCACACCAGATGACAAAACTAACCTATTTAACAATTTCTTTGCCTCCATTTTCCTGAGCAGGGACCGGATCAGCCCCCCCCACTGGGCCCCCCTCAGGCCCCAGGGGAGGTGCACTTAGGCCAAGGGTCATTGAGGATCTAGTCAGGGAACTTCTGGAGGGACTGCATGTATTTAAATCAGCTGGTCCAGATGATCTCCACCCTAGAGTGCTGAGGGAATTAGCTGAGGTCACTGCGGGACCCCCGGCACATCTTTACGAGCACTCGTGATGCTTTGGTGTGCTGCCAGAGGACTGGAAGAGGGCCAATGTGGTTCTCATCTTCAAAAAAGGGAGGAAGGAGGAAGCTGGAAGCTATAGGCCAGTTAGTCTTACCTCGATCCTGGGTAAGCTTTTTGAGAGAATTAACCTGGCACATGTCCACGAGGGGCCAGCAGGGGAGATTATGCTTAGGGGCAACCAACACGCGTTCATTAGAGACAGGTCCTGTCAGACCAACCTGGTGGCCTTCTACGACCAGGTCACCAAATCCTCAGATGCAGAGGTAGCAGTGGACATAGTCTTTCTGGACTTTTGGAAGGCCTTTGACACTGTCTCTCATTTCATTCTCAAAAAACTTGAGTTGCCATGGGATTAGAGGGAAGGTTCTCTCATGGATTGAGAGATGGTTAAAAGACAGAAGCATAGGTGGGGCTAAATGGTCAGTTTTTAGGTTGAAGGGAGGTCAGAAGGGCAATCCCACAGGGCTTTGTGCTTGGTCCAGTTTTGTTCAACATTTTCATCAATGATCTGGAAATGGGAATGCACAGTGAAATCTCTAAATTGGCAGATGATACCAAATAATTCTGGGTAGTCAAATCCCGAGATAATATAGGGGAGCCGCAGAAAGATATCATGACACTGAGTGGGCAAAAAAATGGCAAATAAATGTCAATGTCAATAAGTATAAGATGATGCACATGGGGAAAAAATCCTCAATTGCAATATACATATGCAATGCTGAGTTCTAAACTGGTTGTTATGACTCAGAAGAGACCTTGGAGTTATTGTAGATAGGTCTCTAAAAAGATCAGTTCAATGCACAGCAGCAGCCAAAAAAGCCAATAAAATGTTGGGCATCATTAGGAAGGGAAATGAAAGCAAAATAGAGAACATCATCATACAAATCCACAGATCTGGTCTCTGCAGCTGAAAAAGCATGTAGCATAATTAGAAAAAGTACAGAGAAGGATAACCAAAATGATCAGGAGCATGGGCTAAAAAGGTAGCCTTCTATGACCAGGTCACAAAATCCTTAGACACAGGTGTTGCAGTAGACATAGACTTTCTGGACTTTTGAAAGGTCTTCGACACTGTCTCTCACCCCATTCTCATTAAAAAACTAGGAGACTGTGGCATCGATACCTACACAGTCAGATGGGTCACTAATTGGCTGAAGGGCTGCACCCAGAGAGTGGTGGTGGATGGGTCTTATTCGACCTGGAGGGATGTGGGCAGTGGGGTTCTGCAGGGCTCGGTCCTTGGGCCCGCACTGTTCAACATCTTCAACAGTGACTTGGACAAGGGGGGTAAAAAGCACCCTGTTCAAATTCGCAGACAGCACTAAGATGTGGGGAGAAGTGGGCATGTTAAGGGGAAGGAATAGGCTGCAATGGGACCTAGACAGGTTACAAGGGTGGGCGGATGAGAACAGAATGAACTTCAGCACTGACAAGTGCAAGGTACTGCACCTGGGGAGGAAGAACCAGCAGCATGAGTGACAAGAAATAACGGTCACAAGCTGGCAGAGGGTAGATGCAGGCTAGATATCAGGAGGCGCTACTTCACTGTCAGGGCAGTTGGGATCTGGAACCAACTTCCAAGAGAAGTGGTGCTGGCTACTACCCTGGGGGTCTTTAGAAGGAGCCTGGATGAACACCTTGCCAGGGTCATTTGACCCCAGTACTCTTTTCTGCCACGGCAGAGGGTCAGACTTGATGATCTGCTCAGGTCTCTTCCGACTGTGCAATTATGACTTTTTACTGGAAAGGAGAAGACTGAGAGGGATAGGATAGAGTTCTATAAAATCATGAAGAGTATGGACCAAGGGAACAGGAAACTGGTACCAGAGAAATTATTTTTGTAGAATTCATTGCCACAGAAGGTGGTAGAGGCAGACAGCAGAACCAGGTTAAAAAAAATGGATACATTAATGGATGTTAGATTTATTAATGGCTGTTGAACAAAATAGTTGGAGTTATTTCCTCTGGCATCTTTAAACCAATAAGGGTAGATTCCAGGAAGGGTAATGAATAGGGGATAGATCATTCTAGTTATATTTGGTTCATCTATAACTCTCACTCTAAAGCACCCACTGTTGCCTCTGTCAGAGACAGAATACTTGGCTAGACGGACCATTTGTCTGACCCAGTATGGCACTTCTTATGATTTTATGTTCTTAACATTTTCTGAAACACAAAAAATACAAGTTAACCTGGGCCTGAGAATACTAATGTAGACCCACATCAGTGAGTTTCTGATCCTTTGGATTTGGATAAACTGTATCCCTTACTGATGCCAGATTTATACTGATCTATTTTATATTGAGGGTATTTGTCGATGACATAAACAATGCGGGTAAATGAAGTCCTGTTATCCATAGTCACAAATGCCCAGTTTTACTATACACAGAATAGATAGATGTAGCTGTGTAACAGATGCTGTGCGCAAGAGGTTTGTATTCTGTGGTTGTTCACATTAAAATGCACTGGAACCTTACATATTGCCAATATACAATTCAGTAATTGCATTATTTTTGGTCCACTAAAGACTACACTTGCCTGCTTTTGTAATAGTCAAGACAGAGTAATTTCTTTCATTGCAGTAGAATGTGATCATAATTGTGCATTTAGTTTAGACACATAATAGATAACTAAATTCTGTGTCAGCAGGAGAGGGCTTTACATAGGACAAGGTGTAGCAGCACAACAGCTAGCTTAAATGCCTGATTTTAAAAATTACTGAGCACTCAAGATTTAGGTTAAGCAAATAGAAGATGCAGGGTCTCAATATCATTGTAAAATCAGGACTTAAATGACAATAAAGGTACAGAAAGAAACCTGAATTCAACAGTGCTATGTAAGAGTGAGAAAAGTCCTGAAAAGTTGCAATAGTACACCTGTGTAATATGTACTTGACAGCCTATAAGGAGAAAGAGGAAAATGTTGCTCCAAAATCACATGGTTAGAGAAAGGGTTTTGTGAGAAAGCAACCAAAATTTGTGTGGAAACAAACCACAAGAAAAACAAGGTAGTAAATTGGGTATGGAAGTAGAAAATCAAACCGGCTCCATAAGAGTTCAAGTGGAAAATAAGAGAATTAGTACAAGTTGCATTTACGAGGGATAGAGAAAGAGAAGACACATCAGACTGAAGCAGAGATGGGCAGCAAGGAACATCAGCTCTGCTCAGTCTCCTGTCTTGCACAGTGGGAGTGGGAGAGGACCAAAATCCATTTTAGCTGCGAAGCCCTGACTGAGGCCAGAAAACAGAGATGTGCCAAACTGAAGCTTGTGCAATGGCCTAAGTGAAAGACAGTGTCAAGAACCCAAATAAATTACCAGAACTTACCAATGTAAACAAGTTAAATGAAGAACTGAATTTAGAATTTAATTTGTTCTGCAACAATTAATAATATTACTTAAATTAGCAGTAGCTATATTCTGTGATAGTGTGCTGTAATAGACAGGGTAAGTGATGTCAGCTATTAGAGGCAAATATCAGACCTTATTAGTTACTGTACATAAAACTTTTGGCCATTGATTCTAATTCCCTTTTCTGTAATAGCATTTATGTAAATTTCATCATTTTATCTTGAATATATGGTGATAATGATAGGTGATAATAATTGTAAAGCAATGCCATATAGACTCCTCATTTCAAGGTTAACCTCTTATCTGAGACTTTTCCATAACCTGCCTTTCTGGTGCCAGCCATTCACATCCAGAAGAATTAGTCAGCTGCAGCTCTAATGTAACCATTTTGTCAGTAGAAGTTACTGCTTGTCCCTTTTTTTCTTCCAGGGAGCATCTACACGTACAATTAATATGAAGCAATAAACTCTGGAGCAGTTTGAGCCAGAGTAAACTACTCCCAGGTGCAGCATCTACATGTGTACCTGGGACAGCAGCAGTCTGAGCTGAGGTGGAGCAGGTTGTCAGTGGGAGGGGGCATGCGGAGGGGCTGGCTGGGGCATTAAGGTGCTGAAGTGTAGAGCAGTGTGGCTAGATAGCAAGCAGGAGTCTGGGTTCCAGCAGGGTGAGCTGACTGGGTGCAATTTATGCCCACAGTCACTGTCGATGCATGCATTTAATCACAGTAAATTATCCCACTGTGAGATAGTACCTTTGGGAACAGTACTATCACACAGTGGAACTAATTAATTTACTACAGCCTAAAAGTGTTGCTTGTGTAGATGGTGACACTACTATGTAGCTAACTAGTCTACTCTGCAGTAAAGAACACATATAGATGCACCCCCAGCTACTTAGTATCTGGAATGTTTTCTGTTTCTTATGACAGGTTTCCCTCGCTTTATGTTGTACATGCACTCCTGGAAAATGGTGTATAACTCAAATTTGCATAAAGGGAACCCACTTTACCATGTAACAAATAGGGATACGTTCCAAGACTTCAACTGTATTGACCCCCAGGCCCATTTCTACTGTTTTTACAAGATAATGTTGGTACTCACCAACAGCAGTCAGTACACGCAAGCACAGGGCAGTGGTGAACGTTTAGCTGGTGTGAAAAGAGGGTGGTGAAGGCTTCATTGAGAGGGGTAGGAGATAAGGTACTGGAATGCTTAGAAGTCATAATGGGGATGGCAACTACAGAAACATGTCATAGACAATGAGCGAGGAGCATAGATCCACATGGGAGACTGTATTTTGGTGCATGTTAATCCCACAATGCACTGCACAGCACACGTGACTGACAGCTTCCACCACACTGATTCCATAAGAGTGAATTTACCTCTCATATAACAAATTTTTGGTATAAAAAGGGTCATTGCATAAGAACAAATTTGCACATACAGAACCTACATAAAGTGAGTGAAACCCGTACTGAGAAGATGGCCTATTCTCATAACTGGTTTAGCTGGATAATGTGCAGTAAATATACTAAAAGAAACAGGTTGTGTAAGAAATTAATCTGGCATTCTAATGATCAGGAATTCCCTTAGGGTGCACCTACATAAGATGCCCACTGCACAGTTGTTACTGCACAGTCATTTAGTACTTGCATAATCAAGTACTAAATGACTTTACAGTAACCAGTGTTACTGTGCAGCATTGGCAACGTGTAGGGGGTGCACATGGGTGCAAGTGCACACCCTGAGATTAGCGGTTCCCCCCCTGAGATTGGCTGTTGCCACCACTGCTGGCAGCGCCTGCAGGTGGTTGCCGCTCGCCACCCACCCCCTGCCACTGACACCACTGCGGCTGCCTGCCAGAGCTCCCCGCTTGCCACCACCATGACCCCACTGCTGACACCACTGCCGCTGCCTGTGGGCAGTCACCGTACCCTCCCAGCCTTGGGAGGCACGTGACATTCATGCTACTCAGTAGTGTCCCAGCACGGCTACCTGGTGACACTTACTGTGCATTAGCTCATTACTACTGCACAGTAGCGTTGCATCATGGTTCATACCCAGCAATACTTCTGTGCAGTAGTAAAAAGCTACTGCACAGTGGTAATGAGCTACTGCACAGTAAGTGTCTCTTCTGGACACAGCCTGAGAAACCTAAATTAGCACCCAATATTTAGCTAGCTATGGCTTGCTTGAATAAGTTAAGTTAATGAGATGGGCTAATACCTGTAAAGTACTGATAAAAACTTCAGAATAATAGAAAACAATGTGATATACTGTATGATACATTTCTATTTAAATGGTACATAGCTCTAAGCTTTGATGGGTCTTCTGATCTGACAACAAAAAACAGAGCATTTCACCAAGTTAGCTTTTGTCTGGGTTTAGTAATCATGTCAAAACCCCAGATGCTGTGAAGAAAGCACAGGGAGGGGGAAGGTGCAGTATCTGGGTTTAGACAATCTGCCATATCGGCTGTTCTAGCACAACAAAAAACAACTGGCCACATGATCAGGCTGCTTGTCACCCTGACAAAAATGGTTGATCTGCCACAAAAATGGCAGATCCATGATAAAGGAAGTGCCATTTCCAACAGCAACGTCTTTGTCTTTTTGGGACAAGTTTAATGTGTGGTCAGGTCTGAGAGACCCCCACTGTCCCAGTGATCTGATCTCCCTTCCACCCTCAAAGTAGAAAGGAGAGGAGAGCAGCTGGCTCCTTGACAGCACACCCAGGCTGTCAAGGAGCTGTCCAGGAGCTCTGCATATACTGGCTTCCAGGAAAGCCTGTCTCCATTGCTGCCTAGTGGCAATGGGGATAGGGTGCAATGGCAGCATGAGGCTTGCAGACAGCACTGATCTCTGGTCTCTGAACTCCACAACAGTCTCTGGTCTGCCTGTGGCCCTTTAAAGTTCCCCACTCATAGGCAGCTTGAGACTGGAACCCAGAAAGTTTTAGAGGGTTTGCAGGCAGTCCCAGACTAGAGCCTGCCTAGCCCAGAGCCAGCTGCAGTGATCTCTGGTCTGGATCAACTGATAGTGACAACATAGTCTCCATAGTGACAACAGCTGATCAGGTCTGCCTTCAGTGAGCCTGGCATGCTCACTCGCAGACTCCTCTGGAGGTCAGGGGAACTAAGAAGCAGCTCCCTATCACCTCCTGACTGGAGAGCATGCCTTTGTGGCAACTTTGTCATGCTCCAGCTGGAGAGGTTGTGTGTGTATGCCCGCAGTTCAGTATTTTGTAGGGCTACAAACTTTGTAGCATTGAAAAAGCACACTCATCAAATGCCCCAGTGACACAAAATATGTTTAAGTGACAACAATAAGGGATTTTGGTTGTAGCCGTGTTGGTCTAAGGACATGGGCAGGCAAGGTTCTTTGGGTAGATATAATATTTTTTATTAGATCAACTGAGTAGTTGGGGAAAAGTTCTTTGCAAGCTTTTGGGCACAAGCTCCCTTCTTCAGGCATTGGGAGTCTCTGCTGTTCTGACACCTCCAGGCAGAGACTCGCTGTGCCTGAAGAAGGGTGTTTGTGCCTGAAAGCTTGCAAATAACGTTTTTCCAACTACTTAGTTGGTCTAATAAAAGATATCACATCTATCCAAAGAACGTTGCCTAACAATAAGGGGTTACACCTATCAGCATCTGGTATTAGTCAGAAGGAAACCAGTTCCATTTTGCCATTAACTTACCAGCTGACTCCACAGCTCTTATTGCTCCTGGTGTGGAAACCAAGGAACCTCACTGTTGCTCCAGACACTCATACTATTTACAAATACAAGTCAGGTAACTGAGAGTTCATTCAGGGATACAGTGCTTCAGGCACATGATGTTTATGTCTTATATCACTACCTATCAGGTTGTACAAACCTGGAACTTCTTGTGTTCAGCCACCTACCTCTGGGTTAAATGCCTTAATTCTGTAAAACTTGTAGAAGGACTTCACTCTAAAACAGTTCTTGCTCAAAGCACTCCAGCATTTACACTGGCAAAATAAAATAAAATCTATAAATCACCATGTTGGGGGGTTCCACAAGGGTAGAAACCATAGGCTCAAAAAAGACAGGGCTCAGGGGGGCAGTTCTACTGTGTTGTCTTAAGCCTTCCTCATAGCAACATATTAAAGATTTCTATGTTGCTTTCATTGCTGGAGCTGTACCAATAGGCACCTGTGGTGAACTGCAGGTTCTATTTTTGGCCGTGCAGCTAAAGACTCAAAATCTCATTTCAGCCTAGGAAAATCATTGGTAGTGAGCCAAGCAGCCGAGGTGGCCAACCAATATATGGCAAATGCATTGCTAAAAAATGGAACAGGAAACTTAGCTAAAATGATGATAGGCTTGTTGAGTAGTGGTCAGGAATCATAATGTTTCTAGTGTCATCAGCAGTGTAGTATCAGCCAAGGCACAAATAGGAAAATAGAAAGGTGGGGTATGGTGTCACAAACTGGGATATTTCTCACATGAGTGTAAGCAATATAAAAAGAAATGTCAACAGTAAAACACAAGGGAAATCTCAAAGCCCATAACTCCATGCACAGTGTAGATGATGTATGCTAATTCAATTTTGTATGAATAGGCAGCTCAAGTGAAGCTGTTCCAAAATTTTATTGGCCCACAATTGTAAAGGGCACTGCGGCATATTGCAAAATGTATTGGCAATGCCAAAAAAGAGAGGGGGGGGATCAGAAACATAGCAAAAGCTCAAATCAAGCTTCTGTCTTCCACCATACAAATGGTAAACTTACATTCTGGGACCCTCAAAAAGGAGAAAAAAACATGTTTGGGTGTTAGTGATGTGCTACAAGACATGCAGAATTAATAGGCTAGAACTACCTTCTGGGCATAGAGGTCAAATGCAATGAACGTAAGTGCAACAAGTTGAGTCCATGCAATGCAATCACATTGTGTACCTTTGTCTAATTTGCATTTCATGCATATATTTCTATATATATCTAACTAAATGAACAATAACAATATACCAAATCAGTTTTAGTCTAGGAGCTTCCTGGTTGCAAGTATGATGAAAACACTGGTCATTTGTATCTTCACCATGACAGTGAATGGAATTCATACTTCCCCTTTCCAAAAATACAAGCCCTACTTCTTCCAGTAAAAAACAAAACAAAGCAAAACCAAAAAACCAAGAAACTCTATTAGCTCTAGATAGTTTAAATTAGCTCAGAAAAAGAAGGGCCTAATTCTGATATATTTTCATCATTGCAGCCCAAGGAAAGGTGTTGCATGGGTAAAGCAACAGATGTGGGAAGCAGAACCTTTAATATGCTCTTTTGATAGAACATATTGAAAACACTTGTATTTTTTGTTCATGTGCTCATGTTATACAGGTCTAAGAAGTTTAAAACTGAGATGCCAAATGAAGCCAAATGAAACAGACTTCTGTCACACTTCTTGGCTCTGAGTGATCTCTGAACAACAAACTCAAAGACAGAAGTTACATATAAACTGGTTTAAGTGATCAGAAACTGGTTAAAACCTGTAACAGAACAGAAGCTCAGTGCACATAAACCAGTTTAAAAATGGCTGAAACTGGTTTAAGAACCTGGCTGAATGTAGTATCAAACTTCACTGATTTGGGTCAAACCAGTTTATGAAACTTCTGTCTCAGAGCCCTATCTGGTTCAAGTTAAATTAGTCCCCCATCATCCCAGCATGCTTTACGGTCCTGGGCTAGGTTGTGCTGTCTGCTCCAATAGAGAAGGGTTGGGTGGGGGGAGAGGCAGGGAATGCCCCCCCAAGATAAACCCACCTTCCTCCAAGTACAGCGCGGCCCTGCTGCTAAAGTTACTGAAACTTACTGCTGACTGTGACTGTGGACTACAAACCCAGAGACACTTGGAAGCAGGAAGAGGAAGTGATGAGCAACCCTGGAGAGTCCTGCTGCTGGGATTCTGAACTGCAAATCCCAGAGACTTCAGGTGCAGCAGGAAGAGGAAGCGAACATACAGCCCATGCTGGCTATGTGCCAGAGAGTCATGCTTTACCCCCTGGAGGCTGGCCTGAGCCACTGCAGGTATGTGGCTGTATTTCCTGAATCAAAAGTGAGTGTGTGTCCAGTTGTTTCTCAGGTTAATCTATATAAAGGGGTGTGTGTGTGTGTGTACACACATGTATATGTATGTATATATATGAGTATATACGTATGCGCGCGCACACACACACACACACACATACTCTCACCCCCCCACTTCAGTTTAAAGCATGTGAATAGTTCCTCTTGGCTCAAAAAGCCTGAGGCTGAATCTATTCAGCGTTTGCAGGTTATTCTAAGCTGCAGAGAGTAAATATATATGTATATATAGATATACATATATATTTACTCTCTGCAGCCAATCCAAGGATGCTCCTGCCCTGCTCTGGCCTCCTGCAACAGCCAGAGGTAACTCCGGGCTGGCCTGGCTGCCAGACCCAGAGGCTGGCAGAGGCATGGGGGACAGTTGCAATCTTCACCAGATGGGGAGAGTTGTGTTGGCTATAGGGGCAGCTGTCATCCTGGCCATGTGGAAATTGGGATGGGTTCCAATCTCCATATGGCCATGAAGACACCTGTCCCTACAGCCAACACAGCTCTCTTGGTGATGTTGGGATCAGGACCCATTCCAATCCACATGTGGCTGGGAAGACATCTGCCGCTGCAGCCACACAAGTCCTCCTGCACTGGGGTCCCCTGCTGCCTGGGCTGATCAGGAGCAAATTGCTTTTTGTCAGCATCTATGTGTGCACTATGGCACATTAGCTAATGCATAGTTCATCTAGTATCTGTATGTGTTGGTACTAGCAAATGGTGCATTAGACTAATTTAATGCATAGAAAGTTCCACATACTTTAATGTGGAGTAAAGTGACTTACGCAGATGTGCCCAGTAAAGCTTCACCATCTACTCTTGTGCCCCTGTTAGGGTGCAGTAAATTAATTAACTCTGCTGTAGAATAGTGCTGCCTGGGATGCAGACTAGCCCAAAGCAGAGTTGTGCAGTGTGTCAAGATGCATGTGTAGACAATGATAAAGCTTGCTGGGGCACAAGGATGCTACAGTTCAGGGGCTGCCTGCTGGCTAGCCCCACACTGTAAAACTCTTGTGCTCCAGCCAGGCTGTCCATAGCATGTTGAGCCAAAGCAAGCAGCTCCGGGGTGGCAGGCTGACCCCCTGGGCCTTCTGTCAGCCAGGGCTGTTCTGCCCTGGCTCAGCATTCTGCTGTTCCTCTTGCACATGTAAACGCTGCGCCCAGGAGCAATAAACTCCAGCATAAATGGTGCTGAAGTTTATTGTTATGTGCTAATTGCACATGTAGATGCACCCACTGACTTTCAGGCTGTCTTAGCTATAACTATATCTTTCCTTACAAAATTTATCCCACTTCAGGGATGGAAGATATGGTGTGTGACTTACCTAAAAAATATATTGAACATCTAATGTCACCTTATGAAAAAATCTTTTATACCCATAGGAACACAGGGATGGGAGGAACCACCTGTATCATGAACAGGGGTTCTGGTTTTCTGTGATACAAACAATCCCTAATTTTCAGATTCAAAAAAGTAACCCCAAATCCAGCCACCTCTATCCCTGGGGCTCCCTGTGGCATGTGCAGCTCCTGGTACTCGCACCCAGCAGGGCGAAGTCTCAGGCAATGGAGCCGGATGCCTTCTCTGGCTCCCACTGTGCAGGTCCTGGACTCTGTTGGAAGTGGTGGGGAGCCCCACCCTACACTTCCCAGCACAGTCGAGGGACCTGCATGGCAGGGGGCGGGGATGGCAGCCGGTTCCACTGCACAGGGCTTGGCCCAGTGGCATGCAAATGCCAAGAGCTGTACGTGTGCTGTGGGGAGCCCCATGTGATAGAGGTGGCCAGCTTGGCTGTGCTCCTTGCCACCACATGCAGTTCTGGCTAGAGCCATGCTCCGCTGGGCGGCAGCACCTGTGCCGGCCTCCAGCACCCCAAAAGCCTGCCACCTGCTGCTGCTGCTGCCACTCATGGCAGGGGCTATGCATCACGTGAGAGGGCTGGAGTACCCAAGCTAGAGACAGCAAAGAAGGGAGCCAGGCTTACCACACAGTAGGTGGTGGTGTATGCAGCTGGAAGGGGAGGGAAGGGTGTTGCATACACGGCAGGGAAGAGCTAGGTTACCTATGCTGTGAGTGGAAGTGAGGAGGACAGGGCTGCCCACGTAGCATGTGCAGCTAGGAGAGGCTGCTGTATGAATGGCTGGTGGGGAAGGCACTGGGCAGTCTGCTTGATGCAGAGAAAGCAGGGGTTGCCTCCCATATCTGTGGCCCATGTGGTATGTGGTCTCAGGCTACCCAGAAGTTGAATAGTCCTGAGCTAACATAAGGGAGAAGCCTGATATTGAGCCAGCTCATGGACCAACACTCCAAAAAAACATGATGCCTTGGCTAGAGGTTGTGTGTGGTTCCCAGACAGCAGCTAACATGAGTTAGCATCACGAAGAGGGACATTTCTTCAAATAATTGAAAGTTAGTGGAATTAGACACCCGATTGCCAATTATGCCCTTACAGGAGCTTAACTGCAGTCAGTGTTAGAGGGATTCCTGACATGCAGACTTCACTTTTTCAGAGCTACTGGAAAGCACATTACTAAACTCACAGACTGTGGAAATAAAAAGCAAATAAAACAGGTAGGTGAGCTTTTGTTCTCTGCAGATCATTCTCTAGTCCTTTGTTATTCACCATCCTTTTGTTGGTCTACATATATATTGCTCTGCTTGAAGTAGTACATTGTTTTGCAGAATAGCTGACTCTAGAAGAACAAATTCAGGATTAGATCCTACAAGATGCTGAGCACCCAACTTAGGAGATGCTCAATGCTGTGCAGGATAAGGCCCTCTGAGGAGGTGAAGGGTCTGGCTTTCATCAAAGTATGGGGCAACGCTTCAGCTGACTGCAGCCATGAAGGCTCAGGTCAGACTCAAGAGGTGGAGAAAAATATATGAAATGTGCACATTGAAGTTTTCACCATGTCACAACATAGTGCCTACTTTCATGGGAAAACTTTTTCAGGCTTATATGCACAATCTTTTTTATACGTAAAGAACAAGATAATAATGTCTAATGTTCTATAATATGTCACATAAAATATGTAATAGTGAGAACAAAGGCAAAATACAAAACATGAAAGTAAATGTCTTTAATTCAGACAAAACATATCCTTAAAATTCTGGTAGGTGAGTTTGGTAAGAGAAATTATCAGCTTCTGGTATAGTCAGCTCCCTGGCTGGGTGTCAGGTCAATTGAGTTTTTATTTTTTTTCACACTAACTAGGAGTACATGGAAACTTTGTGGTGTTCCAATCCAAATCAGTGGGATAAGAGACATTCCTTGTTTCACGTAGATTTTATATTTGTTATGGCCCTCCTGAATAATATGAAAGCACATTTGATGGCTAGGTCTTCAGCAAAGAGAAAACTCCTGCCCCCTGGAATGGTACCACCCTTTGCATGCTCACACCTTCAATAGTAGAGCTCAGCAATGTAAAACACTGCAGTGCCTTGAAGTTCAGCTCAGCCAACCATAGCAAGGTCAGTCAATTAAGCAGGAGGAGGGTGGTGGGGAGAAGGTGGGGGTGGGGACTGCAGCATGACCACAGCCCTAGCGACTGTGGCTCAGTTACTAATGGCAACCATCTCAAAAGCTTCTCTGTGCACAGCTTTATAATTAAGTGTTAAATAAAAGTGCTGTTCTGTGAACAGTGCATCCTCCCTTACAAATCCAGACTTAATATTCATCTTCTGGTCTGAGAGCCTATTAAAGAATTCAGTTTGATGATTCTGCACACTTAGGCAGGTAATGTGAGATTAAAATATGGTCACAGTCCCAATACTTCTAAATGCAATGTTCCCTGGTGCCACGTATCACATGCGGTTAGTGTGTAGCTATTACTTGGAACTCTACCCTTTTCCATGTTAATACATCACTAAATGTGTTCCAAATGCACACATAGATTCATTGCTAGACTAGCCCGATTTCACATTTTCCCTCCTCAGAGTTGAGCACAGAAAAAATAGATGACTTCAGTCATATTAACAGCCAACAGTTACAGGGCTTATAAATTGAAGGGATGTGTATAGGAAATATAGGTGAAAAATGTAACCAAGTACAATATAACATATTTTTAAAACTTGAAGAATACTATTCCTATGTAGGAGAAATAACCCCTTTTAAAAGACACACTTAATCACACGCACAATCTGCAATCTATGTGTTATATGCACACACTGGTTATGGTTGCCAGCTAAGCCACATACCTGCCACAGGGGGAACAGAACCCAGGATCTTGATACAAGGAGAAAATGTCAAAGCAACATTTGTATTTTTTCACTTTATTTTCACCTATTTCATGATTAGCTTTAGTAGAGACAAGTTTCCTTTGCTTATTAAAAACAATCAGAAAGCTGATACATTTGTATCAACAAATGAATAATTTGATTCTTATATCTTTTCCAGTCAAGAAACTATTATTTTGAGAACACTATAGACACAGATGCACAGAGACAGACATGCCCAAAACTGCCGTTAAAATGTGTACAAACCAATACATAGATCTTGACATCCATCAGAGCATCATTTATGTACATTTATAAGCCTTTCCAAATAACACATTCTAATGAGACATGTTTCACCAAAGCTGTTCTTTGAATGCTCTGTACAAGATGTTGAGTGAATTGTTTGATGATGGATTAGTACGCCAAATGAGGTGCGGTTCAGACGATACTTACTGCAAAGGCTACTTACCTATACTTTGAGTTCTTTAGAATGCAGCTGTATCAAATACTACTATGCTATTGTGTGAAATCCCTGACAATAACCGATCAGAGATATTTTCTATGCTTTCCTCTTTCCTTTGTAATTATTTGGGGGCGGGGGGCGGTTGGCTCAGCTCAACGTATGTGTCCCATGACTGTTATGTTGGAGGCTTCTCTAGAGCTAAAATAATGGGCACACTTCTTTCCTCTTTTTCAGGCTTGGGGAAAAGGGCCAGTATTAATTAAGTGAGCCAGCTTTACCCATTTAGCAAGAGGCACTCACTAGAAGCATTTGGCTTCTTGGCACTCCAAAAAAAATACTTATTTTTAAATAAAGTATTGCTAATACTCTGATTTTAGCTTTCTTTTGAATTATGTGCCCTGAGCCCAGAAGGCATGCAGTGCTCTAAATCCCCAATGACACCTGCTGGTGAGGCTACAGCTCATTTGCTGCAGGCTTTCAAACAACAAGTCTCTTTGCAATGCAGAGCTAATGGCAATTATGCAAGAGGTTGGTTCTCCCTCCCTCCCAGGGGTAAATGGCCTTCTCATTTCCAAGGCTGGTGAACTCTGTCAGCACAATGATGGTACAGAATCTCACTGCTGTTCTCTGCAGAATCAATTTCCAACCTGACCAGGCCCCAGGAAGTGAACAAGAGCCTTCCAAGTTATTGGATTTCATTGTTTGAGCCACTTTGCTGCCTGTTCAGTGAAAGATGCTTATTGAGCCTTATGATTGGTATAAATACAAGGCACTTTATATGTTATGCTCCTGCACATCAGAACATATTGGTTTGTCCTACATGCAGTTTAATTGAAGCAAACTTGAACTTCAGGGTGGTGGGTCTTCTGGGCATATTTCTGTCACTGTGATTCAGAGCCATGCTTTGCTTGGAACAGAAGAAAAGGCATCGAAAGACAGGGCAGTGAAAGCCAGATTTTTATTTCTCTCAACAGTTTCAATAGGCCGTTACAAAAATACAGTTGTACTGCTGAACGCATTCAGTATTACCTCTTGTGTCTCTTGCTGTCTGATTGCAAAATCTCTCATGGAGCCAAACATCTGCATCCCTGGACAGAGCAACTTGTGTGCAAAGTCCATGTTAGCAGATCAAGCAGAGCTTTGTTTGCACTTACTCATTGCTCATCCAGCACTGCAGTAAGTGGTTTTGCATATTAACTAAGTGCACAGTAACCTTCCTTTACCTCCTCTGAGCCCTACCCCTTCCCCCCTCCCCGCCTCGGGAATCAACACTGTTGCTCAGTCTGAGATACTCGGAGGAAGCTGCCAGGGGGTTGCTATGGCAACTGTTCTGCTTTCAGCAGCTACTTTCCTGGTTTGGAGGGGGGAGAGGAAGGCAAAAAAACCCAACCCCCCCCAAAAAACCTGGGGAGAACTAGGCAGCCTCTGATCAGAGTTCAGATAAAGAGGGTCACAGTAATTTGCTGGCACTGACTAAAATAACCAAGCAGATGTGGGAGATACAAAGCAGCACACAAGAAATAGGTGAAGGAGAAGGGCAATAATTCAATTATTTGGTAACGCTCCTAAGTTGGAGCATTGCAAATTTCTATTGGTGC
Source organism: Crocodylus siamensis (assembly GCF_052110815.1). NCBI lineage: Eukaryota > Metazoa > Chordata > Crocodylia > Crocodylidae > Crocodylus > Crocodylus siamensis. The sequence continues at coordinate 342,000,508 of NC_143395.1, read as the reverse complement.
TGATCATCTGGGATGTTATTTTATGACTCTTTTCATTTTTGGCCTGATTTCAAGTAATAATAATAATAATAATAATAATAATAATAATAAAAGGCTGAAGCCTTTCCTCAGTTTAAATGTTTAGTAACTCTCCTGACGTCAGATGAACTTCCCCAGATTTGCATGGATGGAAATGACAGAAGAATCCAGCCCTGAGTACCTCATGTTATGAAAGCATGAACAAGGAGGGAGGCTAAAGTATGACAGGCTGTAATTCTGACATCTGCAAGCCATTTTCTGAAATGGCGTCAAGCTTTTAAACAATGGAGAACACGTTATGTGTGGAAAGAGCTCTGAGGCTCTCTGCAGGCTTTGGCCACCTCTGGACCGTGGGTCTGTGGAGGTAAGTCAAGTAGCATGATCAGTAGCCTCCAGCTCCCAGGATGCGGCACAGTTTTGCCGACCACTGAAGCACAAGTCATGAAACTCTTAATTCCAAGACACATATTGAATGACATTGACTGACCATCATGGCATCACTACTAGTGCATTTATAGAATATATTTCAAGGAGTGACATAAAAACATAGTTTTTAGCATACCTAGGGAGCTGGCAGGATAAGTTCCTCTAGTGGCTGGGCCATATAAGGGATACTGGCTCAAATGGTAGACATCTCTGCTTGCAGCTCAAGGGCTAGGGACAGAAGTCACAAATTAATTGGTTTAAGTTATCAGAAACTGGTTTAAACCTATAACAGTACAGAAGCTCAGTGCCCATATACTAGTTTCAAAATAGCTGAAACTGGTTGAAGATAAACCTGGCTGAATGTAGTATCAGACTTCACTGATTTGGGTCAAACCAGTTTATGAAACTTCTGTCCCAAACTCCTTCCTGGTTCAGGTTAAATCACAGTCCCTCAGCATCTCAGCATGCTTTGCAGCCCTGATCTGGGCTGTGCTGTGCTGTCTGCTCCAGAGAGCAGGGCTGGCCCCATCCTCTCTCTGCTTCCTAGATGAAGCAGTGAGGACTGGCTGAAAAAGGGGTGGGGTGGGGGAGCAAGCCCATTTGGGGATTCAGTCCAGTCTATGGTGGAGGGGAGGTACTGCCCACCCTCCCAGGCAAACCTCGGCCAGGGAAGGGGGTTAAACACCATTTCCCTTGCTCAGACTTACTGCTGGCTTTGACTATGGACTACAAATCCCGGAGGCGCCTGGAAGCAGGAAAAGGAAGTGATAAGCAATGCTGCAGAGTCCTGCTGCTCTGATTGTGGACTGCAAATCCCAGAGACCTCAGGAGCAGCAGGAAGAGGAAGCAAACACACAGCCCACACCGGCTACCTGCCAGAGCTGTGCTCAAGTGCCCTATGGCTTCTGGCCTGAGCCACTGCAGGCATGTGGCTGTATTTCCTGAATCAAAGGTAAATGTCTGTTCATTTCTGTTTCAATTTAATCTCTTCAGTTTAGACTAACCTATAAACACTGAATCAATTCAGCTTCCAGCTTTTTGGCTGTCTGTACTTAGGCATGGTCATAGGTTCAGCCATTACTGATGGCCCATTTTATTCCCATTCATCTGCTCCCAGGGTTTGTTGAAGCTACAGCAAGGAAATACTGGACCTGGATTTTAAAGTGAGGTGTAAAAGTACTGTGTAGACATGCCATATTTAGAAGCTATAACATTCTGTGGAAAGAGTGAACTTTTGGCTTCCTGCAGTTGTGCAATATTTGTTATTTTCTCAGGTTAACATTTGTCAAAATAGAACAAAAACAAAATCAAATGGAAAAGAAAAGATGGGCTGAACTGTGCTTCTGGATGTTCAGAACCGATGTGATGATTCAGTTGATAGATTTTTATTTTGTACAGCTATTTAATACAAGTTTAGAGACAGACAGAGATAGGCGATTAAATCATATCCTTTTAGAAGTGGAGATTTAGCAAAAATAAGAGCAAAGCCAAATGGCATGAATTAAGTTCTCCAGGATTTTTGCTACAGAAAACAATAGACACTTGAGTTAAAAAATTTGCTAGATACCCTTTAAAGGATCACATTATATATATATGCACTCATAAGTAAAGGTAATATGTCGGCACTCAAGATAGTGCCATTGCTCTCCTGTGTGCCTTTACTACATCTCATGGCTTTAATTGACATTATACAGTAATTAAAGAGACAGAAATGCCAGTTCTTTGAAGATTGTGTTCATTGAAATACATATTATTGAAATACAGGATGCAAAACAATTACTCAAGGGCATTACCAAGATACCCAGGAGTAAATGGATAGTGCCGATTTTCCAGCATCTTGAATAAATTCTTATGGGGTAATCAGAGAAACCACTTGTTTTCAACCAAGGGTGATATAGGTTGCACAATTATACCTTAACAAGACTTAGTAATGTTTCTATCAGATGATGTGCAACAAAAGATGACAAGGAGAGAAGTTTAAAAAAGAACAATGAGAATTCTGAAAATCGTTTAATTGTGCAGTGTGTATTTCTCTCAGTGCTTATAACTCCCTCCTCAAGACAAGCTCTTCTGAACATGTAACAAGTTCTGCAGATGAAGAAATTAATTTTTTCTAGACAGATAATTTTAGTGACTCATCCATGGAGACAGGGTAGTCCTTAACATTTAAATAAAAAGAGTTGTCCTCACTAGTTCCTTAGTCAGCCTCATTCTCTCAGGTTATGGACGGACAAACAAATTATATAAGGTTAACGTGTGGGAAAAATTTACCATCCAGATGCTCCACAGTAATGGCTTCATGAGTCTGTCTAGTGAATGCTAAACTGGGACAGATTACCACTAAATGAAACAGGGCTAAAATTTCAGAATTTAGCTTCCACTTCGTGTAGGATAAAAGTACACACACAAAACAATTACCACAGAGCATCCGATGCATAAAAGTTCCCCTCTTTAACATGGTATAATTTGTTAATCTAGTCATATTCTTAGAAGGCCATCTAAAAAATAAGAGCACTATGAATGCAACCACCAGTAAATGTTCAATCCTGATGCTGGTGTAATAGCTTCTGGTGAAGATAGACCATCTCTAACAGCATCTCCTTTAGGGATGAAAACCCATGTTCTTGAATTAGTTTTGTCCTTGAATTAGTTTTTTCTTTCATCTGGGGATATACAGCATTGTAGTATATAGGCATGAGCAAGTATGGGAGTAAAGTGTTGTGAAGGGAGAGGGAAGGGCTGGATACAAGGCTACAGCAGTGGTCTCCAACCTTTTTAAGTAGGAGATCACCTTTGGCATTTAAATCACATTTCAAAATGGTTGGAAAAGGAAGTAATCTCAAGAAAAAAATCTGTGTGGGATTTTTTTCTTGAGATTAAATTTCCTTTTCCTACCATTTTGAAATGTGATTTGTCTCTGTGAAGCATGAGCAAAAGTGAATTATTTACACTTCACGGCTCCCAGAGTATTGGCCAATTTCCTCAATTATTCCAGCGTAAGAAGTTTTGCCTCCATTTACTCAATGCCCCTCTTTACATGGAGGCTGCTTCCCCGATTTTGAAAAGGAATGACTACATCCAAACAATATTTATCTTGATAGTTCTGTTCAACCAACCCATCATTTTGGGTCAGCACAAGAAGTTCAGCATGATTGTCACTAGGCTTGTGATAATGTATACATCTATCTTTTTCATGTCTCTCCAGAAAGAGAGGTTGTTTGTACATCTGTCCTTAGAAGATTGCTGTTACTGACTGATATCAGAGAAGGAATTGCTATTAACGTCTCTAAAGTTCAGTACTTTCTAAAGATTTAAATGGAATAATCATAGTCAAATAGATGAAGACCTATCTTTCTCTTCTGGAATTTTTATTATTATCTTATTTTATTAAGAAAGGAGAGGAAGGAAAACACTGAACATTTAAGAAGTTGAAAATTATAAATAATCAAGTATCTCCAAAGAAATTAGCAATAGTTATTGAGGATAAATGTAGAAGTGTGATATTAATCAAAAGGGATACAGGGTAGCTCTTGGCATAGCCAATTTAATAAGATACAACTGGAGTAGACAGATATGCCACATTATGGATATGGAAGTGGTCCAGGAGGAGCCAAGGATTTCCAATGTTGAAGGCTGTAACAGTCTATTGCACAGAGAGGAAGGATATCTAGGTACTTCTGAGGAAGATCTTCCACCATTAAAACTGCCTTTTAAAATGCTATCCATTTGGATAGGGCGAATTCTCTAACCACTTTTTTCCTACATAAGGGGGTGACAAAATTTGGCTTCCCCTGTTGACCCTCAGATGGGTTCTGAGAACAAAGAAGGGTTTGAATAGACAATCCCAACAAAATTAAATACTCAGAACATAAAATTATCTAAATAGGGCTGCGGGGCTGTGCCAGACTCCACCTGGGGGTGCAAGCCCCTGGATCTGCGTGTGGGATGACAGAAGGCTGCTGCCTGGGACCGGCACTGGGCACAGCCTGCACCCAGCACCAGGAAGATTGCTGCTGCCACTGGCTCCAGGCAGCAACAGCAACCTCTTGTCATACCCTGCACAGATCTGGAGGCCTACACCCCTGGGAGGAGGCAGGCAGTGCTGGGAAGGCAGGTTATGCTCTGTGGGGCTGGCAAAGCTGGCTGTTCAGCTCTCCACACCTCTAGCAGCAGCTCTTCCTCCTGCTCCTGCTGTGTCACTCCAGGCTGGGAGAAAGCTTCAACCATGTGGCTCCTGCCCCAGTACCCAGGGCTCTGGCCCCAGGTCCTGGCTTCTTTCCACCACTCTGCCCAGCACAAGCAGCTGGAGTGGGTGAAAGGCAGCTAGGAGCTTCATGCAGGTGACTCCTGCTCCAGTGTGCAAGGCTTCAGCTCCCAGCTGCCTTTCACCCACTCTGCTTGCCTGTGCCAGGTGGGCCAAGTGGGAGGAAGGCAGCCAGCAGCTGGAGCTGGAGCCCCACATGCTGAAGCAGGAGTTGCTGGGCTGAAGCTTCGTCCTGGCCCGGAGCGGTGCAGCAGGAGGAGCTGCAGCTGGAAGTGAGGAGAGTCAAGTAGCACTTGGGTAGAGGGCATGGCACAGGTTTCCCTCAGTGGGGCTCAGCCCCATGTGGAGCACCATGGGGGCAGCCATGGACTGCACTGCCCAGGCAATCTGCCCCATACATGCCCCCTCCTCCCTCCTCCTTCCCCAAACCCACAGCTGGCTCCTGGGACCTAGCACCCAGGCAGCTGCCCCATACATGCCCACCTGCCCCCCTTCCACATCCTATACTTCCTCCCACTTCCCTAACAGGACAGGGGCTGCCCCACAACCCTGGCCCATGATCTCAGCTCCCCACTCACCTGCAGCCCCATCTCACATAGGGAGTTTTGGTGAGTTGCAGGCTGGGTTAGCACCCCACCCCACCACAATAACCCCAGGCTCAAAAATAATTGCCCACCCCTGGCATAAGAGGTCTAGTCAGGTGCCTGATGAATCTGCCTGTGGCTGACAAGCCCAATTGCAGAGTGACACAGCTTGTTACAAGTTTCAGAGATTTGTGTGTTGTCCAGTTCTGAGTCCAAGTTCACAGCACGCTGCTTTCTCCTTTTTCACTTTGCTTCCATCTTCTGGATCAAAGTCACTTCATGTTGAGCTGCACCCAGTGCCACATGTTCCCTCCAGGGTGTATGGGATTCTAAGCATGCACCTCAGCTTTCAACATTGATGTTGAACAATGTCATATCATTTTTTTCACACATTTTGGTACTGCCATAGAGGGTGACCCCCTTTCTAGAGCCATCTTGAATCTTGCTCTACAAAATACTCTTGGGGACACAGTCTCCTCCCATTTTCCTGATATGGCTGAGCCATCACAACCTCCTCTTCTTGATCAGGGTTTCTAAGTGTGTCAGTTCTATGTACTCCAACATCTCTGTGTTTTTGTATTTTGTCTTCCCACTTTATTTTCAGGATCTTATGTGGAAGTTGTTCAGTCTCTTAATGTGCTTAAGATGTAGTCCTCATTTCTGAAACATAAAGCAGGGATGACAGCACACAAGTCTCATAGATTTGTATCTTCATCTTAATTGATCATTTGCTGTTATTCCATAAATGACTAAATACTACAGATTAGGCATATTAAGCAAATAATTATTAGAATTTAATAGGAACATAAGAAGTGCCATACTAGTTCAGACCAATGGTCAGTCTAACCCAGTATCCTGTCTCTGACAGAGGCAGAAGTGGTTGCTACAGATGGAGAGCACTGAACTGGATATCTCTTTAGTGGTTTATCCCCTAATCGGTACCCGTCCTGGCATCCGCCATTATTAGCTTAGAGATGCCAGAGGAAACATCTCTAACTGTTCTGTCCAATAGCCATAGAACTATCATCCATGAATTTATCCAGTCCCTTTTTGAACATGGATCTGCTGTCTGCCTCCACCAACTCCTGTGGCAATTAATTCTACAAATTATTGTATAAAAAAAAATTATTGCATAAAAAAATACTTTCTCTTGTATCAGTTTCCTGTTTACTCGGTCCATACCCTTTATGATTTTATAGACCTCTACCATATCCCCCTCAGTCTTCTCCCTTCCAGTGAAAAGTCCTAGCCTTTCTGGTCTCCTAGTATGGCAGCTATTCCATGGTCCAATCATTTTGGTTGTCCTTCTCTGTACCTCTTCTAATTCTACTATATGCCTTTTGAGATTCAGAGACTAGAACTGCACACAGTATTCAAGACGTGGGCACACTGTAGATTTGCATTATCGCATGATGATGTTCTTTGTTTTGTTTTCAGTTCCCTTTTTAATGAAGCGCAACATTTTATTTGCTATTTGGTTGCCACTGCACAATGAGCTGTTGTTTTTAGAGAGCCATTAAAAGTCCCTTTCCTGGATTGTAAGAGCTAGCTCAGAACCCATTTTATAAAGTGCACATTTAACTAAAGGTATAATCATTTTATCACTATTTGAAAGAAATTTAACCTTAAAACGTCTAAGTCTTAAAAAGCCTTTAAAAGGTGGCCAATCCGTTAGGAAAAGCACTTTCTTACCTAGGTTGTTAAATAGTGCTGATCAGATACACTTGCAAGTGGACAATTCAGCAAGAACCCAATTCAAGACTGAAGAGCAAAAATCCCAAGGTGGACCTGATTTTTATACTCAGGTGCTTGACTAAAATATTAAAAAACTTACTAACTAAGGTAAAGAAAAATTAAATGCATTCCTAATAAGTGCTACCCTAATTAACATTTAGGGGCCTACTCTTATACCCTACATTAGCTTTACCATGTCTAAAATTAGCCTATATATCATTGAACTGTTAAATGTACTTGAGGTGACCTTGCAACTTTTACCCTAGTTTTGTCAATCTTTTTTCTTGAATTTTTTGAAATGGTTCACACCTTTTGAAAGGCACTTCCTTTTCCTGTTCTTCTCAGCCAAACTGTAGTCAAGCAAATACAAGCAAGTCTATACTAGTGTATCATTCAACAACTTTAAAAAGCCTCCTATAGTCTATGCTCCCCCCACACTTCACTCTTTTAAAAATACTGTCATCCAGTTCAGGAAGTTTCTCTTAGTCTTCAGTCTGTTTTTCCCTCAAAATGAAAAAGGCTTTATCTACAAAGGCCTTTCTGAGCATAGAAATCTCACCACCTTTTTATTCTTTTATCTATTTATTTCATTGCCCATTTCCAAAGCTTCATTTGCTTGCTGAAGAAGAAAATAGAAGCAACCCAGCCTGACACTCATATGTCAGAAAGGAGGCATTTCTCTCTTTGAACAGTGGCAACCAAGCATTTGGTCATTCTTAATTCTTTTTTTCACCTTTCCACATTTTAGGCTTGATGTTTCAGTCATTCTGAGAATACATGCCATTCTGAGAATGGATCAAAAAAAAGGCTTTAAGCATTCAAATGAGGGCATATGCAGAACTGAGGTGACTAAGTCCACAATTTCCATACAGGAAACCCATTCTGGGATGCCTCCTGAGTCTGGGGGGGCATCCATAAAAGCCAGTGGGGACAGCCCTGTTGTGGGGGAAGGGCACATGCCCCCCCCATGCCTCACCTCCCAGTTGCCTTTGCTCACTGGGCACCTCTTTTGATTGGTGCTGCCTGGAGTTCTACTTCTGCATGTACCCAGGACTGCTCTAGCTCAGCACTTATCTCCTGCCTTAACCTGGCATCTTGAATTCTGCTCTGGAATTCAGAAAGTCAGTTTTTCCACCACCCAAGTCCCCTGAAGTAACTGAGCTGGATGGCACTCCCAGAGCATGCCTAACATGCTCCTATAGAACTGGGCCATTCCCAAAATTTAGTGACACATACTTTCTGAAGAAGAAGGTGGTGAGGTGTCTTACCTTTTATTTAATAGCTTAATAGTTAGCACGCTTACCCAGAAAGTGGAAGACACAGCTTTAAATTACTTTCTCAGCTCGAAATGTCATAATCACATTCTCAATTTGAAATGTTCATAATCACATTACTCACCTCCCAAGAGAGTGGGGTTGAAGGCACTTTCCATTGCAGCTGTTGAAGCTGTGTCATTGTGCAGCAATGCAAGATTGAGTGGAAAAGAGTATGGGGGAAGTAAAGAGGAAGAGAGAAACTATATGAGGGAGTATGGCCGTGTAGCCAAATGACTCAGGCACTTATCTGGGAGAGTGGGAAGTCCCCAATGGTCCTTGCTTCTCATACAGTTTCTCTACTTTATTCAGTGACTGTTTAATGGAAAATCTAAAATGCTATTCTCTGATTTCACCTGGTCAGTGGGTCTTACAGCAGTAAGTGGAAATGCAGCATCCCAGCAATGCTCTGACCACAAGGTACAAAGTATTTCCTCTTGTGTGAAGGAACTCTCTCTCTCTCTCTTTCTTTGGCCCAAAGAATTTTGCATTCTTTGCTGCACAGTGCTCAACTTCAATAGAAGTCATGGAAAATGTCACTGTCCAAACTAGCTGGTAGCTAGTTAGGACAATCACCTGGGGTGGAATAGATTTTGATCCCTGCAGGGTGAGGAGACTACTGAATCTGGGTCTCCCACACCGTAGGACAATGATCAGACTCCTTACATAAAAAGTGGGCACAGGAGCCACCTCCTCCATTTTAAATGAAAAGAATGATCATTGCTCCATTTTTCAGAAGAATGGATGCAGGTCCTGGTTCTCGCATGAAGACCTGCAGATTAGGAGGGGATAGAGGGAAATTCATGTGGCCCTGAGTCAGGTACCTGGGGAGGGTTGGGATTTAAGAACAGCATTTCTTATTGCCTGTCTATTCTGTATGTTCATTTTTAGATCAGCTTTCTGAGCGACCCAAGTATCCTCACACAATACTCAGGTAGCCTAGGAACTGTTGACCCCTTGGAATTTCAGTCCAAAGTGGAGGTAAAAGAATTGTGGGGGATGTAGGTATAGACCAGCCTTATTGGAAAACTGGAGTTTATAATTTGATATGGGGACACAGCTTGTAATGTCAAACAGAATTCATAAATGGTCCACTGACTCCACAACTGATCTCCCCAGCTGATGTCTTTCTGAAATTAGCTACTATTGCTAAAGTTCTATTCTCTGGCTGCCCTATTTCTCTGGTTTTGGTTGACATTGGCACTATTTTTTCTCTGAATAATTTATCTTTTGGAAAGTTTTATGCAGTGCTTTCTGAGAGTCCTTTTTTATTGCTCTGGAAGTTTGGAACTGAGCCTAGTCACGTGGGCTACCCCTCTGCACGCTGGGAGTGACTTCACAAGTGCTTTACATATATCCAGTGTCCATCTGCTAGTAGGAGGAGTTGTATTTGCTGTCTGGGCTTGCATATGAAGGCAAGTGGAGAAAGCAAATTAGCAGGTAAGAAATTACCCTTCTTCAAACTCATTTCTTCCCCCCCCTTCTCAGTAAGAGGCAGAAAGATAAGTGGAAGCACATGGCTTATAGCTGCCTTTTTATAGCAGACTTCCCAGGTGGCCAGTTCAAATGCTAACTAATAGTTCTAATGCTAACTAATCTGGCAAAAAGATTTCAATGGGTGGATGTGAGGATAACATCTGCCTTTCAAATCTTTTGCTTGCCAACACAGGCATGTGAGGTTTTTTGTTGTTCCAGGAACCCCTGAAGCATAGCAAAGGTAAAGGTCCTATGAATTGGAACCACCTGCTTGAACTAATGTTTTGGCAAGCTCCTGTTTTCTTGGAGCTGGTTCAGAATATTCTGGCCTTTGTGGAATGGGGAGAATCCACAGAAATTACCTGCCGCCCCTTACATATTTTCAGCCCTATTGTTATCAGACAGGAAGCATAAAGTGAACAAGCATAATCAGTGTGAAGTATACAGTATTTGTGTATGACCACCACCCTTCACTATTGTATTCTTGTCTAGCACAATAAAACCAGGGCTCAGGACAACATGCTGCTGACAACATGCATTTAAAACTGGTGCTGTGAATAAGACAGTAGCATCGTGTTTTCTCTCTCTCAAACTTGTTACGGCACAGTACTGTGGGTCTCCTGATTATTTCTTTTTGGAGAAAGTGGCCTACCTAATGTTAATAGCCTTTCTATCAATCCACAGCATACAGACCTCAAACTAGGGTTGCCAACCCTTCAGGACTGCCCTGGAGTCTCCAAGAATTAGATATAAATCTCCAGGAGACTGCTGAGAGTCACCCGGGAGATAAAGGATAGGGCATTCATTAAAATAAATATTAAATATTGAATCCAATTTATACAGTAGTCTAGTGGGTTTTTAAAATGTAAGAGTAATGTGCATTTGCCTTCCTGATGTGAAGTCTATGCACCGTAATCCATAACTGATATACGTAGGCATGCGGTCACGTTCATGTTGTGTGTTGTGGGCACACCGGCACTCTGGAAACTTCCTGGAATAGATTCAAACAGAGTTGGCAACCCTACCTACAATCCAGTGTTTGTCCACAGCGCAGATGTCAACAGGATGCCCCAAGCCTTCTTTAAATAACACCACTTTTTTTAATGGTTTCCTAAAAATAAGATTATCAGGTGTCACAGCCCTTGTAATGCTTCCCCTGTTAGAGACAGAGTCCTATGTTTGGGTCCCAGTGAGAGCTGGGTGAAATTATTTTGGTGGATCATTTGCATTTTCAGGATGGCCAGCATTACTTGTGAGTTTAAGTCAAATCTGGCAAACAATTTTGGACAAAAGCATAAATAAAAAAAATGTTGGGAATGTGGAATCACTTCATTTTGCTATTTCATAAATGAAATGTTGCAGTGGTGGGGGCTAGATTCCCAAGTGGACAGAGGTTTTATAAAAAAGAAACATGCCACCTAGGGAGGAAGTACCACTTCAATATTAGTCCAGTAGTTAGAGCTTTTTTTTTTTCAGTCACCAGTGAAACAAAGAAACTCAGTTCTTTATCCTTCCCTAGGCCTAGTACTGTAGACCTGTGTGCCTCTAGAGGTTTCTAAGTCTGACAGAACTCCAGCACGGTTTCTTTAGCCTCTTTGGGACTCTTCCGAGGCACAGCCTGTGCCTGTTGTCACTTCATGGAGGCAAGGCACACGAGTCACACTAGGGTATGGTTTTAGAGGTGCTGAGCACTGACAATTCCTGTTGTCTTGAAATGGAACGCTGGTTACTCAGCACCTGTCAAACTGTTCGCAGCCTGTCCTAAAGATTAATGTGAAGGAGATCATCACAACACAGATCATCTTCAGCCATTTACTGTCTGCCTAGCTACTTATTTATTCATATTTTGCTCATCACTGTAGGATTTGACTGCCAAGGAATGGTATTGGAGCCATCATGAATTAGCTAAAAGAATGAATTGGCATCATCAGTCCACAGGTCGCATTGCTGACTTTCCTAACCCAAACACTAGCGCCTCTTTCATTATGTGTGGCATATGATTCTCATATAGCTGTCTCCAGGTAGTAATGTGTATAATAATGGTGCTGAAATCTATGTTGCTGTCATTTTATAGTTCATAATAGCTCTCTTATAATACAATGAAAGAAACCATTAACATGTGCTTATTTCCCTTTCTGAGTAAAGTATTCTTTCTGAAAGACACAAACCATTTTATATGTGCATTCCCTGGCATCAGCACTTCAACTTCACAGCCTGCTCACCAATCACACTGCTAGTTGTTGCTGGACATGCTGTTAGTTTCTGTCCTGAAAATAAGTCATTTGAAGTTGGGCTGAAATGTTGTCAGGGCAAGATGAAGGAGTTCCATGAGATACTGGCCTGTATCTCTGCCTTGAAAGTCATCCAGTAGTCCTTGCAATTTCTTGCTGTATTCTTCAAGTTTCTCCTCTTCTGTTTCTATTTCAGGGAATGCTTTTTCCATGTTCTGGAGCTGAGAAAAGTGGCTAAAGTCTCTTGACTTTAGGTCTTTCTGCAGAAGCTCCAGCTTGTGTTGAAAATAGAGCAATGTCAGAAGAAGATCAGAAATGAGTCTAGCTCAATGATACTCAGCCATGGTGCCACAGGACTAAAGGGTGCCTTGAGATCCTTTCAAGCATGCTGCAGGTTGCTACACTACATTAGCAGATATGATTCACAGATAAACCTGGAGATTTCAAATAAAAATTCATAGTTGTGGTCTTTCTAGTTCTTTGCAAAAGAAAAATTTCTCTATTATGTTTCTGTAGGCTAAAAAGATGAAAACTAGGAGCTGGAACTTTTGAACGGGTGCCTTGAGTCTGTTCAGGGGTGCCTAAAGTCTAAAAAGGTTCAGAACTGCTGGTTTGGCTATTCCCTGGAGTGCCAGGTTCAGAGACTGAAGATGCTAAGTAACAGCACTGGGATATTTCAGATGTGTCAACTACTATGGATCTTTCAGTTGTGGATAGGAAATGTCTTTCTCTTCAAGAAATCTTTTGTGGGCTATTGCCATTCCATAAACTATTCTATAGTTGAGAAGCTGCTGATGGACAGCCATCTATCTCATCACATAGAAAAAGATTTTATCTGCCTTACCTTCATAGTTTCAGAGTTAGCAGGGTCGGAAGGAACCTGAACAGATCATCAAGTCCAACCCCCTGCCATGGCAGGAAAGAGTGATGAGGTCAAATGACCCCAGCAAGGTGATTATCTAGCCTTGTCCCCAGGGTAGGAGCCAGCACCACTTCCAGATCCTAGCCACCCTGACTGTGAAGTAGCGCCTCCTGGTGTCTAATCTGAATTTACCCCTGTCAGCTTGTGACTGTTATTCCTGGTCACTCCTGGCAGTGCTCGGGGGGAACAGGGACTTCCCCAGTGCCTGCTGGTCCCCTCTGACTAGTTTGCAACAGACCACTAGATCCCCCCTCAGCCCTCTCTTGTGGAGGCTGAACAGGTTCAGGTCCCATAGCCTCTCCTCATAGGGCCTGCCCTGCTGCCCCCTGATCATGCGAGTGGCCCTCCTCTGGACCCTCTCCATGTTGTCCACATCCCTCTTGAAGTGCGGCACCCAGAACTGGACGCAGTACTCCAGCTGCGGCCTGACCAGTGCCGCATAGAGGGGGAGGATCACCTCCTTGGACCTGCTCGAGATGCATCTGTGGATGCATGACAAGGTGTGGTTGGCCTTCCTGACTGCATCCCCACACTGCCGGCCCATATTCATCTTGGAGTCAATGATGACTCCAAGATCCTTTTCTGCCTCTGCACTGATGAGAAGGTAGTTCCCCAGCCTGTAGGCATACTCTTTATTAAAAATTTTGAGCTGATGGTTCATCCGTCTTCATGACATTTTCATAATTGAAATATTTTTCCTGTGAGTTGTTCACAATAGATGATGCAATAAAAAAATCTAGGAATTTGGGATCATTTTTCAAGAGTTCCACCCTTTTCCATACCACTGCAGGAGCTCCATCTGTTGCAATACTGATACGCTTATCCAGAGACACACAAGTATTTTCCAACAGACTTGCCAGTGCATTCCCAATGTCAACATAAGTTGTTTCTTAATAAAACACCAGGTCTAACATTTCTTCTTTGACATTTTCTTTGGTGCAATTACAGTGAACAAATATAGTTAGCCGTTCCTTGTGTTGGATATCTATTGACTCATCTAATGCTAAGATGAACCCCAAGCAGGTCTTTAATTTGTTTTGCTCCTCAGCTACAAGATCAGCACTGACCTGCTGAGCACTGACCTGTGAGGTATGGCTCTGTTGTGTAAATGTTGTGAAGATGTCATCTGGCTGATTAGCTGAAGTTTATTATTATCTGGATTCATAATTGCTACCACAAATGTTTCCTCAAGTTCCATCTGGAAAGATATATGGATCAAAAGCTTCTGTGTGTAGTTTCAAAGTTGTGCTTCTGTTTGCCCCCCTTATAGTCTGCAAGCAACAAATTGCATATGAAACACAGAGGTTTACTGCTTTTTCCCCCATAAATTCCAAATTGTCCTCCTGTTCTGCTTTAAACCTGTGGTTTTCACTCCCATATTTCTTACTAATGAAGGTTTGCTCACTATTGTCTCACAGGGGACTGCATGCTTAGGGGCAACCAACACGGGTTCATCAGTGGCAGGTCCTGTCAGACCAACCTGGTGGCCTTTTACGATCAGATCACCAGATCATTAGATGCAGGGGTAGCAGTGCATATAGTCTTCCTGGACTTCCGGAAGGCTTTTGACACTGTCTCTCACCCCGTTCTCATTAAGAAACTGGGGGGCTGTGGCGTAGACACCCACGCAGTCAAATGGGTCACCAACTGGCTGGAGGGCCGCACCCAGAGGGTGGTAGTGGATGGGTCCTTCTCAACCTGGAGGGACGTGGGCAGTGGGGTTCCGCAGGGCTCGGTCCTCAGGCCCGCACTGTTCAACATCTTCATCAGTGACTTGGACGAGGGGGTAAAAAGCACCCTGTTCAAATTTGCTGATGACACTAAGATGTGGGGGGATGTGGGCATGCTGGAAGGATGCAACAGGCTACAATCAGACCTAGACAGGTTACAAGGGAGGGTGGACAAGAATAGGATGGGTTTCAACACAGACAAGTGCAAGGTGATGCAACTCGGGAGGAACAACCAGCACCATACCTACAGGTTAGGGAACTCCCCTCTTGTCAGCACGGAGGCGGAAAGGGATCTGGGGGTCATCATAGACTCCAAGATGAACATGGGCCAGCAGTGAGGAGAGGCAGTAAGGAAGGCCAGCCGCACCTTGGCATGCATCCACATATGCATCTCGAGCAGGTCCAAGGAGGTGATCCTCCCCCTCTATGCGGCACTGGTCAGGCCGCAGCTGGAGTATTGCGTCCAGTTCTGGGCGCCGCACTTCAAGAGGGATGTGGACAGCATGGAGAGGGTCCAGAGGAGGGCCACTCGTATGATCAGGGGACAACAGGGCAGGCCCTACGAGGAGAGGCTATGGGACCCGAACCTGTTCAGCCTCCAAAAGAGAAGGTATGAGGGGGATCTTGTGGCCTGTTATAAACTAGTCAGGGGGGATCAGCAGGCATTGGGGGAGTCCCTGTTCCCCCGAGCACCGCCAGGAGTGACCAGGAATAACGGTCACAAACTGGCAGAGGGTAGGTTTAGGTTAGATATCAGGAGGCGCTACTTCACAGTCAGGGCGGCTAGGACCTGGAACCAACTTCCAAGAGAAGTGGTGCAGGCTCCTACCCTGGGGGTATTTAAGAGGTGGTTAGATGAACATCTTGCTGGGGTCATTTGACCCCAGTACTCTTTCCTGCCATGGCAGGGGCTCAGATTTGATGATCTGCTCAGGTCCCTTCCGACCCTAGAAACTATGAAACTATGAAAATAAAGGACATTAATTATACTTAAAATGACTGCACAGAACATTGGTAAACTAATTCCAGGTACGTGCCTATCAGGGGAAGTGCTTTTATTAAATGTGTGTTACTTACCAACAGCACCACAAAATAATCTCTTGACCCAGAAGAGGCAGTGGCTGTGCCTCCCCAGAGTACTGAGCTCTAATAGGTGGCACTTCAGATGGATGTGAAGCTGAGATGGGAATAAAAGGGCCACACTGGAATAAGGAAGGAACTCGACACATGGAGGAGACAGCAGAAGATTGGTGAGGCCAAGGAAGGAGGGAATGGGGCACAGCAGCTGGGGCGGGGGGCAGACAGAAAGGAGAGGCCTAGCTGGCAAAAGGTCTAATTTATGCAAAATGGGATCATGGTCCCAGTGCAATGGGACATGATGGATGGTGACAGAGCTGTTGCATGCAGCATAGGTTGCTGTCCTTGCATGACAGGATATACATTCGATGACTCTGTTATAGTGGGAAGATACATACAGTGCTTTCTCTTGAAGCCGTATTTAAAATGCCTAGGAGTAGCATGAAGCTCATGAGTCACCATTCAAGTACCCTTTGTTGCCCCTAGGATTCCTTTTACCAGAACCCAAGGATTGGCATGGCTCATCACTGTTGTAACCTCTCATCCCAAATTGTCCAGTCCTCTGGTTTTGTGCCAATCATTCCTTATATGGTACACCAATCCTCTGGCACTGTGCCAGCCACATTCCTTATAGGGAAACTGCTGTCCCTTGCTTGCCCAGTGCCCAGTCACAGCACTCATATCTCCCAGTGCCACAGAAGGTGCTCAGTTCAATTTTGTGGCTTAGTTTTGGAAAGGCTTGGACTATAGCTACAAGCCTTAGCATAACTCAGTTTGCCCGCTACCCCCTTGCCATAGACGAGTACAAAAGATTTTTAAAAAATTGGAAGGGGACTATGACACGATAGATGGGGCCATTCACGATAGATGTATGGGGTCTAGGAGAAGTAGGCAGTTCATGTTTTGAAGTCCACAGTGATACCACAGAGAATGAAGTGAGAAAAGCAGTCATCGGTGGCCCAAAGAAGGTGGCTAAAATATGGGAGAGAAAGATCCTTGTATACATCAAAAATAATTGTTTAAGTTAGAAATCAGTAGCCTATGGCCCATGGGCTGTATTTGGCTTGTGGAGATGTGGGGATTTGGCAATATTTGACAGTGGATATTTCAGCAGCAGTCACTTTCCCCTGCGGCCAGCTGTAGTCATTCTCCCGGTAAAAAGCAGTAGCAGCATCTGGGTTGTAGCACCTGCCTACCTGCCGCTAGCCCAAACTGGGTCACTCTAGCCCACAGCCCTAAAAGGTTGCCAACCTCTGCTTTAAATAACTCAAGACTTTGGGAGAGAAGGCTATTTCCTTAAACAAACAAAAACAATGTTAGAATTGCAGTGATTGAGTCTTGAATTCAAGGAGGGATTTTACAAAGAAGCATGTGCACAGGGGACAGCTAAATCACAATATAAAATTCTCAAACAGTCATTTTATATGGTAGAGTCTGTTTTCCTTTTTCAGACTTCGGAAACATTCTTGTTAAAATGCAGGTTGTTTCTCATCAATTAAGTGTTGAAACTATATTGACACTTCAGACAGTAAGAGAAAACAAGAAGAAAAATTAATAAAAATACTGCTCACTTGATAATTGAAGCTGCTTTGTCTGAAATATAAAGCAGATACTTCGTCATCTATCTTAGCCACACAGTATTTGTTTAATATCCACGGACATTTACAGATAATATTTTGACACCCATACTCCTGAAAGTAATAGAAATATATGAGCATAACAAAAATTAAACATAAAATTGAATGTAAGCATTCTAATGTGCTAACAAAAGGCATTTGCTATTTCATGTTATGAGAAAGATACTTGGAAATTTCCATGAAAATCAGACTTAATTTACTGCTTGTTTTGTTTCAAGTAAAAGACGTCTGATGAAGAAGAAAAATAAGCATGTTTGTATATTACAGTTATAAATTTTTCTATATCTTTCTTCAGCACTCACAAATTTTGATTTTATGAGGGACTCTTTAAAAACAAAGGAAGAATAATGCTTCAGTGCTTGGTGGTATTATTAGAGAAAGACACTTTATTTTCCAATCAAGGTTAATTTTTATAATTGTGGTTGAATTTAAAAATCACATGTATTGGCTTATTTACTTTAGAAAGCTCCTTTGGTGTAATAAAGGTGAGGCTGGAGCTAAACCAATATACCTGCCCAGATTATCTCCGTTCACACTTGTGTGGTTACATTGCTATAAACTACCTTGCCTCCATGCCATGCATTCACACTGCCCTGAGTTGTGCTGATTGTTGTATACTGTCATATGGATGGGTAATCCAAGGTTCCTGGCACCGCTCCCAGACCTGCTGGATTCTAGGCAATTTTTACACTAGATTATTGGATAAATTTAAAAGGCTAGGGGAATTGTGAGAAGAGAAGTCAGTCTCCTATAATTCCCCTTGCTACATCTTAGAGCTCATTTGGGTTCCAGTGCCATTTCCAACCTGTGCCCAGAATTTGCATATGCCCGTACACAGAAGCCCCAGTATACACTCTCAGGTCAAGCTTTGTGTACATACAATAGTCATACTTTGGACCTAATGAAAATGCCACTGATGTTAATGGAAGCCTTTCAGATCATTAAAAAGTTCATTTGTTTCTAGGTACTTCAAAGGGATCCTTTGTAATTAAAATGGAGAATTCCCCTAGAGTCAGCAATTTCCCTACAACTGGAATTAATTTTTAAGGATACCCCCTGCATAGACCTCCTGCATACAGGAATGTCTGTTTACACTGGCTTCATACAAAATGTGCCCATATGTTGAAAGCTTTGGACTGATAATGATATTACTTAGTTGTATTGTTGTTATTACTTACTATTTAATTGAACAAGTAGCAGCTAAAAGCCCCACCTTTTTTTCCAAATCTGCATTTAAATTACAGTCATATTTTCTTATTTTGTCATATGGTTATAATGTCAATTTTGTTCTGTATTTATATTTTTAACAATACCTAGATCTCATGTTTCTGAAGTACAGCTTCAAAACACCATAAGGGAAAGGCACACAGGATACTGTGTCCTCCAGCAAAATGAATCAGCTTTGAAAAAAATTGCACTCTTAAATTCTTTATTTTATACCTGCTGCTAGAGAATGGGGATCCCAGAATAGAGAGCCGACTTTGCTAACCCAGCACAAGGAGTAATCAAATATCTCATGGTAGTGGGTGTACGGGGAATCAAATTGGTTTCAATAAGCTTATCTCAGCTGGAAATTCTTCTTTGCATTTCTTACATGTTTCTTTTTGATATCAGTGCAATGAAACAACATATCCAACTACTAGAAATCACACAGAACTTGGTAACAGGCCTCTGGTAGAAGAACATCAACAGGCACAATCCATCTACAATTAGAGATTTTGAATTGTAAAACCTAGACAGACAATTTCAGCACGGGTAAGGAGAAATGGGTAAGGAAGGATCAATTGCCTAGTCACTGTATATCATACTTCTTTTGATTTGGTTTCTAGTTCTATCATTCTAGTTCTCTCTAGTTCTATAATTACTTTCTGCTTCTGGTTTAAGGATGATCTAAGTTATATAAGGTCTGTTTGATTGGGAAGATTTGGACAATCTTCCAGTGACTGATAGGTAATCTATGTGAAATGACAGGAAACATTTTTTCCCCAGGTTCATCAGCAAACCAGGTTCTTGCTTCATCGGTTTCCTTCTTATTGTACCTGTCATTCACAATTGATTCAGAATGACTAATCATAGCAACTAGATGGTTTCCCAGTGCCTTCACTGCAGCTAGGTGATTAAACATCCACCACCCCAATATAAAAGTTTTACCTGTTACCCGGATTCATTGTGGAATTTACTTTCCTAGATGAAAAAGACATTTTAACACATCTGCAGTTCCTTTAGCTTTCTTTATTGCAGTGCCCCTCACTGTAACAGATCACCACTGCAACGCACATTAACCAGGCAAGAAAGCTGTTTTAAGAGTTCTTCTACAGAACCTAGCAATCTTAAAATCTCTTTGCTAATCGCTATATGGATAATATTTTACTTCTTATGCAAGGCCTCCATAGACTCTGATAAGAGCTTCAGATGCCTGGAACTATAAGCAGGACAAGTCTCTCACGTGTATATTTGGTACTCATACTTTCAGCAATCCTGTGATCATCTTTTTCCTGATAACAGTGGTCACTCCAACTAAAAATATAAAGGGAGTAATCTGTTAACCAATCCATGATATTATTTTATAGCATGTTCATCAGAACAGGTTTTGGTCACTAATGGCATGATTTCCAAGCTAACAGCTTTGTCCGTATCACATTTGCATTATTTATGTCAAACTGTTTCAATCAGTTACCCATTTTGTCATGTCCCCTCTAATTACAGTGTTGAAGCAAACTTAATGCTATGTGACTTTTTGCAGAGAAAGAGAAAAGCCATGTTGAACAGCTTCTTCCTGCAAGACACAGTAAAATTAACTGTGCAGCATAAAGGTGTGCACCGCTACAGGCAAAACAGGGAGGAAGGAACCTCCATGCTGGATGCAGCCAGGGTGTCTTTGCTGTTCATCAGTCCACATTAAGCTTTCAAATGCTGCAGCAGCCTGCATCTCTGGGTACTTGTATATCAAGGAGAACATCATAGTTTACACTGTATTGAAATCCAGCGAATCACATTGTGTA
Organism: Crocodylus siamensis; assembly: GCF_052110815.1. Classification (NCBI taxonomy): domain Eukaryota; kingdom Metazoa; phylum Chordata; order Crocodylia; family Crocodylidae; genus Crocodylus; species Crocodylus siamensis. Next base: position 341,980,094 of record NC_143395.1, on the reverse strand, counting down.
ATCCAATGCCTATTTTGGTATGTTCTTCAAACCTGAATCAAATGAGCACTACTTTCAACTCAGTTGCAAAAAGCATCTAATTGTGAGCTCTACCTTAACTTTTTCTCTGCACTATTCCTTCTCTTATGATTCATTCAAACCATGAACCATAAAACACTGAGTCAGCTTCTTAACTGATGTTGGCTTCATTGTCTGAAGGTGAGTTTCAGTAATCTATATCAACAAGTGGTATGTATGGAGTGAATATTACATTTATGCGATAAAGGTGCTAGCTGTGTTGGTCTAAGAATACAAGCAGTCAGTGTGAAATATGAATTTTTATTTCTACCTGAGAGAAATTTTACAACCTTTGCATTCTCCTATGCCTGAGGAAGGGTGCATGTGCCCAAAAGCTTGCAAATATAGAAAAATATTTTTTGCAGCTGTCTAGTTGGTCTAAAAGATATCGCCTCTAGCACACTGACTGCTTGTATTACATTTATGAAAATGTCATATTTAAGGTTATAAAAAGATAAGGAATTGCTCTGAATTGACCAGCCTCACTCTTGCCACATACAACCAGCCTATACCCAAATCCTACCATTTCTTCCTCATCCTTAGTAACCATCCTTGTTGTTTCATTCTAGACTGAAATCTCATACATTCATAGGTTACAGGGCAAAGGGATTATTGGAATCAGGTAGTCTGAATTCCTGTATATGACAGGCCATGGTTCTTTCCTAAGTTAATTTTCATTTGGACTAGAGCATATCTTTTAAGGGACAAAAATCCAAACTCGATTTTAAAATGTTAGCGAAAATTGAAACTTTAAAGAAAAAACCATCTACAACTTTCTTAAATTGTTCCCGGGCATAATTAAACTGTTATTCATAAAATGTGTCCTGGGTATCTAATTTCATGTCTGAGTTTCTCCATTCTCAATTTCCAGTGCTTGGATCTGGTTTTACCTTTGTCTGCTGGACTGAAGAACCCTCTGTTCTCATATTTCTATGTGAGAAATGTATTGATTGTGATCACCACTGAAATGTCCCTTTGCAAAACAAGCAGCTTGAGTTTCTTGACTCATTCACTATAATGCATATTTTGCATAATGCACTATAATGCAATCTTAATCATTCTTGGGACTTTTCTCTGAACTCTCTCCAATTTTTCAACATCCTTGTTGAACTGGGGAAGCCAGAACTGGATTGTTCCAAAAGTGATCCCACCAATGTCAAAAAAAGAGGGCAAAACTTCTGGTTTCCTACCTAATATTTCCCTTTTGATAGATTCCAACATTGCCCTTTTGGCTATAGCACCTTACTGGGAACTCACATTCAGCTGATTATCCACCATGTCACCACCTCTTCTTCAGGGTCCCTGCAAATCTCTTCTACATTCTATGTTGTTAAATGTGTGATTTTTCATTTCTTCATAGTTCACAGATTGCTCCATATAAGTGCCTGTCTTCATTACTTGCCACTCTTCCACTTTTGTCCCCTCTTCTAACTTTATCAGTGATGATTTTATGCATTGTCTCAGATCATTAATAACATTGTTAAATAGCAAAGGGGTGTAATCCAGTCCCTGTAGTACATCAGTAAAAAACACACCAGCTTGATGAAGATTCCCCTTTTCATAATTAGTATTTAATCCATTAAATATGTGTCCTAATCATTTTTACCATTGTAATTCCTTATAGCCAGATTCAAACTTGCAGAAATCAGCTACCTGTTTCCCAAAGAGTAATTCAAATGAACCAAGTGCTAACAGCCACAGAAAACATTTTGTGCCTAAAACTGTTAGGTGCCTCCATCTTGGACACTTACATTTGGGCTCGGCAGTGATCCAGTTGGAGTGACTAGGCATCTAGTTGCCACACAGGCTCCTTGGGGACTTGGATTGGTCCTGGGAGATGCCCAGACTTGCAAATCCCCAAAGAGACCTGACTCATTAAGTATGCTCAGACTAGCTTAACTCATCTTGATAGTCTTGCAATTAGCTAAAAATGCTGGTTTCCACTTTTTATATAATAGCTTAGTGGCTAGAGCACTCATGCAAGATGATCTTGGTTTTGTTGTCACAATTCAGTTCTCAATGGAGTTGCATATCAATGTGGAACAACACCTACTCTGTAATTTCTCTTTGATAAAATAAAATGATTGGGTTCTCTGAACCTGGAGGCGTTCAAACCTACATCTTTCATTTCCCAGGAGAGCTCCTTTGCCATCAGTCTACAGAGTAGGCTGAAGAGGGAACATTCATGGCCCCTCTCCCCAAGAATGCAGGAGACATAGAGCCAGAGCAGCAAATGAGAACGATACAAATGTCTCTAGCTATGTAATACTTGTTTGACAAGGGGAAATCCTGGATTTTGGTCCTTTTAGGGTTATTTGATTTTTAACCAATGCTTGTCTTCTATAACAAGCATAAAGAGATCTGGCACCAAGGACCAGAATACCCGTATTCCCAGATACTGCCCTGTGCGTGGGATTGGGTGTCTGAGCTTTCTGAATTACTCTTTAAGGTGCTAGCCTCTCCCCAGACACTGTGTAGAGTGCTTAGGTCAAATTGGGTACCTTGAAAATGTGATCCATGTCACCCCATTAACTATACAGAGATACCAGGTGCCTTATTCTGGTTACTTAGACTGTTCTTTGGAGGTCCTGCCAGGGAGGGCTGCTCTCAAGCATACAGAAGCTACCTGCTTCTGAATGTGCTTTCCTAAGACACAGTGTTTATGCTGTCCCAGGGGTTTCTTGTCCAGCCGCTTTTGACTTCTCTAACTCAGGCATGCTGAGAATGGCCATAAGGGGTCTCTCAGGGAGGCTTCAATGCTACATTTCCAGATTCTGCAAGTGCAAGGTGATATGAGGGGCATGTTTGAGAGTGGTTCTTCCTGGAAGTCCTAGGGACATGGTGCACATATATACAAAGTCCATCTGCTTATTTAATAAATTCTTAGGTGTTTAATTTAGGTAAACTGAATTATTCTTTTGGGTCAAGATACCAAGCTTTAGGCCAGGGTTGGGCAAAATAAGGCCCAAGGGGTGGATCCGACCTGAGGAATGATTTTTGCTTGGCCAGCAGTGGGTCCCTCCATTTCCTGGCAGGCCCAGCAGTGACTCTGTCCAGCTGCTGCTGTCACTGGACCCAGCTCCACTGCCCAGGCACCCCCAGTTCATCTGCCCCACACCCATTACCAGGGACATGACCCATGTGGGCAGGGCACTCAGCTGGGCATCTGGGATAGGACGATGGGCTGGTGGGGAGCAGTGTTTTGAAACATGATGGGTGGGCAGGACCAGGGAGAGCCTGAGATCTTGTGCAATGACAGAATGGGACAGGGGCTAGGGTCAGGGCAGAGCTGTGATGCTCTTGGTGTATGTCCCTGCACAACAACCTGTGCCTATCAGAAGGGCATGTAGGCATCAGATTGTGGCTCGGCCCCAGCCCCAGGCCAAGGGCCCACACTGTCACTGCCCTATGGCCCTGTCCCATGGGCCTGGCCTTACCCTCCCCTTCTGCTCCTGAACACTGCTCCCAGCCTGCCGGCAGCCCCATCCCACATAGGGAGTTTTGGTGATTTGTTGCTGGGGGCAGGGGGGAGGTGCTGTCCCGGTCTGTGACACCTCATCAAAACTCCCTATATGGCCCACAGAGCCAGGTAATTGCCTGCCCCTGCTTTAGGAATTCCAATTTCTAAGTGTAGGATCTTAAGGAACCAATTTGAACCTGGCTCTTAAAACGTTAGGTCATTGGTGATGCATAGGGGGTACATGTGGGTGCAGGTGCACCCCCCTGAGCATGGCGCTGCATCCCCTGTGAAAAGGTGCCATCGACACTGTCAGCGGTGCTTGCTGGCAGTCACTACTCACCACTCCCTCCTTCCCTTCACTGCTGACACCGCCGATAGCACCTGCAGGTGGTCTGCGATTCCTGCTGGCTGCTGCTGCTGCCGCCGGCCGTGTCTCTGGGTGGTCGCAGGCCACTGGTCAGCACTTGCCCCCCAGGCCCGCCCGCCTCTGCCAACAGCACTGTGGCTGCCTGTGGGAGCTCCCCACTTGCCATCACCATGCTCCTGCTGCCACCAGCGCCGCCACTGCCTGCGGGAGCTCACCGGGCCCCGCCAGCCTGTGGGGGCATGTGGCGTTCATGTGTCAGGTGGTACCAAATCAAATAGAATACAGAAGTCTAAGTGCATCACACCTATGCAGTCATCTTTCACACCCAAACTTGTGCACCAAAAAAGCTCACTCATCAAGATCTTTTCTGTAAGACCTTGTTGACTAGAATTACTTTTTTTTACCAGCTTTTCATTCTTTGTCAATCAAAAATGCATCAACCATTTCATTATTTCCTCAGACTTTATTACCACTATAATTTTTTAATTTTGATAACTCTGTCCCTCAGAGACCCCCACAAAGACCAGGATTGCCTTGTGCAAAGCCCTAACACAATTGTATAGGAGAGAGACCTCCTGCTTTAATAGTTTCTCATGTAGGAGGAATCATGGAGGTATTTATAAATGGAAAACTTTCAGAGTTCACCCACAAGGCCTCTGTCCTCTCAGAATTATGGGCTAAGTACAGGGTTACATTTACTGTGCAATAGGTGCACAGAAAGTGCTCTACAGCCATAACCAAACAGACAGTCAGGGCACACAGAGTCTTGTAAAAATGGTGGATCCCACCCTAAGATAACCCTGGATGGAGGTTTTATCAGCAGGAATCCTGGTTTTCTCTGATTTAAAAAAACCACACATTTTCATATATATATTTTCACTAATATATATATGTATTAGTGGCATTTCATTTTAATCATGGAAAAATGTGGATTTGGGGTTTTTTTTATATCCGAAAATGTATGATCAGAGAAAACCAGGCGCCCTGTTTATCAGACTTCAGCGCTGTGGAACAGAGTGCCATAACATACACTTCCCATCATGTCCTACAGTAGGTCGCAGTCCATTAGCATCCTATGGAGCATTGTGGCACCCCATTCATTCCCCCCCACCCAGGGCAGTGCTCGAGCCTCTGCCAGAGCTTGTGTCAGCTGCCTGAGCACTGGGCTGGCCCTGCCCCTGAGCTGTCACTGACAAGAGTCAGTGAAGCTGCTGTTTCCAACTGCCCTCCCCCCTCGCTTCACCCATTATGTCTGGTCAGCTATAAGCCACTGTCTGGTATCATCTCTAAGTGTGCAGATTTCATCTACCGCATCTGGGCATTTGGAAAGATGGCAGTTTTCAATTAAGTGCCGTGCTGTTTGCTGGACACTGCATTCACATGGGGCTGTCCAAGATGTTCTTCTTGAAGTGCCTGTATCCAGAACTCAGTCTGTTCAGCTTGACCTGTGCTTCTCTGTCAAGGTCATACCCAGTGGGGGACTGGTTTGGTGTTGGTATAAAATGCTGTAGGAATGGATTTCAGCCAGAATTACTTTAAATGATTATTTAATTTCTATTCACCCCACCCCCTATCTAAATGTAGTGCAACACATAAGACCACAGTACCTGGCCTGCCAGGCTTTCCATGGGACCAGAACCCTGGCAGCAGGGGAACAATTATGCTCTGTCTTCTTATGTCACTTGGTCTAATGCCCTACTATACAGGGAATACACCTGTGTGTGTGTAAGTTGTGCAGCTTGTTATGAGTCTCTGTTAAGTACAGTATTGAGCTTTTTAGTGTGACAACTTTAGTGCATACAGGAGCACAATAATCTGGTAGGGCTTATACTGTTGCAAGTGCAGTGGTTCTGAACACTTTGAAGTTGGCACCCCATGTCTTGCTGGCTAAATGTCTTAAGGCAGCTCCCCATGCAGAGGTTTTGCTGCTGACTTTCTGAACGTTGTGTATATAGGTGAGGGAATGGTTTCACGTGACTCCTTGCTAACTTGGGGTATGCTCATGGGGAAGGCTGTGGTTACCCACTCTGATATTCCATGCTCTTGGGTAGGTGAAAGAGTAACAATACTGATGTATTGATGCTCCCCACTGAATTCGTGCCTTGCAAACACCCCCTTGCCCTCCCCCAAACACTGTGCCACTGGTCTGGAATGAAGCAGAGGGTCCAGGTTTGGGCCACTCTATTGTTGAGGGTTTACCAGTCTGTGTTACGTTGAATGTGGCCATAAATCTGGGTAATTGTCAACAAACTGTCCCATCCCTCAAGATTGCATTGCTTTCCTGAGAGAGACCAGCGTGTTTACCCAGATCCACCTGACAAACCCTAACCCAAACAGACCCTGATATACACTGAAATCTTTTTTTGAGACAATGGGTGAAACTGTGCATTTTGACTGGCAATCCTCTGGGCCCTGTGTGGCAGAGCAGCTATGAATGAGCACTGCTGCAGGTAAGGCACAGTGGGGGAAAAAGGAATTCTCCCTAGCAAAGCCCCCTCCCTTCCTCCTGGATAACTAGAGAAGGCTTACCCCTCGTGACTTGGATGCTTGAGTTTCCCAGACTGCCCAGCTCCCATAGCAGGGAGATGGAAACCAGGCATCCAGGTTTTACCAGCTGGGAGGTGAATCGTGGGCATTCTGTGACATGCTCAGCACCAGGTCATGAGGAGCTATGCAGCTTCCAGGGAAAGGGTCCTCACAGGGGACTCACCAGAGGTCTCTCGATGTCTCCCTTGTTTACAGACTCTGCATTTGGGTGTGGGAGGCCCGGTCATGGACCCCAAGATGCTGGATCCAGGATGATCACCTGACACCTGCAGAGTGTCAGAGACACGTGAGTAGATAGTGCTGGTGACATGAGGCCCAATGGGGACCCTCAATACGGGGAGTTAGAATTGACAGGTTGGCAACTGCTTCCACCCATGGTGCTGCATCACTTGAATTAGCCACCCAGGCTCAGGAATGCACTGTGAAGGTCCAAAAGAGTAAAGTCTACAGCTGGCCCGCCACTCTCTGAAGGTTGCCTCATGTGCCACTATGGAGCCGAGAGAGTCACAGCACCAGGATAAGTAGTTGATGTACAGGGTCAAAGACTGCTTGGGATCCAGCTACTATACCCCTGGGTGGGTTAAGTACTGCCTCCCATGGGGAGATCATTGCCCTCCCAGGCTGGAGATGCTGCCCCCCCGGCATAGAGCTCCACTCCAGGGACTCCTCCCTTGGACAACATGCCAAAGAGCCCCATGTGGGGGAGGGAGCTCTGGATGGTGACTGAGGGGAAATGCTCCACAATACACATTTATTGGGAGATGCTGTAGTGGCAGGGGTGTCCCAGAACAGGAGATATGGTACATGGGAGCAGCTGACCTGTGGTCCAAGGAGCCAGGAAGGTATCTGGTGGGGCTACTTTGGGGAGTAGCAGTGTGGGAGGGGAGGGAGGGGGACCAAGGCTTTCTGAGACACGATGCCAGGGCCAGCAGTGACTCATCCCACCTTCCAGGGCCAGCTCACTACCTCAGGCTGCTGGTAGTTGCTGGTGTAGGTACGGAGCCCCAAAGAGAATGGGGAGGGGGAGAGGCAGCCCACCAGCCCCTTGGACCAGGCCAATACAGGTCCATGTCCTGCTGCAGGGAACCCTGAGCTCCCCTAGCCTTGCATCCTTGGCACCACTGCCCACAACCCACACCATTCCTCTCCCTCCCCAGCTTCCCCCCTCCAGGGGTACACAGGGTTGTGGTGGAATGTGGCACAAAGAAGAGACTTGCCTCATTTTAATCAAATCTTGAAGCTGCCAAACTCTTAGTGTGCTTAATAAACAAAAATTGTGCAATGTTGTCTGCTCTGGAATTTGGAACTATCTTCTCAGTTAACATTGAGAAAGTGGGGAAATACCCTGGCTGCACTAGGCAATTATGCTGCTGAGGGGGAGGAGGGTAGTAGGAGTGGGGGCTTGACTGAACAAGCAAGAAACTTTGGGCAGCAGGGGGAATGCCATGTGTAAAGCTGCTGCCCTTCAGTTTAATGAAATGTTGCAGCTACCAAACTTTTTGTGTGTATAATAAAGAAAAACTGTGGAATGTTGCCCACTTCAGAACTTGGCCCGATGCTAGGGCTGGGGCAGTCAAAGCTCTCCAGCCCTGATCATCCAGGGAGGGCTCCTAGTTCATGCAGGTGAGCAGCTACTCAGCCAGGGCCTTGCAGATCTGAACAGCCTGCCACAGGCAGGGCCGAGGACGCCGATATTAGTGAGTGGGGGGGAAATACAGGTATCCGACTCACACACACACACACACATACACACACACAGGTGACTGGTGCATCCTGAGTCTGGGGAGGCACCAGACCACTGACTGGGGGGCAGGGAAGGGTCTCCCAGTGGCCGATTGCTGAGCCCAGAACCGCTAATGGCAAAAGTGGAAGTTCACTGCCACTGACACGATTTCATGGCTGGCACTTCCAGAGGGTGCATAGCCAATCTCAGGGGGTACACATGCATCTACATGCACCCCTTATGCATCTTCAGTGTACACATGCACACAAACATGGAAGGTACACGGTATGCTGGATGGGCATGCGTGGCATGACTGGCTGATGGGTTGTGGCTGATGAGCCACTGCCACATCAGGTTTAGGTGGATGGCTGTGATGTCTCCCAGCCAGTCAGAGGTGGCTTGACCTTTCAGCTCTGCTCAGGAGTCTTTAGCAGCATGAGGAGCCCTTGGGCATGCTGGGAGGCATGCAAGAGCCCTAGCTATCTGCTATCCTCAGGCTATGCAGGCAGGCTTCCACCCCCAAAGGGATAAAGTGTGTTCTACTTCCTCCTGGCCTCCTGTGTGTGCTTAAAGTAAAGCTTGAAAGTTAGAGCACTTCCTCCACGGGTTCCTTTAACGCCTGTACTTTCATAGATTTCATAGATTTCATAGACATTAGGGGCTGGAAGGGACCTCATGAGATCATCCAGTCCAGCACTCCCACCATAGACAGGAAGTCAGCTGGGATCAAATGATCCCAGCAAGAAAAATATCCAGACATTTTTTGAAAGAGCCCAAAGTAGGTGCTTGCACCATCTTTGGGGGGAGTCTGTTCCAGACCCTGGACACACGCACCATAAAGAACATTTTCCTTATGTCTAGTCTAAATCGGGCTTCCTGGAGTCTGTGACCATTAGACATTGTTATCCCTTGGGGAGCTCTGGTGATCAGCTGTTCTCCCAAGTCCTGATGTACCCCTCTTATATAATTGTAGGCTGCTACCGAGTCACCCTAAGCCTTCTCTTTCACAGACTGAAGAGTCCCAAATCCCTCAGCCTCTCCTCATACGGCCAGCCCTCCAGGCATTGGATCATATGAGTGGCTCTCCTCTGGACTCTCTCTAGCTTTTCCACGTCCCTCCTGGAGTCAGGGGCACAAAACTGGATGCAGTACTCCACCTGTGGCCTCACCAAGGCTGAGTAAAGTGAGAGGATGATGTCCCTGGTTCGGAAGATGCACGCCAGAGTTTGGTTTGCTTTGCCAGCCACAGCATCGCATTGGTGGCTCATATTCATCTTGTGGTCAACCAGGTTGTGGTGCTAGCAAGTATGTTGCTTGTAAGTATGTTGAGGGTTCTTCCTACCAAGGTGGAACACTTTACACTTCTCAGCATTGAAGGCCATCCGGTTATGGTCAGCTCACCTTGAGAGCGTGACCAGGTTGGCCTGTACTTAGCCTTAGATTCCTCCTAAATGAGGCTCTCACTTTGTATTTGTAAAATTAAATCCAAACTTAAGCAAAAAACTGGCCCCATCTGTCTGAAGTGTATAAAATATCATTCCATATTGACCCTTCTGTTACCAACATATATTATGAGCATGTTAACCCATGAGAATAGGTAAACAATACATATTGAATCATTTTTCATATCAGGACATACACATTTGTAATAGCTGGAAATATAACATACTTTTCTTATTTTCTGGTAAAAAAAACTAAAGACCATTTTCTTGAGTCTCTGTCTATTTTTCATCCAGTGCTTTTTTTCAAAAATGAATTTCTTCTACCAGCTGGTTCATAAAGTCACTTTGTGGTTGACACTTTTTCAGTATGTTTACTTTTTGTTCACTTTTCTACTGCACTAGAATCAATATATCCATTCTTTTTCTTAGATCATCTACTCGGTCCTGCTTTACCAGGGATAAAGTTGCTGAGGAATCCACAACAAAAAGATAGCATGGCAGAATGTGACAGCTCATTTCTTTTTCTTTCTTTGATAAACCCTTATCCCTGACACCAGCTCATATTATTAACATCTACATTTGGAATGCAATTGGGTCCCTAAAATTACAAACACCAGGTATCATGCATGCATTTGAAGATTTGTCTGTCATAGATTAAGGATGCTTTACCATAGTTCAGAAAATTCTAATTAATTTTAATGCCAAGTAAGTTTAGGTATTGTTACCTGTCAGCTCCATGTTCTTGGGGAACCCTGACACAGGACGCAGACTGTCTGACTCACAAAGAATCATCCCCTCTCCCTTCCTCTACCTAAACAGAAACTGATTAAGATGCAGTGAGAGACACACCTAAAACCCTCCAGATCAGGGTGACAAAAGTGAAACAGCTGCCCTAGGTCCCATTTGCATCTGAGATGGGAACAGATGACCATTCATTTACATGAGAGATGGAGAACAGAAAGCCTGAAGCAGAGACTGCAGTGAATTCTGGGATCAGCGAAGCAGGGGAGCACTGCATGATGGGGAAGCTGTGCTCCAAATGCTAATCAACCCCCACACCCAGCTCAGCATTTATCAGACCAGTTCTAATCTGGATTTACAAAGGACTCCCCCCCCCCCCATACACACCTCTAAGCAAGAGTAAGTTTACTAGGCATCTCAGGCCGTACATTCCCCGGTCCCACTATGGGAGGCCTATGTAAACTTAATTGGCTACAACTCGGTTGCCGGGTTAGGGAATGCTGAGGGAATAGACCGAGTCCGAGGGGGTATGGGCAACATTTGAACAATGGTACAGGGTTCATCACAGCGTCCAGCCCATTGGAGCCCTGTCCACAAGTGTTGTCATGCTTTTCCCGAGATGACTGGTGGAAGTCCTCTCCACAACAGGTTATGAACACTCCAATAAGTGCCTTAAGTCTGTTAAAAGACTATAGTAAGATCTGGAAAAGTCATGCTAAGCTGAGGCTTGTTCACAGCAAGTAAAAATCCAAAACCCTGGTGCTGCAATTTATTGTTTCTGAAGACACCAGGAGATATCCCATCAAGTATATCTGCTATCCATAGGAATGTCAAGCTGGCTCCCAAGTAGGTGTTTCCTGAGTATCAATCAGTTTCCTGAGATGTTCCCATCAGATAACCCCTTGTCAATAGAAAAGACAATTTGATTTACACTATTGAGAATGCTTGAAAGAAGCTGAACTGGGGGTATAAAAAGCTGTAAAAGAAGCAGCAGTGTGTGCTGACACCACCTGCTTTCTTCTGGAGAGGCTGAAGGAGGCAGATCATCTCCCTTCAAGGATTGTGCTGAGAACTTTGACCTGTCAGCTCTGCAACCTGAGTGCCTTGGACTGGTGAGATCCCAGCTGCCTCTCTCTTTTCTCTTCTCTCTCTCTAAGCATAGATTTCTGAACTTCAACTGTATTAGTTAAGCTTGAGCTAAGTCTCCCCAAATACTTAGTGAAACCAGGGCATACTGTGACTGTTTGTGTTTGTTTTTCCTTTGTATGTCTATTACTACTAGTGTCAATATATATTTCATCTACTTAGCAATAAATAACTTTTATAGTCAAACTGGTGGTAATTGGGTATATTTTGCATTCTTTACTTCTCTTTCCCCACTTGCTCTGCAGCAACACCCCTCTTACCTAAGCTAAAGATCCCTGTGAAGCCCAGAAATACTGTGGGTCTGCTCATCAAGAGGCTAAAAGATTGGGGTGTGCTGAGTTCAAAACACATAAGGGGATCAGCTTGTACAGGCGGATTGACCCAGTTTGGCTCAGATGTGCCCTAATGAACTGAATGCTGGCCCATGAGGGTGTCATCTGGACACCCAGCTGGATTCAGAGGTATTCTGTTTAACTGTGTGCTTGTGTCTGACTGTAGTTTATTGTTGCTCTGATGAACTGATTCTTGGCATATGAGGGTGTCCATGCTGATCAACCCGGCCAGGTCAGGCGTGTCATGTTAATCTGTGTGTGTTTGTGTGTATGACTGATCTGGGGACTGGAGGAACCCAGCCCCACTGAACTGAGTCCTGCAAGATAGCTCCATTGGGGGTGAGGGCTTGCAGGGGGAAAGATACACCTCCGTATAGAAACACAAGTAACACAAGCAGCACATTGGTAGAATTACCAAGACCCTAGCCCTAATAAATGAGCACACCCCAAAATAGTGGACAAATCTGGCAACAGTATTAAGCCTGAAAATATTTGGGCTAAATAGTAACTACTAATTAAAGATATTAAAAAAATCATGGCCTATGTATATCAGTTAGTTGCCCAAAATTAGTGGACAATTTTGACCTTCATTTCTATATGCCTTAGTCCTCTATCTGTAAAATGAAAAGAATAACATATTGCTCACCTAGTTGCTATGAAATGCTTTTATTTATAGTTGTGAAAAAGTTGCTGAAGTGATGAGCTACGCACAGGTGCACAACCTCAGAATTAAATGGGAAATGCATAGATTCATAGATGATTCATAGCTTCATAGATTCATAAATGGGAAATCATGTAATTTAATTTTTACAATTCTAAATCAGAACAAAAATGAAGTCTTTTCAAACAAAAAAATCTAAATATTCCATTGTTAAGTGCCAAAACAGAACATCTCAACCTTAGTAAAAAATTTATATAGTTTTTTTTTAAACCAACATGAAATTTCATCCAAATTGACACATCATTATGGAAAAATTTGGTTTTGAAGACAGGATATTTTTTGACAGAAAAATATTTCAGAGGTAAATTTTCAATCAGCTTTACACAGAAGGAAGTTTATAATTCTTTCTACAGGAAAGGGCTTAAATAATGTGCCATAAATAAGGCATGGAGACAGGCAAAAAACAGTGAGGAATAAAAATATTGAACACTGACTAGCCTGGAGATTGAATAGGAGGGTTCTGAGGGAAAAATAATTAAGAACTGTAGCCTTAATGCATACACAGTACAGGGTTCTGATTACTTCTGACATTTTCTATCTTCTAAGAACTTTACTTTGCAACCTTAATATTTTTTGTATCCTTATTTTTGTGTGTAATCTATTCATGTGTGTGTATGTGTATGGTTCAAAATTAGGTCTCATTTGGCAGCCTTGATGTACATCCAAGAAAGGAATGTCCCCTTACTCTTCTGTGCAGGCTATCCATTATCAGCTGGAAAGACAGAAAAACAGCCACCAGATGTATATGGGGATTGTTCGCTCCATCCCACCCTCCAGAGAGAAGATGACTGTACAACACCTTTTATGGGAATCCACAAGGGAGTCGGTGGCAGCGATCCCTCATGATTGAGGATGATCACTCCCGTGGGTCAAGAAAAGGGTTGTAAATGGGTCTGATGGCTGAGAAGGCTGATCCTAGAGCCACAGACTGTCTGGCAAATACTACAGGTGGTGGTTAAAGGGGGGGTTGGATCATAGATTTCTTGGTCTTGTTTCCTTTCCTTCCATTTCTGTTATTTTTCTGCCTCTAGGGTGAGATGGTTTTCTTCAAAATAAGATGCACCTTCCCTCACAAGGTGTCATCATGTAGACCTGTCTCGGTTAGTTTTTTTTCCAGTTTGGTGGAGTTAATGCCTCACTTATTAATGTTTCCTTTAAGAGTGTCCTTAAAGTGTTTCCTCTGCCTACTGTGTGTCATTTGTCCTTGGTTGAGTTGGGAGTGTAGCAGTTGTTTTGGTAAATGTACAGTAAGTGCACAGTGCCCTGCCTACCAGAAATGATGTTGAATAACCAGTGCTTCCATACTAGTGGTGTAAGCATTGGTTAGGACACTGGCATTTGTGCAAAAATCCTCCCACTTTATGCCAAGGATCTTCCAGAGGTATCACTGGTGATGGTGTTGCAGGATTTTCGGGTGGTCCCTGTAGGTCACCCAAGCTTAATAGCTGTAGAGAAGCGTACTGGATCTCCTCATCATTGTTGGCATTTTGGAGAGATGCCTGCCAAAGTATGCAAAGTGTTGAACATTCTCCAGCTCCTGTCTATAAATAAGGATCTTTGCCAGGGGGTCAATTGACCTGGAGCGGCCTAGTGAAGCACTTTTGTTTTTCCAGTGTTAAGTGTCAGTCCCAGGCCTGGGTATGCTTGAAAGGAGCAGTTAAGAACTGTTTGTACATCCTCCTCCCAATGTGCAACAACAGCACGATCATCGGCATTACTGAAGTTCCCTAATTGAGGCCAAAGTAATTTTGGTTTTGGCATGGAGGCAGGAGAGAAAGGTTCCTGTCCATCCTGTACTCCATGCCAATGTCATGGCAGACAGTCACAGATGAGCATTTTGCTTACCTCCAGAAAGATGGAAAACTAAACTGGTGTGATCACACAGCCCTGCTTGACATCAGTTTGAATGACAAAGGAACTCTGTAGTAGAGCCAAAACATAGGAGGGAGGCAGTCATGTGGTCATGAAGGAGTCTTAGGATGGTGATAAATTTCTCTGGGCAGCCAAACTTTGATAACATCTTTCATAGAGCCTCATAGTTAACAGTGTCAAAGGCTTTGGTCAAATCAGTGAAGGCCATATATAATTCTGGTGTTGTTCTCAACATTTTTCCTGGATCCGCAGGGTTGCAAAAATCATGTCTGAGGTACCTCTCAGTGGTCTGAAGCCACACTGAGATACAGAAAGGTAAGAAGGAGCAGTTGGTTCAGTGGAATTCAAGCAAGGATCTTCCCAGTGTTGGAGAGGAGGGTAATACTTTGATAGTTTTCACTTTCAGACTTATCTCCCTGGTGACAATGGTGACAATAGTGGCATTACTTAAGTCAGCAGGAATTTCCTGAGTGATCCAGTTTTTGAGAAACAGTGTGGAGCTTGCTGGTCATAGTTTCCCCACCAACTTTGAAGACCTCAGCTGGTATGCCATCAGGGGCAGATGTTTTGTTGGTTTTCATCTGTCTTATCACTTGGTGGACTTCTACAGGTTGGTGGACTGGCAAGGTCTTCCCTGACTGGATAGTGTGGGATGGATTCGATGGTTTCATCAGCTTCCATCGATTCTCAGTTCAGGAGCTTTTGGTTGTACTCAGTCCAGTGGTTTTTGATGAACTCATTGTCTTAGATGAGTCAACTGCTGTCTTCAGCTCTAAGCAGGGTAAGTCCACAACAGCTTAGTCCATACACAGACTTGATTGCACTGAAGAAGCTACACGTGACATGATTGTCAACAAATTGTTGGATTTTGTTCACCTTCCCTTTCCAAAATTTGTTATTGATTTCTTGAATCTTCTTCTGGGCTTCAGGTTTAAGCCATCAAAATGTTCCCTACTTCTGGCTAGGTGTATCTAGGCATATATAGGCCAGGTCTATTTAGGGGCATCTGAGGGATCATACTGGATGATCTTGTGCAGCTTTCTGACAAGGATAGCCTGTGAATGCAGGACACTGGACTTGATGGTCTGGGACCCCTCTTCTAATCCTGTGTCCCTTTATGAATGTTCAATGGATGAATCACTTTTAACATATCCAATTTCAAAATCATCACAGCAAATTCCGAGCTGTAAAACAATGACAGGATGTTATGTGACGAGAAAGGATGAACAACATAGATTTGAGTTTTAACTACTATGTGAACATGTAATTTTAAAGCACATACTCCTGCAGGAGATGAAGCTGTGGGTGACTTATAAGAGGCATCATAAAAATGGATGTTAATAAAATGGTTCAATTAAAGCTGTATGGAGCAGCAGTAAACACAAAACAGTGCATTATGAAGAATCCCATATGAGTGTTGTGCAAATAATTCACTAAATGGTGGTCATAGTTTTTCATAAAGTGGTAGTTTGTTTAGTCTTCTATATGTGTTTTTCATACTTAGCTATTTCCAACAGCCCATTACTTCAGTGATTTATAATAGATCTAGGAGAGAAGAGTTTTTTATGCAATTAGAATTAATCTTTTAGCAGCAGAGAGTAGCTCTCAGAATCTATGAGTGTTTATAGATGTGCTCCAGGGTGCAGGTGGGGCACTTTAGCTTGTCAAATGAGCTTTAGTTAAAGCGCCCCTGTTGCCATTTTTCAGCACCGGCACACTGATACATGTGACGCTGGAGTCTGCTGGGGTGCAGTAATTACAACGCTCCATCAGACTCGATTAAATGGGTCTGCTCCAACATGATGTAATTATAGTGCATTGGAGCAGCCTCATTGCACATGTATAGGTATTTTTCCACAGCATTGGCATAACTATGTACATTGGGAAAGTACAGACATTCCTACCTGAAGTCCCATCCTGTGATGCTCATTTGACTTTGAGCACTGGACTTTCATCAGACTTGCAGTGATGCTGAGTTTTCAAGAAAAAGGCTAGTCTGGCCTCTCCAAGGGCCAGTCAAAATAATAGTCAGCTCATGCCTCCTCTTGGTACAAGCAAACTGTTCTCCTTGCCAGACTTCTAGAGTTTACTTTGGCCTGGGTATGCTTGAACCCAGCATATGAACATTTAGAGAGGGTGGCCTGTATTCAGCATAAAATACTGCGGCTGGCTTACGTAGGAAATAATGACACTCACATTCACCCCTACTATACTGTCTTGCACATCTGTAATCTTCACGTGATAGAAAAGACTGGATCAAATAAAAACCCAAAAGAGCACAGAATGCCTCTACAAAAATGGAAAGGGGAAATGAAAACAGACAAGTAAGCCGTCCCACTCAGCCTCAGCAATTTAAAACCTATGTGGTGTTAGCAGCAAAACTGCTACTGAAACACAAGGAAGAAGTGGGATGGTGAGCCTAAGCTGCAACATGGGACTGGGAATAGGAAAGTAAGGGTCATTGAAGCTAAAGCTAGCCCACAGCAAAAAGCAGTTTGCTTTTTCATTCGACCCACAAAGGCAACGAAGAGAAAAGGATAAGGGAGTAATGCATAATCTGACAAAAAGAACAGATGCCTACATCTGACCCAGCCTTTTCCTATGCACCTCTCCCATGGGAATTTGTTTCCTAGAAGTCTCACCACAATGTGATTTTTGAGTTAGAGACTGCTTTCTTAACAGCCCTGTGGCTATAGGGAGCAGAGTTTATAGAGACAGGCTCTTTGTATAGCTTGGGACAACCGACTGTCAGAAAGATTCTCAAATGACCATAACTACACACTAGAGACAGCCAGGAACAGTGGTACATAATCAGTACCCAAAGTAGCAAGAGAGACTTCTCAGGAATGACTTTGATGAGGAAGCCACAGTAAAGGCCACACCCAGGATACACACAAACAAGAACCCTTTCAGAAGTGGTTATGTGGTGTACGTTATGAATTCTTAGACCCATTCATGCAGCAAGTGTCTGTATATGTCTGTATAAAGAAGTAAAGACAGACTTGCATTCATTTCCACCAAGCTGGCCTGGATCTCTGTATGCTCTAAAGCAGGGTTGCTAAACTGCTCCACTGTGAGCCAGATGTCATCAAGCCCATGGAGCTCCCCAGAGGTCCAAAAATTTGGTAGCAGGGGAAGAACAGCAGTGTTAATTGCCACTCTCCTGCTACCAGATTTCCAGACCTGGTGAAGCTCTGTGGGTGAGGTAATATGGCCCTGTGACCACACTAGCAAGTAGCCAGATCTAGGCATTCAGGGGCAGGCCAGTACATGGCTGGATCCAGGTGTGCAGGGTCAGGCCAGTGCACTGAATTGCACCTGTGAACCAACCCCATGTGCTGACCCTGCATTGGATCCAGCCTGCAGACTGACCCCCACACTAATTATCTAGCCTGTGGGACCAGGCGTGTGTGCACCAATGCTGTAAAGTCAACAGATCGCCATCCTCATGGATCACTGAAATTATGCACGTTCTCTGTTCACTCAGGCAAGGTACCATCTTCTATTGGACCAGCTGTAGTTGGAAGAGATGTTGGATGAGGTCTTGGAGACAAAGGACCTTTCCCAGGTTTGTTTATCCAGCATTTCTACCAACTAGATTCAGGGGAAGAATAAATAAAAGATATCATAAAGCTCTTGCCCTTTCTACTTTTCCTGGACTTTCTTGGTTACAATACTTCAACTCTGTTTACTAAGCAAGGCATGAGAGAGTGTCTCGTGAATCACAATTCTCTTAGGGCCTTCCTAGAGGCAACTATATGCTATCCCTTACTTACAGCTTTCTTCAGATTCAGTACTCTAGCCTTCTTGATGAGAAACACCCCTGTGTTCCAGTAACCTTTACCTGATAATCTGCAGTGTGTGTGTGTATGTGTATGTATATATTTTGGGTTGTGGGAGGGGAGGCTCATTGCTCTCCTAGAAGCTCACCTTCCAGCTGAAAAAATCTTCAGTTTGTATCAGCGAAGAATTGAACAGCAGGACCTATACATGCCTCTGCTGAATCCATCTAATAGGGATCAATTCTCTATCCACTGCAACTGGGGATGCCTCTCTTACTTTTTGCCTGGACACGTTGCTTCTAAATCCAAGTTACATTTTATAAATCAGGTTTCAGAACATGGTGCATTTTGGGATGTACGTTCTGTGATTTTCATGAATCCGAAGAAGAAGGGAGGAAGAACTCACCAGATGAATCACCAGGTCCCACTGGCCACCATGAACCAGCCCAAGTGACACCTAAGACCCCACAGAACTCTAAACCCCTTGTAAAGAGACTGATTTGATAAGGCTGAAATACTGGCTTTCCTTAACGTTGCCATAGAAATAATCTCATCAGGCAAGGTAGTGGTGCTGTTGTAACTGCCCAAGAGTGGAAATCAACAACCTATGACCTGCAGATCAAATGTGGCTTGTGGAGCTGTAGCTTTATTAGCATTCGGGGGGTGGGGACAAGGGGGGGCCCTCTACCTGCTTCAGCAGAGGAGCAGCTCTTCCTGAGCTGTGTATAGTTGGGTGGCAGGGAGAAGCAGCAGAGGCAGCCCGTTTCCAATGATCACCTGCCTCAAACTCAAGCTGGGTCATTCTACACCCTTGCAACTCCTGCCCTACAGAAGACACAGGTTGGCAGCAGAGTACACGATCTAATGGATTAAGGATAAAGCTGGGACCCAACTATGGGATGGGGATAGTAATATTGATCTACCCGAGGTTCATATTTAGAAGATTAAACATGCATTGAAAAAACATAAAAACTTAGTATTATAACTTTTGAATACTTACCTGATGTGAACCTCTGAAGTTAAGCCAACCATGGTTTTCATTCTTTTACGTTGCCAGCCACAGCAAGAAATAATTACCAGGGATCCTGGTTTTTCTCTGATTAAATAAACCCCCCAATTTTAAGTTTTAAAAAAGTAACCTAAAGTTCACATTTATATAATTACATTTTACATTTTATATATTACATATACTTCTGGTGTTTCATTTTAGTCATGGAAAAATGTGGATTTTGGGTTACTTTTTTTAAACTGAATTTTGGGGATTTTTTTTATGAGAGAATACTCGGATCCCTGATAATTACGTATTCATTGGGACAGAAATGTAAGATAGTGAGAGGAAGAGATAGATGATAGTGGTCATGCCTGCACGAGATGCTGACTGTGCAGTCATTATTGAGCAGGCATTTAGTAAAGAAGTACTAATTTACTGTTCAGTAACTGGAGTTAACATCACTGAATGGCTTTTTCATGATGCTGACTATACAGTAGCTTGTTACTACTTCACAGTAGCATCACATCACACTTCCTGCCATGCGATGCTACTGTGCAGTAGTAATAAGCTACTGCACATTCAGTGTCTCATATAGACGTGGCCAGCAAGTATCACTGGTTAGTAGCTAGGGCCTTCACCTGGGACAAGAGGATCTACTTCAATAAATATCTAATTAAAATGTGAAATAAAAGCAAAATACTCTATGATCTGGCAATTAGGACATTTTCTTGGAGATAGGAGAGAGGTTCATATTTCTTGAGGCAGAGTAAGCACTTAAACCCAGATCTCCAGGGTGAGTTCCAGGTGAGTGCCTTAACTAGTTAGGACAGGACCCACACCACAATGCGGGTGCCTTTTCTGAGAAAGGGGTGGCTTAGGTGCTTATCTCTGAGAAAGGGATCACAAGCTGGAGGTGGCACTGCACTTTTGCCCTAGGTGGAATACGTAACTCCTTGAGACAAGTAAGGTTTAAACCCATCCCTTTCCTTAGAATTTCCTACCAGCTGGTTTAGGTGGCTCCTGCTTGGCACATGGGTCTTTGTGAATCCAGTTCTTAAACACCTCACTCTATACTTTCTTGGAGTTGTAGATTTTGGTACAGCACCTAAAATTAGACATAGATGTGCTGAACATTAGCACTCATATGTCCATTGAGTATCAAGATTTTTATCGTGCTGTAGCTCATGTCCCCACATGTAAAAAGGCGGGTAATAAAACACCTTCTTATCTTATCTATTTAGACTGTAGTATATTCAAAGAAGATAGTGACTTTTACCAGATGCTTCTAGATGGCTCAGCATCACCAGGCTCTGATAGGTGAGGCCCCCAGGTACTAGTGTGAAAACAATAAAATACTACTAATAATAGCTAATCCCTCTGTCATTGCATGTATCAAGCTTCCAACTTTTTACTACAGTATATTGAAGAGTCCTTAACATCAGGGTCCACTGCCATTGCTGAGGGTTTTTTTATTATAGAGGACTTTGAAACCCTCTTCCAGCAGAACAGTGCCACTTTTATCATCACTCATGTCAATTAAACACCATGTCCTCCCTCACTTGACATTTATCAAATAGCAGCAAATCACTGAGGAATAAAACAAAACAAAAAGCAACTCCCACATGACACATCCTCAGAACAATTTACATAGTTTATATTGTTTCTGTTAGTCTCAGGATTAGAGATGGTCTTACAGCAAACAGCAGGGAAGCAGAAGTATCCTTTATTTTGTTTTCCTCGTAATAACTGATGATACCATAAATATATAAGTAATCACTATAAAATATTGACGATATACAACTTGGCTAAGATCAGTCATTTTAATGATTGAACACTCCCCTCTATAGGTTGGACCCTGAAAGGTACTAAGCACCTTTTGTTTCCACATGAAACATCCTGCAGTTTCAAGACTTGTATAACTGTTCTATATTTCAAATGAGCAATTACATTTCTAAAATACTCAGAGAACTTGAATGAAAGTCATTATGTAAGCTGCTTGAAGATAAACTCCACAGGAGGCATGTTAGCTTGTTCAGTGAAACACATCTCTTTTTTCACTTAATTATTGTAAAAAAAAATTAAAAAAGGGAATGGGAGGATTTTACAATGTGCAGAAAATTGATAAAGCCAAGCAGGGCACTCCTACAGATCATTAAAAGAAGCATGTATCTGCAAAGTTTAGAACCACTTTAATGCATACATCTTAAATTCTCCAGCAATAATGTTCAGAGGACAATCTAAGCACCTTATTAGGAAATTATTTTTTTTTCCAAAGGCAAATGCCTTAGCTCCCCTTGTAGTAATTGCGGTCGTGGATCCACTGCAGGTCCTTCAGAACTGTATATTAAATACTAATAACTTAGAGAAAAGATGGGCATTTTTATTTTAACGTTACAGTATATTTATGAGCGACTTGTACTAAAACACTACCTAATGCTGTACTTTAGTTGCAGGCTATTTAGTTATATAATAGTCTATATCAGCACAAGTTAAAAGACTCACAAACTGATACTTCTTATGTAATGTTACAAACTTTATTTAATGACCCAAACTTCTGTCTTTCAGGATCATATCATGCCAGATGTAGATTCTTTGGATCAAATACATCTCTCAACTAATATCCCTACCTTCTATGAATTATCAAGATTTCAGGATTTTTTCTAGATTTGTATTGGAATGCAAAGTCAAATTCTTAAACATTTTTCAAGAACCAAAAACACAAATATAAAAACTCAGAGGCTATTTGGTAACATTATGTTTTCAGTTTTGACCTTTTACTATTTGCAACTATAACTACTTTTTTTTTTTAAGTGGTGCTGTACAGGAAACAGTCATTCTAATTTTGAAGATGTCAAGATGGGGCATTGTAACAATTCTGATATTTTCTTTCAACATTTTTTTGAAATTGGAAATTTGTTGACGCATGAACAGTGAGGTTTTGACAAGTCATATCTTCCAATGCGGGGCTGGACCTGATGATTTGTAAGGTCTCTTCCAGCCCCTAACAACTATGAAACTATGAAAAATTTCCTCAAAAAAGTCCTACCAACTCTACCCCTGTGTAGGCAGGATTTGAAAGATAGACTCTTTACTTGGCATTAAGAAGAGGACAAAACCTTCTTCTCAGGCCACCAAGTGGTATCAGATCCATTCTCTGGGTCTGCCTGGACACTTATATTTTATTTGAATATGAACTGATAAAGTAATATTTAATGCACAAACATTTCTAAGAATTAAGTTAACAGCTGTTTGCTAATAATGTTCAGAGGACAATCTAAGCATTCTGGGCCTGTGGCTGGCATGAGGAATTATGCCTTGGTGGGCACATCTACACATGCCCCAGATTGCACAGTTGTTATTGCACAGTCATGTAGTACTTGCAATCACTGTTGTACAGTCCTGGCAGAGCACGGGTTGTTTGTGACCCTCCTGCACAGTTCTACTGCACAGTAGTGTCAGCATCACTCTTCATGCCCACTGATGTTACGTTGCCATAGCAATGAGCTATGTCACCCTAGCTCGTCACTATGGTGACATAGTGTCTCATGTAGATGTGCCCAGTGTTAACGGAAGAGACGAAAGTGTGCTAAGAGAAGGCAATTTGGGACTTGCATCTGGACTGCCTAATAGACACAGTTGCATGCACTTCAAAACAAATATCTGTAGCTTCATTTAGGTATCTAAAGGTGTGTGTAGATGCAACTAAGTAGAGAAGAGGCAGTTACATGCCAAATAAGGACAAAGGAAAGCATGCATCTTCCATAAGATAACTCTGACAGTCTTGATAGATGTCAGCCTACATCTACCTTGTGTTCATCAGCAGTTAAATACTTTTTCTCTACATGACCTGTTTCCCACCTTGCCACTGTGTTCCTATTCAGTTTACTACTTTTAGAAGTCTTTTTAACTGCCACCTCCTCCACTTTGGAGAACTTCCCAATTCATGTTCATGGGGGACCTGTCCATTTATAGTGGACAAATTCCCGCTTACTTTAATCAGCTTCAAATCAGTCTACAAGTACCTTTTACATTTTCAAAGAACTTCCACAACACCCCATTCTATGTTCTATTTAATCTCAACTTATGCTACCTCTGCACTAGGTTTTTGCAAATCTGATATCAAGGTATTACAAATATATTGGGGGGGTGGGCATTGGACTTGACAGGTGTTTGAGGTTGGAGCCACAGATCAAATGGCACTGTGGAGATTCCAAGAATCACTGTGGCCATAAGACATCCCAGGGAAGATGCAGTCACTTAGACTTCTTTCCAGGGTCTTTCTTGTCAAAAATACCTTGTGGGTTGCTCCAGGTACTAGATTAACCCAGAATTGGGAAAGCATAAAAGTGGATTAAAGGAACCATAGTCTCTGCTGTCTTGGGACAGCAAACTGTTGCACGTTTATAGTCACAGCACAGAATCAGCTGTGGAAGACAAACAGCTTGAAGCAGCAGATTCCAGGAAGCTTGCTGCACATTATCTAAATTAAAGAATACAGGTATAGAGATTTATACAAAATAGAAATGATGCCATATGGTCATGTCAGAAATACATTCCAGGAGGGTAAAGTGAAGGTTTTGATTCCAGTCTTAATTTTGGCATTTCCTGCCGTGCTTCATTTCTTCAATTTGCAAACTTAACGTTCTTTTAATAGTCTTTTTGCTGGAATATAGCCATTGAGACACATCTGAGATATTTTGAGGAACAAATTTCATTTTAAGCTGTTGTAATGAAATCAAACATGAAAATAAAACAAATCTTTAAGGGCCCAATTCAAAAAACAATTCCAGGCATGACAGCCATTAGTAAACTTCAGTCCATCTCCATGGTATCATACAAATTTCCTTTGTATAGAAGCCAGATATGTATTTTGATGAACTGGATATTTGACTCTTGCATTAAGTCAAATAGATATTAATCTCCTGAGTACCATACAGAATGCTCACTGAGGAACACAGCCAGCTCATAGCCAACCATTCTTTTAAAGGGAACACGAGAATATACTGGGCGGATCTACACATGCAAATACTGTGGGGTGGGTTTACTCTATAGCAGTGGTTCCCAACCTTTTTTTACCATGGCCGGATGGGAATGGGACAGGGCATGCAGAGCCCGCTGCCTCCCTCTCAGGGCTCCCCTGCTGCCCGGCTTTAACCCTGGAAGCTCAGATGTGACCCTGGAAGCCACTCAGCTGGGTGGACAGATGGGGCCCTGAGCGGGAGGTTTGTGCCACAACCCCACAGCCACCCTGCTGTGGCCTGGTCCCAGGACACAGCCCAGTGGTTGGATACCTCTGCTCTGGAATAAATTACTCTAGAGTAAACCCTCCATGGGCAGGCATCTACATGTGCGAAGTTATGGGACCAGATTTGATGCTCCTGGAAGCAGTCTGTTCCCGTCCCTCCAACCTGCACCAGTCCCCCCCACCCCACCTCCATACACACCAGGTGCTAGCACAGGGGACTGGCATGGAGCATGGAGCCAGAAGACAGCTGTTTCCTGGCAGGGGCTGGGAGATTTCTCCCTGCCCCTAGGAGCTGCCCGCTGCAGGGCAGGCTCTGGTGGCAGCAATGTTGTCCCACCTCAGCAGCAGGGAGCTCCAGGCCCTGACTCCGTGATTGGGAGAAGGTGGCTTGGAAAGAGCTGCAGGGGAGGGGCAGGTCCCAGCTCCCTGCCCTTATCTGCTGGTGGGGCAGCTAGCAGTGAACCTCCAGCTGGGCAGGGCATCCCAGCTGGGGGCTCACTGCCAGCTGCTCCACCAGCAGATTAGGATAGGGGGCTAGGACTTGCCCCTTCCCCTCACCTCTTTTTAGGCACCATGCCTTGATTGCTTGATCAGGGCATGGGGCTTGGAAAAATCTGTGGAGCTGGGACCTGCTCCTGACCAGGACAATTCCTGGCCAGCTCCAGGTTGCCTGGGGAAGTCTGCATGTGCAGCCTGGAGCTGGCTGGGGTTTGCCCGAACTGGAACAGTTCTCCAGCCACCGCCTGGTTCCACATACAAACTGTCCCGTGCAGCCTGGGGCTGGCTGGGAACTATCCTGGTCTGAGGCAGGTCTCAGCCAGCTCCGGGTTGAGCGAAGAACTCTCCCCATACAGCAAGTTCCCAGCCCATGCCCTGGGAGTGGAATATTGCCCCTGCCTGGGCTTTAATGGCAGAGCCCACCCCAGCAGCAGGCAGCTCCCAGAGGCAGGGAGCAAATCTCCCATACCCTGCTGCCCAGATGACTGGGAGCAAATTTGCTTCCAGTCAGTTGTCTACACATGCCATACTGTATAGTAATTAATTTGCAGTTAATTTGCTACTTGCATTTGTCATGTAGAGCAAATTACTGCACAGTAAAGGTCAGCAGGTTTAGACAGTGATGCTTATTACATAGTAATTAGCTCAACTGCACAGTAAAGCATCTCTTGTAGACACCCCCACTGGGTGCATCTATGTGTGTGCTTTACTGCAGTTGACTAATTAGTCCCACAGTAAAGCATCACCATCTACACATGTGCTGGCATTAAGGTGCACTAAGCTAATTAACTCTGCTGTAAAATAGTACTGTCCAGGACAATGCTATCTTATGGAAGAGTCATTAAGTAATATCAAATGCACATGCAGACAATAACCACCAAGCACAAATTGCTCTTGGTTAGCCCAACCAATTGGGGGCCTGACCCATGGCTTCTGCCCAACGCTGCCACCTGGAGACCAGGGCTGACCCTCTGTACCACCTGGCAGCCCAGGGTTGCTCTGCCCCAGCTCAAATTACTGCAGTCCCAGGTACATGTGTAGATGCTGTGCCCGGGAGCAATTGACTCTAACTCAAACTACATCAGAGTTTATTACTGCGCATTAATAGTACATGTAGATGCACCCACCATGTACACCAATGGGGACAGGCAACTACCATCTTGTTGGAAAAACACTTTTAGGCCATGTGCCATGAAGAGATTAAATAAGTTTGATAAATGCATACCACTAGAAAATGCAATGCAATTTCAAGAATTTATGTAGATGAGGGGATTCTCTAAAGCAGAAATATGCTTTTTGATATAATTGTCTATTTTTAAAAGAAAACAAAATGCATGCCACTGTTTATTTTTGTAATTCTAAGCATGGGCATGCTGCTTACAGTGTGAATCATGCTGGTATATTACTACAATAATGGGAATAGGGTTCATTCATTTTATGATGGTAAAGGACTGAATTGTGGACTAATACACTTCTTTTCTTGCTTCTGATTTTCACTCTGTATCAAAGTTAACACAAGACTTTTATAATCACACAATACTACTCTGTATCACAAGTTTAATTTATATTACAATCCTTTCTTTATCTTATGCATATATGGTATATTACAGAATTATTCAGCACACAAAATCCTTTTCTGCTGAGTATTGTATGATATACCTAAGACAGACAAAGGTATCTTCTTAGTGATCTGTTGGAAATGCAAACACATCAGATTTCACAGTACAGTTTTCTTGGATGTCCTTTACCAATCATTTTCTGTGGCTTATCTGACAGGACAGGTCTGGCGTGATCAATGCTACTATCTTTCTCCTGTCCTCATCTCCCTTTATGGCTGAACTACAAATACCTAATGGTGGAGAAGTGGGTTTATGATATCTGCAGTAAGTTTCTTCCTCTGCCTCTTCCTCCTGAGATACCAATCACCTAATAACAAATTAAACAAATCAATAATTTTTAACAGTTAGATTTTCAGCTTCTATAAATGTACTTTCTCCAAACGCTACCTAGTGCTCATTGTCTGTGGAGATTCTAGCTAATTAATTCATACAATTGAGGGGCTAACTACTTGTTGATCCAGAGCCCTTGCCAGGCATTTTGGTACCTGGGGTAGGTCATGTGCAGAGTGTACCCCAACCCCCCCCACACGCTACTACGTAACAAAAATGTATATGTATTGTTTCCATATTTTTTTAAAGAAGACACTTAAGTACATACAAATATGTATGTGGAACAAAAACCCTGCCTCATATGGGTGCTGGTGGCTGTGTGTATATCTGTGTTGGGTTACAGCTATGTGTGGGTGGCTACTGGAATGTCAGAAGGTGCTGAAGGGGAGTGTGTATCTGAATTAGAACCAGAGTGTTTGTGCACACATGGGGCAGCACAGGCAAATGTCCTGACCAAAGACTAGTCTAGAGATTAGAGCACTTGCATAGCACTAAGTACCTGGATTCAGTTCCTTCTTCTACCCCAGCTTCGTTGGGCTAGATCCCACCTGTACAGCAGGGAGCACAAACACTGTCCTTTCTTCCAGGAACATAGGAAGACATGTGGCTTCCAGCCAGGGAAGCGTGGTAAAAATAGGATCACGTAGGCACCTGCATTTGACAGATTTGGGCTAAGGGAGTCCTTAGTTTTAGCCCTGAATCACTGCATGATCTCCTGTGAAGCCCACTCCTTTTCAAAGTCTCACACCCCTTCTGTGCAGTGAGTATAGCGGAATATACCTCCTGTCCAGGCACGCTGTGCAGCTATACTAGGAATGGCTGCAGAGAGCAGGTTAGCGCAGAGAGATCTGTTTTCCCATATAAATAATGTAGGGGAGGGAAGTCATGTGTAAAACCATACATGTATTATGTAATGGGCTTTGTATGGATTGTGTGTGCTGTGCTGTATCTGTGGGGCTGGGTGGATATCCACACACCTCTCGCAGCGTGTGTTATACGCTGCCTGTTTGCATGCACTGAGCGTGCACACCGTGTGCTGTGTTCATATGCAGAGGCTGAGCCTCTGTGCACTGGGGAGCCAGGCAGGGTGAGTGGGCTGGGGGTCAGTGTCTTTCTCTGCACTGTGTATATTTGCCTATGCTGGGAACCTGGGGGCCACTGGCTATGTATTGAGCTTCTCCCTGGTGTGTGCATCGGGGATGACAAGTCACTGGAACTGCATTTGATTTGGTGCCTCCCATGGGAGGGGATCCATGCTGGGATCACTGCTAGCACTGCCTTTGCTATGGTACTGCATAGATTCTTTCCTTCCCCAATCTATGTCCCTCCCACCTACTGAGCACATATATCTACATGAGATGTTTCCTGCAGAAGTGTCTAGTTAGCTTTTCAGTGAAGTCTGTCTTGTGTCTACATGTGAAGCCATATTAGGCCACAGTAAACTAATGAACACCACCATAGGTTAGTACTTGTAAATAGGACTTGTAGGACTAAATACAAGTCCTATCCTGTGGTGGTATTCTTTAGTGTGCAGCACTGCACATGTACATGCTGATAGGGATGGCTGGGACAAGAAGGTGCTTCAGTGTGGGGACTGCCTGCCTGCTAGGCATGCACTGTAGCACCCTCATGCCCCAGCCAGCTCTTCTGCAGCATGTTGAGGCAGGTCAGAGCAGCCCTGGGCTGGCAGGCTGACACCCAGGGCTCCCTGCCAGTCGGGGCTGCTATGACTGAGCTCAAGAGGCTGCAGTTCTGGGCACATGTGTTAATATGGCACCCAGGAGCAATAAACTCTGGCACAAAATGTGCTGGAGTTTGTTGTGTTGAGCTAATTGAATGGGCAGACACACCCGCTGTTGCATAAGCCCTGCATTAATCAGAATATAGTAGTGTTCTTTTGGGTACAGAACCCTTACCCAATCTAGAAGTTCCTCTGTAGTTCCCATTGCCTTTCAGGCTTTCTTTGCGTGCACAAAGGAACCAGAATTTGACTTCCCAAGCTTATGAATTCAGTTTGAACTGGTGTCAGGCCAGAGAATCCAAACTGTTCACCTTTAAATGAAGATCAGGCTTCAATAAAATGCAGTAGAAGGCCTCTATGTGCAGAATTTCCATGTACTGAGCATCTGAGCTGCAGTAAGCTCCAGAGTTGATGCTTAAATGATCTCATGTCCCGAAGAAATAAGGCTATAGAGAAATTAAATCCTCCTGGCCTTTTTAAAATAACCTCCCCCCCACCACCCCACACACACATTTTCCAGTGGAGGGAGCTCCCTTATCTCTCTTTTTTCAACCAGCTCTACAAAAACCTGCTACTATACAGCACTCATATTAATTAGGTGATATAGGAAATATAAAGGAAATGTCCTTCACAACTCCTTCAGATATAGAAATTTCTGAATGCAGTACAAATGCAGTGAGGCAGGCCAGCAGAGGAATGGAGGTTAGGCTGGTGAGTCAGATGCATAAGCCATCCCCCTTCTTGACAAAAATGTGCAATTGAGTAGAAGCTACTACAGGTATGATGTTCAAGGAATGGCTCTACTTTGATTATACAACCAAGGTTGCTTGTGGACATGGAGGGAAAAAAAAGACACTAAGCTTGACACACTCCCATGCCAAGCCCAGTGAATGCTCAGAAGAGGCAGTGTGTTAGCTGCACTTGGCTTTTCCAATATCTGTAGAGACTGTGTGCTTTAGTGGGGATTTTTTGGCACTTTTATCTAATAGCTGATTGACTCAGCTTTATATAAAAGTGTCAAAAAGCCCCGCTGAAGCACCCGATCTTACATTAGGGCTCTATGAAGCTTCAGTAGCGGATTTGATTCGCAGGAGATTTGGCCCGCTTCAGCGGCCAAATCTCCAAATCCAAATTGAATCAGGAGACCCATTAATTTCTCTGAATCACATCAGAAGCCTCCAAATCAATTCAGAGAGATGTTGAGATTCGGCCATAGACTGTATAGATAGGCACTAGGCAGTGCCAGCGGGAGCAGCTGGGGGAGCAGCTGGATGAGCCCCAGCTTGAACTGGCAGCCCTGGGAGAAGCCACAGCTTGTCCAGCTGCTCCCTTGGCTGCCCCCCTGCCTGGGTGAGGCAGGCAGTGCTGGCAGTCCCTGGAGAAACTGCATTGGCGGGAGGAAGGATCGGGGGCTGGAGGAATGAACAGGGGCTTCCCCCCAGCTCCCTGATCATTTCCCCAAGCTCCCTGATCATTCCCTCCAGCCCCTGTGGCTTCTCCCAGGGCTGCCAGCACCGCTTGCCTTGCTCCAGCAGGGGGTGGCGGGGAGCAGCTGGATGAGCCGCAGCTTCTCTTGGGGCTGCTGGCTCAAGCCGGGGCTCGTCCGACTGCTCCCTCAGCTGCTCCCACTGGCACTGCCTGCCTATATAGTCTATAGCTGAATAAGATAGAGCACTGAATATCTTTGGATTTGGTCAAATTGAATCAGGACAGTGATCTGAATCACAGAATTGAATCACTGCTCCTCCGAATAGCTGCTCCGTCGAATCCAAATCCGAAGCAAATACTTTCCGCTTCACACAGGCCTATTATACATATGCTGTAGAGCCGGGTCCAACTAACACGCTGCTGCTTCCAGTAAATCATGTTTTGTTTTGTTTTGGTTTGGTTTATTTTGGGGGGGTTAACATCTGCAAGCAGCCCAAGTGTAGTGAGGAATTCAGTCTTTCTTTGATTTCCTTGACCCCATGTGACTGGCACACAGAGTATTATTTGGCCCAAAGAATTGCCAGGATACAGACTTCTAGTTTTAACTTATTAAGTTAGAATCCCATTTGCATGCAATTAATAACAGAACAAAAGAGAAAAAGAGCAAAGAAATAGCCAACCAGCTACTGGAAAAATTGGTTTTAGAGATGATATAAAACTCCATAATGGAAAATATCAGTAATATAATTTTCATGCATAAGCTGCTAAACTGCAGTGCACAGAAATTATAATAAAACAGTACAAGTAGTGTTTCGACCAACAGATAAATTCAGCAGTATCTATATATAACAACAGCCACAACCAATATTTTTTATTAGTACATGCTGTATGTATATTACCTACACAGGAAAATAACAGTACAGAATTATAATCATTATGTAAAACATGTAGCCATAACTTAGGAAGGTTAAATATTCAGAGTAAAAATCAAATCCTTGTAGATACCAAGGGGAAAAAAAATGATTTTGCATAACCCTTCCTGAAACTTGTGAAATAATGAGTGCAATTTGTTCACTGCACACACTTTTGCATACAGAATAAGTACATTAAAAGAATTTTGAGTCCAGTGGATGTAACCAGCAAGCCAAATGAGATTAGTGAAAAATAAGATTCTACTGTTATATTTTATATATCACAGTAATATACAATTTGGGAATTATATAATTGAAACTAACATCTCTGGAGACAGGGGGGAAAAAGTACCATCAGAAGGTTTCACATGTTATGTTTGGCATCAAAATTCAGTTAAAGAAAACTTGACATCTGAAGGCACATTGGAGGAGGAGTTAACAGCCTTTAAAAAGCAAAGGACAGAGGTTGGACAGAATGCATGAACAAGTAGGCTGCGTAGGAGCTTCTGAAAACATCAAACTTGCACTATAAAGATGTCTATCTCATACATTTAGTCAATTGTGGGTAGTTCGGCTCAAATACAGACTGAAAGAGAAAGTCAAATGGAAGGCACAAACTGATTATCATAAAAGAAGGAGCCTAGGCAAGGAATATCATGTTGGAAAGAACCATGAATTGGATGCCCTATGTAATAGGGAAACTGAGCATGCTAGCCCTGATCTAGAAAACAGCTAGCACGCATACATCAACGTTGATTTCATGAGCATATACTTAAGCACTTTGCAGAATAGGGGTGGACTTAGTTCATGCTTAAAGTTAGGCAACTGTTTAGATACTTTGATAAAGCCTGGGCCTAAACACTTGGCTCAGTCAGTGCCAGAAGGCTCAACTCATTGTGAAGCTGTGTCCTTCACACCGGACAGTCTGAAGAAACATAAAGTGTTATCGGTGAGTAGGCTTCGAAAATGAACTTTTTGGGAAAGCCTGTATCCATACATCTCCTTGTATAAATCTATCCTACTTGCGAGGAGAGACCCAGAGAAGGCAAACGGCATCAGGCAAACTTCAAAACAAAAATAGCACTAACACAAAAATCCCACAAGAATGTTTAGACACCTAAGTAAAAAATGTCTAGCATTATTAACAACTGAGATGATGAACCAGTTCACTTTTATCACATTGTGCTCAGCCCTATCTCTAAAACAGCACTCTGTGGGGGGGGGGCGGGGAGGAATCAGACAACCCTCATTCTCTGTAGCCATTTTTTTTTTTTACATAGCCTACCATTTTTAACATTTTTAAGTGCATTTGTTTGGATTAACCTTTATATTCACTCATTGCTCTGATATTCCACCAATTATAGGTAATTTATGGAGACTCGTCTATTTCCACAGTATTTGCACATTATGTTTAATTAAAAATAATCAATGCATTTATTTGACAACATTTTCCCTATCTGTGAATGCTGCTTAAAATCATATTAAAGGGAGAAACACACCACAGCTAGGCTTGGCCCAGTGGAAAATACCTTTTATGGCTTGCTGCACCAGCATGTCCATAACCCTTTACCCTTATGCTTCCCATGTGTTACTTTTTATAGCTATCCGTTTGATTATATAATTAGCCTAGTTTATTTTGTTTGTTCCTCTATTTGCTACTGAAACATAAAAAGTGCATGATGAGAGTGAAGAAAAATGAGCATTTATATTTCCATGAGGATGACTTGAAGCATTTTTTGTACTGTAGAGTTTTGTGCATGTACTAAAAACCATGGGAAGAAGAGGGAGGAGGAGGGAAGGAAGATACTGATATGTGGTTTAAGCATGAAACATTTATAATCTGAGAGGACCTGAGAGATTTTAAGTCAAATTGTGGCCCTACTGACATCAATGAAAGTTCAATTTCAACAGGGCCAAGATTTCATCCTTTTTTTTTTAACTGAATATCATTTAATAAAAGAATTAAGAGACTTTGCAGAGCCTTAATATAGGGATTGGAGGCTGGGTCTATTAAAGCAGTTAACTAAAAGAGGTAATAACTGTCTAGGCAACCGAGCAGAAAAAGAATAAAGGACTTTCTTCTTGGTTCCCTATCAGCTGGCAGAGCTACTGAGTTAGTTGTGCTCCAGGGCTAGGGACAGAAGTTACACATAAATTGCTTTAAGTGATCAGAAACTGGTTTAAACCTCTACACAGGGGTGGGCAATTATTTTGGGCGAAGGGCTGCTTACCGAGTTTTGGCAAGCCATCGAGGGCTGCATGACAGACAGCCAGGAGCAGATAAATATAAATTTTCTAAATTTTTTAGGGGCCCTGCGGGCTGGATAGAATAGCCTGTCAGGCCACATGCGGCCCACGGGCCACATTTCTCCCACCCCTCCTCTAAGAGAACATAAGTTCAATGCACATAAACCAGTTTCAAAGTGGCCAAAACTGGTTTGAGATAAACCTGGTTGAATGTAGTATCATACTTTACTGATTGAGCTCAAACTGTAACTTCTGTTCCAGACCCCTTCCTGGTTTAAATTAAACCAGAGTCTCCCAGCATCTCAGCATGGTCTCTGGGCTGGGCTCTCTGCTCCAGCAGAGCAGGGCTGGCCTTGTCCGTCCCCAGCCTAAGCAGGGACAGGCAGGGATGGTAGCCTGACCAGATGTTGGCCCCGGAAGAGAGTAGGGATGAGGTTTATTCTCCTCTCCCCAACCCAGTCATACCAGTATAGATTTGTCAGGCATTTCTCAACTGGCTGCTCCAGTGGCAGGGCCATGGCCAGCCCCCGCAATAGCTGGAGTAAACTGGCCAGGAAGGGGGTTTAATTCCATCCTCCCTGTCCCACCAGCATGGACCCAAACTGGGGTTTGCATGGTGCTCCCACCTTGCTGCTGCAGTGATGGGGGTGGGGGCAAAGCCAGAAGCTGGCCATCATAGCCCCCTGATGCAGAGGGGGCGGGGGGGGTTATTCCCTCCTCTGTCCCCCCTGCCCTAGGGGACTGCACCAGGGGTCTGCCAGCTCTGACCCACATCAAGGGCCCTGCCCCCTTGCTACTCCAGCTGCAGGGGTAGGGCACAGAAAGAGGCTGGCTGGCAGGGCCACTTAGATGAGGGGGCAGAGAAGGGGGTTATTTCCCCCCTTCCTCTGGTGTCTGGTGTAGGGGGCAGGAGGAGGCTTATCCCACTGCTTGCTCAGCACAGGGAGTGATCAGCAGTGGCAGCTGGGGCTGGCAGACCTCTCTGCAGTCCCTCAGGGGTACAGGAGGTGGAAGGAAGAATAACCCTCCCCCCCGCCCACTCTATCTCTGGAGTCCACAATAATGAGCATCTGGCTGTGCTCCTGCCCCTGTTGCTGCAGCAATGAGAGGGGAGCACCAGGCAGATCCTGGCTCGGGTCGATGCTGGTGGGACGGGGGTGGGGAGTTAAACCCCCTCACTGGCCAGTTCACTTCAGGCTACTGCCAGGGTTGGCCATGACCCCACCCCCCAGCCCAGCTTCCCTGCAGCCAAGGGCTGCTCTAGCACCCCCCGGCTTCTGGCCTGAGCCACTGTAAGCATGTGCCTTCATTTCCGGAGTTAACAGTGAATGTCTATTCACTTGCAAATTGATTCAGTCTAGGTAAGTTAGACTAACCTGCAAAGATTGAATCAATTCAGGCTCTGGCTTTTTGAATGTCTGCCCCTAGTCCAGAAGATTTATCCTGAACAAATCACTTGAACACTTTAAACAGTCATTTTCCTAGGGCTTTTAAACTTAGCCCAGGAATTGGGGCCAACCTAACGGAGATGTAGATTTAAAAAGAAGGACCCCCAAGGGAAAGTTTCTATAGAATGTAGCAGAAAATGACAAAGTTGGTATAGATTTTTCCCCATTATTATATAAGATTTATTCTACAACTTTACTCGTGGTATAAAATTCAATAATGTGCTTAGAAAAAAACCCCCAAGCTCACAGAGTGGAGGAAATATGCTTTTATTTTCTAAAGGTATTTAGAATACTTTCTATAAAATGATATTGGCTTTATCCCTATTAATATTCCACACAAAGTTTGCATATGGGAAATTTAAAAATAAATTTATCTTTCTAGACACAACTTCGGAAATGTGTTTTCTCTAAAAATATGGTGATATCGCTATCATGGCAGGAGGATGATTTTTACATGCTAGTGATGTCATTTATAGAAGCAGGAAGCAGGAAATGGAGAACCTTAAGGTCATGCTTTGATTGGTGTATTATGGAATGATGATTTTCCGATGCATTTTTTCCATTTTAAAGTGCCTGTATTCATAATCTTTCAGTCTGAAATATATTCTATTAAATATCTAGGATTGCTAGGCAAGCAGAACTCAGACTGGAACTTGGTAGCCAAATAAATCTCCCTTACAACATAGCCACAACAAATTAAGTGAAAATAAATGTTGACACATAGTGTACACATGTGAATGCCTTTAAGCTAATTTAAAATAGTTAAATACAAAACACTGGAGAACAGGATTATAAGATCTCTGCTGCATTTGTTGAAAGCATTAACCCAAACCATTCATCATCTGCACACTGATCTTTGCAAGATGATGCCTCTCAAGTTGATGTCCTTTCACAGCAAGGAAATAGAATTTTTTTCATAGTTAAAATATCCCAACCGTTGTCATTCCACTTAAAGCTGAATTAAAACTTAAGCCATGCCCTAGGAGAAATAAAATCCTACTACATGTAGTTTATACATCATATTACACTTGGAAGTCATTCTTCAAAAGGAATTTTAGTGACTGTTGAAAATTACAAAAATACAGAAATTACTTCAGAGATACACAGTTTTAAACAGATTTTTATCAAGAGAACAGAACAAGATATTTCCTGAAGATCATGTATATTTAAATACTTTAAGTATAGAGTATCTGGTGGAAACCTACAGTGGAAATGGTGGGAGAATGTTAAGAAATAGATAAAATATCTTTGGGGACTAGAGTGTACCCCCGGCTTTTGTTTACTGTGTAACAGCGTAATGTTAAAGTACTGTGGTAAGCTGTGCTACTTCAATATAAATTATATGAAACAAGATTTTTTAAAGATTTCTTTGCATACATATAATTAAGGTGTATTTTCATCTTAGAGATGCAATGTCAAATATAAACTAATTATGGTTTACACTTGGGATTAAGATACACAGGACCTATCATGTACAGTAATGATGTACAAACCTGTCATCTAGGTCTGGATTGCATTCTCTCCTTTACCTCTTTTTATATGTAGTTTATTTAGATTACAAAATCTTCTGACACACATTTGTTTTTCTATTGGTAAAGTACATAGACTGTATTGGCTGCTAAATTAACAAGTCATTCATTAATAAATAATGATGTACAAACATCAGGTTCATTTGCCATGAGTTTCTTTGCTTACTTGTGTATTAAAAATGCAGTGTATTAAAGTAGATTAAGAGGTAAACTATAAAGATGACAAAGGATGATGATATTTCTGGAGCCTTTCTCCCCATGAGCTTAGAGAGAGAAATCTTCAGCTGATACAAGTTGTTAATGCAAAACTGAAGTCATTGGAGATATGAAAACCACCAGCTGAAGATTTCTGCAAAAAGCTCCCTGGCAAAAACAGAGTTACTAAAGGGTCCCACAAGAAACCACTAGACCACTAGACTAGCTCTCAACATTTGGGATATGATGGATTTCCATTACATAAAGTTTTAAAATTAACAGTAAATCAGGAAAACTTTGAAAAAATATGTTGTGGAAATTATGGTCTTTCTGCAAAAATCCCTTGAGAGCACTCTATGTTATGCAGAATAAGATGATTGTAATGGCACGATCAAAATGTGAATTTTTTGTAATGTACTCTCAGTGAAGCACACCAAAGCAATATACAAGGTACTCTATTTTCCTTGGACTAATCCAGTGGAATCTTTCTAAAATAAATAAAAGAAAGTATACAATTTATCTTGTGGATGAACAGATTTTTAGACCAGAATCTCTATCTGTGCCTATTTCAAAGACCAAATAATTGATGGGTTTTCATTTTTCTTAATAGCATGTCACAGGAGAAGAATTTCTTTGATATAAGTCACTCTCTTCCTTCTCAACACAAAACAAGAACATTTTTCCTCTAGGTACTTCTTAACTGTCACACCAGTTAGCTAGTTCTTCTAAGCAATGCTGAATATACTGTTTAATTTGTTTGCCATACAGCTATATTTGCTACTCTGTCCCATTCATCAGTGGGAGACACCTACTCTTGAAGTACACTGTGAAGTAACTTCTGGGTGCATCTATATGGTCACTAATGCACCATAGTTACTGCACATTAAGTTTAGTACCTGTGGGCTCCTATACACATGCGGACAGCCTGCTCCGATACCCTGGAAATCTAACACATTGGAAATTGCTGCGCTCTGGCAGCCTTCTGCGTCATGTGTATCAGCATCCCCATGCTGAAAAAATGGTGGTGGGGTGCTTTGAAATAAAACATGTCCAATGATTTTTTGTTCAAAATGCCCCCATGCCATTTACTAATACACGTGATGTGTGGGCGCTTTTAATTAGCACAGCTCACTAATTAAAGCACCAAGTGCTGTGTCCCAGAGCATGTGTAAAAATGCCCTGCATTGCCAGGTACTAAATCATTGCACAGTAACCAGTGCTACTGTGTAGTAGGACAGGCTTACATCATTCAAGTGATGCTAATGTGCAGTAAACTAATACTACTATGCATTAGAGTTTTAGGACAGCTTTTGCATTTAGTCTATTGCACATTTAGTGTCTTGTGTAGATACGCCCTCTGATAGCCTGAATTTAGCTACTAGGATGACTTCTCCTACATTTCTTTTTGGATTTGACTGTATCCACAGTGGTAGAAGACAGTTCTGCCAGAGTTTTCCATTGCAGTAGTAGAATTGTTATGGACTGGATTCTCAGTCACAATGTGGGC
This sequence comes from Crocodylus siamensis, assembly GCF_052110815.1. NCBI lineage: Eukaryota > Metazoa > Chordata > Crocodylia > Crocodylidae > Crocodylus > Crocodylus siamensis. The sequence continues at coordinate 341,942,215 of NC_143395.1, read as the reverse complement.
TTAATTCTGAGACAGTCAGGTGGGTGGGAAGTAGCTGTGGGGTAGGACTCAGAGAGTCCTAATGAATGGATCTGTGTTGTCTTGGTGAGAATTGGCCAGCAGTGTCCCACAGAGGATGGTGCTTGGTCCAGTACTTTTCACCATATTTATCAATGATTTCGATGTGAGGGTGAAGAGGTCACAGGCCAATTTTGGGGACGACACCAAGTTACGCTTGGTGGTCACGCTTGAAGATAGGCTACAGATATAGGTGGATCTAGACAGGCTGGCAAGTTGGGCGGATTGGAACCAGATGAAGCTCAATATCAAGAAATGTAAAGTGCTCCACCTGGGGATGAACAACCCCCTACACACCTATAGGCTTGGCAACGACAAACTGACCAGTACCATGAACAAAACAGACCTGGGGGTAATAATAGACCACAGTATGAATACAAGCCAGCAATGTGACGCTGTAGCCAGTAGGGCAAATAATACTCTGGCATGAATCAATTGATGCATCTCCAGCAAAACCAAGGAAGTAATTCTTCTGCTCTACTCAGCATTGGTGAGACCACAGCTGGAGTACTGCATCTGGTTCTGGGTGCCACACTTTAACAAGGACATGGAAAAGCTTGAGAGAGCCCAGAGAAGGGCCACCCATATGATCAGAGACCTGAAAGGCAAGCCATATGAGGAAAGACTGAGGGACCTGAGACTCTTCAGCCTGAAAAGGATAAGGCTGAGAGGGGACTTGGTAGCAGCTTACCACTACATTAGGGGAGTGCATCAAGGGCTCAGTGAACAACTGTTCACCAGAGCACCCTTGGGGAAAACCAGAAGTAATGGCCACAAACTCCTGGAAGACCATTTCCGACTCAACATTAGGAAAAACCTATTCACAGTCAGAGTGTCCAGACTGTGGAATAAGCTCCCTCCAGAGGTGGTGCAATCACCTACCCTGGACATCTGCAAGAGGAGACTGGATGGTCACCCTGCTGGGGTCACCTGACCCCAGTTGTTTTTTCTGGCTGGTAGAGGGGGCCGGACTCAATGATCTTCCAAGACCCCTTCCAGCCTTATAATCTATGAATCTATGTCACACTGGGGATCATGCCTACACCACTAATTTACCATGTGAGACAGGGTTTCCTATATATGTACCTGTATTGTTCACTGAGATTAGAACCAATATATCTTTGTCTATATAGTCCTGAGGGTACTAATTAACACACTAATCAACACAGCCCAGGCACCATGCAGGTGCAGCTGCACTATTACCATTATGGAGGGCACAACAAGTGCAGAACTTTTGACAGCACTGCTGCTGAGCACGGTAAGTCTTCAATGGAGGCTTGGCCTCAGAAGTGCAACAAGGTGTGCCACTGCTACTTGTCTCTGGGGAAACACACATCCCACTTCTGGGGATGTGCCCATAGGGATCAATACCCACACCTTTCATTGATTTCAACTGGAGCTTTTGGTCCCCAGCATTTCTGAAAATCAGGCCCCCAAAATCCAAACCAGTTTTTAAACCATTAAGACAAAAAAGATAGCACTGTCACAGACCCATACTCTTTTGGGAATTCATGGAATATGCATAGAAGGTTTCAAGAATCAGGTCTGCTGATAAAAAGGGCAGTCTTTGTCTATAGCAAATGGTAAACTATGTTTGGATTTGCTATATAGTGGACATGCCTACACAAGACTGACTTGTGCTGACTGTGACATAGCCTGTAGCATCGTGTGGCAAAACCATGCTGAGATGCTACTGCACAGTAGTGTCACTTAAAAGGCATTCACCAGCATTTATTTAGTACTTGTATAAACAAGTATTAAATAAAGTACTTATGCAAGTACTAAATAAATGTGCAGTAACCATTGCGCACTAGCGTCTTGTGGAGATGTGCTCAGTGGGTAGTCTCTACAGATAGCTAAAGGTAAGCTGTGTCTACTTTTATCATTAGTAGGCTTGTATGAATTTCAGTATTTAATATGAATGTATTTTTATGCTTTTATACTGTAGCCAGTCAAGGAGGCTGCTGAGGTGTCAAGACAGACAAAGACTATTTGCACCAATATGGCATGTCCAAACGATCATGAAGAACTTACTGAAAATAAAATACTCATGGCTGTCAGCATACAGATAGAATCAAGATGGCAGCCACCCTGTCTTCCCTCCACCACTGATTGGCTGAGAGGGCTGCCTATTGTGCAGCCCCACCCCCTCTGCCAATCAGTGGCAAGGGCTGATACTGCATGAATGGCATCCCTTTTGGCCAATGAAGGGTGATGAGCAGAGGCATTGCCGAGGCCCCTCAGCCAATTGGTGTCATGGACGTATGGTATGTGGTGCTGCAGACCTGTCTGTGGCACCACATACCACACATGCTTCACATGCAGGCATTCCCCATGCTGCTACTTTGCAGCGTGGAGTTGTTGTTTTTTACTCCAGGAGATCTGGGGATAAAAATAACCCATGCCTAAAAGAAGTGGGGTGGTGAATGTAGCAGCAGTGTGTGCCACCCAAAACTGGAGGCTGGCTGGCCAGAACCATGCTCCAGCTGCTGGCAGGGCTCCCTGCTGCAGGAGTGCAACAGCTGGAGCTCCTGAAAGCCCACAGGAGCTCACATAAGGTTGCTGGGGCCAACACAGTTGTTGACTCCAGCCTTCCCTAGCCCACCCAACGCAATGTACCATAAGTCAGAGCATGCGTGGCATGGGCATTTCCTGGGGATAAGTGGAAGTGGCACAACGTGTGCCACTGCTACTTGTCTCTGGGGAAACACACATCTTGCTTGTGGGAATGTGCACATAGGGATTAAAGCTTAAATGGCCAAGAGACGTAAAGAATAAGGGTGCTTATACAAGTTATATTTTTTTGTGTGATCAGGCCCCTTAAAGTACTCTACAGCCATGACATAACATGTGTGCACAGCTGCACAGCACTTTTTAAATGGCTGATTGTATGAAAAATTAGCTGTTGTTAAATCAGCTATTAGCTGAAGGTCCTATAGAACAGAGCATCTAAAGGAATGTATGGTCCCTCAAGTGTTAATTTTTAGCACCTTTGTGGGGCTGGGCTAATGCTCATTCCAGTGAGCACCAACCCAGCTGCACCCCTGGGGCTGTCAGCAGGGTAGGGAGAAAAGGGGGCATAAGAGGGGGAGGGGAAGAGCAGGCAGCTGGTGGCTGAGCTGTGCACGGGTGAAGCTGGAGGTGGGTGCAAGGGTGCAACAGAGCCTTCTTGCCTCACAGGCTCCCCAGAGCTACCTGGGTTAGGGTACTGGGGGGAGCCCCCTCCCAGCTCTGGCCATGGCAAAGCCAAGTCAGCAACTGCTACTGTTGGGGATGGGAAAAGTGAGCCCCTACATCACCTCAAGGAGCCAGGCTGGCTCCCCCCAATACCCTAGTTGGGGTAGCTGGGGTGGCAGTGGGGAAGTCAAGAGGATTTTGCCAAGAGCCAAGAAGCCAAGAGCCTTTTCCCTCCAGCTGCAGCCAGGCAAAGCACAAGCAGCAGTTGCCTGTTGCTACCTCCCTCTCCCCTCTGTCCCTGCTGACAGCCCTAGAGCTGGTGGGGCTGGGGAAAGGGGTGGCTCAGCAGTTTCCTTGGAGGCTGATGGACCTACCCCGCTTGCTGGCCAGGGCTGGTGCAAGCAGGATTGAGCCCCTCCAACCAAAGAGGCAAATGTTTATTGGGTCGGGGGGTGGGGACTCTAACTCATGGCGCTTTGTGTAAAGCTGTGTGAGTTAAAGCACAGCCCTAAATGTCTGTAGGCACCCTAACAGGTCACATCTGTCTGGTTATGCAGTTGAGCCTGCAATCTCAGGTGGACACCAGACTTCAGATCTCTCCTCACAGGCAAGAATGAAGTTCCATTTTAAAGGGAAGAGGTGCCAGAGGAAAACAGTATTCTGTCAAAATAGCCATTGACTCAAAATAGAAGATTGTATCCATAGGATGCTGGATTAGTAATCTTTATGTCTGAAAGGGTGTAAATATTCTCCTGGTCATACTTGGATAAGAAAAGAGACCTGATCTGAGAAACAGATGCAAGACTGGGGGCAGAAAGTTATATGTATAGTATAGGCTCCCCAAGAATTCAATGGAAGAAAACCATACTTAAGTTTGGACTTGAGACGCAAATGTTGTCTTAAGTTTCCTGGGTATAAGGTACTTTAGCTTCCAAGGGCACCTATGCACATGCTGGATGTCTGCAGCAGACTCATTTAATCGAGCCTTCTGCCATGTACTAATTAGCATGCTCCAGCAGCATCTGTGTCACGTCTATTCAATATTCCTGCACTTCAAAATGGCATCGGGGCATTTTAACTAAAGCTCATCAAACAAACTTTAGTTAAAGCACCACCACCTTCAAGTTCAGGAACACTGAATACATGTGATGCTGCAGGTGCTTTCATTAGGGTAGCTATCAGAGCCATTCTAATTAAGGTGCCCCTCCCCATCCCCCAACCCCAGAGCATATGGAAATATGCCACCGGTGGCTTAGCTGGGCAATACAAGCTGATACTCTAGTAAAAGAAACTGGCTTGGTCAGAAGTAGAACCTGCATTCATAGTGTTTAGGGCTAAGATACAAGAGTAAAGTCAAATCATTGTTCTGATATTTCCTTTTGTTTGTTTATTCTTATATTTCTGTCTTATGTCAACTTATGGTTACTGGTTCTTATATTTTTTTCTTATTTTTATAATATATCTTTTATAACTTCTTGTTTGCCACAAGTGTGATTTTAGAGCATCCAAACATGCAGGTGTTTTCCCCAGAGGAGAAAAATTTCTGTAATTTCTGAGCACAAATTAAACAAAAGGCTCTTAAACTGGCAAAATCTTCTCCTCTAATTGCTGCTAGACTTGGTTGAGACGGATGATGCTAAGGTACCCTGGGCCAAAATTGCCCCTTGGCATATTTCAGTCTCTTCTTAGTGGTAAAGAATCAGATGGCAGAGAGGGGCTTGGGGCTGAAGAGTACCTCTAAGGTTAAGTACAGGCATTCAAAAAGCCCAAGCCTGAATTGATTCAATTTTTGCAGGTTAGTCTAACCTGTGTAGATTGAACCAAGAAGCAAGTGAATAGACATTTCTTTCAATTCCAGAAATACAGCCTGCAGTGGCTCAGGCTAGAAGCTGGGTAGCACTAGAGTGAACCCTCCCTTCCCTTTGGCAGTAGCTAGAAGGCTGGAGGGAAGCTGATGGGGTGGGAGGGGCATAGCCAGGCCCTGGCGGGCCTCTTAGAATGATTGGAGAGGGATTTAAACTCCCACCCTAGCCATGCAGGGACCTCAGCCATGGGGAGGGGGAAGCAGCTGCCCGGGAACTACCTCACATAAAGTGGGGCGGGGGAGGGAGGAAAAGGGATTAAACCTGCATGCCTCCCCTCTCTCTCACCAGCATGAGACTCTAATCTCCCACCCTTCCCTGCTTCACCTGAGGCGCTACCTGGGCTGTCAGTTGGTTATGCCCCCTGCTGCTCAAGCAGCAAGCTGGGAGGAAAAGTCATGCAGACCCCAGCTTTTGTGAGAGGGGAGGCAGGGGGGTTTAATCCCCCTCCCTCCCCACCACTTTGCCTGAGGCACTGCCCAGGCTGCCAGCTGGCCATGCCTCCTGATGCTTGAGCGGTGAGCTGGGAAAAAAGCCAGGCAGAGCCCAGCTAGGGTTCCATGCTGGTGGGAGAGGGGAGGAAGCGGGGTTTAATCCCCCTTTGCCTGAGCCTGCTGTTCCACACCTCCACCCCTTCCACTCCAGGAGAGAAAAGTCTGGCAGGGGCTTCTCACCAGGGCCCTCACCAGGTGGACCAGATTGTGTCCCCCGCTGGGTTTCCCACCCCCACATCTGCCAGGATTCACTGCTTCAGCTAGAGAGCAGAGGGGTGGGGCCAACCCTACTTTGCTCAAATACAGCCTAGATAATACAGCCCAGCCCAACCTAGGGCTTCAAAGCATCTTGGGATGCTGGGGGATTGTGATTTAACTTGAACCAGGATGGGATCTGGGACAGAAGTTCTATTAACCAGTTTGACCTACCTCATTTCATGGTGCACAAGTTGACGTGGTGTATACCCCTTTTTTCTGATCCAAAAAGTTAGGAGTTTCATAGATCCAGTGTATAAGTCAACCTAACTTTTTGGATCAGAAATATGAGGTCGAGTTATACCAACCCCTGTGCACCCTCACTATGGGCCGGGAACCTGGTGGGGGAAGTGGACATGTGCTGCAGTGCCACTTGCAGGGGCTGGGGCTGGGCTCAGCGCTCGGTCGGTGCAGCTCCATTCTCTGTGAATGGCACTGTCTGGGCCATGATGGCTGAGTGCTAACCTGTTGATATTCACAGGGGACAGGGACAGGCTTGGTGCTCAGCTGGCGCAGCCCCATCCTCTGCATACAGTACTGCCTGGGCCATGCCAGCTGAGCACAAAGCTCAGCACTGCTCACAGGGGACAGAGCCGGGCTCGGCACCTGACTGGTGCAGCCCAGATAGTGCTGCATGTAGGGGCCAGGACCGGGACCAGGGCTGGGGCCAGGCTTGGCACCTGGCCAAGCAGCATCTCCGTGGTGACAGCAAGGCCTGCAGTTCATGTCTGAGCTTGACCCAGGCCCCATAGCTTCCAGCAACAGGGATGCTGTCAGTAGGTAAAGAGGGTCAAGTCAGGTTGGGGTTGGGCCGGGGTTTGGCCGGGGCTGGGGCCAGGCCAGGGCAGTCCTGGGGTGGGGTTCTAAAGTATTGACATGGTGTATAATTTGAGGTGGAAATTTAAAGGTAAATATTTTGGCTCCAAACCATGACTTATACACTGTGAAATATGGTAAATCAGTTCAATCCGATTCTACATTAAGCAGGTGTATCTTAAACTAGTTTTGCCTGGTAACTTTTTTTGAAACTGGTTCATGTTCTGTTCTGTTACAGGTTAAAACCACTTTTTGATATGCCCTGTTACAGGTTTAAACCAGTTTTTGATCACTTAAACTGGTTTAGATGTAACTTCTGTCCCTAGCCTAAAGGTGTGAGAGCACTCTGGAGTATCTCAAAGGTTCAGCTGGCAGGATCTGTGTCAGATTGTGTCACACTACAGAGCTCCACCAAATGAAAACGACTGCACTTCATGGCCAAGGAAACCCCTTCCAATCTTGTGTTTCTAATTAAGAGGCTGTCACTCAGCCAGAAAACCTTTGATTGCTCAGTAATTTTATCATTTGCCTTAGAGTAACTACAGTATATGCCTTATGTTGCTTTGTGTATTGATAATTTAGCTTGCACAAGTCTCTTAAAATCACAATGTTTACCTGATTGTTGAAGCTTTTAAAATTGTTTTTATTCACCAAAGAATGCTCCTCTAATTCTCCAGTCCCCATATGATTGCAAACCTAGTTTTACCTCTGCCATTTCTTTGTTCTTTCTCTAAATGTTTCCCTCCAACTTGCAGGCCTAGAACTTTTACTTAATTTGGATGGAATCCTTTGGCTCTTCTACTCAGACTGGATTCTGGACTGTAGTCCTCTGTTTTACCAGTTACAAATGCCGAGCAGGTCTGATCGAGTTCAGCTATCTGTGGTTATTCTGTTCTGTAGCTACAATCAATGGTGAATAAAGTGACTCCACGCAGACTTTTAAAAACAAAATCCTGTCTAATCTTAAGAGCTGGAGAATAGGAGAGGAGGATTTTTTTAAAAACAATGATGAGTATATATGCATACATTTTCTACTTAAAGCCTATCTTATCACAGATCATCAGCCTCCAAAGTGAGAGGCTCCCCAATAATTTATGTAGCAATGCCCTCCTTTAACTGATACCCTCAAGAGATTGCATGTGTCTTTAAACTTGTCTGAGGCTTTTATCTCCTCAGGGGCTGAATAATTCCTGGAGAAACTTGTTTAGCAAAAGCCAGGTTGTGATCTAACCAACATATCACAGCATAGCCCTTCAGCATTGTCCATTAGCTGTTTGCAGATGGGGCATTTCAAAATGTGTTTCCTTTGCTGGGGTGCAGGTTTTGATAACATTGCTCTTTAATTGACACAATATGCATACAGTAAATGGCACAATTACTCAGTCAGAATATAATAATAAATTATTACAATCGGCATTGAATCTGCCATAGCCTTTTATTGCTCAGTGGTATGACTAATTCCCCGAACTTTACTACTATGAATAAGTTTGTGTAACACATTTTTTGTATAATTTTAAGATGGAAACCTTTTGGTGCCTCTATACATTTGTTACAAGTCACAATTAATAATAAACATTATGATTCCTACTGCTTCAGCCTCTTGCACCAAAAATGATTCCTCAGAAATTCACTGTGATCTGTTGATAAAGCAAAAGGAAAACAAAGCAGCTTGTGGTGAGAAGTAACAATGCAATGGAGGAAGTGTCATTCTTTGGGTAGTTAGTCAAAGGCATAATGTAAAGAACTGCTGCTCCCCTAAAGGCGCAGCAAGGAACTACTAAGGAAAGTTTAGCAAGCAGGTAGGGAACAAGAGAAAATGATCACTCCATTCTACACACAACATTGCTGATAAACTGCTCTCCATATACAGAGAGGGAGATGATTTGGAAATGTACTTGAAAGTGCTTGCTATGTTTGATCAAATACATCCCATTTTCTTTCAGTCTGGATCACATTTATTTATAATAAATGCATAATAAAAGAAGACATTTTCTCTGTCTGAGTCAGACAATACTTGATCACAAGGTGACATCTGTCTGTAGCAGGGCAGAGGACCTCACTTTTAGTGGTGTTGTACATAGGAAATAAGTAAGAACAGATACAAACTACACTTGACAGTGCTGAAAAGGGAAAGTTTGTATTAACAGGTAAAATAAATGGCTAACTTGAAGGCTTTTTCTTTTTCATTGACATCCTTTATGCAAGTGCCATCCAAGGATTGCATAAAACAGTTTGAGCTTGATATAAAATCCATATGTTACAGTTTGTTGATGAACTTAAAATAATAGGCGATGGGCTTGTCTTCACCACTGTGTTAGGTTAGGGTCCATCGAGTGGCCTTCCTTTGGACCCTCTTTGGACTCACATCCCTCTTGACGTGTGGTGCCCAAAACTGGATGCAGTACTCCAACTGCAGCCTGACCAATGCTACATAGAGGGGAAGGATCACCTCTCTGGACCACCCAAATGCTATCCCTAACCCAACTCCTACAAGAACTAAAATGTTCTAGTAGGGAAGTAACACTTGTAAACTCAGCTGGTACACAAGTGGCGCTTGGGCTACAGCTTGTGTGATGCTGACACCTGAACTAGAAATGCACTGGGGACTTGAATATTCTGTGGTGCTGCTTTGTTTTGGTCAAGTACAGTTTTGAGGAGTGATTCAATTACTCTCACTTGAATTTGGCTAACCTGAAAAATGTTACCTTGAGTGGCCAAAGGGGAAAGAGTTGTTGGTGGAACCAAATAGGATATTTCTTGGATTTTGAAAAGTGGTGACTGTTCAAAACACTTCTAGGATTTCATCTTAACATCACTCTACCATTTGGAAACAATCAGAAAAATAAGGTAATTGTCACTACTGTAAAATAATAGCGGTGGAATGTGTGAGTGGTAGAGAGGTCAGAACACAGCCTGGGTTGTGTGTGGACACATTCAGGAGGCTGCTGGGGATTGGGTTGACATCGAGCCTCGTGAGGTTGCACGTCTGGGATAGGCCCAACTAAGCGTTTAGTTAAGATAGGCATATAAACTGTTTATTGTTTTAAACAATCCTTTCCCTCTGATATGCTATGTCCCTAATCTTAAAAATTCCACCTGCCATACCTAGTGTAGAGTTATATATTTTCTGAGTGACTGTCTGCGATTAAGGTAATTATTTTTCTTTACTGAAAAGAGTCTAAAGTAACACAGTATCCAGACATTTGCTTTGGTGGGGATAATTAACTCTGCTTGTGAGAATGCTAGGCTCTAAAGGGCTTTTGAGAGCAAGTAGGGAAAAGAGTTGTTTAAGAAAGATACCAAGGTGGCTGTGCTGTGCGGAACATGGGGCATTTGGATGGAGAGTCCATCCATCTGGTTCAACTCTCTCCTTTCAGCAGATACACTTAACATTTTAAGAGTCCCTGAATGCTCATCAGTTCCTGCACTGATGCTTGTTGCTTCAGCTGCTTCCCTTGGCAGATTATTTTATTGCCTGAAAACTCTTTGAATGAAGGTCTTCCTCAACTTCAGCCTCCATCAGGCATAAATAAACCAGCCAGGAAAATTAAGAACTGCATAGCTTTTTCTTCACCCTCAGAAGTCAATAGACAACCTTTTGGAAGATACTTGAACAGCTTATAGAGTTCTCTTCTTTCTGTACCCCAAACCTCCTATGACACCCAAAATGCCCTGTTTGGGAGTGGACAAATTGGCAGGCTATTCCCTCTTTTATTGTTCATAGGACATCCTTTTTATAGTCATATCCTTTAAGCAGATGATATTAGCACTTCAGCTTACTTTCCATATTTGGCAAGCATATAACTTCAGTAGAGATAGTTATACAGTACATCTGTCACTCCTGAAAGATATTCTGCAGGCCCTCTACTCTCTGGGCCCTATAGTGTATCCTATAGTACATAAAATGCCAGAACTGAAAATTGTGCCCTTGGAAAAGAAGTAGCAAAAAGCCCAAGAGGACCACTACTGTCTTCTAATTCTTGGCCAATAGGTCATTTTTCCAGGAAAGATTTCATAGATTTCATAGACATTAGGGCTGTAAGGGACCTCGGAAGATCATCAAGTCCAACCCCCTGCCCAAAGGGCAGGAAGTCAGCTGGGGTCATAGGATCCCAGCAAGATAAGCTTCCAATATGCTCTTGAAGGTGTTCAATGTAGGTGCTTGAACCACCTCCGATGGCAGGCTGTTCCAGACCTTGGGGGCTCAGCCAATAATGAAATTCTTTCTTATGTCCAGCCTGAAACGGTCTCGTAGTAGTTTATGACTGTTCAACCTTGTCATCCCTTGGGCACTCTGGTGTACAAATGTCCCCCCAGATCCTGGTGGTCACCCCTGATAAACTTATAGGTGGCCATCAGATCACCCTTGAGCCTGCGCTTTTCCAGGCTGAAGAGCCCTGTGGCTCTCAGCCTGTCATCGTAAGGTCTGTTTTCCTGACCTCTGATCATGCGCGTGGCTCTTCTCTGGACTCAAGCTTCTCCACATCCTTTTTGAATTGTGGAGCCCAAAACTGGATGCAGTACTCCAGCTGCAGCCTCACCAAGGCCGAGTACAAGGGGAGAATGATGTCCAGGGATTTGCTTGATGTAAGGGGGTGAAGAAGGCGCCAGGCTCGGGGGAGCCCTGAGCCGACGCAACCCGGCGCGGCTCACGTGCCATGGCTTATGGCGGGCAGCGGAAACTTACCTCCTGCAGAGACCCGGAAGCAGCAGGTGCCGGAGCGACCCGGACCGGCATAAGAAGAGCATCGGAGCAGCACAGTGGCGCGGCGGATCCGGAAGCAGTGGGTGCCGAAGCCGACGCCGGCGGGAGCGCTCTCCGGCGGATCCGAGCCATTTGGAGGTGCGGTCGGACCTTCTGGGGTAAGCAGGGCTCCCCAGCAGGGCTCAAAACCCAGGGAAGTGGGCCCAGCAAAGCCGAAGGGGGCTAAATGCCGCGGGGAGCAGCAGGGACCCTGTACGGGCTGGAGCCATAGCGGACGGCAACGGGGTGGAAGCCAGGGACGAAGGAGTCGCCAGTACAGTTTTTCTTTTATCTTCGGGTGATGCTGGCGAAGTAGCCCGTCGCGGAGTAAACAGGGGGTGATTCCCCCACCCTTCAGCAGACGAGGTAGCGCTGGGGCCGGCGGTTGAGATTTGAAGCTGGCGGTACACCCTAGGTGCCCTCAGCTGTGATTTTCTTTCCATTGACTTCACTGTGCTTTATTTTGGTGCTATCCTGGAGCATCATAAACGGATGACCGATCCGGTCGGATGGTCCTACCTGGTGGATCGGGTGAGGGTGTAGGGGTGGAGGAGCCCTCAGAACCCAGGGACCCCAGAGAAGAGGAGAGTCTCATTTCTGGACTGTACGTGCGAAACCAACTGGACTGGTACAGCTCAACATCCAAGTCATGGCAGGCGAGGCAGACGCGTACGTTCATCCAAACCAGGGTGAGTCACTCTTTGTCTTCCCGGGAGCGGTCCCTAGTGGAGAGGTTGGGCCGGCGGCGGCCAAAGACGTACCTAGCCTCTCTCACACTTGAGAAGCATCTATGGATGCAAGCCAGTGTTTGATACCATATACATAGAAAACATACTATGAACCTTCCTCCTCCTGTCATTAATGGAAAGTAACATTTTAAAGCTTTGATAAAATCAATATTTAGCACAGCGCTGTAGTTCAGAACTATAACCTTGATGTAACCTCCCAGAATCTCAAAGACACTGAGCCAGCAGCTTCAAATACAGTTATGTGGGTCATTCTTTATATTTTGTGCTGAAAACTACCAAATGAAGTAAAGCTCATGTTGGCTGATAAATGAAAAGGAAATCACAGCAGGAGGCTGTTCAAAGAAGTGTACTAAAACTTGAACTATGACCAAAATACAGTGTTTATTATACAAGTCTAACAGTTTACAAATTAAAGCTTTATGTTTCTTTCTACAACCACAGTGAAGATTGTTTTTCCAGGGAAATATTTGCTATAAAAATATATGGTATGTTCACCCCAGTTTGTCTTATCTACCTGTTGTTCTTCCTCAGATACTTACAATTGGGAACTGTAGGTCACAGAAGCTATGCTGATTCACTATGGATGAATATTTATCCAGCACCCGAGCTGGATGACTTGTAGTATTAATGAACGGTGCCCATTATGTTTGCAGGGTTGAGCACACAGGGAGTTAATATTTTTCTACTCTTGCTATGTATAAAAAAATTGCACCTGCAACACAGAATCTTTTTTTTTGTTTCCAAAAAGGTAAAATTTATCACTCAAATAGTTATGATACTTTAGTGGTACATCAATATAAATATATTAGGTATTGCTGATATTATTAAAACATTTACTTTCTATTGAATAAGTAAAATAGAGTTTCAGTTCTGAGTTCCTCATTATAATTTATAGGCTGTTAGTCACCTTTTATATAAAGATAATTGGTGGCTACATCTAATATTGGAAATTACTTTGGTCTTTTATTAAATGATTTTTTTTTTGTTCTCAACTTTAAGTAGATTAAAGGTGTCTGGTTCTTCTCTAAACCAAGTTTTTGGCAACAACCTCAACAATTGTACATTAATGGAAAGTCAATGAAATTACTGACTGAAATGTACACTCCAGAAACTGTTGTTCTATCTACTATGAATGGACAGTCATAGGGACTACCATCCCAGATTAGACTAGCAGTCCATTAAATCCAGTATACTTTCTCTAACCCATGTACTACAAGGGTATGTGAAAAACAGATAGTAATGGAACAACCTGTCCACTGAGTGATTTTATTTCTAATCCCACTTAGAAGTTGGCTTTTTCATAGACTGACCATATGGAAATCCCAGAAATCTGGACATCATCTGTGGGGTGACCATTCATCCCTGTGGGAAATATGGGATGCCAGGGATACTGCCCTCCCTCTCCCTTATCCTCTCTCCCTCCCCCCCTCCTTTCTCCTTCCCTCCCAGGTTAGTGGCATGCTGCAGGGAGAAGAGAGGCGAGGTGAAGTGGCATGCTGCCCACAGGCAGCCTGCCCACTTCTCTTCCCTGCCAGACTGTGCCCCATGCCCAGCATGCTCATTTGAATCTGTGGCTTGGCCTCCAAAATCTGGGACTATCCTGGGAAAAATGGGATGGATGGTCACTCTAATCACTTTGAGAGGCAGCAGTGCCTGCCTGCCCACCTGCAAGGTACCCGGTGCCACTCTGGCTCCCAGCCAGACTGTACCCCATGGCCCTGCATTTCTGGGGGCACCCATTTTCATTCCCAATAGTTATTCAGGACCAGCCTCTGAAATCTGGAACTGTCCAGGCTAAAATGGGACATATGGTCACCCTACTCTTTCAATATCCATAGAAATGAATGTCCACTCTCTTTAGGAGTTAATCATATATCATGAATTCCTCAAGTGCCTGAAAAGTAATTCAATTACTAATTTAAATTTGCTATCATTCAGTCATTCAGTTTTATTGGATGTTTCCTTGCTCCTGTTTTATGAGAAAGGGGTAAGTGAAGTGCCTAATTTACCTTGTTTATTCCATCTATTATTTTCCATTTATTTATCAAATCTCCTACTAGTTTTCTGATTTATGCAACAAGCAGTCCTAATCTTTGCAGTTCCTTTTCATATGGATATTTTTTTCTCTAGTCTACCTCCAGTCACACCTTTTTACCATGCTGAATCCCTGGTTTTCAGATATCTCCTCTTTGTTTTTACTGTAATGTCAAGGTAAGAGCATACCATTGGTTTATGATCATTTTCCCTCTCAAACTTCAGTATGTGGCTTTTTTTTCTCTTTCTGCTGGTTCCTACATATTGCAAAGCTTACCGGGGATCAACACTGGCTGACCACACTACTTTTGGCTCAAGTCAGCTAAATAGAAGTCCTCTGAAAGCTCCACAGTTAAGACCATGAGATAGATCCAAAAGATATTTAGACACCTAGCTCCTATTTAGGTACCTAAACTCCCATTTGATTTCAAATAGGAGTTGGGTGCCTAACCCATGTGTCGCAAAGCTCTCAGGTGTTCTGTGACTGAGAGCAGAAATGGCTCAGGAGAGACCCCTAGTGGCGGGAAGGGGGAAGCGCAGCTGCCAGTCACCAGGACTGCGCAGGTGCTGGTTGCCCTAGCAACTAGGGAAGCGTAGAGCCAGGAAGGGGCAGAGCTTAGCCCTTCTTAAGCTCAGGCAGAAGGCCGGGAGGGCAGTTCCCCTCCAGCAGCCGAGGGAGGAGGAACTCAGCCAGAACAAAGGGGAGAACTCTGATGGTCGGAACATCCCCTGGTTCCTGCTGGGGGTTGATGCGCTCTTTCTCTCTCTCTCTCTCTGGTAGGGAGAGATTTCTATTTCAACCAGGACGGTCTAGCTTTTATGTTGTAGCCCGGGGGCTTTGCGTTTTCTGTTTTCTGTTTTGCTGGAGGACTGGGTGAGGCTATAAGGGGTTGGAGGAGGCCTCACAGGGGCCCCACAATAGCATGAGGTCCCCTGGCACCGGAGGGGGCGCAGCTTTGTTTGGGGGCACATTGGCCCAGCTTGGAGCTAAGGAGGCAGCGAGAAGCCCCGGAGCTAGGGGGGCAGCGAGAAGCCGCAGAGCTAGGGGAGCAGTGAAGAGCCCTGACGAGGGGGCAGCAAGAAGCCCCGGAGCTAGGGGGGCAGTGAGGAGCCCTGAATGGGGGGCAGTGAGGAGCCCCGAGTAAGGGGACAGTAAGGAGCCTCTGAGCTAGGGGGCAGCAAGGAGCCCTGGAGCTAAAGGGGACAGCGAGAAGCCCCGAGCTAGGGGGGCAGTGAAGAGCCCCGAGTTAAGGGGGCAGCGAGGAGCCCCAAGTTAGGGGGCAGTGAGGAGGAGGGGCAGCGAGGAGCCCCGAGAGTGAGGAGGGGCAGCGAGGAGCCCCGAGAGCAAACGAAGGGCCGAGACATAATAACACGGCCCAATTTAGATCATACCAGCACCTTCTGCAAGGCTTGGGCTGCGGTGTAGGGGAGGAAAAGGAGCTGCAGACAGTGCCCCCTGTCATCGGGGAGCATAAAAAATGGGCAGCTTCCCACTGATTCCAGCTATATATTAATCACAAGTAAGATCAAGGCATGGCAGGAGAGTAAGCAGGCGGTTGGCCCATTGCAGGAGGGTGGAGCCTCACGTCCAGAGGGGCTCCGAAAGTAGGACTTCTGTGACACCATGTTTTGAACTTTGCCCTAATCTTTCACTTGAGTTGTAAGGGTTATTGTAGAATGCATAAATAGTTAAGATTGTTCTTTATCCATAGTGTTGCAAATTCATCCCCTTTAGATTCCTTTGAAGTTTTCTACATTTTGGACTAATCCAATTATTTGTGCCATTTGCCATTTTTTCTGTGTCTCTACTTTCCCTCTTTCCTTGATTCTTTATATGGATGTTAAACATTAATTAGCGCGAATGAAAGAGCTTATGAAAAAATGCATTTTTTCTCAGTTGAAAAAAAAAACCAGCCCTGGAAAGATATTTTCCCCAATGTGTTCATTTAAAGAAATGATTTGTTTTTTCAGATTTTGTTAAAAGAAACTCATTCTTTCAGCAGCTATAAAGAGGATTTCTTCAGTCCTTTAAAGAGATATTTTTCAGCTTGATATCAAACATGGGATGCCAAAAACTGAAAAGTTCTTAGTTTTCAATTATTCAACAACAAGCTTGAACATTCTAGTTGAAAATAGATTTTGTCCAGTATTTCTGTTTAGTCAAAAACTGGAAAAATCTTTTGACAGATTTTTTGGCATGCTCCAATAATATGACACCTTGATGCATCCCAGTGCTAAACTTTTGGCATGATAAAAAATTGTCGCTTACATCCACTTTTGCTTTTATGTTTTTTTCTCTTGTTTCTGATCCATGACAACACTTTGCATCTCACTCTTATGACTACTTACTATCCTTAATAGAAGAGAAATGCAGATTTCCCATTCAGGCTCAAAGGTTTTTTTCCAGAAATGGTTCTTAAGCAAAAACTAGAGGGCTACAGCTCATTTAGTTACTGCCAGCTAATTTTCATCTTGCTCTAATGATGGTTTAGTAATAAGGAGTACTAGTGTCGTTTTTCATATTTAAACAATTCTTAAATAGTATGCCCTGAAGCGTTCATCATTTCACTGATCTCCTTATATACACAACCTGAGTGTCAACACTAACAAAATACACTCTAATTTTATTTGTACTGTCAGCAAACAGTTTGCCACAGCAATAGTACCTATGCATTTGAATACTAATAAACAAATGTACAAATGGGAACTTATTTATTTTTATAGAGGGTGGGAAAATTATACAGGCTTTATGCATGTCAACTTGGCTATGCTTTATGTTATTCAAGAGCCCAGACACAAAAATCTAAGACATTTATTTTCTGGTCCAGCAAGGATTCACCATCAAATCAGTTAAATCCTTCTTCTCACCTTTATATTCATGATGGTTTAAAAGAAAGCTTAAAAACTTCTATAATACATCTGGACAACTAAACATAAGATAAACAATTCCTTCCTGATCTCAGCACCAATCAGCTGACTCTGTGAAGCATGAGCTTTGATTACCTTCATCTTAGCATCCTGCAAGTGTTATTATTAGGCATTATACCACCCAGGTTCTTTTAAAACACAGCTGTGATTTACAAAGACACTGAATTCTAAGGGATGGTTACTTTCAACAGGCTACAGCCCTGAGTCAGCTTCTCCTACCTCTTCCTCTGAAATATTTCCATCCAAATGGGCAAAAAAGCCACTCAGATAAACGAAAAAGTACTAGATAAACACCTCTCTCTCCTCCACCTTGATCATTCTATTATGATGGAGTTTCCTCATGCTCCCCTATACTTTTGGAAGCAAATAGGAGTTCTCCATCTCTGTTCTGAGGGAAGTTACAGGTTATCTAAGAGGGAAGCACCCTATACTCTATGACTGCAGGGACAGGAGCTGAATTTTTATTTTATTTTATTTTATTTATTTATTTATTCTTTTTTTTTTTTATAGGCACTAGGGTCTACAGCACCTTTGTGCCATTCCTGGGAACTCTGTCATAAAGGGCACCTGCCCCCCTTGCTTCTGCTCCATGTGTGCCAAAACCAAGAAGCTAGGCAGTGTGCTTCACAGCAGCTCTTCTGGGTACAGCATGGAGGCAGGTGTCCTACCTTTCCTTGAGCTTGTTCCTTTTTCTTAGCATCTGCCTCTGTCATTCCATGGCTCATGATTTGACTCCTAAAATGGGTTATGCCAGTCCCTGAGTATTTCATCTCTTGCATATAGAGCCCCATCACATCTCCATAAACAAAGTGCATGATGGGAAATTTGTGTGTGTGTGTGTGTGTGTGTGTGTGTGTGTGTGTGTGTTGTTTCACATTTCTCTTTCTTTAATTTAATGAGTAACTAGATTTGGTTGAAGAGTGGGAAAATGAGTATCTCAGACCTTCAACTGCATCTTATCCAATGGCTTTTTAATGCAAAATAAGCAGTCCTAGAAGTCCCAGGTCTTCCTCTCTCAGTTGGGTGGCCTCATAGCTGGGTAACAGTCATGCTTCTGCTTGTTTGATCTCTCTCTCTAACCTTGCAAATGTTACTTCCTTGAGTGGGGAATGGTAGTGGAGGGGATGAGCCACTGAGCACAGAGGGGAAGGGAGAGAATCTTTTAACCTGACTGAAGGACTTAAAAAAGAGCCCCTGGATGTTGCTCCCACATGGCGGTCTGCCCACCCTTGTAGGTGGCAGGAGGGTAGAAGCTGGGAAGGGGACGGTGCAGACACTCTGCAGTGCCTATTGCTGCTCCCAGACCCCCTTTTACCAAGTCCCAAATCCACCTATGGTTGCAGCTCTAGATCTGGGCCTAAATTAGGTAATATGTGGCATAGATATGTTTCACAGTAGTTAGTGCTAAGAGATTCATCAGGTTCATGTAGCAGCAGCAAATCTATTCCATAACTGCTATTGCAGCTGCAGACCTGAGGTACTCCACACTCCTGCCACACTTCTACCTCCCACACTAAGGAATGGCTGGGTTTAACCATATGATTGCTTCATTCTGCCACTCCCCACATTGCAAACTCCTTCTTCATGATCAGGGATCCTGGTTTTCACTGATAAAAAAAAATCCCCAATTTTCGGTTTTAAAAAAGTAACCTAAAGTCCATATTTTTCCATAATTAAAATGAAACACCACTAATATATAGATATAGATATAGATATAGATATAGATATAGATATAGTGGTGTTTCATTTTAATCATGGAAAAATGTGGATTTGGGGTTACCTTTTTTAAACTGAAAATTGGGGATTTTTTTTTAAATCAGAGGAAATCAGGAACCCTTTTCATGATTTACATCAGATTGTAAAGAGTTTGTGTGAGAGTTTGCAGTTGATTGTTGCAGCTTTTACTTGGAATGGCACTCCTTCCCAAGTCAACTGGAGCACAGCAGAGATCCCATGTAGTGGACTGGAGAAGTGGTGCCCTCCAGAAAAAAACCAGCTTGCAGCAAGCAGCTGGAGCATCTCAGGGGTCTTGTGCAGCTGTTTGCTTCAGTTGTATATAATCCCCAGCTAGTTTGCTTGCCCTCATCTTCAAAAGGCTTTGGAAGTAAATACTATGATCTATACGGGCCATACCATACAGGCCTTATATGCTAGGTTCCTGACTGTCTCCAAAGAGGGGGCTAGACAGTATCTAATAGTTTTACATGGTAAAGTCTAAAATTAAGAACCAGATAGAAATACACAAATTCAGTGTTGAGGAGGAGGAGGAACCACAGTTGTCTCTGCAATTCTGACCAGTCTGGCCTTTTTCACATGGGAAACTCATGATTTTTTTCTTGGAACGGTGGATTTTGGCAAACAGTCAAACTCCAGAGTTTTCAATAGTTCCAAAACACAGCAGGTCATCATGAACTTTGAGTAAAATTTGAGGAATGATCTGTCAGCCTGTATGGGTGAAGCTATTCAGTAGCAAACCTTTTGGTTCAGAAGTTTGAAGTATAGTTTTAGATACAGCACTATCTTTCCATCTCACTATGATTAATAAACTATGTTTGCACTACCATCCACATGAAGAAATAACATTTTCTCCACATTACAAAAGCCAGGGACTGTCAGATACAGTATGACCTTGAAAATAACATGTGGGAATCATGCCCTAAACTTGGAGTTCATCGAACACAATAAAGAAACTGTATTAACACGATAAAGAAACTGTATTAGCAAGTGAGGAAACATAATAAAATTAAAAGAATTCTTGGTTAACCAGGAAGCCTGTATTAATTCAAGTGGAATCACTCCTTTGACTTAGTGACTGAACTTCCTTAGGGGAATGTATGTATTGATTCTTCTTCTCATCTCTGCAGTACCCTCTACCTTAATTAATTCCTTTTCTGTATAATGTAGCTTGACAGACAGCTCCAAAATGGACCTCAAGGAACCTTTGGTCCTCGAATCTGATTATATCTATATGTATCTATAGATATATCTATATATCTATCGTTCCTGTATAATGTGGCTTGACATTATATAGAAATTATCTATATAGATATAGATATAATCAGATTCAAGGACCAAAGGTTCCTTGAGGTCCATTTTGGATCTGTCTGTCAAGCTGTATTATACAGAAAAGATCTATCTATCTATCTATCTATCTGTGTCTGTACACACACACACACACACACACTTTGGACAGTGTATAAGGTGCAAATCTGCCCTGCCTTCTCCTTGCTTCTGAGCCATAATGTGCAGCACTGAAAAAAACCACAAAGGCCAGATATAGGCATTATACTTTTACCTGTATAAGTGATTGGAAACCAACATATACCCGTAACAGAACAGAAGTTTGGCACCCACAGACTGGTTTAAAAATGGTGGCACTTGATCTAAGATTTTCCCCCCGCCACCAAAAAGAAAATGTGTTTTCTGTTTGCTGCCAATCTAAATTACGCTGCTTACAAAAAACCACTGCCTTAGATTGATTCCACCTTGGGCTTCTTGAATGTTTGTACCTAGCCATATGTTTCATTACTTTAAGAGATAGATCTTTTATGTTTCTTGAAAGCTTTAGAGATAACATAGATCACTTTGTTTTATGGAAGTTAATAGTAACAAAAATGAAAAACTCCAGAATATGCTGCATTTAGCAAACAACAAAGATTGATAATAAGCCAGAAAATAATCCAGTTGTGCAAAACATTGAGAACTGATTAATGGGAATAAATGTAGTGTAGTCAGATATTGTAAGGTTTGTGAAAGGCCCAATGGGTTTGGACCTATTAAAATCAGGGAGACAAGGGGGGAAATTTGTTGGCCAATCATGGCACCAGCTACCATTTTTGTGTTTTCTTATGGCAAGCCCCTCCCCCCATGCCACCAATTGGCTGAGATGTCCCGGCACTGGCCCTGCCCCTAAACACTGATTGGCCAAAAAGGCTGCCTTCAGGTGGCCCCACTCCTGGCCACTGATTGGCCAAGAGGAATACCATTCATACAGTTGATGAATTGGCAGAGAGGGTGGGGCTGCACAATAGGTAGCCCTCTCAGCCAACCAGTGGTGGAGGGAGGAGAGGGCAGCTGCCATCATGATTACCTTTGTGTGCTGACAACCATGAGCATTTTATTTTCAGTATGTTGTTTAATTTTCCTTTCCAATTCTGCCAAAAATCATGGGGAGTGATGCTTTTCATGGAAACTGCCTCGAATTGTGTTTTCTGCAAAAAATGTTAATTTGCGATTTGAGTAGGTTCCTACCAATGGGTAAATAAGATGAAGTCCTTGAGCCTTCTGGAGCACAAAGACAAGAGTTTTGCCTGGCTGCTATGAAGACTGTAAAAAGGAGGGGAAGCTCCTTTGTGATTTCATACAGTCTCTGCACCATGAAGAGTATAGTGTAACAGAAGTGTGATGATTCAAAGAATACATCTAGGTAGACCTTAAGGATTCTGGTTGAAGTTAATAACTTGTTTTAATGAAAAATAATTCTATAATAGAATATTTCATCACATGTGGAATTCACTGTTTGCTGACAATAATTAGTTGTTAAACCATAGTGGTTGTCTACTCAGGTAGAAACACCTTCAGCAAGGGATTTACCAAAGCTTATGTCAAAATGGGGTTGCCATCCAGGAACTGAAAAATGCCCAAAGCCAGAAAATAAGTGTCATATATAGGTAGGGAACATATAAACTAGAAAAGATGTACAAAGGCATACAGAAAGCCTTGGACAGGACCAGGGAAGAGATTGGTATGTTTTCATAAATATGGGGAGGTCCCGTTTAATTGTGGGACCTACCAAATTCAGAAGACCTAGCTGATGCTGAAGAGCTATAGGTTTTACAGAGTAGTCTGGCAATACAGGAGAAGGAC
Organism: Crocodylus siamensis; assembly: GCF_052110815.1. Taxonomy (NCBI): domain Eukaryota; kingdom Metazoa; phylum Chordata; order Crocodylia; family Crocodylidae; genus Crocodylus; species Crocodylus siamensis. The sequence goes on along the minus strand of NC_143395.1, from coordinate 341,920,233 downwards.
CCCGGACACCCAAATGACCCAACGAATGCTCCAGGGTGAAGAGAAAACTAAGGCAAAGAAATATTTGAGCATAGAGGTAGATTTATGCCTATTTAAACTTCCGTTTTTCTTTTGCTGCCTTAGTAAAGATGGATATGGATCAGAGTCCGCAACCAGGAGTCTGCAACCAGGTCATTTAAAGAACCAGCTGAATGACAGAGATACTGTATCAGCAGTTATTAGGCAAGACACATTTCCCAAGTGAGATTTTAGGTACATGCTTTCATTAAAAGGGGAATTATGTTGTAAATACGCAGCAAGTATTGCGCTTCTTTTTCCCCCCACAAATACTTCATTAGGCAGATGCTTTCCTGCAGTTCCCAAATGTTAATATCTCTAAGGTATAAACAGATGTTGTCAAATGAAGTGGATCAGCTGTAGCGGGATATATCCTTCCACAGCTGATCTGCTTCTCTGGGTGAAGCCAATTCATAGATTCATAGATTCATAGATGCTAGGGTCGGAAGGGACCTCAATAGATCATCGAGTCCGACCCCCTGCATAAGCAGGAAAGAGTGCTGGGCCTACATTACCCCAGCTAGATACACATCTAGCCTTCGCTTGAAGACCCCCAGGGTAGGGGAGAGCACCACCTCCCTTGGGAGCCCGTTCCAGACCTTGGCCACTCAAACTGTGAAGAAGTTCCTCCTAATATCCAATCTAAATCTGCTCTCTTCTAGCTTGTGGCCATTATTTCTTGTAACCCCCGGGGGGGCCTTGGTGAATAAATACTCACCAATTCCCTTCTGTGCCCCCCTGATGAACTTATAGGCAGCCACCAGGTCGCCTCTCAACCTTCTCTTGCGGAGGCTGAAAAGGTCCAGTTTCTCTAGTCTCTCCCCGTAGGGCTTGGCCTGCAGGCCCTTAACCATACGAGTGGCCCTTCTCTGGACCCTCTCCAGATTATCCGCATCCTTCGTGAAGTGCGGCGCCCAGAATTGCATGCAGTACTCCAGCTGCGGTCTGACCAGCGCCCGGTAGAGGGGAAGTATCACCTCCTTGGACCTATTTGTCATGCATCTGCTGATGCACGATAAAGTGCCATTGGCTTTTCTGATGGTTTCATCACACTGCCGACTCATGTTCATCTTGGAGTCCACTAGGACTCCAAGATCCCTTTCCACTTCCGTGCCACCCAGCAGGTCATTTCCTAGGCTGTAGGTGTGCTGGACATTTTTCCTCCCTAGATGCAGCACTTTGCATTTCTCCTTGTTGAACTGCATTCTGTTGTTTTCTGCCCACTTGTCTAACCTGTCCAGGTCTGCTTGCAGCTGCTCCCTGCCCTCCGGCATGTCCACTTCGCCCCATAGCTTAGTGTCATCTGCAAACTTGGACAGAGTACATTTCACTCCCTCATCCAAGTTGCTGATGAAGACATTAAAGAGTATCGGTCCAAGGACCGAGCCCTGCGGGACCCCACTGCCCACACCCCTCCAGGTCGAAACCGACCCATCCACCACGACTCTCTGGGTGCGACCCTCCAGCCAATTCTCCACCCACCGGACTGTGCAGTCATCCAAGCACAGCCCCTTAACTTGTTCACCAGTATGGGGTGGGATACCGTATCAAAGGCCTTCCTGAAGTCCAAGTATACGACATCCAGCCCTCCTCCTGCGTCGAGGCGTTTTGTAACCTGGTCATAAAAAGAGACTAGATTGGTCAGGCATGATCTGCCTGCCACGAACCCATGCTGGTTTCCCCTCAGCATAACTTGCCCTGCCGGGCTCTCACAAATGTGAGCCTTGATAATTTTTTCAAAGACTTTGCCAAGGATGGAGGTGAGACTAACTGGCCTATAGTTGCCCGGGTCCTCCTTCCTCCCCTTCTTGAAAATGGGAACCACATTGGCCCTTTTCCAGTCCTCCGGGACTTGACCCGTGCGCCACGAGCGTTCAAATATTCCCACCAGTGGCTCTGCAATGATGTCGGCCAGTGCCTTCAGTACCCTCGGATGGAGCTCATCCGGGCCTGCCGACTTAAAGGCATCCAGTTCTTCCAAGTGACCCTGCACCACCTCAGGGTCCACGCATGGAAGTCTGGTGCCTTGCTGCTGCCTCCCTACACTCCCAGTGAGAGACTTGTCATGCCTCTCGCTTAGGAACACTGAGGCGAAGAACCGTTGAGGAGTTCAGCCTTGTCCCCTCTGTCCGTCACCAATTGTTTCTGCCCATTTAGCAGAGGTCCTATTCCTCCCTGGGCCTTCCTTTTACTCCCTATATATCTAAAAAACAATTTCTTATTGTCTTTTACTTGGGTTGCCATCCTCAGCTCCATGGTAGCTTTGGCCTGTCTAACTGCCTCCCTACAAGCACGAGCAGAAGAGGTATATTCCTCTTTGGTGATCTCTCCCTGTTTCCACTTTTTATGTGCTCCCCTTTTGGCCCTTAGTCTGCCCTGGATTTCTCTGGTCAGCCAGGGAAGCCTCCTGGCCCCTTTCCCTCTTTTACCTCTCACGGGGATCGTCTCGCTTTGTGCTCGAAGGATAGTTTCCTTAAGGCACAGCCACCCTTCTTGGGCTCCCATCATTTCAAAACTACTACTCTGTAGTGCATCCTTCACTAATCGCCTGAGTTCACTGAAATCAGCTTTCCTAAAGTCCAGCACGTTCACCCTACTAGTTACCTTACCCACTCGACGCCTTATGTTGAATTGTATTTTTAGGTGATCACTGTCCCCCAGATGGCTACCGATCTGTAGGTCCCCTACTATGTCATCCCCCATTGCCAATACCAGATCCAGTAAGGCATTCCCCCTAGTGGGACCATGTACCTCCTGCGTCAGGTGGAGGTCCTGTACACAGGTTAGAAATCTGCGTGAGCGGTGGGACTTTGCTGTCTGTGTCTCCCAACAGATGTCCGGGTAGTTTAGGTCCCCCATGACCACTGCCTCTTTAGCTTTTATGGTCTCCGAGAGTTGCCTCAGGAGCCCCAAATCTATTTCTTCCCCTTGATGTGGGGGTCTGTAGCAGACCCCTACCACCAAATCCTTTTCTCCTTGCCCCCCATTTAGCCTAACCCACAGTCCTTCTACTTCCTCATCCTTTGATTCTGTCTTGATGAGGGTTGATGTATATTGCTCCTTAACATAGAGCGCAACCCCTCTCCCCTTTTTCCCCACCCTGTCCTTTCTGTACAATCTATAGCCCTCGATATGTACCGCCCAGTCATGGGATGAATCCCACCAGGTTTCCGTCAGCCCCACTAAGTCATAGGCATTTAGTGCAACCAGGAGCGCTAGTTCATCCTGCTTGTTCCCCATGCTCCTAGCATTAGTATATAGGCACTTGAGCCCTGCAACTGGTGCCTTTGCTGCCCCCCTGCTCCAAGTCCCAAAGGGCTCTTTGTCTCTTACCTTCTCGTTCCTTACCTGTGCCGTATTGCTGTCCACCCCCTGTCTTTCATGTTCCCAAAGCTCTCTTTCTTCAGGCTGGGCTGTCCTTGTTGGTGCCACCTGGTTTGGTGGTCCACAGCTTCCCCCGCCCTCATCTTCCCCTCCCCCCGACGAGCCTAGTTTAAAGCCCACGGGAGGAGATCCGCCAACCTGTAAGAAAACACACGCTTACCTTTGGGGGACAGGTGAAGCCCATCCCAGCTGAGCATGTCCCTCGTTGTAATGTGTGGGTCATTGTCCAGGAAGCCGAAGCCTGCCTCGAGACACCACTGCCAAAGCCGCCAGTTGGTCTCTCGGATGCAGTTCTCATGCCGTCTGCCGCGTCCGTTCACTGGTAGGATGGAAGAGAATACCACCTGTGCACCAAATTCCCTCAGCACGCTGCCGAGAGCCTGGTAGTCCGCCATCAGGTGATCGGGGGTTCTCCTGGCCGCATCATTAGTACCCACATGGACAAGGACCATGGGGTAGCAATCGGTGGGCTTGATCCTGGCCTGGATTACCTCCGTCACATCCCGAATCTTAGCTCCAGGCAGGCAGTAGACCTCTCGTGCTGAAGGGTCCTGGCGACAAATGGGCCCTTCCGCACCTCTCAGGATGGAATTGCCTATGACGAGCACGCGTCTCCTCCTCTTCTGGGTCTTCTCGGATCTCTTGATCTGTTTGGAGTGTGAAGAATGTGGCGTTTCTTTCTGCCCAAGGGTTTCCTCCTCCCTTTCCATCTCCTGCAGAGTCGCCAAGGCCTCGCACCTGTTCTCCAGTCGGACTGGAGAAGCTGGTACCTGCTCGCTGCGAGCTGCTCCGGTCCTGGCTGTGACAGTCTGCCACTCTGCTGTGGAGGTCCTTCCCTGGGCTGCTTCTTCCTTGGGTGCCTGGTCCTGCAGGGAAAGGAAATAAATGTCAATTTCCTCCTCCGCCTCCCTGATCCCCCTCAGCCTGTTAACCTCCTCCCGGAGCTCTGTCACCTGTGCCTCCAGAGCCCTAAGCCGGGCACCTGCCGGACAGGTGTGGGGGCTCCCAATCTCTGCCCCCCCCGGCCCTGCTGGGGATCCCCCGCAGGCCAGGAGGTAGGGGGACATCAGCTCCCCCATGGGCTCAGTCTGGGTGGAGGCCTCAGACCAGCCCCAGTTAGCCTTGTCCCCCCGGGCAGAGGCCCTAGCAGCACTCCTCGTAGACACCATTCTAAGCTGCTGTTTGTAGACCTGTGTGGTGTCTACGTCCTACCCGTACAGGAGTCCCACTCCTGGCCCTCCTGGCCCGCCCGCCGGCACGAATGCCTGTGCAAACGCTGGCGCGCTCTTACAGAGCGCGCCTGTTTGCGCACTCTGTTCATGCTGCGTGGCTCGGGAGCGCGGCTCCCTACCGGCTCAGCTATATGGGACCCGGGGGGCTTCCCCTCCGGATCTGGCTCAGCTGTGCCGAGGCCTTCCGCCCCACTTACCTTCGGGAGATCAGCTGCTGCTGCCCCCGCTGCCGATTCCTCTGCTGCTGCTGCTGCTGCTGCCGCCGCCACTGCCTCCGGTCAGAAGTTAGTTATGGGGCACACGTGCGTGCGGGACACACGTGTGCCTGATTCCTCTCCTTCCCGCTGCTGCTTCCCAAGTGAGGGAACTACGTCACCCTGCGGCTTTGAAACCTGCGGTTTGAATTACCCGCCCCCGCTCTAACGGCCAATCAGGCGCCCCGGTCTACCCGGAAGTGCCTGCCGGCAGTTCTGGCCCTTACGCTCCCCTGCTGGGGGGATCCGCTGCCGCCGAAGCCTGCTCCTTAAGGGTTAGCCCTGGGGGGGCTCGCTGGCCTGGGGGGACAGTCCCCTCCCTAGCCCTCCCTGTTTGCGCGCTCTGTTCGCGCTGTGCGGCTCAGGAGCGTGGCTCCCTACCGGCTCAGCTATATGGGACCCGGGGGGCTATGTCCTATTGTCCCACATTGGGCATGGGTCTGATCCTGTAGGACTATGTGCAATGTGTTCGCCATTTACAGAGTGGTGCTTTGGAGATGGTGCCTATACAGAAGTGCCTTGGAGATATGCAATGAAGGAAGCAAAAATGGTATGGATACATCATGAGAAGGGTGGAAACCCTTGCCAACGCCATAATGCAGGGCAGAGTGGAGGGAAAGAGAAAAAGTGGTAGACCCAAGAAGAGCTGGGGAACCAATATTAAGGATTGGATGGGGCTTCAATTGACAGAGTGCACAAAGCTGGCCAGAAGGGTGGAGTGGAGGAGTGACTGATGTTACAGCATCTAAGGTGCCCCAATGGTCACAGTGAACTTGAGAGGGAACTGACTTGACTTGTCTTGGAGAGTCCCAGGGGCTCATCTTTGTAAGAGGGGAAATCTGGGGTTTCCTGTGTGCAGAAATGAACCCCAGGTAATCTCCGGGGTGTATCTCTGTAAGCAGGAAATCTTGGCTTTCCCCACTTAGAGATATGCCTTGGAGATTCGCTGCAACATGTCTCCAAGTAAAGAATCCTGGCTTTCCCTACTTACAGAAATACACCTCGGAGATTCCCTGGGACATGTCTTTAAATGTGGAAACCCAGCTTGCTCTACTTACAGAGACACGTCCCGGAGAATCTCCAAGATGCATCTCTAATCGGAGAAAGCTGGGGTTCTGCGCTTGCAGAGGGACACCCAGGAGATTGTCCAGGGTGCATCTTTGTAAAAGAGGGAAGCTGAGCAGGTGTTTGTGGGGCTTGAAGGACCTGATCCTGCATGAGAATTTCTGAGATACACAGGATCAGACCCCTAAAGCTATGGAAGCAAACAGATATTTCATAATAAAGTGGCAGAAACAACTACCACTTTTGTCATGGCCACAAATTTGGGGCATTTGTGGTGTGACAAGGGGTATGGATGTCTGCTTGGCTTTTGTTCCACCATAAAAAATATTATGGTAGCACAAAGGCAATCTCTGTTTCCATCCTATGGTTTGTATTGCTGCTGGGAGAAGTGTGCCATGCCCAGCAGATGTTGATGTGCCCTATGAATTTCATTTTTAATTACTTTTTCTGAATATGGAATTGGTCACAGGAGTGAGACTAAGGCAATATCCCTCTAGCCCATTATGAATGGGCAGAATGAATTTTGCCATTACAGAGGCCTAGTTTGTATCTCCATATTAAGTTCTCAGATAAGTTTAATGGAAGCAAAGATTTCAGGATAGTACCCCATTTATTTTAAAGATATCTAAATATCTGCTGTGCTGATAAGAAGACAAATACTTGTTACTTGTGCCCTACTTAGATTCTGCAAATACATGCACAGATTAATCAGTACTGATCAGGCTACCTAACAAAGTAATTCATAAGGAAAGCTATTGTACTTGCATAAGGAATCATCTTTCTTCTTAGCATGAAAAATATAGATAGAAATATATACTTATTTCAGTACATCCCTAACAAACCCAAAACCTCTTTTTATTATTATACTTTTGAAATGTTATGTTGCTTAAGATGATTATCTCATAAAAGAGAATGGGAATGTAATGATCCTGTAGATAAGTGTTAGAAAGAAGATTTAAAACACATGGTACCAATCCTCGACTGGTGTAATCTGTATTGGATTTCCTTTGACAGAGGGATACCACTTTATATCATCTGAGAATCTGTGCCCTGAGGCCCAAGTCCAGTAAATTCAATGTAAATCTTTCCACTGATTTAAATGGATTTTACATCAGGCCCCTAATCTCTTCTAAAATGTACTATTGGTTATACTGCTGATATAATCCTACCAGTTGCAATATACATACCAACCTTGATGCTGATCCACAAATGATTTGTAATTTGAAGGACTGCAGTTTCATACCTGCTGTCTTTTTAATTCCATGAATTTAGTGTCGTGCATTTTTAATGGAATGATTATATCATGAACAAAGCATGTAGTATATTTTTCCTGTTTTTATGTTGATCTGCTATTTGTGGCAGATTTTAATTTCTCCCAATTTATGCCTCATCAAAATGATCACTTGTCATTGTCTGTAAGTATTCCATATTCACCATTGAAGTCACCTTGGTCAGCTGTGAAAGGTATTATGAGAGATACAACGTTTTTTCTATTCTCTATCTAAAGGTGCCTATACACATGCTCCAACACATTCATTCTAATTAGCATGCATCATAGCAGGCTTGATTAATTTAATTCTATTTGGAATGCTCCAGTGTGCTGCAGGATCATGTGTATTCAACATCCTGTGTTTCAAACTGGCAGTGGGGGCACTTTAACTAAAGCTCATTGAATAAGCTTTAGTTAAAACACCCCTGCTGCCATTTTGCGATGCAGGACACTGAATGTATGTGGCGCTGCGGCTGTCTCAGAGCACATGTATAGACACCCTTAGACTGCAACTCATACTGAAATAAATGGATGCTCTTTCAGTAAAACTAGAGCAGGTCACTACTCCTGAAAGGACAACCTGTGCTTTAGAATTTACCCTCATCTCTGGAAGTATAAATGCTAATATTTTTTTTTGCATAACCATGCACTAAATATGAACACAAACATGACATGAGCCATACAGCAGTCAGCCATTTAAAATAATTGAGAAAATATTTTCAGAAACATTTTGTTTTTGTTTTGCAGTATTCATCTTGGTCTAGTCAAGAACTTCCTTGGCTGACATTGTTCATTTATATTTAGCACTTTACCGGAAGATCTGCCCTGCCCTTCCCTTAAATACCTTTTCCATTTAACAAATGATTATTTTTATTTTGGCAGTCCAAGTTTTCCTTTTTGAACTGAATGATAGAGTTTGACTTGAAAATAAAACCTTGTCAAGTGAGTAGAAAGTGTTAGGAACTGTACTGACCCTGGAAAAAAATATGGACAAGGTGTGCTTGATAATGCAAGAACTTCTTTAATTAGACTGACATATGTGAGGATTCTCAAGATAATTACAGGGTCTGTTTCTTCCTTTTAAAAATGTAGACATGAAACTGAATGAGCAGAGTATTTAGTAGCACATTCTGCTGAGCAAAATGCCTTAGAGTGTTGACAGATTGTCAGTACTAAAGTTTTGCTACATTTGAGTGAATTCTGTAGTGAGTTTATTAAAGTGATTTAGTGCAGTGTGAACAAGTGTAGCATGTGTTCCACCCATTTTGATTAAAAACAAGGCAGAACACTGGAAACACGCCAGATTTTTTTTAAAGTAATCCATTCATATCTTTTTATGTATCTTCCACAAATAGATGCCTGTTTCATGAATGTTTAGCAGGGATCCTGGCTTTCTCTGATAAAAAATCCCCAATTTTTGGATTTAAAAAAGTAACCCAAAATCCACATTTTTCCGTGATTAAAATGAAATGCCACTAATATAGCTAGATCTAGATCTATTGCTATATCTATATCTATAACTATATCTACATCTAGATCTAGCTATATTAGTGGCACTTCATTTTAATCACAGAAGAATGTGGATTTTGAGCTACTTTTTAAAATCTGACAATTGGGGGGTTCTTTTTAGCAGAGAAAACCAGGATCCCTGATTTTTAGGCATGTTAAAAACAAACAAAAAATCAGTAATCAAGCAAACAGAAAGAGAAACCATGACTGGAGTTAAAAAAGAGTTAAAAAGTGAATATATCACAATAGCTTCTCATGAAGAGTTCCCTGAGGGAAAAAATAATGTTGCTGTACTGCGTCAGTAAAGCAAGGAGTTGTACACCCATGTAAGTGTTGATGAGGGCAAATGATAGCAATGATCAGCTTCATTGTTAAAATAACCCCACTAACTATAGCAGAGGACTGAAAGTAAATGGAATTAAAAATCCCCTGCAACTGTATCAGCAAATAACAAAATAGAAAACTAAAGCTTGGCTAATAGAAACCTGACTTTAGTTCAGTTGGATGGATACATTGTGAGTGGTTAGAGGTTCTGTCTGACAGGTTGTTTAGGCAATATAAGTTTTGATTCCACTGTATCAGTATAATCCAAATTGCCATTGCTGTTGCAAAGAACGAGGAGCCAATCTTGGCACTGTAACTGCCTTCTTTGGGCTAAAGCACATACTGTCAGGGCTGATACAATTATTTTTCTGTCCCTGAAGATGGCTGATTTCATTGGACCTCTCTTTCTCAGACACCCAATGTTTCTACTGTTACTACTCTTGGTAAACATATATTTTGATACATAATACAATAGTTTGCATTTGGTGCTTATGCTAGGTAAGTGTGGGCTTGTAGCTGAGCAGTGTCTCACTTTGCCCTAAAGATTTCTGTATGTTGAAGTTCTCCATTTGCTACTATAGCAACAAGTAATAGTATATTAGTACCATGACAGTGAAGTTTCCCACCTATTAGATTCCATGCATTTCAGGGCATTACCTATCCTGAGCTATACAAAATGCAAAGTCAAAGATGTATACATTCAATACAGGAAATCCTACATATTCCCTAGGTAACATTAGATTCCAATGCTAGCAAATTTTTGCTTGGTTTTTGTTACTGTTTTACATCACCACCAAATGGAAGTAAGGTTTCATGGGACTGCTGGCTTCCTAACTACATATGGAGATTCATAATAGATTGCAACTTCAAAAGAAAATTGTGTAATCCTATTGAGCAAAATACCTTGTGTGTAGTGCAGCTGCTTTGGGCAATGTGCTGGTATATCTTTGCCATGTAATCTATATAAATAGCCTGGGAAGGAACACTGAATGTTGGCAAGTGCAGAAGAGGCGAACAGCTGACAGCAGGGTTTATATGACACACATCCTGCTGCTAGGGGCATGGTCCTGGTGCTCCTATACCACGCTGATTTTATTTTAGCTCATAACTAGAGCTTGTCAGTATAGAGAGAAAAAGTAACACCAAGTGTAGGACTTAACTCTATGCTGTCTTTGCACAAAATTACCTGACTTGCATCCAGAGGATGTTTTAGCTATATGCAAAGATTTGGTTCAATATTCCAGTGGCCCCATCTTGGAGCACTGCACTGTGTTCTGGTTACTAATCTGTGTAGGCTGAGTCTCCCTTTCAGCATGCCAGATCTCTCTCAATGGTTTCTTATTTCCAGTAAAATCTGTAACAAACAGTTATGATGCATAGACTAATGGTTCTCAACCTTTTTAGATTCAGGGACAGCTCCTTGCTAGACCCAAGACACCTTTTGGGAAATGCCAGCTCTCAATTTCTACTCATTTCTTGAGTGTAAAAGAATATGGAGCAATTCTTCTTTTGCAAAGAAGTCAGAAAGACCACAATAGGTCAGAATGTTTTTCATACCATGGATTCCTATTTGACATCTCTGGGTCTATCTTGCAAATTTTGTGTAGGTGTTTGCACACCTTACAGGGCTAATATTGCATGGAACTCCAAAAAGACCCTTAAAAGAATCTGGTGGCACCCTGGTTGAGAATCACTGACATAAATGTACTTTCTGTATGTGAAATAGTGAACAGATCTTTTGTTATAAAAGAATAAGGTGTATATAATACCCTTATTCTGATATTGATATAGTATATGATCTCGGACAATATCCGTTCAGTAGTTCAGTTACTTTCACAACACACTTTGAGACCTTTGAATGAAAGGTAGCCTATAATGTACCTCTAAGTATCCAGTGATTAACACAATAAAAATATATATAATTAATACGTAAAGGCAAAGATCCACCACAGGTATTAGTGATTGATTAGAATGATATTCTGAATAGTCCCATTGATGTTAATCATGCCCCATGAGTATGAATGACAGAATATGGCCATTTATACTAGAAATACATAAATGCTAAGTATTACCATAAAAATCAGGGACATTTATAGCTAAAATCCTGTATTATAGGTTCATCAATGTTTATGATAGGAAAACATAAAATCAAAGAAATGTACTGCCAAAGACAAAATATACCATGCAAACTCTTATGAACTGGGCCCTAAAATTAAGCCTTATTATAAGCCTTATTATTTGCATCCTGTTGCTCCTAAATTTTTGAGTTCAGGTGATACATTTCATTTTCTGTAGTGCCTTTCCAGGCCTTTTTATTGTCCAAAATATAACATTCTGTTGTATTTTTTTAAACCTAGGTTGTTGAAATACAGACATAGCACAATAAAAATCTGTCAGCTCAGTTCAAGTCAGATAATGCCCTCAGTTGCTTTATTTCCCAGTATGTCACAAGCATCTGCTTTTTTTTTTTTGACAGAGGTGTCTGGGTCAGAATATGCCTGGCTCTCCGCTCACAGCAATTAAAATTATCTACTGCCCATGAGTAGACCTGGATGAAAGCATCAGCAAAAATGAATCCCCGAACCAACTAGGTCAAACTTCAATAGTACCTTGTGCTATCATTAAAGAAAATGTGGCATTAGAAGGAGAACTGCATTTTCCATAAGGAAGACAAGGAAAAAGGAGAAAAGTTCTGACCTCACTTTCAGGTGAGTCAACCAAAAAAATATTATCAGAGATAATACACCTGGCTGTTTCCATGCTAGAAGATAAATGCTATACAATGATAATGACAGCCGCAGCATCTGTGAAAAATGGAAAGAAGAGTGAAACAAATTAGGGATGATGGTAAGATAATTGTTAGCTCTCACCATCAAAATGATGAGGGTATTTTATCTTTGTAGTGGGATGGGCAGAAGAAAACACCAGCTAATAAAGACAACAAGCTAGGTGAAGGCAAAATTCTGCTTTCCACTAATTACTTTGCATTTTCAGTTTTTCACAGGTATCTCTCTCTGCTCATTTTCACTGGTAAAACTGAAGGCAAATTTTAGTTATAAATGTCTCTTCCATTGTGCTCTATCACATGTATGAATGTAGATTATAGGAATTAAGAATGTGGAAAACCCATTAATTTAGAGTTTTCCAGACTTTGGCCTATGGCTTGCTGTTGGCCCATGCAATGCTTAGGAAGGGCCTGCAGAGAAGCACTGGACTGAATGATGCTGGCTCCATTGCCTGCTAAATTCCATTAAAACAGCTAATATTACATTAATTACTTTCCTAATGTTCATATTTTATTACTGTAGTTGCCACAGGCTTAATGTGCAATCGCAAGTGAGTAGAGGTGGCCTCTGCAATTAAGAGTGGAAAGGAAGTGGTCCACAAATCAAGTTTTATATTAGCGCATGACCCCACATTAGGCACAAGTATGAGAATCCCAGAGCTAAATTGTCCTCTTGCCAATTAGGAACATTCTATGTATATTCATGTTTTATCTTGCCTGGCTTTAAAAATGTAAAAGGGTGGGAAAACTGGTTCCAAGTTACTTTTAAAAATGCCAATATTTATAACTTGTTACATCATTCCTTTTCTATACAGATCACTTCCTTAAACAATATTGCACTATTTGAACCTAACCCTAAATAATTATTAGCCAAAATTTTTCTATTAAAGTGATGTCACTGGAAACAAAAAGCCTTCGGAGACAAAAAATGTTTTCTTAAAATATAACTTCAACATGTAATTACTCTAATCAATGTTACAGCCTTAAATAAAATGATATAGAGCATGCACAGAATTTTGTGTAGCAGCCTGGAGGCTAGATGAATGAACCAAATGAATGATGAACCAAATGAATGATGAATGAACCAAAAAAAGTCTGGCAGTTCTGTTCTGGAAGAATATTTACCTCGATGGGAAAAATGGACATCTCAAAAGATTAGATTCTCCTCTGGAATTAATCATACTTCCTGTTCCCAGTCAGGTCCCTTTCTCCTGGTCCTTATGAGAACTAGGAAATGTAAAGATGTATTTCGTTCACATGTTAGGTAAAGATGCAGCATTCCTCATATCTAGATTAACCATCCCTAAGCACCCTAACTCATTTTATTGGGCCCAGTTCAGCAAAGCACTTAAAGTCAATGGCACTGGTCAAGTGCCTGAAGTTAATTAAGCATGAACTTTGCTGAATCAGGAACAGAGTTAATAATATTTGTGCACATAATCTGCTGCACATATGTGGTGCTAAAAGAATGACAGGTAGGAAGAATGATGATGGCATGGCAGTACTTATTTATATAGTGCTGGATGTAGGTGGACAGAAGCACTAGTGACTGGAGGGGAGTCTAGTTTCTATATGAAAATTAGTGGTTTTAGTTGTGAAACACTTTTAAAAAAAAGAAAAAAGTTTTTTTCTATTCGTTAATGTGGTTGGCTCCAGGATTGGTATTTTCTTTAAGGCCCTAATTCATAAGTATTTGATATATTTTAAAAGGCTTTATCTACATGACAGAATGGTATGGTAATGTTTTGAAATAAAAGGATAAAAATCCAAAACTTGTGGCCATGTACCACAGCTATGTGAGATATGATTGCCTGCAGATATGAACTGAAAAGGATATTGCACATTTGTTTAAAAATTGGACAGCGATCAAGGAATTCCTGGGTTCTACTCCAAGCTCTGACATTGACTAACTATGTCAATGTCCATTAGGAAAAGCATTTATTAATTTATCCTCATACAGACATTCAGTTTTTCCTGGGAGAATTGCTGCTCTCTCAGGAGAAACCATGAGTATAAAGATGTTGGGCATGTCCAGACAGGCAAGCACATGTGGTTTGTGGCACTACAGACTTTCCACTGCCACAAACTGTATTCCCAGAACATTAAAACATGCATGCAAGGGCAAAATGTGCCACTGGGATTTCCTGGTAGCTAAAATAAAAAATTGCTGAGAAAAAAAGTGGTGCAGTGCATGCTGCCAGAACAAACAGAGGCTCAGTCTTCCAGGAAAATACTCTGGTTGTTGGTCAGAGTATCCATGCTATTTTATTTGTTCCCCAGCTGCTCCAGCATGCTGGGAGCCAGGAGAAGTGGGGATAGGGCAGTTTTCTCAAAGTGGAACAATCTGTCCCTCAACAAATTGCACATACAGGGGCATGCACTGCGGTACAAAGTAGTGGCACAAACTTGTGCTGCTGCAAGCACACATATCCATACACTATATGGCCCTAGGGTTAAATTACTCCTGGGAGAGTTTCTGGGATTTTGTGAATGCTGTGGCTTTTCTCAGAAGAGAAAATAGGCCTCAAGTATCCCCCACTCAGGGCTGCCCAATGCACTATTGCTATTTGTCACCAGGCAAACTAGGGGAGCATGCTGAGCATGCTGAGATGTGTGTACAGGGACCCCTTCTAGCTGCACAGTGTCAGCACTGCAAGCTCTTCACTCTTCAGGGCTTCAGCATTTGAATGTCTGTATGTGCAACTCTGAGTAAGTTTTTCTACCAGGAGAACAAATCTGGGAGAATTCTTCCACAATATTTGAATGTGTGTACGCAGCCTTTGTGAGAATCCATACCCAGGAAAGATAAGGTCACTTACCTAAATATGGAAACAGATACCTAATTTTAATCATCTGCATTAAAAATGTTGGCTCTAATTTCATAGATGTAATGCTAAGGAAAGAGAAATGTATTACTTGGGAATGTTTGTCAGCAGAATCAGTATAACTGTTTTGTCTATCTGCTTCTACACAAGGATAAACGTCTACATTTCTGTACTTTAAGCCAAAATAATGGAGATAAAGAGTTAAAATTATACCTTGTTAAAAATCACTTAAAAATTTTAGTGCTTAAATGATTTTATGTTGTTTCCTTCAGATTTAAAATTACAGCAATGCATACTCAAATACAAGCAGACAGCTGAACCACTGCATCTGATGACATGTATTCCTGAGATACAAGTCTCTCCCAAACTTAAAAAAAGCCTAATATTGAGTCTGTCCACAGACTGAAGTATGCTTAAAGTTACAGTGGTTTAACTTTCACCTAGAGTGGAATAGAATGGATGTATGAAAGTTAAAACAGTTAGCTTTAAAGAACTAATTTTAAAGTGCATTTCCTGTTCATCTGTCCATACCCTCTGTTTGCTCATCTGTGTATTCACAAGGCTATTTAATGAGATAAGGTTTCCAAAGGAATACATCTGAAAATTTATGGGTATGAAATTAAAAAATAACTATAAAATAATGAAGCAAGCTTCAAATATAAGTGTAAGTAAATGTGTGGTCCATATGTAATATATCTTTCAAATTGTGCTCAACAGCATAGCAATGAAAAGGTGTGCACAGCATGGGAATTACAACTGTGCTTTTCTAGGCAAGATAGGAAAGCAGTTTGGGTAATCAGTCTGAGTGAATTAAATTCTGAAAAAAGGAGAACATGACACATTACTCAGGTTTGTATCTGATGAACACCCCTGCCTGCTCTAATCCATAATTATGTGAAATAATCACAATTACATGGAAGCGATAGAATATATAACTGAACTCAGAAAAAAGGATGTTTACCCAATTCATTGAATAAGTATCAAAATAATTTTAAAAAGTGCTATGTGAATTATTTCATTTAGTTTAACTCTAGCCAACACTCTTTACCAATAAAGGGAATAAAACTGAAGTGAATAGGTCAGTAGAAGTATGGTACCCTAATGCTGGGAATGCTGCCAGTGAATGTTGACAGATCACTGCTCTCTGGGGTCAGCACCATTTATGGTTTTATGGACCCAGCTATCACAGCCATAGAGCTACTGCTTGATTTTTCCCCAGCTTTCCCTTGGAAGAACAAACTATGTAACCCTTGACCTTCTGATCTGCCTGCATTTCATTTCATGTCTTTGATATCTGTCACACAGAAAAGAAAAAGCTGTTTGATACTTTAGAGTTTTTAGCTGGACTTGGAACAGCAATATTCAACTGCAGAATCAGAAGCAGTCCCTTATCAGTACTGTGTGAGAATCATGTGAGCTTATAGCTATAACCACATGTTAACAAGACCTGTCAGTACCTTGTTAGATGGTGAAAGAGCATTAAATATATTTATAAAAGTGCCCTGGAAGTATAATCATAAAGGGAAAAAAATCATCAGAATATGTTTTTTACTCTCATTTACTCTTTATATAATTTATTTCAATGTGATGATAATAGATATGTATAAAGTCATGAGGTATATATCATTATTATAGTTTATACTGTATTATTACTGACCAATGTCTACTACATTCTATACTATTCATAGTGTACTGCATACTATATTACACTCACACTAGTCTGCTGAGTAAAATAAAAAACTACCAATGGGATCATAATTCCATTTTCAAAATCTATTAGCAGACATTGATGCTCTTGAAAATATCGGTAGCACTAAACAATTGTATTGAAAAAGAAGAAAATGACATTCGGATGCATATGTTCTTTTCTGGGCAACATAACAAGCACTATGTCCCCAAAGAAGTACCTTATTTATTTGCATACCCCACATCTCTCAAATATGACACACATTTTGTTTTGTGAAGGCAGAATGAAAAAGACTTTTTGTTCTAAATAAACCATTTAGATTCAGTTCCCTCATTTAAGACATGCACCCCATTTTTATTGCTTTTTTTGGGAAAAAGGTGAGTGTGATATTTGAATAAATAATGTAATAGTTCCAATAAATAGCGCATGTCACCCAATTGACTAGTTTAATAGATTTCACAGATTTCATAGACATTAGGGCTGGAAGGGACCTCAGAAGATCACTGAGTCCAGCCCCCTGCCCCAGGGGCAAGAAGTCAGCTGGGGTCAAAGGATCCCAGGAAGATAAACATCCAAATACCTCTTAAAGGAGTCCAGAGTAGATGCTTGTGCTACCTCTGGAGGCAGACCTTGGGGGCTTGGACAGCAAAGAAGTTCTTCCTTATGTCCAGCCTGAAACGGTCTTGGGGGAGTTTGTAACAATTTGACTTTATCATCCCTGGGGTGCTCTGGGGAACAGGTGTTCCCCAAGGTCCTAATGTACACCCCTTATATACTTATAGGCTGCCACCAGATCACCCCTGAGCCTGCACTTTTCCAGGCTGAAGAGTCCCACGGCTCTCAGCCTCTCATCATAAGGCCCATTCTCCTGCTTTCTGATCATGTGCGTGGCTCTCCTCTGGACTCTCTCAAGCTTCTCCCCATTCTTTTTAAATTGTGGAGCCCAAAATTGGATGCAGTACTCCAGCTGTGGCCTCACCAAGGCCAAATACAACATGAGGATGACATCCCGGGATTTGCTTGAGAAGCATCTATGGAAGCAAGCCAGAGTTTTGCTCGCTTACCAGCTGTGACATTGCATTGGTGGCTCATATTCATCTTGTGGTCAATCATGAGCCCCAAGTCCCTTTCAGCTAAGGTACTAGTAAGTGTAGCACTGCCAAGCCTATAAGTGTGCTGCAGGTTTTTTTCCCCAAGGTGGAGTACCTTGCATTTTTTGGTGTTGAATGCCATCAGGCTTTCATCCACCCATTTTCTGATCTTGTCTAGGTCAGCCTGGATCACCATTCTATCCTTAGGAGTGGATGCTCTAGTTAAGATCTCACATTCAGGAGTTTGTGCTGTGACAGGGAGAACATCGATGAGAAATTTGGCTACTAGTTACATCAGTCTAACATTTTTTATTTCAGTAAGGCTGGACAAGTATATATGAAGGTAGAATTTGTCTCTATATGAGAATCCAAAATGTAATAGTGAAGCATGTGGAGAATTAAAAGTGTTATTGGACCAGGGGTGGGCAATTATTTGGGCCTGAAGGCCACATAGCAAGTTTTGATGAACTGTCATAGGCCAGGTCAGCACCCCCACTCCCCAGGAACAACTTGCCAAAACTCTCTATGTGGCTTTGGGAAGCAGTGTTCAGGCATGGGACAGGTGTGATCCACTCTCTGGATGCTCTGCCCTGTTGGGGGAGGTGTATGGGTGTGTATGGATGGGACATGTGCACATATAGGGGCTTCCTGGGAGGCATTTGGGGGTTAGGGGGGGGAGATCTGGGGTAGGGGGGAATACATGCAGCAGAGCTTGCCCACAGGTGGCTACTCATCATGCCAGGTGGAAGGTAGCTGGGAGCTGGAGCCAGAGCTTCATACACTGAGCAAGAGCCACCTGGCTGAAGCTTCCCCCTTGCACAAAGCAGTGTGGCAGGAGCAGCAGCAGGAGCAGCAGACACAGCTGGAGGCGAGGAGAGGTGAGGGGAGTACACACAGCTGGAGGTGAGGGGTGGACTTGCCTGGGCCCCAGCCAACATGCAGCTTCCAGCGGAGCTGTTCCTGGTGCAGCTGCAGCTGGTCTGGTGCTGCTGTGCTCCCCTTGCCTCCAGAGGCAGCTCCTCCTCCTGCTCCTGCCCCTGCTGCACCACTTTGGGCGGATGGGTTGAGGGGAAGCTTCAGCCTAGCATCTCCCACTGGTAGTGAGGTGAGCAGAGTAGCATCTGGCCAGCTTCAGCTACACCAGGAATGGCCCCACCAGAAGCTGGGGCCAGGCCAGTGAATGCTAGTGGTTGCACTGCCCTGGTGGGAGTGGATGGGTCCCAGCCCCATGCAAAGCACCACAAGGGCAGCTGTGGGCCAACTCCAGTCAGTTGGTGGGCTGAATTTGGCCTGTGGGCCATATTTTGTGCACCCCTGTATTAGAACATCTTTAAACTGCTAACAGACAGGTATGACATCCATTTTAGCATGCAATTTGATGATAAAACCATCTATTAGTACAGTACTTGACTATCTGGATCATGACATAATAACAATTGACCAAAGTATTGACTCCGCATGGTCATTTTATTGTAACATTGAAAAAGCGTACCCTACTAAAAATTTATGAATTAAGCACAACATGGGAATTTTGCAACTTAAAAGGTTTTCATGACAAGGTGAGACTTTTTTGCTGGTGCACACATTACTGCATTTTTCTGGTGCACACATTACTGCATTTTGTCAAGGAAACATCACTTATGCTTTGTAGATATTACACTTGTGCCTCCAAAGGGAAAGTGGAAGCTGAATGTCAAAGGGTAAATTCCATGACTTACGACAAGTTCTGATGGGCTGAATCTTGCACAGTCAGCAGCTTTCAGAATCCCAGCAGGAGCTGTTTGGGCAGGGGAAAGAGTGGCCTCAAGGCTGTCAGCTCAAGAGGAAAGCTTTGCAAATTTATGCTTAGAAATACTGGGAATTCTACACAAGGCACTTTACTGAATATTAGACTAATCTAATGCACAGTAAAGCAACATTGTCTACACATATGTGGCAATTACTGCGCTTTAGATTAGCCTAATGCACCATTTGCTAGTACTGATAGATACAGGTGCTAGAAAAAGGCACATTAAATTAATGCACCATACCACGCATGTAGACACTGACCAGGAGCAAATTGTTTCTGGTCAGCCTAAGCAGCAAGGGGACACATTGCTGCCTGGCTAAGCCAGGAGCTGAGGGAAGCTGTCCCTGGTTCCACGGGCAATGCCCAGCCCCATGGAGTTCAGGGTCGGCTGCAGCTGGTGCTCCCAGGAGAAGTGCGTGTGGGTCTGAGCCACCATCTGGGGACATGGTGGCTGTGGCACCCATACTGTACCTGTCCTTTCTTCTCCCAGGAGCTGTAGTTTCCCCCAGGAGCTGAGATCACAGTGGAGTGGGGCCTGGAGCTTCCCCAGCTGTGATTTCCCCTGGTAGGTGTGATCGCAGTGACAGTGGGGCCTGGGGCTTCCCTGCAGTGTGGGTCCTGCAGCTAAGGGGGAAGCACAGAGCAGCAGGAACAACACAGCAGCTCCAGGGCTGGGAACTACCCTTGCACTGCTGAGCAGCCAATCCTGTCCCCAGCTGGGCTGTCTGGGCCCCTGTTCCCCTGAAGTACCTGCTATAAGAGCAGAGCCCAGCCTGGCCTGTCATTAGCCATGCCTGGCTCTGGGACTTCTGCAGAGCAGGGCTCCTCACTGGTGTGGGCTGTTTGTGAGTCTCAGGTAGAAAGCAAGGAGCAGGCAGGCATGGGGATGCAGGGGCTGGGCACACCAGCAGTTGCTTACCTGTTGCCAAGAGCTCTGCAGATGCACTGGGCACAGCCCCACACTGGCGTGGTAACCACGCAGGAGGTGGCAGGGCCAAAGGATTAGATAGCCCAGAGTCCTAGACAAGGTTGCTCCTGTTAGGCGCAATTCTGTGCCCAACATAGGTGCATGTATAGATGCACTCCCGGGCAAAGTTTAACGAGTTTAAATTTACTGCTCATTACATTCAGGTGTATGAATTGCACATGTAGACTTGCCCACAGAAAACTAGTAGTAAAACTGGCTGAAATCCTTTTAACTACATATTTGGTGAGTTTGTTTCATTTTGGCAGGTGCAGGGAGAAATCTTAGCAGTCGGTGAATCTACATGGGACACTTTACTGCATATTAGACTAATCTAATTAACTGTGCAATAAAGTTTCACCGTCTGCATGTGCATAGCAATTACTGCACAGTAGATTTAGTCTAATATGCCCTCTTCTAGTATCTGTAGATACAAACACTCAAAATCAGTGCATTAAAACTAATGCACCAAAGCACATATGTAGATGCTGACCAGGAGCAAATTGCTCCTAATCAGCCTAAGCAGGAGGGGCCACAGGAGGCAGGAAGAGCTGTGCTGACTTGGTAGGATGCTGCCTGCCACCCATGTGGAGATTGGGAGCTTTTCCAATCTCCACAGGCCTTGGAGAGATGTCCCAGCAGCAAGGATAGCTCTCCCAGCCATGTGGATAATTGGGATAAGCCCAGGGAGCCAGAGCAGGGTAGAAGCAGCCCTAGATGGAACTGCTCCCATTTGGAACAAATTTGCTTCTGATGGGCACATGTTCAGATGTGTGCAGAAGCACAGTTTAATGTGCCTGTATTTTCTGTGTAGTAAATTCAGGTGCATTTATTGTATGTGTAGACATACCAAGTTTTTACAAGTTCAGTTTTGGAGATACAGGAAGACTAGTCCATGAGGAAAAAGGGAAAGCAGTAAAGTAGGAGGAGTAAAATGTCATCTGTCCCAGGTTTAATCATCTGCCCAAAGAAACAATAAGCCATTCTGCCCCAGCTTACATGATAGCACAAAGGGGAAAAAAATCAACATAAAATCCTGGTACTGGTTGTATTGGTATTGGTTGTATACACTTGAAACTTAATTTGGATTAAAATAGGGCAAGAATTCAAGGTGCAACAGCTTTTCCCTGAATAATTCCCACTATGTGAATCCTCTCGTTTCAGTGTAAATGTTCAAACGTGATAGGAATTACTCCATATTTAGACAATACTATCTTAACACAGAGTCTACAGTTGGGCAGAAAGACTGAGCAGAAAGCTTCCCTTTTTTGCTTATTGAATATACTTGTTCTCTAGAGAAGATGAAGATCTCATTTAGAATCCCCTCTGCAGTAATACAAAATCGGCGTGTTCTGATGCACCCACATATACAGTGTATCAACAAGATAAGGACTTGTTCCAGTTGGCTGATTTTTCTAGTGTTTGGCCGCTAGTTGTGGGCCCACATTAGTATGTGGGAAGCAGTCAGATGGCAGATTGTCAGTTTTAAAGACAGACGGTAACAGTGTTTTGCTAGCTGTACAGAGTTTTTCTGAAACTGACCATGCTAAGCACGGCTATAAAAGTTCCTCCAGTGGTGACACCCCACTCTTACAAAATCTATAAATACAATGTATAAGGGCATGTGTAAATGAAATGGGGGCCCTAAATTCAAGTGGTGGATTTCTAAAAACACCACTTCAATTTAGGGTGAAGTAAACCCCTGTGTCATGTACACCCATATCTTATCTGCCTCTCCAGCTGTGGGGAGGGGAGAGCAAGCTGCCAGCAGGTGGAGTGGCCCCTGGGCTCTGGGCTGCGGGGGGAGGGAGGGGGACTGGTGTTTCCCTCTACTGCAGCGGTGGCTCCCCCCAGGCAGCACCTGCCCACAGGCACCCCCTTGGGCAGTCCCAGGAGACACCACAGCTGCAGAGGGAAGGACTGGGCCCTGTGCAGCTCATGCAGGCATGTAGGCTCCATGGGGGAAAGAAAAAGATCAGGCTTGCTGCCTTTTTTTCCTTTGGTGGAGCCTGCCTTCCCAGGCTGCTGCCAGGCTGCCTGTACAGGCTGTTTGAACATCCCCTGAGCTGCACAGAGCCCAGTGCTTCAATCTGTGGCTGTAGGCCAGCAAACTAAAGCTCCTTGGAGGTATTTTAGTTTGCTGTGCCCCAAAGTCATTTAAGGCACATTACACCGCTGAATGTGCTACAGCAGCTGGAATTAATACATAATATGCTGCCTGTGCATGCAAACACCAACACCGTTAAAGTGGAGCAAAAGCATTTAACCTACTTTAAAGTGTTGTGCACATCTGCCCCTCGTTTTGTCTCCACATGCCCTAAATGCCTGTCTTCATGGATTGAACACCAATGTAAATTTATTATGTTGTATAACTAAGAAGATTTCCTTTGTCCCATACGCAACTTTTTATATCTCATACATTATCTGAAGTGGTAGATGTAGATAATAGATGTAGATAAAAGCTTAATAAAAGCTATTGCATAGAAAACATACTGAAGCAGTATTGAAAGAAAAATCAATCCCTTTGGTGGGTGGGAGGTCTGGAAAGTCATTTAAATCCTTTCATTCCTGATAACTAATAATAAGAATCCATTTACTGAAGTGGTAGAGGCCAGTGTTCAGTAACTGCAAACTGTAACAGAATAGGGAACAATATTCTCTGGGTTGGCCCTTACTGCCAAAAAAACAGGTGAGGTTTTTCTACAACAAGATAATTAATGTGTGATAATTATCATGCTATTAAATCATAGTGGAGGCAAGGCAGAAGTATTTTTATCACAATATAGCTAAGCAAGGGCATAAAGTATAAATTGTAGTTTTATTCAATAGAACTATATAAAAGTATAGATCTTTGTCTTCTCTGGGATTTTGCAGCAAGATAGGTAAAGCATATCAGTGATCAGTGATTCACTTGCTGTGAAAGTGCACATTTTTGGCGGTGAAGTTACATCCAAATTTCAACCTGAAACATGGGTTCTCCAACCTTTTCTTTCACTAGATGTGCAATACAGGGTTGATCAGTTCTAAGTAGAGATAAGATTCTCCATTGTTACAATAATGGATAAATCAGACTTGGGTACAGGGAACATAAGTAAGCTCTTTAAAATTTCCTTCTCTTCTGCAAACTTTACAGTTGCAAAAATGGCTTTGCTTTTTGCTGTTTTAACTTTAGTTTAAAATACAAAGACAGCATTTTAAATAGAGAAAATAAATTTACCAAGCTGCAAATTACCTTCTTCTTCCTCTAAACCCACCCCTTGAAGAAGGATTGAGAAAAAGAATTACATCAATTTTCCCTCTATTTAAGAAGATGGGAGGGGAGGTAACACCCACAAGAGTAAGGAATGGATATATTACATCAAACAGAGCATTAAAGTGCCACACAATTATCAGCAGGGATCCTGGTTTTCTCTAATAAAAAAATCTTCCCATTTTTCAGATTAAAAAAGTAACCCCAAACCCATATTTTTCCGTGATTAAAATGAAACACCACTATATATATGGTGGTCATGGGGAGACCCCCTTCCCACCCCAGTCAGTGACATTGGCCATGGGGGAATCCCCCACCTGTTGCTGACTGGTTGCTGTGGGGGCACATGGCCCCTCTGACTAAGGTGGCACCGGTTGCCTATGCAGGTCAGTATATGAAACAAGCCATATTACAGGATGATTTGAGACATTTGAGATACAGATGGAATGCAATATGTAGTTCATTTTGATCAGTGTACAAAAGGGGGTTGGAAAGTATAGGAACTTTGTAGCAGCCTAGAGGAATCTGCGTGGGGTTGTGCCAACTACCTTGTCACAAGTAAAAGTTCCTTAATGTCTTAGCTCCTTGGTAGGCCAAAACATATTAGGATTGTGCTTGTAGGCAATAAACCTGGCTGAATCTTTGCCACTGAACTAAGCCTGAGGTCATTTTTTAAGACAAGATTGGTGCTGGAAACTCTTGGCTGTGATTGCAGTTCTTGAGACTTCAGCACTGACAGCACATCAATAATACTTGAAGAAGACAGCAGCAACAGTAACACATGACAACTTATAATAACAGCTGATTTCTAGCCACCTAAGAAGTTAGTCTGGGGGCTACGTATATCACACTTGAATTTAGGCACCTGAATTCTGCCTAAGTCCTGTTTTAAGCACCTAAGTTTTTTGTGGATTTAGGCCTGAATGCCTGATTTGGCTTCCTTAAAAACAAGATAAAAGCAGTAAGTAGGACTATGTGCATTTTAAAATGTAACGTTTCCTATAATTTTTGCCAGTGTACCAGGGTAACCGTTCTGAAAAACAAAGTCCCCTCTTTATTCAGAGAATATATATAGCCCAGGTTTGCCATGACTAACATTTTATAAACATCCGCACATACAGCTGAACAAGCAAAACCTGAAGCCATGAATCCAGACAGGTAAAAGCTAGGCTGAAAAGCAAACAGTAACAACTCTTACTTTGCCATTAAGCTACTCTTAGTGCTGACCACAGGAGACAGGACAAATGTCTACTAGTGTTATGATAAAAGAAGTTAAAATTGATGATCACATCTTGTTCATACCCTCCTCTTCCTCATGTATTTTAGAAGCCACTGGCAACCTTCCCTAAGTCAGAAGCAGAGGCACAGCCAGTTCCTTCATCTCCCAGGGCAGAAGAAGGTGGTATGCTGACCACTGTAGACCAGGGGCGGTGAGGGGAAGGGAAGCCTTACTGCCTGGGCTCTCTGCTGCAGCTGTTGCAGGGTTGGGTGGCAGCAACCCAGTAACACGAGCTCTCCAAAAGCTGCATCTGCTGTTGGATGCAGGGCTGCACCTCTGCCCAGAGGTGGAGGGGAGCACCATTCTACTCATCCCACGTATACCCTGCCCCCTAGATATAGTGAAGTCCTGCATGTGGGTGTGTATGGTTATTTGCTATGGCAAAGACTCTAGGAGGGGTTTTGGTGGCCCCTTATAGTCAGAGCCTGGGCTACTGCCCCACTCACTCACTCTAGTTACGTTACTGGGTAGAAGTTGGGACTGGTATTTCCAAACACCGTTCAGTTTCAGCTGAAGCTATTAAATCATGAAAGAAACAAGTTCCCATTAGACCTGCCTCTCCTAACTGCAACACACCAACCTTGTTCATATCAAAAGTGGCCAAGTTTTAGACTTATAAGACAAAACTATTGCCTCTTGGAAGTCACTGGCAAAACTCCCTTTGGCCACTAGGCTAAGTCTTCACCTATAAATATATTAAGGCTTATTTTAAATATATTTATATAAATGCTTCAGCATTAAGAAATGGAAGGATTATTCTTGTGTATTTGCATTCAGTATGATCAGTGGGAGTAATTTTTCATCAACACCAGTGAGTACAAGCATATTAATGTGATGTTGCCATAAAGTCACCCACAAGTGTAGTATATATATTCTATTCAAGAAGCTGTCTGATCATTTTTGGTGTTTTATGATGAGATTCTCCCAAGCAAGTTTCTGGCAGAAACATTGCTGTGTAAGTACATTAGTGTTACTCTGGAGTCAGATTAAGGCAGCTGGAATAAAGCAAGTCCAAGAAGCAACATGTGTTTCCTTCCAGTGTGGATAAACAAAACATTACAGCAGTTATTTGTAAAGAAGGGTAAAACTGCTAGTAATGATTCAGGCAGGATAAATGAGAGCAATTTAGGCACACTGAGCTCTGGTGGAAGATTAGTGTACACTTTTCCCTTTCCCTCCATCCATCTGCAGGGCAACTGAGAAGAGTTTTTAAGAAGCTTTGGTTGACTTTCTGACAAATATAATGAAACACCTGTTAACTCAAATGTGGTATGGAAGACCTGGTAAAATGATTTTTTTTGTATTGCCAAACGTACTTCCTTTGGCTTGTGCTCAGCTTATGTGAAGCACATGGCAAACAAGTCACAGGTGGGGAAAACAGAATCAGGCCACCCTGAAGAACTTTAGGCAAGCCCTAAACTGAGTGTGGCAACAGGACAGCTCTGTGACAGTCTGAGGAAAACTGGGATGGAATATGTACTGCATAAAAAGCAAGGACCCAAAAAAGAACACCTGATATCAAAAGCTTGTCGCAATTATATAGTTGGTCCAGTAAAAGATATGACAGAAAACCTTGACTTCTTGTATTTTTCCTAGGCCATCCTAGCTACTACAACACTCCAATCCTACTATAAGTTGTAAGGGCTTTTGACATTGCCGTTCTTCTGGAGAGCACTGTTCTATCTCTCTTTAATGAAGAGGCGAAATACCTGTCCTTTGAATAAGGCTGCCATTAGGGGATTCAAGACTGTATCATCAACTTCCAGATGATGTTCAAGGTACAGATTTTTGCTGCTTTTGCTCAGTGAATAGGGACCTTCTTGTAGAGGGGCTTCTGTGACTGCAATTGTCTGGCCTTGGCTTCAAATCCAGGGCCTTAGCCTATCCAAGAGAGCTACTTATCCCAGTCTGTCACCACCCCAAACAAGCAGCTAAGTGGACATAGGGTGTCAGAACTTTCCATCAGGGCCTACCCACGCACACACTCCCTGCCACCAGAGGGTGGGCAACGCTTCAGTTGAATCTGTGCCTCTTCCGGTAAGAACGCTTGACCTGGAAGAAGAAGTGTCCAGGCAACAGGGCTCAACCTGTACTCAGGCTGCTTTGCCTTTGGCTTATGCCTCTGCCAGCTTCCTGATTGATTCTCTGGCTACCCGATCTGGCTCGCACATGGACCCTGAGTTTGGCCTGACCCTTTAGCCCCTTAACCCAATTCCTGGTTTAATCCCTTGGTTGCCTGACCCAGCTGGTCTTCAGACCCTGCATTCTGCCTGACTCTCTGGATCTTTGACTTGGCTTCTTAGATAGATCTCCGAGCTTCTGGCTTCCTACACTAAGAGAAATAGAGGACATAAAGGCATCCGGTTTCATATCAACAGAAGACAACCAGACTGTCCTCTATGTTGGCCACTCTACCCATGATAGTAATATACATTATAGCGAACAGTCTGAAAAGTATTCAGAGAAAACATTTCAGAGAAGAAGCCATACCCATGTCAGAGACCATCATCTCACAGACCTGTTAGTCACAAGAGAAGTCAGCACTATAAAATACTTGTTTGTTCCCTATGCTTTCCATGTGCAACTACAAATAGAGAGAGAGAGGTAGTTAACCATGTTAGTCTGAAGTTAGACAGAAGGCAGGGCAGTACGGCATCTTAGAGAATAACATATTAGTTTTAGATGAGTTAGTCTATAAGGTGCTACACTGCCCTGCTTTCTGCCTATGTACAACTATGAGAGCCATCTCCTACTTTCTGGCAATCACTCCAGCTGGAGCCAATTGGAGTCTTCCAGACAAAAGGCAGGCAGGATATTTGTTTCATATTAAGTAAATTTTGGCTTCCTCTGGCTTTCATAGGACAAGCAAAAGAACTTTTAGGTTAAAGAAAAGTGTTCTGAACCTGAAATTAGATCCAAGAAGGCAGACCCTTTAAATTCAGTGGGCTTCTGCTTGACACCAGTAGAGCTTGGAATCATAGAATCACAGAATCAATGAGTCGGAAGGGACCTAGACAGATCATCGAGTCCGACCCCCTGCCATGGGCAGGAATGAGCACTGGGGGTGGCAGGAGTCATAAGACCCCAGCCAGGTGCCTATCCAGTCTCCTCTTGAAGATCTCCAGGGAAGGTGAGAGCACCATGGAGGCCCCCAACCATATGAGTAGCCCTCCTCTGGACCCTCTCCAGGTTCTCCACGTCCCTCTTGAAGTGCGGCGCCCAGAACTGGACACAGTACTCCAGCTGCAGCCTGACCAGCGCCGCATAGATGGGGAGCAAGACCTCTCTGGACCTGTTAGTGATGCCCCTGTTGATGCATGTCAGGTTGCGGTTGGCTCTGCCTATTGCTTCATCACATAGGTGACTCATATTCATCCTGAAGTCAATCATGACTCTAAGATCCCTCTCTGCCTCTTTAGCTCAAGAAAAGGCTAAAGAATGCAAGGCTAAAGGAAAGGCTAAAGAATGCAAGATCAGGCCCCAAATTAGTAATTCAGTGAAAAGAAGCAAGAATCTAATGTTTGGGAATATCTTCCATGTGATTGATTTGATAATTATTCATCACACCTAGCATGGATTATTTCAGGGTATTTTATTGATGGAATTTATTAAAGCATTAAATTTTAAACAGTACTCTGAAAGATAGTATCATTTAGAGAAGGAACCCAGAATGGGGGATAAAATCCTTCAAAGGTGGCAGAAAAAATAATGGCATTTTAGATGGAAAAATGGTACTTGTTAGCGCACTGTTGATGCATCAGTATTTTAGCTGTAGACCCTTATTTCCAAGGCTGTTACAACAATTCACTACAGATGAAATTGTATTACCAGACTTTTGGATCTATTGAAGTGTAATCAGTCAGTGAAACATTAGAAAAAACCTTTCTCCAACAGCATGTCCCAGAAGAAAAATAGCCCATGCCTGCTAAAAATTCCTCTGCTCTCAATGCTTTTCCCATCTAATACTTCTATGATCCTATATTTATGAAAAACCTCCTCCATACAGGAGAGCTGTGGATGCAGTCATCCCTAAGTGTGCCTCTTTCCCAAGTTAATGATGAGATGATGGGAAGAGCAGCATAAGCAGTAAATCTTCTGGGAGTACACCTCCCCTGCCTCTACAGCCTGAAGCTGGTACACGTAGGGCCTTTGCCAAGCGCCACTATGGGCCACAATGGGAATATTCACACCTGCAGCAAAACTATGTTGGTTCACAGCAAGGAGGTAATATGTCTTCCATCTAACACACAAGTTATGCCCTGGTGTAAATGGACACAATTTCAGAGAAGTCAGAGTTTAGCCTAGTTAAACTAAGTTACAGCAGTTTATATTGTATAGATTTTATGGGCACATAGGTCTGACTGAGCAACCTCAGTGCCCATGGCAGACACTGGGACCTCACTGGAGAAACTTAGCACTACATTGGGTAAAACCCATATCTGTAGAAGCTACATGTTCCAGTTGTGAGGCAAATGTGCAATTAATTTGAATTAACGCACACGAAGAGTGATACCTGGATATGAAATAACCTGCAGCGATCAAGCCTTTGCTATATGGATGAACTTCAGTTTTCAGTTTCATTCCAGATAATGGGAGATAGAGTTAAAAATGTTCTTCTAACACCCTAGAATGCTGATGGTGTTTATGATAAGGAAGTGGCAAAATAATTTCTGCTAAACTCTAATGAGTTTCCTAGCTTCCTCTATTCTCTGATAACATGTCGACAGGTCTGTCTTCAAGGTGCAAAGGAATCTGAAAATCCTATATACTAAGAGCTACTTATAATAAGGCAAAGGAATTTCTTTTCTACTTTGGAGCAAAAACACATACTAAGGAATGATACAAAATAAGGTAGTTCTGTATTACAGATATTATTATCTATAATGTCATACAAGCTAGAGGGCTTTGGGGGGGAAGGAATAATTCCAACTATTACTTCAGGTTTTTTAATGGAATAGATTTGTGAAATGTAAAGGGCTCAGTTTATTTTTTTTATGATTTTATGGCATTTCCTCAAGAACTCAACTTTCTCTTAAAAAATGTATGGCACTTTCAACAATGTACTGAAGTTCGGCACAGCTTCATGTTTCATTATCTGGATTGCCAGCAAGCTTATAAGCATAGTTTTTTCTGGAGCAAGTTCAAGTTGGGTTGGTTGAATTGCAGCACATAATATCTGGTTAACCTAAAGTCACATGCTATTTCCTCATACTTCCTGATTGGCTCAACTCAGAAGAGGCCATTTTTGTTCATGCTATGTCCCTAAAAGGTCCCAAAGGGGCCAACAGACCCAAACTAGCATACACTGAAGAGATAGGTACTCTGTTTTGACATCAGAAAGCAATGGATAAGCTTACAGATTACTTTTCCCCAAGAAAACAATGCTAGATGGGAAAGGGAAGGTGATCGGGGTAGCGGAGTGGATAAGGAACAACCTTTGGAAAAGAAGAACCTTCCTAAAACATCCAACTCTATATCAAGGTTCCAATTTAAAAACCATTTTTGTCCCAGCTCTGTTTTAAGTCTCTCAACCACAGCTGTCCTTATGTACAAGTCATCATCTTACAGCTGGAAGACAGCAGCAAAATTTTTCTTTTGGCTCCCATTTATTTAATTTAATTCCTCCACTCCAGGTGGCACTAATATAAAGTTATCTCTTAGCAGCAAACCTACCCAGAGGAACTGGGGAAACACTGCACCTTTTGAATTTTCCTGTAACCATGTACCCAGGAGTAGGATTTCCTCTGACAGGCTTTAGCTTTTAGAATAGTTTTAAGTAATGAGCTCCTTATAGCTTGAAGAGGCCTTGAGCAGTTAAGGACAATCTTCAGCTAATTTAATGGTGCTCAGTGTTCCAACTTACTTTTCAATGTATCATCCCCAAACACCCATAATTTTAATCTTGCTGAACAGTTTTACTTCCCTGTTCATTATTTAGTGACGAGACAGAAGTAAGACCCGTTCCTAGCTTCAGCTCTTTTAGCTAAGTGAGCTCAGATATTTCATTTGCAACATAGGAGCAAAGTATATTTTTTCCTCCAAAACATGAAATGCTATAGTGACTAGGCTGAGACAGTTGAAAGTTTTAAAGGAATTACCTTTGAGATGAGAACAAGCATAACATTTCACCCCAAAATCAAGTTAGGAGAGCTATTAGGAACTGAAAATGGAGAATATGAACAGATATCTGAACTCAAGCTTAAGTGTAACAACTGGTGGCTGTGGCCACTATACATGTAAAGCAAACAGCATCATAGGAAAGTAGGGCTGAAAGAGAACCTC
The DNA here is from genome assembly GCF_052110815.1 of Crocodylus siamensis. Taxonomy (NCBI): domain Eukaryota; kingdom Metazoa; phylum Chordata; order Crocodylia; family Crocodylidae; genus Crocodylus; species Crocodylus siamensis. The sequence goes on along the minus strand of NC_143395.1, from coordinate 341,889,186 downwards.
ACAAAGCTATCTGGTCCATCCACTTGCTCAAGGCAGGATCATTCCCAACTAAACCATTCCAGGCAAGTGTCTGTCTAACCTGCTCTTGAAAATGGAGATCCCACAGTTTCTGTAGGTAGCCTGTTCCAGTGTTTGAACACCCTCCTAGTCAGGAAGTTCCTTTTAATCTCCACATTAAATTTCTCATGCTTCATCTTGAGGTCATTGCTTCTAGTCCTGTCCCTTATGGCCACAGAAAAATGTCCATCTCCCCTCATCTCTGTAAATCCCCTTCAGGTATTTGAAGATTGTTATTAAATCCCTCTTCACCCTCCTCTTCTCAGAATAACCCTACTTCTTTCAGCCTTTCCTCAGAAGTCTTGCCTTTCAGGCCCCTAATCAGTTTTGCTGCTCTGAACTGGACTAGTTCCTGATACAGTTGTTTTAGAACTTGAATTCCAGGGTGGCACTATAGCAGTGTTACATCCTATATAGCAGAGTGTCCAGCCCCCGCTGGTCTAACTCCTGGAAGAGTAAATTCAGGCTGTAACTTTGTAACACAGTGTACTGCTCCTAGACTGCTGCCTATGGGCTGAAAAACCTACTTTTCTATATCTTTCTCTGGTGAGCAGGGTGGTTCTGATAAATGCAGAATCTATGCCATCAGTTCCTGAAAAAAATCTCAATTTTTTTTATTTTTGAAAATTAATTTCCATTACCTTGGGACTCTGCCCAGTGGCTGCACAGTGAAACGAAGAAAACATTGGTCATTTTCCCTTCCAATAGAGAAGAAGTTATAGATCAAATCAGTTTCATTTTGCTGTTGCTTGAGAATCTGTGAGTAGTAGCCCAGGCACTGGAATTGTTATACTCAGACTTACCAGCTGGTCCAAATTATCCCCGATCTTCTGCAGTATCCCTTGGCTGATAAATATAAGCCTTTGGCTAGTAAGTGTCTGATCTGTGTTTTATAGGCTTGGCTATGCCCATCAAGTATTAATACAGATCATGACAGTGGGTGCATCTACATGTGCAATTAATATGCAGAAATAAACTTTGGCACAGTTTATGCCAGAGCACAGCATATATATGTGCGCTCGGACCACAGCAATTTGAGCCGAGGTGGAACAGCCCTGGGTGGGCAGCAGACTGGGTGGGGGAGGAGGGTCAGCCCCAGGCACTAGGTCATGGAATTGGTAGAGGGGCTGGCTGGGGTACAAGAGCGCTCAAAGAGCAGAGCTGTGTGGCTAGGCAACAGTCCCCAACAGTACTATCTTACAGCAGTGAAAATTAGTTTGCTGCAGTCTAAAAGCATTGCACGTGTAGACTGTAACACTTTACACCACAGCAAATTAATCTACTGTGCAGTTAAGTGCACATGTAGATGCACCCAGAGTGTTTAAGGCAAACATCGCATTGTAGGAACCATCCAGATAGTGCAGATTACTCCTTCGGAGTTAGGTTGTTTATAACATTGTTTTAAAAAGGTGTGATTTCTCAATTCATAGTAAATGTACTGTATTCTTTGATTCCCCCTGGATTAACCAAAGCAGCAACCTGCATTCTAAATTCAAAGTCATCAGCAACACAAGTATGCTGTGATTAAAAATTACAACACCAATATCCTAAACTAGATTTTAATAGGTATTGTGATAAGAAAAGAGGCATTATTGGATTACCAGGCTTGAATTAATTTTCATTATCTTTCCTTCTTTCAATTAATTGTCCCTCCCCACCTCACCCCCGAGTCTTTCCTCCCTTCTTGTTCAGAGAATCCAACAAGACCTTATGGGCATTAGTGGAGAGGAAGGATAAATGGAATATAATGTTGGAGCAACAATTTACTTAAATGACTGAAGCCACATAAAGCTCTAAGTTAAAGAAATAAATTTGTCTTCTAAATTAATTGGAGACATTAGGAGAGAAAGTGCAAAAGGCCTGGAGAATGCACCTTTGTGATCAGCCTTATCTTTTAAATCTTAGGCATTATACCCAGTGTTAACCAATCCTTAAACAATTCAATGTAACCTCACTGTGCAGAGGTTGCAGAAGTCATATTTTTGAAGTCTGCCAGCAGGAAAAGAAAAATCTTTAAAGAAAAATGGAAAGACATAAGAGGAAACGGAAGGGAAATGCAAATATTTGGCTCATAGATTTTATAGACAGGAAATCACTGGATTATCTTGTCTGCCCTCTTGCACATTACAGGCCATTAAGCATCATTTAGATTCCTTCTAAGAAGCTAAAATAGTTTAGTAACACAAAATATTTTAGTCTTTAAAGAACAAAAATGTAAGCCATAGCCAGAGAACAGGAGAGACCAGGGGTTCCTAATGCCTGAGGTCCTTGCAGTGTCAAGGAACCAATTAGGTGAGATATTTCCAAATGATACTTGTAGCAGACTGGGTTCCTATAGATGTTCAGGGAGCCAGTTCTGATGCACTGGAAACCCAGCATGTCGGAGCTGACTCAATTAATCAAGTCTGCTGGAGCATGGAAATAAACGCACTCCAGCAGAATCTGGCATCACATGTATCAACATCCCTGTGCTGAAAAATGGCAGCGGGATGCTTTGAACTAAAGCTAGTTAGATGAGCTTCAGTTCAACGTGCCCCACCATCATTTTTGATATACATGACACTCAGGTGCTTTAAATTAGAGCGACTCCCGGAACATGTGTAAAAATGCCAATTGTGTCCTGCAGTGCAAATGCTCCTAAAAGGTGGTACCCAATCTAACAAAATATCCCTTCCTGGTCCCAAATCATTGTAGCATTTAGTATATAAGGAAGGCATGTCTCAGGCATCTCAGTACCACTCTAGAACACTGGCCCACTTTTAAAATCCCATCTCCAACCTTATAAATCCCTGATGCTTCACAGAAAAGCAAGTGTCCAAAACTAAATTATGCATTAGTTAAAAAAAAAAAAATCCTTCCAGGTCCCTGCAGGTGACTGGTTAAATCTCATGCTTCAAAGCTTAATTACAAATACCAGCATAAAATGGAACTGTGGATGATATGGACATGTTCAGATGGAAGGGAGATAAACAGCAGGATTCACAGATTAGTGGTTAGTGCAGGACCACTGAAAAAATAACGTATCAAAGACCCAGAGTGAAAACAAAGCAAAAGATTAGGAAAAGAATTAGTTCATGACTTAAATGATGGAAACCAAACCAACCCCCCCCCCCCCCCACACACACACACACTAAAACCCCCAGGTTTGGGTGTCATAGCCACTTTTCCTCTCACAACTACAAGAAATGTTCAGTTCGTATTACTTATTTCCTCTATTACACACATGCAGGAGCATTCAACCCCTGGTCCATAGGCCAGATCTGGCCCAGATTCATATCATCTAGCCCACAGGGCTCTCCATGGACCTGAAATTTGGCAGTGAAGGTGTGGTGGCTGTGGTAATTGTGGTTTCCCTGCTGCTAAATTTCTGGACCCATGAGGAGCGGGTTAGATAGTGTGACCCTGCCTGCTAGATTGGGTGTGTGGGTGGGGTGGCATGAGGTAGGATCTGGGTGCACAGGACCTAATTCAGGTGGTGTGAGGTGGAATCTAGGCATTCAGGGCCAATCCAGGAATCATGGGACTAGATGCAGACATGCAGGACAGATCCAGGAGGCATGAGGCCAAATTTAGGTGTGCAAGGCCCACTCTGGGCGGCATGGGGCTGGATCTGGGTGTGCACCAGGGGTGGATTGATGCATGGGCCCATGAGGCCCAGGCCCAGGGGGCCCTGCCAATCAGGTGGGCAGCGCACACCTCTTCCCCTCCTGTGTGGCCAGGCCAGGGCCAGGGGCTAAGGACAGTTTTGGGACTCCCTGCAGATGGCTGTGACTTGCTGGGGCTATCTGCTGCCAGGAGGCCCCATGGATAGCCATGCTCCCGCTCCCCACTGTCTGTGGGAGGCCACTGACACCAGCACTGCTGGGACAGGTTGGAACAGGACAGGGAATGGCAGAGGGGCAGGTGGGCAGCCAAGGGCAGTAAAGAGCCCATGCCCCCCATTTGGCTGGCCCCAGCACTGGTCCTGGCTCCAGCTCATCCCATGGTGCTGCATGATACCCACTGGGTAGAGGGGCCAGGCTGAGCAGGGGCCAGGGCTGCCTTCACTTCAGTGACACTTGCACCCCCTGGCTCACCCCAGACATGCCAAGGAGGTTGGGCAGGCCAGGTGCAGCTTCTTTGGTGGAGGAAACATGCCCTCATCTGGTTGGGGGTCTCCAATTTTCTGTTTTCCCAAGGCCCCAATAAATCTTAATCTACCACTGTGCAGGGCCTAATCTGGGCACCAAGTCTGCAGATCCAGAACTTGGGGTCAAAAGGTTGAGTACCATTGCACTAGTAGCTTGAAACTACTATTGTATATCAAGTTGTGTCATCTGTCTAATGTAACAAAGAAGACCATGCCCAGAGAGCTGACAGTTTTACAGTAAAATCCTACCTGCACTGAAGTCTGTGGCAGGATTCCTCTCAAGTATCCATCAAGAGGCAACAGATGGAAAACTGGAGAGCTCAGCAGCAAAACAGAAATCTCATTTTACTACTTGCCTAAGAAATACTAGTTAGGAAGAAACTGTCATAGCATTCTTCTCAAGCTTACAGTGGGCAAATTTGCATATAACGATGCTTAGAATAGCTCCCAAATCCCAGACATGAACATCTGTGAGCTGAGAGATTCAGATTTAGTTCTAAATGAGAGATTTACAGCTTAAAGTGTTGGCTCTTAATGAACACTAATTCAGGGAACATCTATAGTTTGTGGGGCATTGGAGGTCAGACTCTCACAATGGTCCCTTCTGGTAACATCACCAATAGCTCATTGGACCCATCCCTGAAAGAGAACAGGGATTTTCAATTCCCATTGATTTAAATGAGGAGAATTTTTATCAATCTCTCTCAGGAAGCTTCTGGCTCATCACTGGATGAGACTCGTGTTACTAAATATTAGACATAGAGTATATTTGCCTTTGTCACACAGAACCTGAGCAAAGTGACTTTTTTGCCAATTTAGTGCTTGAGGATTTCTGAATTATCCACCTCTAAAATCTAGAGCCAAGACACAAGGCTGCAGTGGAGTTCTTTATGGCTGCTTCTCAGTAACAGCTAAGGACCCTCTACCTAAGAGCACTGGATCTGTGCAATTGGATCTGTGCTCCATTCAATGATAACACTGGCTTCACCCCAAAAGTTTGCATCAGGGTCATCTTCCTTCCTACTGGGTTAGTTGAATGAGTTATATTTTTCAGCAGCCAATTTGCTTATACCTTACCACCATTCAGTGGCAGTGCATAGGCAGTGCACAGGGGTGTACGTGGATCCCCTGACTGGCTGCATTCACTGCTCAGGTGATAGCAAGGGGGGCAGGTGGGAGTGCCAGTGCTCCTCCTGTGAATGTCAGCTAGGGAGCGGGGGCACCGTCGGTGGGATTGGCCATGGGGGGACTGCCCCCCTAGTCAGCAAGATTGGCCATGGAGGGACACCCCTTCCCAGTCACTAACTGGTCACTGAGGGGGCACATGCCCCCCCGACTGAGGTAGCACTAGTCGCTCATTCCACCACTCTCTGCAGTGTTTAAACTACAAGAGCCAGGAGAAGCTCTTCCTCTGACCTAAATTAAGGTGGCCCCAACTACACCTTCCCTTTGCAGAATTATTATAAAAAATCTACCCATTGTATGTTTGCAGGGGAACTATGCTGTTGCTTAGGCTAATACATTTCTCACCAGAACCTGTCACACAGTGGATTTCCCCAAAACAGCAAACCTTCTGAACTTTGCCCCAGCTCAGTTTAAACAAATTCAGTTTAAGCAGATTATTGGGGTGAAGCCAGTATTATCAGGTAATGAAGCACCATAGATATTAAGATAAAAAAAAATACAGAACTTCTTGGGAGACTGAAAAGCATGCAGTGTCTGCTTACTCCCTCAAAACAGATATGTACACACAGTAGGAATTGTCAAGAAAACTATGTATGTGTTATCAGTAGGGGATCAAGCAGCAGATCAGAGTGTAATGCCACAGGTCATATTTTTCAGTGGTGAAGCACCCCAGGGCTGTGGTAAGTGTTATTCACCTGAGTAAAAAAATGACTTGATCCAACGTACAGAATTGAATCACATTATAGAACTGAAACAAGGACTGGAAACACCTGTGTATAGTCTTGTTTCTACAGCTGTTATAACGATTTTCTGAGATGGGTGAACACAATTGTATGATAGGCTGAAACCAGGGTTGCAACAAATAACTGATTTGATTCAGTTTCTGCACAAATCCACTGACACAGAAGATATCTGTTTCTGCCAAGGATTTCTCCAAGCAATACAAATGACAAAACCCTAGCTATGTGATGGAACTGCTCTTCAGATATATTGAACAATCATAGCCTATAGGCTTACCCTGGGTATGAGGATAGTCCTGTATTATTTGAAATATGTACTATAAAATTAGTGAACACTTAAGTGAAAAACCAATCCTCAAAATATCACACAAAGAGCTACCCTAGAATTATATGTAAAATAAACCAGTGAAGGACAATGTGGATAGATATCTGTCTATCCAGTGGAACCTCAGACGACCCTATGCTCAGGGTGTAAAGCACAAAGGTATCATTCCTTCAGGTGAGATACCTGCATATTGTGACTTATTCCAACCTTCTGAACCTTTTGGGACTTAAATATTAGGCATAATTTTCAAATTAGGATTTCTTGTAGGTTTCACTGTCCTACAAGGCCAAACATAGTTCGACAACCAGCTATCTGTTAGTGTTCCAACATCTCTTCTTCTAGTACCAAAGGAACCCCCAAATGGAGAAGCAAAACAAAGAAAACAAAATAACACATTTAAAGGTACAATTTTAAAGGTTCAGAAGGGTACTGTGCAATCATTTCAGTGAAAGAGTCTGCTGTATTTTATCTCAGTGGGTTCTACCAAATATTGTGCTGTAGGAATCTGGTGCTCAGGTGGTGTCAATGACGAAAGTTTCATTAAAATAAAAAGACATGTGTTACCTCACATCATCTGAAGATTTGGCCCAGGGTCCATAGTTCCTCTAAATCTACAAAATCTAATTTTATATCCTCATCTTTTTAGCAACAGGGACTCAAACTGTGCCCAAACATCAACAGAAAACATGAAGTTATAAAGAAGGATATGGTTTGATTGTTAGCAAGGCTAGGCACAGACAGTCAAAAAGCCTGGGGCGGAATTGATTCAATCTTTGCAGATTTTTGTAAACTGCTGAGATTGAACCAATAAGAAAATGAACTGACATTTGCTTTTCAAAAGTGAAAGGCAGCCAGACCCATACCAGGCACCAGGGGGCACTAAAACACATTTCCAAGCCTGCTGACCACTGCAGAGGGCCAGGACGTGTGATTTCCCCAGCTACACACCCTCTTTAGCTGCTAGTCAGCTGCCATCCCCCATGCCAAAGGAGGGGGAGTGGTGGAACCCCCCCCCTCCACCAGACCCCCAGCTGGGGTCTCACTAGCACTGGAGAAGGGGGAGGAGGGAAACCTCTTTTCTTCTCTCCCCATGCCCAGAGCTGGTCCCCCTGGTGCCGCAGCTTTACTGGAGCTGGCCTAATAGGGTCAGAGCATTGCAGCTGCCCAGTGCCTCCTGGCCAGAGCTGCAACATGGCACCTCATGCTAACCTGGGAGCCGAGCCCAGCCACCCCCGCCCCAAGCTCCCTGTGGGCATCACGAGTCCACCCCTCCTCCCCCTAGCTGACCATCAGCCTTGCCTGGCACAGCCTCTGTGGCTGCCAGCCTTCTCCACCAGCCAGGCTGAGAAACAGGATAACAGTGTCATTGACGTATGAGGAGGAAGGGGGCTCACATCGTTAGCTGCAGCTCCACTGCCCCAGACTGTCCTGCAGTGCAGGGCTCCCCAATGAGAACATCCCACAGACCAGCAGGTCCTGGCACAGGCAAAGACAAGCACTCTGTGGTCCTGTCCAGGATGTTTGCTGAGAGCAGCTGGCTTGGCAGGGAGCTCACTGGGGACTTCTACTGCCTGAGTGCCTGGGCTCTGGGCCGACCTGAGGATGCTCCATTGTGGGGAGGGTGCAGCCTACAGTGAGAGCTTTACTTCTCTTACCCGAGCTGGGGTGATTCCCTGGCCATGCCCTCTCCCCAGCCTGTAGGCCAGCTGAGGTGGGGGGAGGGGAGGAATGCCCACCCCATGCTTGCTGAAGGGGGGAAGCCAGCAGCAGGAGCTTTACTCCCCCACATCAGCTGGGAGCTCCCCAGTGAAGGAGGAGGTGGGAGAATCTGTCCCACTCCTGGCTGCTAGGGATGGAAAAGTCCCTGTTGGCAGCTGGGGGCAGGGCCAGACCTACTCCACTGGAACAGAGAGCACAGCCCTGGGCTGAAAAGCATGCTGGGTTGCTAGGGGACTCTGATTTATCTTAAACAAGGAAAGAGTCTGGGACAGAAGCTCCATATACCGATTTAACCCAAATCAGTTAAGTCTGATACTACATTTAACCAGGTTTATGTCAAACCGGTTTCAGCCATTTTGAAACTGGTTTATGTGCACTGAACTTCTGTTCTGTTATAGATTTAAACTAGTTTCTGGTCACTTACAGTTTATGTGTAACTTATGAACCTAGCCCAGAAGACAATTGTATAATTACTATAAATCATAGAAAATTAGGGTAGGAAGGGACATCGGGAGGTCATCTAATATAACCCCCAATTAGTTCTCAGCTTTCTTAAGATAGAAAGTTTACATAAAGACTTCCACATGGGAATTCAAGAAATAGGACTTCCTTCAGTAGTACATGAAGGATGGCTATGCAAAAGTGTATATTTTTTCAGTGATAAAACTCACAGGGAAGATATTGAAGTCCATGGTCTGAAACCAAAGCCAATACAGAGCTCTCTACCATGGTCTGTTGGTGAACAAGAGAGAAAATAGACAGTGGAATAAGCTTTTGTCTTTTCTTGCTACTACATATTGTTCATCAGGAAGGAGCATGCAAGAGCTGTTTCATAAGTTGTTTGCCTAGAATGGCAGATAGACAGAAGGTCCTTTGGGAGAAGCTCTAGATTACATTAATTGAGAAACAGGGAATAGCATGACTTAAAAGAGCTTTACATCAAACTTTCTATATCAAGATCCTCCAGTGATGTTACCAAAATCATACATAAACTGAATTGTTTGGACAATGAGCCTGAATAAAAGAAAATTAGGGAGATAAGAGGGAGTCTTATATTCTTTGTGACAAGGAGTGTTAGGTCCTTGTCCTGATGGGAAGGATTCTGTTCAAGTATCCTACTATGCCATTTATTGCCCCTCCACTGAGGACTGAAGAAGCAGAGGTGACAGTGGAAAGGTTGCTCTTTGTTGAAGCTGCAGAAGGCAACTGTGGAGATGAGTAACTTCCAGTGACGGCCCTTCAACCCATTAGCAGTAAAGCTGGAATCATTCTAGCTGGCTTGGGTGGTAGAGTTACAGCACCAAATTATTCATGTTTCAATCCTTTAGAGGCAGAAGCCAGGCAGGTCCAACTGTATTCCCAAGACTATGGAACTATGGCATATGCTGACACCCAACAATGTCTGGTGCACAGCAGGGAGGAGTGGAGGATGTTTGCTTATCAGACCAGTTTGCTTATACCAGTAGAGATAAAGGGGGTTGCTGTTTTACTTATTATTCATAGATATATGAGTCTGTGTATGTCTGTGCTTGCCAATAAAGAAGTGCTACTTATTAAAGAGGTCCCAAGAGGCACATAAGTATTTAACGTTTCCCAGGTTTCTGTCAATGGCATTTGTCAATTTTAAGGTTTTTAAAGCTGCCAAAGGCACCTGGCAGAAAAGTACAGATACATGAGATTTTCTCAGCATTGCAAGTGTTGTTGATTATGATGATGATTTGAGTTACTTCATTGAACTGTAAGTCCTTCATAGCAGGAACTCTCTTATACCATGTTCTGGAAAGCACTGGGTATTTTCCTGGCATTTATTAACTAGGAAAAATAAGGAATAAAGCTCTAAGGAGGTTGGGTGCATGCTTCCTCCTTATTTGTTTTTAAAAGCCCACCTTCCAAACAGTACAAGGAGAGGAGGAAGGCTCTATAAAGGACTGTGAGATGGATTCCTGCAGAGAGACTGATTTTCTTTCTGTTAAGAGCTACTTGGCACACTGGACCATCCCAGTAAACCTTGCCTGGTGCTAAACTACAGACCCCTCTAAATTACAGAGTCGCCATTTCATCTTTTCTTTCTAGAGGGAGAGACTATAGTTCACTGCTAGTCTATCACCATCAGTAAACTACTGTTTGCCTTCAAATGGCTCAGACTTAACTGATGACCAAGTAGAAGGGTAGTAGAACCAATGCTGCAATGACCTTCCCACACATTTGCTCCAGGGAAGCACTAAGTGGATGCAGCTAGCTCATGATAATTCCAACATGTGTGCACACAAAGGGCATCTATACTTGTTCTCCAGGTGTGGGGAGGGGGGCACTTTAATTAGAGATGCTGATATACAAGATGCTCTCGGCACTTTAACTAGAGTGACTCTGAAAGCTGCTCTAATTAAAGCACCGGGAGCATCTCGTATATCAGCACCCCCACACTTCAAAATGGTAGTGGGGGGGCTTTATCTACAGCTCATCGAACAAGCTTTAGATAAAGTGCCCCACCACTATTTTGTAATGCAAGGGTGCTGATACATGAGATGCAGTGGCTGGCTGGAGCAGAATTGATTAATCAAGTCTGCAGATTAATCAAGTCTGCTCCAACATGCTGTAATTACAGTGCACCAGAGCAGCCTTCATGCTTGTGTATAGGCACTCAAAGTCCTGATGGCCCACACAGGACATAGATGTTTAGGCACTATCTAGCTTTTAGTCCTTTAAATACTTTACTAGATCACACAAAGAGACTCTGTTAATAAAATACATTTCTTTGCTTTTCATAATATATATATATATATATATATATATATGTATATGTGTATATATACATATAAATGAAATGCTGATCCATATGGGGAAATGAAACACCAACAGGGCTTTATACTCACTATAGCAAAGAAAAAGCTTTTACTCACAATTTGGAGATGTATTGATATTGTTTGATGTCTCCTTTATAAAAACATATATGTTAATAAAAGATTCTCCCCTTTTAAGCACACTGAAGCTAATTTCTCATCTGAGAGGCTGTAAATTACTTTTAGAGGTTAATTGTAATGCAAATCTTCTCATCATGGGGTTCCAACATCCAGAGAAACGAGAAAACATTCCTCTTTTCCAGTGGCAGAGGCACACAGAGGACACCTTTCTCCTAACACTGCTCTGTTAGGGATTATGTGCCAGATGTTTTCTCAAATGTATTCCACATTAAATGCAAGAAACCTGCATTCATGCAATGGTAAGGTTGCACAATTAAAATGTAAAGAAGTCAAGAAATGTAAATGTTAAAACTCCTGCAGTAACATTAAAGGGTCCATTTTGCACATACCTATATTTGATGTTACATATTTAGAAATGTAGAATGGTTTTTGCATCTGTAGGATTGGTTCTTGTCCATATGAGTAGCCCCATTGAAGCCTGTGAGTAAGATTTCAGTACTGACCTTAAACAGCAAGCTAGAATTAAGGACATCCACAAGGGGAAAACATAGAATAGTAAACACTATGGATGAGACTATATTTCATTGTAACCTTCTTTTGTACTTACAGGCTTCAGCTTTAACTACAGCAGTTGCTAACAGCAAACACTAAACATGTTTGTTTTTTAGCTTCAGAATAGATTCAACTTAGGCACATCCCCCTCTAACGGTCTTGAGTCACCAGTAGCTCTGCCCATGAACAAGCCATCAAAATTCACCAAGAGATGGACTGATGAATGAAGGGTCTTCCCTGTGCCTCATGGGGTATCTAAGAGACATGGTGTACCCATCAGACTGGAGCTTTGGGGACAACACTATTTTAAAGTCTGTTGCAGAGTACACTGTGGTGCAGAAGCCACTGGCAGTATGAAATCTAAACCCGTAGACTCTTTCTTTACATTGGGGTACACAGGAATGAGGTGCATAAGTTATACCCTGCATGGAGTGAGTGAGATGAGAGGTAATGTCTGTGTACTCCTTCTCTCTCAGGCAATGAATAGAATGAGGAGGCTCTTAAGGGATTAGGACCACATTATTAACATTATAGGGATTTGCAAAGCATTGCCCAGCACTTCACCTGGTCCTATTATTACATGAAAGAACATAAGAAGAACAGTATACTGGCCATGAAAGAAAAGTAGACAGAATTTGTCAGCCGTATGGATTTCTGCATTTGCTTCTAAGTAATATATTCTCAAAAAATCTTAAATATTAAGAGATGTCCATAAATGTGAAGCCTGTTGTACTGAATTAACTACAAGATTTAAAATGACAATGTTTAATTTGTATATTACTGTTTCTTTAGTAATAACATATATTGTGTCCTTTTCATCTTGCCTATTTGAACCATGAATGGTCTTCAGGTATTGATATATAAAATGTTGACTGCTAAATGCAATGGAAAATTCAAACTGAAATAAAATACGGGAAGACAACTAATTTACCAATTTATGGTCTCCCTACAAAGTGGCACCTTCCAGATTGGAGGGTGGATAGGCAATATGGATTTTTGTGGATGGGCAATATGGGATTTTCTTGACCTTTTCAGGGTCTCACCCACCACTACACAGCTCTCTTTTCCAGGTCATTAGGGATATACACACATATCTTCAAAAACAATCATGAAATAGGCCCCAAGTGTTTCCCTGCTGTGAGTGTCCCAGGCACAGGATGAGGAAGTGTATGCATGAACCAAGGGGTACACAACCCACTAGCCCCTGCTGCTGCTGCTGGCCATAGTGCCCCTGGTGCACCTGTGACTACAGCTGTGTGAAATTTCGCCAACGCTGTTGTGACTTATTTCTAACATGTAACAACAAAATCAAAATAAAACAAAGGGCTTTGAAACAGCCTTGAAACTAAACAAGGGGCAGTTGAAAAGTTTCAGAAATTTTGAAACGTTTCAAGTTTCAAAGCTGAAGCTGGGCTTTCTGCAAGGAAACAGAAAGTAAGGAGAGAGAGGTGGAAGAGGCAGGAAGGACTGCTCTGATATTGACTGCATAGCTAGCCAGTGACTGATCCTTCCCTGAGGTCCCTTTCAATCCCAGTGCCCTGGAGGAGGCATGAAAAAACAGCATAAAAAGCAGCATTGTTTGAACTGGGCTGCTTTCTGCCTTGGGGTCAGTTACTGAGCTGTCTTTCAGCAGCTCAGCAGCATCAGACAACAAAGGATACCATTCATTTCCTACTTGCTAGCCTAGCAAGTGGGATTCATAAATACCTTTTTATTTCATTCTATACCCTTTTATTTTATTGTTATATTCATTGATTCCTTTCAATTTATTCCGCCCCCAAAATCCCCTTTTTGTTTTGTTAGTCTATTTTGATTCTTTTCAAATCTGTGCTTTCTCTCACAGTGTGCATTCCATTCACTGTGCAGGGAAACACAGCAAAATTATATTGCATATTATAATATAGAATTTATATAGGAAAATACACACCTACATTTATATATTTTTAATGTATTTATAACATAAATACATACATAGAAACATACATACATTATATACATACATACACATACAATTATTTTATCTACATGTATTACATAAATCAGATAACATTACAGAAGAAGAGACAGATATTCCAGCACACCAAGGCACAAACAAAACACTATGAAACACACCATGAAACTTTCTGGAAAGGCAGCTGTCAAGCCTTCAAGGAGGGGTGGAAGAGGGGGTAGAGGGAAAGCTGTAAGTTCCTGTCCCCCAAACTGAGATGCAGCCTCTTTGCTACAACAAGCAGGCATGAGGCTTCCAGTAGTTCTGCAGGCAGCAAGGAGAGGGGAGCAGTGCCACTGCCACTGCCTGTGCCTGAATCTGCCTCCCCTCCAAAAGCACCAGCTATAACTGCCCCCACTACCACCATGACAACAAGTAGCAGCACCACCATAACGGTCTCTTTCACCCCCATTTCACTTCTCATGCTGAGCCTTCCAGTGCCAGAGGAAGAGCTGGAGCTGGAGCTGGATCTGAGTGCCATAGCAAGGGAAATTCTGGGGAAAGAGAGTGAAACATCTGAGTTTGTGCTCCACACCCCATCAAGTTTCCCCTAGAGCCAGGTCTCCTTCCCCACAAGGCACTTCAGAGGGGGCTGAGGTAGAGGGTGTGGAGGCAAGCAGCTCAACTGAATCCACTCCTCCTGTTGCTGCCTGCTGAGGAGGGAAAAAGTGCAGCATCCACATATGCACCTACACCATAGAAGTGAGTAGGTAGTGTGCTCTGGGAACATTTTGAGCTGTCAGATGATCCCACATATGCTATCTGCCCTCACTGCCAAGCCAAAACCAGCTGGGGCAAGGAAATGAAACACATGAGCACCATGGGGATGCTGATCCATCTCCACAGGCATCACCCCCTTGCTCCTCCTCAGCCTGACACCAGTGGGAGCATGCCAAAAAAGAAGTCCACCTTTCACTCCAAAGCCCCTGTCCCCCCAAAGCAGAGGAAGGCCACCCTGGAACAGTGGGGGAAAAGTAGTCAGAAAGTGGGGTGCATTGCAAAGATGAGTGAGATCAGTCAGAACATTAGGGAGATGCTTGCTGTAGATGGCGAGCCCTTAGTTGAGTGGCCAGGGTTCAGGCTGCTCATGGCGCTTATGGCCCTATCATACCAAGTGCCCACATGCACCACCTTCAGCAGGACGGTGGTACCTTTCCTGGATGAGGCATGCAGGGAATACTTGAGGGGGAGGCTGCACAAGGCAGGTCTGCAGGTGGCCTTACACGTCACCTCAGACATCTGGAGCAGCCGGGGTGAAGATCATTACTTTTCCCTCATAGGGTGCTGGTGCAACCAGTCAGGTCATTGGTGAGCACTCCTTCAAGCTGAGGTGATGGATGAGTCCTACATGGCAACAGAGATCATGGGGACCATGAACCTCTTGGTGCAGGGGTGGCTCACCCATGGGTTCATGGTCACTGACAATGAAGCCAATATGGTCAAGGCTATCCATGATGCCAACTTTGTTGGCATCTTCTGTGTGGCACACATGTTTCACCTCATTGTCAGGGATGCCTTGGAGGGGGATAGGGCTGCTGGTGATGGTGCTAGCACCACCAGCAAGCTCATTTCCAAATGCAGGACGGTGGCAGGCAACTCAGTGGAACTCCACATACCTGATGCTTGAGAGACTGGTGGAGCAACAGAAGGCCATCCATGAGGTGGCCTTGCTTGGGGAAATTGGGATCATTGGACCCCTTAACAGCTGAGTGGGATACCATCTTCCAGATCTTGGGGGTCCTTGAGCCCTTCCTCGAGGCCACTGAGACTCTCAGGAGTGGTGATGCCCTCCTTAGCCAGGTGATCCCTGTAGTAAGGGAACTTTAGAACCAAATGGAGAGCTTCCAGGGGATCAGTGTTCCTGGCTGTGACAAGCTACTGTCACCAGACATGCAGGCACTGGTAAGGCAGCTGAAGGAGGGTATCAGGAAATGGCTTGAGTCTTTGCAGTCCAGTATGGTCCATGTGTGACCTGAGGGTGAAGGGCAGCATATGCAGCAGCCAAAGCCTGAATCAGTGGATGGAAGTGCTGGTGAAGAAAGTGAGGGAGGCAGAATGGCCGAGGAGGGGGGATGTGGAAGAGGGGGATCCACTATCCTATGCCAGCATGCCATATACCAGCTAGTCTCCTCCTCCACCACTGATGCTACCAATGTGGGCCAAGGGCATGGCTTCCATGGTGGGTTCAGAAGCACCAGACTCCCCCATCAGGTAAGTAGTACTCAGGCCTTGGTAGCTGCCTATCTCATTGAAGATATGGAACCACTGCTGTGTAACCCCTTGACCTACAGGGCAAGCCACAGCCAGATGTGACCGGATCTGGCCACAGTTGCCCAGGAACACCTGTCCTGTCCACCAACCAGTGTTCCAAGTGAGAGGGTGTTCAGCATTGGTCGTGATCCAGTGACATCCCACCACACCTCCTTGGATCCTGGTTTGGTAGAGCAGCTGGTGTTCCTCAAGGTGAACCTCCTACTGTTGGGGTTCCCCAAGCTCCAGCTGCAGATGGAGTGAATATCCTCCTCCTCACTCTGTCTGCATCTATTTCCTTTTTTCATTTTTTAAAAACCATTTAATGCCCCAGTCTCAGAGCTGGAGGAAACACTCACTGCATCACCAGCCAGCAGGGAAAAAACATTTCCCTGCTAAGCTTCCATGCCAGGATGACCATGGAGGTATGGCATGGCTCCCATGATGGCCTTCTGTCCCAGTGCTGGGGCTATGGGGAAGGAGGAGGCCCAGGGTTCTGGGCATGACCACTAAAACTGCACTCTGCCAGTATCAGGAGGCCTAGTGGGACTGCCAGTGGTGTGGCAGCCTCAGAAAATGCCAGGACCAGGAATCTCCCTGGTGAAAGGCAGGTAGGAGGTGTCATAACCTCCAGATACCACATGCATGCACACAGTCCTGGCTGGGGAAAGCCCAGACCCGTCATGTCTTTGACAGGCCTGAGGCTTCCTGGTTGCAGTAGAGTTGTGAGGCACCAGGTGAGCTCAGCTTAGCTGCTTGGGATGCCCGATTTTGGGTTGAAAAACCCATTGTCAGGCTGAGAAAGCACCTGCAGTTGGTGTGTGTGTGTGTGCTGTTCCTGGATGGAAGGAATCATAAAGAAGCCAGAGGCTAGTGTTCAATGCAGGCAAGAAAGCCAGTCAGCGAAAATGTAAATGGAGGTGTCAGGAGGTGAGGGACAGGCTGGGGTGGGGGAGGAAGGGGGATGTAGCAGCACAGGTAAAAGTGGAGAGGTACCTGGGGAGTCAGCTGTCTGGCAGGTTGTAGTATACCAGAATTCCACTGTCTATACTGAGTCCATAAATTTCTGTACCTAGGAGGTAGATGAAGTCAGCTCATAGGCTCGTATGTGAAGAGTGGTTTGTAAATTCCCTTTGAGGATCAGGCCTGGGAAATTGGAGACAGATGGTGTTCTGTTCTAGTCTTTAATAGATTTTTGGTGTGCGTTCATGCTGGGGATACTATGGTGGGGGTCTACTACAGACCCCCTACTCAGAGTCAAGACCTTGACCAGAATTCATTGTCAGGGATTGTTCACCAGGGAATTGGCTGAGGCCACATGATCCCAGTTTATGGTTGTCATGGGAGACTTTAACTTCCCAGACATCTTACGGGAGGGGTACTCGACCAAATCCAAGAGGTCGCAAAGCTTTCTCTCATTTGTGAGAGGATGACTTCTATCTGAAACAGGAAGTCTATGGGCCAACAAGAGGTAAAGCACTGCTTGACCTCATACTGGCAACTGGGGATGACCTAATCAGTGACCTAACAATCAAAAGGAAGCTGGGTGACAGTGACCATGAGCTGATCACCTTGACCATCCACCGTAAAGCTGGCAAGTCAGTCAATAATACAGAAGTCCTCGACTTCAGGAAAGCTGACTTTGACAAGCTAAAGAGGCTTGTCAGAGAGGCCCTAAAAGGCCACAACTCAATGGTGAGGGGAGTTCAGGGCTAGTGGTTGCTCCTCAAGGGAGCAATCCTGGATGCGCAAGCAAAGTCCATCCTGTCTCAGAGGAAAGGCAGCAAAAGGGTACAGCAGCCCCCTTGGCTCTCCAGGGAACTGGCGGATCTCCTACATCTTAAAAGGAAGACCTACAAAGGATGGAGGACTGGACTGCCACCAAGGAGGAATACTCTGCTGTGGTCCGGACCTACAGAGAGCAAATCAGAAAAGCAAAGGCTGTGATGGAACTCCAGCTAGCTACAAATATCAAGGAAAATATGTGGGGAGCCGGAAGGAAAGCAAGGGCATCATTGGACCTCTGCTAAACCAGATGGGGCAACTGACAACTGATGCCCAGGAAAAAGCAAATTTGCTAATTGGGTACTTTGCATCAGTTTTTCACCAGTCCCAATGGACGGCCCTGCCCACTATGGGTCAGGCAGTCCCAAGTGAGGGAGATTCCTTGCCCTCCATCGAAGCTGACCTCATGAAGGAACACCTTGACAGGCTGGATACCTTCAAGTCAGCCGGCCCTGATGGGTTACACCCAAGGGTACTCAGGGAGCTGGCAAGTGTCATAGATCAGCCCCTGGCATGGATCTTTGAAAGCCTTTGGAGTTCTGCTGAAGTGTCTGATGATTGGAAGAGGGCCAATGTCATGCCTATCTTCAAGAAAGGGAAAAAGTAGATCCGGCAAACTACAGGCCCGTCAGCCTGACCTTTATCTTGGAAGGTCTTGGAAAAGATTATCAAAGAGGCCATCCTTAACAGACTAGCTGAAGGCAATATCCTGAGGGATACCCAGCATGGGTTTGTTGTGGGTAGGTCTTGCCTGACCAATCTCATTTCCTTTTATGACCAGGTGACTTATTACCTGGACAAGGGGAAAGAGATCAACATTGTATATCTTGACTTTAAAAAAGCCTTAGATATGGTATCCCATGATCACCTCTTGGCTAAACTGGCAAACTGTGGTCTCGATCTCACCATGATCCACTGGCTGGTGAATTGGCTCCGCGGTAGGACCCAGAGGGTGGTGGTCAATGGGAGCCAATCATCTTGGTGCGCTGTGACCAGTGGGGTCTCTCAAGGCTCTGTCCTAGGGCCTATACTATTTAACATATTCATCAATGATGTGGACATTGGTGTCAGAAGCGGACTGGCCAAGTTTGCCGATGACACCAAACTCTGGGGTAAAGTATCCACACCTGATGACAGGAGGGTGATCCAGGTGGATCTTGACAGGCTCAGCAAAAGGGCAGATGAGAACCTGATGGTGTTCAACACCGAAAAATGCAAGGTTTTCCACCTTGGGAGGAAAAACCTGCAACATGCTTATAGCCTCGGCAGTGCTATGCTGGTTAACACTACAAACAAAAGGAACTTGGGGGTCATGATTGACCACAAGATGAACATGAGCCTTCAGTGTGATGCTGCAGCTAGTAAAGCAACCAAAATGCTGGCATGCATCCATAGATGCTTCTCCAGTAAATCCCAGGACATCATTCTCCCCTTGTACTCGGCCTTAGTGAGGCCGCAGCTGGAGTACTGCGTCCAGTTTTGGGCTCCACAATTCAAAAAGGATGTGGAGAAGCTTGAGAGAGACCAGAGGAGAGCCACGCGCATGATCAGAGGTCAGGAAAACAGATCTTACGATGACAGGCTGAGAGCCACGGGACTCTTTAGCCTGGAAAAGCGCAGGCTCAGGGGTGATCTGATGGCCACCTATAAGTTTATCAGGGGTGAACACCAGGATCTGGGGGAACGTCTGTTCACCAGAGCGCCCCAAGGGATGACGAGGTTGAATGGTCACAAACTCCCGCAAGACCGTTTCAGGCTGGACATAAGAAAGAATTTCTTCACTGTCCGAGCCCCCAAGGTCTGGAACAGTCTGCCAGCGGAGGTGGTTCAAGCACCTACATTGAACAGCTTCAAGAGTAAATTGGATGCTTATCTTGCTGGGATCCTATGACCCCAGCTGACTTCCTGCCCTTTGGGCAGAGGGCTGGACTCGATGATCTCCCGAGGTCCCTTCCAGCCCTAATGTCTATGAAATCTATGAAACTTTTATGTGGCACTGGTGCACTGACTAGTCATGCCCAGGCTCCTGGATATGGCCTGACAGCCCCTCATGAACATGCACATTGGAGTGCCCGTCCCACATGAACTGCCTCAGCACCTCAGCTTCACTCCACAGCACCACTAGGTCCCCAGTCTTCTCCAGTGGCCAGCTGGGGCCTTGGGAGGTGGTGTGTGGCATTGGGGCGAGCATCAGCATGGCACCCGTGATGGCCTTCTGGGCTTCTGTGAAGCTGTCCCAGTACTGTTGACCATAGACAGCTGCCTGCAGTGCCCAGCCCAGGGGCACAGCATGGGACTAACAGCTATGCAGTGAGGTGGTGCCAGGCAGTACCTGCAGGGTCTGGGTAGGCTGAAGGGAGTCATCTGTGGCCAGATGGAGCTGGACCTGGTGGTCAGGAGCGTGCTGCAGCTGGGACTACGCACTGGCAGGCCTCCCAGCCTTGGGGCCGTGGGGCCATGGGGCCCTGGGGCAGAACTGAGGCTGGTCCCCTAGTGGCAGGGCTGACCAGGAGGAAATTTGCTCCCGGTCAGCATATACACAGCATCTACATGTGTAACTGTGCACGAACTACTTGCAGTTAAATTTGCTACTTGCATTTGCAGTTAGTAAATTTACTCATGAGTAGAGCAGTTTCCTGCACAGTAAGCATGTGCACGTGTAGTCACACACACTTACTGCAC
Organism: Crocodylus siamensis; assembly: GCF_052110815.1. NCBI lineage: Eukaryota > Metazoa > Chordata > Crocodylia > Crocodylidae > Crocodylus > Crocodylus siamensis. The sequence continues at coordinate 341,868,851 of NC_143395.1, read as the reverse complement.
AGTAAACTGCTCTACTGAGCAGTAAAGTGTGTCATGTAGATGCGCTCTCAAGGTGATGCAAAGATGGACTCCTTGACTTTTGCTGAAGTCACTCAGAACTGCACATGAAGTATGAGGACCCAACTATACATATCATGTTACAGGGCCTGAGTCTGAGTAATTTGATGCTTCCTATTTGTGTACAACCTACTGTAGGTTCTGTTAATGATTTCAATGTGTAAAAAAGTTCACCTCCCCTCTCCTCTTTATAAGTAAATGAACAAAGAAATTGAATACAAACCTGGTTTTGCAACTTTATAATTGAGCTGTTAGGGTCTATAAAGTTGGGAAACACAGTTAAAGTTTTTATAAAAACAGCAACTTAATCACTTTCCAGAAAAGTGGAATTGCATATTGTTTTAAGCAATGCCATACGGCCAGAGCTACAGTCAGCAGAGCAGCTTGAGCTGAAATTCCTTCAGTATCAAAGAAAAGTGGCTACTAACTGAGGGTTCTCCCTAAAGACTCTTCAGCTCTGGAATTTGCTCACTGATTCTTCCCTCCCTCTCCCCCAACAGCCAAAAATTGCCTGAATTCATTAACCTTTAGGGCATGTTGCAAAACCCATCAATTTCCCCTGAGTTCTGGAGACGGGAGAGAATCATGAATATGGTTGGTGCTGGGAGAAGGTAAGATTGTTTCAGCTGTTATTGCCTGGCTGTTACTGACTTAGGGTCATGTGGAAATGTTGGAATTATAACATTAAAGTTGTGCTAATCATTATGTTTAGATGAAGTCAAGGGTGCCTAGAGCAATTGATAGATCTTTTAATTTTGAACATATTGAAAGAAATAATAAAATACTAATAACTTCAGTGTTTGGAAACATATCTCCAATGTGTTTCAGGTGATATGGGAATATTAAATATAGATTTCCTGACTTCTGTGAGTCTAAAATATCAACTTGAATGCTGCATAATGTAATTTTTACATCGAGTATACCATGTCATTCTAAAAATAATTATGAAGAAAGATGCATTATTAAATATCTAGCAGGAAAAATAATATACAAAGTATTTTTCTTGGGTTTGGTCCATCAGAACTCAATTTTCTTTTAGCCCTAGCTTAGGCCAAAAAAACTGAGCTGACAAAAGCTTTATCAGAACAATTTTTATGATTCCCTACTTAGTTAAGTTGACAAGCACAAATATGTAATGTCATGGCTAATTTAGTACTTTCCTCCAACAGTAGTACAAACAAAATTGTAGTTTGTCTTATAAAACTGCTTATATTTTACAAATCTGGAGAGAAACAGTTTATTTTAGAAAAAAAGAAAAGAAAAAGGATTTATTCTAATTCTTAATGGGATGAAACTGGAAAAAATTGTATCCCATTTTTTCCTTTATTTTTAAATTAAAGCCTTGATCAAAACTCACACGCTAATTCTGTTTTTCTTATAAAAATGTATTTATCTTCCTTTTGTCAAAAACTAATACACTAGAGCTGTCTTGGGAAAAGCAGTTATGAATATCAGATAGTGAGTGTGTAACCCATTGTTTGTAAATTGAAGGCATGTCTTCGTGAGATGCTTAAGTGTGCAGTAGTGTAGTTTACTGCACATTAAGTACACATATCTAAACATACACATGCTTACTGCACAGTAAAAAATGTGTAATCATGAGTAAATTTGCTACCTGCAATTGCAAGTAGCAGATTTACTTGCAGTTAGTTACTGCGCAGTAACACACGTGTAGACATGACCCAGTAGCAAGTTAGCTCTCATGTCAGCCCTGCTACTAGGGAGCTGGCCTGACTAGCCCCAGGACTCGAGGCTGGAAGCCTCTGCTGCCCCAGGGCTGGGCTGCCTTTATGGCAGCCCCTGCTTCAGGCTTTCAAAAGTCTCCAGGCACTCAGAGCCCTGGGGCACACCAGCAGGGAGTCTGAGGGCACTCCAGGCCCCTGTGTTCCCCCTGGCCAGCCACAGGTCAGCTGCCCTAGTCTGCCTGCACCCCAACACCATTGCCTGGCACTGCACTGCCACGTGGCTACCAGTCCCAAGGCTTCATCTAGGCCTGCAGGCTGCTGCAGGCTCCAGCCAGACCTGCCAGCTGCCAGGCCCAGCTGCAGGCAGCTTCTGGATGCTAAGGCCAGCTCTACCTACCTATAGACCACATCCAGCAGCCTGAGCTTGCAGGTGCTATGGGGCATTGCTTCTGCTGCACAGCTGCCAGTCCCATTCTGGGTTCTTGTGCAGGGTGGTGCAGGCAGCTATCCAGGCCCAGCAGCACAGGAACAGCTGCACAGGGGGCCCAAAGAGTTGACACAGGACCTACAATGGTGTCCTTCACATCCGTGACCATGCCCACACCCGTGCCCACCACTTGGGGCCCTAACTGGTCCATGGAGGAGACTGGTGACCTTTTGGCACTATGGGGCAAGGCAGAGGTGCAGGGATACAGCACCACTTCCAGTGGGGTTGGCACTTGAATGCCCATGTCAGGAGCACAGGCATGACTGGTCAGCATGGAAGTGCCACATAAAGGTCAAGGCCTTGCTGGCACAGTGGGTTTCCATTACACCACAATCATCAGCTTGGGAGTCCCTATAAGTCCATGCCCTTTATGTGGCAATTGATGGACATACTTGCACCCTGGGACCAGGGCCACAATAATGCTGTCTATAGCAGCACAGGTGGTCTGTCTGAGCCCCCACCCCAGCCTGGCACCCCCATCACTGGGAGATGGTCCCTTGGGCATCCAGCAGCCTGTCCCACTAAGCTCCTTGGCTGTACCCTCCACCAGAAGCTTGGGGAGCCAGGGTCAAAGCCCCACCAGTCACTCAGCCACTGTGCCCCACCATCCAAGGACACTGCCTGAAGCTGCACTCTATTGTCGACAGCCATGACTGCTCAGAGCCACCAGTCATGACAGCCCTAGCCATATGGTAAACCCAGGGTCCTCCCTACCCCTGCCCCCAGGTTTCCACCCCACCCCCACAACATGCAGGGAGACAGGAGACTGTGCCAAACTTTATTGAGCAGCCCATGCCCCCACAGTTAGGTAGGTACAGGTCTCTCACATGCAGTGATGTCCTTCTCAGCTGTGAGGGGCAGGGACATGTAGTACAGTCACAAGTAGCCCTCCAGGTGGAAGCAGAGGTTGCAGAGCAGCCTGGGCTTTCCCCCTGTTCCATCATAGCTCAGTGTCCCATACCAGGTGCACAGGTATACATCGGGCACCATGGCCATCAGCAGCTGTAAGGCCTAGTGCAGCAGGCAGCCTTTGGTCCATGGAAGCAGCTGCTTGTGCACTGCCTGGGGCATACACAGAAGGGACATGCTCTGGGCAGAGCAGCGGTGCAGGGAGGAGAGAGATTGGCCCTGGGGTGCATCCTCAGAGAGGCCTCCTGTGGAGACAGCAGGGGTGTAGGCAGGTCCTCTTCCCAGTCATCTGGGAGCCCTGCACACCCTGATCCTGGGCACTGTGGGCTATGTGGCAGTGCAGCAGGGTGGTTGGCCTGCCAGAGGGGGCAGGGTGTGGGATCTCAATCCATAGCCGCAAGTGCTGTTAGGAGCCAGGCCTGTCCTGCACTGGTGGGAATGGGGTAGGGGAGGCAGGCTGCCTACAACCAGCACCCAGTGGCCCGCTGGACCCAAGGAAGTAAGCAGGGAGAGGGGCCTCAGCAGATGGCTGCCTGGCTAGCATGGTCTCTGATCACCTGTGCATGCCTGACCCCCAATCTGAAGCCAGGCACCACAGAACGCCTGTACAAAGTATCTTATCTCTGAAATGTTGCAAACTCTCACAAACTTCTGTCTCATGGCTCTACAGGACCTGCAGCTGCACTCACAGAAGAGGTCACTCTTGGCAGGTGGGATGAGGCCTCAGGGTTGCTCCTGCCCACAGCTGGAGCCCTACAGATGTGCTGAATCCGTCAGAGGAGGACCCTGACAGGATCCTCCTCCTGGACCACCTGGTCATGGCATCAGAGGACCAGCTGGGGGATGCTGGGACATGGCAGGTGGAGGACATGGCCCACCAGGACAGATGGTGGCCAGAGGACATGGCCCACCAGGACAGGTAGTGGGCTCAGGACATCACCCACAAGGAGGTCACAAGGAGGAGGGGGCATGAGGAGGCCCAGTGCGAGGAAGCATGGGACCGGGTAGACCAGGAATTCTGGGTGCAGCTCCTGACCCTGGAGCATGAATGGGTGGAGGCTCCGTGAAAACAGACACCATCCTGGCCTAGGCAGTGAAGACCATGGAGAACCACTGGGTGCTGGACACTGTTCTGGCCCTGATGGTCACCTTTGTGCTACCCAGCCCCGATCCTACCCCACCTGTCCCCTGGCAGTCCCCTGCTACTTAACAGCAGGCCTCCACCTGGGCCTGGGAAGAGGTCTTGCACTGCCTTCTGGCCTAGCCCTCATCCTGGGTCTGGCACCACCCACAAAGCCTTCCTCACCTGGGCCCAGCCCCATCACTTGCCCTGCTTCCATGTGAGTGCAGAGCTGGAACTGTCTGCAGTGGGGCAAGGATCCATGCCAGCCCTGCTGGCCTTGGACACTGGCTTCTGGAGGGGAAGCCACCTGGTCAAGCCCCTGTCCATCACATTTGCTGCAGCATCTGGACCTGTTGGTGGGCAGCCAGAGACACTGAGGTAAGCTCAGGGCAGGAAACCCTATCACCATCACTTGGGTGTTCTTCATGTAGAGCATAGTGTCCCCCAGCACATTCTGGAGGGTGCCACACACCTCCAGGACAGCCTCCCTAGTGGTGGCCTTGCCCACACCAAACATGTGACTGAGGTACCATAGGCTGGCAGGCATAGCCAGGTTCAGCAGGGTGAGGGCCAGCTGGGTGTCCATAAGGAGGGGTGGCCACATGCCAGTGTGCTGCTGCTCCAGGTGGAGTCAGAACTGCTTCAGGGGGTCCCTGAAAGTGGCCTGGGTCATGCAGAAGGCCTCTAGCCACTGCTCAATATCCCAAGTGTGCTGGATGATGTGCTGCCTAGAGGTGGCAGGGATGGAGGTCCAGAAGGGCAATGGTGGCCTTGGTGGTGGCATCCTGGAGCCTGTCTTCAGTATCCCTGTTGGGGTCTGGCCAGGCAGATGGGGTGGAGGTGAAAGGTGCGTGGCAGTGGCCCTGATGCAGTGCACATAGGCGGGCAGGTAGCCATTGTGCATGAGGGAGCTAGGAGGAGTGAGATAGTCATGTGCCAGGGAGCGGTCATCACATACAGCCAGCAGGACCAGCAGAGTGGCCAGGACAAACCTGTGGTGCTGGTCATCACTGCCAGTGGCAGTGGCTGAAGCATCCATATCATGGGGAGGCAGAAATGGTGAGGAGAGCACTGCCATCTGCTGGGCATGCTGCTCCTGGCCAGGGAAGTGGCTGGCCAGAGAGCAGCAAGCAGGGCTGCCTTTTGAAAAAGGCTGCTAGCAAATCTGCTCCCACTTCCTTGAATGCATAGATGCTTGCCTGGCACTATTTACTCATGAGTAATTCATTCATGAGTAAACTGGTGCCTCATCAAATACATGTACAGACATGCCTAGATGGGTTGAAACTATAGCCCAGATTTGTTAAATCACTTTAAGCACACACATAAACCCATCACTAGCATTAATCCCATGCTTAACATTAATATAATAATGTGCTTCAGTACATTGTCAGAACAGAAGTTTGCTTTGGACCTTGAAGTAAAAAACGATGACCACCTGATCTTAGCTCCATGGCTTATGAAAGTTAGTGGTGTCCATCCAGTTCCTAGTCTACAACCCACAGAGCCCTACCAGAAGTGACACTAACTAGCTAGATTTCTGGTTGGAAATACTCTTATTGTTAAAAATTGCTTTTCCCAAAAAGGTCTGGCACATGCCAAAAGCAGCCTGTAAAGAATCTTGCGTTGTCATGACCCATACTGTAACAGTCTGCTTGTTCTGTGGATAAACCAAAGTCTGTCATTGATAGTCCTGAAAGTCTGGCTCTTTCATACAAAAATTTACTTTTTAACAAGTAACAAACCAAAGGAAATTTAATTATTATATTAAATCTGTATTTAAGCACCAGACTAAAATAATTTACATCAAACAAAGTACTGAATATCCATTGCATGTTCATTCATGTTATTCCTAACCATGCTAAATGGTTTCCATTTTCACAAATTTTATGCTAGCAGCGAACTATGGGATATTGTATTTATTCTCAGAGTGTTTCTATATACTTCTCTGCAAAAATTAAGAGCTGTGGCCCATCTGGTATAAATTAAACCCACGCATACTTTCCCTGTGGCAAATACTAAAAACAATACACACAATTTCCCCAACCCTAACCATGTACCTGAGGGTTGCTTAGTCAGCACATACAACATATTGTAGTTGTGTAAGCCCAGCAAGATGATTGTCTGGCTTCCATGATGCCTTGAAACAGATTCACAAATGATAAAAGGAGACAGTGGGTGTGTCTACATGTGTTCAACTGTGCAGTTGCTACTGTGCAGTCATTTAGTAGTTGCTAAAGCAAGTACTAAAATGATTGTGCAGTAACTGCTGTTACTGTGCAATCCCAGTGGTGAATGGGCTATTTCCGACCCTACCCATTGCTGGGTCATTTCCAACCCAGCTTGTTGCTACTGCACAGTAGTGTCAGCATCACAGTTCATGCTGGTCGATGGTATATCACCACAGCAATGAGCTACAGCATTGTAGCTTGTCACTGTGCTAACAGCCTCTTCTGTAGATGTGCCCAGTGAACAGCTGAAGAAGCACTTGTAAATTGCTTCATTTCTTCCCTTCTCATCAACAGGCTGTGGATAACTGTGTTCAAAGTTTTAGCAACAAAAAATGCAAATTACCAAAATCTGTTACTAGTTTACTAATTCCAATACTATGTCACATCATAAAGTAATCTCTACATTTAGTAAAAGTTGTATAAACTTTGTTAATGACCTTAAGGAAAAAAATTGAACACATATAGAATGCAAGAGTGCTTGAGAAAACTTGTTGGTTCTGAATTTGCAGCTTTTTTGATTGTGGGGTTTGATTTAAGTCAAATCACCAAAGAATTTACTTTTGACATTAAGAACTGGGAAGCATCACCATATAAAAACAAAAAATATTTAACAAACAAACAAAAAAACATCCTGGAGAACCTATGGATCTAATGCCAGTCTACCAGTCATCTGAGCACCATGATGTGTATCATAATGAGGAAGCTGCAACAAGGCAAATGCTCACCTAAGTAAAAACTCCAAGTTTACCCCTTAACAATTGGCTATGAAGTCATACAAAGCATCCTCAAGCCTCGCTATTTCTAAAAAATCCTTTGTGTTTTTCAGCCTTAGTTTAGCTATAAACTCTGGGGACACCAAAGCTTCTGTATCAATGCAGCTATGCCCATTTCTATTTAAATGAAAATCAAGTACTTAGTGTTTGTCTTATTACTATTATTAATCATTTTTGTTTAGTAGCCTTGAGGCTCTGTTGTGCTTTGGCACTGTAAGAGTGTAGCAAATAAATGGTACACATCCCAATTAACATTTTTCATAGTTCAAATCACCATTTGTGGAGCTGAAACAAGACCCACTCTCATGGAAACCGTTATTCATATCCAACTAAAGTACTCCAAGATGATCAGAACCTACATTCTTTTATACCCTTTAATGGGGGAAAATCCCTCTAGGTTATATTTCAAGATGTATGTTTCCTTAATACTAACATACCTCCTTTTATTTGGGTTCCTAGAGTGGTGAAACACATCACCAAATCTACTACAATAAATGTGTCATCAGTTATCATGGTGACAGTCTCTTAATTGAAGACCAGAAGATAAATTAAAGCAAAACAAATGAGTTGATGATTTCATGTCATAATTTCTAAAACAGTTAAAGCTGCTACATGTTACTGAGATAAACATATTGAGCTCCAAATCATTTCTTGGTGTTTTGTGTCTCTCTTAGGGTTCATAGGGAACTAGGGCTGGAGGAAACCTCATGAGGTCATGTATTCCAGCCCCCTTGCTCAAGGCAGGATTATCCCTGCCTAAGCCATCGCAGTCAAGTGTTTGAATAATAAGTATTCATGAAAATTTCCTCCTAAATTATGTTTCCAAATAATGTTTGTAATAGGAGTTGCACAATATATTCTTCTTCTCCAGGGCTAGGGACAGAAATTGCACATAAACCAGTTTATGTGATCAGAAACTGGTTTAAACCTGTAACAGAACAGAAGTTCAGTGGCACATAAACCAGTTTCAAAATGGCTGAAACTGGTTTAAGATAAACCTGGTTCAATGTAGTATCAGACTTAACTGATTTGGGTCAAACCAGTTTTACAGAACTTCTGTCCCAGACCCCTTCCTGGTTTAAACTAAAGCAGAGTCCCCTAGGCTGGGCTGTGCTGTCTGCTCCAGAGAACATGGCTAGCTCTGCCCCTGTGCTCTCTAGCCCCTGTGCTCTCTAGCATCATGGTGTGGTGGGGCCAGATGCTGCCCCAGCATGGTCCCTTAGGGTGAAGGGGACAGGGAAGGGGCTTACTTCTTCCTTCCCTCCCCCCTGCCTCCAGGGCCCCAGCCAGGATCCAGTGGCAGGGGTGGGGGCATGGCCAGATACCAGCTGTCATGGTGAAGGGGATGGGGAGGGGGTTTATTTCACCCCTGCCAGTTCTTTAACAACTGCATGTCAAACCACTGCCTGCACAGCAAATCTAACGAACACTTTGTTAAAATGTTAATCCAAGAGCCATCAAAACTGCAGTATAAGGCTAACAACTTTGATTGTTTCTCAATTATTAATCCACCTACCTAGCTGAATGTGTTTTGCTATCCAGAGACTTCTTAAGGAGACGACTCCATCCCCTCCACCTCTGGCAGAGACTAAGGCAACAGTTGATAAAAGGAGGGGGAGGGGGAGAGGAAGGCGGGGTGTGATCCTCAGCTCCCCCAGTCTATGGGGGAGGGGAAGAGGCTGGGGAACTGGGCTGGTCCCCTGCCATCTGTGAGCACAGAGTCAAGCCCTGCAGGACCAGACTGAGAGGTAGGAGGTGTTGGCAAAGACCTGTTACAATCATCCCATGTATTTGCTGGAGACGGAGCTCAGGGAACAGGAGAGGGTCACAGACAGCTTCAACTGGTATGACCAAAGAATGCAAAGAACTACATTTACATTATACAGCAGCATCTGTAAACGATGGGGGGACTGGAATACCTAAGCAACATCTTTCTGAATACCTGGCTGTAAGGAGACACTGTGCCCTCAGGATTACTTAAGACTAAATGCAAGGCTTTCTCTTGTCTTTTTGGTTTGTTACATTATATTTAAGTTAGACTCAGCTGTGTGAGCTCTTACTGTGGTTTGCTGGGCTGTATCTTAGCTTAGGCAAAGGTTTTGTTTTTCTGTCATGTGCTTGAGGTTGCACAGTGTTGCATTCAATTCAAGCTTGCTTCAGAGAAAGGACTGTTATTGTTCAAGCTTTTATGAATTCAATGCTACTATCTTTTTCCCCACTTCTCCTCCTCAGCGGCTGCCCCCCCTCTCCCTCGAGTGGGTGGGGGGTGAAGCCTGGCAGGCACTATGCCGCCACCCAGGCAGACCCAGACTGGAGACCCCTGTGGGCCAGGAAGGGGATTTAAACGCCCACCCTCCAGTGTGCTAGCCCCTGGGTGTGCCTGAACACAGCCCCGTGCTCCAGCAGGGAGGGGTGAGAGCCTTGGAGGGCTTTCTCTCTTCCCTGCCCTTTGGCAGTGCCTGGCAGTCATGCCCTAGTGCCCCCCAGCTTCTGGCTTGAACCACTGCAGGCATGTGGCTGCATTTCCTGAATCAAAAGTGAATGCATGTTCATTTGCTAATCGGTTCAATCTGCGTAGTTTAGACTAACCTGAAAAGACTGAATCAATTCAGCCTCGGGTTTTTTGACTGTCTATACCTAGCCTATCAATGCAGCTACAGTAGCATTTTCTGAATTAAATATCTCTACTTTTAACTTAGAAAGAGTAATTGGTTAGTAGATTCCTAGTGGCGGCCCTAAAAACACATTGGCAAGATTTTAATCTCTGAGGAGTTTAGCGTAGTTACTTTGGATGACAGAGGTATAATTGAGATCAACGTCTGGCTTGCATAATATAAAAGAGACAAAGGGATCCTCTGACTAGATTCTGCAGTTTTTTTGTAAGGAGGGGTCTAAGAGATCAGCTGGCACTGCTGTGATAATGAAACTGTTCAGAAGGTCTTGGGGAGATAGCAGACATTTTACATGCAGAGAGCTGAACTACAGTTTTCAGGAATGAGCTTATACAAAGGCACAGAGGGAAGATACAAACTTTCTTTGCTCTGTTATTTTAAGCCTTTGGGAACATAATTTGGGTGCTGACTTCTGTTATCTTTACTTCTGTTCAGGAGTACCTTCCTCATTAATCGCCCCATTAATTTCATCAGGACTGTTTGCTAAGTTAAGGTATAATACTGATTAGTGTGAGGAAGGCTAACAGAATCTAACCCTTAAAACATGTTTTCTTTCTTTTTTTTCTCCTTTTTCAGGCTTGGATTATTCTAACAAGTTTTGGGTTTTTTTTCATTTCCGGATCATCACATTAGAGCAGAAAGGCTTAGATGACCTCCTGAAACTTGAACCAAGGACTCCAGCTAAGATATAACAGGAGGACATTCTCCTGTGAAGGCAATTATGATACTTTCAAGTGCAGCCCACATAAAGCATCTACCGACATCACAGCAGAAGTAGCATCATATCTTTCAAAATCTTGTCTTGTGGCATTCACTGTGTTTCTCAGCAGCTTGATAATCTTTCATCTTAAAGAATAAAGTTTCGAGCCCTTCTGCTTCCAAAGATAGCCTTTGCTCAGTAAATCAATTTAGTACTGTCTTATTTTCTGTCCTCCCAGACAGACTTTAATGCAGAACCCAGGGGCATGCTGTGTACGTACTTCCTTTACTCCTGTTGAAGAATGAAAAACCTTCCAAGTCCAATATTAACCCTTTTATACAGGCATTAAACAAGTTTATCCAAAACAGAACTGCCCAGTTGAAATATCAGAAAGGTAAGCAATTTAGCAACACATTAGGGCAGCAAGCACAGGTACACAAGGGTTTTGCACATGGAGATACCCCGAGACAGAATGGTAGGCGTAGTCTGTTAACATTTTTTCCAGACCTTAGCTGTTACCTCAAATACAAGTAAAAAGCAGCCCAAGAAGAACAGTGACTGTGTTCAAACACAAGGTGTGTGCACCCCCTACTAAAGACTCTTCCAGCTTAGCAGAAACCTACCACAGCTGTAAGCACGTGCAATTAGAGCTGAGATTAAAGGTGCTACTCTGCTACAAAAGTACTGGGTGAATCTACATGTGCTATTAATATGCAGCTATAAAATCTGGTGCGTATCGCACGGGAGTTTATTGCTCCAGGCATGCTGTTTGAATATGCCCCGAAGACCACCACGTCTTGAACTGGGTCAGAGCAGCCCCAGCTGGCAGAGGGTCTGGTGGGGGTCAGTCTGCCAGCCCAGGTCTGATCTAACATGGCTCAATGTGCTGCAGAGGGGCTGGATGGAGCACAAGGGTGCTCCAGTGTGGGACTAGCCACCAGGCAGCCCCTACACTGAAGCGCCCTCATGTCCCAGCCACCTGAGTCAACAACTACATGTGTGTTGCTGCACACAAAAAAAACTCCACAGCAGGTTAGTACTTGTAAATACAAGTACTAGCCTGCTACATAGTTTATTAGTTTTCTGTGGCCTAATAGGGCCGCATGTATAGATGCTGAGATCTTTACCGCCAAGCTAATTAGGCAACTGCACAGTAAATCTCTCTTGTAGCTGTTCCCACTGTGATGGATAGAGTTAAACTTTATTGAAATTGGGGAGGTATAAACAGAACCATTTACTGAAGATCGGCATTAAGGGCCTATTTATGGAAAGGGGAAGCTAAAACAATAGGGGCTTCCAACCAAAATACAGACACATATGAGACTGCCCTGTGGGTAGAGACATTTCATTGAGGTGCCTTTGCTTGAGTAGAGAGGTGCATGAAAGCAACAGGGGTGGGGGCAGGGCAGACCCACAGAAAGAAACAATAAAAGCAGTAAAGAAGCATCAAAAATAACGAGATTGATAAACTGATGAAAAAAGAAGAAGCTAAGTGTGTTAAATGCTGACCAAGAGGCTTAGAACCATGAACAAATAAGCTCTCCCCTGCTGTTTGATTCTTTCTGTATTCAAAGAACCTTTTTATATTTACAAACAGGATTGCCTTAGAGAAGCCTGAGACCACCATTCTCATTTCCCTCCCAGTGAAAATACACCCCACAGTAGCAAAAGTTTTGGCTAATCTTTCAGATTAAAAAAAGAAAAAGTCACAGACATCACAGCTCAAGGACATCAGTTTATGACTTGTCTAACATGCAGCAAAAAACTGAATTGTTTTAAACTATGCAAATTCTAGGGAAGGAGTTCCTAAAATGTGTAATTTTTTTTTACCATGATTGTCTGAAAATATTTTCTTTCTTAAACTATCAACTCTTGACTGACCTTAAAGTCCTTAAAATAAGGAAAATCTAGATGTCCCTCTGCATAGGAAAACCCATGTAATAAGGATAAAACGATAGGATTTTCCATTTAGGAACTTCAAGTCTATTAATTTCAGTGAGGAGACTACACAAAGTACAAGTTTGACTTTCCAAACAGTGATGAAGCAGAAGACTGGTCTTTTCATACGGATGAAATTTGGGTTCTAGTGAAATTAATAAGAGTTCTCTCATTGACTCTTTTGTTTGCAAGAACTCTGGGGTCAAGGTCTTGCTTTCCTGTTCATTTGTAGGGAACCCAATATGCTAGCAATATTACACAAACAACAATAATAGTAAAAAGTATCTTCCAGAAAGTTGTCACCTTCCTTCACTGTCCTTATTTCTAAGGCCCTTCTACATGTACAGGTAAAGGAACAAATGGATCAAATGCATGAGCCATATAATCATGTCATGTGCATGGCTGGGGGCATGATTGTGGGATTGTGTATTAGATTCCATTGTGCCTTGTTGCTAGTGCCAGGGGGAGTCTGACCCTGGGCTTCCCCTTGTACCAGCAAGATACAAGCTCCTGCTGCTAGCAGCCTCCTCAGTTGAGGGGCTCTCAGCTATAGAGATGTGTCATCGTCCCCGTCCCCCACCCCCACCCCACAAGGCTGGCAGATGCAGCTGCTGTGATCTCCCAGCCCAGCAGTGTGAAGCCTCTAGGGGTGGGAGACCACAGCCACCCCGATCTCTCAACCCCAGGGGCTCCACACATCTCCAGGGTTAGAAGATTGCAGCTGTGCTCTGGGGTTGCCAGGCCCCAACTGGGTCCTGGCAGCTGTGGGACTCTGGGTCCCTGTGCTGCTGGGACTGAGAATCGGCAGCTGCTGGGCCTGAGTCTTCCCTCGGATGCAGGACTCCCAGCCCTGGCCAGGCACGGTGCATCCCTGCTACTAGGAGCCCTGTTGACTGGCGGGGCTCCCAGACACAGGGGAGACCCTGATGCACATGCAAATTAGAGCTCAGTAACAACCAACTATAAAATTAAACAAGTTCAGGGTCTAACTTCATAGCTGGCTGCAGCTTTTTATGGCATGATAGGTACTTTGCATGTGTAGTTGCTTTCAAGGTAATTCAGCCATAAACCAGTTAACCGTGCAATACCTGTAAAGTGTAGAGGGGGCCTAACGCTCAAACTTGAGGAGCGTGATCTTTAAGGCTAGGTACTGACATTCAAAACGCCCCAGGCAGAACTGATCTAAGTTATGCAGTGTTCTGTAAGCAGCATAGTTTAGATCAGTAGCGAACAGAACATACCTATGCCCTTTGGGGTGGGAATGGGGAAAATCCTAAACCGGGTTCCACCATTTTTAAACCAGTCTATGTGTGTTGGACTTCTTGCCTGTTATGGGTATAGATTTGTCTCATCACTTATACTGGTAAAAGTGTAATGTCTGTACTGTGCCCCTAAGCCACCTCCAACTACAGGTACAACTAGTGTTCAGAACTGTTACCATTTTACCATTGACGTCTAGATTGTACGTGAAAAGTAGGTCGTTAACTCCATGTTAGCATTGTTACTCCAAACTAACTAGACATGCTTGTGAAATTCAGGCTCTTAAAGTGTTTTGATGATCTTTTGTTATTCTTTTATGTCTAACCTCTTAAATATTTCTTAGAAAACCAATTGAAATTCCAAGTGTTGTTCGGGGATTCTCTCTGTTCTTTCCCCCTTTCTCACTGTCTTAGTTTCCTTTTGAAAAACAAATTTAAAAAAAAACCCGAACAACTGAATAGCACTGACATGGGTGACAAGATGCTTTTACCTTTCAGCAGCAATGTCAACACCAAGCTTTCTAAAAAGACTCGCCTATCCCACTTACATGGCAGCAAGATTTTTTATACACTGTATTTTAAGGTTTGCTCCTGGCTGTCAGATTATGTGTACATTCAGGCTCACAATATAAATGAATGTACGATACAAGCTGCAGAAAACTCATGCTTTGAAGGTCTGTTCACTTGCTACCACAACCAAGTTTCCCAGAGGGGCAAAACAGTTGGATGTAGCTCTACTCAAGGGTTAAATTAACATGTGCTTCCAGATACAGTACTTGCCCTAAGGGAAAACATGTACAAAAAATGAAACAAACACAAATATCCATTATTGTACACATCTGCCTTTGAGAATTTAAAAAAAAAATCCTTGTTCTCTACTAACATCAGAAGGCTTTGGACTCTTTCCAAGCATAACAGTTATACAGAGGGAACAGTCTAAAATATGGTTTTTAAACAATTAAATAAGAACAAAGAGTTTGGCAAAGTACCATTTACTTTGCACTTCATACCCTTTTGCCAGCTCCTGTTAGAATAATAAACACACAGCCCAAATGCCAGACTGTCAAAAATATTGTCCAGTGGGGACATCTAGCTTCCTGGCATATTCTGCAGAGAATTGTTTTGGTGGCTTTGGAGTTACCGCATTGCCTCTCACATTATTAAGTGGCTGCAGTGGCCTGTATGAGTAGGTTTTGTCCTTTATTTTTAAAAGTTCCTTTAAAATTATTTATATATGTGTTTTAGTCTGAGCTTAAGGTGCAAGGCAAATCTTTCATGAAGTAAATCCACAAAACTACTCAAACATACTTTCAAGTCTGCTTTGGAATATCAATTAAAGGAATCTTCCTCCAGGGAAAGGGAAAACACAGATGAAAAACATGGCAACTCAGTGTATATACTGCAACAAAATCTAAGCAAACCCAGTTAACATACCAGGTTAGTGATAACTACCAGTTTCACTGAATGGGTAGCCCTCTGGGTAATCCAACTCCCTGGTCACCACAACTTTGGTACTGAGGTTTCCTTTGGATAATCTCCCAACACAGAATATCATCCCAGGATGGGGAAAACCCAGAGCAAGACAAAATCCTTGGTCAATATCCCTGCTTCTTGAGAACTTGCCCCCATCTCTATATCAAAATATTTATCCTTTTACTTGGGTCCAAATTTCATTACCCAACTGTAGTTCATCTCCTTTGCCTTCATGCCAATTCTTCCTGCAATTCCTAGGTCCTTTGTTACATAGTTAGAATAATTATCAAATCAAAAAAGTAAATGATTGAATTATAGATGATACACATGGATTTGACACAAACTGGATCCCCTCTGAACCAACAGAGGGCTCCATCCCTCTGGACCTTTCTAGGCAATGGGCCTAGAATGGTCCATTTACCAATTAATGTAAATGATGTTTGTCAGAGGTGATCAACATATATCACTGCATGTTGTATTTTGAGTGTAGTGTTATTTGCATATGTAAATAATGTGAATATTATTTGGTAGCAACATTACTTGTAGTTCCCCTGCTACCAAGTTTCTGGCCTGGTGGATAGCTCCACAGGTCAGATGACATGGCTCTACATGCCTGATCATGCCAGTATTTTCAGGGACATGAGGCCAGATCCAGTGTGTGAGTTTGGGCCATGCATGGTGTTGGGATGACCTGGCAGATCACGAAGGATCTTGGTTTTCTCTGATTTAAAAAATCCCCAATTTTCAGTTAAAAAACCCAACTGCCAAAACCATATTTTTCCATGATTTAAATGAAACACCACTATGTAAATACAGGAAACCCTTGCTATTCACAGGTTTGGCATTTGCGGTTTCAAATATTTTCAAATGCTGAATCTGCATTTTAAATACACTTTATACACTTATAGGAGCTCCTTGGGAGCTCTGTGCTTGCTGCTGCCAGGGTCCCGCCACCACCATCATGCTCCCACCATTGCCACCGGAGCCATGCCCCACCACCAGCCACTGGGGGCACTGTGTTCATGAACGCAGTGCTTTATTCGTGGATTTTGCCTTTCGCGGGGGATACAAGAACATATTCCCCATGAATGGCAAGGGTCGCCTGTATTTACATGTTAGTGATGTTTCATGTAAATCATGGAAAAATGTAGATTTGGGGTTAGTTTTTTTTCACTGAAAACTGGGGACTTTTTTAAATCAGAGAAAACCAGGATCCCTGCAGCTCACATGCAGCTCTGTGCACCACTTCTGGCTCATGGACTGACTCTTCACAATTCATTTTGCCCACAGGGCCAAAAGGTTGAGCACTACTGGTGTATGTGGATGAACAGAATTCAGTTCCCAGCCTCCCAAGGTTTAACTCTGTTCTATTCAAGTCACTATAAAACTCCCATTACATTTAATTATGAATCATCCATCCCATAAGGTATCCCATCAATCCCTTAAGGTTCCAATCCTCGTTGGCAGGCTGCTGGCATCTGGAGAGTTGCCATGATTCCCATAGTTTGCTCACCTTGACCATAGTGTAGGATTGTGATATTACTTCCCCTTCCAGGTGAACAGAAGTAACATAGAGTCAGAACTCTTGTTCTAGCCACTGAAGTGATGAGCTACAGTTTTGGATATCCATGGACCACATATCTGTTGGTTAAAAAGGTGGCATTTGACGTATTTCAGCACACAAAACTCGAAACTGCAGTACCACAGGATAAATTGCAGTACTTAACTAACTGGTTCTTTTCAAAGTACAGATCCTCCACTCAGGTAATGGTAAGTATGTAGAACAGTGACTTACAACTGAATTGGTTAAAGGTGATGTTTTGAAACATGATAATTTAATTGTGATCGCTGAGTTTTGTATAGAAAATCACTAAATGCTATTGTAAAAGCTGTCTGCCTTCTATTGTTTCACTGTAGAACTTTTTAATATGTCCTTCTTCCCTTCCTGCTTAGCTTCTTTCTGTAAAATTGATTAATCAGTATACATATCCTCAATACTACTATTTATTTTAAACCACAGAACAAATATATCCTAGTACTTCTTCGTATTTGCAATGCATACACTGAATACACCAATTAATGGGGTTATTCAATCTAATGTCCACATTTAGTTATGTAAAATAACTGGCAAGTTTCAGCAGCATAACTGTAATTCTCATTTATTCTTTTATGTTCAGTCCCCTTTATTCTACTTCCAGTGATCCCAGTCTAGGAAAGGCCTGGACTTAGTGGACACATATACATGAGATTCTTTACTGCAATGTAACATAGTTTACTAAGCAGTAAGCATGTATGTCTAACATGTACACATGCTTACTGCACGGTAATTTTCACTAATCATGAGTAAATTTGTTACCTGAAAATGCAAGTAACAAATTTTCTCACAATTAATAATGGCACAGTAGCGCTAGTGTAGATGCCTGACTGGAAGTAAATCTGCTCCCAGTCCACTAGCCACCAGAGGGTGGGAGATTGCTCCCTGCCCCCGGGAACTGCTCCAGCAGCAGGGAGCTCCAACTATGTCCCCCTGTCCTGGCAACAGGGAGCTCTAAGCCCCCACCTCTGAGATTGCAGTCGGGGAGCAGAGGGCTGGGAGACCCTTATCTCCCAGCACCAGCTCTGTGGTCATGGAGCTAGCACTGGGAGACCCATATCTTCCAGTCTGAGCTCCAGACTGTGGAGTTCCCTGCTGACAGGGGCTATGGAACCTGTTCCCCCCACCAGCTCTGTGGTTGTGGAGCTAAGTGGAGCACCGACTCCCCAGCCCCATGTCCCAATTGGGTGATTGAGGCACAGGCTCGGAAAGAGTTGCAGGGGTGGGGTAGGTCCCAGCCCCCTGCCCCAATCTGCTGGTAGGGCAGCTATCAGTGAGCCCCTCCCTTGAAGCTCTTTCCAAGTTCCCTGCTCCTGACTGGGGAGCTGGAGCCAGGAGCTCCTGGCTTCTCAGGCATGGGGACATTACCCCTGCCCCAGCAGCATGCAGCCCATGGGGATAAGGTGTAATGTCCCAGCCCTGCCAGTGCTCCCAGTGATCCCTACCAGCCCCTGGGCTGGCAGCCAGGGGGAGCCTAGAGCTCCCTCTAGTGGTGACTGGGGCCCATTGCAGGGCCCCAGGAAGCAGGAGCAGTTTGCAGGCATTAGCAGCAAATCTGCTCCCATTTCTTTGCATGTGTAGATGCCTTCCCAGGAGTATTTACTCACAATTAAACTGATTTCAGATCAAATGCATGTGTAGATGTGCCCAGTATGGCAGGATTTTTGAGGCCTGATCCTGAAACAGAGATAAGGGTGGTCTTGACAATCCCAGGTAGTCATGCTGACTGCTAGGCATTGTGTTTAGCAGTAAACATGCCATTAATTTCCTTTAGCTGCAGATTGGATGGCTGATGTATTCTGAACTGTCACTATGCTCTGGTAGTGATAGGGAAAGAAGATAAAAGGAGACTGCTAGCTGTAAAGAACTAAGATATGGTAAGGGTAAGATCTTGGCCCTACTGAAGTCAGTGGCAAAACAGGCCCAGCATTTCATGTGAGTTATGCAAGAACTATAATACCGATTTCCTTAGGTATCAAGAATATGGAACTAGTGTGCCTTTCTAGGAAATAAATCATTTGGGTTTCAAAAAGAGGAAAACAATACCTTATAAGATTCATTATGTAGAAGATTAACATAATTCTCAATTAAGCTATAAAAATAATCATATAGCATTCTCCTAGCTCCAAATTGCCATGCCAGGTAGAGATCTCCAGCCATGCAGGTCTAGAAGCTCTGAATGAGGCCTTCATTAGTGAGAGAACAGATGGGTTCTGTTGGCTCTAATTTATCCATTGGTAGCTGAAAAGGAAAATGGCACTCCATAAAAGCAATAGTTAGCAGATCCCATGAGTACAATACTAATTTCCATGTAATATTCTGCAGGCAAGAAAGTAGAACCACAGAACAGAATGGCTTAGAAAATCAATATATTATATAGCCACAAAAGAGATTATAAACTAATGTTTCCCCTTCCTGGGAGTTTTCAATAAGGCAAGCTAGACTGCCATTATTAATGATTAATTTATTCGTTATTATTACCATCATCTTCTTCATTAATAATAATCTGCATTGCAGCAGTATCCAAAGTCTCAGTCAGGATTTGTGCCCTATTATGTTGGTGCTCTGCAGTCATACAAGTGGGCAAGGACTTCCGACTAGCTAAGACACTAAATATCAGGGTGGTATTCTGCATTGACTAGAATAGGGGTCTTGTTGCTTTTTAGAAGTTGGATTTCCTAGACAGCAGATATACCACCTCCTATGTCCACTTGAAGAGGATCCATGAGATACAATGGCAGACTCAAAAGGTAATGATTACTTCCAGTGATACTAATTAGCAGTGGAAAGCCTCGAAATCTAGTACTTGCGAGTGCTATGTCATTTGGCCAGGTCTAAGTAGGTTGGGAGAGGTGGGGGATGGGGATGACAGATGCTAAGCTAAAACTCAAAGCAAACATAGTCCAGATTATCAAGACAAATTGGTTGGGATAAGATTTACAAAACAGTTGCACATCTTTTCAAAAGAACCACTGTACCATTTAGCGTCAAGTGTTCTGAAATAGTTCAGAAACCGAGGTATAGAGATGTTTTGAAGATCTGACTTCAGCTCTGAGTGCAGAACCAACGCAAAACCTGAAGACTTTCTGGTTGGAAAAGCCATTACAGATTCACTTGATAGAGACCCCCAGATTTATTTAAAACTAGGTGACACTTTATATCCTATACATTATATGAGAGGCCAACCTAGATGATTTACTAAGTCTCTCTGACGTTAAAAAAAATCTCTGAATCTATTCCCTGTTTTGCAAATCACATGACAACTAAAATGGTGCAGCAACATATGAAGGAGCAAATAGTCTTGATTTTACTTTAAACCATTCTGTTATGAGACAGAGCTATCTTTTTTTTTAAACTGACCAAGCTGTTTTCACTGAATTTCTATACATTCTGTGGTATGAAATTGAATAGGTAGGATTGGGGTCCAAAACAACAAACCTTGCTTACAGCCTTGATTTCAGTAGGAACTCTGACCATGAAGGAACTACAAGATGAGGTTCTTTGTAATTAAAAATAAATAAATAGAACCACTCTTGTCAGTTTTATTTCGTTTTCAATTAAAATATTCATTTTAAAATACAAAGAATCTCTTATGTCAGATCAAAAACTTGATGGTGAGATTCTAAAGCCCTCTCTCAACATACCCTGAGTCTTGTATCATAGCCCTTTAAAGCTTCTCTATCTCTAATAAGAATGTCACACTTGAAGGAGTATTATTCTATTTTGTAACCTACAGTATGAATTCTGGCACACAGTGCCACAGGTTAAATGTACACAATGAAATTCTCTTTCCTCCCTGCTGCCAGTTCTGTCACTTAGTACAACTGGAGTCCACAAAAATACAATATGACTCAGAATATTTAGGCTGTGGCTAAGCAAGGAAAGTTCATTCAAAATTGATTTTCTTTCAGGCATCCCTAATATTCCCTATTTCAAATGCTCACCTACTGTATAGCTGAGTGAACACTTAAGGAAGTTGCAAAGCAATGCAGCCTGTCTGAAACATGAAGGAATGTAGAGCAGGATAATCACAACATCATCAACCCAATTCTCCAAGGTAGCTGGCCAATAATGCTGTTCTAATTGAATAACTTATCCACAGCTATTTCCCCTGGGAGAGCCTATGGCTTAGGCTCTCTGTATAGGCAGATGGTGCAGCATACACAATGAAACTTGTAATTTTCTCTCACTACTGGGCATGTTAACAGTGGGTTGTTTTGCCTTTCCTGTGAGTCTGTTAATATTTTATTTTAACTATTTTGCTCAAATTATTGTGTGCCATGAAGCAGGAGGAAGAAATCTGTGATACACATCATGTTTATTTTACAGCTAGCTCACTAAGCTAATCCATGTTCATTAATGCATCTTCTTTGCTAATCAACAATTGTATGTGACATAATCAGGTATGTGTTGAGACGAGAGTGTCATAATTAAAAACAAAGATACATGAATCATTGTAGCCGTGAATTACTAAGTAGCAGTAAGGCATACAAATATTCTGCAAGTGAATCCCAAATCTGCAGTTTTAGAGCAGGGGGATGGGAGGAAGTGTGTTAATGAGCGTACACAGAACATATTTTTGAGCCTGGCAGTTCTCTCCTTTGCACTGTCCCAAGCTTGCACTCTGAACTATAAATCTGAGCAATCTATTGTGCTCCCCTTGTTCTTAAATGAATAAACAGCAGCAAAATCCTCAGCAGCAAAGGTGTTTGAAAGGAAAATGCAGTATAGGAGGGCAAGACAGAAGAGACAGCCCATCAACTGCATAACAACATGACAGATGACAGACCCAGAGGCAAACCCAGGACTGCCAGAAGATCAGCCTGTAGAGTCTGCCAAAGAGCCAGATGCAGCTACTGAAAAGATATCATCCTTAGCTTCGCATCTGGGTCTTGCTGTGGCCAACCATACTTCATGTACTGTCTGTCCTAGCACTGACCCCAACTGCTGGGAAAGGTTGTTACTATGAAAAAAAGTTTCAACTGCATCAATGCTCTGTTTTAATAATTGTTGTGATCTTTGAACACTCATTTATATACAAAATTACTGATAATGTTAGAATATTATAGATTTTTTAGGGGTATGTATATACTATCTTATCCTACCTCCCCTCACCCCCTGAAAAAAAAAGATTTATTTAGTTGGGTAAAATGAACATTCTTTGTGTGTGCCTCTGCATGAGAGAAATACATGAAGCCATTTAACTATTTCAGAGAAGTACAAAAACTACATTTTTAAATCTATGTACAATTAAGCACTGGCATTGAGATCCAGTACTTTTTGGCAACAGTAAGCTACAATTCTATCTAACTAAGCTACACCCTAGTTCACAAACAGTTCAAGGGCTTGCCTTGCAGTACTAGACATCTACAAACCAATCTAAGTCATCGCCAAAGAGCTGGTGTGAAAAAGTGACAACTGATGATATGCCATCAACAGAAAAAGATAATTGTACCTATTGCTAGCCACTTACCAGGTCAAAATAAAAGCATATCCTTTCAAAAGTGGCATTTTCATCCACTCACCCTGGTATCCTATTCTAGCTACAGTTTTGTGCTAGACTCATTTTCCCTTTTATAGAAGTTGGGATTTTTTGTATTATTCTGGTTCATTTGGAGTAATTTACTGCTTCCCATCATGGGAAAAATCAGTCAGTCGTGCAAAATTCAAACACAGCTATTAAAAAAGCATCCTTTAAGTATATGGGCAGTACGGGGAAGCTCATATTCTTTTCTCCTTCATACACAAAATTATTACAAAAAAATCCCTTAATCAGATGTTTATGAATGTGTTCCTTAGCAAATATTAACTACAAGAAATTATTTACCCTGAATACAATTCAATTTATTTGTGTTGTCTCACACACACACAGACAGAGAGAGAGAGACACACACACACACACACACTGCACCTTTGCACTTCATTTGGCTGAGGTTAAAACCTTCAAACAAAATTTGCTCAAGGAAAATTATAAAAGAGAAACCTTTTATATTAGAACAGGCAACTACTATACTAATGACTTTTAAAACAATAAAATTTCAGTTTCCTAATTTTTTTCTCAGTTTCACCAGGCTATTTTAGGTTTAGGATTTTCAAAATTAAACATCTGTTTTTTTAAAATTTAAACCATTTCATTTTGAGACATAATTTAACTTTGAAAAAAGTAATTACCCTGTGATAGTCTCAAGCTTGTTTAAATATATCCCAATCATGTAGCTTGTCCAATAAGCGATCTCACCCACAGAAATGTTTGCATCTTGCATATCTCCTGGACCATCATTGATACAGCATCACTTCAAAACTATCAAAACATTTGAAGACTTTTTTTCCTTTACTTCTGCTAAACAAAATAATTATTATGTATTTATTTTCTTCCTGGAATTTCTAATGAACTGTAAAAAAAAATAGCACTTACAGAGTTCTGTTTCTAAGGGCATTTATGTATGCTTTTTTGATATTTAATTGAAGCAAACCTGGAAACTGAAGGCATTTATTTATAAAAATATGACATTGATTGCAATTTTTTTCCAGTCCAGCTTAATATGTCAGCTTGCTCTTCTTGGGTTGGTTGAATGACTAGTTTTGATACAACCTGCATTTCTTGGGCTGCTTGCAAGAGGAATAAATAGATCCATTAATTCCACTACAGTTCTAATAATGGTTTCTGTGATATTTACACCTCACTTGACTATGGCCAGAAATGACTCTGAATAGTTGTACTTATTTTTCCATTTGACACAGACCAAGGAAGCATAATTATTAGTTCTTCAGGTTGCTGAGATGGAGCAACCCAAAACCTTTTGACTTAATACTGGTCAGGGAAGTGTTGTTTTACTTATTTTTCACTGTAACTGCTCACACTTAACAGAAACAGAATGGATTACCCCTGTCTTCTTGAAATAAAATCATGCTGGAAAAAACTGACCTATCTACCTATCATGGATACCAAGAAAACATCCAGAGAAATGGAGCCATCTGGTACCTGAAAGTGTGGGCTGGATGCAAAGCTTTGCAGAAATGCTTTGTACATAAAAAACCTGTTAATAAAAATGCTGTCAACATTCTCATCATTCTCACTGCCTTTCCTTGTTAGTTTCATCCTTTTTATTTTTTTTTATATAGGGACAGATGCATAATCTGGGAAGTTTTCCAGAGCCATTTTTTTAAAGTCAGCATTCAGCATCAAATGATACAAGGTGAAGTGCTTTTGCCTGGAACAGTGTTACCAGTAACACTGAAGAGTTGTATAAAAACTTCTGTAGCTGAGACAGAACTTGCAACATTTTGACTTTTTACCACTTCTTCATTCAGAAAAAATGTTCTGTAATTTCTGAATTATTTCCTCCCATCTCACCTAGGAAGAACAAGCCACCGAGACTGAAGAATGGTATACAGGACATGATCACATGCCAGAGAGGTCAGTGACTTCAGTTGAAACTGGACTGGATCAAAAGTTGAAATATTTGGTTCACAAACTGGAGCTGACTCTTCAGTTTCCTTAGGGAAGAGAACTGTTGAACAGATAGAGATAAAACCATTAAGCTAAGGAGAGACATTCGAAAAGCTTGAGCCTGAATGGATTCAACCTTTGCAGGTTAGTCTAACCTGGCTAGGCTGACCCAGTTTGTAACTGGACACACATTCTCTCTGGACTGAGGAAATGCAGGCACATGCCTGCAGTGGCTCAGGCTAGAAGCCGGAGGGAGCTAGAACAGCCCTCCTTTCTCTTGCATAATCCTGAGCTGAGGGAGGTGTGGCCAGGCCCTGGCAGGATGTTCTGATTAGGGAGGTCTGCCTGCACCATCCCAGGCTACTTCCCCCTCGCTGCTTAAGGGGCAGGAACATTACCAGCCCCCAGCCCCCTGCTAGCACTCTGAGGTGGGTGGGGGAGTGAGGGTGGAGTGTGAAGTGCATGCATCTGTTGATACAGAGCTTTTCAATATTCCTCCCTGCTTTTTACTGTCTGCAGCAAACTGACCAGTGAGCAAGCCAGCAGGGGTTTGATAACAGTGATTATCATCCCATTAGCAAAACAATAGCCTCTCTCCATTAGTTCAAACTCTTTTTAAACAGATTGCCAGCTGACCTGTTGTTTAGTCCTAAGTGGTCACTGTTCTGTCTGCCTGTTCCAGTGAAATTGGAGACATATACACACAGACATCTCTCAGCATTAGTTAACATATTACATGCCTAGGGTCCATGGGGCTGGGGTTCATGCTGTGAAAAATGGGAAGAAGGAAGCGGGATATTTCTGCTTGAATAATGAGCAGCAAGAGGAGAGGGGAGGGAAGGGAGAAGCCAGGCAGACCTTCATGTACCTGCAGTCTCTGTTGGAGCTTCAGTGAAGGAGCAGAAGGGAGCAGCCAGCCTTGCTGTGGAACAGAGAGCCCTGCCCAGCCCAGAGAGCATGCTGGGATGCTGAGGGACTCTGGTTTAAGTTAAACCAGGAAGGGGTCTGGGATAGACAATATATAAACCAGTTTGACCCAAATCACTTAATTCTGATACTACATTCAGTCAGGTTTATTTCAAACTGGTTTCAGCCATTTTCAAACTGGCTTATGTGCACTGAACATCTGTTCTGTTACATGTTTGTAACCCGGGCAGTACTCCAAGAGGTACCCTCTCTCCAATTGAAGGGATCAAAGCAGGTGCACAAGCACTGTGGGAGGTGTAGGGACTCTTCTCCCCCTATAGAACAGAGCCAGACCACCAATGGGGACTTAACCAGATACCTTTTAATGAGAGAACAGTACTGGAAACATAACCAGTATAAACCAGGGGGGATAGGGGACACTGCAATGCCCCGAAGGGGCAGGATTCAACAAAGGTCAGACACTTACAATCACAGACATATTCATCCAGTTGACAAATGACACGGTTGACAAAATATAAAATACAAACAGCAGAACAAGCAATACTGGTTGGTGAAATATAAAAGGCACAAAATTCAAAATGGCAAATAACAAGGAATATAGTCCTAGATACCTGGAGGGGGAGAAAGAGGGGAATACAAAATGGCCCTTTTCCACTGCAACAAGAATTTCTCCTTGTTACTTCACTCACCCCAAGTCATCCCAGCTGAGACTTGATCTCCCACATGTTAGGCAGAAACTCTACCGCACAGCCACCAGTACTAGTGCTGCTCCAAGCTGCCAGGGGTCTTGGCCTTCCAGGAGCCCCTGCCTCATGTTAAGCCTCCTGGCCTCTTGCTGAAGGAGCTGGAAGCAGAGCTGGGAACCTCTCAGATCGTTGCTCAGATCCTTGCTGGAGCTGGGGAACCTGTCCTGCTGGCCACAGCCTCTCGTAGACCATCTTGGAGCCCAGCAGGGAGCCTCTGCTGCTGGCTGCGCGCTGTGCTGCTGAGGGTCCAACTGCTGCCTGCAGGTCCCACTCCTTCAGGTGCTTCTGGGGCAACTGCTCCTACCACGCTGGCCCAGCTCTTTGAAATTCCTTCCTTGTGGTCTCTCACTGGTCTTTCCTGAGTCAGCCGTGCTGCCCCTTTTATCCCCCTCCAGGTGACCCAAGGGGCCAATCAGGGGACATGGAAGGTGAGTCTCTGGGGCCTGATTGGTGTGGAAAGGGAATCCCAAGTCCTCCAATCATCTTTTCCCCCATCAAAACCCCTGGGATAAGTCACTGCCAGCTAGCCCGTCACATGTTTAAAGCAGTTTCTCATCATTAAAACCAGTTTATGGGTAATGTCTCTCCCTACCCTCAGAGATCACCTTTGATCTACTCAAAGAATCAGGGAACCATAATTATCTCCTAGAAAGCTCCCTCCCTTCTGTTGAGAGCAGAAGGTTTTAGCATCAGAAATAATATATTCATCGTCCCATATTTGAGAGGTTGATAGCTGCATGGTAATACTGAAGGCTCCTGCTCAGGTTTGAAATGATGTTTGTGGTAAAGAGAAAACTCTTTAACTTTGTCTGAATACCTGGTAAGATGTTTTCAGTCCTAGATATCCAAACATAGCTTTATTGAAATAAAGGCTATGCCCATGATAGAATAATAATGGTAATAATAATATAGAGTTATCTAAAAATTAGCAAAATACAATCTCTTGGTACTTTTGTGTAAATTTAAACAGTGAAATTAAAAGAAAAGTGGTTGTATGTCAGTCAGGATGTAAAATGATCATGGGAAAATTGATGTACTTGTGAGAGAGAATAAAATAATTTGGGTAAACGAAATTGAAGGTGTATGTAGGAGGAGAATACTGCTGAGGGAAAACAACAAACAAGCTTAACTACAAGAAAGGAGAAAAAAGACACACACACACACTGCAACAAAGCCATTGCTCTATTAGCAAGAGTGACCTGTTAAAAGGTGATGAAATCTGCCAAAAGCATATCATATCCACCTGCCTGGCAAGGAACAAATGAGGCATGACTTGGAGAGTTCAGGACCAGGGCCATTACTTGGAGAGTTCAGATTCCAAAAATACCTAAACATGGATGTGCACACGCACACACACATATACACAGTTTGACTCCTGGAAGCAGCCTTGCAGAGGCCAACTTTTAGGTGCCTATTCCCCAGAGTGAAATTCTCTGTTAGGTTCCTAGGCTTCATATACAGACCATGGAGAAAGTTAGGTCTGGATTACCTCCAGAGTAATCCAAAACATCCAGTACACTGGGAGGCAAGTTACTGTAAGCAGCCCCATTCTTTGTGTCCTAACCTAGAGGAAACCAATAGAAAGACGCTGAGGGGAGGCATGTGTCTGACTCCTTTGATGAGAAAAGTTAGTTTTGAAGAGGTTTTTTTCTGAATGAGGCTATTAATCAGAGAAAATAAAGGCAGCATATTCTTGTGGTTATGGTACTAGCTTAGGACTTCAAAAACTAAGATGTAATTCCTTGTTTTACCCCGATTTGTAGGGTCTTATGTGAATTTTGGACAAGGTACCTTAATCTTGTCAACCTTGTCAGCTGGTGCCAAAGTTGAGCTTTTACATGAAATAGCAGTGTATTTGGTTGGAAAGAGCCAAGTAAGAACATAAGAATGGCCATTTATTGGGTCAGATCATAAGTCCATCTTGCCCAGTATCCTGTGTCACATGGGGGCAGAGAGTGGATGTTGAAAAGGAGAGTGAATTGGGTATGACTAGGATTTTTTCCACTGTTCCTCTCTCACTTTCAGCCTCCAGTATTTAATGTCTAGGGCAGGGGTGCTCAAGCTCAGGTCTGCAGGCCAAATGCTGCCTACGGAGCCATCACATCTGGCTTGTTGGGCTCCCCACAAGTCAGGAAATGTGGTATTGGGGAGGGAGTGACCTGGACCCACAGTAGGGAGAGGCATGGCTGGACTCTACCTGATCTGAGGGGTTTGGGAATTTGGTAGAATGGTTGCTGAATTAATTGTCATTACTCCCCAAATGGTGCTTCCCCCATGGCTGAATCAAGGCTGGGCCATACCCCTTCCCCTGTCACAGCCGGATCAGGGCCAGGCCACGTCCCCCCCACCTCTCCGTGCCTGCAGCTGGATTCAGGTTGGACCACCCCAGAAGCTGGATTTGGGCAGGGCCACACCCCACCCCCCCTTCCACGCCTGCAATTGGATTAGGACCAGGTTATGTCCTCCCCCCCCCCGCACAGCTGGATCAGGGCCAGGACATACCCTTGCCCCCCACAACTGGGATTGGGGTTGGGCCATGACCCCTCCCCACCCTTGCAGCTAGATGGGGTTCAGGCCATACTCTCCCCACAATTTATGGCTGGATCAGGGCTGGGTCAGGCCCCTTCCCCAGTCTGCATGGCCAGGTTGGAGCTGGGCTGCCCATGCACCCCTCAATGCAGCTGGATAGGGCCCACCACACCCAACCTCATTGAATGGGCTTTAGTCATCTGTTGCACTGGGCAGAAACATTGAGCACCACAGGTCTTGTACAAGGAAGCTCTAATTCACAGGCTGTATACCTCACCCCAAGCCCAGCATCCCACACCTAACTCACACACAGGGGATCGTGTTCTACCCTAAACAAACAAACAATAAATTCATGAACTAAGGTGAAAGTGGTGTTCTTTCTACCCCTTTAAATAGTCTAGTTTCAGGGTCACTAACAGGCAGCCCAGCCCAGATTAATTGCCCAGATCACCTCCCAGAAGCTGCAACTCGTTGCCTTTCCCCAGCTAATGAAATAGCTGATCACTGTTAGGGCTTCCTGATTGGCTGCTTGGGAGAACAGCCTCCCTATTTAAGTTCACCTGCAGCAGTAGACTCCAGGCCACATAATAATTCTGTTTGAAGGTCTGCTGTGGTAAATCTCCCTGACTCCTGTCCTCTTGGCTCCCTGACTCCTGATCCTACTTCCTTCTGATTCTAGAGTCTAGGTTTTTCTGGAAAGTCCCCTTGGATATGGCAGTTTGGTCTCTGACTCCAGAGCCCTGACCTAGCCCATAACTTGGACTCTGCCTCTGGATCTCTGCTGTGGATCTGGCAGCTTGGATTCTAGCTCCTGCCCTTCCCCAGTGGCATAACTACAAGACTAAATTGCCTATGACTTTGTCCTTACACCTAGTGGTTGGAGCACCAACTCAGGAGGTGGGGGACTGGAGTTCACCTCTTTTCTCTTGAGAAAATTAAAACCCAAGTCTCTCACTTCTATGTGACTGCCTTAGCCACCAAAGCATTGGCTATTCTGGACTGTGGGTACTTTCTACCCTGCCTGATAAAACTGGGCCACTATGCAGAAAATAATTCAAGATTCACAAGGACAGAGCTCTCCTAAGATGGAGCCTGACAGTGTAGCCTAGCAATTAGGGCAATCAGCTAGAAGGGTGTCCAGAGTTATGGTCCCTCTTCCCAGGACTGGTAACACATTTTTAGGCAAAACAGTCATTAGATAAAACAGATACAGGGTCTGGAAGTCTTATGATGAGCGGGGATCCTGGTTTTCTCTGATTAAAAAAGACACCCAATTTTTGGATATAAAAAAATTAGCCAAAATTCACATTTTTCCATGATTAAAATAACACACCACTAACAGATTTTATTATATATAATAAACGTCCAGCAGCTCACTTCCCTCTTCCCCACCCCCCGCTGCCAGCACTGCCATCAATTGTGGTGGTGGCTTCCTCGCATTCAGGGCATGTGGGAACGTGTGTGTGTGTGTGTGTGTGTGTGTGTGTGTGTAAAAAATCTATTAGTGGTGTGTCATTTTAAACATGGAAAAATGTGGATTTTGGGTTGGTTTTTTTTTAAACCTGAAAATTGGGGATTTTTTTTTATCAAAGAAAACCAGGATTCCTGGTCATGAGTATCCAAACTATTAGGTTACAGAATCCTGCTTGCCCAGGTTCAATCTTTTTTTGACACAATGAATCATAAGCTTCCTTTGTACAAAGTAGAACAGCCTGTAGCCCATTGGTTTGGGCTTTCTCTTGCACGGTGCAAGATGTGGGTGTGAATCCCCTCAGGCAGAGGATAGAATTGAATCCAGTCTCCCACATCAAGAATGCATGCTCCATTTACTAGGTTGTTGTATAAGGGGGAATAAAAGCCTAACTGCACACTTAATTGTTTCCCAGAATTTAAAAAAAAAGTGACTGCCTGCTTCATTTTACAAAGAAAGAAAAATATACTTACCGTCAGGAAAAGGTGCCTTTGGAAGAGGCACTTCCATGCACCCATGAGAAGGGTTGCACAGCTACACCCCTCCCCAGAGCTCATACACACTGGCCCCCTTAGCATCTTTCTACTGGCTTTCTCTAGGTTAGGGTATTCAGAGTGCAGCTACTTTAGGCAGCTTGCCTGTCAGTGTACTGGCTGTTTTGGATCACCCTGGAGGTACCTCGCTTTCCCTGTGGTCTGTATAAGGTGTCTAGGAACCTAACAGTGTTCTGGACTTCACTCTGGGGAACAGGCACCTAACAATATTCGGGATTACAATGCTCAGCTATGCAGCACTTAAATCATTTTTTTTGGCTTTAGCCCTGAGTCTCTCTGGGCCTCAGTTCCTACATGGAGCTAATTGTACTTCCCTGCATAAAAGGAGTGTTGTGAGGCTGCAGGCAACAAGGATTGATACCAACAGAATAGAGACTTATAAAGTATCTAGGATACCAAGATAGACAGAAAATATTACTGAATTGTTTAAGATCATTTAAGGCAAGGACAGTCCTTACACTGACATTAATGAACTTTTGCTATAGCCACTGGCAAGCAATATCACGTAAATTAACACTCACAAAATAATGATTTCCCTTCCAGCATACAGCAAGTCCCCTCCACCCAAGTCCCCTCCCAACTGGGTCCATCGAGAAAAAATATACAATATAGCACCAGATATAGCAAAATATATAAATATGCGTCTTTAAATTACTTTGTAAGCATTGCATGTGACACATCCACTGTTACTGGGGGCCCAGAAATGCTCACCAAGATCTACTGAGGAAGGGGCACAACTGAAAATGTCTTAAAGAAAAATCCCAGTCAGACACTTGTCAGCTCCCCTTTGAGCCTTCAGTGGAAGCTTGTAACAGTTCTAGTTTTATTAGCCTTCTGGGTCAATTCAGTCCAAGTTTCAGAAGAACAGCAGGGATTTGCTGTTTTGGTTGGAAACCACACAAAATCAAAAATTTTCTTTGACTTTTTAGCAGATACAGAGAAAACAAAGAACACAGTGTACAGGAGCTAAAACCAAAATGAAAACAGTTTACAGATCCAAAAGAGTTTGGCACATTATTTTTGTTACAGTAGTCCCCTGAAGTTTAGTATAGCTCTTGGTATGTCTCGTACTGTTTTTTATGCTAGCTAGGCGTATCATTGTCTAACAACCAGGGCTGTGTGAAACAGCACTGTTCTGTTTCATCTTCCATTTTGATGGAACAGTGTTTCATTTTGAGTTTCATTTCATTTCGAAACCACTGTTCCATTTCATTTTGTCAAAACTGTTTCACTGTTTCAATGCGGTTTCAATGTTTTGCCCATAGGCTATTCCACACCCAGCGCTGGGAAGATCGGTGCACCAGCCTCCAGTCATCTGGCAGGCAGATCAGGGCCCACACCCCTGGGTGGAGTCTGGTACAGCCCCCGCAGCCCTTCTGGAGATGCAGGTGAGCCCCTGATCTGCCTGCCAGATGACTGGAGCTGGAGCCAGTAGCAGCACTGATCTTCCCAGCATGGGCTGTGCCCAGCGCCGGTCCCAGCTTGCAGCACCAGCCTCCTGTCATCTGGCAGGCAGATTGGGGGCTGCAGGGGCTGTGCCGGACTGCTCCCAGGGGTGCGGGCCCCTGATCTGCCTGCCAGATCACAGGAGGCTAGTGCTGCCGCCTTGGGCTAACAGCAGCCAGAGCTGTCCCTGGGTGGGGGTGGAAATCAGGGTGATTGTTTTAGGCCCCTCGTTTTGTGGGGCTCTGTGGAGCCAGGTGCAGTGACCGTGGGGACTCTGAGCTACTGCTGGCTTTGCGTCTGGCCTCTCACTTCCCTCCCCACCCTGCTCCCAGCACTGCCAATGATGGTGGCAGAGGCTTCCTCGCATCCAGGGCACGTGGGATCAAGGCAAGGGTAATCACCCTGGACCTCGTGCTTTGCAGGCCCCTGCAGTGCTGGGCAGAGTGGTCATGGTGACTCTGTCCTGCCACTGCCAGCTTCATGTTTAGCCACTTGCTACCCCCTGCCCCCAGCAGTTTCTTTGCATTCAGGGCATGCGGAATCAGGGCAGGGGCAGGTGTCCACATGAGCTGATTTGCCCTAGGCCCCGTACCAGAGCTGACCTGCAGAGTGTGCAGGGCTCGGGGCAAATCAGCTTGCGCGGGGACCCGCCTCTGCCCTGATCCCATGAGCCCTGGATGTGAAGAAGCCACAGCCAACATTGGTTGCACTGCCAGTGGTGGACAAGGGGAGTGGCTGGACACGAAGCTGGCGGTGGCAGCGCTGAGTCAACATGGCTACTTCGCCTGGCTCCATAGGACTCCCCCCAAAGCGCAGGGCCCAGGGTGGTCACTCCAGTTTGCACCCCCTAGGGATGGCCCTGGCGGCCACTGGCCCCAGGTGGCAGCACCAGCCACCTGTGATCCAGCAGGCAGATCGAGGGGCCCGCACCACTGGAAGCAGTTTGGCACAGCCCCCGCAGCCCTCCTGGGGGTGTGGGCAAGCCCCCAATATGCCTGCTGGATGACAGGAGGCTGATGCTACCAGGTGGGACCAGAGCTGGGTGCAGTCCATACCGGGAAGATCAGTGATGCCCCAGCTGGCAGCACCAACCTCCTGTTGCCCATCAGGCAGAACAAGGGCTCACCCACCCCCTGGGAGGGCTGCAGGAGCTATGCTGGACTCTTCCCAGCAGGCTCCTGATCTACCTGCCAGATGACAGGAGGCTGGTGCTGCTGGCTGGTGCTAGTAGCAGCCCGAGTCTTCCTGGTGCTGGGTGAGGTCTGCACCCAGTACCAGTCCCAAGCAGCAACACCAGCCTCCTGTCATCTGCAGGCAGATCGGAGGCCCTAGGAGGAGTCCTGCCCAGTCCTGCAGCCCTCCCAGGGGTGCGGGCAGCCCTTGATCTGCCTGCCCAATAACAGGAGGCTTCTGCTGCTGGCTGGGACTGGCGCAAAAGACAAGTAAGCCTGGCTTCGAACCTCAAAACATTTTGAAACGTTCAAAACTTTTTGAGTGCCCTTGTTTCATTTTGAAGCTTTTTAGAAGGGTTTTGTTTCATTTTGATTCCATTTCAAGCTCGAAATGCATCGAAACAGCTTCAAAACGAAACGCTGGGCAAAATTTCACGCAGCCCTACTAACAAGTATCGAGTATCCATGTAGTTATATATCAGAACTGGCTTATAAAAGGGAAGAAGTTATATTTTATGCCTTCTTTTGCTTTTTATAGACATTTGTTTCATTATTTCCACCTTCTTTTTAACTTTAGGTCCCTGGAAGATGTTAATATAATGGTATGATTCCAAGGCTTCCCTTATACATTGAAAAAGGGGCATCAGATGACACCATTCAAGCTCTTTTCCTTTTGCAAGTCACCTCCAGAGTAACTGTAAAGCAGGCAAATGCTAATTAATTATCTTGCATGCAAAACTAGAGCTGATTTTTTGGCTTCAAGCATCCAAGCATTTTTTCCCCAACCATTCTTCTGCCACCAAATCGTCATCTTGGTACATGAATTTTACCTATCTTAATAAATATGTCATTAGTCATATTTGTTTTGATCTTCATTCCTACTATCCCTATCTTTTGCCTGTTGCCATTATTTATAAGTAAACTATTTGGGAAAACATAGTTGCCTACATTTTCAGAAGTAACTAGTGACTTTTGATGTCACAGTGTGTGGCTACTAAGTGAGAAACCTTTAAAGGTTATGATTTTCAGAAATTTCTGGGCCCTGAAAGTTCTGCATATTTGACACCCAAGACCATTAGCCACTGCTGAAAATTTATCAGGTCTTTGTTTCACTGGTGCAGCATACACACTTTCCATATAGACCTATACTACTGTTAAACAAGAGTCACCTAATATGATGCAAATACTCAGACTCAAAACTGATTCTCAGAGGGGAAAACAGTGGTTCATAGAGGAAAAACAAGCTTGACAACTCATAGGAAACAAATTAGTCAAGGAAATAAATTTTGGTTTCTTTTCTAGGTAATGCCTACAAAATTCAAGAACTCACTGATCAATTCTCTTCACCATAAAGTGGACCTCTCTTACGCTGCAGAGGTTTGTCATTAAGGACTAAGTAATACTGCCCTCCCCCTACATTATCTCCAGCAGGCTTAAAAGAAGCAGAAATCTTGAACTGTGATGAATCACCGTGGCTGTTTTCTTATGTGATCCTAATATTCAACTCAGTGAAGCAGGATTTTTCTTGCCCCAGGCACGGTGGCCTCTCCTTTTGCTTCAGATTAAGGGCCTGTTGAAAAAGATGGAGAGTAGACCAAGTAACAGACAGAGAATACTGAAAACTTAATTACTGAAAGGTCAGATGAACTCCTCTTTATCTTCAAACTATGTTTTAACTCTGAGAGATTGAATTTGGCCAGGAAAAAATGAGAGGTAGGAGACCTGACTAACACACAAGGCCATTCGAGGATAAATACATTGCAGATTGTGCAGCACTCAGCTGCTCCGATAACAGGAACCATAAGATAAAGAGAAAATTCTTAATCCTTCCCTGGCTTGTTTCACCCAATATGAATATCTTTGACCTCAATCTGGTAAAGAGCTGCATTTTGCTGGGTATCTCTGTATGTGTGGAGACTCCTTGGTTTAAATGGCATTTATGAAGAGGTCCAGCTGTTAAATTGGGGACCTAATCTGAACCTTCCCCATGCAACTGAAAACCTCCATTTACAAGCAAACCTCATTGCTCTTACATTCAGGTATTAAAATAGGTATCGCACTTAAAACAAGGCCTAGTATTTCTTAGGTGTTTCTGGAAATACCCACTGAAATGTGCCATGGCTCCAAACATACATAAAAGCAGGCAGTCCATACCCCAAACAATTAGTTTCTGAAAAGACAAAACAGATAATTTCAGAAACCGAGGGGGATAAGAGGAACAAACAAGGAAAAATAAAAGGTAAGACCAGGGAGTTACTGGCCACATCTTGATATTACAAAATCCTCCTCCCTCCCCACTCCTGCCTTGGTGCTATAAGAAAAACAATGATGGGAAAAATACACTGAAAGCTCACTGCTGCCGTTTGCAGAAGATGAATGCCATTTTAAACAGCAGCTTTATTGTTTGTTGGCAAAATGACTGCCATGAAGGGATTTAAAACTACAAGTTCTTTAGTGTAGTCAGGAGCACTTTTGAAAAATGGAGCCCTCTCCTGCTCAAGGGATTAGTTTAACTTTTTATTGTAGTCGCTTTTGTGATTCTTTACTCCATTCTTTACTGCTACTTCATCTTATGTTTGCTTTATGTAGTTATTACTTTTGATACATAGTTTGGTACTGTCTTTAATAGGCTCAGAGAGATAGGTGCTTGAAATTCTAAGTGTAATAAAGAGACAAAACATTTATTTAGCAAGAAGAAATGTGGTGGGATAGGAACCTCCTTTTTGTGTGTCAATACCCAGCTCAGTTCCCACTGAAGTCAATGGAAGGGCTCTTGTCAACTTGAATGGAGCAAGACATTGACCTTAAAGGGGCAGCTATGATTTATTGGACTGAGAATAGGGCTGCAAGTCCAAATACCTGGGTGCATTGTATGACTTCAAGATAGCTGCCTTGGGTCAAATTCTGATAGGGTCACTCATGCTGAGAAGAGCCCTACCTCTATTGACTTTCATAGACTAAGGCCAGAAGGCAACGTAGCTGACCTCTGGTACTCCCTAAGCCATAGAATTTTCTTGAATTATTTCTCACTTTAAAGCAAGAAAGTATGATTGAATGCAGGGGTGGTCAACCTGTGGCATATGTACCACGGGTGGCATCAGCAGGCTCTGTGTGCAACATGCAGGAGGCAGAAGAGAGGGCAGGCCGAACAATGCAGATAGAGAAGGGAGCAGAAAGCAGAACAGCAGATTGGGCAGGGGATGGGGACTGGGGGTGCATGTGGGGAGGGTGTGAGGCTTAATTTGTAGCATGCCTGCCCATTTGCGGCATACCTGCCCCCACTGAATGAGAACATATGTATTTTAGAGAAGTGTCATGTCTTGAAGTATCCAGAGACAGAATATCTACCATAAGCCTTAGTAATTTATTCCAACTTGTTCTACTGGTTATTAATGACAATACTGATACAAAGTTCAGACTAGTGTCACTGTGACAAACCACTAGTTCTTCAAGCATCTTGTTTTCCCTTTTGAACTATTGGCTTCATGGATTTAAGATGCTGCTAAAACCAGAGGGAAAAATCAGAATCAAGCACCTAAGCGGACCTATACAAGTGATGGACCTCGGCCTCAACACATGCTAATTAGCACGTCAGAGCAGACTTGATTAATCGAGTCTCTTGTGAGTCTGCTGGAACTTGCTAATTAGCACACCTCAGGAACCTCTGCATCACATGTATTCAGCGTCTCCGTGTTTCAGAATTTCAGTGTTCCGATGTTCAAAACTCAAACAAGCTTTAGTTAAAGTGCCCCCACCACCATTTTGAAGTGCAGGATGCTGAATACACATAATGCTGTGAGTGCTTTAATTTGCTTATCACTGTAAAAGGCCTTGATGCAAAACACCCATAAACTGCAAAGTATTACTGCGAGGTATTATAGCTGTTGTCCTTAATGCCAGCTGTTACAGCTCAAACACCATTTTACAAGGGCAATGTCAAACTTAATAACAAAAAAGAACCAAAGGAAAGAAAAATTAAAAGCTTAGGCATGTAAAACCTGCTTCTCTCAGTGACAGCATCTTAAAGCACAGACCAGTAGTGAGGTTGGACACATATGGCAAGTTTCCAGGTCTTGAAGGCTTCAATTGATGGGGCTGATCTTTGGAGCATTTTCTCCCTAGGGTAGGAAAATTGGAAGCTGAACAATTGGATGGCTGCTCTGCTCAGAGCTGTGTGCATGGGTTTCTAGATTCTGTCTGACACGGAGGGATTGCAATGCCTGCAGTGGTATCTGATCCTGTCACTATCAGCATTGAGCAGGTGATACTCTGGAGGATGGAGCTCAGCTAAGATGGCTAAGGAGTTAAAGAGAGATGAAATTGAACTGACAACAATAACAACAAACCTGAGGTGTGTAAGTTAGGAAAGGAGGGGTACAGCAGTTGGGAGGGATGAAGTCAGCATGCCACAACACAGCAACTGCAGCTGGATCAATTCTAAGATAAAAATAACTGCTTGTATTCTCTGCCTCTGCAGCTATAACATAAAGGTCTCTATCAGAGCTAGATAATATCACCCTTTCCCAAAAAGGGGAAAGAAACAGAATCCCAAAACAATGAGAGTTAAAAACCTTGCTCCAAAAAATAAAAATATCTTTCCTCTCTATACATCAGCACTCCTGGACTAGGGACAGACATTCAAAAACCCTGAGCTTGAATGGATTCAACCTCTGCAGGTTAGTCTAACCCGGCTAGGCTGAACCAGTTTGTAACTGGACAGACATTCTCTCTGGACTGAGGAAATTCAGGCACAAGCCTGTAGTGGCTCAGGCTAGAAGCCGGAGGGCACTACAGCAGTCCTCCCTTCCCTTACATGCTGCTGAGCTAAGGGGAGCATGGCCAGGCCCTGGCAAGATGTTCTGATTAGGGAGGTCTTCCTGCACCATCCCAGGCTTTTTCCCTCTTACTGCTCGAGGGGTGAGAGTGTTGCCAGGCCCCAGCCTGCCGCTAGCACTCTGAGGCAAGGGGAAGGGGGGGCAGGGGGAGGGGTGAAGTGCATGCCTCTGTTGATGATACAGAGCTTTTCAGTCTTCCTCCCTGCTTCTTTATGTTGTCTGCAGCAAACTAACCAGCCAGCAAGCCAGAAAGGGGTTGATAATGGTGTTTATTACCCTATTAGTAAAACAATAGCCTCTCCATTAGTTCAAACTCTTCTTAAACAGCTTGCCAGCTGATGTGCTGATTAGTCCTAAGCCATCACTTGGCCTAACCTGGCTAGGCTAAATCAGTTTTGTAACCAGACAGGCATCCCAGAAATATGGGAACATACCTCTCCCCGCAACTAAAATGTGTGTGTGTAGTAGTGTTTGATTTTAATCATGGAAAAATGTGGATTTGGGGTAACTTTTTTTAATTGAAATTGGGGGGGTTTTAAGTCAGAGAAAACCATGATTCCTGGTTATCTGGCATTAAAGGGAATGCCCACATTGTGCTCAGCCCTTTCCAGACAGTCAAGAGGAACCATCCTAGTACTGCCTACCCTGAGGAACTCACTGTCCAAGGATGGAAGAGGGACAAAGGGAAAAAAAAGCATGAATCTTTAATCTGAGAATTTTCACAGATATTCCCCAGACCAACTGCGGATGTAGTAAATAATTATGGACCTATTTTTTGGCCAGTTCAGGCAGGATTCTTAATACGTTTGCTGGAAGATTCCTTTACATTATAAGTAGTCCCACTGAAGTTAATGGGAATACTTCTGAAGTATGTTATTAAAGACATCACAGGCTGGCAACATTGACTTATGTTCAACGTCTCTACATTAATTGGAGTTCTAAAGAACTGAGGCAAGGTACAGAAGTTACACTTATTGCATAATAAGCGAGTAGAAAGTGCTCTGCACCCATAACCGAACAGATGGTTAGGGCACATAGTGCACTGTAAAAATGGTGGATCTTGCTCTAAGATAACCTTGGATGGATGTAGTATCAGCCCTCAGTGCTGTAGGTTAGAGCTCCATAATGAACATCTGTACCAGATTCCATTGAGACAAACATTACATTGATTTTCCCTGGCAACGTATGTGGCACCTTGCTCATTCCCCTCTCCCAGGGCAGCATTCTAGCTTTGGCCAGAGATCATGTGGTCTGCCTGAACACTGGGCCAATCCAGCCCCCAGGCTATCACTGACAAGAATCAGTGAAGCCACTGAGTTTAAAAAAGGTGGGGCAGGGCACAGTCTGGGACCATGCCCTGAGACAACCGGAGGCTGGGTCCTCCATGGAGATGTTCTGGCTGCCAAAGCGTCTCTGTGGTTGGCCCCTCGCCCTGGTGCTGAAATATGCAGCCTACCAGTGCTGGTAGGTAAGGGGTCGGGGGGCTGGAGGAGGGGAGAGGGGACTATGGGGGGAACCCCACTGGCCCCACTCATTCTGCAGCCCCCCCTGATCCCAGCCCTGCTCAGCCCCATCCCCTGCCTGCCTGCCCAAGGTCCCAATCCCTGCTTCTCCTGGCCCCACCCCCTGCCTGCCCCCCAAACCCCCAATCACTTCCCTCTCCAGCTCCACCCCCTGCTTGCCCTCCAGCCTCCCCAATCTCTGGGGGAGTGGGTGGTGGGGCAGCCATTGGGGGGGCTGGAGCAGCTGGCAGGGGATGGGGCCCAGTGCAACAGCAGCAGGGGGGCTGAGGTGGGGCATGTAGGCCTTGCAGGGGGGTGGTAGCCCCTGTGGAGGCTATTTTTCCCTTGTTGGGGGCAACAGTCCCTGTGTGGGGGCCATAACCCCTGTTGGGGGGGCCATAGCCCCTGTTGGGAGGCTGTAGCCCCTATGTGGGTGCCATATCCCCTGTAGGAGGGCAGCAAAATATACATGTGGGCAGTGGGGTTCCGCAGGGCTCGGTCCTCGGGCCTGCACTGTTCAACATCTTCATCAGTGATTTGGATGAGGGGGTAAAAAGCACCCTGTTCAAATTTGCTGATGACACTAAGATGTGGGGGGACGTGGGCACATTGGAAGGATGCAACAGGCTACAATCAGACCTAGACAGGTTACAAGGGTGGGCAGATGAGAATAGGATGGGTTTCAACAAAGACAAGTGCAAGGTGATGCACCTCGGGAGGAACAACTGGCACCATACCTACAGGTTAGGGAACTCCCCTCTTGTCAGCACGGAGGCGGAAAGGGATCTGGGGGTCATCATTGACTCCAAGATGAACATGGGCCAGCAGTGTGGAGAGGCAGTTAGGAGGGCCAACCGCAACTTGGCATGCATCCACAGATGCATCTTGAGCAGGTCCAAAGAGGTGATCCTCCCCCTCTATGCAGCACTGGTCAGGCCACAGCTGGAGTATTGCGTCCAGTTCTGGGTGCCACACTTCAAGAGGGATGTCGACAGCATGGAGAGGGTCCAGAGGAGGGCCACTCGTATGATCAGGGGCAGCAGGGCAGGCCCTATGAGGAGAGGCTACGGGACCTGAACCTGTTCAGCCTCCAAAAGAGAAGGCTGAGGGGGGGATCTTGTGGCCTGTTATAAACTAGTCAGGGGGGATCAGCAGGCATTAGGGGAGTCACTGTTTCCCCGAGCACCGCCAGGAGTGACCAGGAATAACGGTCACAAGCTGGCAGAGGGTAGGTTTAGGTTAGATATCAGGAGGTGCTACTTCACAGTCAGGGTGGCTAGGGTCTGGAACCAGCTTCCAAGAGAAGTGGTGCAGGCTCCTACCCTGGGGGTGTTTAAGAGGAGGTTAGAAGAACATCTTGCTGGGGTCATTTAACCCCAGTATTCTTTCATGCTATGGTAGGGGGTCGGACTAGATGATCTGCTCAGGTCCCCTCCGACTCTAGAAACTATGAAACTATGAAACTATATTCATGTATTCGTGAATACATGAAACATGTATTTAGAGTTCACTTTATTATTATGATAGAGAAAC
Source organism: Crocodylus siamensis (assembly GCF_052110815.1). Lineage (NCBI taxonomy): Eukaryota > Metazoa > Chordata > Crocodylia > Crocodylidae > Crocodylus > Crocodylus siamensis. The sequence continues at coordinate 341,827,785 of NC_143395.1, read as the reverse complement.
TGGTAGGTTTCCACATTGCTTTAACATTATAGATATATCAATAAAACATTGTCCAACTGATTGCTGTCTCTGCCTCACTCTCTCTCTCTCTTTATAGTAGTCTTTTGTTTTACTTGTGCAGGAACATGGATTTTGGGGTATTATCAGTGATTTTTTTTTTATTTGGGAACAGCACAGGTGCTAGCCCTGGGCTCTAGCTTCCCCTGGCTGCAGATCTGGGCTACAGCCCCCCAACAGGGGTTATGGCCCCCACACAGGGGCTATGCCCCCCCCAACAAGGGCCAGGCAGGGTTATTTTGCCCCAAGTGGCACAATAAGCTCCACAGCAAAGTGCATGTCAAAGCACGTACGCTAAGGTAAAAAGCCCCAGCTCAAATTTGCACTGCTTCTATTTGAGCTGCTGCAAGCACATGTGCTTGCATGCGTGGCCATTCCGCCTGAGGCCCAAGACTGCAGGGTCATCATTGGCAATCCCTCACAGTCGAGGATGATTATCTTCCATGATTGCCTTTTCTGTGGGTCTGAAGATGGCTGATGAAGCCTACCTAAGATCGACAGACTCTCTTCTAGCCCAAGCATGTTTCCATATGAGGTAGATGGATCTGGGCTCTTGATTCAGTCCATGGTACACTGTTTTTGCCACTCTTGTTTTTCTGTCTCCTGTTGTTGTCATAGGGTTTCAAAGCACTGTGATCCTTGCAGCAGATTCGTCTCCCATTTGAGGTGGTGCTAGACAATACTATCTGAGAAGTTGATTTTGATGTTACATTTGTGTTCAAGTTGGCCTTGAGGATGTCCTTGAAGTGCTTTCTCTGCCCTCCTCTTGAGCATATGCTTTGACTACAGGGTAGCTATATTGCCAAAAGGCAGAATTGCATTCCATCAAACAAACAAACAAAAAAATTTCACTGGAGGATGAAAAAAAGATAAAATGAAATCCTCTGTGTGTTTGCTAATTTGCAATGCAATCAGATACTTCTGTGATGAGCCTGGTAAAAGCCTGGATGGCTCAATCTATCAGGAGCTGTCCTAGTTTAAGGCTTGTGAAAGACAAAAGGGATAGCTACTCTAGTGTGAAGTAGATAGCAAAATACCTTCACTACCCAAGGACCTTAAAACATTCTGGCATTCACAGCAGGCCTAGATTTTCCCATGACTGTTTATCTCATCTCTAGCAATTGACTCTGCAAAGCACAACAGACAAAGAGACAACAAAAGTTGCAAACATCCAACTTTTTTGTCAACAATACTGAGCACTTTTATAATGGTTTACACTTCTAAAGTGCTGCACAAACATTAACTAATTAATCAGTTAACTTTAGCAGTTTGAAAAGATTCTGAAATTATGTGCTTATAAAATAAGAATATATTATATTACTAATGATACTTTGCTCCTATAGTCTATACAGTAAGTAACCCCCCGCCCCCCCAGTAAGTAAGAATAAGTGAATCTAGCAAGTAAGAATAGTGAATCTACATGAGTATTGTACCAAAATAGAGGACTTTGTGTGTGTTATTATACAATGCACTCTACTCAACTGGAGCATCATCCAGATAGAACTGAATTCCTCCTGCTCCAGCAGATTGAATCTTTGTAAGATTATAACACACAACATCTCAGATTGTGGGCCATTTGCTGGTGATGGTTGGACAATAGGCCAGTAACATGGTACTATCTGCTTTTATTCTTCATTGCCAATTACTGAATTGCTTTAAAATAAGTTTTAAAAAATGTAACTGGGGAAATGCTGCTCTGTGATAGCCAGTTGTTTACATAGTACTTTACACAACATTATCAAATTAAACAAAAAGCTAGTTACTAGGGTGATTACAAAATCTGGTTTTACCCACATTAAATAAATTTGGGTAAAGTACTGGGGGGAGGAGGGAGTCAGGGAGGAGGGAGAGGGAGATACAGGCCTAATCCAGAGCCTGATAATACCTATTATCTTCTCACTTATTTCAACAAGCTTTGGATCCTAAAATTCATCAGAACTAAAGCAATACCACACTTGTCTTGTTCTCAGACATCTGTGATCCTGGTAGGATGCTTGATCGATCCAAAAAATTTGGAGATGTCCTAACCATGAGAATTCAAGAAGGAATCCAAGTGTGGGTCCTGAATCCTTTACTTATCTTGTTAGCAGTCTCATGGAACATGTGTTTCTTTTTATTTAAAATTAAAGTGATATTCAACTTTTTTAAAGTGATACTCAACTTCTCCTACAAATACACTGAAACTTGATGCTTTGCTAGCTTTTCTAATGAGGAAATGAGTCAGTCTATTTACTCTTACCTTCTAGGCATTTCTGCCTCACTCATCACAGCAGTATTTGAGTGATTGAATAGTAAACTGGTATGTGAATACCAAACTAGGCCCATTAAACACAATGCCCTGGTGAGAGGGGGAAGGAAAATACTGAATATTACTTTAGAAAGATTCACTGAAGTCACTGGGACTACATTGGTGTAAAGGGTGCTTCTTAACAAGAGTATGGTATCAGAATCTGGCCATTAATCCTTCAACAATATCCAATAAATATTCTAGAGATGGGCCCCAAGTCCCATATCCCCATCTGGACTTTGGGGAAGGCCTGGGCCTATGGACTGAAAAAAATCTGGATGAAGGTATTTTGTGTCTTTGAACCTTCCCTAGTCTCCTTTAACATGCTCTCTTGTGGTGGCAGTAGAAAGTGGCACCCACATAAAAACAGTCTGCTATTTTGGTGGGGCCTGCTAGTTTGCCAAGGTTCTCCTTTAGGAAGGGCTAGACTACCTTAATGCACCTTTTGTCTGTAGGTGAAATGAGATCTGCCCTAGGAAAGGAGACAGCCTCCCCCTACCTGAGCAGAAAATTCTAGGTGGGAGGAAAGCATCTGCTCATTCTAGTCCCACATAATTATGGCGGTGTGAGCAGCAAGCCACACAACCCCACTTCTCTGCTGGGGCAGCAGTGTTGCAGCACTGAAAGTGCAACAAGCTTCAGACTTGAAGGTACAGAGGAGTTCTTCATTCAGAGCTATTTTTTCAGGTTCTTTGAACACTGTAGTAAATACTGGTCACAATTTGGAGCATTTCTTCACAGCGTTGAAGGGCAGGATCATATTTTCAAAAAATTAAAGGAGAAAGTAACATACTCCGGGATCTGGAACTTTACACACAGACCTAGAGGATCTATGCCTTAATCAAACCCTGAGAAAGACAAATCCCAAATCCATGTCAGTCTAGATTTATATATTAATTTTGTTGTCTGCAGCACAGAAGAAGACTTGCTCACTTTGATCACCTTGCCATAGAAGCAAACCTAGCAATTTTGGTGCCTGGGGCAAAGATGTTGAGGGGGAAGGGGAGAAAATGAGGGTGAGCACCAGAGGAGGGATGGAGGCAGGGAGCCCTGGAAGTGATCCAATACCCCCAGGGATTCCTGCCTGCCTGTCTGTCTCCCTCCCTCACTCCCTGCTCCAGCATCACATGGATTTATTCTTTGCCCCTCAGACCCTGTGGGACACACCTTGTGGGACACACCATGCATCTCTGTGCTCCCCTTCCTACTCAATCCCTGCACGTAGGGTCCAAACAATGGCCCTGAACCAACCAGTATCTTGGGGAGAGTGCTTGCCCAGCCCACAGGAGAACACACTCTTGATTGGCTGCTGGGCTAGGAAACATTACATCTCCTAGGACCAACATGGCTGACAGGGATGGTGCTGGTGCCTTTCTCAACCTGCCTTAGTTATGCTACTGCCTTGCTAATTTTCATTACTCAGTTCATGCTAAAGACATCACTATGGATAACATGGAGCTTGGGAGAATACTGACTAGTGTACACAAAGTTGTCACTGCCATGGGACTGAAGAGTTTTTTTTTGGGGGGGGGTTGCTGTTCTACCCTGTCTGACAATGATAAGCTTATGTTGCAGCACTTGCATGATCACTATGTTAAACAACCCCCTTTTCCCACACCCCAGAATCCTAACAACAGCCACTATCCATTCCAAAATAATGAATGACAGCTATGGAGGATATCCCCGTTGAAACTTGCTTCTACTATATTGTATGTTCAGCTAAGTCAGTAAAGGGGTGCAGGATCCAAGCTACAGGGTTATATATACAGAAGAGTCAGAGCCCTACATTCCTGCCAAAGGATGTGTATTTGCCTGTGGCCAGAGGAAGACCAAGCCACTACAGCCTTGCTTCAGCTCAATTTATTTCTTACTTGGCTATCAAAAGAAAGAAAGAAAAAAAATTGTTAAAGCTTTGACCTCTATTTTTCTGGATTTATTCAGCTGATTTAGTGGTTTGTTCAGACCAAGATGAGACTTACCAGTGAAGGAGAAACAGAAACTTCACTATACAATAAGCCGGAAGGTGTTAATTAAGAAGTCAAACTCTATATATCACTTCTTTTAACAAATAAAAATCTATCCTAAGGGAAAATGGAATGAGCTCATACTGAAGTACTCAAAAAATTCAAAGACAGCCAAAAACCAAGGCTACAGATAATGTTAAGATCCTCAGCTAGGAGCAAGGCTGATTTGCATCCTCTGAATTCAAAGGAGTTTGTATAGGTGAGCCATATACAGATCTGCCCCCAAATCAATGCCTAGAGAAACATTTTAGACATTTAAAATAGTACTTGGTCATGAAGAATTTGCCTAAATCTGAGAAAGCAATCCAGGAAACTCCCACTTAGCAGTTGCTTAACAAGCACTCATGGTGCACCAGGTGCCAGATGACTGGAAGAAAGCCAAAGTGGTCCCCATCTTTAAAAAAGGGAAGAAGGAGGACCCGGGCAACTATAGTCCCATTAGTCTTACTTCAATCCTGGGGAAACTCTTTGAAAAGATTATCAAGGAGAGCTCAAGGGCAACCAGCATGGATTCATTAGGGGCAGGTCTTGTCAGACAAACCTGATTGCCTTCTACGATCAGGTCACAAAAGCATTGGACGCAGGTGTCATGGTGGATGCAGTGTTTTTGGACTTCAGCAAGGCCTTTGACAATGTCTCCCACCCCATTCTCATTAAAAAAGTAGGTAGGCGACTGTGGCATTGATACCTACACAGTCAGATGGATTGCAAATTGGCTGAAGGGTCGTACTCAGAGGGTAGTGGTGGACGGGTCTTTTTTGACCTGAAGGGAAGTGGGCAGCGGAGTCCCCCAGGGCTCAGTCCTTTGGTCCGCACTATTCAATTTCTTTATTAGTGACTTGGACAGTGGGGTGAAAAGCAGCCTGTTTAAATTTGCTGATGATACCAAGGTTTGGGGTAAGGTGGGCATGCTATCAGGAAAGGACAAATTACAGCAGGATCTGGACAGGTTACAGTAGTGGGCTAACGAAAATAGGACGGATTTCAATACTGACAAGTACAGGGTGCTACGCTTGGGCAGTAAGAACCAGCAGCACACTTACAAGCTGGGAAACTCCCTTTTTGAGAGCACGGTGGCAGAAAGAGATCTTGGAGTCATTACTGACTCCAAGATGAACATGGGCTGACAATGCGAGGTCACGGTCAGCAGGGCTAACCGTACCCTGTTGTGCATCCACAGATGCATCTCAAGCAGGGCCAAGGAGGTGATCCTCCCCCTCTATGCGACACTGGTCAGGCCTCAGCTGGAGTACTGTGTTCAGTTCTGTGCGCCCCACTTCAGGAGGAATGTGGACAGCATTGAGAGGATCCAGAGGAGGGCCACTCCCATGATCTGGGGACAGCAGGGAAGACCCTATGAGGAGAGGCTACGGGACCTTAACCTGTTCAGCCTTCACAAGAGAAGGCTGAGGGGGGACCTGGTGACTGTCTATAAACGCACTAGGGGGGACCAGCAGGGTTTGGGAGAGACCTTGTTCCCCATAGTGCCCTCTGGGGTAACAAGAAATAACGGCCACAAGTTATTAAAGAGTAGGTTTACACTAGACATCCGAAGGCACTACTTCACAGTCAGGGCAACTAGGAGCTGGAACCAACTTCCAAGGGAAGTGGTGATGACTCCTACCCTAGGGGTCTTTAAGAGGAGGCTTGACGTCTACCTAGCTGGGGTCATTTGAGCCTGGTTTTCTCTCCTGCCCAAGGCAGTGGGTTGGACCTGGTGATCTACAAGGTCCCTTCCTACCCTACTTTTATGAATCTATGAATCCTGTGAAAAACTCTGGGCCTCAAGAAGTCCCTAAGCCAGGGGTGTGCAATTATTTCAGGTGGAGGGCCGCTTACTGAATTTTGGCAAGCCATCAAGCGCTGCATGACAGGCAGCCAGGGGCAGATATATATTAATTTTCAAAAATGTTTAGGGGCTCCATGGGCCAGATAGAATGGCCTGGCAGGCTGCATCTGGCCCATGGGCAGCATTTTGCCCACCCCTGCCCTAGGCACATACATTTATGGTTCCTCTGCATACACAGACATACCCCAGCTTGCACAAGTTAGTGGAACCTGATCTACAATCACACGGCTAACTGTATGCAGTGTGATTTTAGTTTGGGTCTCACTTGTGAAAACATTCACTAGTGTCAGGAGCTGCACTGGGAATCTGTTCTAAGTCACAGGAGATCCCCATAGTGGGGGTGGGGTGGGGAGAGAGCTGTCTGCCTCAGGATAGGGGAGTGGTGGGGGAAGGGGTATTGAGGAGCTAGAAGTAGCCTGGTCAGAGTTGGGGGGCGGGTAGAATAGAAACAGCACAGTACCACGGCTGGAGTGAGCAGCCAGCCCAAATTTTTGCCCAGTCTAACCTCCAAAATGTTTGTACAGATATTAACCTAACCCTAGGTAGGTCTAAGTGTAACATCTACACATACCCCATGTGTCCAAGTCTCATCTAAGCTCTACTACAATATAGATGCAAGACAGAAAATGCTCTAAAACTGCCAAAATTCCCACAGGGACCTGATCTGGTGAGCATGCTCTAAGCCAGTGGTCACCAACTGGTCAATCAGGATCAGCTGGTGGATCCTGGAGCCTCTTGAAGTTGATCCTGGCTGCATGCCCAGCAGGTCAGTTGGTGGAGGAGGGAAGGGACAGAGGCCTGGGGGGCTGTGCAGTGGGGATTGAGGTGCAAAGCCCAGTCCACAACAGCAGCCACCTCTGCTGCACACAGATCGGGGTGGGCACATGCTTTCCCAACCATGGGGCAGTGCTGGCAGCTGTAGCATCTCTGAGGCAGGGAGTGGGGCTGGGGCTGGGGTTGGGGCAGGCCCTGCACAGCCAGGGTGGGGTGGGGCAGGGGACGGAACCATGAATGGCTTTTCCAGGGGGCATGGGGAGGGGAGTGCATGCAACCTGGGTGGACATAGGGGGGGTGCATATCCCCAGATCTGTATGCAGGGTGGGCTGGGGCTGGGGCAGTGCTGGGCTCTTCCTGGCTGGACTGTGCTCAGGCTAGGAGGCTGCAGTGGCAGCATTGGGAGCAGGGTCATGGGGAAGCAGGGCCAACATAGCCCACTCAGTGTAGCCCCCCAACCCCTGCTCCCAGTGCCACCATCATGCACAGCGTAGACCAGGCCCAGCAGGAACAGCCCAGAGTAGCCTTTCCCTCTCTCTGGTCCTTCCCCTCCCCCTCCCACTCCCAGGACATGGGCGCGGGCAGGCATGGGGGACGGCAGGCTGCAACTTCAGGTTGGAAGGCTGCACCAGGCTGTTCCCACTGGGCCTGGCCCATGCTGCACTTGGTGATGGCGCTGGAAGAAGGGGTTGGGGGGGCAATCCCCCCCCCCAACCCCACTCCCAGCACTGCTGCCACAGCCACCTGGCCTGAGCCCAGCCTGGGCAGAAACAGCCTGAGGCTGCCCCAGCCCCAGCCCCAGCCTGCAGCCTGCAGCCTGCCTCATGGGCAGATACGGGGCCACATACCCCCCTCTGCCCTCCTCCCCACTCCCCCCTGATGAGCCTGGCTCACCCTGGCTGTGCAGGACTTGCCCCTCCCTCACTGCCATTGTTGGGGGGAAGATCAAGCAGTGAGGGAGGGAGTGGGGCTATGGCTGGGGCCTCAATCTGCCACACCCCACCCTCAATGGCCCTTTCCCCTTCCTCCTCCACATACTTATCTGTTGGGGGTGGAGGGTAGATCTTCGGTTCCTTTTAAATCCCAGATGTGATCTCTGACCTAAAACGGTTGGAGACCACTGTTCTAAGCACACCTAACACAAAGCAACAGTATAGAGTTCACAGAAAAGTGTGACTGCCACTTCCAGGGCAACAATGACAGTGGCAGTACTGCCTGCCTTTTGCATAATGTAGGGAGTGGAAAACCTGCACTTTAGATATTCCTCAGTCTGTAGGATTCAAACCCACATCTTCCCCTTAAAACAAAATACCATAATCACTAGGCTACAGACTATCCTAGATGAAGGCTCCCTTCAGCCCTCCTTTCAAAATCGCCTCACTGGGCAGAATCAGGGGTCCAGGGGAGAGCAACTAATATGGAGCCTGACTCTAACCTATTAGTTTGGGTGCTCAGCTAGTGAAAGCGAAAAGGTAGAGAGAGATAGTCCTGGGTCTTTGCTTTTGGGCCTGCTGACACATTTTACATTAGATAAGTCATTGGACAAAGTGCTACACAACATCTTGAGATACTGGGTACTGCTAACCTGCATATGCCAGAAATAGTCCAAGAAAGTAATTTATGTGAAAAAGTACCAGACAGCAAAAGCTACACACAATATAGATTGAGTATAACAGAACAACCAAGCATGGTTACTACTATAAACTGTAAAGCTACAAAAAGTTAGCTCCAAAATGGACTACTTTATTGCCCAAATGGCATGGAAGGCTGTGCATAAATATAAAGGCCACTCCTTAAGGTTTTTTGTCTCTAGCAAAGCCCTGAAGAGCCCATCCTTTCTCTCTCTCATGTACCTTACATTCCTACAGAGCCTCTGCATCTTGTTTGTGTCTTTTGAAAAAAAATCTGCAGGAGGCAAGGCAAGGGCAACTGTGGATTATTCCATTGTGTAACTTTCTTTTCTCAACTCTATGCAGAAAAAAGTAAGTCCTTCTATATCTTCTCCACCTCATCCACCATGCATTTGCACAAGTATATCCAAATGCATAATGCATGTGCTGGCTCAACTTTTGCACTTCCTGATTTTTCAATGCTTAACTTAGAAACCTTCATGTGTTGTACTTGAGCAAAGTATAGTCAAGGTTTAAAATAGGCATCAATCCTTAATAGTATATTAATAAACACACTTATAGGTTGAGTGAGTTAGACATGCTTATCTTTGTTCCACAGTTCTTTTAGTTTCACCCAGGCTGCTCATGCATTGATTTTCTGATATAAAAATAGATGATTTTTCCTTTAAAATTGGTCTGTGTCACACTCCTGATATTTTTGGCATTTGTGTTCCTAACCCATAATGTACATATTATCTTTAAAGATGATACTGGCATAGACTGGGGTCTTAAACTGTACCAAAAATGGAATTTCATCACAGTAGTGACTGCAAAACTAATTTTTTTAAATTTCAATATTCATTTTTTGTGGCAAGCATCTGTGTTTGAGAGCCATTCTCTACCGACACAGATCAAGGGTGGGTGCATGCCTCTCCTTGCACACCTACTCTGAGCAATCTCTGCTACTGCATGCAATATAGTTCCTTGTAAAGCAAGGCACATCAAAGCAGCAAGGAAGGGTAAAGGTCCTGCAGTAGATGTCCAGCAAAGTGCATACAGTGAAGTGGTATCATAGGCTGCATACACACATTCAAATGATCTAGGAGAATTCTCCCAGATTTGTCTTCTTGGTAGAAAAAAAAACCTATCTAAAGATGCCTAAACAGACAATTGAATGCTGAGCCCCCGAAAGAGCAGACAGCTTGTAATGCTGCTGCAGCACAGCCAGGAGACCACTGTGCACACATGGTAGATATCCTGCAGACTCCCTCAGTCTGCCTGGAGACATCTGTCAGTGGTACACAGGGATGCCCTGACTGGCTGACTCAAACTGCTCAGGCTCAACCTATGGCTCCCTGCAATATAACATGGGGATTGTGAAGGGAATGTATTCTACTTCATGCTCAGCTGGAGCAGCAGACTCTGGCAAGCAACACATTATCTCCCTGGACAGGGAGAAGGGCAAAAGCAAAGCACGCTGGCATGCTGGAGGACTATACTATGGGATTTTTCAGAAGAGAACATGTTCATTTACTCACCCAGGAGAGTGGCATAAATATCTACTTTGGTTAATCTACAAGGTGCAAATATATTAAAAAAGCTAGGGACCACTGGAATTCATGCCAAAAGTGTGTGGCACAATGGCTCATTTAAACTTGTTGTCCCCATCTCCCCCGCCCACTGGTGTGTTCCTCCCCCATCACTGATTGGTGGAGGGGCCCCATTGGCCCCACTGCTTGTTCCTGATGACCAGGAGGTGAAAATTGCAGTTTCAAATATGCCATGATTTTTATCTCCCACTATTGATTAGTGGAGAGGCCCTGGCAACCCTGTTGCTAGCTGCTGACTAGATGGGAGGCAAAAACCATGGCATATTTAAAACAGCCATCAGGAGCAAGCAGTAAGCAGTGGGGCTGATGGGGCCCCTCTTCCAATCAGCTGTGGGAACTGCAAGGTTAAAGAAGCCACCACACTGTGCACTTCCAGTGCGAATTCCAGTGGTCCCTAATAATAGCTTTATTTATCAGATGCTGTACACATCATCTGATATATAGCATAGCAGCTGATCAAGTGACCTATAACTCACAAAAGCTTGTGCTATATATATATATATATACCCATCATACATACATACACCCCAATCTCCACCCTCTACTTTGGCTAATCTGTAAGGTGCAAATCTATCCTGCCTTCCACTTGACTTTGGCTTAACATGGCTAACTATATCTCTCCATTTTTTCTAGTGACATTCTTTCCCCCCATACCCTCCTTCAACTTTAGCTGTAGGAAGATGGGAGAGTTAAGGCTTCCTACAGCTTTTTTAGGCTACTTACTGACTTTTAGTTATTGGGCCCAATTTATGGATATATTATGCCAGTGACCTGTTACAATATAGCCATATCTTCCTCCAATTTTTGTTTTCTACTGTTCTGCTGTTTTGGCTCCAGTCCTTGTTCATAATGGCCCTGATTCAAAATGCCTTTAATCATCTCCTTAATTTAAAAAGCATGTGTCCAAGTTCAGTGGGACTTACAGTGTGTGTCTATGTATTTTGCTGCCTCAGAGCATACATAGTTTCTTTTGTTTTAAATAATGTACATGTTCATGTTTGATAATAGTGGGAAATATTCCAGTCTGTGTGTATTTAAGATGAAAGCAAACAAATGAGCAACTGATATTGCTCAATCTTTTAAAAAATAAATATATGTCAGGAGAGACCAATCCTAGAAAATTTCAGTGCCACATTTCCATATTTCAGAAAATTACAAGTCGCTAAAATCAGGTCATCAGAATGGAAATGCATAAACTGTGGTAACTACTCATATAATTATATTCTTTACAAAACTATTGGATCCCTTTGGTAATAAAAAGCACTACAGAACTGGGAGATAATATTCTTTAAAAAGTAGGTGAAAAAGCTGCTCCATCAGGAGTAACTATTGAAATGTTCCTTTTTATTCCTCTGGGTACAAATATTCATTTAAAAGAAATCATTGGAATGGTCTCGTAATTAGAAAAGCTATCGTTTAGCATGGTGTTAAGCAGTAGTATAACTCAGAAGGTAACTGCAGCATTCTTTGGTTAGTGTGAAACAGCATATGGTCAATTGGCTTCAAGATTTGTATTAATCAAGAATCCTGCCTAAACTTTCTTCTTATCACCGTTATACGATACATAAAAGAGAGGGAAAAAAACCATTTAAACCCTACAAACCTAGTAGGTTTTAGCTAATCTGAGAGTGCATCCAAAATTCAAGACAGTTCCTAATAATATTTATAGCATAGTCCCACAGAGCTCTATAATACAGGAAAACTGTTTTATTCTCATCGTCTACCTTTTCAGTTTTGCTGGAAGGTGCTGCATCTAACTTCTACAGCACTCCCCATTTAATGTTGAATAGCTGAGCTTCAAGCTTTTGGTGGCAAGGGGGTGAAGTTCACTGCAGTTATAGTTATTCCTAAAACTTATTATAACTTATTGTATAGCTTTTCAGTCGGATATGAATAATTAAGCATTCCCCTATGAAAAGCAGTTTGAATGTTTATCTTGTATGAAATAGGTATTTTATTAAAGATTTAAACTACAGCAAACCCGAGTTAATTCACCACTCTGGGAGAAATGCAAATATTGACAAATTATCTGGTAATAGCCAATTAACAGGAATTGATAATCTGTGCACGATCTGGCAAGGAAATCAAACGAAGATACAGCAGAGGCAAATTATCCCATAGGCGAATTAAACAGTTTACTGTATCTTTTAAATCTGCCCACTCACTTGTTACATCTTTTCTAAACTTAAGATGCTCTTCACAGCGGGGGCTGTATCTTTGTCTTTTTATGCAGTGCCTAGCACAATGAGTCCTTGGGTGCAACTGCAAGTAAAAGAATATTGTTCAGTTTGAGGCCAAAGACTGCAGATACTTTGGGGAATGATTTCACAACTGGGTTATGCAATACGCTTAAGGACACAACAAATATTTCTGGAGTATTATCTGGCACTTGCAACATTGCAACTCTGATCTGTGCCAATATTCAAGAGCATTTATGCTCTTGAATATTAATCTATAATGAAAGTTATTTGAAGAGTTTCCTATCAGATTGCAGAAACTGTGAGGAAATTGTTCTGAATGAATTCAGTCCTTTTTACAATGCCCTTACTTACCGGAAATTGTTGCAAATGACAATGTGTTACCACATTGTAGAGGACCTTTTTTAAATGAATGCTACAATCTTGCTAGGTATGGCAGACTTGAAGCTATTGCTAGTCAGCATATAAAATTAACCAGTCGGAGCCTACTATTGAGCTGACAGAGGGTTTATTTGAAGGGTGACGTGCATCATAGATGGTACAGAATTCATCTGTAGCTTGGATAAGCCAGTAACTGCTTGGCCAGAGAAACCAGAATTTTTCTGTGCATATTTGTGTCAGTGATCACAACTTCAACTGCCTGTACTTGGCTCAAAGTCTTTAACTCAAACAAAGCAAAAATGTTCAAACACGGCACATGTGAACACAGATTCCATTTGAAGGGATACATGGGACCATTAAGATCACCTGATGATTGCTTGTCAACACAATCATTTAAAATAGTAATTTGATGGTAAACTCTTGGGGAAAAGTGGGAAGCCAATAACCAGCGTGAGTCCATACATGCTGTTAAAAAGAAAAATTGGAATGTTTTGTTGGAAGCACTTCCTATGGCTTGACAGTGCAATTGTCATTTATTACAACTGAAATCCAGCTGATGATAAAAATGCTGAAAATCTGCATAAGGAAAAGCTGCAATTTTCCTATCATGGGGGCGGGGAATAGCCAGGTAGTTAAGTCAAGGTTTTCACCCTCTTCAAGAACCAAGCTGATGTTCTGAATAGGGGTCTACTGAACTCAATGAGGTGGTTGGTGGATTTTGTGGGCAGACCCCGGGGCCTGCTACTATATTCATGGGCTGAGCAGCACAGTGGGAATCCCCAACACCCCTGGCTAAGGGGCCCCAGCAGTCCCACAGATTACCACCTGATCCAAACATGTGGTTTAATGGCTTCCCTGGGCTTAATCAGAGTAATTAAGTCATGTTCTTAAGTGTGGATTAATGGTTTCCTTGGGCCTAATCTGGGTAATTAAGCCATGGTTTTGAGCTATCCCCAAGTGGCAAGCTCTGCGATTTTGGCAGGCTCATTGCAAAAAACTTACCAGCAAGCAGAGAAAAGGGTAGAAAGCCCTGCAGTTTTAGAACATGAGGGTGGTGGGAAGGTGGAGGAAGGAGGGGGCAGGGAGCAGGGGCAAGGCAGGGGAGATCACAGCAGGAGCCATGGAGGCTGCAGGCAGTAGCTGCTCACAGCAGGCTGCCTGCAGCCTCTACACCTCCTGCTGTGAGCAGCCCTACCCTGCACTGCCTCCTTCCCCACGCCATGCTCCAAGACTGCAGGGCTTCCTGTCCTTTTCTCTCTTTGCTGGAAAGTTTGTTTTTGGTTTTCTCAGGGAGCCTACTGTTTTTCCTGGAGTCTGCTGTTTTTCACAGAACCCACCCAGATGCATGGTTTCCACAAAAATCATGCAGTCATGAATTCGGTAGATCCCTAATCATAAACAATTAGATTATTATTCAACCAGTTCATGAATGGTAGTGGTACTTCATATTCACCCTGGCTATTTGCTCTGTAGCATCTCACTAGTTGGCCCTAATGACAGGAATTGGTTGTAAATTATTCAATGTTGTAAGCTAGTAAATGAAAAAAAAAACATAGTAAAAAACCCAAATGTTCTTTTTTGGTTTATTTTGACAGTTGTAGGGTACACTAAATCATATTTCATACTGTATAAATGAATATTCTGTACAAGTAATGGGGTATGATTCTCATTTGCCCTGTTTAGACTGCTTTAGTAGGATAAATCTTACAGACTAACTAAATCAAAGATGCTGTGAAAGGACATGCACAGATATAATATATTGCAGCAGCAATCTATTAAATCTTAATTGAAAAGTATGAAAATAGACACCACTGTGTTTTGGTGGGAATTATAAAACATGCAGGTTTATACTGTTTTCCTGCTGCTTTTATTTCTAAAATGTTGAGGTCATTATTACTGTTATTTAGATTGCAGAAGTATCAAGAGACCTCAGTAAGGTCAGGGCTTCATTATGCTAAGTGCTGTACTGGCATATATTAAAATGATAGACCCCACTCAAACATATCTCCTAAAAATGAATGTGCACCAGCGGGATGAACAAGAAAGGAAAGACTGGGCAACATAGCTATGTGATAGCAGAAACCAGGTAAGTTTACAATTTATAGTCAATAATTCAGGTATATAAAAATATATTGTACTTTTAGCAATAGCTTCAGGGGACATTTAAAGATCACAATATCATTTCAGAAGTGCAGGGTGACAGGAAGGAAACTGTGCTATTAATAGTGTAGCCCTAATTCATGAGATACATCAAACCCAATAGGACATGTTGTGTGTCTAAACTTAGACACATATTTAGGGTAACTTCTTGAGTAGAAGCTTCTAAATGACAGTAGTCCAATAGCACAGTAGGATTGAAATATTTTATTAGTCCTATCCTATTTTTTAGGATGGTACAGGAAGTGTGAGAGGGGCAAGGCTTTTTTTTGTGATCTTGTAACAGGAGACTTGGAGCTTTAAGAGCAGGCAGGCTGACGCTGAAGCTGAAGCTGGGGTAGGCTGCAGGTGTGGCAGGAAGGCAATTAGGGGCCCTATGAATCTCGTCATAGTTTCTTCCACCCCTTTAGTTCCTTTCCAAACCTCCAAACTGCTTCAGAGATCCTCTGCATGCTGGCATTCCACTGCTAGAAAACCCCAGGGAAGGGCAAGTATGGGGTGCCCAGAAAATCCAGCCCCCAATGCCTTGTGGGTCATCCTTTAGTGGGGAAAAGCTAGGGGAGCATACCCTGAGAGAAAAGCACTGGAAGGAGGCTTCCAGCAGTCCTAGGGCCCCTGGGGGGGGAGGGGGGAGGTAGAGGGACCACAGCAGGAGCAAATGCCAATAAGCCAGGAGAGGCCATAGGCCTAGGGACCCAATGAAGAGTGGACTGAATTCCAGAGGAAGGCCTGAGAGGGTTTGAACCCACAGAGAGGGGTGTTTGTTAACAGAGCAAGTCGACCCATGGCTGAATGAGAGCTGGTAGCCAGAGTGTGATCTCAACTGCATCTCACTGGCCTGGGATGGGGTCAGGGCCCAAGGGGCTGAAGGCCAGAGGGTGGCTACAGCAGGAAACTGGTGGAGCCAAGGAGCCCAGAGATCTCGACTGGCCTGAGGCAGGGCCAGGACCTTGGAATGGGTAGGCCAAAAGTCTATGTGTGGAAACAGCCTCAGAGGAAGGGGATAAAGGAGACTGCAGTCCAGCATGAAGATGGCTAATGTGGTGCCATCTGATTTGGGGAAGGTTCAAGGGAGAAAGGGAGAACAGGAGCCATGAGAATGAGGGTGAGCCCAGTATGGAGAATAGGAGCCTAGAGAAAGAGCAGGACCAGAAGGGTCCAGAGGCCCAGAGAGGAGTTGGGAGACTAAGGAGTTTGAGCACCAAGAAAGACAGGACCAAATGGAAGACTGAGGCAATCCAGAGAGGGGCTGAGTGGGAGACTAAAGGGCCTGAAGGCCCAGGCAGAGGCCGAGTATGTTGGTTGGAAGGTGGGAACATCAATAAGGATAACATCCATGAGGCTTGGGGTGTGGTGTAGGAGTGTATTGGAGCCAAGCAATTAGTCTGTAAGGCATTGACCCCAAACACCTGGGGTTGTTATAGTAAAACCAATACACCCTCCCATATTTAAATAAGAGTATATCATGGTGGGTGAAAAAATGGGCTGACTGCCCACAGAGGAGGGCAAAAAAGAAAAAGTGCCTCCAGGAGCTTAATAGCCATTCCTGGAGATGGTGCCCCATTACAGATATATTTTCCTGGACTAACCATACTGATGGAAGAAATGTTAGACCAGCTTTGGATCTGGGATCCAAAAGCTGGCCCAACATCTCTCCCAACTATACAGTTGATCCAATAAAAGGTATCACCAGAAATTCTGCTGGTTCTGTTCTTAATAGTCTATTAGAACACTAATAGATGCTAAAAGCTCTTAAAACAGGGCATTCAGATACTGTAGTGATCAGCATGGTATAAGAACCAATATAGACCAAAATAGAATTATTATATAAAACTTGATTACAGGGTTTTTTACCTCAAAAATTTACCTGGGTTGTATATAATGATACAGATAATCTCATTTAATCACAACATTCAGGTATCCATTTATTCTAATACATGTAAACTGGAACTGAAACCTTATAACAGAAGATGCATGGACATTCTTCTGCTACCTGTAATATTTTTCCTCAGGTCATTATTTCTACTAGGGGTGTGTGAAACGGGCCATATTCAATTCAGATTTGGCCTGAATTGGGGACAGTGATTCGATTCATTGATTTGGCTCATTGTCCCAATGAAGTGCTTCTGGTCCACTTCCAGGTCTGCTGCTGAGCCTGCTGGGGACACCCCCCACCCCCCGAGCTTCTGAAGGATGTTCCATCTACCCCAGCATCTCACAATTGATAAGATGCCTGGTACCTTGAGGTATGTAGGAAAAAACATTTAAAGCTGTGTCTGTGTTCAAATTGTCAAATCTTTCTGAATCTCTCCGAATTGATTCAGAGGGTCCCAATTTGATTCGGAGAGATTAAAGGGTCTCCTGATTTGATTTGGATTTGGAGATTTGGCCACTGAATTGGGGTGAATCTCTGCTGAATTAAATCAGGAACCAAAGCTTTGCACAGCCCTAATTTCTACTGATATGGGTAAACTAGCTTGTGTGTGTCAACTTAGGAACACAGATTTATGTAAACAGATCCAAAGGGCTGGAAAAGGGTTAACTTTCTAGCACTGAGGACCACTGTTTTGCAGAAGCTAACCTCTTCATTGTTACTGATGTCATATAAATAGCATAAGCATGGTTCTGACTTCCCATTACACAGCAACACAAGTAGAAAGTTGTAAACGACCATGCTTTGTCGAAACCAGACGCTTACATTTTGAGAACTGATGTTCCATCCACCAGTTCTTGGGGCCTGATGGTTTGACCTGGCAGGTAGTTGCTAATGGTGTGCACCCTCTGTCTCTTCTTCCATGTCTTGATCGTTATATGAAGAGAGGAAGATCTTTATATGAAGAGAGGAGGATCCTTGATATTATTCACCAGCAGCTCTTGACTTCGCATTATTCTTCAGGGTTCCGCCTCCCCTTTCACCCCATCCTTGCACCAGCCTGATCTTACAGATCTTGCTCAGGTCATCTTTCATCAAAATACAAAGTATTCCTGTCCTCACAACTGGTTCATGCTATAACGCAGTTAATATCCCTCTTTTACTGATTCCTTGGGCTTAAGCCCAATAGTTCCTTTTTTACCATTTCTCTTAAGAAAAGTCCAGGGGACACCTGTATGTAAGGGTCTCTGGGGATCAACTCACAGTTTGTCGCTCTTTGCCTTCCAGTGAGGCATCGGGGACCTCTTGGCTCTTCTGTTGCCATCTGTTACCAACACACTGGATACAGGTGGGTGCTGAGACTCCTCCAAGTCTCTGGTCAGAAAATCAGCCAACAATCTTCTCACTTCACCCCTGTTGGGGCAAGTCCAGATCATAGTCAGCTATTTGGCAGCTGCACTCCCTCCTCTCTGGCTCCCCACCCCAGGTGGAGACAGAGCGCCTCTTTATGACATAATCAGTTGTGTGTTGGCCTGGCATGAGCTGGTAAAGCATGGATTCCCCAGACCATGCCACCTGTGCTTCTTCTGATAAGTTGTTGCTCCCGGAAGCAGCATGTTCCCTCCCCCAACACACATACCTCAGGAGAGGCAGAGACACTCCCAGGGGTTTGGGAGCCCCAGTAAGGGTCAGCAGAAAGTATCCTACTATAACAAAAGGGAAATTACATGTGTACCACTATTTTTTTAAGTCTTGAAGTCTCATAGCTCTAACCAAAGTTACTGAGCACTAGGTCATCTATAAGTTTCACAACAGGACTTAAGATATGCACTGAAATTCATATAGATGTACAGTACTAGTAACACAACAGCCAGGGAACATGGAGAGCAGACAAAAGTTACTTTTGTCATGCAAATGGCCCTTTGAAAGTGCTCTACAGCTGTGTCCTTACAGAAGAGCATGGCTTCAGAGCAATTTAAAAGTACCTAATCACATGATAATCTGAACCCTTATTAAATGAGGGTTCAGATGAAACAACTCCAAAGCAGAATGTCTTCATTATCATTTGTCAGTGCATGCCAGGACCAGGGTTGGAGTGATACAGCCCATCCCCACCCTGGTGCTCTCTTCACAATGGGAGGGAGAGAAGGGAAGGGTGGGGTGGGGTGGGTGGGTGGAAGGAGACCTTCTACACTTGAGGGTGGTGTGGGTGGATTGGAGACTCCGGCGTGGTGGGTCTCAGGGGGGCTATAACTCATGGTGCTGCCTATGAAGCACCATGAGTTACAGCAGAGAGTGACACATTTGTCAGAACCTATGATGTCCATAGTAGGCTAAAACACCCAAGTATTTATCTAGTCCCTCGGACAGGTTTTTCTGTCTACCCTGCACTTCCTGGTTCTGTGGCAGCAGATACTGCATGTACTGCTATCTGTATCTGAGATAATTAGTTTAAAGCTAGTTTGGAAATGTCTACATGATCTGCAGTTACAGTGACACAGATGTACCATCAGGCAGGCACCTGGCTTCCCAATGGAATTGACAGCCTTGAGCTCACTTATCCTCAGATTCTTCAGATAGTGATAAGGAATGATTCGTCCCAGAAATAAGATTCACAAAAGCCAGGAAATTAATCAAGGACAGTCAGTTAAAATGTAGCGGAAAGGTCTTTGGCCATACCCCACAGCAGTATTTAGGGATCTCTCTCTTGACTCAAAGCAGAAGCCTACTCAGCACAGGATTCTCATCTGTAAATCGTCTCTTAGGACTAATCAGGTGTAGGTGCATGCTCATGAAAAGCCAGAGGGAATGCACATGAGAGAAGTTAACTCAACAGCCCAACTTGGCCAAGGTAAGATGTGGGAGGGAAGTTCAAATCCTTACTCTAATGGAAGTTAATATATGCAAATAAAACACTTCCCACAAGACAGTTTCAGTGATTCAGTCCAGCATTACCAATAGGTGCCTAATAACTTTCATAGATTTCATAGACATTAGGGCTGGAAGGGACCTTGGGAGATCATCGAGTCCAGCCCTCTGCCCAAAGGGCAGGAAGTCAGCTGGGGTCATAGGATCCCAGCAAGATAAGCATCCAATTTGCTCTTGAAGGTGTTCCATGTAGGTGCTTGAACCACCTCCGATGGCAGACTGTTCCAGACCTTGGGGGCTCGGACAGTAAAGAAATTCTTCCTTATGTCCAGCCTGAAACGGTCTTGCAGGAGTTTGTGACCATTCGACCTCGTCATCCTTTGGGGCACTCTGGTGAACAGACGTTCCCCCAGATCCTGGTGTTCACCCCTGATAAACTTATAGGTGGCCATCAGATCACCCCTGAGCCTGCGTTTTTCCAGCCTAAAGAGTCCCATGGCTCTCAGCCTGTCATCGTAAGATCTGTTTTCCTGACCTCTGATCATGCGTGTGGCTCTCCTCTGGACTCTCTCAAGCTTATCCACATCCTTTTTGAATTGTGGAGCCCAAAACTGGACGCAGTACTCCAGCTGTGGCCTCACCAAGGCCGAGGACAAGGGGAGAATGACGTCCCGGGATTTGCTCGAGAAGCATCTATGGATGCACACCAGCATTTTGGTCGCTTTACTAGCTGCAGCATCGCATTGCAGGCTCATGTTCATCTTGTGGTCAATGATGACCCCCAAGTCTCTTTCTTCTGTAGTGCTAACCAATGTAGCACTGCTGAGCCTATAAGGATGCTGCAGGTTTTTCCTCCCAAGGTGGAGAACCTTGCATTTATTGGTGTTAAACACCATGAGGTTCTCGTCTGCCCATTTGCTGAGCTTGTCCATGTCAGCCTGGATCACCCGCCTATCTTCTGGCGTGGATGCTTTGCCCCAAAGTTTGGTGTCATCGGCGAACTTGGCCAGTCCACTCCTGACTCCAATGTCCACATCATTAATGAAGATGTTGAACAGTATGGGTCCCAGGACAGAGCCTTGAGGGACCCCACTGGTTACAGGGCACCATGATGAGTGACTGCCAACAATCACAACCCTCTGGGTCTGACCACAAAGCCAATTTCCCAGCCAGCAGATCGTGGTGGAGCCAAGGCCACAACTGGCCAGTTTGGCCAAGAGGTGATCATGGGATACCAGATCAAAAGCTTTTTGAAGTCAAGATATATGACATCAATCTCTTCTCCCTTGTCCAGGTGATAGGTTACCTGGTCATAGAAGGAAATGAGATTGGTCAAACAAGACCTACCCGCAACAAACCCGTGCTGGCTATCCCTTAGAATGTTAGCCTGGGCCAGTCCCTCAAGGATGGCCTCCTTAATAAACTTTTCTAAGATCTTCCCCAGGATAGAAGTCAGGCTAATGGGCCTGTAGTTAGCCGGATCCACTCTCCTCCCTTTCTTGAAGATCGGCACCACATTGGCCTTCTTCCAGTCTTCGGGCACTACACCAGAGGGCCAGGAGTTTTCAAAGATCCATGCCAGGGGCTGGGCTATGACGCTCGCCAGCTCCTTGAGTACCTTGGGGTGCAGATTGTCAGGGCCAGCTGACTTGAAGGTATCCAGCTTCTCAAGGTGTTCCTTCACGAGGTCAGCATTGATGGAGGGTAGGGGATTCCCTTCACCCAGATTTCCCTGTCCCATAGCAGGCATGGGCATCCCATGTGACTGATGAAAGACTGACGCAAAGTACCTATTTAATAGGTTGGCTTTTTCCTGGGCGTCAGTTGTCAGTTGCCCCATCTAGTTTAGCAGGGGTCCAACATTGCCCTTGCTTTTCCTCCGGCTCCCCACATATCTGAAAAAGGACTTTTTGTTGTCCTTGATGCCTGAAGCTAGTTGGAGTTCAGTTGCAGCCTTGGCTTTCCTGGTTTGGTCCCTGCAGGACCGGACCAGCGTGGAGTAATCCTCCTTGGAGGTGAATCCCATCCTCCATCCTTTGTAGGCTTTCCTTTTTAGCCACAGTAGGTCCGCTAGGTCTCTGGAGAGCCAGGGGGGCTGCTGTGCCTTCTTGCTGCCTTTCCTCCGTGTTGGAATAGATTTAGCTTGTGCACTGAGGATCGCTTCCTTGAGAAGCAACCACTCTTCTTGAATTCCCATCTCCCTGGGGTCATGGTCCCTGAGGGCCTGACTGACTAGCCTCTTGAGCTTATCAAAGTCGGCTTTTCTGAAGTCAAGGACTTCTGTGTTGCTGACTGACTTGCCAGCTTTACTTAATAGGTGGTTCAGCATTTTCCTGGAATGTAGAAAATCTGGGTTCAGGTGTCTCCTCCAAATCATTCAGAGCAGAGATTTCAAAACGGTCTCACTCCAGGTGAGTGTCCTAGCCATTGACATATTGGGTATAACTGGACCATATGAATATGAAGCCAGCCACAAAAAAGCCTCTTTCCCATCTCTTACTCTTTTATTTATTTATTTATTTATTTGCATGTTAGGCATGGTCTTGGGATGTCAACTGCATCAGACTCTGCAGGTAAGAAAAGAATTATATTTGGGTGTATGTATTAGGGTGCCAAACAGCTCAGCAGCATCAGGATTTGGAATGAACATAATTGCCTAACCAGAAAAAATGGAAGCATCTTACAAGGGCAAAAGCGTTAGTCTGAAGCCAAACAAAAGCTTTACAATTGCTAGGGTTGTCTAAAAAATTGACGTGGCCATTTAAGAACCTCAGTCCTTTTTGTGGTTTTAATTCTGTTTTTGAGTGGGCAGAGTCATCCTTGAAAAGTCAGATAGTAGGGTTATGATGTAAACCCTGCACATCAGTTCCATGTTCTGCATTCTGTTTACATCTACAAGAGCAGGGAAGCCTATATGCTTACAAATGTGCATACACAGGGCAGAGATAGCACAGACCCTATTTACCAAGGACACCATTCTATCCTCAAGTATACACATGCAATTCCTGTTGATTCGAAGTATAGCCACCGTCTCACCTTCCCATTGTTCCTCCCATTTCTTACCTACAGAAGCAAAAACAATATCCAGTAGTCTATTCTGGAAATACAGAGCTAGAAGAGACCATAATCTATTATCTAGTCCAGTGGTGCTCAAGCTTTTGGTGCCATGGGCCTGATAGGTGGTATCGGGCTGTTCGATGGGCTCAGTCAGTCTCCGTGTGCCAGGAATGGACCTTGCACTGCTTCCTGCAGCACCACAATGCCAGCAGGACTGGGTCTCGCACTGCAGGGTTAGGCCCCATACCACCTCCGTCAATCCTACACCACTAGATCAGGGTCCTGGGCCACATCCACTCAGCCCTATACTGCAGGATCAGACCCCACACCAACTCCAGCTGGTCCCTAATCTAGTGCACTACCCAGCCCACAAGTAACCCCACAGGTCCAGAAATTTGGCAGCAAGGAAATGGCAATTTTTGCCACTGTTCCTCCACTGCAAAAATTTTGGACCCATGAGAATTCTTTCAAATCAGGTGGCATAGCTTCACAGGCCAGAGCTGGCCTGCACACCAGGGTTTGAGCACCCCAGTCTAGTCTAACCCTATAAAAGAGACAGTACCAAGCATCAAACAGATTCTCTCCACAGATAATTGTCATATCTGCTGTTATACCTGTTCTTAAAAATCTCCAAGGAATGAGATTCCATAATTCCCACGGGTAGCCTGTCCCACCATTTTATCACCTTAACAGATTTTTTTCCCTACTTTCCAATCTAATTATTCTTTGCTGCAAATTAAGCTGCCCTTCCTCTAGTAGACCCAAAGTCTTCTTCACAGCAACTTTACTTATGTCCACACTTGGTTGTCTCTTTTTATGCTAAACAAACCAAACGATTAGGATGGTGACACCAAGAAGCTCAATGTGCTTGGAGAATGTTACAGTAGCTCTAAGTGTACACTGCACCACATGGCTGCAAGCAGTAGCACAAAGCACGTGGCTCCTCAAATAAAAATCCAAGTTTTTGCAATGCAAATGGAGAGCTCTGTGCAAGAAACATTTTCTAAGCGTATTATTGATGTTCTTGCCTCCAGACTGGACTCTCCAATTTGGCTGCCATTCAGTATTAGAATCATAGCAATCTAAGATGCACGTTACGGTCTCTCTCTCTCCCTTTTAGTTTCTTCAGATGATAGGTAGCAAATCCTCTCTCCCTCAGGAGTAACAAGGTGTCTCAGTTCCCAGTGTCAGGACCCCTGGAACTCAAACCCAGGTCTTTTGGGCTCATGGGCAGAGGCCTAGGCTGCAGTATCACTGAGTAGGTGGCAGGGTGCTGGACCCAGCTTAGCCTGGTCCCTCCTGTGAGGGGTACAGGGGAACCAGTGGCAGCCACTAGCCCAGTGGTTACGAGTGGGTTTGGTGAGCTGTTGGGGGCCACACACACAATCTTTCAGAAGATATCATTTTAACAAATTATAGATTAAAAAAATAATCATACACTAAAATTCAAACATCTACCATAACATATTTAAATTATTTTTAAAAATAAAACTATTGTCCTGATTTATGTTTTTTGAGTAGCGTATATGAAGGCAATTGCATAATAGCTGAAAATAAAGTCTTAATTTTGTATATTGTGGGTGGGGGATGTGAAGGGGCTCCCACAGGTACTCATTGCATCGGGTGGTGGCGTGGGAGGAAGCTGGCCTGCAGCTGGAGCCCCATGTGCTGGGCAGGAGCTGCCTGGCCTCATCCACACTTTCAGCATCTCTGCTATGGACCTCTGTACCTGACTGCTATTCCTACCTCTGCCTTACACCCTCCTACCTTACCTGTGCCTTGCTCCTGTCCTACCTCTGCTTGTGACCCCCTCCTGCCCTGTTCTACAACTGCTCCCAGCCTCTGGCACCCACAAATCACTCCTGTCTACCTCATCCTGTGTGTTGGATTTCTTCGTTCCTGCTCTCTGGGCTTGGCTTTGACCACAAGCTAGTATGATCCCCTGGCATGCACCACTGGACTCAAAATGGGCACCTGGTACTTTGAACCTTGACTTGGCTTTTGGACTCATGGTATTGTAGACCTCCAGTTTCTAAACCCTGCCCCCCATGTCTGGGCCATACATGTGACATCCAGTTAAAGAGACAGGACCTAATCTCACTACAGTGCCTCACTCTATTTCTTCAAAACTGTGAGAACACTACCTGTGCATTTGAGATTGCCTCTTACTTTCCTGCTTGAGCCAGTAAACGTACAAGCAAGGAGAAAAGAGATCCTGAATGGCCAGGAATAGACTCCCAAAGAAAGTTCATTTTGGCAAGTCAAAAAATTATAAAAACAAAACAAACAAACAAACACCCCCCCCAAACAAAAAACAAAAACACCCCAAAATAAAACAGGAGGCCATGGCATAGTATGAACATCGTTGGTCACAAAGTATTGCGCACTTCAGCTGTCCTGTGTGCATAGCTTCTTCTGATTATTGCCCAGTTTGCTCATCAGGCTTTCATTTTCATTTCTTTCATTTGATGTCTGAGAGACAGGAAGTCTCTAATTTTTGCATGGGGCCAAGTATGTCATGGAAACTGAAATCCACTTTGCTGCTTTTTCATTATCACATTCTGTGATTATTTCAGCCAATAAGTTCCTTGCCAGGAATATGAACTGTTCCAGTGAGTTTGGGACAATCATATTAACAAAAGACAAATTTTAAAAACTAAGAAAATTAAACTATTTGCACTGAGATCTAAGTTATGTTCCACCAACCAGGGAACTATCTGTCCAATTAAAACTAAAGCAAAACTCAGACATTACCTCTAGAGCCCCCTCTACATGTTACGGGTATCAAGCAATTAATTGGTTAATGGAACAATTAATTCACATAGTCTACACATGTAAAGTAACTAGCTATCACACAACAAAAAGATTCATCCAGCTATAAAGTTAGAGCGGAGAAATGTGTAATAACTTTATAGCTGGTTGCTATCCAGCTTTGAACGTATACTATGCTTTAATAAAAAGCTGTTTTTTATCCGACTTTGAACATATAGCTATTTGGGCTGTGCGAAACAGCACCATCTTGTTTCAATTTCCATTTTGCCGTTTTGAAGGGACAGTGTTTTGTTTTGCTGTTTTGAAGCAACGTTCCATTTCATTTTGTTGAAACTGTTTTGTTGTTTCAATTGCGGGCCCCCGATCTGCATCCTGGGTTTCAGCAGGTTGCTGCTGCAGGCTGGGGCCAGGAGCAGCACTGCAGTCTTCCTGGCATTCAACAAGGGCCGCACCAAGCAGCTGCTGCTAGCCTCAGTCTGCAGCAGCAGCCTGCTGAAACCCCACGTGTAGGTCAGGGGCCCATGCCTCCTGGGAAGAGCTGGGGAAATGATCAGAGAGCTGAGGGAAGTGATCAGATTGCTGGGGAATTGAACTGGGAACTAGATGTCAATATCAGAGCAGTCCTTCCCCCCTCTTCCCCGTCCCTCTTCTTACTTTCTGTTCAGCTGCAAGCAAGCAAGAAAGTAACATTATTGACTCCAAGATGAACATGAGCCACCAATGCCAGACCGCAGCCAGCAAGGCCAGCCATACCTTGTCATGATGCAAAGATGCATCTCAAGCCAGTCCAGAGAGGTGATACTCCTCCTCTATGTGACACTGGTCAGGCTGAGCTAGAGTACTGTGTCCAGTTCTGGGCGCCACACTTCAAATGGATGTGGCCAGCCTGGAGAGGGTTCAGAGGAGGGCCACCTGCTTGGTGAGAGGGCAGCAGGACAAACCCTATGAGGAGAGACTGAGGGACCTGAACCTGTTCAGCCTCAGCAAGAGGAGGCTGAGGGGGGACCTGGTGGCTGCCTACAAACTCATCAGGGGAGATCATCAGCAAATAGGTAGAGCCCTTTTCTCCCCAGCACCACCTGGGGTGATGAGGAACAATGATAATAAACTGATGGAGAATAGGTTTAGGTTAGAGATCAGAAGGCAATATTTTACAGTTACGGTGGCCAAAATCTGGAACCAACTTTCCAGGGAAGTGGTCCTCGCCCCTACCTTGGGCAAATTCAAGAGGAGGTTGGATGATCTCCTGTCTGGGGTCTTGTGAACCCAGCATTCATTCCTGGCTGTGGCAGGGGGTCTGGCTAGATGATCTGTTCAGGTCCCTCCTGACCCTAGCTACTATGAAACTATGAAGCCCGGCTTCAAAACTCGACACATTTTGAAACTTTTGAAGTGTTTTGAGTGCCTTCGTTTTGTTTTGAAGCCTTTTGTTTCATTTTGATTTTACTTTGAGCTTAAAATGCATTGAAACAGCTTCAAAATGAAATACACATTGAAATTTTGCACAGCCCTAATAGCTATGCCCCCATACCTGGGACCCCCATTAGCTGATAAGGCTCCCAGCTTCAGGGATGTACCATAGTTTCATAATGCTTAGGGTCAGAAGGGACCCAAACAGATCATCAGGTCTGACCCCCTGCCCCGGGCAGGAACGAGTGCCAGGGTCATAACAGCCCAGCCAAATATCTGTCCAGCCTCCTCTTGAAGACTCCCATGGTACAGAGCATAACCTCACTTAGGAGCCCATTCCAGAGCCTGGCAGCCCTAACTGTAAAGTAAAGTCTCCTGATGTCCAGCCTGAACCTCATCTCTAACAATTCGTGGTCATTATTCCTAATAACCCCTGGTGGTGAATGTACTGGGGCAGCTACAAGTCCCAGAGCTGACATGACTCCCAGCCACAGCAGCGCCCCATGCATTGCTGCAGGGGGTGCTGCCAGCTGGCAGACTCACAGCTACAGGAGCTTGTGCAATCCCAGGTTCCCCCTGCACTGGCAACAAATTGTGATTAGATCTTATGCTGGATCCCACAATCATGCCTCCTACCATACACATATAATAGACTCTATTATGCTTTTACCTGAATGTCTAGAGGGACCCTGAGGTACTAACTACTAGGAATTGTGAGCAGTTACTACCTGAGAATTAGCCATTAAAATTCTTTAGTAAATAACAACTCCAAGTAGCACATGAATATGACATATTTATGTACTATGTGTGGACAGTTCACCTTCAAGACAAGTTGTTTGCTATAAATTATATATATTTTTGGCACATTGTAGTAAAAATATATGTTCTTATGTTGGCATTGTTTTTCTTCGTGAAGAGAAAGTATAAACATCTATATTCCTTTTTTATAAGAATAGCGACAGCCTTAAATACACTAACTAAAATACACAAAAACAAAATAACCCCCCAAACAAACAGATTGTTTTCCCAACAAAAACACAAAAAGCTTTTTATAGTAAGGGGACTACACCCTGCATCATAGCATACCTCATTGTTCATAATAATAATTCTCAGGACATAATACTGAATACCCACATAATAATATAAATAGTAACTACTCATCTTTCTTTTTTCTTTTTTAGAAACCACATTCAACTTTATTCTAATTCTGTACCATTTGACAGTGAGCCCACAGGATTTTAGCACATGGGTGGTTATACATGCACAAGTAAGCTATTTTTATACAGCTTTATGTCACTTCTTATACTGTAAGCAGCAAGGACAGGCTCTTAACTGATTTACCTTCTTTTCATTCAGTATGTCACAAAAAAGGTCGAAGTATGCATCAACATTTATCTATGAACTGAGCCCAGAGAGGAATCCTTCCATGGCTGCAATTTTGGACAGAAATGACCAAATACCAGCCTACCATGTGAGAGTAGCACTTCAAGAGTAGATGGTAATTGTCCTCTCTATGACTGCAGAAACCGTTGGCACAGATGCTACAGGGTTATGTTGCAAATTCCACCAGCACTTTCTGCAGATGTTTTGAAGCCTAGGAATGGCAGTAAAGAAGGAAGGTGGAATTAAGATAAATCCAGAGGACAGCAAGCACCTCAAGAAGGATTGTATTTTCTTTTCGCAACATTTCCTGTGTGCATATGTTATTCGTGAGACCTTGAGAACTAGTGGATTTTGCAGCCAGCAGCAACAAATTCAGAATGGTAGAGCACCATAAAACAAGCAGGAAGTCATAAATATCTACATGGTTTTGAGTGGACAGAGAAATCTGGACACTTGTTGGGTTCTATTCCAAATTCTGCATTGACATGATCTGCATGTGACCTTGAACAAATTATTATATTTTCTACACATTGGTTTCCCTACCTCTAGAACTGGATTCTACCATTGTAAAATACATTGATATATGTGGATGAAAAATAAACTGTATGAATGAGATGTTGCTCTTCCAACATTCTCGTGAACTGGAATAAGCCTGAACAGGAATGAAACTACCCTTATAGCTAAACCCCTTTATGCTTAATTTCTACAACTAAATATTCTCCATAATTAAACATATTTTGGTCTTAATTTCTCCCAGAGATACCTTCTTTACAGTGCATTAACCTTCCTCAGTGCAGCCTTTGGAGTAAATGAAAATATGACAACCTGAGTGCCATTTATATCCACAGCAGAGGTGTGAAAAAAACATTTTTTTTCTAATATTTCGGCATTTGTTTTCAGTCCAAAGGGCAAGATAAAAATTTAAATGTCAGTTTTTCTGGAAAAACTCTAAAAATAAAAATCACAAACGATTAAATATTTTAGCTTCAGCATGTCTAATCAAAAATAAACTTGTAACTAGTCTCCTATTGAACTTTTTATTTCAGCTTGTTGACTTGACTCCAAAATATTTTAATTTGTGTGTCTTCAGTACGGTGTTGCATCTTGCTAGAGTGCTACATCCTCTCATAGGAGTTATAATTTGGGTGCCCAATACCCCCATTTTCTTCTGTGAGCTAGGTTCCTTCTAAGAAGATCATCTGGCATTGTGTACCTACAGTCATACATCTTCCATGAAACCCCAGCAAGAGGGAAGTTGATGCTGCACCATGTGAGATATAAAATCAGGCTCTCTGGTAGGATTATAGCAGACAATAAGGAGAGGAAGATGCCTTTACCACAACTCTAGTAAGCTACTGAGGCCCTAAATGAAAATGCAGTTCAACATTAAACTCAATCAAAATAAAACATTGTATGCCAATTTAAGCAGCTGCAGATTAAATATTCTTTGTTTTCCCAAAACTGCCTGGGGTGGGGACAGGGACAGAAGAAGTATGCATGGAGAGCAAGACCATGGAAATGAAAAGTTACAGCAAAATTTCCCTACATGTTTTGATTTTGAATAAACTATTTTTTTATTGAAAAAAAAATTGCTAGCCTGCTCTGGACAGACACTCTAGTTGCAATCTCAAAAAAAGACCTAAATTATCCATGTTACTTGTGACAAGCTCCTATATCTGCCAGATTACATGCATTTTAGCACATTTCTTGGGCTTCATTTTTACTACAGCCCTATTTCTGTAGCATTTTCTTTCCTTTAATCATGAACATTAAGGCTGCATCCACACGAGCATGGATATTTGTTTCCCCAGAGACAAGCAGCAGTGGCACACCTGATGCCACTGCTGCCTGTCCCTAAAAAATGCCTGTCATGTGCCCTGTGGCGCATGGTAGGTTACTCCAGGTGGGTTAGGGAAGGCTGGAACCAACAACTGTGCTGGCCCCCCCAGCCTTATCTGGGGTCTTGGGGCCTCCTGGGGCTGCAGCAGTGACAATCCTGTTGCTTGGAGCCTGGCTGGCAGCTGGAACATGGCTCCAGCCAGCTAGGCCAGTTTTCAGCAGTGCACATTGTCCCCATGTGTACTGCCCACTTTTTAACATAGTTTTTTTTTTGCCCCGGGATCTCCCAGGTGAAGAAAGCCTGCCACATTGCTACCTTGCAGTACAGAGAACATCTGAATGTGTGGTGTGTGGCACTGAAGATGAATCTGCAGCATCACATACCACATGGCCATGTACATCTGGACATGGCCTAAAGGCATAAGTGGCAGAAGGCTGAGGCTAACAGGGCTAACATGGGGCAGCAGTGGCAGTGGGTAGGGCATCAGGGCAGCACAGGCACAGGCTCCAGGTTGCTGCAGCAGGCAGGGAGAGGCAGGGTATGCACAGATATAGACATGCAGCTGCAGTACCCTGGGAGCACGTAGAGCACTGCCCACCACAGCAACTAAGTCTGTCATGGGGAAGGGGTGGAGTGGAGGGGCAGATGGAGGCCCTTGAAGTGAGGGAGTGGAGCAAAGACAGGGGCAGGTTATGGGCTGCTCAGAGCCCAGGTGGCTTATCTAGGGGCACAGAGTGGGGGCTTCCACTTCTGTATGCATACCTGCAGAGGCCCAGGGGAGGGGAGGGCTGTGCCCCCCAGATCTGTGCATGGGATGGAAGCAAGCTGCCATTGTACACTGGGTTCTGCACCCTGCTGCCACTGTTCTGGAGTGGCGTGACGCCATGTGCCTTCCATGCGCTGACTGCACCAGATCCCCTGCCACATTGCACCTCTCCCAGGGCAGCAGCAGTGGGGCACAGAGCCCAGCCCACAGCGGCAGCACACCTCTGCCCCACACAGATTTGAGGGGCATATGCCCCCCTGGGCCTCCCCCAGGGTGCGTGCAGCAGAGGGAGCTCCCCCCACTCTCAGATAGCTGCCTGGACTCCAAGCATCCCATTACCCACCCCAGCCCCAGAGCTCCATTCACCCCATCCCCTGCCTCTGCCTGACTCCCTCCCTCACTGTGGGGGCCTCGATCGGCCACCCCACACCACTTCCCCACGATAGACTTACCTGCTCCAGGAGAGGTGTGGGTACACATGCATAAGCATGCACCCCCACAAATATTTTCTCCCTCTGCCTATCCCTAAGGCTGCATCTACAAATGTAGTTAATGTGAAGTTATAAACTCTGGAGTGTATTGCTCCGGAGTTTATTGCTCCTGGGCATGCTGGTTGAACATGTGCCTGGGACCTGCCAGCTCAGGCCTGCTCCCCCCAGCTCACTGTGCTGCAGAGGAGCTGGCTGTCTGGGGTATGACTTCCCCTGCACTGAAGCATTTTCACACCCCAACCAGTCAGGGCAGGATCTACATGTGTGCTGCTGTGGAGTAAAAAACTCCACAGCAGGATAATACTCATAAATATTTACAAACACTATCCTTCTGTAGAGTTAATTAGTTTACTGTAGCCTAAGCAGCACACGTGTAGACACACAACATTTACTGTTGGGCTAATTAGTATATTCCACCACAAATGTCTCATGTAGACGTACCCTAAGAGGCATAAATGGTAGCTATGAATTAGGCATTTAAACATTTCAATTACTTTGTGTAAATGTAAAAAAAAATGCAGAAAAGAAAACAGGGTGATTCCAAGTACATTGAACCTTAATTTTCCTATTATTATATGTGGGTCACACCTGCACTTTTTCCAAGTTTGTAATAAGTTGATTAGAATAATTGGAACCTTATATTGCATCTTCCAGCATTTCACCTACAATTGGATGGGTTCTCTTTACATCCTGTGAACATCCTTCTTGAAGCATGTAGCAGGGTTACCATCAAGCATCATGAGATACGACTTTCTTGCCAGGTGCTAAATATGCTGCTTCTACAGTATTTCCACTTTTGGTTAAAATCAAGACATAAGGTGGTAGAATTCAAATAGAACAGATTATGTCTTATTCAAACTCAGGAGGTATTTCCAATACTACTAGAAATCACTTTATTATACAGTAAAATTCTAGTGACAGTCAGTATTTTTGTTGGGGAATACTGTCAAGCAGCTTCTTTTAAGTGGTGACCACTATAATAAAAGGGGGAAAATACATATTATTAACAAACTCTTTCTTAATAGTGGTGGAGGAAGATAGCTCTTATTTCCACAATGCCTCATTTACAAAGAGTCTTAAACTAATCAACCTGTCAGTTTAGACTGATGAAAGTTCTGCCATAGAATTAACCATGACTTTATTTTTTCTTGATTTTGCAGTAGTAGATTCAGTAGTACAAGTCATGCAGTTTTTCTCAAACTTTTAGACCCAGATGAGTGGCTCCCAGCAGCACCTGTGTCTGAGCTACTATGTTATTGGTTAACCATTTAATCAATCTAATTAGATGTCATATTCCTGTAGTCATAGGAATAGCACAAAATGAACATTGTCTGTGTTCTAGTCCACGGAGATGCTAGGCCTAGCAGGTGGAGCCAGGGATGAGCCAGGAGTTGTAGAGGTAAGCCACAGTTTGGAGCAACAGAAGACAGATCTGAGTTACAAGCCATGGGGTGAGAAGCCAGAAGCAGAGTTCCCAGCCAGGGGACTAACCAGGGTCAGAGTTCAGGAAGCAAACCAAGGTCAAGCCAAAGTTACCAACCCAGGGGGTTTACTGGAGTCATCGGCCATAACGGAAGCGAGTTACGGTCAAACCAGAGTCTGAGGTTCAAAGAACTGGGTACGTGGTCAGGGCGATCAGGAACCAGGAAAGTCATAGATACAGGAGCTACTCAAGGACTGAAACCAGCATGTTGCATCATATGGCCCAATACTACAGGAATTCCTTAAAAGAAATCCCAGAACCAACTGGGGGAGTTGGGGCTTAGCTGGCCCTGCTTAGTGAGTTGAGTGTCGCTGACTGAGTTACTAGGGATGTGAAAGGTTAAATGATTAATCGTTTAACCAATAAGCCCAGTGATAACAAGAAAACAGAGGGCACAGCAGCCCCCCTGGCTCTCCAGGGACCTAGCAGACCTCCTAAGGCTAAAAAGAAAAGCCTACAAAGGACGGAGGACGAGATTCACCTCCAAGGAAGAATATTCTGCACTGGTCCGGTCCTGCAGGGGGCAAACCAGAAAGCCAAGGCTGCAACTGAACTCCAACTAGCTTTGAGCATCAAGGACAATAAAAAGTCCTTTTTCAGATATGTGGGGAGTTGGAGAAAAAGCAAGGGCAACACTGGACCCCTGCTAAACCAGATGGGACATCTGACAAGTGACGCCCAGGAAAAAGTCAACCTATTAAATGGGTACTTTGCGTCAGTCTTTCATCAGTCCCATGGGACGCCCATGTCAAGTACAGGACAGGGAGATCCGGGTGCAGGAGATCCCCTGCCCTCCATTAATGCTGACCTTGTGAAGGAACACCTTGAGAAGCTGGATACCTTCAAGTCAGCTGGCCCTGACAATCTACACCCCAGGGTACTCAAAGACCTGGCGAGCATCACAGTCCAGCCCCTGGCACGGATCTTTGAAAACTCCTGGTGCTCTGGTGTAGTGCCCGAAGACTGGAAGAAGGCCAATGTTCAATATTCAAGAAAGGGAGGAAAGTGGATCTGGCTAAATATAGGCCCATCAGCCTGACTTCTACCCCAGGGAAGATCTTAGAAAAGTTTATTAAAGAGGCCATCCTTAATGGACTGGCTGACACCAGCATCCTAAGGGATAGCCAGCATGGGTTTGTTGTGGGTAGATCTTACTTGACCAATCTCATTTCCTTCTGCTACCAGGTGACCTTTCACCTGGACAAGGGAGAAGAGATTGATGTCATATATCTTGACTTCAAAAAAGCCTTTGATCCGGTATCCCATGATTACCTCTTGGCAAAACTGGCCAACTGTGGCCTTGGATCCACCATGATCCTCTGGCTGAGAACCTGTATTGTTCAACATCTTCATTAATGATGTGGACATTGGAGTCAGGAGTGGACTGGCCAAATTTGCCGATGACACCAAACTTTGGGGCAAAGCATCCACACCAGAAGACAGGTGGGTGATCCAGGCTGACTTGGACAGGTTCAGCAAAAGGGCAGATGAGAACCTGATGGTGTTTAACACTGAAAAATGCAAGGTTCTCCACCTTGGGAAGAAAATCCTGCAGCATCCTTATAGGCTCGGCAGTGCTACGCTGGCTAGCACTACAGAAAAAATAGACTTGGGGGTCATCATTGACCACAAGATGAACATGAGCCCACAATGCGATGCTGTGGCTACTAAAGCAACTAAAACGCTGGCTTGCATCCATAGATGCTTCTCAAGCAAATCTTGGAATGTCATTCTCCCCTGGTACTCGGCCTTGGTGAGACCGCACTGGAGTACTGCTTCCAGTTTTGGGCTCCACAATTCAAAAAGGATGTGGAGAAGCTTAAGAGAGTCCAGAGAAGAGCCATGTGCATGATCAGTGGTCAGGAAAACAGACCTTACAATGACAGGCTGAGAGCCATGGGGCTATTTAGCCTGGAAAAGCGTAGGCTCAGGGGTGATCTGATGGCCACCTATAAGTTTATCAGGGGTGACCACCAGGATCTGGGGGAATGTTTGTTCACCTGAACGCCCCAAGGGATGACGAGGTCGAACAGTCATAAACTACTGCGAGACCATTTCAGGCTGGACATAAGGAAGAATTTCTTTACTGTCCAAACCCCCAAGGTCTGGAACAGCCTGCCATCGGAGGTGGTTCAAGCACCTACATTGAACACCTTCAAGAGTAAATTGGATGCTTATCTTGCTGGGATCCTATGACCCCAGCTGACTTCCTGCCCTTTGGGCAGGGGGCTGGACTCGATGATTTCCCGAGGTCCCTTCCAGCCCTAATGTCTATGAAATCTATGAAATCTATGAAACTGGTTATCTTACTGATTATCATTTAGCTTGGGACAGGATGCAGCCCATCAGGGAAGGGAAACTGCAGTGCCTCAGCAGGAACCAGAAGGTGGCAGGAGGTGCGTGTGTGTGTATGCACGTGCATGTGGATGTAGGAGGGTGAGGAGTGTGTGCGCAGGGGGAAATAGTACCCCATAGTGTATGAGGTATGAGGTTAAAGAGGTAAAGAGTAGGCAGCCTAATGGCTCATCAATTAAGCTATTAGCTGCTAATTCAGTGGTGCTCCTTCCCGCCCAGCTCAGGATTTCACCTGACTACTTGTCTGGTGGGGATTACCACCATCTCCTTTGCAATATACCCCCTTATTTAAGCAGTTGGCACAACTGCCATCAGCACTACCAGAAATTATCCAAAGGATTCTGTGTCCAGTTTTTAGCTGTAGAGGTTAAAAACAGAACTGAACTGTCTTGGTACAATCAAGACCACTTTTCACAAGTGTAAGGGGACATGAACAATAGGAACAACCCAGCAGTTACTGTCTTCCTGGCACTGACATTCAATACTATGTTGAACTGCTAGCTATATTTCCTGTTACAGATGTTCTGTTGTTTTCTGGCTGACCCTTGTATTGTGGAAATGATTTAAAGTTATTTTATGAGCAATTAAATTGGGACTTTCCTCTCTTCATCTGCCCATGGCCAAAACACACTGCAAAACTAAGAGTCACTTCATTACCCAAAAGATGCATCTATGTTTTCTCTTGTTTTTCTCCACTCTTCCTGTCGCCACCTCCCCCACCTACCCCCAAGCATTTGGAGCCCTTCATGTTTTCTATTAAAATATTTCATTTCAGGATAACTTCACATTTACTGATGCACCTGCAACTGCTTGATTTCTACACATTAAATTGTTTTATTTTCATCTCTAAACTCTTCACTCCCCTAGAGAATTCAAATATGTGCTGCTTCCCCTTAGCCAGCAATCATTCACACAGTAAACACTAACAAGGGATTTTGCTTCCTCTGCTGTTCAGCTAATCAGTCACCTGCAGGTGCAGTTGAGGGCGTTGATTATCTTCTATCTAGATACATGTCATCTGTAGTTATGCAAGTGTTTGCTATAGCGTCCATCACTAGATGATATCTAAGTGTTCTCTAAGATTTTGTTTTAGATTGGCAGTATAGTTCAATTGTTCAGAACATGATGACAATCTCTACGGCTTTGGTAAAAAAAAACATTTTCACTACAGGTACAGATCTATGAAGAGATTTGGAATTAAATGTTTTAGGGGATTTAGGGACTACAATACCTAAAGGTTGTTAATGCCTGGACCCTGAAAAGTAATCCAAGCCCAGGCTTCCTATGCAACATACCTCAGAAGGACATTGAAAACAAAACCAAAAACATGAATAGGGGTCACCCAGCTTTGGCCAACAGGCAAGGTACCAGCCAATATGCATCTGAACTCCTGTTTCCCCAGACTAGATGGGCATGCCTATACTACATGTCCAGCATGTCTCAACAGGGAGACTGCCAAGCATTTTGTGCTCAGATGTTCCAAACCCAGCTCCTGATAAGGGAATATCCCAAGTGACCACTCTAAAAATAATGCAAAAAAAGAAAGAAAGAAAGAAATCAAGAATGACACCCATGGAGTAACCTTACCACTCTATTTGTTTTAAGTTTTCAGGTAGTAGCATAAAATCATAGAAGTAGGGTCGGAAGGGACCTTGTAGATCTTCAAGTCCGACCCCCTGCCTGGGCAGGAGAAAAACTGGGCTCAAATGACTCCAGCCAGGTAGGCATCAAGCCTCTTCTTAAAGATCCCCGGGTAGGAGCCAGCACCACTTCCTTTGGAAGTTGGTCCCAGATCCTAGCTGCCGTGACTGTGAAGTAGTTCTTATGGATGTCTAATCTAAACCTACTCTCCAACAACTTGTGGCCGTTATTCCTTGTTATGCCAGGGGGTGCTAGGGGAAACAGGGTCTCTCCCAAACCCTTCTGGCCCCCCTAGTGAGTTTATAGATGGTCACCAGGTCCCCCCTCAGCCTTTGCTTGTGAAGGCTGAACAGGTTCAGGTCCCACAGTCTCTCATTGTAGGGAGACTGTTGTCCCCGGATCATACAGGTGGCCCTCCTCTGGATTGTTGTCCACATCCCTCCTGAAGTGGGGTGCATAGAACTGGACACAGTACTCCAGCTGTGGCCTAACCAGTGCTGCGTAGAGGGGGAGGATCACCTCCTTGGACCTGCTTCAGATGCACCTGTAGATGCACAACAAGGTCCGGTTAGCCCTGCCAACTGTGACCTTGCATTGTCAGTCCATGTTCATCTTGGAGTCAGTAATGACTGCAAGACCCCTTTCTGCCTCCATGCTCTCAAGAAGGGAGTTTCCCATCTTATAAGTGTGCTGCTGGTTACTACTGCCCAAGTGCAGCACCCTGCACTTGTCAGTATTGAAACGCATCCTGTTTTTGTTAGCCCACCCCTGTAACCTATCCAGGTCTTGCTGCTGTCTTTCCCTCCCTACTAGTGTGCTCACCTCACCCCAAATTTTGGTATCATCAGCACATTTAAACAGGTTGTTTTTCACCCTGTCGTCCAAATTGCTGATAAAGAAATTGAACAGCGTGGGCCCAAGGACTGACCGAGACCTGGGGGACTCCACTGCCCACTTCCCCCCAGGTTGAATATGACCCATCCACCACCACCAGAAGCTCTCTAACTCGGTCCTCCCCAACCTCAGGTCTGGACGCGTTTCTCTCGAGTCTGTCTTGCATCGTCGTGGGGAAGTCCCAGTCCCTGCACAAAAAAATTGTGGTAAAGAATTGGTTAAAGAGGTCTGTTTTCTCCTCTGGCGCAACCATCAGATTGCCCACTGTATCTTGCAGGGGCCCCACATTTCCCAGTGCCTTCTTCATCCTTCCTATATATTTGAAAGAGAACTTTTTATTATCTTTGATATTGGACGCTAGTCCTAGCTCTATGTCTGCCTTAGCTTTCCTGACAGCCCCTCTAGATGCCCGAGCAGAGGAGGTGTACTCCTCTTTGGAGATAGCACCGCCCCTTCCACCAGATGTACGCCACCTTTTTAGCAATCAGGCATTCCTGGACACTCTTGGTGAGCCGTGGGGCTTTTGGGCACTCTTGCCCCCCTTGCTTCTTGTTGGGATGGTCACTCCTTGGGCCCTGAGTATCATCTTCTTAAGGAACGACCACTCATTTTGGGCACTGAGTTCCCCTGCTCTCGAGAACCCCAGTACCTCTGCCACTAATCTTCTCAACTCATTGAAGTTGGCCCTCTTTGAAGTCTAGGGCTATTGCCTTGCTGCAGGCCCTTGACACCCTGAACTGGATGGTGAATTCCAGCAAGTGATGATCACTATCACCCAAGTGGTCAAGAACCTGGAGACCCCTTACCGGGTTGTCACCTGTGGCCAGGACCAGGTCCAACAGGGCATTTCCTCTGGTGGGACTGTGCACCTCCTGTATTAAGTGTCCTGTATCTCAGCCAGGAACTTCCTGGAACGGTCTGACCTGGCTGACTGTTCCTCCCAGCAGATGTCCGGGTAATTTAAATCACCCATGACAACTACATCCCTTGCCTTAAGTGCCTCTGCAAGCTGGCCCGAAAATTCCCAGTCCAGCTCCTCCCCTTGGTTGAGGGGTCTGTAGTAGACCCCCACCATTAAACCCCTCTCCCCATGGCCCCCTTGTATCTTGGCCCAGAGCACTTTAGCTTGCCCCTCCTCTGACCCCATTTTGTAGGCAGAGTATGTGTATTGCTCCTTCATATAGAGTGCCACACCCCCACCTTTCCTTCCTTCTCTATCCTGCCTGTAAAGCCTATAGCCCCTAATGCTAACTGCCCAGTCATGGGATGAATCCCATCACATTTTTGTAAGCCTTATTATGTCTGGGTTTGAACTGGCTATTCTGAGGGTGAGTTCCTCCTGTTTGTTCCCCATAGTATGAGCATTGGTATATAGGCATTTAAGGCCTTGCATAGCTGCGTGTGCCACCCCCCCGATTTGGGAGACTGTCTGGACCCCTGTTTCTTACCTGGGCACTCCTTGCATTTGTCACCTGTCTTGCTTGGGTAGTGTTTCCACGTCTGCCTGCGGCCCCCTCCCCCAGCGTAGCTAGTTTAAAGCTCGCCGTATGACATCAGCCAACCTGAAAGAAAAGACATGCTTGCCTTTAGGAGAGAGGTGAAGCCCATCCTGCCCCAGCAAGTCCCCCGCCTGAAAGCATGGGTCATTATTTAGGAACCCAAGCCTTGCCTGGTGGCACCAACTGTGTAAGCGCCGGTTGACCTTGCCAATGCAGGCCTTGTGTCGCCGTCCCTGCCTACTTACCAGAAAAAGAGAGGAGAATACCACTGCACCCCCGTCTCCTTAAGCTTGTCCCCCAGAGCCTCAAATTTCTTCATAATGTGGTCAGGGTTGCCCCAGCCGCGTCATTCATTCCCACATGGATGACAACCATGGTATGCAGGTCGAATGTAGGCTGGGATCCTCTCTGTGATATCCCTAATCCGAGCCCTAGGCATGAAGCAGACCTCTCGCACCATGGGGTCAGGCCGGCAGATGGGACCTTCCAGTCCTCATAGGATGGAGTTTCGGATGATGAGGACCCGGCATTTCTTCCTTCTGGTGTTCACTCTCTCTGCCCATTCCTTGTCATGTGGGGAGTGGCATCGTCCCTGCCCCAGTTTCTCTGTTTTTCTCCATCACAGCTGCCAGGGCATCAAACCTGTTCCCCAGGTGAACCTGGGGAGCTTCCACCACTCTAGGCCTATCAGCTCTGGATTTGGACACCTTCTGCCACTCCTGTGTTGGATGAGTCTCCTGTGGGGGCTGTACAATGGGCGACCGGGTCTGCAGAGAACAGAGATAGGCATCAATTTCATTCTCTGCATCCCTGATCCCCCACAGCCTGCTCACCTCAGCCTGGAGCTCCCTCACCTGCTCCTCCAGGGCCCTAAGTCATGCACAGGAGGGACAGGCAAGGGGACCACCAGCCCCCCCCGCAGGACCCCACTGAGCTTCCCCATGTCAAGGTAACCAAATAAATTGGGCCCCAAGGTCACAGTGGGCCGGGGTGGCGACTGGAACACGAACAGGTAGGATTAGCAGCAATGGAGTCTGAGTGGCACTGAAGCGTATGGTTTCAAAATAAGATGGATTTTATTTACTCATGCTTTGGAGCGGAGGCACAATTCTTTCTTCAGTTACAGTAAAACACAAGTACAACAGAGAGGTCTGTTGGCCCACGGGGTTCCGGAGTGAGCCCTTGCGTTCTACCCCATGAGGGATAGGGGCGGCTGCCCACTCCTTAAGTCCCAGGGCTGGTCAACAGCTCATGTAAGGAACGACAAACAGAACTGTAACGCGTTGAAATGAAGAATGGAGTCATGACGCCAGTCCAACAGGACAAACGAATGATCGGAAATGGAAGCCGAGGTCGGAAGCCAGGTAAGTGGAAGACAAAGCCGAGCTTGAGGTGAGCAGGGGTGATCCGAATCGTAGTCAGATGTCGGTGCCAATAGTCAGTCAAAAGCCAAAGATCAATACGAGAACAAACGGAATCAAGGAAGCAAATACAAAGTGTAGAGTTGTGAGGAGAAGAACCGGGGTCTAAGACCCAATCTCTCCCTGCCTCGCAGTCCCTGCTAATAGCAGCCTCTGCTTGCAGGTTGAGCAGCTCTCTCTCTCTCTCTCACAACACCAACAAAATGCCCACTCTCCTAATGCCCACACAAGGTGGGGGCTCACAAGCCTTTTTATAAGAATTTTGTGGCCAATCAGGGCGCTTATTCGAAAGAACTTTCTAGTCAGATTAAGTCATGCTCTTGTTCCCCGAGCATGCGTCTAATTTTAGTCTGTGATGTAACTGGGCATTCACAGGGCTGAAAAGTAGGTCACCAGTGATTCACAGCTCCAGAGGTCACCCAGGGGGTACATGCTGGGTGAGGCCTAGGATCTTCCACTCACAGAGTTTACTGCACCTGTCACTTTAGTGTTGGCAGCATATACTTGATATTTTTCCATGACACCCCACAGACAGGGGGGCAAGGGGCCACTGACCCAGGCACGAGCTCCATCTGGGTGGAGGCCTCAGAAGAACCCATGGCAGGCAGCAGCACCAGGGCGGGGCCCCTGGCAGCCATGCTCCGTGTCTGCACTATGTCTGCAGAGCTGCATCTACTGATTTTGCTTTCTGAGGTGCCGCTCTGGGCAGCTACCTCATGCCCGCCTTACGCGAACGCCGGCACAAACGCCGGCGTGCCCTTACAGAGCACGCCTGTTTGTGCGCACTGTTTGTGCGCACTGCCCGTACGCGGCTTGGGAGCACAGCTCCCTGTCGGGTGAGCTAAGAGGGCTCCGAAGGGCTTCTCCTCTGGATCTGCCTCAGCTGTTGTACCCTCTGCCCCACTTACCTTAGGGGGAATCAGCTGTTGCTGCCCCCGCCGCTGTCCCCTCCACAGCTGCTGCCTCCGCCACCGAGGTAAGGGGGTACACGTGTGTGTGTGGCACGTGTACCCTGCTCCCCAACTGCCGGGGGGTCCTTCCAACCACGGCTTTTTAAAGCCCGTGGTTTGAAATTCCCACGGTTGACCCTTCAGCCAATTAGGCCTTCCAGCTAGGCCAGAAGTGCGTGCCAGCGGCCCTGCTTTCTACCGACCCTCCCGCCGGGATCCCGGGGTGGCAGGCAATACCACCACAAGGGACTAGCTGGAACTGCCCCCCCTGCTTGGGGGAAAGGCCCCCACTAGATCCCCCCCCCCCGGCTTGTCTACCTGCCCATGTGCGGCTCGGGAGAACAGCTCCCTGTCGATCAAGCTAAGAGGGCTCCAAAGAGCTTCCCCTCTGGATCTGCCTCAGCTGTGCTGTACCCTCTGCCCCACTTACCTTAGGGGGAATCAGCTATTGCTGCCCCCACTGCTGTCTCCTCCACAGCTGCTGCCTCTGCTGCCAAGGTAAGGGGGTACACGTGTGTGTGGCACACGTGCGCCCTGCTCCCCCTGCTCCTGCTCCCCAACTGCATGCTTAAGCACTTTTGGGAGAATCCCTGCCAGAACATAAGGGACATGGTTGAGACACATCCTTAGGCAAAAATAAATAAATAAATAAATAAATGTCTAAGAGTCTACTTCCAGTCCTAATTGCTCTGGGAATAGTTGCCTACAAGTATTCCTTGTAGTGAATGAGCTTTGATCTGTTTTGATGACTAGCAGCATCTATAATAGTCTATTAGGAAAAGCACTTGCCCAGGAAATGCAAGACCTGGGTTTGAGCCCTCCTTGGTCTGACCCAGGTTTATATATTAGTTCTTTCACCTCTTAAAGGAGTGCAAGATAGATGCAAATACTTCCAGTCTGCTTGGAAGCTGTTCCACGTGGCATAAAGCAGGGATGGGCAAAATACGGCCTGCAGATGGGACCCAACCAGACAATTGACTGGATACAGTTTGCATGGGGAATTCGGCAATTGATTGAAAGTGACCTGCAGCTGCCCGCCTCACGCAGCGCTCTGCATGGGGCCAAGCCCCACTTGGGGCAGTCCATGCCTGCCAGCCTGGCCCTGGTCAGCTTCCAGCAGGCATACTCCCAGTGCAGCTGCTGCTGCTCAGCTCTCCTTGTCTCTAGTGGCAGCTCCTTCTCCTTGTCCTGCTCCTGCTGCACCACTCCATGCTACAAGCTTCAGCCAGGCAGCTCCTGCCCCAGCATATAGGGGTGCAGCTCCAGGTCCCTGCTGCTTTCCACCCACTCAGCTGCCCACAAAAGCAGGTGAAGTGGGTGGAACACAGCCGGGAAGTGGAACCAGAGACCCAGATGCTGGGGCACATGCCACCTGGCTGAAGCTTCCTCCTGGCCTAGAGCAGCATGACAGGAGCAGGAGGAGGAGCTGCCACTGAAGAGCAGGGAAGAGAGTACCACCCAGTGGGCTGAAGCCGTACCAGGAGCAGCCCTGCCAGTAAGCTGTGTGCACTGAACAGGGCTGGGCTGGAAGGCACAGGCTGTCATCCAGTGCGGGCTGCCCTGGGTGGAGCTCGGCCCCCATGCAGAGTGCCTTGGGGGCAACCATGGACTGCACGCCCTGGGAAAGTTCTGCTGCACACACCCCCTCTTCCCTCCCCTCACCCTCAGCTGGCTCCAGGGACCTAGTGAACAGGAACCACCCCCAACACACACACACGGTACCCCACACTGAACACCACCCCACACACACAGGGCAGGGGCTGCCCCACGTCCCTGCTCTGTAATCCCAGCTTCACCCACCTATCTTGCTCCTGAACATCACTCACTGCTCTCCTGTGGCCCCATCCCATGTAGGGAGTTTTGGTGAGTTGTTGCAGTGTCGGGAGGGAGGGGGAATGCTAAACTCCCTATGTGGCCCCTGGGCCCAAATAATCGCCCACCCCTGGCATAACACACTTATGAGTGTCTTCAACCAGAAAGAGGGAATGAGAGGAGGCATGAATTTGTAGTCCTCTGGTTAGGGATTCACTTGTTAGGAGACTGGTGTTCCAGGACATGCTTCAAGTGGTGCCCCTCAAACCCGCTCTAACCATTAGACTACTGTTACACTCTGACCTCAATACTTATTTTTTTCTAGACTTGTGTCCATAGGAAGGAATGGACACACTGAGCTCCCACTGAGCTTCTAGTCCTGGGTTTTAATCCCTGGGTCAAGCATTGAACCCATGTCCCCTACTCCAATCCTTAGGCTATTGTAGCCATGGGAGCCCACACCCTGTATGAGCTAGAGGGAGTTATACTAACTTCATTTAAAAAAACAACAAAAAAAGGAGGAAAGAGGAAGGATGCTTTGGTATCTACTTTCCAAAGAGGGATCATGGTTGTGATTCCCAGCTGGAGGACAGTGTCACCCTGAAGCACAAGTGGGGCAACTAAATCCCAGTGGGGAATTTAAAGACAGATTCCTATCTTTCCTTGGCCAGCTTAGGTGGCTCCCTGCTCAGCAAAGCAGAGTGGCTTTTGGTGACTGTATACTGTTACTCAGTTCTCCCCTGCAGTACATCAGGAGCCCATTATGGAGCTGCAGATTCTGCTGTGGGATTAAGCATCTTAAAATTTAGAGTCTGCAAGATTCAGACATTGCA
The DNA here is from genome assembly GCF_052110815.1 of Crocodylus siamensis. Classification (NCBI taxonomy): domain Eukaryota; kingdom Metazoa; phylum Chordata; order Crocodylia; family Crocodylidae; genus Crocodylus; species Crocodylus siamensis. Next base: position 341,783,490 of record NC_143395.1, on the reverse strand, counting down.
GTTTTCAGATGCTTATCCATGTACTTTAGGTCCTGCCCTGACTCTAGTCCTTTAACTGGTACATATTTTTTTGGAGGTATGGGGATTTTTTTGGAGGCATGGGGATTGATGCTCTTCAGGCTGAGGTCATGTTTAAGTTCCTGGGCCAGTGCACTAACTACCTGGTATTACGAGATGGCTAGCATTACCTGCCATGTTTAAAAAGAGCATGAGATATCCATGCCCATACAGATGGCTTAGCTCTTAAATACAGGAATGAGCTTCAGGTTGTAAATACGTGTTCCCAACTCAGGGCTACAAGACATGCAAATCTAGGTTTCAGATAATCCTTGGTGTTTCTGGTTGACTAACTTTCTTCTGCTCAGAAGGAATCCCAATCCTATGCAGCTTGGTATTGTATAGAGAATTTAGCAACTTAATTGGGGCTGTGAGTTCTACTCTAAGCAAGACTCCTAGCAGCTGAGCAAAGTGTGTATATAGGCTTACATCCCAGATGCTTTTGAAGCATTTTGTGCCTGGACTCATGTATCTGGTACCTGGTTCTAGGAGTTTTAACTTAGTGAGATTCAGGACAAGAATATAAAAAACCACTCTGAATCAGATTTTAAACATCTCCCCTTCTCTCTCCCCAATGTTATTTTATGAATAAGACCCATGAAGTCTAATTCAGAAACCCATTATTTACTGGGTAGTGTTACTATCAGACCTGGAATTAAATACAACATTTATCATTAGAACATGCTGTCAAAAGATGATGAGACACTTCTAAATTCATCATCATATAATATGTATGTCACTAATAATCTGTTAAGTCACCTGTTGCACTTTTACAGCATACTGACAACCACAGACTGCTGCTGGTGAAGTCACTAGCTTAAACTGACAGTTTGAAAACAATAGACCAAGGAACCATGGCAGAAGCCAGGCTATAGCTGGCAAGTTATGCAAAATAGGTCTGCCATTGAAGCAAGCAAAAACCAATACCTGCAGCAGGTCTGAGTGGTTCTTATTGTACAATGAACAGAACTCATTTTGTACCGTTTCTCTTAGTCACCAGTCTGTTCTCAATCATCATCTTCTCAGTGGGCACATCTACACAAATACCAATTTAAAGGCACTTTAGCTTGATTTAAGGAGCATTAAGGGCACACCATCCACACGAGTGCCCTTAATGTGTCTTAGAAATGGTGATTTAAGGCTATTCATGCTTAAATCCGATACCTGCATAAAGCAGCTATTTATGCCTAAATTTGATACCTAAATCACATTAGTGATTGTGTAGATGTGTTAATGTGCATTAATGTAGTGTATGTCCATTGACTTGGGACTAACTTTACTCCCAAGTCAGTCCACACACCCATATTAATGCTCATTAGTGAATGCACATATAGCCATGCACCTAAATCATCTTAATATACATTAGGTAAATGCACATTAAGTTTAGGCATGCATAAAAGCATGTGTAGACACACCCACTATGTCTCTAAACAAGCTTCTCCCTGCATCCCTCCCCATGTCCTTCATTCATTTAGTAATCTAATCCGCCGTCTATTATTTCTTCAGTGCACAAGTTGCAGTTCAGAAAGTCTTGAATGCATCTCATCTTTCTACCTTGCTGCTCACTCAGCTTTAGTTCAGGGAAGCATTCCTATGCTGGACATCAATAAAAAGCATTCATAGCTTTAAGTAACCACTTAAGTCACACAGAGATCATGAATTAAGATTGACAAGTATTTAGGTGCTGTCCTGAGTTGGGGTTCAAGCAATTTGTGAAAATATTTTGTACTTCACTGCATTGTGTTGGCATTTACAGATGTCTGTAGAATATGGCTGAAGAAGCAGTCCTTTTATGCAGATTATAAATGCACAACTCCTAATTTTCTTGCATTAATTCATTATGCAAGAAAGAGATTTTAAAAGGCTTGCTAGAAGGCAAAGTTGCATCTGTGCAAATTTCCCCTGATGTAGGCTTCAGCTGAGTGCCTAAGGCAACAGAAAATTAAAATTCCACAGAAATCAAATGCATGGGTCTAGAAGTAATGAGGATAAACAAAGTGTCCCTGATGGGAAGTAAGTACAAAATACAGACCAGCTTGCAAATTGCCTTAGATAATTAAATAGTATCACTCAGTACACTCTATAGTAATATAGAGTAGGAAGGTATAGGGGTAAAACAGCTAAATACTAAAGTAACCTTGACTGATTACCCAAGACAACCTTGAAATAATTGTGTGGGCGACTACTGTGTTAGATCAGGTATCAGACTCTCCATGCAGAAATGCCGGACTGAATTGGAGTCATTACCTACTTCTACCATCTCTGAATTTGGCCCAATGTTCTAAAATAATCAACACAAATGAAAAAGTCAATTCAAGCTACCACATATTCCCCATTGACCACATTTTGAACCTTTCTTATTAGTGAGAGTAAGTATAATGCTGTAAACAATTATTGATATCTTCTTGCCATGCCTGTGGAATGCAAACTCCCCCCCCACCACCACCACCACAATGAATCTGCTCTGGGATTTATGGTATTTGTTTATAAGTCTATATCATGTAAAAGACTCATCACAGCGGAAAGAGGAAGGATGTTAGTTATTGCCTTTAAGAGATGGCCTCTCATTTTTCTTCATAACTGCTAGCTGTGGTCTAATATACTGCTCCACTCAGCTCCTTAAAAAATATGTTTTGAGGCATCTGTATTAATTCACAGAAATGTTATTTGCTTAGCTTAACCCTTACTTTCACCCCAAAACCCACCTCTTATTCCACACAGAAACATCAATCAGGAGTATGTAACTAGTACATATAATTAAATATTTAGCTTTTTAAATATTAACTGGAACTCTGTTTCTCATACAAGTATTAAGTCAAATGATACAGAAATCTTTTCTCACCCCAATTTACTGCTGGGCATGGAGCTATAACTACCCAGCTCCTATGGTCAAGCACTATTATTAATGCAACTACCGTAGTAATGTACCTTACCACAGAAAGTGTTATGAAGATTGAGGAGTTAAGCCCCAATTCAGTGAAGTCCACAGGATATGGGCAGAGAAACACATTACTGAGAGGTAAGCAAAGTTGAGGATTTGCAACGTTGATTGCCTGCTTTTGTCCCATGGTAAATGAAGGCCAAACCGAGATAGTTCACCCTTTGTGTGCAAACCCTGATCCTGCAGTAAGTGAAGTCTGTGGTAGCTTTCCTAACTCACATTGGTTAAATAATTTACCACAAGTTAAGGGCACATGCATATATATTGCAGTTACCTTGGCTTAGTGAGTGGTCCTCATTCTAGTTTATTCAGGTGTTTCTTGTTTATTCACCACCCCCTTTAGCACAGTCTTACTTTTGAAAGTGCACAAGTGGTCTCCTTGGAGTCCAAACATATCAGCTACATAGCAAATACCTTATTTTCCTCAAATGCAACATGGCCCCAATATAATACACACTTGTTTTTGAAAGGCCGAGTGAAGAAAAAATATTCTGAAGTTAGGGCTGCATAGAGCAGGGACAGGCTTAAATCTTCAGCTGACTCACCCTCCCTTTCCTTCTTAACTAAAGCTGAAATCCTAGCTGCTGCTAAAGCCTTGTTTCCATGACTGGAACTATGATTCTGAAAAGAGCTAAAGAGTTTCCAAGGATGTGAAATGGGAGGAAAGAGAGACTAAGAGCACCTAGCAGAATTGTTTGATCTGTGGAACATCAAGACCATTAAAAAGAAGAGACAATCATTAACACTTTAGAGTAAAGAACAATGAATCCTTAAGTCAATTGGCACCTTCAGCTGTCTCAATTGTAATGAAATAACTGGAGCACTATGGAGCAGGAATCAAACCATGTGGTTTTATCCATCAGAAAAATCAACTTCTCTACTTAGTACATGAACCCCAATTTTGGGGAGGCTGCTTTTTTTGGGAAAAGGTGTGTGTTGTTATGTGAGAGAACATAGAACATAACTATTTACTATGCCAAGTTAGTCCAATGCTTTACTGAACTGGAGCCTTAGCAATTAAGGATTGATTTATTCAGATGCTTAAAATTAAATATGTTCATGGCTTTCTTAAATAGACTTCTTTTAATGGACTTTTTGAAAGGGTACCCAAATAACCTTGAAGTCACATAAGTAATTTAAAAGTTCTTCCTGTAGCATTTGTAGTTACTTTGAGATAAAACAGTGTATATTATTTGTCAATAATAAAAATCAATGTAATTATTTTTAACTGAGTAAGAGACAGTGAAATTCTACATCCATCTGTCTAAAAAACCTCAAATGAACAAGCCTGTGGCACAGGACACTTGACAAACACAGCAAAAGGACTACAAATCTTTGCTATATACGCACACCCCTGTTGATGTATCAAGCTAAAGGAGCAGGCATATTACCTTTCAACCTAATGTGGATATTATTCTTCCTGTTGTACACACTTAGCTTACTCATTTTTTTCCACTAAACACAGAAATTGCCAGTGTCGGCAAACTAATACTCTATTTAGTTCAGCATCCTGACTCTGCCAATAGCTAGTCCAAAAAGTCTCAGCAAGCTCCATAGCAAAGTTTTTGGACTAACCTGCCAGTGTCAGTTAGTAGTAGCCATCCTGCTCCTAAAACAGGGGATATGAACTCTTAACTCGTAAGAATCTCTAACTGAAGCATGGATTGTTTCATTAGCCCAGGGTTAATTGTTTCAGAAACTTAATCTAAACGCAGGCCTTCAAACATATCTAGTGACAATGAGTTCCACTAATTACTCATGAATCCTTTTAAAAAGCACTTTTAAAATGAAAAGCCAAATTAAAAATAATCTTTTTCTTGAATTATGAAAGAGGACAAGTTATGTGCTATTATTTAACGGTTCAGTATCAATTTCCATTTTTAAATTATTTCATCAGCTCAAGATGGGGACATATCACTTGAAACATTTCAGAGGGCTTTGTACAGAACTACAGGTAGAGGGAAATGCTCCCAAGTATGACAAAATACCAGTAGCCTAACTAGGGGTAAGGGGAGAGGTAAATGGAGCACCAGCCCCAGGTGCCAACTATTGAGGAGATACAGAAAAGCTCCTTGCCCACCTCCCCTTTCCCTCCCTCCCCACCTCAAAGTCTTGGCTACAGTAGGAGCAGACCTGTAGTGCTTGACCATAGGAGCTGGGTAGTTATAGCTCCATGCCCAGCAGTAAATTGGGGTGAGAAAAGAGTTGGGTGAGCAAAATGGCAGCTGCAAGAGCAGGCACAGCCCTGCACCAGCATATTGGAGAAGTCTGCAGAGAGCACAGTGCAGGGAAGATTTTGCTCCCTGTCCCAGAGCTCTCAGATGCCCTGCAACTGAGAGCAGAAATGGCTCGGGAGAGACCCGTAGTGGCGGGAAGGGGGAAGCTCAGCCGCTAGTCACCAGGACTGCGCAGGTGCTGGTTGCCCCAGAAACCTGGAAAACCTAGAGACAGGAAGGGGTGGAGTTTAGCCCTTCATAAGCCCAGGCAGAAGGCCAGGAGGGCAGTTCCCCTCCAGCAGCCAAGGGAGGAGGAACTCAGCCAGAACAAAGGGGAGAACTCTAACGGTCGGAACATCCCCTGGTTCCTGCTGGGGGTTGATGTGCTCTCTCTCTCTCTCTCTCTCTCTGGTAGGGATGGATTCGTATTTTTGACCAGAATGGTCTAGCTTTTATGTTGTAGCCCTGGGGCTTTGCGTTTTGTGTTTACTGTTTCACCAGAGGACTGGGTGAGGCTATTAGGGGTTGGAGGAGGCCTCACAGGGACTCCACATTAGTGTGGAGGTTTTTAGCACTGGAGAGGGCGCAGCATTGTTTGGGGTGTGTGGGCCCCAGCCCCAGAGTTAGGGGAAGTGAGGAGCCCTGAAGCCAAAGGGGGGGCAGCGAGAAGCCCTGACTGAAGGGGGCAGCGAGAAGCCCCAACTGAAGGGGGCAGTGAGGGGCCCAGAGTTGGCACAGGCGAGAAGTCCTGAAATGGGCAGTGAGGGTGCAGGCTGAGGGATAAGCCAGAGAGCGTCCACGTGGTGCAGGGAGTAGGACAGACCTGAACAACACCAGATACATCTGCGAGGTTTGGGCTGCGGTATAAAGGGGAGGAAAGGAGCCACAGATAGTGCCTAAGGCACTGAGACAGAAAATAGGCAGTCTCCCGTTTGATTAAGATCTTCCAGTCAAGCAAATAACAACAAGGCGTGGCAGGCCAGAAGGCGGGTGGTTGGCCCTTGATCAGTGTTGCGGGACCATGAATAGACGGTCCCGGGGAGGCACAACTGTCACACTCCCCTTTCCCAGAATCCAGTGATTGACATATCCTGTTCCCCACCCCACCCAAGATGGTGAAGGAGCTTACCACACCTCTTAATAGTATATTATTTGGAAACATATAGCTACTAAACATATTTCAGTTCTATTGTAATACATTAGGAACTGCATTGAATAATTTCTTATTAGAAATTTCTTGTAGAAGGATACATTCATTTGAAAACCAACATGAGTATTTCCCAGTTTGATCGCTGGAAACTAGCTACAGAATAGAAGCCTGATTGTCAAAGGAGCTGCCCACTAACTTAATGAAGGAGCCAGATCTTCAGGGTGCTCCACTACTCACCAGGAAATACTGAATACTGAGCCCAGATCTGGCTACTTTAATTAGGTGGAGCTCTTCTGAGAAATCTGACTCAAACAAATGGGTGATGAACCCCGTTAAAAGTCTGGTCTAAGAATTAAAAATGCCTTTGCTTTGGCTACTGTGCATGTCAATGCTGGATATTGAAAGCAAAACAAATTAGATCATTGTTACTAGGAACTAATCTGTCAGTACTCCATGTTCAATGCATCATACATAGCGTTTTAGTTTCCCCTCTTCAAAACTCTATCTTCTGGGTGTTTCACAACCAAACAGCAACAAGGCACAATGACAAAACTCAGACTCCTGTACTGGTCAGAAATAATATACTTTGGGATTAATGGATTAAAGATGGGGAGATTGGCTGACTTTACAGCATTTGGAACTTGAGCCAAATGACACCAAAGTTAAAATTAAAACTTCAAGCTTTTGCCTAAGCCAGTGGAAGTCAGTCAACCTTTTAGGCAGGCATGCCACAAATTAGCCCTACACCTTCCCTGCATGTGACTCTGATCCCCTTCCCCTGCCTGACCTGCTTCGCTGCTTTCTGCTTCCTTGTCTGTACTCCCTGCCTGGTCTGCTGCTTTGCTTTCTGCTCCATTCTCAATAGAGCCACACACAGGCTGCCCATGGCACTTGTGGGACATATGCCACAGATTGACCACACCTGGTCTAAACCATGCCCTTTGACTTTAGGCACAGAACCCAATTCAGATCTAACCTCAAAATCAGAATGAATGGAATCTCTAGAGGAGAAACATTTTTGCATGGTTTCCACTGCATCCATCCACAAAGCATTCAGCATTTTGCTTGATGGTTTCTAGGTGGGCACTCCTTCCATTTCTGATCTTCTCAGAAGTTTGTTCTCTACACTTTCCTTTAGAAGAAGCAGCTAACTCAAACACCACCATCTACAAAATGGCCAGAACCTATGTTGGGCTGGTGGAAAACTTTACATATGAAAAAATCCCCTCGTTTTCCATAAACAATTCTAATTTCATTGAAAACATAAAAAGAAGTTTTTTATATGAAAGGGTCTACCTCCTCCTTCTCGTCCCCCCTCCAAAAAAAAACTACAAGTCAAACACACTTTTATCAAACACTTTCCTCTCTGCTGCCACAGTGGCTCTTGCAATTCGCATGCCTTGTGCCAAGGCTCTCTTCTATGGTCTGATTACTATGGCTAGATTACATCACCCATGATGTACCTAACTATGAACCCATGATGTTTCATGACAGATCAGCATTAAGCAGTGCCATGCCATATGATGTGCTTTTTAGTATGGAGACCAGCCCACAGAACCTAATTTCAGAATAAGGCCCTTGCCCTACAGGTGCCATAAGACATGTGACCACTCTTCTGAAATGAAAGTTTTAGTTTTTGGCTTTTCATTTCTTTTCTGGATAAAGTTTCCATGAAAATAAACACACAAACAAGGCCATTTTCTAATAATGCCTATTTCAAAGTATGATAGTTCACTGGGACTTTATAGCCTCCTTCCAATCAATGAAGGGAAGTTTTCTAGAATCAACAGAACTGGCAGAAAGTGTTACTAGTCAAAATTCAATTGGTCTAGTTCTCACTCCACTTCTTTGTATAGGGGAAAAAATGCACCACTTTCAGAAGCTTTGTAGTGAAATAGGTAACAATCACATACTGAACTGGCTGCCCTCCCCCATACCTTCAAGAAGCAGGAAGGAGAAATCAGTAGCCCTCTCCCCCACAAGAAATCTAAATAAAACAGGAAAAAGGGAAGCCTGTGGGATGCCTTAAAGAAAGGAGGCTATGAGGACTCAGCTTTGGCTCAGAGCCCAAGGGGATAAATGAGGTCCAACAAAAAATGACAGGTTCTATGTAAATGCTTGTTCTCCATTCTAATGTTGTATTTGATATACACAAGACAAAGCAAATATAATTGTATTTCATGTTATTTCTACATTTGTTTTTTAGGAGATGCATATGACAGCACTGCTTTCTCTGGGATTAAAGATTTAAATATTCTTTCAAAATACTGTTTAAGGTATCTAACAGAATGGAACAACATCTGACTACAACCTAGATGGAAGTCACAATTGCGCTTCCTCAGGGCCTTGAGATATGAGGCTAACTCTAATCAAAACTGATGTCTCAGCAGAAGCAGTAAAATTCAGAGACAAGGATAGCCATGCTGAAGGGAAATATTGTTTTATATAGAACAATAAAGTAAGACAGCAATTATATCCCGTGATCCATACAGAGATCAGTGGAGTTCATTTAAGCAGTACAATTATTTATAATTGTCAAATATTAGATAAACTACATTTAAATATATATATATATGTATACACACATACACATACATATATACACTATGACTTAATTTTGATGGCCTAATCCTGACAACCACTCTGTGCCTTGAGGATGGCCTCGCAATCTGTTTGTCAAAGTTCATGTAGTAATGCACAGCTGGATTCTGTTGGAAGAAGTCAGGAGGCAGCTCTAAAATGCTCTAAGGACCAAATAAATCTTCATCTTTGGGATTAAGAAAGCCACACTGAACCACCCTGCCCTGCCCTCCAACTCCTGTTATGGTCTGTAGGACACAACTGGACTGTATGATTTGGGCCAACATTTGGTGGAAGGTGGAAGAGGGGACCCCCCACCCCCAATCATAAAGAATTACTTTTGTAGTCTGCAAGTACCTTTAAGTCATGGTTACCTGGAAACCTAACAAAGTCGCATACCTTGTCACATGTTCACTTGGAACAGTTGCAAATCATTAGAATGTAGTGACCTATTCAAAGTTAGTGCGTGTTAGGAGACAATGTGTGCCTAAAAGTGAACAACTTGGCACTGCCATGGTGCACTTAACATGTGCTGAACTGCTTGAACGTGCATCTGCTTGTATTTTAACTGCACTTATTAAGTGCCAAGTTGAATGTGTGACACCACCCCTGGAATAGTTCTGAACAGTTCTATCATGCAAGAGTGATTTAATACTTTGAAGAAGAAGACCATTAGCTTTCTCACCTTTCTAACTGTACCTCTGATCAAACATGATTCTGAAGGAGGGAGGGGGAAATGGAGAACATAACCGATCAACCATGCACTACTGACATGGATAACTTCACCATCCTAGCCAGCACAGGATTTGAACAATAGTGAAAGCAAGCAAGCATTTATGTTAGAGTGGAGTCTCCAAAGCCATTAATCCATTTCATGGACTGCATTTTTAAAAGTCTGACCTGTGGTCCTGAAGTATAGCCAAGGGAACACTTGTTCTTGGGAGGCAGTGTGTGTTTTGAGGGAAGAAAGAGACCGTAGCAGGGCACTAAGGTGCCTGCTACTTGAAGAGCAGAAATGGGCACCCAGGTGCCGGTTGCCAGGGCAACCAGGAGGCGCTAGGGGCCCACACCTGTTGAGTCACCTGACCGGAAGGGGCAGGCTTGGCTCCTATATAACTCCCAGACTGAGGCCAGGCAAAGGGGAGCGTTCTGCCTGTGACCAAAGGAGAAGGAGTTGCCCTGAGTGAAGGAAGGGAAAAGCCTGACTCTGGGTGCAGCTGGTGATACGGGAGAGAGAGGGAGCACCTGTGGTGTGGCTCAGAAGATGTTTTATCTGTGAGGCCTGAATTTAAGTTAAGCCTCCAAAACATAAGGAGGCTTGTGTTTTGTTGTGTTGTTGCACCAGAGGACCGGGTGAGGCTACAAGGGGATGGATGAGGCCTCTTAGGGGAACCACGACAGTGTGGGAGCCCCAGCCCTGAGCATGGGCAGCGTGAAGGCCTTGAAAGGCAGCAGGTAAGAGAGACAGACTAATGTCCGATCTATCAGTGAGGCTTGGGGTGTGGTACAGGGGTGGTTGGAGCCATGCATAGCCCACGAGGTGGGGGTATACCTGAACATGGGTCCGGCAAACCAAGAGGACGAAGGGCAGCCTCCCTATGATCTAGAAGATCAAAGATACGGCAGGCAAGAAGTGGCTTGGAGCACGCTTGGCATGATATAGAGAGGGGACCTAGGGGCAGCACGGCGACCCTGGGACTCCATCCTGCCACAGAGACCAAGACAAGACTGGGGCTTTCTGAGACCATTTTGGATACCGATCTCTACAGCACTAGGATCCCTGGAAGCTGTGGTCCCATGAGCTTCTGGTATTTTTAAGTCACCACAGCAAGGCATATTAGGTGGACACAAACAAGCAGCTTCCATAACCATGTCAGAGATCTTGACCCACTGAATTTTGTAATGCATCCTAGTTCTTGAGTTTAAGGTGAAACTGCTAGTTCACTTTTGGTTGCAGCATCCTGCAACTCTTTTAAAAAGCTGTCTTGAAAACTTAAAAGCAAAGACAGGAGTTGAAAAACACAGAATAATTCAACTGAAACAGAAACAGTTCTTGGAGTTATCATAATTGCATTATAGCTGTAACCCCTCTCATGAGGGGGTGCAGGTATAAGGTTGTGGTGACTCAGTTTCCCCAAAAGTACCTCAATTTAACATGAGGGTACAAACAAGTCAGATTTATTTATACCCATGGACATTAGAACTTGAAATCTGTGATATAACCCATGAAACCCAGGCATGGAAGCCTGATAGCCAGGGTTCTTGGTTTTCCCTGGGGAAAAACAAACAAAAAAATGTTTCAGTGCATGTATACATACACCTTAAACTGTCTGTTGCATGCATGCAACAGGTAGTTTTAAGGGGCACTTACCTTCCCAGTGTCCTACATCAGGCTCTGCCTGAATGCTTGAGGGAGACTGTCCCAGCAGGGACACCATATTTGTAGTTTGAATATTATCCCCAGAAAGGCAATGCAAGATTCAAATCAGTTCGAGAGCCCAGGAAAATGCCAGCCCAGGGATGGGTGGCTCCCCTTAAGACCAAAGTGTCTCCCTGCCCCAAGGGTGGAGAGAGAGAGGCGCGTGCTGTGCAAGAAGAGCCTGCAGCGTGGTCCCACCCTGCAGTTGCCTGCAGAGCATCTGAAGGGTCAAGCAAAAGAGAGCAGACCCGTAGAACAAGCAAGTGAAATTTGTGAGTAGCTGAACAAATGCCAGAGGGTGCGGACACAGCCCCAGGAAACCCCAAGATTGCAGAAAGGTAATTCCTGCTGGGCTTGGAGGCTTGGGGTGGTCAGTAACAGTGTGATAGACCCCCTGGGTGAGTGGTTGGGAAAGGAGTATGGTGGAACTGGGTCAGTTGGGTGGAAAGAGACCCCAGGTAGTGAAAGGTTCTAGGATGCTGGTGTGGACTAAGGCCCAGGGAAGCACAACCTGAGGGAAAGCCTCAGTGTGCCTGAGTGCCCAGAGGAGGAAGTCAGCCCAGAGGTGATGCCTGTTTTGCAGTAGCAATTTGCTATCCCTCTGTGACTCAACTGCCCAAAGCAGCTGAAGCCCACAAGTGTGTGATGAAAGGAGTGGGGGACTGCCCATCTGTTGGGCAATAGTTGGAGTGCCTGGCTATTAGTTGTATATAATTAATTAGGGGATTAATACAATGACTATTTACAATAGTGCATAAGTTATTGGTTTTGCATTTGTTATCTTGATCACCCCTTAAATGTAAATAGTTATCAACTTTTTTTTTTTTGGTATAAACAGATCCTTGTGTATTGTAAGTAGAATATTGCAAACTTTTGACAGTATTTAGTATTTGCTTGCATACAGCAATTATTTTCTGTATATAATTAAACTTCTGTAAATAGTTACTCCGGAGTCTGCAAGGTCTCTCCATTGTGAAAGGGATCCCCTCCTCTCAGGGAGCCTCTGGCCACTTGTAGGTGAGCTGAAAAGGTGTAAAGCTACCTGGCACTCCAGTTCTCAAACATCTGGATGTGGCCATGGGTAGCATCGTGTGCCAAGGGTTATACATATATACATACAACCCTTGGCGCATGATGCTATCCGTGGCCATGTCCAGATGTTCGGGACCTGGGGTGCCAGGTAGCTTTAACCCTACATATATACATGGAAATATGTGGATTTGGGGTTACTTTTTTAATCAGAGAAAACCAGGTTCCTTGCTGATACCAAAATTACCCTTTCAACAGCACAAGTTAAAACTCCAACAGTCTTACAAGGACCCTTCCAAGTGAGACTTTTACCTTGTGCACAGCCTCAGCCCTCCTAGATGGCACAAGGACTTTTACTGCTTCACACTTACATTGACCACACCACCTTCTGCAGCCATTTAAGTGCATCTGAGTCAGGCCCTGCCCTTCTCCAGCAATCAGATTCTCTCTCTGCTGGAGTCTTTTCTGTGGGGAAGTTGATCCTTCTCCCAGCTGCACTCAGACCAGGTTCCTCCATTATCGCCCTGAGGCCTCTTTCAAATGGTTCAGGGAGCAAGGCCTCTCCCCTGCTCCTTCCACATGGCTGTGGGCAAAATGCCACCCTTGCAGCTCCTCTTTCCCACCTCCCCTCCTGCTAGTTCCCCAAAGTAGTCTGGAAGCTGTAGTTCCACCCAGCTCACTGGGTCTTGCTTTTCTAGCCTTGGAGTGCCACGCCTCTCTGCTTAACCTCTTGCAACCCAGGGGCAAGTGTTACATAGACATTACTAGAGTAAGCAAAAATATGTGTATATCAACCCAGTGTACAGCACCAGCCACTAAAATAAAAGGTTTCTTTTCAACTCGTTAATTTCCCTATATTCATATTGCCAGTTATAAGTAATCAGGAGGCCTTATTAATTAGAAATTAAATTTTTGCATTCCTGTATTGGAAAATACTCAACTTCCTTGTTAAGTGAGAATCTGTCATTCCATTACTGTAACACCATAACCATATCTGTAATCTAATGTGATTACTTATAAAAAGGTATACAAGTATGACTAAGCAAACTAAATTATGCTATTTAACCTTTTGATCTGGTAAGTTTTAAAAATTGGTTTATCTGAATAAGAGTGTTGTGTGAGTCGTCTCATGCTAGCAAAGCTATTTGATTGATTCCAGTACAGATTTCTTTGTTCTTGTTCTTTTGGGGGAATAGATGAGGGGTGGGGGGGGAGGAAAGAGGGTCTCAGCCATCACCACCCAAAAAGAGGGGTATGCATGTGACGCAAAGCTTCTCAAAATTGAGATTGAGATTGACAATAGATGACATTATCCTCTACACAGACAGGTACTCTTTAGACTAGGGAAGGTGAACATGATAGGGGAAACCCCATACCAGCAAAAGATCAAATGGCTACAAACCAGCTAAAAATCAATTTGGAGTGGAAATTAGAATATTTCCATGTACAGAGAAGTGAAGTTTGGAATGGTTTTCTAAGCAAAGTAGTAAGGGCAAAGAACTTGAATCGCTTCAAGATTCAATTGGAAAAGTTTATGGAAGGGAGGATACAACTTAACCTCCACTTCCCCCCACACACCAACAAGCCATGTGGGGTTTTTTTGTTTTTGTTTTTGTTTTTTAGTTCCCAAGCTGGGGTATAAATATAGTTCACTTGTAGCATGGAAGATTATAGTATTAAAAATCGCAGAAAATTAGGGTTGGAAGGAACCTTAGGAGGTCCTGTAGCCCAACACCCTGCTCAAAGAAGAACAATCCCCAACTATCTCATCCCAGCTAAGGCTATCACTACCTAGGTCTTAAAAAGCTCGAAGGATGGAGATTCCACAACCTCTTTGGGTAACCTGTTCCAGTGTTTTACTACCCTCCTAGTAAGGAAGTTTTTTCCTGATTATCTCATCTAAACTGCCCTTCCTGCAATTTGAGACCATTGCTCCTTGTTCTGTCATTTGCCATCACTGAGAAGGCTAGCTCCATCCTCTCTGTAACCACCCTTCAGGGAGTTGAAGGTTGCTATTAAATCCTGGAAGTCTGGTAAACTAAACTCTGGCTGACTAAAAATGTCTGGTAATGCTTTAAGGCTTCTTTGTTGGTCCAGTTAGGGCCAGGAAGGAATTCTTTCACCCCGGATGAATGCTACTAATTTCTTCTTTCCTTCTTAACCTCTCCCACTTCCCTCCAAAGCATTGGGACATTTGCTGGTGAGAAGGAAGACATGGGGAGTTGACTGGGGTGCATGATATGGCCCCATACTTAAAAAAATTCAGAAGTTCTTGGCTAAAGGGACTCCTTTCTGATCCCAAATTTAGCAATTGGTATGACCCTGACCAGAAGGGACTCTTCCCTCTCTTCCTCTCAGATGTCAGACTAGCCTTCATTTCCTCTCTGCCTTCACTTGTAGCAAGGGAATGGTCCTTTTCCTGGAATTTGTCAAGCATACCTTAACTAGGGACAGTGCATTAACAGTGCCCTTGTCTCCCCTTACTTTTACTTATAGTATGTTATAGGGGGGTCTTGATGTTTCTTGCCTGCAAATGCAAGGGACTATACATGATGGCTTTGGAGGCTTCTTCCAAGTCCCACATTCCTAAAAGCAGAAGTGTGTGGTTCCTGCTGCACCCACATGAACTGACCAGCTTCTGGGGTCCCTTGCAGTCCAGGATGGGGACAGAGTGATCCTGTTGCTACTCCAGGGAGAACAGGGGCCCATGCTGCTTTTTATAGCTCTAGGAGTAGAAAAAAGCAGGTTTTTTTACCCCTAAATCCTTTGAGAGGTCAGGTCTACTGTATTTGGACACTACTGCATACTGTATTAAGTCATTAGCTCCTACCTCATGGAGTATAGTTATTTCATTGCTTAAATCTAATCCTGGATCTGAACACCTACAAAACCTTCACTCCTTACCTTGTTTTGCTACTTAGGTCCATCTCTAAAAGTTACATTATTACAAAGCTGGCTAGATTTTAAAAAAACCTAGAAGATAAATCCTTACTTAACAAAGGCATTGCTCATCCTTCTCCATGTGCAACCTAAGCCATCTGCATCAAATTGCATTGTTAAACATTCCAAAGTAGTTCAGAAATGAAGCATCGTGTGAAGAGGAAGTTTCCAAGGAAATAATTGGTTAGGTCCATCAGTTGCTCAGAAACCAAAACACAACAGAAAAACACAAGTTAGGTGGGGATTATTGTTCAGCTACATTTTCTAACCCCAGATGCTAGCTTCTGTGGAAATAAGATGTCCAGAATTCCAGGGTTCTTCAATCTTGTTTTCTGTAAACACAGGGAGAAGGGTTACAGTCATTCAACTCTCCTGTCTAGCAGACATTACATATATACAGCCCTTACTGCTCATAAAGTACAGCAAACAGGAGGCATGAGAATGACTGAATTCTAGCTACTGTACTGCATACCATACATTCTAGACATTCACTGAAGAGGATCAAGAAATTCACATATAGTAGGATGAAGTCAGGGTCAGATTCTCTACTAACTGCTGGAACAATCAGGGTAAAGCCCCTGATACTGAAGGTGACCCAGAACCCAGGTCTCTCAATGTCTTGGGTAACTGCTCTAACGATTAGACTATTTCAAGAGGAGAAGCAAAAACTACTACTACTCTATGATGTAGTCTGCATAAACATCTCTGATCAAGTCCAAAATCTTGCTTAGATGCCTATGACATGAAGCTAGGATGAAGCAAAACTCAGTCTCTTAGCAAAGCTTAAAGCTCCCCATTGGAATGAATTAAAAGCCACTCATCTCCTGAGTAACCAAAGATCCCGGAGGCATTCAAGTGCTTCCTGATGAGGTGAATGGGAGAGTTGTGTTGTTTTGCAGGGTAAAGTAGAATGTATTCTCATTGAAAGTATAGGAGAGGTACACAGGTGTAGCTGAGTGTCTGCCCGACTATGATCACCAGGGAACCTAGTTTTCTCCCATTTAAAAAAAATCCCCAATTTTCACTTAAAAAAGTAACCCCAAATCCACATTTTCCACAATTTAAATTAAATGTGTGTGCATCTGTACACATATATGCATATATAGTGGTGTTTCATTTAAATCATGGGAAAATGTGGATTTGGGGTTACTTTTTATTTAACCTAAAATTGGGGATTTTTTTTTCAAATTGAAGTAAACCAGGGTTCGTAGTGATCACGCAAGTAAACACTCTGCCAACAGTTTTGCAATATGCATCAAGTGGGTGACATGGGATTTAGGCCTGTGCTCAATACTTTTCCAGTCATACACCATTACACATATTCTGATTGATTTATTAAGAATCCTTACTATTAGATTTGCAATTTCATTAACTAAATGCTATAAGAAGGCAGAGAAACTGTACTAATTTAAATCACTTCTCTTTCTTAAACCTGCCTTCTTCTCTAACATATATCACTGCAAATCAGAAGGAGTTTCAGCTGAATTACTCCACTATACACTATATAGAAAACCTCTATTACTGAAAGCAGCATCACATAGATGACACATACACTTTTCTACAGGTTCAGTCCCTTATCCTGTATGCACAGGGCTAACTATACTAGGTCATTTAAGACCCTGGTCTTCTTGTACTCTAGCCCACATCAGATAATTTTTATTTTTACCAAAGGCCTGACAAAATAGGCACATGAATGTCCTTCTCCTGCACTGTGAGGGAAAAACACTACTTCACCATCCACCGTAAAGCTGACTTTGACAAGTTCAGGAGGCATGTCAGTGAGGCCCTAAGGGACCATGACCCCAGGGAGTTGGGAGTTCAGGAAGAGTGGTTGCTCCTCAAGGGGCTGATCCTCAATGCACAAACTAATTCTATTCCATCTGGGAGAAAAGGCAGCAAGAGGGCACAGCAGCCCTCCCTGGCTCTCTGGGGATCTAGCAGACCTCCTGAGGATAAAAAAGAAGGTCTACAAAGAATGGAGGACGGGATTCACCTCCAAGGAAGAATATTCTGTACTGGTCCGGTCCTGCAGGGAGCAAACCAGGAAAGCCAAGGCTGCAACTGAACTCCAACTAGCTTCATGTATCAAGGACAATAAAAAGTCCTTTTTCAGATATGTGGGGAGCCAGAGGAAAAGCAAGGGCAACATTGGACCCCTGCTAAACCAGATGGGACATCTGACAAGAGATGCCCAGGAAAAAGTCAACCTATTAAATGGGTACTTTGCATCAGTCCCATGGGACGCCCATGTCCACTACGGGACAGGGAGATCCGGGTGCAGGTGATCCCCTGCCTTCCATCAATGCTGACCTCATGAAGGAACACCTTGAGAGGCTGGATACCTTCAAGTCAACTGGCCCTGACAATCTAGACCCCGGGGTACTCAAGGAGCTGGCAAGCATCATAGCCCAGTCCCCCCAGCACGGATCTTTGAGAACTCCTGGGGCTCTGGTATAGTGCCTGAAGACTGGAAGAAGGCCAATGTGGTGCCTATCTTCAAGAAAGGGAGGAAAGTGGATCCGGCAAACTACAGGGCCATCAGCCTGACTTCTATCCTGGGGAAGGTCATAAAAAAGTTTAATAAAGAGGCCATCCTTAATGGACTGGTAGATGCCAACATCCTGAGGGATAGTCAGCATGGGCTTGTTGCGGGTAGGTCTTGCTTCACCAATCTCATTTCCCTTTATGAATCTATGAATCCATAGATGCTTCTCAAGCAGATCCTGGGATGTCATCTCCCCTTATACTCGACCTTGGTGAGGTCGCAGCTGGAGTACTGCGTCCAGTTTTGGGCTCCACAATTCAAAAAGGTTGTGGAGAAACTTGAGAGAGTCCAGAGAAGAGCCACGCATATGATCAGAGGTCAGGAAAACAGACCTTATGATGACAGGCTGAGAGCCATGTGGCTCTTTAGCCTGGAAAAGCGCAGGCTCAGGGGTGACCTGATGGCCACCTATAAGTTTTTCAGAGGTGACCACCAGGATCTGGGGGAACGTTTGTTCACCAGAGTGCCCCAAGGGATGATGAGGTCGAACAGTCATAAACTACTGCGAGACCGTTTCAGGCTGGACATAAGGAAGAATTTCTTTACTGTCTGAGCCCCCAAGGTCTGGAACAGTCTGCCATCAGAGGTAGTTCAAGCACCTACATTGAACGCCTTCAAGAGCAAATTGGATGCTTGTCTTGCTGGGATCCTATGACCCCAACTGACTTCCTGCCCTTTGGGCGGGAGGCTGGACTCAATGATCTTCCGAGGTCCCTTCCAGCCCTAATGTCTATGAAATCTATGAAACCATTCCCCATCTGGTTTACCTCACTCTTCATCGAAGTCCCGAGTGCATTCCTTGGACAGTCTCTATGTGGCAGCTACTCATTTACCTGGGACAAAGCCTTTCATCCCAGCTGCTGATAGTCAATTAATTGGCCACATGTGGGGAGGTATGGTTCAATTAACCTCTTTGTGGTTATTACACTATAGGATTTATTACACCATAACTATACATATGAGAAAAGTGTAAACAGTAGAGGCCCCATATGAAACTAACTCTCACTGTCTTCAGTGTTATTACTTCTGATTTATATTGGTGTAAATGAAAGGAGAAACAAGGATTAGCATAACACAGAGAAGTGGGTCTGAAACTACAGAAGGAGAAACAATGTA
Source organism: Crocodylus siamensis (assembly GCF_052110815.1). Lineage (NCBI taxonomy): Eukaryota > Metazoa > Chordata > Crocodylia > Crocodylidae > Crocodylus > Crocodylus siamensis. The sequence goes on along the minus strand of NC_143395.1, from coordinate 341,764,497 downwards.
TTATTATGAAGATAACATCGCTCAATGAGAGAGATGCAAAACTTTGGAAGAGTTCAGAGCAAGTGGTATATAAATGCCATTATATGCAGTTCTCAACTTACAACATTTTGAGTTACAATGTTTCACACTTACAATGTTTATAAATTGACACCCTGTTTCAACTTTACCATGCCAATTTTGACTTTACAGCACTTGATCCAATGCAACCCTATGCCAGTGAACAAGTTCACGGCATCTCTTATCTCTCTCAAGAATATCTGTCCAAACTTTCTTTGACACTTTATTTGAGAAAGCAGATCAGACTCCGGAAAAACCTGTAGCCAAGTCTCCTGAGAAGACTCCAGTCAAGAACCCTTCAAAAAGTCCAACCAAGAGTCTCTCAGAGTCCAGCAAAGTCACCTTAAAGAAGTCCTTCCAAATCAATATGATTGCTATTTACAATATAAATACATTAAGGTAGCTATATTACTCATCTATAATTGAATGAGTACAAAATTCTGGGGTTTTTTTTGTGAAAATAGGGTATTGGGCCTTTGTTTAGGAACCAATCCCTCATTTATAACATTGCATCTTATAAGAAAATTGGTTTTGAGTTGCAACGTTTTGACTTAAGACATGGTTTTCGGGAACCAATTGCGTTGTCAGTCCGAGGACTGCCTGTATTTAAGTGAACTGCAAAAATCATGTAGAAACATAGAATCAAGAGAGTAATCCTATACTTTATAAAAGAATGGATGTCCTAGAGTTCAGCGTCTGAAGAATTACCATCTAATTAAAGGAGAAGGAAGAAGTACAAAATTTTCAGAGTTCTCAACATTTAGCCTGAGCTTCAAGGAAAATGTCAAAAATCCAAGGAGCCCCCTTTTGTGCAAAAAATGCAGCTATTTTACATTTTAGAAGGATTCTTAAAAAAACCAAACCAACAACAACTCAATTTCACAGATATGTAGAGTGTTTTCTAATTTAACCAAGTTATTTCTCCCCTCTGTGGAACACCACAAGAGTGCTTCAAGGAACTGAGCCAGACAAAGTGAGACAGATGTGTTAAACAGATGGATGCCAAGGAAGTGGCTTGGTTTCCCAAACAACAGATCTGAAGGACAGTTGGGTAAGTAGAACTGAGTCTTGGCTGGATTGAGCTGGCAGAGGTGATTCTTTTATTTTGCTATAAAAAAGAAATTAGACAATTGTGTTTTCTAGTTCTTATAAATTAATGTATTGATTGTAGGCTTACTGTCTATTTGCAAAATCTGTAATTGCATATTTATCATGCACTGACATTCAGCTCAAAACAGCCTTAAAAGAAAAGCAATAGATTAAAATGAAAAATACATGGGATCCTGGTTTTACTTTAGGCCTTAAAATCTTTAAAGTCAAGAATATATATTAACATTTCTATGGAACTGAAAATATTAAACTAATGCTTTATATAGGTAGTCTATTGATCACCTATAACAGTAGTGCTCAACCGTTTTGCCCTGCATGATGGATTCACAGCTCCCAGCCCATACATAGGTTGGATCTAGCTGTTGGACCTGATCTGACTGTCCAGAGGGGAGGATAGGGGGAACCTGGCCCCAATCCAGCTGTGTGGGGGAAGGGGATGTGGCCCAGCCCCCATCTGGCCACAGAGAGGATGGAGGGGAAAAGTGAGGACTGAAGAAGGGGCAGGATGGGGTATGGCCCAATTCTGACCCAGATGTACAGAGCTTGAAAATTTGGCAGTGGAGAAGGGGTGGCGGTATTAATTGCCACAGTTTCTCTGCCTCCAAATTCCCTGACCAAAGATGAGCCCCATGAGCCAGATGCCCTGGCTTTGTGATCCAGATATGGGTCACAGACCAGGAGTTGAGGAACACTGGCTTACATTTTCAAAAGTAAATGAATTGAAACAGTTGAATCAAAGCTCATTTTCAGAGCATAGATTCTTGATGCTTAAATCAAGTCATTTTTAAAGGTGTTTAAAGTTAGGTGTGCAAATATTGCAGTTTCTTAAAATCACTGGTCCCTTCTGAAAATTCAAGCTTAGTATTGTTGTGGATACTTACTGGGAGTGTGGTTAATTACCTAAATTTCATGAAACAGCAAATTTAAATTTATGTCACAACAAGCTGTGCCTTAAGCAAATTTCTTGTTCCTCATGTGTTAAATGGTACAGAAGCATGTCAAAATGAAGCAGTTTGATAATTTCATGGTAGCAGAATCCAGTCCAATAGGCCACAAATAGTACAATCCAAAGACACTCACTTATAGTGTGAGTGTCCTTTTTATACCAGGATTTTTGGTAAGACACTTATTTAAGCTACTTCAAAAAATTAACAATTTTGTTGGTTCAGCATCCTATGAAACCATAGGGATAACAGAGACCTGGTGGGACTTCTCCTATGACTGGTCAGTAGGTATAGAAGGCTATACCCTTTACAGGAGATATCATGTTGGGAAGAGGGGTGGGGGTAACTCTCTCTGTCAAGGAGCAGTACACTACTCTTCAAACTGAGTTCATTAACTGTGGAGGGCATCTTGAGAACCTCTGGGTTAAAATATGGGGGATCATAGGGAAGGGGATATACTCACAGGAGTCTATTACAGAACTCCTAACCAAGAAGAACTGGATCGCAAATTCAACAGGGAACTGGCTGAGGTCACATGTTCCCAATGTATGATTGTCATGGGAAACTTCAAACTCCCTGACATCTGGTGGGAAGAGCACACGGCCAGGTCTCACCAGTCACGAAACTTCCTCATCTGCACTGATGACCTGTACCTGATGGAAGAGGTCTATGGGCCAACTAGGGGAGAGGCACTGCTGGATCTGGTTCTGGCCAAAGTGAATGATCTGGTGAGTGATCTGAGGATTGATTGCAAGCTTGGTGACAGCAACCATGATCTGATTACTTTCTCTGTCCAATGCAGGGTGGGCAAATCCCTCAGTAAAACAGAAATCCTCAACTTTGGCGAGGCTGACTTCCACAAACTCAGGTGACTAGGAAGGGGAGTCCATCCTCAAATCACAAAGGAAGTCCATTCCATCCCACAGGAAATGCAGTCACAGGGCAGGGAAGCCCCCTTTGCTCAACAGGGAATTTCTGGGTCTCCTGAAACAAAAAAGAGAAGTCTACACCAGATGGAAAACTGGAATCATCACTGAGGAGGACTACTTAGCACTAGCCCATACCTGTAGGGAGCAATTCAGAAAAGCCAAGGCAGCATCCAAACTCAGGCTAGCCACGGGAATCAAGGATAACAAAAAATCATTCTTCAGCTATGTGGGAAGTCAGAGGTAGAACAAAAACAACATTGGCCCCCTGCAAGATTAAATGGGGCAGCTGATGTCTGACACACAAAAGAAGGCCCATCTCCTACACAATTACTTTGCATCAGATTTCCACCTGCCCAAGGGGGTCATGCTGTCAGACAGGATGCAAAGTATCTAGGGGTTGGGGGATGGGCCCACAATTGATGTACATCAAGTGAGAAAACACCTTGAGAGGCTTGACATCCATAAGTCCATGGGCCCAGATGGATTGCACCCAAGGGTCTTAAAAGAGTTGGCAGACATCACAGCATGCCCTATGGCCAAGATATTTGAAAGATTGTGGCACTTGGGGGATGTACCAAAAGACTGGAAAAGCACCAACGTGGTCCCAATCTTTAAGAAAGGGAGGAAAGAAGATCCAGGGAATTACAGACCTATCAGTCTGATGTCCATCCCTGGAAAGATCTTGGAGAAAATTATCAAAGGATCCATCTGCAACAGGCAACCTGAAAGCAACCTACTGAATGCCAGCCAACATGTTTTTATTACTGGAAGGTCTTGCCTGACCAACCTCATCTCCTTCTATGACCAGATGATGCATTGCCTGGAAAGGGAGACAAGGTTGATGTAATCTATCTGGATTTCAAGAAGGCCTTTGACTTGGTCTCCCATGATGTCCTCATGACCAAGCTGGGGAACAGTGGCCTCGGCCCTCTCATAATCTGATGGCTGGGAGATTGGCTCCGGGGTCAGACCCAAAGAGTACTAGTTGATGGGAATAAATCAACATGGCACAAGGTTACCAGTGGAGTCCCTCAAGACTCAGTACTCAGGCCAGTACTCTTCAATATCTTCATTAATGATGTGGATTCGGGCATCAGATGTTGACTGGCAAAGTTTGTGGATGACACTAAACTATGGGGGAAGACAGTCACGCTGGAGGACAGGCTGGGGATACAGGCCGACTTGGACATGCTTCCAAAGTGGGCAGACCAAAACCTGATGGCATTCAACATAGAGAAATGCAGGGTACTCCACCTTGGGAGAAAAAAACCAGCATCATACCCATAGGCTCAGTGGTCCTACACTCACTACCACCATGACCGAAAGAGACTGGGGGATCTTGACTGACCACAAAATGAACGTGAGCTACCAATGCAATACCACGGCTGGCAACACAAACCGAACTCTGGCATTCATTCACCAATGCATCTTGAGCAAAACCAGTGATGTCATCCTCCTGCTTTACTTGGCCTTTAGTGAGGCCATAGCTAGAGTACTGCATCCATTTTTGGGCCTCCCACTTCAGGAGGGATGTGGATTAGCTCAGTAGAGTCCAGAGGAGAACCACCTGTATAATCAAAGGCCAAGAGAGCAAGCCTTATGAGGAGAGGCTGAGAAACATGGGGCTCTTCAGCCTGGCAAAGAGAAGGCTCAGGGGAGACTTGATGGCTGCCTATAAGTATATAATGGGGTGGGGAGGGCATCAGGTTCTAGGAGAACAGTTGCTCACCAGGGGTCCCCAAGTGATAACTAGGTCTAATGGCCACAAACTTCTAGAAGGCTGATTCAGACTCAATATAATGAAAAACTTCTTTACTCTTTTAAAAGGCATTTGGATGTTTATCTTGCTCGGATTATTTGATCCCCTGTAGACTTCCTGCCTCTGGCAGGTGGGGCTGGGCTTGATGATCTCATGAAGTCCCTTCTAGCTCTTAATGTCTATGAAATTTATGAAACCTAGGAAACCTAGAAAAGTTACCTCTGGGCAACTGTGAAATATGTGAAATTGTTACAATGGGTCATCATAGCAGATTAAATGCAGGGAAATAGCAACTCCAGCTGTCTATGAAGCCTGTCATTTTCATTGCAGTAGAAACTCACAGAGGTGCTGGCCTACATGAACCCACTTCTTCTCTTTCTTTGACCATAGAAAATTTACACCCAGGAGGAATTTGACCCCATCATGCTAATTTTCTTTTCACTTAAGGCTTTGTTAGAATATAAATCTGAATTGCCACCCAGCGCCTTACGCACAAATACATCCTTCCTCCACAGAATGTTTTCATCATGCCTAGATCTAGGCCGACACAATGTATAGCCCTCAGCATCCAGGAAGACAGATGTTTCTGACCACTGACTACAGTAAAGAATCTCAGGGAAATGAAGACAGAAGATCATTTTTCTCAGTGTCTTTTTCACTTCTCACACCTATCAGTCACTGAATCAGCACTGCCATCTCTCTTGTGCCCAAACTTCACACCACATTTAGATACTGAAAAGAAAAGGGGTTTTAAAAGAGGGCAACTAAAATGAAAGTGTGACTTATGAAGAGAGACTAAGGGGACTAACTCCCTTTTATTGCTAAGGGAGTGACACATGGAAAGGAAATACAGAACCATTAGCAACCCCTCTTAAAAAATTGAGCTGTGTGGGGTCATATATTCATTTTACCTGAACAAAGAAATTCTTTGTCCAGAGTTTAAGAAGCCTTGAACTAGATGATGTCCTTTTCAGCAATGTAGACCCACACAATTAAGTTAGTAGGCAAAAGGGAAAGGGATGACATTAAACAACAATGGAACAAACTGATATTGTAACAGAATAGGACACTAGGTTTAATCTCCAAAAAGATGGATGTCCCTGGGATTTCTTGAAGAGCTCTGAACTGACAGATGGTCAGTGGGACAGCTCATGCTCTGAATTATACCTCTCCACCTGCACTACGCATCCACCTGCCCTTATAAAATGGGCATTCAGTAGAAGGTCATAAATCCATTTTATGAGTGACTATTTTCACATAGGATAGGAAGACAAGACAATTTGTACACATGGCTCTGTCTAAGGAAAACCACCCTTCTCTTTGCTAGAAGGAGCAAAGATCACATGATTTTTCTAATAGTAGCTTGGATAGAGACATTCAACATAATGTCAGAGAGAGAGTGTCAGAGTCTAGAAATCTCTACCAACAAAGTGCATAAACCTTGTGTGCCCTCCAGCAGGAAGAATTTTGTTATTCTCTTTCTTAGTCTTCCTCTGCACCGGTGTGTGAGATTACAATTCTCTAATCTGGCTCAGTTGAGTCGGTATGAAATTGTCAGTGCGATTCAGTTTCTGCATGAACAAAATGGAAGGTATGACTTCTTGCTCCATGACATGAGGAAGAAAGTATTGTTAAGGACTGAAGTGCACATTTACCGAGAAAATGCGAAATACTCTAGTTCAGACTAGATGTGTTAGTTCTATAGTAAAGTGCATTCCACGGTAGCTTTACAGCTAAAAGCATTTAGAATCAGATCTACAAAATGTCCAGTGTGGTACGTAGGTGTATAGAACAAAGAGCCCGCATCCAGACAAGTGCAGATGTGCAGTATAAGGCACCACAGACCCATCTGCGACACCACACATGCAGGAATTCCCTGAGCTCCTGCCTTACAGTGCGGTGAGGTTTTTGACCCTGAGAGATTCCAGGGTCAAAAAACCCCACTCCTGAAAAAAAAAAAAGAAGCACACATGGCAGCAGTGTATGCTGCCCAAAACTGGAGCCTGGCCTGCCAGAGCAACCCTCCAGCTGTTGGCTAAGCTCCCACCTGCAGAAGCACCATGTCTACAGCTCCCCAAGGCTCCCAGGACCCAGATAAGACTGCTGGGGTCAGCACAGTTGCTGCCCCTAGCCTCCCATACCCCACCTAGGATAACCTGTCATGTACCAGAGAATGTGTGGCATGGGCTTTCCCCAGGGACAAGTAGCAGTGGCACAAGGTGTACCATTGCTTCTTGTCCCCAGGGAAACAAACATCTGCTCTTATGTGGACACAGCCAGAGGAAGTGCTTATAGAAGTTACAGAAGGACACTTCAGTCATGCTGTAACTTTTTGCACTTTCCACAAAGCACTTAAACTTACAGCATTATTGAACTCAACAGACATTTAGCATTTGATAGTGGGGGGGCTGAGTGCCTCCATTCAGTGGCAGAGACCAGGAGGCAGGAGGCACTGTAGCCTGCTGTGGAAGCCAGCCAGAAAGCCCAGCTGCTCTTCCTTCCCTGCCCGCTGGCTGGCTGTAAAAAGTTGCCCTGGATTCATTCCCCCATGTGGGGTGGCAGTATGAGGACAGCTCAGAGACTGTGCCCCTCTCTGCTGGTGCCACGGAACACTGGGGACCCTCTCCAGATGGGAAGGGTACTGCTCATGGCACCCTCACCCCTAATCACTGCCTAACTGCTTCCCCTCTCCTCCCTGCCAGCTGGCTGCATAGACAGGAGACTCCGTGGCAGACCAAGGGCATGACATGTAACCTTCGTGATGAAGTGTATACAAGTTCCCTAAGGCACTCTAATTTAGGATGCCTTCACTTACTACCTGTGTCAAGGCTCAGGGTCCCCAGGGATGGCCATGATGCCTGTAGAGTTCTGTGACCGTGTCAGTTCTGCTCTGTGGGCACCTTCTTTTCTCACCTGCTATATCTTGTTGGTATAAATAAATAATAGAGCTTCCCAAGAGTTTCTGCACGGTGACGGTCCTATTGGATACCACTAAAACCTATAGGTTCTTGAATCTCTTGCTGGGTCTCGCCCTAAGTTGGTGCTTCACGAAATACCCTGAGCCTTGTGGGCTAGATGCGTGGCTCCAAAACCTCCCGTTTACCACACCCCATGCCTTGCAGATGGTATTTAAATATTATCTTTCTAATAACATCTTGGCCTAACTCTGTCTCTCATGGTTACTGGGCTCTGCAGGCCCTGCCCCCAGGCCCGCTCTGGCACTGGGCCCTCCATGACCCCTGTGCCTGCTCTAGCGCTGGGCCCTCTGTGGCGCCTGTGCTCATGCCTGCTCTGCACAGTCATGTGCCCCAATGAGGCCTCCTCCTCCCCTATTAGCCTCTTCCTGCTCCACTGGTATAAAAGTCAACAGAAAAAACAAGCCCCTGGGCTACAACATAACAATAATAATGAATACTCAGCCCCTTTAAGAAGGTAAATTTATCTCTTATTCTTATGTGTCTCCTAGCCCCAGGTACCTTAGGAGCTCTACAGTCTTATAGGCAGAAGACCAGGCCATCAAACTCTAAGTAGTTCTTTCCTGTAAGAACTCCTACCCCTGGCAGACTCAGCCCTGGGATTATATGTGCCCAGGGCCCTGTCTCCTTCCAGTCAGCTGACTTGGTGCAGGTGCCAGCTAATTCTCTCATTAGCCTGCTGCCAAGGCAACCTGCAGCAGTGGAGCTCTGCCTAGCTCCCAGAGCTCTCTAGCTAAGCCACCTCTGCCCTTAAAAGAGCAGGCACACCTTAGTGCTCTGTGACAACCTGATTTAATGAGGTTTACTTTTTCACCTAATCAGCCACTTTAAAAGCACTCTGTAGCTGTGTATCTGTGTTATGACATGGCTGTAGAGTGCTATTAGGGGTCAGATAGCACAAAAAATGTCACTTCTGACTGTGCCCAGAATGTTCCAAAACCTCCCATTAACCCCCGGGGAGCCTAAAAGGCCATAGATATCTAGGATTCACCACTAGGTCCCTAGAGTTGCCTAGGGGCCTGGAATCCTACAACATAAGCCCAGAACTGCCACTGTGTTGAGAAAACTGACATTATTGGTACCTGTCTTATGCCTGAACTCACTTGGAATTCAGAAACTAAGTGGTAGGAGGCTTAAAGCCTCTGAAGGGCCTCATACAGTAGACCGGGGTGCCCAACCTTTTTGAATGTGGGGCCAGATCATGAACTTTTTATCAACCAGTGGGCCAGCAAGCCATATTCAAAGACCTCACAGGAAGTGGTATCACATCAGAAAGTGATGTCACATGACCTTTGACACCAATGAAGTTGCAGGAAATGACAATGAAATGTGTCTGGAAATGTGGTTTAAAATCCAAAATAAAAACAATATAAAAGCAACAATAAAATAATACCAAACACTTGACTAAAATAAACACTTTCGCATAATGCATAATGAAAGAAGCATAATACAAGTCGACAGATCAAATATGGAAAAGATATCAGCCGGAGTGGAAACTAGTCAAAGGTGGAGGGATGTGTCTCAGTGGGAGACACCTGTGTGGCACTTTGCAGCCTCTGCCACTTGCTGCCTTGCAGGGGTTGGGCAGGTGGGTGAGGGGGGAGCGGGGGCTCCTCAGTGCATCTGAGAGGCTACAAGAGAGACTAGCAGCTCAGCTGGGCATGGTGGCAGCTGTAGCCCGGCACGGAGCAGGGAGGAGCAGGGCGGGGTGGGGAGAGCTGCTTCCATGTGTGGGAGCCCCAGTCTGGGCTCCTACTTGTCCTCCTGGCCGCAGCCTCCCTGGGATGTGCAGGAAAGGTGCTCTCCGGTCCACCGTTGCTCGCCTCGCTGCCCCGGTGGCCACGTGTGCCCGCACCACCCCCCACTCCCGCCTCAGCTCCACCACTGAGCCCCAGCCCTACGCCACCACCTCCACCTGCTTTCAAGGATGCCCAGTAAGTCGTTTGGGCACCGGGGAGCACGTGTGTGCCTAGGCCTTGCCATGGGGCACTGCTTGCTACAGGCTGTGTGTGGGAACCTTGTCCCTTCCCCAGCCCTTCAGCAGCCATTAGGGGCTGGGGGAGGGACAAGGGGTGGGAATGAAAGTAAACAGTGTTTACTTTTGTTTCCCATCTCAGTACCTCGGGCCTCAGAAAACGGCTTGGCGAGCCACATGTTGGACAAGCATGTTGCCTCAAGTACTTGAAGCATGCCTAAAACACACAAAAACTATCAAGTTCAGCAAAAAAGCACAGACCCATTTGCAGCAGAAAGTGGTGATGGTATGTGTGTCTACCTCTTTATAATAGCCACAGAGATTTCAAGGCTGTGACTGAAAGTTTGAAACCCACAGATCTGGGAACTGGGAGGCTAGAAGACAGGTTGGGTAGACACTTTCCACCCCACTGGGCAGCCAAGAGCATAAGATTGGTGGCATCAGAAATGCAGTAAGCAAGAGGGAACCTGACTCCATAGTCCAGTGATAAGGGCCTTGAAGTACACTGCAAGGATGTACTTTTCCTGTGGCCATACCTCAGGTTTTGAGATCTGCTTCACATCTTGGGACTAACTTATCAAACTGATAGGAAACATCTGTCGTCTCATTCCTCAGTGTAGCTCCTGAAGCTGTACCAAAAGGGACAGGTTCTCACCCAAACCTATCAGTCATCCAGAAAAAAGCCAGGAGTCCAAAGAGGCTGTTTGTCTGGCTGAGAGCTCTGAAATGGAGGTCATTCAGGGAGAAGAAAAGGATCCCATCACACTGACAATCCTATCTGTCTGGGTAAAGAAAGAAAAAATACTCCATAATTGAGGCTTTGGCCCCTCTAGTCATTGAAGATGGTAGAGACCTGTCTCCTCTAAACCAACAACTAAAACTCTTAAACCAAAGTCCTAGGAGGGCCTTATCTCTCTTGTCTTCCATACTGAACACCACACATGGATTATTTCAAATCTAGGGCTACAGTAAGACAAGAAGGCTAGTCAAAAGCAGGACAACATCAATGGGTTTGACAGAGGGAGCCACAAAAAAGTGTTAAAGATGGATTAACTCATTTACATGAACTTTCCTCAATATTCTATTATGTTATCTGCTGAAGATTTGGGATTTTTGTATTGTTTGGGTTTTTGCTTTTTGGTGGAAGGTTTTTTGTTTGTTTTTACATTTAAATGCTTTGCAAGCCAGATAAACCCCTCAGCCTTAGATGACCATTCAAACTTAAGATGTTTAGCTCAGTGGTACTTAACTTATCCAGGTCCCATGGGCCAAATGTGTGGCATGGAGCTGGTTTATGGGCCAGATCCTATGCAGAGGGTTGGTCCATGAGCCAGATCCAACATTGTATGTGGATTTGGTTCATAGGCAAAGGTGGAGGAAGAAAATATGACCGGGGGGGTAGGGAGGGTGCTGAACACTGGCAGTGGGTTGCATATCCCAGCCTCCAGAGGCAGCCACTTTCACCCCATACACCGATCCAGGGGGCACATGTCGCCTGCGCCTGCCCCAGGGGTATGCAGAATGGTGGGAGCCCCCTGTGCCCCTGGATAAGCTACCTGGGCTCCAAGCATTCTATGACCCACCCCAGGGCCCTATTCATCTTCCCCATGGGGGCTTCCATCTGCCCCCCCCACATCCCTTCCCTCCCCTGTGCCCTCTCCCATCCACACATTTACCTGCTGGGTGCTGTTCCACACACAGCCAGGCCGGACTGAGATCCCAGGTGCCTACAGGCTCCGGCTGCTCAGCTCTGTCTGTGTACGCCCATCCCCCTGGCCTGCTGCAGCCGCCTGTAGCCCACGTCTGGGCTGCCTGCATTTGTGGGGTCTAAGCCCCATTAGCCCTGGCTTTCCACTGCCTATGTTCATAGGTATGAACAACTCTGCATATTTTCCTGACCATGTGCTGGCTCAATCTAGCACACACAGCCAAATCATCTGGCCCATGGGACTCCCCATGGTTCCAGAAATTTGGCAGCAGGGGAGCAGTAGTTAATTCTGCCACAAGTTCCCTGTTGTCAAATTTCTGGAGGCGCAGGGAGGCCATGAGCTGGATGACTCAGCTCCATGGAAAAGATCTGGCCAATGGGTTGGAAATTAAGCACCACTGGTTTAGATTGCATTTTGCACAGCCTTAGAGGAAATTGTATCACCTATAAAGCCACAGATATTTTCAGTTGATGGAAGCCCTAGAGCATAATGTCATATTAAAATTTTAGGCTAGATATCAGGAGGCGCTACTTCACGGTCAGGGCAGCTAGGGTCTGGAACCAACTTCCAAGAGAAGTGGTGCTGGCCCCTACCCTGGGGGTCTTTAAGAGGAGATTAGATGAACACCTTGCTGGGGTCGTTTGACCCCGGTACTCTTTCCTACCATGGCAGGGGGTTGGACTAGATGATCTGCTCAGGTCCCTTCCAACCCTAGAAACTATGAAACTATAACATAATTCAAAATTTAAGGTGTCTATTAAAATATTGAAGTGCATCACTGTTTTTTGCTTCCTGTCCTAGATCTACCTTTAGAGAAATTCCTGCTCTACAGTACTGTTATAGAGGCCACTCTTATGAGACTTACCGTAACTGCTGTATCACAAGCTTTGAAATATATACGTCTAAAATACAATTTCATTTCAAAATGACACTGCTTAAGATAACCTAATAATGCAACCTGCCACCTCCCTGTTAGAACCCTGTCCTAACAATAATATTACAATAATGTTACAATACTGCCAGCAAAAGCACATTCTGATTTAAGGCATCCTTAATCCATCCTGGCCTGCTATTCCTAAATATTTCCCTATGCTCCCTAAAATCTGGAGAGCCTCACAATATTTAGGCAGGTTAGAAATAGCATTTTACCTTTGACTCTTCATTGCCTGGCATTTGTGACTTCTAACATAGACTCCCTGGAAGTAAAATTTCAGAATGTTGCACTGAGAATTACTGTAGGCAGACACATAATTATAGCTCATTAACAACAATGGGAGCTGTTTGCCTGTCTGCCTTCTCATGCTTTATGATGAGAAAGGGGTCGGACTTGATGATCTGCTCAGGTCCCTTCTGACCCTACCAACTATGAAACTATGAAATGTGACATCCATGTGATTTAAACAGTTTTCCTTATATGTGTCTGACTATTCCTGTCCATAACTGCTTCATAAGCAGTATAAGAACCTGTGTGGGACAAAATATTAAAATCACAACAGAAGCTTCTTATGATCACATCAGGTTTCAATTGCTTTATATCTGTAAGTTAACATTTTTATATTTTGGTTAAAATATACTTTGCAACTTCCCTGTCTTTGTCCACAATCCTTTGACTAATTGGCAGTTGTTACCTTACCATGACTGTATGCAGAAAACAGTGGACACTAGCTGGCTTGATTTCATATTGCAGAAATCCTGGGTTTTTATTAACGCTGGCTTCTCCTACATCTGTCACGTCCTATTCAAATTTACCATGCTGAACACAGCTGCTATCCTATAGTAAGGAACTGGAAACAGAAAGGGGAGAGAGAGAGAAAGCCTGCCTGTATGTGATTTGCTGTTGTTGCCTAGCCAGTGTATCCAGGGATTTTCTTGCTCTGCCTGAGGCTCCTATCAGTCTGACAGACCTGGAGAGCTGCAAACAGTCAGGTGTAACTACTATAAATGCAGAACACCACAGAGTGGCATATATTTCACTATTATATTCTACCAAGGGCAGAGTACCAACCTTCAAATACCATTTTGTTAGACTTCCCTTACAAACAGATATGTATAAAGCATTACTGATCTTTGTTTCAGGTTAATATCAAAACAACACATTTAACAATCAATACTGCATATTTTCTTTAAATTGAGCAAATAAAAAAATGGAGGATATTATAATCAATTGCCGTAGGGTTTATTGTGGTCACCACAGCAATAAAGCATAAATATATGACTATAAATTAGTCTTGGTTAACCAAAATAGATTTGCTGTTCCCACCAATGCATATCAGCTTTCCTCCTGCATTCAAGCAAATTAAATCACCATTTCCTGTATGCAAGTAATTTGTTTTTAATCTCAGATATTTATATTTGTGTGTGTATCATTTAAAGATACCTGTATCCATAAAATGTATATAAATACTAATATATACAAAGCTGATAGTGTGGTATGTCAAGAACTAAATTCTCAATCTTTCTCTATGTATTACTTAGGGAAAACCATACAGTACAGATCTACTTATCCTTTTCTTTGTGCACAAATATAATTATAATTTAAGAAGAAAATAAAATATAGAGAGAGTTTTCATAGATTTCATAGACATTAGGGCTGGAAGGGACCTCGGGAGATCATCGAGTCCAGCCCCCTGCCCAAAGGGCAGGAAATCAGCTGGGGTCAGCTGGTGTTAAGTTTCAAGTTTCCAAAAAATGTAGTTAGTGGTAAAACTATTACATTCATTCTAGTTAATAATATAATAATATTTCATTCTACGTAATACTTTAGAATATTTGGCCCTCACAAAAAGACAGTAGTCTTGGCAGCAAAGGACTTAATTACAGATTCCTTGGTGTGAATCTAGTTGCGCTAGTAAGGCCTCAACAACACCAGTGAGGATGCTATACATGTAGCTGTGTAAATTTACTGGTGTTAATTTGAATGGAGGTTTCTTCATGAAATACTTGTTTTGGTCTTCAATGCTGAAAAGTAAGAAGAGGGAGATTCAGCCATGAAATACTACAGGCACACTTCACAAATAAATAAGAAGGTTACAAAGAAACAATTGGCCACTTTATTATTTATTGTTGTTAAATCTTGTCTCTAAAATGTTTGATTGGCTAAAATCTGAATTCAGAAGAATTGTGTTCTTTTTTACAACTAAAAATAAAAGCAGCACACAAAACTGCGGCTTTTCAGGCTTTGCAATATAACTTTATTCCCTAGCATCAGTGGAAGCTGATCATAAAGGAATTATGTGGACCAAAATGGTTTCTCCTATCCAGTAGGCATTCAGGATTTGCTATGCTGACACAGCCTTCACTCAGCACACAAGCATGTTATGGTCAAGATTGAACACTTTTAGAATTCCTTCTGTAATACAGGTTATTCCTATACATTATGCGACTTTGGGACAATGCAGCTCTGTTAGAGCATCCTATACCTTTCATCAGGAATTTGAGCTACCCTCCCTATCCTTGCTTTTGGCTAGCCTGTTAATCATCATGCCCATTGGCCTCAGGGGTCAGATTCTGATCACCTCAAATGATTTCATTCCAGACATGCTGTCAACAATGACATTGTGGGCTTCCTTGTGTATTGTGCCTCAGTAAGTTCCACACCAAATAGGAACAATGTTTTCTAACTCTTGGGGCTTCAGTCTTAACCACAGCTCTAATAATCAATATGGGTTCTTACCTTTTTATTCATCATCACAATCAATACCGATTCAGTAGAGCAGATTTTAATCTACAACAAATTCTGCCCTATTCCACCAGAGAACATGTATTTGCAATATCACACAAGGGAAGTTAGAGATTTCGGATAATACCATTGCTGAGAACTGCAGGTGATAGAGACAGATGTATTTTACCCACTGACTATTTGTGTGTGTATGAGGGGAATTTTTGTTACATGAAAGATTTTTTCTTTCTGGATATCTATTAACCCTAAAAGAAATTACACTGTTGGTGAAGACAGAATCAACTATTGCTTTCTCTGAAACAACTAAAAAGATGGGGGAAACCTCAGGAAGTATAAAACCCATATAGGTATGTTATAATGGTCTAGGAATTTAGTTTTTTTTTTTTTAAAAAGGGCAATGTTCCAACCTCTATATTATGAGCACCTCTGCTGGACCACAGTTCATTAATTAAATCCAGGTTTCTAGATGGGATTAAATTTGTTGAACACATTTCCCACCTAAGCAAAGCACTGTGCCATGGAGTCATGTTTATATATGTCACATTGAACTACACGGATCTTTTCCCCATCACAATATGTTACTGTAATGTAAAATGTTTCAGTCCCCATTATCAGGTTCTGTGCTAAATGTTGTGGCATTTTATTCAATACGTCTTTAGATTTTCCTGCAGACTAAAAGCGAAGCTCAATATATCCATATGTGATGGGCTGGCTGGCAGTGACTTAGCCGAGGGGTTTTGAAAGGGCAAAAGATGATTGGAGGATTTGGGATTCCCTTTCCTCACCAATCTGGTAATGATTTGGCCCAGGGGTTTTGAAGGACTAAAAGATGATTGGAGGACTTGGGATTCCCTTTCCTCATCAATCAGGCCCCAGAAACTCAGCCTCCATGTCCCCTGATTGGCCCTTTGGGTCACCTGGAGGGAGATAAAAGGGGCAGCATGGCTGACTCAGGAGGGACAAGAAAGGAGCTTCATAGAGCTGGCAAGAGCTGAGCCAGTGGGGCAGGAGCAGTACCCCAGAAGAGCCTGAAAGAGCAGGACCTGCAGGCAGCTGTGGGACCCTCAGCAGAGCAGTGTGTGGCCAGCAGGAGAGGCTCCCCGCTGGGCTCTAGGATCCCCTACAAGAGGCTGCAGCTAGCAAGAAAGGCTTCCTCACTCCAGCAAGGATCTGAGCAGTGACCTGAGAGGTTCCCAGCTCTATGTCCAGCTCCTTCAATCAGAGGCCAGGCAGCTCAACATGAGGCCAGGCAGGGCTCCAGGAAGGTCAAGACCTGTAGTAAGCTAGGGCAGTGGTGGCTGTGCAGCAGTGTTCCTGTTTATCACATGGAAGATCTGAGTTCGAGTCCCAGCTGGGGTGAGTAAGCTAACAAAAAGCGAATCTCCTTGCTGTGAAAAAGGGCTGTTGTGTTTTTTTTTTCCCTTCCAGGTACCTAGGCCCTATTATTCCTTGTCATTTGAGATTTTGTATTTTGTGCCTTCTTATATTTCACTAACCAGTATTGCTTGCTTTGCTGTTTGTGTTTTATCTTTTGTTAACCCTGTCTTTTGTCAATAATTGTAAGTGTCTAACCTTTGTTGAATCCTACTCCCTTGGGGTATTGTAGTGTCTACTATACCCTCTGACTTATGCCTGTTATGTTTCCAGTATTGTTCCCTCATTAAAAGGCATATGCTTAAGTCTCCATTGGTGGTCTGGCTCTGCTCTATAGGGGAGGAGAATCCCTACACCCCCCACAGTGTTTGTGCACCTGCTTTGATCCCTTCAGTTGGAGAGGGGGTACCTCTTGGAGTACTGCCTGGGTTACACATGTTTTAGATAGCCTGCCCTACAAATTACTTTTTATCAAAAATGTCCTTTTCCATGAGCACATAAAGGACCTGATTCAATCAATAGGGACAAATGGACAGTTCTAGAAGAAAAAGACATAACCATAACATCTGGTGCACTTCACACACAAACAAATATGTGCCCAAAGGCTTTCTCTTTCCTAGTGCTGCAGCAGATTTGACTGGGGGACACCATAACTTCTGTTTACCCTGGCCTTTCTGTTTTTGAATAACACGAGCATGTTAACTGTTTCAGTGTTGCTTGAAACAGCAACAGCAAATAGTACGCATATTCCTGGTACTTCTCTATCAGCATGTTAGTTTTATTCTGTACCATAGCCTACAGACACATGAAAGATATGGTGGGATGCCACAGCAAAGCTATTAAATTAAAGTGTACCTTCCTGTCATGAAGGAAGGACACCTTCCTTTGATTGATGACTAACAAAACAGGTTGACATAAATAATCTCCCTTTCTCCCTGCCCCCAGCACATTCCCACCACTCTCAGTTCTTCATTTCAGAATTGCAAAGTTAGCATAATGGACTGCAAGGATCCAACCCAGGTCACCCCGGCAATCCAACCTTTCCACTTCCATCAAGGGAATGAGCTGGACAGAGAGAGAAATAACCCCACCTTCTGTGATGAACAAGAGTCACCTTCTTCCTTTCAAGCTAGCCTATTATAGTAATGCTTCTGAGCACTGTTGTGCCCAAAGCTGTATCACTCTTTCCAGTTTTAAGCTGTATTTTCTACAGCTTTATTAGTCTGTCAGAAATATTTGCTCCAAACTAAAAGGCCTCAACTTGAGAATATATATATATATATATATATATATATATATATATATATATATATATATATATATATATATATTAGTAACAATTTGAGAAATCCTTTCTGTCACTTAAAACTGGTGGATTCTGGTGAGATGCCTTGGCTTGAGCATCTGTAAGCTTAGACCACTCTATTTTGAAAAAGAAGAGCCAGGGCCCACAATATGAACAGAGTTTTTACATCTCCCCTAAGTCAGGCATGACTGACCACAAAGTTTCATTAACTAACTTGCCAACCATAAAGAGGGCAGATTGCTCTCAAGTGCTTCTAGTGTTTCAACAGAAGAGAGTGCTTGTGGGTAATCACTTACCTGCCCTAAGCTGTCTCATAGAGTTGTCTTGCTCACTGTTTACTTGAAGCTTGCAAGAAATCTGGCTAGATGGTTTGGTGAGGAAGATGATATTCAGCACTCTGTCTTGTATTTCATGTACTGTATAAAGCAGTCAGTAGAATTTTTGTTCAGCCTTTCTCTGTCAGTCCATTAAGCTGATAAAGAACAAATAAAAGGGTTTTGTTGATCTTATTTTACTAAATATACTTCAAACTCAAAAGGCTACATAGACTTGGGTAATGGCTATGCTATAGTCTCCAGTGAAGTACAGAAATATCAAGTGTAGAAATAGCCTGAAATGACCTTGCTTGGGTACCAGAGAAAGTGTAACCTCAGCAGCAGAAATCTCTGTGTGGGTCAATTTACTCAACTAAGAAGCTAATGTGGTTACCTCCACAGACTTCAGTGTAAATATACCTGAAGTGGATTACCTGAATTGGCCATTTTCCAGTCTGTTCTGCAAGTCAGCTGGATGTAGGATTTTACCCGGTTTGGGATTTTCCTGTACTATGCTGTTTGAATTTCAATCATTTCTTCCTTTATTCCTTCTTACAAAATAACTCTGATGTTCTCCTGTGACTTTAGGTACCACATTATGCTGTAATGCTGTCAAGATTTTTCTCCAAGTTCATAGGCATCATCACCATTTTCTAACTACTGCCTCATCCATCTCCTATGAAGGTCAGTGGCCCAGATTCTCAGTTCAGTTTCCTCTTCAGTTCTGTACCGTGTGAAGAGCTAGTGAGGAGCCAGTTATGACTCCTTGATTTTTCAGGCAGATCTGAGCTGCTTGCAAAATAAAACAAAGTCCGTCCTGCAAGTCTTTCAATTGATTTAACTGGAGTTAGATGAACCCCACCTATGCCTACAGTTCTTATACAAGTCAAGCTGGATTCCACTGGAGATTTGCCTTGAGTAAGGATTAGAGTCCAATCCACCAAGGATTTCAGGTGTTCTTGGGAGTACCTGGAGCTCCCAACTCCCACTGAAGTCAGTGGGAACTGATGGCGCTCAGCCACTCCCAGAGAAGCTCAAAATCTTGGAGAAATAAAGCCTAACGGCACATCCAGATGAGCATGCACGTGTGATTTGGAGCACCACAGACCTGTCTGCAGTGCTGTAAACTCCATGCGCAGGAAATGCAGGTGTTCACTGAGTTGCTCATTTGCAGCATGGTGGGGTTTTTTGACACCAGGAGATCCTGGTGTCAAAAACACCCATGCTAGAAAAAAGTCAGGTGGTGCACATGGCAGCAGTGTGTGCCACTCATAACCTGAGCCTGGCCAGCTGGAGTCAAGCACTGGCTTCCAGTCAGGCTCCATGGACCCAGATTACCACTGCTGGAGCCCCAGTACCCGAGGTAGGGCTGCTGGTGCCAGCCCAAGTCCTGGCCCCAGCCTCCCTAACCCCACCCAAGGCATCTTGCCATGTGCCAGAGTGTGTGCACAGGCATTCCCTGGGAACTATGTGCTGCTGCTATTTGTCCCTGGGGAAATGCACATGAGCACTTGTCTAGACACTCCCTGAGGGCCCAATACATTTCCTATTGGTTTCTTACAGATTAATCACGTTCAGTGCAAATAAGTTGGGCTATGAGGTTTTGCTTTTTGACTTGTGTCCAAAGTAAGCTGCTTGTACAAGAGAGTTACCAAAACTAAGGTGAACCTCTTTGTTCCCAGACATTTTTTCAAACCCAGGCAACTGTAGGAGTTCAGATACCACAGTGACTAGTAGTGTAAAAGAGCCTAAAAAGCTGTAATTTTTTTTTTTATGCTATGCTGCAAAGTTTAAAATGTTGATTAATATTTTAAATTAAACCTAGGAGGAATGAAAGGCAAAGACTTCCCCATGTAATGTACATACTTTGCAGAAGTTTATGTACTGGCAGTCTTGCAATAATGAAGAGAAATCTGAAGGTTAGGATGTGAATCACAAGACATTCAGCTTCTGCAATTCATTTCCAAACAGAAGGAGCCAATATAAATCCTGTGGATTTTCATCATCTGCTGCCAACAAACCTTTTTATTTATGAATTACAGAAACAGCTATAACACTTAGATGTGCTGATCCAGATCCGTAACTGGCACATATCAACATAGCCCCACTAAAACGCAATGAAACTATGCCAATTTATAACCATGTAAGATCTGGCATATTCTCTCTTTAGGCATCAATGTGGCTGGAGAATGGGTGACACTGTAAATACTGTGCAAATTGCTAGATGCAAGACTTCTCATTTTTCCTCCATGATAAAGGCCTAGTTTATTTTAATTTATCTGATGCTAAGTCATCACAGAAATTTTAAGATTTTTAAATTCTGAAACAGATGGTCAAAGAATACTCACTGTGGTTTATATAAATTCTGGTGAGTCTCTGTTTTACCAAGCTACATGTGTTTGGGTTATTTTAGTATTTGCATTGGCTTGGGATGACTTCTATACTGTGACATGAATCCAGCTGTTAAAACAAGAGGGAGAAAAGCATGTTAAAAACCCTTCATTAAGGGTGCTTAGCCTGTTAAGATCACTGCCTTACATATATTATTGCCTGATATGCCAATCTTAAATCAAAATGCCAGTAGTAATTGTAAGCAAGCAGAAAGCAGCTCTGGACAGGTAAGGCTCCCATCCTGAAAGCATACAATCAGTACACACACCAAACTTACCCTCTTCAGGTTGTTTGCATTTATTGGGACTTCAAACACCACCATAATACTTTGCCTTTAAACTTCCTCCAGCAACATTGACTGTTTGAAATGTTCCCCTGCTGATAACTCTTTCAGACCTTAGACCTTGCTGTCCAGACAATCACTTCCACCCCCTACACATCCTCACCTGCCAGACTGAGTTAGCCAAATTTACCCTAGAGCTTCAGGCAGGATTTTACAGTGGCTGATGCAGCAAGTTAATAGTCCCAGAATTGCCTTCACTGCTGGTTGCTATTTACTCTATATATCCTTTACTTCTCCAGCCAACCCACCAAGTTTACCAGCCTGACTAACAGGAAGAATGCTAACTTTTAAAAAATTCTGTTTTTCAAAAATAAATATTTGTTTAATCATTTCAAATTAAAGGAAGTTTAAGGACACATAGGGTCTTAGACATAATTTTTAAAGTGGTATTTTATAATGTGCTGGGGAGTGGTGGCAGAATGATTAGGATGCCTTGCTAGGCATCCCAAGGTGTTAACGTG
Source organism: Crocodylus siamensis (assembly GCF_052110815.1). Taxonomy (NCBI): domain Eukaryota; kingdom Metazoa; phylum Chordata; order Crocodylia; family Crocodylidae; genus Crocodylus; species Crocodylus siamensis. The sequence goes on along the minus strand of NC_143395.1, from coordinate 341,743,171 downwards.
GGTCTCACTATATATTTGTGCCAGAAGCAGCAACCCCCTCCCCTCCCCTCCCCTCTGTTGTATATGGGCAGCTGGTCATTTAGGCAGGGGAGTCGAAGGCTGCCGGATGCAATTCTAGCCACATTACTCCTTTGTGTGCTTTTAGCTGCAGAAACTGGCATACTTTAACTATGCTGGCTTGATTTGGCTGTTAGGCTTGGGTTTACTTTTGACTCATAAATATCCAGGAACACATAAGCTTCTGCTCCCTCTTTCTTGCTAATTTCCTGTGAGTTGAACTGCAGCTTAAAATTTATTGGTGTTAATTTGAATGGAGGTTTCTTGAAGGATTAATTTAGAAAACTAACAAATCAATAGAACTGAGATCCTGAGCAACTCTTATACAAAGTAAAAATGAAATATACAGCAGCAGATCCAAGTCAAGTAATGCTTTCAAAGGATAGGCCAGGTTCAATACTTCAAGAGTTCAGCGCATTTTAAAATAATTATAATATCCTTACATGGGTCCTCCAGTCCATGGAGCTGAATCGGCACTTTTTAAGCATAAAATTTAAGGAAGTGAATACATATGTAAATATGGGTGTTGTTGAGTGGGTTGGTGTCATGAGGAAAGTGGGAAGAAAGGAAGCATTCCTCTGGCTTACACCAGAGCCAATCATGAGGCCAGAAAACCTTCTTTAAATAAACAGTAGAAGCCATTGTTATGTTTCATTGACCTAGCAACAAGAACATTTCACATTGTCACTCTCTCATTTATTTCCTTGCAAATAGCTGCACATTTTTAAGCAAGAAGGACTATTTCAACAATCAGAACTGGCCTGTTTTCTCCATGACAACTCTGCAAAATATATGGGAAGTCTCTAAACTTTTGGTTTAAGCAGTTAACTTTAAGATTTCTGTTTTATTAAAGTTTCGCATCTCATCTGTGCCAAGATCCATACATGGTACACAATGTCTTCTATGTCCTGTAATATTTTATCATATTTCTGCATTTTTATGCTTTTAAGTGTAACCCAGGTCCCCCCATTATATGCTTCCTCACCTTTAATTGAAGGGGATAGGTAGCCAGGCAGGATTGCTGTGATAGGGGTCTGCTGTGCAGTCCAGTCCCCCTCTAATTCTCTATAGAGTCAGGCCATGACAGCTTAACTATTTACAGGTTTATTAGTATATGGGTAACAATATTTACACATTTATAAGAGAGTATTGATAAATATATGCTATATCCAGATCACCCAAATACTGTTATGCTCTATAATCAAAGGCCCAAGGGACCACCATCTCACAAGGGCATGGGTTCCTACACAGGTAAGCAGCTGTATGCAATATGTAAGTACAACAAAGGCAGATAAACAACAGACATCAACAGGTAGGTTCAGACAAGAACAAGAACAACAAGTAAGTACAAATAAACCTTAGATAGATGACATAACCCAGGTCACATTAAAGGATAACAATATATAACTGTTTACAAAATATGAGTTGTAAGTCCCCCCACTTCCAAATACGCACGTGGTCAAGACCACTGGGCATTCCCCTAAGGTGCCAAACCCTGGCACCACTCCCAGGGGAAGTAAGGGGGGCGGGGCCCAGTACCTCCTCAGCCCTTTATGGCTCCCCCTTAGTCCCTGGTCCCTCAGGATCTCCCTCTCAGGGTTTCCTCCCCTGTGGGGACCCCTTCCCTGGGTACTCATATTCAAGCCGAGCTGAATTGGTAAGTCCACCACATAAGGTTGAAAATTGCTTGCCTTTTTCATCATCACTGTTGCTTGCTGTATTGCAATAGCATCTAAGAACCTTAGTCATGGACACTGGCTCCTTTGTGCTTGGCAGTGAGAATTTGGGTCCAACCCTTGCTATCAGTTTTCTTTCACTGTCTTATGGGCACTGGGTTGTTCACCTCACATGAACAGGGTCCTGTGAGGCAAACGTGTGGTCTAATAAAGTGCTTCTTTACAGCAGTCCCACCAGGGATAGCGCCTTGCTAGACCTGGTCTTAGCAACAGGGGATGATCTTGTGGGGAACCTGCAACTACACAGTAACCTGGGAGATAGTGACCATCACTTGGTAGAAGTCACTATCCAGTGAAGGGTGGGAAAAATATCCAGTGAGGCTAAAGTGTTAGACTTCAGAAGGGCCAACTTTAGTAAACTTAGAAGGCTAGTTAGTGAGGTGGCGGAACTCAAGAGTGTTGAGCAAATGGCGGTCCAGGAGGGTTGGAGGTTTCTCAAAGGAGTAATCCTTGGGGCACAAAAGGAGTCTATCCTCTTATACAGGAAAGGGGGTAAGGGGATAAAAAAAGCCCGCTTGGCTGAACAGGGAACTCCAGAAAAGACTGGGGGAAAGAAAGAGATTTATAGGCAGTGGAATCAGGGGGCAGCTACCAAGGAGGGATATACCTCTCTGGTGTGCTATTGCAGGGAATCAGGCAGGCCTAGGCAGGACTGGAGCTTAGGCTGGCTACAACAATTAATGACAATAAAAAGTCCTTCTACAGATACATAGTGAGCACAAGGAAGGTGCAGAATAACATAGTGCCCCTGCAAGACAAATAAGGACAGTTGGTGGTTGACACAAGGAAAAAGCTCTTCAATGAGTTCTTTGCTTCAGTATTCCTAAGTACTGACCGAAACTATTCCCCCACCTCGAACATAGACAGATGTCAAAAGGCACTGACTGCCAAAGGTTAGTGCTGACTTAGTTAAAGAGCACTTGGAAAGGCTGGATGGGTACAAGTCAGCCGGCCCAAATGACCTCCATCCACAGGTGCTGAAGGAATTGACCAGTGTCATAGCTGAGGCAGAGCTGTTTGAGCATTCATGGTGCTTTGGCTAGTTCCCTGAGGACTGGAAAAGGGCCAATGTGGTGCCCATTTTTAAGAAGGGGAGAAGAGATGAGCCGGGTAACTTTAGGCCAGTCAGTCTTACTTCCATCCCTGGGAAAATACTGAAAAAATCATCAAAGAGCACATTTATGAAGGCCCAGCAGGGGAAATGATGCTGAAAGGAAACCAGCATGGGTTCATTACAGGTAGATCCTGCCTGACAAACCTTATAGCCTTTTATGACCAGGTCACACACTGCCTTAACACAGGAGCGGAGGCTGATGTCATCTACCTGGATTTTAAGAAAGCCTTCGACACAGTTTTGGATCCTATTCTCATAGGGAAGCTAGTTGGCTGTGGAGTGGATGCTTACCCAGTCAGATGGGTGGCCAACTGGCTTAGGGACCACACCGAGAGAGTGGTGGTGGACAGGTCATTCCCAGCCTGGAAGGAGGTGGGAAGTGGGGTCCTGCAAATTTCAGTCCTTGTACTAGAGTTATTTAATATTTTTATCAGTGATTTGGACAAGGATGTGGAGAGCACCCTCTCCAAGTTCACAGATGATACCAAGTCATGGGGCAAAGTTAAACACCGTAGAGCAGGGAGCACATACAGGCCAAACTGGACAGGTTGGATCAATGGGCAGAATGAAATAGGATGCAATTCAACAGAGATAAATGTAAGGTACTCCACCTAGGGAGGAGGAATCCCCAGCACATCTATAGGTTGTCCTCAGCAGCTCAGTGGCTGAGAGAGATCTTGGTGTCATAGCTGACTCAAAGATGAACATGAGCCAGTAATGTAGTGAGGCCATCAACAAAGCCAATCGCACCTTGTCGTGTATTAGCAGATGCATGACCGACAGATTGAAGGAGGTGATTCTCCCCCTCTATGCAGCATTGGTCAGGCCGCAGTTGGAGTACTGTGTCCAGTTTTGAATGCCCCACTTCAAGAGGGACACAGAGAATCTGGAGAGAGTTCAGAGGGGGGCCATTCGCATGATTAGTGACCTCAGTTAAAGACCCTACGAGGGGGGGCCGGAGGATCCGGAACTCTTTACCCTTCACAAGAGACATCTGAGGGGAGACCTTGTAGCCGCCTATAAGCTTATCAAGAGAGGACAACAGGAAACTGGAGATGCACTATTTACCAGGGCACCCCTAGGAGTAACTAGGAATAATGGGTGCAAACTAGTAGAGAGTAGATTTAAGTTAAACATTAGGAAGAATTTTTTGACAGTAAGGGTGGCCAGAATCTGGAATGGGCTTTCAAGAGAGGTGGTACTATCACCTAACTTGGAGTCTTCAAGAGGAGGCTTGATAATCACCCGGTTGGGGTCATCTGACCTCAGTCCTCTTTCCTGCCAGGGGCAGGGGGTGGTACACGATGATCTCTTGTGGTCCCTTCCGACTCTACAATCTATGTATCTATCAATCTAAGGAAGTATGTTGGCTGAGGGAATGGAATTACTGTTTATCCTGTGCCCAATATATCCATTAGGCTATATCTAACAAGCTTTTTTTCATAGGGGAAAACAGTAAGCTATTGGCTTTTGTGTCATGCACTATACTTCCATTCAAACAAGTCACACTTTTTGCCTGCTACTGCTCACCAGACAAATCTACTAGTCTTTTTTTCTCTCATATATGGCTATTCTGTTCCCCAGCCTCAACTACAATTGTCCTAGAACTCAAAACCTTAAATATGTATTGTTAGTACATACATTTATACTGCCATATATATTTTCTTCAAATACTTCTGTATTTCCACTACCTTCCATCCTTCTTTGTTCCTATCCAATGCAAGCCTGCAAGTCATATAGATGTCTGTTTTTATACTGAGCTTCACACTTTGGTGCTGAATATCTCTTTCCTGTTGTGGCTCTTGGTCTCTAGAAAAAGTGCATTAGCTATTTCCCAGACTTGACTGTCTTGGGTTTATCACTAGCTATTCTAATTACAAACCTCTCATTCCTACCTCTTCTGACACCTTCAAAACCTACTTCCTTATTTTGTTAAGATCCTTAAACCATAACTACCTGGCTCAGCTCTCATTTTTAGCTCTTATACCTTGTTGCTGAAGGGTAGTTCTAAGGCTGTTCTAAGTTATGTTGAGGTTGGTAGTTGCCAGTATGGGCAAAGACAAAGGTAAGGTGAAAACAACCTTAATCCCAGACCATTTAAATACCTATATAAAATACAGTTTAGCCAAAGAATTGCAATCTAATACGTAACATTACTTTGTTGATGGCAATACCATAGTGTTGGTGAAGTTAAGAAACCTATTTGGGAAGGAGGGAATTTCAATGTGCATCTATATAATGAGAACAAATAAAAATCTTTTAAAGATCTTTGCTACCATAGAGAGATTTGTTTTTATATTTTAGGATCAAATATTCACCATAGCATTAACATTAACAAATCTGAAGGATGACATCATAATTCAGAACAGCAGTGAGTCAGCATAGACATATCATACACCCACTAACACAGAGTTTCCATCTCATTGTAATCAGCTAATAAGAATGTTCTAATGTCTTGTACTTATGAGATTTAATCCCCCAGGTCCTAGGCGAGTGTATGTAGGAGGAAGAAAAATGTAGCTTCTTCCTTCAGTCCTATCCTAATTCTTCATAGATCTTAACAAGCACCCTGCTGATTTAATAACAGTCCCTTTGGAAAAATATTTGGGAAAGGAATTCCATAGTGCAATAAAATGAAGACACGGAAAAAATCAAAGAAGTAAGAAAGCTTCAAGGTAAAGACAGACAAGTGACATTCCCTTTTCATGACAAATGCTCTGCCAGGTAGCTGAGCCAAAATGCCTCTATTAGCCCTGATAGCAGCCAGCTGGATTCTTTGTTATGTTCACATATCACACAATGACAGGCATTGGCTTTGGGCTATCTACTCCCAGCCTCTTACAGCTGGAACTTTTGTAAATTCAGTGTAAGATTCTTTTTTCCCCAAGATTTTTAGACAGAATATTTCTTTTTCTCCACAAAAGGTGCATTGTCTTCACTGCTGATTACACCATACATTTAACTTATTTCCATGAAACAATATACTGTAAACCCCGAGGAAGACACAGGAAGACACTATATGTTTTGCTGAAGACAATATTGTAGAAACAATTGGCTAAAAACAAGTGATTAATTTCCGCCTCAGTAGTAGAAGTAAACAAAGTAAATGAAGTGCTGCTTCCAAAGCACTAGGAAGTCAAACTTCAGGAGGTTGAACGCTCATGTTTCAGATTCTTAAGCATCAGTATATTTTAAAATTGTAAAGCACAGTCATATCTTGCTACACCTTTTTTTAAAGTGATGTTGGATACAGGAGACCACAGGAAGTCTATGAAATTTTTTTGACAACCAGTAGGTGTCAAATTAAAACACACATACTACACCTGTGCCTGGAAACTCAAGTTCCCAGATTTATATAATGACATCATTTCAGCTTTCTTAAAACAAAAAACAACACCTCCCCCCCCAAAAAAAGTAAGTCTCTAGCCTTCAGGGTCATAAAGAGCCTAAAGTCACGACTCAGGAAGAATAACTCCACCGATCCAGCTGCTGGATCTGCAGACAGCCTCAGACATAGGTGCTGCAGCAAAGGAGAAAGATGGTTGAATCATCACAGGTCTGGGCAGGGCTTTCCTTGTCTCTGTACATCTGAGGAATGATCTTGTTGCTTCAGAGGACAAGAAGGGCTTCTTTCAGTGCTGAAATAGAAGGAAGAAGCCCTATTACTGTGTGGTAAGAGGGAAAGGAACCCTTGAGGAAAGAGAAGGAACCCCTGAGACATTGCTTCCACCTTTTCTTGGACATTGAGTCCTAGGCATGACAAGAAAACAGCTGAAGGAAGGTAAGTGAAGGGAACAGCTGGCTCCAGGTGTTATGCTGGTGACCAGGGAGCAAGAGAACTTTACTGCATCACTGTGGAATATAAACTGGGGAAGGAAGTCCAAGCCATGATCATATCAAGCAGTGTCAAAGGCCATGGCACAGGGGGATTCATGTGACAGGTATGCATAGGTGCCCTGATTTAGCTTAATCCCAGTAGAGCTGTGAGACCAATAAATAAAATGAAAAATGAGTGGAGAAAGCAAACCCGAGGCAGTCACTGAAAATGCATACACCCTGTGGCACTGTACCTTGCACTCGACACAAAATGATTTAATATTGCTCCCCAGAATCCCATCTCTGTTTAACCTACAGCGAACTTCAGAGAGTGGGGGAGAGAGGGGTTGGTATCAGAAAGATCCACAAGGAAATGCCAGTTTGGAAATGTTTCCCCTCATTGCTTTCCTACTTTCACCATCCACTTTCAAGAATTCCAGCCTCTCTTTTCAGTAGCATTTTATCATTTCCTTTTAAAAATTTTATGATAGAATTATTGCATGTAAAAAGGGTGGAAATGATAACATTTACGATTAAAGCTTTTCATTTTGAACCAAGATAAGAGAAAACTGAGCTTGCTGATTTTATTCTGCCTATGCCACCTAATCCAGACTCTGAAATAACTTCTTCAGGAAAAGTATTATTCAGTTTCCTTCATTTTTTCCTGTTCTAGGGGGCACAGCTTGTTGATTTAGCTGAGCTAATGTTTTTATGTTCTTGTGAAGTATTTTCTATTGTAACTCCACTCTAGTATAATTAATAATAGCAATGTTACCCCAAAGGCAATTAATTCTGTTTTTAAAGTATCATGATTAAGACTCAAAAAGACAACACCTTTGCCATGTCCTTTACTAGAATGGACAGATTTCCAGCTACAACAGTATTTTATGTACCATTCATCCAATGAAAAATCTTTCACTATTAAAATATTGACACACACTACACACAAATATGTTCATTAATATTCATAAGCCACTTGCACAATGGAAACATTCAACTACACATCTATGAATAAGAAACTTACTCAAGATTTATCCTACTCAGTGCTGATAAAAAAAAGAATGTTAAATAAAATATAAACTTGATTAACTAATTCCCTCTGTTACAAGAAAATGTTACAGTAAACTCAGTAAAAGGCAGTTTATCAATATTATTTCCTTTTGTTGCTTGATTATTTACATTTTTTTTATCTGAGACTAGTTTAGAATTTTCTTTTTCTGTGTCGTCATGATAGACTGAGACCATATCTTTCAATGGATGCAGTATATCTTGAATTAGCAGTAGTAAAAATAACTCGAGTGCATTGGAACATTGAAGATCTATGTATTAGGCCTGTGCAAATAGGGAAGTATTCGATTCAGATTCAGCCAATTCAGAGGAAGGTGATTCAACTTGGAGATTTGGATCACTGTCCTGAATCAATTCAGCTGGATCAGCTTCAGAAGATTAGGCACCGATGCAGAGAGATTTGGAGATTCGACCATAGACTATAATGGGGAATCACTGAAATACCTATAACTTTGTCATTTTTTGGCTGATTCAGATAAACATTGCAGGGATAGTAGCCTCTTGTGAGGGCATGAAGCCTGCCAGGTGTCAGGAAGATAGGTACAGGGGTTTCTGGGAAACTGCACGTCAGGCTGCTGACAAGCAAAACTTATGACGTGACTGTGTGTGTTAAGGTGTACCCTCACTGGTGCTGGGGACGCTACACGACATGGTAGTGTGCCCCAATAAGGACTTCTCCTCCCCTACAGCCTCAACTCAGTCCACCACTTTAAATAACAACAGGTAAGCAGTGCACTGAAACACAGTAGCACCAGCAGCATCTCAGGCAGCCGAACTATGACAGAGTCTTGCTTTCCTCTCCTGCAGGAGTTTCTTCTTTAGCAGCTGCCAGAGAACTCTCCCTGCCAGCCCCAGCCCCAGCCCTGGGGCTTAGATGTGCCCAGGGCCCTGTGTCCTTCCAGGCAGGTGCTAGGGGTGTTGGTCTAAGGACATGCACTGGCAGACAAGGTTTTTTAGGGTCAATCTGGTATCTTTTAGTAGACGAACTGAATAATTACAGAAATAGATCTTAGCAAGTTTTTCGGTTGAAAAACCCCTTGTCAGGCTGAGGGAGCACCTGCAATTGGTGTGTGTGTACTGTTCCTGGATGGAAGGAATAGTAAGGAAGCCAGAGGCTGGCACGCAATGCAGGCAAGAAAGCCAGTCAGTGAAAATGGAAATGGAGGCGTCAGGGGGTGAGAGAGACAGGCTGGGGTAGGGGGAAGGGGGATGTAGCTGGTAAAAGTGAAGAGGTATCCGGGGAATCAGATGTCAGGCAGGTTGTAGTGCATCATAAATCCAATGTCTATACTGAGTCCATGAGTTTGTGTACCTAGGAGGCTGATGAAGTGAAGTTCATAGGCCCAGCTGTGAAAAGCGGTTTGTGAATTCAAACAAGCACCGAACCTTGGTAACCTAACCTCAACACCAGAAGCCAAGTTCCTATAGCTGAAAACACAAAACCTGCCAACATATCCCCAGTACCCCCACAAATTGCACACCAGAGTCTATCAAAGACAAGAATACCCAAATACCTGTGGGGCCACATTTCTCACAAACCCCCCCACTCTGTCTCCAGTCTCTCAAGCCTGATCCTGAAAGGGGATTTACAAACCACTTTTCACAGCTGGGCCTATGAACTTCACTTCTTCCGTCTCCTAGGTACACAAACTCATGGACTCAATATAGACATTGGATTTATGATGCGCTACAACCTCCCAGACATCTGACTCCCCAGGTATCTCTCCACTTTTGCCTGCTACATCCCCCTTCCCCCCTACCCCAGGCTGTCTCTCTCACCTCCTGACCTTTCTTGCCTGCATTGCATGCCAGCCTCTGGCTTCTCTACTATTCCTTCCATCCAGGGACAGAACACACACACACCAACTGCAGATGCTTCCTCAGCCTGACAAAGGGTTTTTCAACCTGAAACCTGACATCCCAGACAGCTAAGCTGAGCTCACCTGGAACCTCACAACTCCACTGCAACCAGCAAGCCTCTGGCCTGTCAAAGATGTGATGGGTCTGGGTTTTCCCCAGCCAGGACGGTGTGCTTATGTATTGTGGCTGGAGGTTATGGTGCCTCCTACCCACCTTTCACCAAGGGGATCCCATTTCCTGGGGCTGCCATGCCGCCAGTCCCACCAGGGCTCCCCGGCCCTGGCAAAGTGTAGTTTTAGTGGTCAAGCCCAGGACTTGGGGCCTTCTCCTTCCCCATAGCCCCAGGCCATACCTCCAAGTTTGTCCTGGCACAGAAGCTCAGCAGAGACATGTTCTTCCCCTGCTGGCTGGTGATGCAGTGAGTGTACCCTCCAGCTCTGAGAGTGGGGTATTAACTGGTCTAAAAAAACAAAACAGAAATAAGTGCATATGGAGTGAGGGGGGTGGCACTCACTCTGTCTGCAGGTGGAGCTTGGGGAACCCTAGCAGCAGGAGGTTCACCTTGAGAAACACCAGCTGCTCCACCAAACCAGGATCCAAGATGATATGGTGGGGTGTCACAACATCCCCAGCAATGCTGAACACCCTCTTGCTCAGAACACTGGTTGGTGGACAGGACAGGTGTTCCCAGGCAACTGTGGCCAAGGGGTCACAGTCCAGTGGCTCCGCATCCTCAACAAGATACATAGCCACCGAAGCCTCAGCACTACCTGCCTGAGGTTAAAGTCTGGTGCATCTGGATCCCAACACTGAAGCCATGCCCTTGGCCCACATTGGCAGCAGCTGGCGTGGAGGAGACTGGCTGGTGCTGGGAGTGCTAGTATGGCAAAGTGGATCCCCCCGACTCTGTTGGACTGTACCGGACCACAAGGGATCCAACTTTTTCCTGATGCCCTCCTTCACCTGCCTTACCAGTGCCTGCACATCTGGTGACAGCAGCTTGCTCCCGTCAGGAACATTGATCCCCTGGAACTTCTCCATTTGGTTCTCAAGTTCCCTCACTATGGGGATCACCTGGCTAAGGAGGGCATCGCCAGCACTGAGGGTCTTGAGGACTCTCAAGATGTGGAAGATAGTATTCTATCCAGCTCTGTTAAGGGAGTCACTGATCCCAATCTCCCTGAGCAAGGCCATCTCATGGATGGCCTTCTGTTATTCCACCAGCCTTTCCAGCATCAGGTATGTGGAGTTTCACTGAGTTTCCACATCCTGTATGATTTTGTGCCACAGATGCTCATCTCTGCCTGTTTGTCCCGTAGCATCTTGCCCCCCTTGGTGATGCGGTGGAAGTAGCCTGCCACCTTTCTGCATTTTGAAATCAGCTGGGTGGTAGTGATGGCACCATCACCAACAGCCCTGCCCCCCTCCAAGTTGTCCCTGAATATGAGGTTCAGCCTTGTGTACCACACAGTGGCTGCCAACACGGTTGGTATCATGGACGGCCTTAACCATATTGGCCCCATGGTCAGTGACCATGAACCTGCAGGTAAGCTCACCTTGCCCAATGAGCCACCCCTGCATGATGTGCTTCATGGCCACCATGATCTCTGTTGCTGTGTGGGACTCATCCATCATCTCAGCTTGAAGGAGAGTGCACCAATGACCTGACTGATTGCACCAGTGCCTTGTGAGGGAGATGTAGGTGTGAACTGTACCCAGGCTGCTTCAGATGTTAGAGGTGAAATGCAAGGCTACCTGTGGCCCTGCCTTGCACAGCTCCTCCCTCAAGTACTCCCTGCATGCCTCATACAGGGAGGGCACTACTATCCTGCTAAAGGTTGTGCGTGCGGCTCTCGGTAGGATGGGGCCACAAATGCCATGAGCTGCCTGAACCCTTGCCACTCAACTAAGGAGAAAGGCTGGCTATACAAAGCAAGCATCTCCCCAGTGCTCTGGGTGACCTCACTCACCCTTGCAACATGCCTCCCTTTGTCTGCAGCTTTCCTGCACCACTCCAGGGTGGCCTGCCTCTGCTTGGGGGGGGAGGGGAGGGCACAGGGACTTTGGAGCAAGCAGGGGACTTCCATTTGGGCATGCTCCCACTGGTGCCAGGCTGAGAAGGAAGAAGGACAAGGGGGTGCTGCCTCCTGAGATGTAGCAGCATCGCCGTGGTGGTGAAGTGTTTCACCTCCTTGCCCTGGCTGATCTGCCTTTGGCAGTGCTGGCAGATAGCATACTTGGGATCATCTGCCACCTCAAAATGATCCCACACTATGCTACTCCCCCATTTCTGGGTTGAGGGTGGGGATCATGCCTTATCCACATCCTCAACTGGCAGAGACACAACAACAGGAGGAGCTGACTCATCTGAGTTACTTGCCTCCACAACCTCCTCTGAGATGCCTTCCTGAGAAGGAGACCTGGATCTAGGGGAACTTTGAGGGGTGTGGAGCACAAACTCAGATTCCCCCTTGGTCCCCAGAATTTCTTTAGCTAGGGTGCTCAGGTCCCCCGGTTTTAGATCCAGCTCTTCCTCTGGCAGTGGGAGGCTCAAATCTAAATCTAAATCTAAGTCTAAATCTAAAATATAAATCTAAAATAATATCTCTTCTTCTTCTATGACTGTCTGACTTCTGTGTTGTGTTCATCTGAATCTCTGACTTTTTCTTCCGTGTTGTCTTTAGTTTGTATGTAACCATAACTAATAATAACTATATATAACCTCTTCTTCTTCTATGGCTGTCTGACTTCTGTGTTGTGTTAATAATCTGAATCTCTATCTGACTTCTTCTGTGTTGTGTTTACTGTTATGTGTGTAACTAAAATAATTTCTTCTTCTTCTATGACTGTCTGACTTCTATGTTGTGTTTAATAATCTGAATTTTTATCTGACTACTTCTTCTGTGTTTTCTTTACTCTATACGTAACTATAATAATATTAATAACTATATATAATCTCTTCTTCTTCTGTGACTGTCTGACTTCTTCTGTATTGTAATAATATCTGACTTCTTCTTCTGTGATGTATATTTAAAGTATGTGCTTCCCTGCACAGTGATGGATCACACTGCCAGGGAAAACACAGCTTTCTTTTTAAAAAGCATTGGGAAAAAAAACCAAGAACAAATATAAATTGAAATAAATGGATTGGATACGGATAATTAGAGAGATTCTAGTTAGTAAGCTATATCCAATCCTTTCCAAGAACAGAAAGTAGCAGGAGACTGACTAGGTAGGAAGCCAACCCAGTCCAGTACCTTTCAGACACTGTTGCTCAGGCACAAAAGGCACACCAAGCCTGCAGACAGAGGCTTATATGATGTTTCTATGTCTCTCCCCTAGAGCACTGTGATTGGAAGGGGACTCGGGGAAAGGTCACAGTCACTGGCCAGCTAGAGATGTCAGTCTTCCCCCACCCCGCCCCATTCCCCTCCCTCTTCTCAGTTTCTGTTCCCCTGAAAGATCCCCTGAAAGACTTCCTTATGAATCTCTGAATCTTTTCCAAAACTTTTCCAAATCGATTCAGAGCCTCCGCATTGATTCGGATGGTTTTATTCTTCTGATTCAATTCAGATTTGGTGATTTGGCCTCCAAACTGAGCCAAATCTTCTTCAAATCAAATCATGACTGACGCTTTGCATACCCCTACTGAGTACGTGCTTTTGCTCATTCTTCTGTTGGAATGCAGACCTAAGTGTGCAAATCACCTTTTTGCTTGTAGTGCACTTATTGAACTCAGATGCTGTTGGGTTGACTAAAACAATGTCAGAGAGGCTGGCTGAGTTCTCTAAAGTGTCTATGAACCAGGCTTTGTCTACGGCTAAAAAAAAATGAGCCAAAATCTTCTACTGTTGCTATCACCATTTTAGCTATACTGGAGGATTAATCCTGGAAGCAGTAACATAAACAAGACTACACTGTGGCATTTTAGGGATCATGTTGTGCCTTGCAATAGGTCTTCCAACACTCAGAAACTTTCAAATTCTGTAGCAGTCAATAATTATTGGTATTTCAGAACTCAAAACAAATCCACTTTTTTAAGTGAAGAGAAAGAAAAAGTTTTTTATAGCAGATATGAAGTGTAATGTGATATTATTCTCACTTCTCTAATGCCTGTTACTTAATAGTTCCTACAAGAGACAAATTCTCTTCCTAGCTGATTTATTATGGTTCCATTCATGCTACCAAGAGCAGAATTTACTCACTGGCTACAGAAATCCGTTTTTCTCTTATATTGACTGATTTCTTAAGCAAAAAGGGAAGTGATTTAACTTTTTCTTCCCAATGTGTATGTTAAATTACTTCTCACTGAACAATTAAGATTGCATTTTTTCAAGTTTCATAGATTTCATAGACATTCAGGCTGGAAGGAACCCCAAAGGATCGAGTCCAGCCCCCTGCCCCAGGGGCAGGAAGTCAGCAGGGATCATAGGATCCCAGGAAGATAAACATACATATGTGTCTTGAAGGCATTCAAAGTGGATGCTTGAACTGCCTCTGGCGGCAGTCTGTTCCAAACCTTGGGGGCTCGGACAGTAAAGAAGTTCTTCCTTATGTCCAGCCTGAATCTGTTGCGGCGGAGTTTGTGACTATTCAACCTTGTCATCCTTTGGGGCTCTCTGGTGAACATTCCCCCAGATGTAATTTTTTCATTTTTCTACTCATTTTGTCTTTCCTCTGGATCCTTTGTATATTACTCATATTACTCTCTCTCCTCACTAGTATTTGAAGCTTCTTAAGTTAGTATCATTTGTAAACTTCAATAGCATACCATTTTATCCCCTGCTCTGTATCATTAACAGTTAACTATGACAGGATGTAATAGGGCTACAGACTTGCACAGATGAACAAGCACCTCAAAAAGGCCATTAAGAATAAAAAGGGGAGCTAAGAGCAATGGAATATGGAAGGAGGAATTTCTTTCTGTGATCAAGGAATGCAGGAATAAAGAAAGAATGGCTAAAGGCTTAGTTGAGCCCAAACTTGTGAAGAATATTAAAACCAATAACAAAAGCTTCTTTAGTTATATAATAAAAAGAGAACCAGCAGGGGAGAAGTGGGACTACTATTTGCTGAATAGAGGGTGTAGATGAAGGACAACCTAGGCATGGCCTAGGAACTGAACAAACGCTTTGTCTCGGTCTTCAGTAATGATGAGGAGTTACATGAAGATACTGGTGGCGTACCACAGGGCAACGAGGACATGATAATAAAAATTACCATATCTGAGATGGAAGCAAAGCTTAGATGGATTGCTGTTACAAATAATCTCCATCCAAGAATATGGAAGGAATTGGCAGACACAATAGCAACTCCCCTACCACAGATGTTCACTGAATCTATCAGCTTGTGGATAGTACTGGAATACAGCAGAAGTAGGGCCTGATTCTAAAAAGAGAGAAGAGAGTAACACAGACAATTACAGGCATGTTAACTTGACTTAAATATTAGACTCATCTATACTTAAAGATATGAAAAGAACTAGAAAATAGGACAAAACACAACATGGGTATACTAGGGGGTGATTGTATCAGACTAATTTAATATCCTTCTGTGGCAAGATAATGGACTTCTTAGATAAGGGTAATTTGTCTAGAGTTAACAAAATCTTTTGATACCATGCCTCATAGGAAGTTATTGGCTAAACAGGAGAGCCCAGAATCAGTGCTACAACTATCAGGCGGATAAGTCATTGACCCTTATCTTTCCTGCTTTTATGACATGTTATAGGGCTTCTTGGTTGTCAGGTATTGTACCCTCTAGTTGTGTGCGAGTAGCTATCTTGGGGATTCCTTGGACAAGTGGTTGCCTGAAAAAGCAGAAAACTGAACTTGATGAAATTTGCAGTTCCCAATTCCTGTGTCCAAAACAATTTGAATTAACCCTGAAAACAAAAATTTGTGTGAAATTGTTTTGTTGAAACTCAAATATATGCACCTTTAATCCTAATTTTGTTATTATGGCAAAAGAGCACTTAAATTTATTTGACAAATTTTATTCTGTATGGCCCTGACATGGCAAAAAAGCAAATTGAATTCATAACTTACAGTGACTTGTTTCACAGCCTTGGTAAAATTCTCCAAACTGGACCCTCTCCTGGCTGCTGTGTTTGGATTCCACCATGTTAGACCCAATTAACATTTATTAGACCAGGGGTTTTCAGCCTTTTTAAACATGTGTACCGTTTCTGTCTCAAAGTTTCAGGTCCTGTACCCCTTTATATTTTTTCTTATTTTTAATATTATTGTATGTGATATAAGAAAGGCTACACTAATTAACATTAACTGCCTTATTAATATATGCATTAAATATATATATCATAGTTAATTATGCCACAACAGTTTGGGCTGGTAAGTCTGCTGTGGGGGGAAGGGAAGAGGGGGGAGGGAAAGGTGTGGGTGGTGCAGATCCAGGCCCCCACAGTGAGGGAGGGAGTGGCACAGGAGCGGGGTAGTCACTGGACAGCCGGGGCAGAGCATGGGACTAAACCATGAGTGGCTCATCCAGCGGTCCTGGGGTGAGGGTGGCTTCCACCACTACGCACACTCTAGGAGGGCATGGGGGACATGTGCCCCCAGATCTGCATGCAGGGTGAGGGCGGGCTGCCACTGCAGGCTGGGATAGGGGACAGTGCTGGGCTCTTCCTGGTGTGAGGGCTGGCCCAGGCTATGCTTGGGATAGGAGGTGGCAACACTGGGAAGGGAGCTTGGGGGGCTGCACCATCCCAAAATTCACTGTAGCCCCCTCCTGACATCCGCTCCTGGTACCAACACTGCCCAACCTGAGCACAGCCCACTCTCTCCCTTATCACTGGGGCCTCACTCTGTGCCCCCACCCCCATGCCCCTTCCCTCACAACAGACTTACCAACCAAAGCCAGCTGCTCTCCATGCTGCCAGGCTTCACTCCTGGTCACCTGCGTGCTGCGGTGTGGCTGTGTGTACAAGTGGCATTTATCAGCCACATCAGCCAAAAAAAGCCAATTGCCAATACTATAACTTTTCTTTATATCGTTGCACCTCTAGAAATTTTCTTTCATTCATTCTGTATACCCCTTACAACCTTTTTAGGTACCCCTAGGGGTATGCATACCCCCAATTGACAACCACTGCTTTAGGTCATTCTGTATGGTGTCCAACATGAGGCTGTGCACTACTGTTAATTTGATACCCAATGGCTCAAACCATTCTCTTCCAAGGAAACTTGCTCTCCACCAGTTAACAGTTATTAGGCAGAGGACATAACATGCACCCTTGAACCCTATTGTTTGTTTCTTATAATCTAAAGCTCAACTTTGCATGTCAAAAGAGGTGGATGGTTTCTAGGCCACAGAGAATTTTACATCTCTTCTGAGATTAAGGTAAATTCAGATCCTGAGCCTACCTCCATAGTACATGGAGCACCTTGGAGAATCACTAATGTGTAGGTTGTTTTCTTCAGTAGGGTTAGTATTTCCACATTGCTAACAAATACAGTAGTATAGGCAGCAATGGACAACTCATGTGCTGGAATTCTATTTGAATCAGCAACAATATTAGTGATAACTGAAAGTGCCTTCCCTTGGCTGCCTTCTTCCCAGATATCTTAGACTTCTGATGACACATGTTCAATGTGACCCTTGCACTGTCAATAGCTGCAGTCAGCATCACAGAAATGGCACATATTGCATCTGTGATTTCCCCCACAGCTATAGCAGCTTTTTTGGAAAGAAGAAATTGTATTCTTGTGCACAGGTGGTGGCTTCCTTGGAGATTTCTCCTTTGAATGAACATGGTATGTCTCAGCTGTCAGTTTTGCTGATAATGCTTGGATTTCTCTTGAATACAGTAAGAGCTTTATTTGCAAGGGCTTCTTCTTGAGCCATGGCAAAGGTTAAGTTATACCTTGCCAGAAGTTTGCTTTGTAAGGCTTCATCTTGAGCCCCACACACAAGACAATCTCTAAGAAGAGACTCCAGACTGGTGCTGAAATGACAGAACTCAGATAATTGATGCAAATCTGCTATATATTGCAGCAATTCCTTCCTCTGGCAGCTGATTTCATTGTTTGAAATGGAACTGGCAAATGGTTTTGGACAGAGTTGGTGCAAAGTGTTTTTTTAACAATTGGTGGATCTCATGGTATAACTTGTTAAGGGCTTGCCTGTAGATACAAGAGAGCAAATAATCTGCAAAGTTCTTAAGCCAAAGATACTCAGTAACACTGCACATTTCTGGTTATCATCAGTAATCTTATTAGTTTCCAGAAAGAAGTCTAGCCAGTCAGCATAAGAGTCCCAGGTGGGTGGACTGGATATATCAAATTATTTAATATGGTTCAAAATAGCCGTGTTAGAGAACACATACACAGGCCAGCATGTGGGAGGAACACCCTCCCAGCACCACCAGCACAACCACCATCACCTGTCCCCTGCTCACTTGCATCACGGATCACTGCAAGATCACTTTTGTTCACTTTACTGAAGCACTGGAAGCATCCTGCTCACTGGAACCTGTCCTCACTGCCAGTATTATGTATCTGGAGGGTGTCATCCCAGTGAGATCATGCAGGGAAGAACAGGTGAACCTCTTTATTAACAGCACTAACTACCCCTAACACAAAGCAGAACAGCAAACAGGAACACAACATAATGCAATTTGGCAGCAACCTTTCCTAATTGAGTATAGAACACATATACAGACACTTAATACACAACAAGAACCACTAAACAATACAGATCTAGACAGAAGACTAAAATGTTTAAACTAAAACATTTTTGCCTCAATTTCCTCAGCACTTCTGAGCATTCTTTGGGCTTGGGTCAGAGTCCTGTAAGTAGTCCAGAATATCTTTTTTTGCACATGGCATCTTCTCCAACTGGTATTTCTTTATTCTTTGACTAGTATTGCAGTTTTACTGGACTACTCTCTAGGCAAGCATGCTCCTTTGTTCCTATTTCTTGTACTTAGCTTACCCCTCAGAATAACACAGAAGCACTTACACCCACAGCTGATGAGAGAACATTTCTTTTATAGTTTCCTGCCTCTTTCTCAGGTGACCTTTTGATGAGCCTTATTAGGTAGTCAGAAGTCCTTCACCAGATGGACCATTGCTCAGTTATCACCCCAAAGTCCAGGTGCTTAGACATGAAAGACTAGTTTGCCCTAAGCAGCACCCAAGGATGCGGCATTTGAATGGATAATCATAGAAGTTGAATGACTTCCCTTTGTTAGACTTTTGCAAGGTAAAAGTCACCTCCAGAGTTTTGACTTAATGAGGAGACAAGGGACCCTAAATTAGTGGAAAATGAAGTGATATACCATCAAAAATTATGTGAGATTTTTAAAGGAGAATGGGGTTGATCATATTAGTGAGTATTGTATAATTTGCAGCCTAATAAATATGGCAGAAAGTATTTATTGCAGTAAGCGGGCTAAACATTCTAGTAGGTCTATTTGCTTTTTAAAAGCTATTTCTGAAACAAAAATTGAATATAACAAATATTACCAAAAATATCAGACATCTGTATATTACAGATTTGTGTATCTTTCACAACTTATGTACTTCCATCAATGTGCTCCTAACATATTGTATACCATATGCTTTCTTAACACCACAAACATCTTTAGAGATTATCCTCTTCATGAACATTTCAACAGTATTAGAATCTAACATAAGTTTTTCTTCCAGTTGTGTTTCTGGCATGTTCTAGAAGAATCTGAAAGAAAATCCCCTTTTTTAAAAGAAAGGAGCAAGAGAGTAAGCAAGTTAATTTGCTTGAGAAGGGGAAAATGGAAGGTAGAAGCTCCATCCCTAGAGGTTCACAAAACCTGGCTAGACAAAGCTTTGTCTGAGTTGATCTAGTTGGGGATGATCCTGCTTTGAGCAGGGGCTTGAACTAAATGACTTCCTGAGGTCCCTTCCAACCCTAACTTTTTCTGATTCTATGAAGATAAAAAACATTGTATCTTAGGAAGGACTAAGGAGTATATGATATAGGTATGTAAAATAATGGGTGGTATAGAAAAGATACCATCTTCTTCACAGTAGCCTTTCCAATATTTGAAAATGGCTATCCATTCCTTTGTCATCTTTATTGCATATGTCTGAAGCTGTTTCATTTCCTTCACCTGGAGAAATCCTTCTTATAGTGCTCAAACTATAGGGGTAGGCAATTATTTCAGGCGGAGGGCCGCTTACTGAGTTTTGGCAAGCTGTCGAGGTCTGCATGGGTAACTCCACCCTTTGACAGGTGCCCTGACCCCTGGTCACCACCTTGGGACTGGAAGTCCTACCCCCGAACCCCTGACCTTTGCCACCAGAAGTCCCTCCCATTGCCCCTGGAAGTACTTCTTTCAGCAAGGGGCTTTGCCATCTCAGAACAAGAAAAATACCAAATTATATTCTAAAAAGCAAACATCTAAAATATTCATTAATTTGATTTCAAAAAAATATTTTTGTTTTGGTTTACATACATTTCTGTAGTTTACATAGAGGTGATTGTATATAACAACTTAAAATGAAGTCTTCTTGTGTATTGTGGGTGGGTACAGGTGGGAGGGGTGGGTACAGGGTTGAGGGGGCTGTCAGGTATGGGGGAGGGTGGGGGTGTGTCTGTGAAGGTGGATAGGTGTGGGGGTATGGGTGTGGAGTGAGGGAGCGTGTGGGTGTGTGTGTGTAGATATGTGGGGTGTGGGAAAGTATGGGGGTTGTGGGGGGGCTGTGTGTGAGAGGAGGTTGGCTAGGGTGTGTAAAGTGGTGTAGGTGTGGGGGTCTGCATGTATGGCAGTGTGAGGGGAATGTGGGTGTATGTGTATGCTGGGGTGTGCATGTGGGACACACGCTATAAACACACACACACACACACACACACACACACACACACACACACAGAGTCCCTCCCTACTCATACACACATGCGTGTGTGCACGCACACACAAAAGAGCCAGTTGGGCTATGAAGCCAGGAGCCACATGGTGCTGGAGCAATGCGGGGCAGGAAAGCAAGGAAATGGCTGGGGGTGGGGCTCGGCTTCTGCCTCCTGCTGTTGGCTCTCCCTGGGTCTTGCTGCCCCTGGCTTCTGTTGTCTTTGACAGGCAGCCAGGAGCAGATAAATATTTTTGAAATGTTTAGGGGTCCCACAGGCCAGATAGAATGACATGGCGGGCTGGATTCAGCCCACTCCTGAAGTAGAGTGTACCACCTTCTATATCTTGCATACAAAGTGCCTGCTACTACAGTATCACATTGCTGACTGTTGTGCTAATACCCCATCTGCCTACAGTATGTTCTTTTTCCTTCTTGTAAAGCTGGAGGGTCAAACTTATCTGTCCCTGAAGGCTGGATGAATGGAGTGAGTCTAATCCATAGGCCATATGAATGGCACAGGGCCAGCCCATAGGGTCCACACACCCCTCATGCCACATACAGCATGCAAGATGCCTTTACTGCCTGGTCCTATAGCTTCAAAACCAGCAGGGAGAGGTTCTTTGTTAAATCTTCTAATGTGAAAGTAACTCCTCCAAAATCTTAAGCTCTGTAGAGTCAAACCTCTAATTCATTATAACAATAAACTGAATTTTAGGGAAAGCTATCATTCACTCATATTGCTGGCCAAATATCCTGGTTCTATTGTTGTTTCTTCACACTTCCACATGCTACTACTGTTTGTGATGTAGTTAAAAGAAAGCAGATGTTATGACAGGAGCTATTGATGTTGTCTGCTGGAATAAGTAGGTGGATTGAAAATGTGACCTTATTCAGCTGTAGCTCAAATGCTATACTCAGGAATTTCCTATTAATGTTGTATTCCATCTGGGCTAATTTATCTTGTACAATTTTCTACTCCTGGTAGTTCTATAACCATAAGGGAAAACAAAAAAGCTTAAGAAGATGAGAGAATCTATCAGGATTAAAAATTCCACTTATTCAGGAATAATCATCAGTGTATTCAATGCATCTCTCACTGAAGTAAATATTTCTTACAGAGATCAGGATGTCAGAATCAGTCTCTAAACGCAGAAGCACAATTCATAATTTAATCTGATCTGAAACAATCATGCCCATATTTATTTTGATTATAATATTTGCAAATGCTGTGATGGTACCTAATATTTCCTAGCAGATATACTCAAAATAGTTTTGAAAGAGTCTCTTAGGCATAGTATTTGTAAAGTCCAATGTAAAACCATACTTGAGACCTTTGAAAAGTTCAAATTCAGATTGTGCAGCCTGGGCCCATCTTTGGGTCTAATCCAAAAGAATGAATTTAAATAGCCCTAAACTTTAAGGACTTTTTATGTTTTTATCTGAAACTTCATATTTTGGGCCGTCTCTACCAGTGGCTATGCATAGGAGGTGCACAGGGGTTCACATGCACCCCCTGACAGCCAGCATTCCCTGCTTAGGTGATGGGCACTAGGGAAGGCAGAAGTGCTGGTGCACCACCTGAAAGCAATGGCCAGGGAGTAAGGGTGCCAGGAGAAGCACCACTAGCACTTCTGGATGCGCCCCTGCCACTCCTGGGTTGGCGCGATTGGCCACAGGGCCCTCCCCCACCCCTCCGGTCGCTGACTGGCCACTGGGTTGGGGGACAAGTGCCCCCCCGACTCAGGAGGCACCAGTTGCCCATGGTCTCTACAAAAACTATAGGGTTTCCAATCAGATTTTAATATTGTCCCACGTAGCTCATAGTTACCACAGAATACAGACTGAACTAACTGTTTCTTACTGCAAGCATGTTGTGAGTCATCCTTCTAGAATGAAAATGAAACCCTTCCTGAAGATCATGGTCTGGGCCACCATGCCAGAAGCTATGGACTCTACAGTTCGGGAATAGGTATGGGTGCGCCACTACTAAATACCAACTGCCAGCTCTTTACTCTGCGACCTCTCAAGGTATATGAGTATGCTTCTGAGGGGGGTATCCATTTGCAGATTGTGGCTTGGGTTTAGATTCATACTAAGATAACTCCACTGGGGATGTATATTTCTAACTGATATCTTTATAAAGAAGAACAGAATCAGGCCATGCTTATTCAGTTATTCAGTTCATGTAAGTTTGTCAAGGCTCTGAAATACAAATAAATGCAACCTGATCATAAGACTATACAAACACACTACCAGTAAGGCATCCTCATGAAGCTGCTAGATCTAACACCAGGCTTACCTGACTTACAGATATCACTTTAACCTTGGTTAGTGTCAGCATCTGTTGAAGTGGTCACTTTCCCTCCAAGGCACAGCAGCTTTTCTACTAGCAAACACTGTGTGCTTTCTCCCTGGCAATGCAAATCCACTGATTATAATGTATCCATCTAAAGTTAAACAAAAATCACCCCCGGCACTGAAATATAAGCACTGTCCATTTAACTCAGGCTCCAGATGGCTACCCATTGATTTTCTCTTGGTTACAATAGGAGCCTTTTTGTTTAATTACTTCCATGAGCAACTATTGCTACATGCTGCTGCTTCTCCTCTCAATTTCCCTTCATTTGAGGTAAGTGAGTTCTTAGCTTTAAATTGGTGTACTTGTCCTTTTAAATCTTATTTTATTTATTTTACATGCAAGATGTTTATCTGGTTGCTGTGGATATTGCCACTGCAATAGTGTTATCTTTTCCTGGGCTGTGGTATATACATATAATGGTTGGAACAAGGTCAATGTGGGCTTTGATAAGCTTGACTGCTTCTTGACTTTTGCTGCATGTCTAATAATGGGTGGCATTGCAACGCATGCATCTCCCCTTTTGGGATGGAAAGAAAATCCTTGCTGGATATCTGGCAGCCTGCCTCTGTGCCATGGGCCATGCTGTAGGTGGTGGATAATGCTTGTGGAAGAACATACGGGCTTCATGTAAAGCAGCACCTGCTTGCTCACTCTAAAAGAACAAATGGCCAGCCTGCTGCTGAAAGGGGACTCCAGGGAAAGAACATTTTAGGACTTTCAGGAGGAAAGCAAGGGGAAAGGTGCTCTACACTCCCATTCAATCAGTGTGTGTCATCCTTACTAGGTAAAGCAAAAAAGATACAGTAAATGACCCACATTTCCACTCTGATGAGAAGTATATCACAAGTAAAACACATTATGCTTGAATGATTTGCATTCTTACCTTATTCCAGGTTGGACCAGCTGACCTTTGGCCAAAAGGGCTTCCTTTAGGTGGTAAGAGGACAAAAAAAATCCAACTCTGGAAAGCCAAAGTGCTAGTGAACCTTCAGCCTTCATAAAAAAATCATGCGGCTGTTCCCAAGCTTCTGAGATTTAAAGTTGCAAGAATGCCAAATGCCAAGTGATACTTTTAGCACACACCACTAAATGCCCTGGAAATGATTCAGCAATAAAAAAGATACAAAAATCATTATGTTTTCATATTTTATTAGAAACTAAGCTGTAGAGACAGAAAAATGAGTGGAAACACTGCATGATTTACAACACAGAGGATGTAAATCTGTAATCAATTACAAGTAAGACACAAGCTCACAAGGGTTATTCCTATTTGTTTTTCTGTGCTCCAGACATATAAATAAAGGCAGTAGCCATATTATGCAAAAACAGCTAGCTAAAATTATCAAAACTACTGGGCACAATCACCTCAGGAAGGTTTCACCAGTGCACTGATGATGTTCTACATATGTTTTGAGGATAGTACATAGCCCAGCCCTGACAGACTTGAAAGCTCTGGGAAAAAATGTGCGATGAAAATAACTAATACTATATTTGCTGTCACTCCTCTTGTTTCATCCTAAGCAATCAGGTCTTATATTTAGGGACTCAATTAATTCCTTTCTATCTTGGCAGGAAAGTGCTATTATTAGTTTTTTAACATTCAAAGCCTCCACCACCCATTTCTCTTGCTTTGTTACTTTTTCGTTCACAATGGAAAGGTATTATAAAAGAAATTAAAATGTAACTGAGATGCATAATTTAAATATGCCATCACCTAAGAAGCATAAAGAAGACATAGGAGCTGTTGTAGGACAATCCTAATATGCAGTGCACCTTAACAACATCAGATTTACCCAAAGAACCTTGCCTTAACAATGTAGTAAAACTCAGTGCAGCTCAGAAAAATAAGTCAGGTAAACTAACTGGCTCTTCTGTCTCTTGGTCTTCAGGTTTATCTATGGAAGTCATCTTCCCACTCACTCTCTTTCAGACATCCGCTGGACAAAGCGCAAGCCTTGAAGTGGTCCTCAGGAAGTTTTGTGTGAATTTCCCTTCAAAGGAAAGCAGCTTTGAGGCAACAAGGTACACAGGAAAAAACCAGTTGAATGCTGGTGATCCATTGGGAAGTGGCCCCTTAACACAATGTAAAGGAATCCATTCAGCTCCTGCCTCCTGCACCTGCAAGAACTATTCTTCCACTGATGGGGCTGTTCAGTAACAGGCAGAAGAAGAACATGGGCTGGAGAATACAACAGGACATCAAAGGAGTGTGGCTCAGTAAAGGAGTAGTCCCTGCTGCTGGCTCCAGATATAAAGATCATCAGTGCCCCTTACAGGGAAAGGTCTGGAGCATTTCTAGCAGTGGTAATTTCTGAAAATTTTCACCACTATAAATCTTTCTGGAAAAGGGAGCAGTACAAGCAATCATCCTGCACCTGCCTCTTCTCCTCTGCAAGGGAGCAGCAGGCCAGCCTCCAGTCTGCTTTCCAGAGCAGGGTTCCCCAGTCTGGAAAAATGGGCAGTAGGCTTTACTCCACTGATCCACTTCCCTTCAAACTGGGAGAGGGAGAACAGAAGCATTCTTTCTTGTGAAACGGTCTCTCTGACAAGGGAGGTCTTTTGGGTATCAGCCTGGAAGATCTTTTTCCTCCAGGGGGCCATTTCCCCTGGGACAAATTGAATGAACACTTGTAGTTTCTACTGGGAGAGCTGCTTCTCGCCCAGAAGAAAGATAACACCTGCATGTGGCCAGAGAGCCTGGAAGGGTGCTTATTTTAGCAAAATGGCCTATGGAGGCAGAATTTGTCCCCCTCTGCACAGCTAAAGCAAGAGCCACCCATGGGGAGTCCTCTACACTTGCAAGCAGAAGAAATAGCTATGCCCTGAACTAAGTGAGAAATTTTATTATAGTCCATATAGACCACCCCGCCCCCATACCCTATTCCCATGAGAATTCAGGCTGAAAGGTCAGTGGTGGCTTTGCATGAGACCAGCCTGCCTAAACTATATCCATCTATCTTCAGGAAAGCATGCAAGACAGAACTGAAATCCATTGTGCTTCTCTCTGAATACAGCACACATGCAGCCTTGAGTCTTATTTGTAGACATTCACTGGTTATTAAATCACTACAATTTATTTGAAAAGGCTGAGCTATTTTCCACAGAGATTCAGAAAGGCAAGGAAGCCAAAAATACATTTTCCAAGTGGTGACAAGGATATGAACTTGAAGAAATTTGAATGGTTTATAATTATATCAAGTGATCACCATGGAAATTCTAATATTATAACTAACATTGAAAACCTAGTGCTGATCTCACATGTATGTGTTTGACACCCATATGGCTCCTCAGTGGTATGATTTCTGATATACACATATTTGAGATCAGAAGCAGGCCCTGACAATCTAACAGAATGACTAAAACTGTCCCTGATCCAAAAACAGTGGAGTGATTTAGACTAATGCTTTTCTAGTGACCTTTGCAGTAGTTAAATCAAGATGAATTGCCATTGCCCAGTCCCCTTTCTTCTTAATAGTGCATGCATTAGAAATGGGCATGCCAGTAAAACAAACAGCACTGTGTAAGAATCATCTGCTATGTGTTCACATGCTTTATGTGAACACTATTGGGGTTCCTGGTGCAGAGCTGCTTTGGAAATGTTGGGGTTGTATGGGACTTCTTATTAATTTGACCATTTAACTTATGAGCTTTGCCACAGCTTTGAGCCCTGTAAAAAGTTTCATTTATTTCCCAGTTAGAAATCTAACTCTCTTCTACCTTCAAATACAGTGAAGGATTGCAGTTGGAGCTATATAACAAATTCATTCTTCAGTTCACTGGCCGAACCCCAGAAAAAAAAAAAAATATATATATATATATTTTGGGTAGATCTGAATAAATAATTTTCCTTCTTACTAAACAAACAAACAAACAAAAAACAGGGGTGGGGGTATTTTTACTCCTTTTTAATTATTATATTTATCTCAATTTCAAAACATACTGATTTGAAATGAAAACTCAAATGAGGTTTTGTTTTCTAAATCATTGACACAAATTGTTCTGAACTTTTCAGATTATTTTTAATGCTTTGTTTGGATGAAATTGTTCACTGAATTTGAACTGAATAATTTTGGTTGACCTAAAACTGCCTTATTTATTGACAGAGAAACTATATTTACAAAAGAAAAAAATTGTTCAGCTCTAATAGTACAGGTCTTGCTATCACTTGCTGCCAAGTGTCTTTAGCAGACAGCCAGCTGCTGAGAGGGCCCATCTGACTTGTAGATTTGTGGGTGCTACCTTTTAGGTGTGCTGGGATCTTTGAAAGCAGACTCAAAGCAGTAATTATGAAAGGCTGCTCTAGTCTCACTGTTGCTTTTGGTAAAGTCAATTTCTTTTATTTTAGATCCTAATTTAAGCAAAATGCATTTTGAAGTAATGGGGAATCTCTGTTTCATAGATTCATAGTTGGTTTCATAGTTGGTAAGGTCAGAAGGGACCTAAGCAGATCATCAGGTCCGACCCCCTGCCACGGGTAGGAAAGACTACTGGGGTCAAATGACCCCAGCGAGGTAATTATCTAGCCTCCTTCTGAAGACCCCCTGGGTAGGAGCGAGCACCACTTCCCTTGAAAGTTGGTTCCAGCTCCTAGCTGCCCTGACTGTGAAGTAGTGCCTCCCAATGTCTAGCCTGAATGTACTCTCAGTCAACTTACGGCCATCATTCCTTGTTACCCCCGGTAGTGCTTGGGGCAACAGGGACTCTCCCATTGCCTGCTGGTTCCCCTTGGCAAGTTTATAGATGGCCACCAGATCCCCTCTCAGCTTTCTCTTATGGATGCTGAACAGGTTCAGGTCCTGTAGCTTCTTCTCATAAGGCCTACCCTGCTGCCATCTCAATGATGGCCACATCCCTCCTGAAGTGCAGCACCCAGAACTGGATGCAGTACTCCAGCTGCAACTTAACCAATGTCGCATAGAGGGGGAGGATCACCTCCTTGGACCTGCTTGAGATGCATCTATGGATGCATGACAAGGTGTGGTTGGCCTTCCTGACTGCATCCCCACACTGCCGGCCCATGTTCATCTTGGAATCAATAGTGACTCCAAGATCCTTTTCTGCCTCTGTCCTGACGAGAAGGGAGTTCCCCAGCCTGTAGGTATGCTGCTGGTTCTTCCTCCCCAGGTGCAGTACCTTGCACTTGTCAGTACTGAACTTGTTCAAATTCAGTCTTCTAGATAATTAATTAAAGCTTACCCCATTTGTCTTCAATTTGAAATATTAGTTTGGTGACATGCTAATATCCCCTTTCTTCCAGTACATTAGTACGTATATTTCGTACTCCTGCTATACTGCAGAAGAACAGATGTTGGTGAATATGAAAAGCTTATGTAACACTTTTCAAACCTAAAAAAAAAATCATGTTTTTTATTTTGCAGTAACCTGAGTCAGTTCTTATTTCAGAACCACTCTCTTAGTGGTTCTTGATGGTCAAACAGAATAGCACACACATTCAAACAGGGATGACTGGTGCCTCCTGAGTCTGGGGGGGTGGGGCACCAGATTGCCAATGGGGAAGGGAAGTCCCCCAGCAGGGATGAAGCATCCCACAGGAGCATGGGGGGGCCAGGGGCAGGGAGAGGCCACATGCTCGGCGGTGAACCCAGAAGTGGATCATAAGTACTTCTGGTCCAGTTCTGGCTCCGCTGCTGAGCGCACAGGGAGGGCCCTTCTATGCTCCCCCAGCTCAGTGATTGGCAATCGGCCACAAGGGAACCTCAGGTACTCTCCCAGACCCAGAAGGCACCATTCACCGAGCTAGGGGACACGGGGGAGGGGGGGGACTGCGCACTCCAGTGGACCTGGAAGTGGACCAGAAGTGTTTCTGGTCCACTTCTGGGTCTGCTGCCAAGCATGCTGGGGAGTCCCCCACACTCTTGTGGGATGCTCCATTCACCCCAGCATCACAGCATTCACAAGCTGCCTGATACCTTAAGGTATGTAGAAAAAACATTTAAAGCTGTGTCTATATTGGAATCACCAAATCTTTCTCTCCAAATTGATTCGGAAGGTTCCAGTTCAATTTGGAGAGATTAAAGGGTCTTCTGATTTGATTCAGATTTGGAGAGATAGCCACCAAATTGGGCCAAATCTCTGCCAAATCAAATTAGGGACTGAAGCTCCGCACAGCCCTACTGGCTAGTTCTGAGAAAAAAGAAAATCTCTATTGCCACTGCTTAAATATAGATGCTTGTTCTAATCTGTTCACTGATGACTTGGCAAATAAACACTGGGCGGCATGTGACTGTTCTGACATGCTATGCTTAATATTGCAGTTCCTTCTGTTTTCACTGTGTGTTCATATACCTTGTGTATTATACTTGTTGTTAATGTCTCAGGGTGCATAAAGACATCCTGGAGATTAAGGGGAGGTAGATTGTGTTAAAAAAGGCCACCTGATTTAGCTTAGTTTATCCAGGTGTGGACCTTACACTTGGATCCCTACTTAGGTTGTTCTTAATGCAAACTGTACAGAAGTTCAGGACACTTAGATCAGTTTAAAAATGGCCAACCTGATCTAAATTTACCCTACCTCCAAGTCTAACTTAGATCAGTTTGGCTAATTTTTAGACCAATCCAACTGTACTGAACATCTGTACAGTTCCCAGCACAGCCCCAGGGCTATGAAAGCCCAGCCACTGACTCTAGCCCCAGGGCTTCACTTTTCACTTCACTGGGTTATTTTTAGTCCTTTCGTCCCTTTCCCCACCCCTAGATGCATAACTCCCCCTCCCCCCATGGACTAGCCATTGCCCCCATCCCAAGCCTGCCAACACCCACCCCTACCCCCATTCTTTGTCTGCGTGTGGGAGAGGGAGTGGAGGGCTAAAAATAGCCTCTGGTCCCAGGAAGTGGGGGAGAGAGCCCCACACCCCCCAAGCCTCCCTATGGATCCTATGAGCCCCCCCATTCTATAAATCCCCACAAATCCCAGTCGCAAAGCTTCCTATCATGTGTAGATGACCTCTACCTGACTCAAGAAGTCTACGGGCCAACAAGAGGTGAAGTGCTGCTCAACCTGGTACTGGCCACCAGGGATGACCTAATTGGTGACCTAGTGATCGATGGGAAGTTGGGTGACAGCAACCATGAGCTGATCATCTTCACCATCCACCATAAAGCTGGCAAGTCAGTCAGCAGCATGGAAGTCCTTGACTTCAGGAAAGCCAACTTTGACAAGCTCAGGAGGCCCTAAGAAACCATGACCTCAGGGGGAGGGGAGTAAAAGAAGAGTGTTTGCTCCTCAAGGGAGTGATCCTCAATGCACAAGTTAATTGTATTCTATCTTAGAGGAAAGGCAGCAAGAGGGCACAGCAGCCCCCCTGGCTCTCCAGGGATCTAGAAGACCTCCTGAGGCTAAAAAGAAAGGCCTACAAGGGTTGGAAGGTGAGATTCACCTCCAAGGAGGATTATTCTGCACTGGTCTGGTCCTGCAGGGAGCAAACCAGGAAAGCCAAGGCTGCAACTGAACTCCAACTAGCTTCGAGCATCAAGGACAATAAAATGTCCTTTTTCAGATATGCAGGGAGCCAGAGGAAAAGCAAGGGCAACATTGGACCCCTGCTGAACCAGATGGGGTAACTGACAACTGACGCCCAGGAAAAAGCCAACCTATTAAATGGGTACTTTGCGTCAGTCTTTCATCAGTCCCATGGGACGCCAATGCCCACCACGGGACAGGGTGGTCTGGGTGAGGGAGATCCCCTGCCCTCCATCAATGCTGACCTTGTGAAGGAACACCTTGAGAGGCTGGATACCTTCAAGTCAGCTGGCCCTGACAATCTAGACCCCAGGGTATTCAAGGAGCTGGCGAACATCATAGCCCAGCCTCTGGCACAGATCTTTGAAAAGTCCTGGCACTCTGATGTAGTGCCCGAAGACTGGAAGAAGGCCAATGTGGTGCCGATCTTCAAGAAAGGGAGGAAAGTGGATTTGGCTAAATATAGGCCCATCAGCCTGACTTCTATCCCAGGGAAGATCTTAGACAAGTTCATTAAAGAGGCCATCCTTAATGGACTGGGTGATGCCAACATCCTAGGGATAGCCAGCATGGGTTTGTTGTGGGTAGGTCTTGCTTGACCAATCTCATTTCCTTCTACGACCAGGTGACCTATCACCTGAACAAGGGAGAAGAGATTGATGTCATATATCTTGACTTCAAAAACGGTATCCCATGATCACCTCTTGTTGAAACTGGCCAATTGTGGCCTTCGGTCCACTACAATCCACTAGCTTGGTAATTGGCTCTGTGGTCAGACCCAGAGGGTAGTAACTGATGGAAGTCAATCATCATGGTGCCCTGTGACCACTGGGGTCCCCCAAGGTTTTGTCCTTGGACCTGTATTGTTCAACAGCTTCATTAATGATGTGAACATTGGAGCCAGAAGCAGACTGGCCAAGTTTGCCGATGACACCAAACTTTGGGGCAAAGCATCCACACCAGAAGACAAGCAAGTGATCCAGGCTGACCTGGACAGGCTCTGCAAATGGGCAGATGAGAACCTGATGGTGTTTAACACCAAAAAATGCAAGGTTCTCCACCTTGGGAGGAAAAACCTGCAGCATCCTTATAGGCACAGCAGTGCTACACTGGCTAGCACTACAGAACAAAGAGACTTGGGGGTCATCATTGACCACAAGATGAACATGAGACTGCAATGCGATGCTGCGGTTAGTAAAGTGACCAAAACACTGGCTTTCATCCATAGATGCTTCTGAAGCAAATCACGGGCTGTCATTCTCCCCTTGTACTCAGCCTTGGTGAGGCCGCAGCTGGAGTACTGTGTCCAGTTTTGGGCTTCACAATTAAAAAAGAATGTGGAGAAGCTTGAGAGAGTCCAGAGAAGAGCCATGCACATAATCAATGGTCAGGAGAACAGACCTTGCAACAACAGCCTGAGAGCCATGGGGCTCTTTAGCCTGGAAAAGCGCAGACTCAGGGCCACCTATAAGTTTATCAGGGGTGACCACCAGTATCTGGAGGAATGTTTGTTCACCAGAGCACCCCAAGGGATGATGAGGTTGAATGGTTATAAACTACTGCGAGACCATTTCAGGCTGGACATAAGGAAGAAATTCTTTACTGTCTGAGCCCCCAAGGTCTGGAACAGCCTGCCATCGGAGGTTGAACACCTT
Source organism: Crocodylus siamensis (assembly GCF_052110815.1). Taxonomy (NCBI): domain Eukaryota; kingdom Metazoa; phylum Chordata; order Crocodylia; family Crocodylidae; genus Crocodylus; species Crocodylus siamensis. The sequence goes on along the minus strand of NC_143395.1, from coordinate 341,711,179 downwards.
CAAGAGTCAATTGGATACTTATCTTGCTGGGATCCTATGACCCCAGCTGACTTCCTGCCCTTCGGGTGGGGGGCTAGACTTGATGATCTTCCGAGGTCCCTTCCAGCCCTAATGTCTATGAAATCCCACCAATCCTCCTAAGAACGCTGCCTGCTCCCCAATCTCCCCTGCAGACCCCCCCTGCTGGACCCTCACTCCAATCCCAATTTACCTGAGCTGGGTGGTCATTTTTAACTCAGTCTAAACCTCCCCACATGTCTGTACATTGTCAATGCATTATAAAATAAGTGGAGTTCATCTCAGGATTTCAAAGAAATCAGAAGTTTCAGATGTTTTACACTTTTCCTATACTGAAAAACCATAAAAGCAATCAAATCAATCCAAAATTCAAGATCTCTGGGGCATTGTCTCTGAAACCATTTATGTACATCAATTCTTTGTCAATAGACCAAATGGTACAGGTTTCATAGTTAGTAGGGTCGGAAGGGACCTGAACAGGTCATCAAGTCCTATCCCCTGCCATGGCAGGAAAGAGTACTGGGGTCAAATGACCCCAGCAAGGTAATTGTCTAGCCTTGTCTTAAAGACTCGCAAAGTAGGAGCCAGCACCACTTCACTTGGAAGCTGGGTCCAGATCCTAGCCGCCCTGACAGTGAAGTAGCGCCTCCTGATGTCTAATCTGAATTTACCCTCTGCCAGCTTGTGACCGTTATTTCTAGTCACTCCTGGTAGTGCTCAGGGGAACAGGGACTCCCCCAGTGCCTGCTGGTCCCCTCTGACTAGTTTGTAACAAACCACTAGATCCCCCCTCAGCCTTCTCCTGTGGAGGATGAACAGGTTCAGGTCCCGTAGCCTTTTCTCGTAGGGCCTGCCCTGCTGCCCCCTGATCATGTGAGTGGCCTTCCTCTGGACCCTCTCCTTGTTGTCCACTTCCCTCTTGAAGTGCAGCACCCAGAACTGGACAAAATATTCTAGCTGTGGCCTGACCAGTGCCGTGTAGAGGGGGAGGATCACCTCCTTGAACCTGCTTGAGATGCATCTGTGGATGCATGACAAGGTGCAGTTGGCCTTCCTGACTGCATCCCCACACTGCTGGCCTATGTTCATCTTGGAGTCAATGATGACTCCAAGATCCTTTTCTGCCTCTGCACTGATGAAAAGGGAATTCCCCAGCCTGTAGATATCGTGCTGGTTCTTCCTCCCCAGGTGCAGCACCTTGCACTTGTCAGTGTTGAAACCCATCCTATTCTTATCTGCCTACCCCTGTAACCTGTCTCATTCCAGCCGAATCCTCCCGTCTAGCGTCCCCACATCCCCCCACATCTTAGTGTCATCAGCAAATTTGAACAGGGTGCTTTTTACCCCCTCGTTCAAGTCACTGATGAAGATGTTGAACAGAGCAAGCCCAAGGACTGAGCCCAGCAGAACCTCACTACCCACATCCCTTCAGGTCAAAAATGACCCATCCACTACCACTCTCTGGGTGTGGCCCTCCAGTAAGTTGGTGACCCCTTTGACTGTCTAGGTGTTGACACCACAGTCCCCCAGTTTTTTAATGAGAACGGGGTGACAGACAGTGTCGAAGGCCTTCCTAAAGTCCAGAAAGACTATGTCCACCGCTACCCCTGCATCTAAAGATTTTGTGACCTGGTCATAGAAGGCCACCAGGTTGGTGTGACAGGACCTGTCTCTAATGAACTCGTGTTGGTTGCCCCTAAGCATAATCTTCCCTGCTGGCCCCCCCATGGACATGTGCCAGGATAATTCTCTCAAACAGCTTACCCAAGATCGAGGTAAGACTAACTGGCCTATAGTTTCCTGGGTCCTCCTTCCTCCCTTTTTTGAAGATGGGAACCATATTGGACCTCTTCCAGTCCTCTGGCACCACACCAGAGCACCACGAGTGCTCGTAAAGCCGTGCCAGGGGTTCTGCAATGACCTCAGCTAATTCCCTCAGCACTCCTGGGTGCAGATTGTCTGGACCAGATGATTTAAATACATCCAGTCCCTCCAGAAGTTCCCTGACTCTTGGCCTAGGTGCGCCTCCCCTGGGGCCTGAGGGGGACCCTGGAGGCGGGGCTGATCCGGTTCCTGCTCAGGAAAATGGTGGCAAAGAAGTCATTAAATAGGTTAGCTTTGTTGCCTGGTGTGACAACCAAATTTCCTAGCTCGTCTTGCAGGGGCCCCATGTTACCCGGTTTCTTCTTTTTGCCCTCTATGTATTTAAAAAAGGACTTCTTTTTGTCCTTGATCCGGGTAGCTAGTCCCAGTTCCATCTCCACCTTGGCCTTCCTGACTGCCCCCCTGCATCCCCAAGGAACCACAATATAGTCCTTCCTGGTGATGGCCCCTCCCTTCCATTGTGTGTACCCCTTCCTTATAGCTATGAGACATTTTCAGATGCTTTTGGTGAGCCTTGGGGGCTTTTGCATCCTCCTGCTCCCTTTGATCCATGTTGGGATTACATTCCTTTGGGCTTGGAGGATCGCCTCCTTAAGAAGCGACCACTCTTCTTGGACACCTGGCTCCCCTCCCCTCTGGGACCTCAGTGCCTCCCCAATTATTCTTCTTACCTCATTGATGTCCACCCTCCTGAAATCTAGGGCTGCTGCCTTGCTGCAGGCCTTTGCCACCTTGTGCTGGATGGTGAATTCCAGCAGGCGATGATCACTGTCGCCCAGGTGGTCAAGCACCCGCAGCCCCCTCACCAGGTCATCTCCCGTGGCCAGCACCAGGTCCAACAAGGTGTCTCCCCTGGTGGGGCTGTGCACCTCCTGGGTTAGATGGAGGTCCTGCATTTTGGCTAGAAACCTACTTGAGCGGTCAGACCTGGCTGACTGCTCTTCCCAGCAGATGTCTGGAAAGTTCAAGTCACCCATGATGACCACATCCTTTGACCTAGCTACCTCCATGAGCTGACTTAAAAATTCCTGGTCTAGCTCTTCCCCTTGGTTGGGTGGTCTGTAGTAGACCCCCACCATTAAGTCTCTTTCCTCTCGACTGCCTTGTATTCTAACCCAGAGCACTTCAGTGTGCCCCTTCTCTGACTCTGTGCCACTTGATGAGGATGTGTATGTTTTAAACTCACTGTTCTGGATTTGGAATTAAATAAGGCAGGAAGACTCATTTTTGTTTCCATGGTCTTTATTTTTCTCCATCTCACTTGGGTATTGCAATTTCATTGTGGAATTTTTGGAGATAAGCTTTTTTCCTCAACTTTTCTGGAGATGGAAAAGCTCCCAGAGGTGATATAAGATTGGTGGTCCTCAGAAACCTGTCTGGCCTGGGCACTGTCACAATATGAAAAGCAAACCCTCTGTGTTTCCGTATGCAGGGCAAATCTCTCCTAGCTGGAGCTGTGTAAACAGAAATAAAAAAAGATTGACCCTGATCACTCGTATTGTAAAATAAATTCCTACCAATTATTATACTGAGAAGTCATATTCAATATAACATACACTGAAGATGGTGCTTCCACAGCTTTATTCTGCAGGCTTTGAGGGATTTATTTTGCAGTCCCTCTGGCCTGCTTGCATCCACCTCCACTGTTAACTTCTCCCCTATATTTCTTTTCATGGAGCATATGGTAAGTGGTATTATTCAGCTAACAGATGTGTCTTTATGATGCCTACAATTTGCACTGTGCGTGCAGGGGACTAGTAGTATATAAATGGAGGTTGGTAACACTTGATAAGGTCATTATACTGGCTATTTTTGTTATATGTGTCAGCAAACTGGTGGACTAAGAGAACCCAGAGCCATATATCTGACAACGACCATGTTTTTATATGTGGAGTATTGTAGATTGGCTGTTAAGACTCCCTGATTTATTACCTTTTTACGGGCCCTCTGCTATGCTAGCACGATGGGTACCTTGGCAGTCCCTTTCATTAATATCCCATAATGGAGTATTTATGACACCAGAGTTGACTCATGGAGACATATTTTACATCTCTGCATAGTAAGTTAAAAAGCTGGATAGACATGAGTTCAGTGTCAGAGAGTAATAAAAAAGGGTTTCGTTACAGTTACAACAGTGTGATCACCAGATATGCTAGCAACAACTGTGGGGGGCATTAAAGCTCACGGAAAAATGCAAGTAAAAATGTGAAATTATGGTTCTTCCTCAACCTGCCTGAGAGAGAATAAATATTGTGTCAATGAGAAGAAGGATTATAGGCAGTAAAAACTACGATGGATATTGTAACCCTGTTCTGACATGCACATTCTCCCTCTTGTGAAAGCTGGCCCCGATTTGGCCGCTACTGCTACTGCCATAACTCTATTGGCCTAAATAGGATTATCCTATTTTTATACCCATTTCAGTGAGAGAAAACCAGGTCTCTTAACTGCGACATTTGAGTACTTCTCTCTCTCTCTTTCTCTCTCTCTCTCTTTCTGTGGGTTTAAAAATAAAATCACATCATGCTGCATAACTGAAAACAGATTTTTTTCCTGAGGGAATTCTGGTTGCTATTTTGGTCCATTATTAAAAGAGCAATAAGGAATGTCTATGATTATGACAATATTTTAATCGGAGAAACTTTGAGCTAAGTTCTACTCTCGTTTACATCTGAAATCACTGGGGTAGTTGGGAGGGAAGGCGCGGCACAGTGGGGTTTGTTGTCCTCTTGCACGCTAGCGATAACTGCTGACTGAATTACAATCGAATAAATCAAGTTGTATTTATTATATTAATGTGAAGCAAAGCAGGCCAAGCTCTGCAAAGTAAAAACAAAGTGAACCTATCTGGCACAGGGTTAGGTCCATTGTGTTACTCCAATACATAAAGTGAAGCAAAGGAGCTAGTGTTTTCAGGGCTGGGGATTTTGGGCAGAACTGTATTTCACCTAGTGGAAGACAAAAGTGCATCTTGTGACCAACACTGTTACCCAACTAAAAAGTGTAGAACTTATTCTGGTATCCTTTCAGAGTACACAGGTACCCCCATTATGGGAAGTTAGAGACATCTGGAGGGTGAGCCTATTCTTGTACCGGAAGCACTTACCCAGAGCCAGTAATAGATTATTCCTACACTCTAACTGGGTAACTCAGTATTGATTGCAAACTGCACTACAGCCTTCCATGAGGTGAAATAAAATTCTGCCTATATTCTGGAAGATGGGAGTAAATGCTACAACCACTCCCTCTTTGACCTCTCAATCCTTATGCTCAAAGGGAATGTAGAAAACACCTCCTGAAGACTGGCCTCCAAAAGGGAGGAAGGAGGACCCGGACTGGAGAATCAGGTCCATTATGTGTGTCTGATTCCCCACTATCTTGCAGCTTGTGCAGTTACTTATGCCAAGTAAAGGGGGTGTAGAAACCAAATGAACATATAAATAACTCCATGAGGCCAAGACCTACAGCTCTTCCTCTGTAAGTCTCCCAACTGAGAGCCGCACTTACCCAGCCAAATAAGTATAGTTTGACTGAGCTGAGGGGTACACCACAGCACACTGTTTCCCTTTTTCATGTACTCTAAAACACAAACGGGGACTCACTGACATTGGAGGAACCTTCTCCCGACAGCAGGGCACTGTCCATATACACCAGGAGTAGGCAAAATGCAGCCCGCGGGCTGAATGTGGCCCACCAGGCCACTCTATCCAGCCTGTGGCATCCCTAAAAAATTTAGAAAATTAATATTTATCTGCCCCTGGCTGCCTGTCATGCAGCCCTCGATGGCTTGCCACAACTCAGTAAGTGGCTGTCTGCCCAAAATAATTGCCCACTCCTGATCTACACCATGTTCTGATGTTCCTCAGGCTGCCACAGCCCCTTTCAGTTACTCTCACTTACACATCAAAGTAATGCAGTAGTGAAGCCACTCTGGGGGGTCCTCTCACCTTCTCTAGAGCTCTGTCTCTGAAGTGCTTGTAAGTGGCAGGGAAGACCTGGAATCACTTTGATGCAGCATTGCCAGGTTTGGCATGTGAAATTAGGAGCAGGTAAGCAGAGCAATTGTCTTCAGTGACATTCCCAAGAGCACCAGGGACACAGTATAAACATGCCTCAACTCCCTGCCAATACCTCTCACCATTTTGTTTCTTAATTGCCTTACACCCTTATCTGAGACAGTCTCAGATATAGCCCATTTTGGATAAGTACCATATCATGTAGTCATCCTAAGCCATCACGCATTGTTAACCATCTCTAGGATAAAGAATTCCAACAGGCACCTTTGCCACACTGGAAGAAGCTGAAACCTGTGTCCTTTCTCCCAGGCTGCTTCTCACACGGGCATAGGATCTTCCTAAATAACTTCAAAGTTACCTCATTACTCTCTCAACTCTTCCCTTGAATCTCTACTTTAATTCCTACCAAAAAAAAAAACCTGACCCAAACTGTCTCCATGTTTCAGAATATAGAGCGGTGTGTCTATTTGCCTGCATCTGTCATGTCTTGCTTTGTACGCAGATAGTAAACTTTATAGGATGATGCCCATCTTTTATTTGTTCTCTGTTTACAGAGCACCTCATAAAATGGGATTGTGGTTTATGATAGGTGTTTATGGGAAGAAGGTCGAATGCGAAACTCTTCTACTAGCAGAGGGACTCTGTTGGACCCCAAGAGAGTGCTGCCTCAACAGCAGGGATCCTGTTTTTCTCTGATTTACAAACATCCCAAATTTTCAGTTTAAAAAACCCCAAATCCACATTTTTCCCCGATTAAAATGAAACATCACTATATATTGATCTGTATCTTAGTGGTGTTTCATTTAAATCATGAGAAAATGTGGATTTGGGGTTACTTTTTTTTTAACCAAAAATTGGGAATTTTTTTTTTTTTAAATCAAAGAAAACAAGGGTTCCTGCTCAACAGTAAAATCCTTGGACAGTCTAGCCCCTCTTTTACGGAGCTTGTGCAGGGCCAGATTTAGTGGGCCCCAGGCAACCCAACTGGTGGGTCCCTACTTAATACTGTATATTTATATTACTTTTTTCACTTGATAATTATAATATGTAAAATAAGCACAACTGGGCCCCTTCTTCACTTAGAGTCTGAGGCATGTGCCTAGTTTGCCTATGCGTTAATCTGGCCTTGAGCATGTGTAGCCCTTTTGCCAAATAATATGGGCTGAGGGGAGGTTATGAACTCATGTAGGTTTCCTAGGCATTTTCAGTGGTAACCAGAATAGTATACTTCAAACCAGGATCCTGCAAGTAATTTTTAAAAATGTATTGGGTAAACAGCACAGTATATTCTGTACATATATAAACAGGTTTTCAAGGCAAAACAAGTCCATTGTGTTTTCCATAGAATTAATTCTGGGGGAAAAATATTGCTCACACATCAGTCAGATCAGGGCAGCCTGTCTCAGGAACACCATGAAAAAGTCTAGCCAAAACCATAATTCGCAAACTTAACTCCACCATGCCAGAAATGATCCATCTGGAACAAATTAGATTCTGCTGAAATCAGCATTCAGTTTGTAGGCAACTCAACAGTATTGAGAATGCTTACATTTTTATTGCAAATGCAATCAGAAAGGCTTCCATTCTCGGCTTTGCAATTTCCATGTCAATGTGAGTGTTTATAGTCACATACCCATTGATTTACTGGTCAAGGTTTCTAAGCAGCTTCCACTGATTCAAGTCCACACAATTAAAAATAAAATGTTTTTTTTCCTTCTCTTATTCCAGTACCACATTCTCATGTAGAATAGTAGGTGGGTAGAAATCAGCACACCTTCTGTTTAAATCTGATTAACTTCAAAGGCTGAAAGAATAGAGGGAAAAAGTGGTTTCAAACCAGCTCTACCATTGTGACTTTTCCTTTCTTCTTGATAGAACTGGGGACTGCTGAGGTTTACTTTTAGTTTTAAAAAATTCTGTATTCCTTTATGACTACTTAGAGGAAGCACTGAGTTTCAAAAATAATTCAGTGGGAAATGAATTAATAAATATGCTGCAAACAAGTCCTGGTAACATAAATGTGTAGGTTTTCATTTCTTTGCTTCTTTTCAATATAATATGTTTTAAAAAAGAAAAGCAGTCATTTAGATTTTTCAAGTGTCTTCAAAACAGCTCTGGACTGCCACCTTGTCTTGATACTTAAGACACCAGCAGAAATTTGCTAGCAGAGGTTTGTTTAATGAAAAACTGCATATCTGAGGCTGAATTTTGATCTTCTTTCAACTAAAGGCCACATAAACCAGTTCCTTTGTTTTATAACAGTGTTGATCCAGAACTGATTGGTCCTTTGGGAAAGTACTTTCTCCATAATTTCATAGTAATCACAATGATTGATCTCCCCACGTATATAGGCTCATCACCACAGTATCTGAGCATCTGACAAACTGTTAATATAAAACAATACATTTTCTAAGTATATCTCACAGGCTTCTAAAGGTTCTTTTCTCTCTGTAGCGTGTGACTTAGCTCTCATGTGTTTTCAGCTGCCCATTTACCAGTACCATTGCAAAAGTGGTGCACTGGCACCAAGCACCCTCATATGGGGACAGCCAAATCAAATGGAAGTAAGGTTACACAGTAGAGCACTGGGGGCCCTCTCCACATGGCCTGCATTGGATGCCACAAAGCTGGCTATGGCCTGGCTATGGCTCTGCTAATTTTACTGCAGCAAAAGCCCCTCTTACTGGGACTGATCTTCTTCTTCCCATAACCTTTGTTTCTCGTACTTTAACACATACTTGTCTAAGGCTTTCTTGTTTCAGGTAGGTCTCATTTCCAAGAATTTCTGTTTCAGGAACTCACTCTTCCAACTCCTGACTATTATATTTTTCATCCAAAAGAACTAGGGGGCTGATCTTGAAAAGTACCAAGGCACTTAAGGATACAGTCAGGTGTCTAGGACAAGATCCAATAAAAAACCCCAGGTGTCAACAAATTGCTGTTGCAACACCTTCCTTTGAGCTGTCTGGTCCCAAAAGTGAATGCCAAAAACAGAACTGGGTATCCCAGTTCCCCACAATTCATGGGGGGAGATGTCACCTTAAAGTGTTATCATCAACAACTCATCTGCTCAGTATGGGGTGCCATGTAGAGCTTCCCAATACAAAACACTAAGCAAAGGGAGTTGCCAGAGCTCTCAGCCTTTTTCTAGAGCAGTGGCATCCAACCTATCCCGATCTGCATACCAGATGACTGGCATGGGGCTTGTCCACAGGCCAGCTCTGCAGTACAGGGCCCATCTGCTGGCTGGAATCCAGCATGCAAAGCCACATCATCTGGCCAAAAGGGCTGGAATTAGGCAGCAGCTTTTCCCACCACCAAATTTCTTGCCCCCCAGGCAGCCCCATGGGTTGGATGACAACTCCACTCCAGATCCTGCCTGGAGGACAGCAGGGCTCCCTACAGGTCTGGAGTTTGAGAGCAGGATGAGCAGTGGCAGCATTAATTGCTACAGTTGCAGAAGCCAGGGGAATTAATGCTACCACCACTTTTCACTGCCAAATTTCCAAATCTGTGGAAAGCATGGTGGGTCAGATGATGTGGCTCTGTGGGCTGGATGCAGCCCAAAAGCCATGATTTGGTCAGGAACAAGCATGCTAAAAAGAGTTGCAGGCAGGTATTTCTATCTACCTGGGATATGGAAAGCAGAGTCCTTGAAAATCTACTACTGCAGAGTCTCCCTTGCTCACCTTTGGCTCTTTCCCCCCACTCATTTTTCCCTTCCCTGCTCTATCATCCTCCCCTCCCTCAATTTCCACCTATTTACATTTTCACTGATATCCTAGCACACATTTAGTTTCTTTCATTCCTTGACGTCCCAGAAGAGCAGAGACTTTCTATGCCTGAAGAAGGGTGACCACGCCCAAAAGCTTGCAAAGAACTTTTTTTCCAGCTACTCAGTTGATCTAATAAAAGATAGCACATCTACTCAGAGAACCTTGCCCGCCTGAGTCCTAACAAAGATGCCAACTACCATTCTTGCCAAGAAGGCCATTGAGCAGGTGTTCTGGATGTTAATTTTGGACTTTGGCAGCTAAAATCCATTGAAAGCCTGTTTTAGATTCCTAAGTTCTTTTTTTTGGATCTGTCCTTGACTGGAATTTTCAAGGTATCTACCTGCATCACTACACACTTATATATATTTCTAAAAGAACAGCCTTAAAGAGGCAACTGATAATCTAGCCCTCACTCATGTAAATTCTACTCAACATTAACAACAGCAGTGGATACCTTTAAAGGATATTCTAGCATATAATGGCTATTTGGTTAAAGGACATGTAATTTTTGTTTTCTTCTGCAGGTATATGGAATCCAGCTCTATTCTAGAGAAACAGCTGCCCTTACAATTCAGTAGATGGATTTACATAACTCATTAGCCATACAAAGTGATTAAACTCAATCATGCTTCAGACATGACTTCTAAGGGGCTATTCTTCAAGAGAGATTGGTCTTCCAGCCTATTTTCAGCTTGCCATTGGAATACTGCCATCTTTCCACTTCCTATGCCAAATCATCAAGAAGTCCCCTATGTGCCTTGTTATATAATAGTCAATGTGGTGAGAGTAATAGGACCCTGAAGTAGGCTGAGAACTCAAGGTTTCAGGGTAAAAGTATCTTTGTAAGGTGCTCTTTTGTTCAGGTATTTCATCACCTGAAGTCCCACGGGAGGGTTTTGCTCTCAGGAGAATACCTGAAACGTAGAGTTTCACTGAACCTAAAGGACAACTACTATAATTATTTCCAGACATGATTATTACCACACCCAGAAAGCATGTGAACCAGGACTTTTAAACAAAGAGCCTGGGTACTGCAATGTATTAAAGATAACGTCTGTTCAAAATGTTTCTATTTCTCAAAATGGGGAACTGTTAAGCTAATAACATTCTGTAATAAAAACATTTATATAGTAATTTACATTTTCATAGTACTCTGTAGAAATTAACTAAAGTTACTAATTTAGTATATTCTCAAAACAAACACATTCACAATTTTATTTTGTTTTTTTGTAGCTTGAAACTTATACTGAGCACTAATATAGAATATTGCATTAGATCTGCATATACTAAAGATGATACAGTAATACAGTCCATTATAAAGATGAATTTTTTGCCCTGTCAAAGCAATTGATTTTTTCCACCCTTTACTTTTCTTTACTGCCCCATGCATCAATTAGGCATATAGGACGCTCAGGCTAATACAGAGGTTTATGTTCAGCAATTTTATAATAAATATACTAAAAATCAAGTCTGCAATAAATTGAATGATTCTATTGTATTTGAAAACTTTCAAGACTGACTTTAAACTGCTGAACGTAACTTATATAGAGAGAAAATAAAAAGGAGTTGGCATTTCAGATAATTTTCTAAACTTATCCGTTCCTGTAAACCAGTGTTAAGTTATAGTAAATTCCATAACATATTGGCTCAAAATGCTATCCTTACCATGGGCACATTTCTATCAAATAAATAATTTGTAGCTCTTATATAGCATTTTTCATCAGTAGATCTAAATAGACTTCTTTCCCAGACCTGGAGAAGGATACTTTGTGCCCAAAAGCTTGTCTAACGTCACCCTCCCTATACAGCTGGTCCAGTAAAATACATCAGTGGTGCTCAACCTTCTTGCCTGGTGAGCCAGCTGGCCAGTTCCTGGTCTGTCCACAGGCTGGATGCTGCCAGTGGTCTGATCCAGTGAGGACAGAAGTAGTAGTTCCCACCTGGCTGCTCAGACAGGGCTAGGAGCAGCCCAGCTCTAATGCAGATGCATGGGAGAAGGGGGCTTTACTCAACCGCAGTCTGGCAGTAGAGGTGGGGAAGGGGCATGGCCTGGCCCTGATCCAGCTGCAGGGGGGAAAGTGGCATGGTTCAGCTGTGATCCAGCCTTGGGTGGGGTCATGGCTTGGCCCCAGTTCAGCTGCATGGGGGATCATGGCCTGGCCCTAAGCCAGCTGGGCGGGGGGCGGGGAATGCCTCGGCCCAAATCCAGCTGTGCACATTTTTTGAATTTGCCAGGGGGAGGATGGCCATATTAATTGGCACTAGTACCCTGCCACCAAATTTCCTGACTGGTTGGGAGCCCTGCTAGCCAGATGTGATGCTTCCACAGGTCTCATCTGGCTTGTGAGCCAGAGGCTGAGCACCCTTAAAATGTATCATTTAAAAAAATAACCTTGCTTCTTTCATGCTTCCTGGACCATCACAGCTACAACACTCCAATCCTACAATTAATGCAAGATGGTCAGTATCATTATACCCATTTTACAGATAGGGAAACTAAAGCACAGAGTATGGCTGTGACTTTTCCAGGACCATCCAGATGATCACAGATAGTTAGGAGCAGGATAGAGGTTTCTTACATCACACTCCAGTGCTGTATTCACTAGGCAGCACTGGCCCTCCCTTCCAAAGAGGCACAACCCATATGGAAGTTTGTCTTATCTTAAATACATCGCAGCTGAAATCAGGAGAAGCAAAGCCCCCTGCAGATCCTGCCATATTTAACAGGTTTTTAGTACTTTTTTTGGCATTATATTTTTCTCAAAAATGGCCCCATTATGCTGGCACAGTTTGGAAAATTAGTGGCCAGTGTTTGGTGCATGGTGTGAAACCCAGTCTCAGGCATCAGTTATGCATGTAGAACTGCCAGAATAATACATAACTTTTACATTTAGTTATTTTATAATAGAATCCTTTAACTGGGGCTGCTGGTTGTAGTAGAGTGATTCCAGTGTTAGTTTAACGGAAAGATTAAAAAAAACCTGCATAGAGGAGACAATCAATAGATGGAACTTTTTTCTCAGCCTTCTCCCCATTAATAATTGAAAGTCCTTAATTTGGATCAGGCTGCTAGATAAGATTCTGAAAAATAACTAGGGATCTACTTAATTCGCTATTTTATAGATTTTGCAGAATCCGCAAAATCCACAAAATCAACAACAAAAAACTGAATAAAAATAAAATAGTGGGAGCCAGTGGTCTTTACTGCCAGGAGGGGAAGGCGCTAGCTGATGGGGCTGCACGAAGGGCAACAGACAAGAATGGCAGCTGCCCTCTGGGCCTCTCTGCCAATCAGCACCGAGGGTTGGGGTGGCATGAATGGCAGTCAGCAATCAAGATGGCAGCCAACCCCTCATCTTATTTCCCCAGCTGGGATCTCTCCACCAACCAGCGGCCAGGGACAGGGCAGTTGTGAAGTCGGCTCTGCATGCCGGGAGCGAGCCATGAAAAACCTTTTGTCTCACTGTAATTTACATAGATCCCTAAAAATAAACTGTAGTGTTACCTCCCTGGCGATGCTCTGTACCACCTATGGATGGCTGAAAAAGACTCCCATCCAAGCCATTCAAATGTGGCGAACTACACGTTTCTCAAGAGCACTCTGAGTCACTTGCAGTGAAACAGGAGTTTCTCCCTAAGTCTGGCAAGTATAATAATACTGATCCTGGAATTTAACTGGAGTCATACAGCCTTGTGAAAACATGGCTAAAAAATAAATATAGATATTGGTATTTTTAAAGTCTAATTCAATCTAAAGACTGCAATTGTGACACAAAAGTATTAACATGGTCATTTGCATGTCTGAATATTCTGAATTAATGAGCATGAACAGACAAAGCTATTAGATCATTTGAAATGATGAGCAGGCAGGGCAAGTAGAATATCTATCTGGAGATAAATACTGGTCATCAAAGCACAAGTTCACTTAGTCCACAGAAACTCAGTGGAAGCTGGATATCTCCCATTGTTGCAGAAACAGACACTTAATAGCAACAGATTTAATTCCTGCAATGTAAAGATTTTCCTTCCCTTCAGCAAGTGGTATTGTGCATGTGTCAGACCTATTTCAGATCCCGAGTTCAACAACATTATAGTTTTATAGCTGGTAGTGCTTGCCCATGTCTCATTTGGGCAGTGGTTCACATAGGCCATTCTAGTGGCTGATGGTGGCCCTACTGCATCAATAGCTTCTCCATTTTCCTGGATGTGGCTTCCCTCTGGTTGAGTAATTATATCTCCAGTGGTCTGTGCTTCCACTTCATTTTTGAATATCATCTGGCCTGTGTCCCACTCAGGAAACAGCCTCTCTTATCTGACCTATGGGATGTCTACAAACAGCTTGCACCTGGACCTCCTTCAGTTTTGTAGCCACTTTACTGGCAATCGTTTCTTGAAGTGCTGCATCTGGTATGCACCAGTCACCTTGAGGCTGGCAATTAACAACTGCTACTTTAAGAAACCCCTGGTTTCTGTGCCTATATTTATAACTACATATAATCTGGGCCACAGGCTTATCCAAAGTAGTTTCCCTCATCAGTAAGTTACATAGTCCCTGTGTACAACTGTCGGCAAACTGACATTTCACACAGGATTCTCTTGCAGCTTTCCACAGGTCATAGACCCCTTCCTGCAATGCCTATTCCAGATGTGGCCAATGAAAGGCAGGGACAGTTTTATTAAATAATCACTTCAGTGCACACAAAGCAAGTGTGCTGAGTCCCCTTTTGCCACTTTCTGGTTCACCATTCTTTCCATAATTTCAGAAGAAAAAACAACCTTCGCTCAGATGAGTGTGCAAACATTTGTTAGGCCCACAATCTGCATTAGAAAGCTAGAGGTAAAAAGCTTTTGTATAGCATTACAAAATCACTGCTAGGCCAGTAGTTCACAAAGCACAATTCCAATGCATGCTCAGAGATCCCAGTCTCACATACAAAACCAGAACATCTCTATTCAAGAGGAAATGGTTTTGCATGCTTGAGAGTACCAGAAATAAGCATAATACCATCTTATTGAAATCAAGGCAGACAAGGTTCTTTGGTAATTCTGATATCTTTTATTAGACCAACTAAATAGTTGAAAATGTTTCTTAGCAAGCTTTCAAGTTTAAAAACCCTTCGCCAGGCTGAGGAAGCTTCTGCAGTTGGTGTGTGCTCTTCCTGGATTTAAGGAGACCAGAGGCTGGTATGCATGCAAGAAAGCCAGTCAGTAAAAATGTAAATTGAGGAGCCAGTGGGTGAGAGATGGGTGGTGGGGGAGGAAGAGGGAAAGAAGGGGGATGAATGTAGCAGGTAAATAGTGGAGAGGTACTCAGAGAGTCACTATGTTAGGCAGGTTATAGTGTGTCATAAATCCAATATCTCTACTTAGTCCATGATTTTTTGCATCCAGAAGGCTGATGAAGTAAAGTTTGTGACGTGTCAATCCTGGATGTTCTCTTCAGTGCAAGTTCGGTGGTATTTGAAGGCTTGGCTGTATATCACAACTTTCTTGGTGTGTTTAGGGTGATTGCTGGTTCTGTGCAGGTTCATAGATTCATAGAAGTAGGGTCAGAAGGGACCTTGTAGATCTTCTAGTCCGACCCCCTGCCATGGGCAGGAGAGAAAACTGGGCTCAAATGACTCAGCCAGGTAAACACTGAACCTCCTCTTAAAGACCCCCAGGGTAGGAGCCAGCACCACTTCCCTTGGAAGTTGGTTCCAGATCCTAGCTGCCCTGACTGTGAAGTAGTGCCTCCTGATGTCTAGTCTAAACCTACTCTCTAGCAACTTATGGCCATTATTCCTTGTTACTCCGGGAGGCACTTGGATATATATGTGGGTCTGTGGGTTTCTTGATTATTGAAATCAAAGCACTTGCTGAACACTGTGAATGAAAACTTCTGCATATGCAGGCAGGATTTACCTTTCTTCTAGCCCTCATCCAGTCCCATCCCATCACAGACAAGAATATAACATTAAGGACACCACCAAGATATATCTTGCCACGCTCCAGTAGACTTGATTAATCAACTCTGTTCTGACACGCTGGAATTCTAGAACATTGGAGGAGCCTCCGTGCCCATGTACAGGCATCCACTGATTGCAACCCTGAGCTGGTTCTACTCTGATCTTGCAATTTAAGAGGAAAACACGCCTACACTTGTACGGAAGCACCCAATTAAATGGGACTGTAGCAGTCTATATGCCTCAGGGACTGCTGCCAGCTGCAGGCAGTAAGAGAGTAATGGCAAGCCTGCTCTGGAGGACTGGCCCAGCTAATGAGAATAATTGGCCAGACTCAGAGCAAATTAAGAGCTCCTATGAAGGGAAGCTGGTGGACAGAAAGAGGGAAGAGGAGGTGGGTAGGCTGAGGGGCAGGTGCCATGGGGTGCTTCCCAGGTTTTGAAGGGAGCAACCCCCAGAGAGAGGGAGAGACAGGTAGAGGGACAGGGAGCAGGAGAGAAGACTGTGGAGCTGATGATTACAGTACCAAGCCCAGCCACCCTAGAACGCAGGACACGAGTGAACATTTTACTGTTTATATCTTTATTTATTTTATTTGTTGTTGCTGTGGACAATAAATTGGGTATCGTGGACTGTAACAAAAACTGTTGGAGCAATTCCCCAACAAGGACCAATTTGCTACAGGGACCAATTTGTTTGCAGTTCTTTTTCCTCTAGTGTTTTGTTTAGGTTGCCAAATGTAGACTATAGTAGGCCTTAGCAGCCTACTGACACCTTGGTATATGATCTGCATGCATTCACTTGACCAAAGTTTGGGTAACAGCAGAAGAGGCAAAGGAAATGGGCAAGAGAACAGGTTTAAAAGATCAAAAAAAGACAGGTCAGAAGAAGTAGGGTAAATGTTGCTTGGAGTGCATTTAGTTATTTTACGCTAGTTAGATCAGGTTTAGGACAGGATGGATGGGTCTACACATGCCCCTATGGTGCCTTTGTTACTTTCAGAAGTCCTAAATGCTGGTACAGTAACAGCCTGTACTGTGCCATGCCAGTGGCACAGTGTGGATTTTTTACTGTGATGTTGCCATAGCAACATGCTATACTGAGGAAGCACATTGCTATGGCAACATAGCTATGGTGTCATGGTTTGTAACCACCAATGCTATGTTGCCATACTGCATTGCTACAGCAACATAGCCATAGATGTGCCCAATATAGCTTAAAATGGAAATAAAAACGGCTATAAGATAGGCTCTACTTTAACTACTATTAGGAAAATTTCTATATTTTTAGCCTTATTTAGTAAGCTTCTGAAAATGGGCCAGGTAATAGAGTCTAAAACTAAATTTCCCTTAAAGTCTTTGCTCTTCCAGCTTGAACTTTTTAAAGTTGAGCATCAATAAATCAGTATCATCAGTCTTCCACCTGGACAATCATCAAACCAAGAGTACTCTGAATATCAGAGCAGGAAACCACATTCTTTCCCATGAGCATACCCCAACCTACCAAGGAGCCACATTAGACCAGGGGTAGGCAATTATTTTGGGCAGAGGGCCGCTTACCCAGTTTTGGCAAGCTTTTGAGGGCTGCATGGGTAGCCCCACCCCTTGACAGGTGCTCCGCCTCCTGGTCACCATCTTGGGACCAACGTCCCAATGTCTTGGGACCAATGTCCCAGGGCCAGCGTCAGCAGGGCCCAGAACAAGGCACAGGCTGGCAGAGGTCTGTGGAGCCAGGCTGGGTTGCATCAGCAGGGAGAGGGGGGAGCTGGCCCAGCTCCATAGAGCCCCTGATGGCTGAGACCCTGTACCCCTGCTGCCCTGCTGGTACTGGCCCTGGGACACCAATGCAGGCCCTGTGCACCTGCTCACTCCCAGTGCCCCTCAGCCCCATGGTACAGGTGGGGGGCAGTGCACAGCCCCGACCCCCTGCTCCCCATCAGGGGACAAGTTCATGCTGAGTGTGGGGAAAAGCAGCTCTCCCCCACCCTATGGCTGGTGCTCCCTGCTACAGCCACTCGCAGCCCATGCAGAGCTGTCCTGAGCAGGCACAGGCAGCCCCAAGTGGACCGTGAGCAGCTGCAGCGCGGGGCGCTGGCCATGGGGTGGGGGAGGGGCCACTTCCCCCCCATGCTCAGCACCAGCTTGTAACCCACCCCCACTGCCAGCCTGGGCCCTGCGCCAGCTCTGAGATCACCCACTGGGGCTGCTTTGTGGCAGGAGCAGCTGTGGCCCTCCCGCTTGCTGCACCCAGCATTGTTTGCCACTGACGCCTCTGGGCTACCCAGCATGCGAGCTTCAGGTGGGCAGCAGCAGCAAACACTATCTGTTGTGGCAAGTGGGGGGGCCACAGCTGCTGTCACCGTGTGCAGCCCCGACAGGAGAGCCTGGAGCTGGTGTGGGGCCCAGGCTGGCAGTAGAGCCAGGTTACAAGCTGGTGCCAAGCGTGGTGGGGAAAAGCGGTTCCCTGCCTGGGTCTGCTCAGGACAGCCCCACGTGGGCTGCAAGCAGCTGCAGCAAGGACTGCACAGGCCACAGGGCAAGGGAGGGGCTGCTTTCCCCATGCTCAGCTTTTCCCTGGGTTCCTTCCCTGCCTGGGGGTCCTCCCCTGCTCTTCCCCCCAACCCCTTACCTGAGATTCCGGTGCAGTGCAGCCACATGGTCCCAGTTCAGAAGTCCCTGCTGGGGCTTCTGGCTGCGGGGGCAGGGCTGGGCAGGCCCTGCTGTTGTGGGAGCCCGCCGGGCTTCCCCTGGGTCCTACTGCCCCTGGTTCCTGTCATTTTTGACAGGAACCAAGGACAGATCAATATTTTCTAAATCTTTTAGGGGCCTCACAGGCCAGATAGAATGGCCTTGTGGGCCAGATCTGGCCCGTGGACTGTATTTTGCCCACCCCTGCATTAGACCATTGCTTCTCCTATAAGTACCACCTTCTGAAGGTCAGCAGCAAAGACTCTGCACAGAGAGCTGCCTTAAGACATTTAGCCAGCAAGACATGGGGTGCCAACTTCAAAGTGCTCAGAACCACTGCACTCACAATGGTATATGGCTCAACAGATTACTGTGCTTCTGTATGGTCCAGTAGTTGTCACACTAAAAAGCTCAACGCTACTTAACAGTGCACAGAGACTCATAATGGGCTGCACAACTTATCCATACACAGATGTACTTCCTGTACTCTCAGGTATTAGACCAATGGCTAAGCCTCTGGCCAATCGGAAACTGGTGTCTCCTGAGTCTGGGCATGACCAGATTGCTGACAGTGGGGGGGGGGAGGTCCCCCAGTGGCCAATCACCAGCTAGGGAGGGGAGGATCCCCCAGTGGCTGATCAACGACCCAGCAGCAAAACCAGAAGTGCACTTCTGCTAGCACTTCCAGCTTTGCGGCTGGTGCTTCCAGGGGGTGCATAGCTGATCTCAGGGGTTGCAAATGCACCCACGTGCACCCACTACACGTTGCCAATGCCCCTGGCAGAAGCACTCTATGTATCATGCTGTACTTAAAGTACTGCAAGTTAGAGCATGAGCAAACCAAACATACATTCACTGTTCAGTGGGGAGAGGGCAGGGGCTCAGAGCCCGCCCACACTGCCCACTAAAGGCACTCCCTTCATGCTTCTCAGGAGGCTGCTGGAGTGGCCCCTCAGTGTCAGCAGCAGCTGGAGAGGGAACGACCCCAGGCTCCTTCCCCTGCAGCACCCCTGGCTAGGAAGTGGTGCACCATGGGGCCAAGGCTACTGCAGGGAGAGAGACCCTGGACCCCTTCCCCAGTGCCACCCCAGCCAGGCAGCCCTCCTGGCTATCCCAGGGAGGAGGGTGTGAGGGACACCCCCTTTCCCCTCTGCTCACCCCCCACCCTCTGTCAGCTGCAGCTCACAGCAAATCCTCACACTGAGCAATAATACCAGACAGTGGCTCATAGATTTGGAAATTGATTTCTGCTGCCATATGAAAGAAGGAGGCCTGAACTACAGTTTTCGAAGAACTGCCCAATCGCAGCTGAACCAAGGTAAGTGCTCTATTAAAATTTAATTTTAAAGCTAGGTAAGAAGTCTTTTTCTCTAATGAGCTGACTGGCTGGATTTAGAGAAATTAAGATTAGTTTCAAATATTAATAATATTATTATTTCTTTAGAGGAATGCACATTTTACAAATTTTAATCAATTTGCTTGATGGGCCTTACCTGTACTGTTTGTTCTTTTGTACTTTGTCTGTATTTCATTATTAAATTTGCTACATTTATATAAATTATTAAATTTATCTACATTTATTTGTATTTAATGTTGGCGGGACTGGCTCTTTGAGCCTTTCTTGGTTCTCAGAATGGCTCTGGAGGTCAATACAAAGAGAAAATGAGACCAGAAACAGGAACAGAGGTACAGGTAGCCCCTCATCCTAGACAGGCCATTAGGATTTCAGTTCTTTAGTTCCTCCTTAGACAAAATTCCCAAATCAAAATTAATCTTAATAGGGCAAATACTGAGCAAGAACTTCACAACTGGGTCTGTATTGATATTGTAACCTTGTTTGTTCTTGGTAGAGAGACTGGATTAGAAATTCAGATTAGAAATTCTTTGGGCAGGGACTATTCCTTATTATGCATGATCAGTGCCTAATGTGTAATCTTATGGGTCTGTCTTCTTCATTGTGCCTATTCAGAAAGAGAAACCAACATGGCTAATTTCTCAGAAATGTGTTTTATCAGCATATAAACTAGCTTTATGAGATAGATGAACCACCTTTGACCTAGCTCCAGAACCTCTCTGAATACACTAATAATGTGCTCATTTTTAATTACAACAAAACTCCTTCCATTCTTTTTACTATGGACACTGTGTAGCCATGCATAGCATCCTATTAAAAACCTGGAGCTCAGATATTACAAGTACATTTTGTGCATTTATAATGTAACTTGGAGGTTTGAAAAGGAGCCAATCCAGTACAGTTGACAATTACCATTTATTTATTTCTAGCCAACATACATATTTTCATAAGATCATGGGATCCCACAGACAATGCATATTTCACTGTAGCTAGTCACAGAACACATTTCATAATTCAGAACACTTGAAATAAAATAAGAGTTAAGAGCCTTAAATACATCTGTAGTGTAGTTTAAAGCCCAGGCTAAAAAGATACATTTTTCTTCAATTTGGCCTCAATTGTATGTGTAATGGAAGCAAATTCTAACTAATTCAGTGGGAATACATGACAGATAAGGAAACTCAGCTCAAGACTTGATCAAGGGATCTTGAAGTTCACAAAAATAAGCATGTTAACTCTATGAATAACTACATTCTTTATTTTTTTACTCCTTTGGGCCTGATCCTATATTTGCAGTCTTGTAGGTTATTTCCATTGGAAGGAGAAAATTGATGACAGTCAGGTATTTCTTTGAGTGGTCCTGTTTATTTACCAAGAAAACATAAGAACATAACAAATGTCATATGCTGTCAGACCACAGGTCCATCTAGCCCAGTATTCCATATCTCATAGTGGTAAAAAGCAGACACTAAAGGGAGGGAAATTTTTGCAGGGCCTGTCCAAACTGTCCCTCTCCCCATACAGCTGGGGGCATTTAGACTTAGAGGCCACATCCGGATGAGCACGCATGTGCGGTATGTGGCACCACAGACCAGCATTCCTCGTGCTGCTACTTTCCAGTGCAGGGGTTTTCTTGACCCTGGGAGATCTCAGGGTTAAAAAATCAAGAAATAGAGGGACGGTATGCACTGCCCAACTGGAGCCTGGCCCCCTGGAGTCACACTCCAGCTGCCAACCAGGCTCCCAACTGCAGGAGTACCACAGCTTCAGCTCCCCAAGACCCCCAGGACCCCAGATAAGGCTGCTGGGGCCAGCACAGTCACTGGCCCCAGCCTCCTCTACCGCATCTCAGATAACCTGCTGTGTACTGGAGCGTGCATGGCACAGGCATTCCCTACAGACAAGTAGCAGCAGCAGAAGGTGTACTGCTGCTACTTGTCTGCAGGGAAACACATGCTCCTACTCACAGGGACGTGGCCAGAAAGTCCAAGTATGTAGGCTGAAGCTGCCCTACCATGTTTAATACAGACTGATAAACCTATCCTGGATGAGTTTCTAATCCTCTTTTGAGCCTGGTTAAATTGTCAGCCTCTATAATATCTTGTAGTAAGGAGTTCCATGGGTTAATTACACATTGTCAAAAAGAACTACTTTTATTTGTTCAAACCTGTTCCCTATTAATTTCATTGTATCACCTCTGGTTCTAGTATTGTGAAAGATAGAAAATAGTAAATCTCTCTTTACTTTCTCTACACCAGTCATTATTTTAGAGACCTCTATCATACCCTGACCTCTGTAAGCTGAAAAGTCATAGCCTAGTTACATTTTCCATGTACGGAAGCCTCTCTGTGCCCTAATCAACCCTGTAATTCTTCTTTGTACCTTTTCTTAGTTCAGATGTATCCATTTGAAAGTGGGGGAGACCAGAACTACACACATTATTCAAGGTGTTAGCATGCCATCGCTTTACATGGTAACATGACATTTCCTATTTTGTTGTCAATTCTCTACTTCATAACTCCTAACAACATATTTGCCTTTTTGACTGATGCTGAAGATGGGGCTGATGTTTTCAGAGGACTATGCACAATATATTTTTCTTGAGTAGAAACAGCTAATGTAGAGCCCTTTATCATGTATATGCATCTCAGGTTATTCTTTCCTCCATGCATTAATTCTGCACTTAAACCACTGAACTTCGTTGACCATTCACTCAATTTTATCAGATCCTTCTGTAGTTCTTCACAACCAGCTTTATTTTTCACCACCTTGAATAATTGGGAGCCAGCCACAAATTGGCCACCTCACTATTCATACCCCCATTCCAAATAATTTATTAATTAGTTAAACAGCACTGGCCCCCAGGCAGGTACACTTGGGGGCTCCTCTGCTTACCTCGCTCCATTGTAAGTCTTGACCATTTTTAACCACTCCTTGTTTCCTGTCCTTCAGCCAAATTTAATTCAGAGCAAGGCTTGGACTTTTTTCAAAATTCAAATACACTGTATTAACTAGATCACCCTGATCAATAGGTTTGTTGTTGCCTCAATGAACTCTAGTAGATTTAAGGGGCATAACCCCCTTTCCAAAAGCTATGGTGACTCCCTGCCCCAGCAAGTCCTGTTCACCCATTTGACAGACTACTATTTTTTAAAATGGTTTTTACCAATTTTCCAGGAGCAGAAGTTAGGCTCACCAGTCTGCAGTTCCCTGAATATGCCCCGGAGCCCTTTTAAATCACATTGGCTACCCTCCAGGCTGTTTTATCAATAGGTTACATGCTGAAGTCAGTAGATCTGCAATTTCAACTTTACTTAAAACTGTACATAACATGTTTCACAGAACACAGTAGGAATTAGACAACTGAAGGCCATGTCTTTCCTTATTCTTCCAAGACTCTTCCCAGACAGCCTTTGGCACCTAAAACTTCATTCTCCTTGCTTTATCTCAGGGCCACATTTCCTGCACTTCTTTACTACCTGCTTGGCTTTTAGGTTGCTTCTCTCTTTCAGTTCTCTAGCTATTTCTGACATATGGATAGACATACAACTGCACCAGCAGCCTTAACTGGTGGTTGAGGCCCTAACCACCGGCCTTCATTGCACCACTAGAAAAATTCATCCTCAAAAAGCTCAGTTTCTAACTAACCTTTGTTATGGCCTGTTTTTGGATGGTGGATCCTATTGCTGCAGCTCCAGTAATTAACTGACCATGGTTCAGCTGGCATTTGACTGACAATGTTTAAGTATTTTAAAATGCTGTATGGGAACAAGAGGGTCAGTGCTATAGTGCTTCAGGAGAATAACATGACCAACCACTTCCAAAAGAGTGTCGCTTGTAATGTTGTCCTGAGCTACAATTACAACAGTTGGTACCTATTTTCAGCAACAAGTAATTTTGCTTAAGTAAGCAAACCTAGTAGATTATGAAAAAGGAAAAGAGTGAAGGCCAATCGCTATTGGCCATAAAATAAAATAACCAAAAAATAAGACCCGTGTTGGATAACCATGATTGTACATCTTAGAGAATAAATGACACTAAGATAGTGCTCACAAAACACCCCAAAACCAATAATAAAATTCAGATAACCATTCTACATAGAAATCAGCTTTCCCAATTTAGTTTTAGCAATACCAGTATTACATAGCCTCACAATAAGAACAAGACCTTCAGGAAGCAAAAATGGGTTGTAGGAATATACTGTGTTGTGTTTGTAGAAGACATACAAAACATACAAATACACTATATATAAACAGACTTTTCCATGATTTAAAAACATCCTCTCCTAAAACTCATCACAGACAGTGACAGCTTTCTGGTTTTATGGTTCAATTCTTCTGATGCATATGATAAATGTGACCAGACATATACCTAAAGAGAGACCTTACAGAGAAGTCTTACACTATTTGCTCTTTATTAGTATCACAAATAATATAAAGATATGGAAGTCACTTGGATAGTGTAAATGTCCATGTGTTGTCTTAACTGGGCATTTACATCTTGAGGTGGGATCCTCTGTACACCCACCTTTACTACTGGACAGTTTGAACCTATTTGCAAAATACTATGGTGCAAACAGTCTTTTCGCCCACCATGCTTGATGCTTACAATATTGAAGAGGAAGGTTTTCAATTCCTTTACACCATGATTCTGCTCAGTCAAGAGGTATATCTTGGGGCTCCACCTCCCCTACATCCCTGTCCTAGCACCAACCCAATGTCATCAGTCACAATTAGGTAAGTAGGGCAGCTAGCATGCCCACAAACATCCTCAAGTACTGGTGCATCTTATGTCTAAGCCAGAAGCCTCAGTTAATTTACGCCTGTAGGCAATCTGACTGCCTCTGTAAATGTCCTGTTCCCCTGATGAAGATTTCTCTACACCATCAATTAATAGTGTCTCTCCAATCTTATAGATTCTTTGAGGATGGGGGGAAAGAGAAACTTCTCTCCACTTTCCCAATCCACTCATGGTTAGACGTCTTCTGTTCTTCACCAGGATGACAAGTGCTCCTTGCTGCTTGGCTGGCTCATCAGCAGCTTCAGATTCTCTTGCTGTCACTCACCAGGTAAGACTGAAGACTCCTCTGAGTCTTCCCATGAAGGAACTGCAGCTGGCTCCTTCCACTTGTCCCTGCTGGGGTAAGCCTCTGTGGAAGCTGGCTTTTTCTCTCCCTGGCTTCCTTTTCTGTCTTCTCCCTTGCCGATGTCATCTTTATGACATTTCCAGGCCCCTGCCCAGCCAGCTGGAGCTGGCACGTACTGATAAAGCATGGTGGCAGTGGCACCAGGGTTTCCCCCAGCTGTCCAGCTGTTGGGCATGCTGGTAAGTCTCAGGGTCGGGGTTCTTTCAGCACTTCCGGTTTGCTGGCAATTGTGGCAGATTGCATCTTGCCACCACAGATAGTATCCTTAAAACATGCCTTATGTCCATCATTGTCTTCTTGGCAAGTTTGTTGCTTTATATTGGTATGCTGTAGTTAGAATAATTCTTGTAAGAAGCTCTTGCCTGTGAAAGCAGAGGTTATACTGCAAGCATTTACTTTGTAATGGGTTAAGTTTATTGTCAATTACTGTTATGGATTTCCATAATTATACTAAATCAATGAGGACAGACATGAGGTCAGTGTTGAAGATTGTTTTTTTTGTATTAAATATTTTCATAGTTATGAAAATTTTTTACTGCATTTGACATTCACTGCTTGAGTTCTTGCATGGTATCACCCTCATTGCATATCTTGTTAGGTTAATAAATATACATTTGAGTGCCATTTACCACATCTGGAATTGAAAAACCTAATGTGTATGTTCCAAAATCACCAAAACCTGCCATTTCTGACAACTAGCAAAGAAACTGTACTTAGGACAGCTAGGAGGTGCTTCTCAAGAATCAATAAAGAATGCCAGAAAAACATCAATATAAAATGTATGGACTAAATCAATATTAGTGCAACATCATTGATCTCAATGGAGAGGTGCCATGGATGAAGTGTTATACAATTGTAATGTATTTGTCTGTTAGGTTAATGATCTTACATGCTGCATTTATTCCAGAAGGGATGTAGAGAGAAGGGGAAGAGAAACACTTAGGTTGAAGCTGTGGGGCATCTATAAGAACATAAGAAATACCTACTGAGTCAGGCCAATGGTCCATCCAGCTCAATATTCTGTCTCTGACAGTAGCAGAAATGGATGCTCTGGAGCAGGGATGGTAAAAATAGTGTATCTGGCTGGTGGCCAGACTCCATTTTCTGGCAGCACCTGCCTGCATTGCTCTAGCCAGTCTCCATGGAGACCCCAGAAGCAGCAAGACCCTGACAGTGTGGGGTCAGGGTCTCCAAGGAGACCAGCTTGAGCAGTGCAAGGAGGGCACACAGCTGGGTGGGAGCTGCTCTGGGGCTGGGACTGGGATTTTGCAGTGGTGACAACTCAGGCCTGAGCTGAGGCAGAGCTGCAATCCAGTGCCCAATACCCTGGGCAGGGGCATGTGGGTAGTGGATCACAGCTCTGCCCTGGCTCTGACCCACGCTGTCACTGCTACAAAATCCCAGCCCCAGCCCTGGCCCTGGCCCCAGAGCAGATCCCTGCCTAGCCTCATGCTTTGCCAGGACTTCTGGGTCAGTTTCCATGGAGACCCAGGGAGCGTGAGGACATCACAGCCCTGTGCTGTCACAGCCCCATGGATCTGTATAATGGCATGTTGATGTTCTCTGTTTTGTTTTCAGTTCCCTTAATAATGCCCAACACTTTATTGGCTTTTTTGGTTCATATTTTGTTGAGATGTATGCTGCTCAACCTCAGTGAGTGCTCAGATCTGGTATAGAGTTCCATCAGAGAGGTTTACTGCCTTATATTGTTAAATATGTCATTTTTTAAAACTGCAGTTATCCTATCCATATACACATAAATGCAAACCCTTTTGGACATCAGAAATGTCTGAAAGCAATTGTCCATAAACTCTCCCAAATGTCAAGCTCTTATTTCTCAGCCACCCACCCTGACAAAATTTGGAGGAACAATAGGCTTTGTAATGTGAACTGGAGGTCAACAGGTATGGGCTCTGAGGAACAAAGGGAGAGCAAATGCTACAATTAAAGATCTTTCAAGGAAAATAGCTTCATGAGAGGCACTTGACAATGAAAATTAGGGCAAGGAAGATTTAAGTCACCTGTAGTGTTTTGACAGAAAAACTCACCAATCTGAGTGGGTTGTTTGTTATACCTAGCATGCTCATTGGGAACTTGAAATGGGATTGTATTGGAAAGAGTAATATTGAGGAAAAAGGGAGTGTCCTTCAGGCATAAAAGTAGCAGTCAAAATGAACCTGGCACTGTTTGCTCTTTATTGTGTCTCTCTTGCTCCATTACAGTGCCTCTCCCTTACTCTAAATACCAGACACCAAATAAATGATGTTACTGATTGAACTAAGCAGGAATTTTTTGTTGGAAAACTCAGATTTATCAAAATCTTAGCTTTTCATGGTTACACAGAGGCAAGGATTTTTTTTTTTTTTGGTGATATCTTTTATTAACTGCATGATATGATAAAGTTAGACAAGTCTTCAGTTGCAAGACATTCTTCATTAGGTCTTTGTCCTAGCAATGCAGTCAATAAAATATACCACACACATAATCCCGGATCATCACAGCTACAATATCACTATAACACTACCACAGCATGGGACCAGTGTCATTTGCATTAAATTTTTACCAGGAAGAGGTAGGGACAGGATGGAATTTCTAGTCAAATCCACAAAAGGGCACTTTGGAGTAACTAATGGCTCAATGGCTAAAGCACTCACCAGAGATGCGTTCACATCCCTGCTTTGAGCATGGACTTAACTCTGAGCCTCTCAAATCCTTGGTAAGAGTCCCAATCACTAGGTTGATGGTTGTTTTGGTATTAGTCTCCCAAGATCTCTTTCTGGAGTTTTTCCAGTTTGTAGAAATAATTACATAAATGGACCGGGGACCTGAACCAGGTCTCCAAATGAGTGCCCTGCCTGTAGCATCAACCATTCTCCCTCTCTGTCACTCACTTTAAGATTCTCTGTTTAAGAGCTCCAAGGGGAGAGACTGAGACAATGAAACAAAGACCAGGAACAGATCCTGCACTTGTCACTGGACAAATTATGCCTGTTTGTCACAAACCCGAAAAATCCCAGGACTGACATGTGCGCATATATTCCAGCCCCTCCTGGAAAAGGGATGATTGTCTCAAAGTGGTCATAGACTGGATCCAGACATGCAGGTATATGCATTTTCCCAGGGACAAACAGAAACAGCATAATATGTATTGCTGCTACTTGTTGCTGGGAACATCCATGCATTCATGCTCTGGCATGTGGTCCATTACCCTGGGTGGGGCAAAGGAGGCTGGGGCCAGCACCTAGGCTGGCCCCAGCTGCCTTACCTGAGGTCCTGGGGACCTCCCAGGGCTCCAGCAGCAGCATTCTGGCAGCAAGGAGCCTGGCTGGACAGGCTTTGGTTTCAGGCAATGCACACTGCCACCATGTGCCTCACTTTTTTCCACTGCCATGTATGTTGTGTGGTGCCACAGACAGGTCTGCAGCATTGCATACTGCATGCACACTTGTCTGGACACACTCAGAGGGGACAAACCTGTCCTTGGCTTACAGGCAGCTCCTCAACATCAAATGGCATCTTTCAAGCAACAGGCTACCTAACTCTCTGAAGGAAACCAGCAGAGTACAGACCTTGGACTTCAGAAAAACAGGCTTTGACTCACTTGGGGAACTCATGGGCAGGATCCCTTGGGAGGCCAGTCTGAAGCGGGGAGAAGCCCACAAGAGTTGGCTGTACTTTAAAGAAACCTTACTAAGGGCACAGGAATGAACCATCATGGTGTGCAGAAAGACTAGTAAGTATGGCAGAAGACCAGCTTGACTTAGCAGGGTGCTCCTCAGTGAGCTAAAGCAAAAATAAAGGAAGCCTATAAGATGTGGAAACTTGGACAAACAACTAGGGAGGAGTACAAGAACATTACTCGGGCATGCAGGGATGAAATCACGAAGGCTAAAATTCAGTTAGAGTTGCACCTAGCAAGGGACATGAAGGGTAACAAGAAGGGTTTCAACAAATATGTCAGCAACAGGAGGAGGATCAGAAAAAGTGTTGGGCCCTTTAGCGAATGGGAAAGGCAACCTAGTGACAGATGATGTGGAAAAGGCTGAAATACTCAATGCCTGTTTCACATCAGACTTCACAGACAAGGTCAGCTCGCAGACTGCTGCACCCGGCAGCACAGTTTGGAGAGGAAGTGAGCAGCCAACAGGGGTGAAAGAACAGGTTAGGGACTATTTAGAAAAGCTGGATGTGTACAAGTCTTTGGGACCAGATGGGATGAACCCAAGGGTGATAAGGGAGCTGGCCAATATTATTGCAGGGCCACTGGCCATCATCTTTGAAAACGCATGGTAACCAATGTTGACAGTGGACTTTAGGAACCCAGCCCTTATACGTTCATTCCGGGTGGGCACAACCCTCAGACCAACCACAACAACTGCCAGTTGATAATAGGTGAATTTACTGATACAGAGTAATAAGAAAAAAAACAACAACAGTACAAACAATTCTATATCTACCAATCCTAGGGCTTTCATCAGAGTCAAGTACATCTGGCCAGGATGCAGGCTTCACTTCTGAGGCTCTTTCTTAGATGTCACATGTCAGCACGGCTTGTCAGCCCATCAGCAGTCTGGAGGTAGGATACCGAGGCTCAAAGCCTCCCTCCAGTGGGTGCATGAGATGAGCTGCTGGTATGCCCTCAATCCATGGTAACCTCAGGGACCCTTCCTGGGGGATGGGGATGGGGATGGGGACCCTTCTCATGGAGGAGAAGGAGGGACAAGGAGGAACAGGGAGGGACAGCAAGGAACCCTTTGTTAATCTGAAGTATCTCCTTTTGTATTCCCCTGCCCCCTTTATGACTCCTGATGACTCTTCACCCATGGCTATCTCTGGTTAGTTGTCTCTCTGTGGTCACAAGTCCATGTAGCCATCTCCTAATTTGGTCTGTTCCCCCCAAATTGGGACTCAGCCTCACCCCCCCTTCCCCGTTGCTCTGGGGCCTTGCAGCTGGTGTCACTTATCTTGTGTTATGGGCTAGTTCCCATAACACAAGATAAGTGGTCCCCTGGTTCTTTGGTTCCCAGGCTGTTTTCTGGACTACGTGTCTTTGTTGGCCTTGTTGCCTTGAACGCTGTGATCTCGTGTTATTGTCCCCCACAAAATTCTCAGGCTGTGACCATCCATTGGCTTTGTTGTGCTAAACAGCTTGTCTGTTTTCAGGACCATAAGAAGCTGTGTGTGTGTCTCCCAGGCTCTTTAGAAATCCATTTAATTCCTGCTGCCCCATCTTGACCCCTTATAATGCATATATCTTTACCTATAAATGAATTCCCAAAAAACAGGCCTTTAAATACTGTTTCTAAGCCAACAATCGGGAGTGGCCCAGGGCATTTGAAAAAGGGCAAATCTAGTGCCCATCTTTAAGAAAGGGAAGAAGAAGGATCCAGGGAACTATAGACCAGTCAGCCTCACCTCAGTCCCTGGAAAAATCATGGAACAGATCCTCAAGGAGTCCATTTGTAAGCACCTGGAGGAGAAAAAGGAGATTATAAAAAGTCAGCATGGATGTACCAAGGGCAAGTGATGCCTGACTGACCTGATTGCCTTCTATGATGAGATGACTGGCTCTAGGTATGCAGAATGTGATATACCTTGCCTTTAGCAAGGTTTTTGATACAGACTCCCACAACATTCTTGCAAACAAGCTAAGGAAGTCCAGGTTGGATGAATGGACAGTAAGGTGGATAGAAAACTGTCTGGATCATTGGGCTTAGAGGGTAGTAATCAATGGTTTGGTGTTTAGTTGGCAGCCAGTAACAAATGGCATGCCCCTGGAGTCAGTCCTGGGGCTGGTTTTGTTCAATATTTTCATCAATGACCTGGAAGATTGGATAGAGTGCACCCTCAGTAAATTTGCACATGACACTAAGCTTGGGGGAGTAGTAGATACGCTGAAAGGTAGGGCTATGATTCAGAGAGACCTTGACAAGTTGGAGAATTGGACCAAAAGAAATCTCATGAGGTTCAATAAGGGCAAGTGGAAAGTCCTGCTCTTAGGATGGAGCAATCCCATGGTTGGGTATAGTCTGGGGACTGACTGGGTAAGCAGCAGCTCTGCATAAAAGGATTTAGGGGTTACAGTGGACAGTAAGTTGAATATGAGCCAACAGTGTGCCCTTGTTTCAAAGAAGGCTAACGGCATACTGGGCTGCCTGCAGATTGAGGGAAGTGATTATTCCCCTCTATTCTTCATGGTGAGGCCACATCTGGAGTACAGTGTCCAGTTTTGGGCCCCCCAAAGGATGTGGACAAATTGGAGAGAGTCCAGTGAAGAGCAATGAAAATGGTTATGGCACATGAATGGAGTACATGGTTAAGGCACATGACAATGAAGAAGGCTGGGGCACAAGACTTCTGAGAAAAGACTGAGGGAACTGGGCTTATTTAGTCTAGAAAAGAAAAGACTGAGGAGCAACGGCCTCAAGTTGCAGGAAGGAAAGTTTAGGTTAGATATATTGAAAAAGCTTTTTCCTAAAGAGGGTAGTAAAACATTAGAACTGATTATCCAGAGAGATTGTGGAGTCTCCATCCTTGGAGGTTTTTAAGATGTGGCTAAAGACAAAGCCTTGGCTAGGATGATCTAGTTGGGGATGGTCCTGCTTTGAGTAGAATTTAGACAACCGCAATTTTCTATGATTCTATAGGTCCTCGTCTGAGGCACAAGACCTTGCAACAGACCCAGATGCCTTCTGTATCTTGTTGGCTTAGAAAATAGTATTTAAAGGTTTGCTTTTTGAGAATTGGCTTATAGGTATTAGAATGGTTCAGGATGGGCAGAAGGGGTTCATTGATTTTTAAAAGCTTGAGTCATTCACACACAGTTTCATACAGCCCGGGAAGCAGACAGGCCGTTTAACATAACAAAGTCAATGGACACACACAGTCTGGGAAACTGGGGCAGGTACCATACTATTCCATAACATGAGATACAGTGTCACCAGCTAACAAGGCCCCAGAGCAGGGGGGGGTCTGAATCCTTGTTTTGGGAGAACGGACCAAATTAGTATGTATGCATGTGATGAGCTATGCAGACATGTGATGAACTCAGAGAGACCAACCAGCAACAGCCACGGATCAAGAGTAATCAAGAGTCATCAGGAGGGAAGGAGCATACAAAAGCAAAGACTTGAGAGTAGCAAACTGTCCCTCCTCCCCATCCTGCCTGGGTCCTCCTCCTCCTCCCTGAGAGGGGTCCCTGTCCACTGGGAAGGTCCCCGAGTCCACCATGGACAGAGGGCACACCACCAGCCCATCTTATCTACCCCACTGGGGGCGGGGGAATGGGCCTTGGCGTCCCACCTCCAGGCTGCTGACATCTGACACCTAAGAGAGAGCATTAGAGGCAACCTAAGAGGAGCACCATGCGCCCCTACAGCTGGAAGTCCAGATGTGCTGATGGGACTTAAAAGCTGTGGGAACATATGGTGAACCCTATGGTTCCAAGCCCCCTCAGCTGAGGGGGTTCTCAGCTACAGGAGCTGGTTACTGGCCAGTGCAGGGGAAGCCCAGGATTGTGATGCTCGATCCCGTGATTACACCTTCTACCATGCACATTTGGCACACCAAGAAGCACAATTGTATGGATCGTGCATTGGATCCTATTGCAACTTTACTTGCATGTCTGGTAGGGCCCTTATACACTGCTTGTGGAACATCTTTTCTCAGCTTCTGATGAAGTGAGCTTCAGTTCATGAAATCTTATGCTATATATATATCTACTTAGGTTAGTCAATAAGGTGCAAATCTAATCTGCCTTCTGCTTGACTTCAGACTAACATGACAAGCTATATCTTTATATATACACATCACCCTTCCAATCAGGGTTTACTGAGTGGCTGAATTCACTGCTACTCTTCTGCCATTGATTCAGTGATGTAATCCCTGGACAATCATTCGGAAGCACTTTGAAATGTCCCAGGTACAAACAGTTAGCTCTGCTTATCTCATGAATATTTTTCAAGCATGTCCCAGGACAATGGACATAGATGTCTGAACTATCGTACTTTATCCTGGGAAAAATGTCTGTAGCTAGAGACTGACTCTATAAGCTAATGGTTAAGGCACTCAGATGGGTTGTGGGAGTCCCAGGTTCTAGTCTTTGATTTGGATCCAGAAAGGTAGATACCTGAACAGAGGTCTCATAAACCCCAACTAAGTACCTTTTCCCTGGGCTATGTTGGGTTTGGTGTTTCTCTCTTTCATTTATAAAGGACTTAGTTGTGTCCTGATACAGAATAAGAAAGTAACCGGTACCTGGAAGTTTCACAGAGTTTAACATTTTTTTCCTGTCCAGTTAGTTACAGCTGACATTTCATAGAATCATAGAAATTAAGGGCTGGAAGGGACCTTGAAAGATCATCGAGTCTATCATGCCCCCACCCCTACCACTCTGGGCAGGAATACTGCTGAGATCAAATGATCCCAGAAAGGTGTCTGGTCCAATCTCCTCTTACAGGATTCCAAGGTTGGGGACTGCATCACCTCCTTGGGAAGTCTATTCCGGCTTCTGGTCACCCTTACTGTAAAGAAGTTCTTCCTTACATCTAACCTGAAACTGTCCTCTAACAGTTTATGGCCATTGCTCCTTGTCCTCCCCTGGGGCACTCTAATGAACAGTTTTTCTCCTAGGTCCCAATATTCTCCCCTTACATACTTATAGATGGCCACCAAGTCCCCCCTCAGTCTTTTCTTCCCCAGACTGAACAGTCCCGGATCCCTTAGCCTTTCCTCATAAGGTTTGTCCTCCAGACTCTTAATCATTCTTGTTGCCCTTCTCTTGACCCTTTCAAGATTCTCCACATTGTTTTTGAAGTGCAGCACCCAAAACTGGACACAGTACTCCAGCTGGGGTAGTACCAGCACCAAGTAGAGAAGTATCACTTCCTTAGCCCTGTTCATGATGCATTAGCTAATACATCCCAGTATGTTATTAGCTCTGTTGACTACAGCATCATACTGACAACTCATGTTCATCCTGTGATCAGCCATAATCCCAAGGTTCTTTTCAGCCATTCTGCTGGCCAGGACATCTCCTCCTAACCTATATTTGTGTTGCAGGTTACTTCTCCCCAGATGAAACACTCTGTATATATCCTTATTGAACTGCATCCAGTTCTGCTCCGCCCACCTTTCTGGCTTGTCCATGTCTGCTTGGATCTGCATCCTATCCCCTAGTGTGACTGCTTTTCCCCATAACTTAGTATCATCTGCAAACTTTGCCAGTGTGCTTTCCGCATCCTCATCTAAATTGTTGATAAAGACGTTAAGCAGCATGGGGCCAAGAACCAAACCCTGCAGGACATCACTGGCCACCTCCCACCAAGACGATACAAACCCATCCACTAACACTCTCTGAGTTTGACCCCTTAGTTCCCAATCTACCTGAATGTGCTCTGCTAGGCCACAATCCTGCAGGTTTATTTTTATGAAAGTGTCATGGGAGAACATATTGAAGGCCTTTTAAAAATCCAAGTGTGGCAGGACGCCCTTAGGGGTGCCGTGACCTCCCCTAGTGCCCCCACCTACCATGCCAAATTGGGTCTTAAATGCCCCCTCTATCTCGCCTGCCATGTCTTGCTGGTAAATATCAAAGGGAGGCTGCCTTCCTGCCCTCCTTGGCACGGTGCCTGCTTTGCTGTACCGGGGCTCTGTCTGATAGGCCGCCTGCGCCCTCACTGGTGCCCTGTCACTTCCCTCAGCACACGGGGGCCTGTCTCCCATGCTCTCGCCCACACTGGGGTCTGTCTCCCACGGCTCTCATAGCCTGCACCGAGGCCTTGCTTGGATACCGTCGCCTGCTCTGGGCCTGCCTTTGTACCATCGCCCTCCCTGGGCCTTGCCTTATGCTCTCGCCCACACCGGGGCCTCAAGACCGCCGCCCCCAACCGGGGCCTATGCTCGCGCTCCCCGCCCGCACTTGGGCCTATGCTCATGCTTCCTCGCGCAATCGGGGCTTAGGCCTTACCTGGCCCCAGACCCCTTCTAGGGTCCTATAACCACTGGGCTTCTCACACTTGGGGCTCAGATGACTTTAGCCTTACCTGGCCCCCACAGACCCGCCTTCTCGGGTCTTATGCTGATCTCTTCCCAATAATCGCCCACACTGGGGCTGGGGTCGGGACACCCCAAAATGCAGCACCCTCTGCGACACTAGGTACCCCTCCCTTCTACTGGGGAGCTCCCTTGAGGCCTCCTCCACCCCTACAGCCTCGCCCGGTCCTCCGGTCTTATATCACAACAACCAACCAAAACAGAAAACGCAAAGCCCCTTGGCCATAACACAAACCTTAAGCCAACCTGGCTATCCTCTGTCCGTATCCCTGTCAGGGTTCTCTCCACCCCGTATTGCCACACCAACACCGCTCAAGCCATCCGGCTTCCTTACTGGGCCCGCTCTGCTTGCTCTAGCAGAGCTCCTGCTTCTCAGGCTCCCAGAGGGGAACTGACTCTGGCCTCAGCCTTCTCTGTTTATAAAGGCCAGGCCCTGCACCCTTCTGGTCAGCTGACCCAATCAGTTGCCTTAGCAACTCCCACCTGTGCTGCCCTAGTGAGTGGCAGCTGCGCCCATATTCCTGTTATCCAGTAGCGGGCACCCTAGTGCCCTGCTACACCAAGTAAATGACATCAACCATGTTTCCCACATCTAAGTGGTTCGTTATTTGATCATAGAAGAAGATGACAGACATGACAGGAAGACAAGATGACAGACACTATGGGCAGGTCAGACATGTCTGGTCCTGCTGACTTAAAGACATTCAGCCACTCTCTCCTTCACTAGCTTGACACTGGCCATTGGTTGGCAATCATCACCCTTGCATCAATCCAATATCTGACCAGGTAGGTGACCGTCATTTGCATGCAGGAACACCAACACAAAGTATTCATTAGAGTTCAGCTTTCTCTTGACTTTGTTATCAGCTGTACCATCCCATTCTGCAAGAGCCCCACATTCCCCTGGTCTTCTTCCTGCTCCCTATATACCTAAAGAGGTATACCTATAGAGGGACTTCTTATTGTCCCTTATTGAACACGCTGCCTCCATCAGTTCTCTGGAAAATACCAGATCCAGCTCCTCTTCCTGGTGTGGTGGTGTGTAGTAGATGCCTATGGGCACTTTTCAGAACATATTCAAATTTAACAATATAAATATTCTAATGTTACCTGTGCAACATCTCAAGGCCACTATGTGGCCTCCTTGGAAATTATCAAGACACCCTAATGACTGCAGGAGTTTAGACCAAAGGCCATATTTGGATCCAGATTTCTGGCTCACTGGGAGTTTACTTGCTGACTGGGTACACAGGGAGCATCTACACATGCAATTAATGCACATGTATAAACTTTGGAGCATATTGCTCTGGCGTTTATTCATGCACAGTATATAGAGTCTGGTCTGAGCAGCCCAGGCTGGCAGAGGACCTGAGGATTCAGCCTGGCAGCCCAGAGCTTCTCCAACAGGCCTCCATGTACTGTGGAGTGGCTAGCTGGAACACGATGGTGCTTTAGTGAGGTCTGCTGGCTAGCCCCATGTTGAAGCACCCTTTGACCAAGCCACATGTGCTGTACACATATGCTGCTGTGCATGCTTGTATTTACAAGTCCTAACTGGCTGCAGAGTTCATTAGTTGTGTGTGTCCTAATAGGGTTGCATGTGTAGACACTGAGATGATTACTGCACAATTAATTAGGCAACTGCGCAGTGAATGTCTTGTGTAGATGTGCCCACAGTCAACTTGTTTAGGCTGCTAACATATTCTGGACTGTGATAAATTCATGTCAATAAATCTACAGATTCCCTTGCATCTGCATGTTTCCAGTGTGATAACCACCATATTTATTTTTGCTTAGAGGATCTGAAGAAAATAATTTGATATATGAACTTGGATGAAAAAAAAGTTGCCCATTTCCTTGTCTATGAGCCTATTTCTAAAAACAGGAGATTCAAAAGAACAAAATTCATTTCCAATTCCTCTGTAACCAATATATGAAAATGAGGAAACCACTGTGTATTTAACAGCAGGAACTGTATAAAATATTGCATCTGCAGCCCAAGTGCCACCACTTTGTCCCGGGACTGCTGCCAAACCAGGAGGCTTTTCAGCTGTAATTAACATTTCTTGTCCTAGTATCATTGTTGATGAGTCCCCATGCAGCCTCAAGTACAGCTGCCTGTTACAGTAGTTCATTATGAACAGAGGACCTCTACTGACTCTCTTTCCTTCTGCTCTACTTATCATGGGCACTTTTCACTTTCTTTAAAAGAATTGCACAGTTCCCCTTTTGCCAGACGTTGTGATGTACCTCCGTCATCTCTCATTCGACAATCTGCAGATTGTTTTTGGCTTGATTCATTGCCTTTACGAAGTCCTTCATCTTTTGTTTAGATCTGCTGGACTTCATTTCTTGCTGGATTGATTCCACCTTGAGCTAGACTTCCATCACTTCTTGTTAAATTGTACGTCCATTCAGTTTGGTGCTCAGATTAGCCAGATCAGATTCTGTGGCCAGCTCTTCAGAAATTAGTTGGCCCAACTTTTCCTGAGTCTCTTAGAATCACTGAAGAAATTAAATGGAACACTAAACAATTACAAAAGTAGTGATGTGAGTAAGTGTTTTTGAGGCGACATTATATAAATGGGCAGCATGAAACACAATGTCAACAAGCTTGTATGAACTGGTTGCTTAGAAAAATTCTTCCATTAAATATCTTCCTTGATGATCAGTAAATACAAGCAGAAGAATACATTTATTTTGTTTCAATAAAACTCAATTATTTTCTCTATTGTATTTCTACTATATCTTTTATCTTCTTGTCTCAGTTGATATTCATATTATTATTTGTATTCATGATTTGCATTATCATAGTGCTTATGAGCCTTAGTCATGGACCAGTTCCCAATTTATGCTAGGCACTGTAGAAAACACAGAACAAGACAACAGTTTATTAGTACTTAGAATCCAAGCCAGTGAATTTCAGTGAGAGTGGCATGGCACCCCAGGGTGCTGTGAGATCCTTTAAAAGGTGTTAGGGGGTGTCATCCAATATTAGTAGCACTTGTTCAGTATGGAAATACCTAGATAGGATTTACACGATAAACCCAGGGGATGCACCTGCATGAACAAGAATGTGCTTTTCCCCAAGGACAACTATCAGTGGCATATATTTGTGCCACTGCTAGGTGTTCCTGGGGAATGCCCCTGCACACGTGCTCCAGCATGCAGCAAGTTGCTTTGGGTAGAGTAGGGGAAGGGAGGCTAGGCCCCAGCAGCTTTACCTAGGGTCCTGGGGCCTTCTGGGGCTGTAGCAGTGGTGATCCAGGTGCATGGAGCCTGGCTAGAAGTCAGAGTGTGGCTCTGGCAGGCCAGGGTCCAGTTTTGAGCAGCACATGCTGCTGCCACATGCACTACCACACTTTTTATTGACACTTTTTATTTTTAACACTAAGATCTATCAGTGTCAAAAAACTACTGTGTTGCAAATTAATAGTGCACCAGATGCATGCATGTGTGGTACATGCAGTTTGCAGCACTGCAGATGGGTTTGTGGCACCACAAACTGCATGTGCATGCTTGTCTGGAAATGCCCAGGGTTTTCAAAAAGGAATCCACAATGTCAAAAGCATTCTGACCTGTCATTGTCTTTGAATTATTTGCAACAGGAAAGTTGTTGTACTATTTTTCCATAGTCAGACAAACAAGTGAAAGTTAAGAGCTGGCATTTTCCAAGAGGTACCCTGAATCTACAGTAAATGCAAAAGAAGCAAAACAGAGAGGAAACTTCCTGGGCACAGAGGACAAATATTCAGTTAGATTCTTAGCTAACTTCCATAGAGTCAATCTAATTTTACACAGATATAATTAAGAGTTGCATACGGTCCAGAAAGGTTGCACGGGGTTCAAATCAAGCCTATAGGCTTAAATGTAGATATCTGAATTTGCTCCTCTAAGCCATACTGGATTCAGTTCAGGAATCAATAATGCCTGGGTAAATTAGCCTTAAAGTGCAAGATGAGGTATTAAACATTTATTTCTGCTCCTGAAACATTTATCCTTCAGGGAAAGGCTCCAAACAAGATGTGACCCAAGAGAAAAAAGAAAAGAGAAACCTGTATATTGTAAGAATCTGGCACTAAAGACAGAATGAGATGAATGAATATTTGTAGCAGCATTTAACATCTCATACCTCAGAGGTTTTTTGGTTAACTAAAGGCTCATCAATCCCAATCATGACCAGTTGAGACTGTTCTGAAGAGCAGGCAATGAGAGTGGCATAGAAAGATGTGTCTTAATGAGCTGCTATTGTAATTCACATGGGTTAAGTGCAGTCATTTAAAATGAAATCAGCCTCCCAAGCATTTTGATTTCTTAGAGGGAGCTCTTTTCCAAGTGTTCTGCTCTCAAAAGTAAAAAATAATAATAATACACAAATAAATAAATAATCTTGTTTAACAAGAAAGCAGAGGATCAGATTTACAGAGCAAAAGCATACAACTCTGCATTATCCTTTAGGTAAAAGAGTTTTAAATTATGCATTCTAAGAATTCTCCACAAAATGATGCCTTATGTACTGCATGGCCGAACAGGCTGAAATGACATGGGGAGGAAGAAGGGCTCTTCTGAGAGGAGTCTGAAAAGTGTTTCCTGAACATATGTCATCTCCTTGAGAGAGAAGGCTTTTTAGGGATCTGCACAAATGAAGATGAAGATTTTACTAAAAATATGTGGCTGTGTCAGTTCTGCAATAGGCAGCGCATGCAGAGCTCCAGTGAAATCCACTGGCTGCACCAATCCTTAGTACTGAGATGCAACTCACAGATCTCCTTGCAGGTTATACTGCTCCATAAGAAATGATAGTAAGGATAAACAGTACAACTCAAGAGGAAAGGGAAAATATATAGAGATTTTTTCCTACTATCATTTTGTTTGAGACTATTGCAGTTGCTGAAAGCAATGAATATGAATTGGAAACATTTGTGAGCTAAGGATCCTACTATGTCTGAAGTCATTAAAATTTGTCATTTTTCTTGTTCAAATCAGAGTACTTGTCATTCTCCTTTGAAGTTGCTGTTCGTTCATGGAGCACCCAGTGGTCTCCAGGAAAAGGCTTCTTTTTTATAACAAGCCATATTTATTATATCAAATAGGAGATGGCTCCTTTTTGACAGGATAAGAACTTGTTTGAAGGCTCATTTTTCCTTCTGGCTCTATGAACAGTTTCTTCATGACAAGGAAAAGAGGTGCCAAATTTCATTGGATGCAATAATCACCCAAAAATGTAGCTACCAGTTTAGTGAACCGACATGTAGTGCTCAGCCTATCATATTTTGAGAGAAGAATGTCTAACAGCTGAGCCTTTCTAGAGAGAGGATTTTTGAAAGTCAACTCTCTTTCTGTGGCAGACTGTCATGTAGAGAGAAAAAAAATCCTAAATCTATAAATAGTTGTTCAAAGTAGTGAAATACCTAATTATAGAGTACCTGGAATATAGCCTTTTAGCATTTGGGACCCCTGTTCTTAGCCTTCCTAACTAGTGGTTGCTCAATAGACAAGGATGATATAAAGAAATCTTTTCTAGTTATGCATTTCATCTGTTTAATCTATTACTGTTCTGCTCTTTGCTCCAGCAATCAACAAAAATGGATGTTCACAGGGAAGAAAACCCATAGGCCAGGAAAGACCAAATTCTGAGGTTTCATCCTGGTGGAACCTCCCATAAACCAAAATGTACCCAGTTTAAACAAACAGCAGTAAAAAAAAAAATCAGTACTTTAAAATAAATTTTACCTTGAATTGTCCAAGCAGCAGCTTACCAAATACATGAAGGCTGGTTATAGAGAAGATGGAAATAGGCTTTTCTCTGTGGTTATAAGGGATGTACTAGAACCAAATGCCTGAAGCTGCAATAGGGGAAATTTAGATGGGAGATTAAGAGGAACTTTCTAACTATGACGGTAGACAGGCATTGGGACAGCCTAGCTAGAGAAATTGTGGAATTTCTACCCCTGAAAACTTACAAGAGCAGGTTGGACAGACACTCGGCTCAGATGAGTTAGTCAGAGATGAGCCGGCCTTGAGCAAGCAGCTAGACTAGATATGCTTGTGAGGTTCCTTGCAGCCCTACTTTCCTATGATCCCATATCTTCAGCTCATGCATAAGAAGGGGGACCATAAGAATTTGAGGGAAATCTGGGATGGGGTAAGGAAATATGAGATGGGAAGGCACTGGGGTGTGGGGGCAGTGCATGCACACAGCCCTGACCCTGAAGTTCCCAGGAGCAGGGCCAGGTGGGACAGCATACACATACACATACACACACACACACAAGCTGAGCTGCTGCTGCTGCTGCCATGCGCTCTGCCTGCTCCAGCAGTTGCTCTGGTGGCAGGAGCAGCAGCAGGGAGTTCCCAGCGAGGGTAAGATGTTGGGCTGCTCTTACTGCCGAGGTGCAGACACCTCAGTGGTGGGTGGTGATTCCAACTTTCCAGCTAACTTAGTGCCCAGAGTTGGTGCCCCTCTCACACACCCCTAGTTACACTACTGTATATTAGTCCCTTTGAAGTGATACAACTGCATTCACGTGTGCAGAGCTGAAGGATTTTCTACCATAGACAAGCCTTACGAGTTTGCAAGAGAAGTGACTAAGGGTATGAGCAAACTTAAATTGGCTTACTAGGGTTAGGCTGATCTAAGTGCCAATCTGTGCATACATTCAGAGAAGTTAGATCAGGCAGAGAAAAAGGCAGGCCCAGTTTAACTTAGTTCACTTGACTAAGTCAGACTGGGCACCAGTTAGCCCCATCTACCAGAGATCTGTATACATTCAGAGCACAGCCCTGGAACTGGGATAGTTCCAGCCACTCACCCCAGCCCCAGGGCTGCACTTTTCCTACCCCACATCCAACCTTGATTGGGCTATTTTTAGCCCCCCACCCCTAGGTGGACAACCATCCTGCAACACTGGAGAATGTCTACCTAAATGGGACACAATCTAGGATCATGCAGCTTAGAGTAAACTAGTAGGTGCATGTAGATGAAACAGAGGCCCTAAATTGAATCGGTGGGTTTTTAAAAACACCACTTCAATTTCAGGCCCTTTAAACCCCTATGTTGTGCACACTCCCACTTACCTGCCTCTCAGGCAGTGGGGAAGGGAGGGCGAGCTGCCAGTGGGCAGAGCAGTCCCTGGGCTGTGAAGGTTGTGGGGGCTGGTGCTTCCCTCTGTGCCAGTGGCGGCCCCCCACCCTCCAGGCAGCACCCACCCACAAGTACCTGGCTCCCTACAGCCCAGGGACCAAACACCGAGGTCTAAGCTGCAATAGCATCCAGGAGGTCGAATGTACCCCAGCACTTAGAGCAGTCTCTCCATTTCTTTTGTCTCTGCCTTCCTCCCTGGCTGTTGCCAGGCTGCCTGCATGGGCTTCCTGCAGAGCCAGGGAGCTGCATGGAGCCCGGTGCATTACTCCACAGCTGTCATTTATGGCGCATTACACTGCTGGATTTGCTACAGTGGCTGGAATTACTGCGCAATACACCACTGATGCGTGCAAACACCAACACCATCAAAGCAGTGCAAAAACATTTAACCTGTTTTAAAGTATCGTGCGCACATGCCCCTCATTTCTTCTACACATGGTCAATGATAATAGATCATGTCCCAGAAACCCAAGACAAGCTAACATTTCTTACTGCTTTACAAAGGAGCATGACTGAAGAAATCTACCTAGACTCTTACCAAGATGAAAAATATTTTTATGAAAAATATTTTTGTATCATGCTCTACATTCATTCAGATATACACACACATGCACACAATTGCTTGTCATGTTTATTTTCCAGGATTTA
Source organism: Crocodylus siamensis (assembly GCF_052110815.1). Lineage (NCBI taxonomy): Eukaryota > Metazoa > Chordata > Crocodylia > Crocodylidae > Crocodylus > Crocodylus siamensis. Next base: position 341,668,508 of record NC_143395.1, on the reverse strand, counting down.
TTTTGTGTATGTCAAATGCAATACATTATTAATGGGCAATTAAATGTTATGATAAAAAATACATAAGCACAAAAGCACATCATTCTAAACTTTCCCATTGCACAGTAAATTCCAATATTATTTGAAACAGTAGTTATACTAATTACAATGAAATCATTAATGAAATGATCTAATGGCAATTACTAAGATTCATCTCTGTCCAGTGAAGTTATCTGTGTGAAAGATGAATGGCTAGATTGCTATTTTCATCTTAAATTTTGTATTAAAATTGAGTGAAATATATCACTGCAATAGATACTATGTATTCATAGAATCAGAGAAAATTTGGATTGGAAAGGACTTTAGGAGGTCTAGTCCAACCCCCTGCTGAGAGCCAATCCCTAACTATATTATCCCAGTCAAGGCTTTGTCTACCCAGGTCTTAAAAACCTCCGAAGGATGCAGATTCTACAACCTCTCTCAGTAGTCTATTCTAGTGCTTTACTATCCTCCTTGTGAAAAAGTTTTTCATAATATCTTATCTAAACTTATCTTGCTGCAACTTGAGACAATTGCTCCTTGTTCTGTCATCTGCCACCACTAAGAAAAGTCTGGCTCCATCCCCTTTGGAACCACCACTCTTCAGGTAGTTGAAAGTTGCTATTAAATCACCCCATGTCTTCTCTTCTGCAGACTAAATAAGCCCAGTTCCTCTAGTATCTCCTCAGAAGTCATATGCCCAAGCCCCCTAATCATTTATGTTGCCCTTCGCTGGACTCTCTCCAATTTGTCTACATTCTTTTTGTAGTGGGAGGCCCAAAACTGGACACAGTACTCTGGATGTGCTCTCACCAGTGTCTCTCCAAGGGAGTAATCACTTCCCTCAGTATGCTGGCAACAGTCTTATGAATCCAGCCCAGTATGCTGTTAGCCTTCTTTGAAACATGGCCACAATGTTGGCTCATCTTCAGCTTCCTGTCCATTGTAACCCCCAGGTCCTTTTCTGCAGAGCTACTTGGTCCCCAACCTGCACCAGTGCATGGAATTTTTCCATCTTAAGTGCAGGACTTTGCATTAGTCCTTACTGAACTTCATGAGATTTCTTTTGGTTCAGTCCTATAATTTATCTAGGTCTCTCTGAATCCTAGCCCTGCCCTCAAGCATATTTACTACCAGCCCCAGCTTGTTATTATCCTCAGACTTGCCGAGGGTTCATTTCCAGGTTGTTGCGGAACCTATTGAATAAAACCAGCCCTAGGACTACCGGTGACGCCCAATGATCCAGACAGTTTTCTCTCCAGCTTTCAGTCCACTCATTGAACCCACACTTCCTTAGCTTGCAAGAATTGTTGTGCAAGACCATATCAAAAGCCCTGTTAAGATCAAGATTTATCATGTCCACTGCTCTCCCCGCATCCCCAGAGACTGTCATCTCATCATAAAAAGCAATCAAATTGGTCAGGCATGACTTGCCCTGGGTGAATCCATGCTGATTTCTTCTCCTCAACGTGCTTAGAAATGGATTCCTTGCGGTCCTATTCCATGATTTCTCATGGACGGAAGTAAGGCTGACTGGTCTGTAATTACCTGGATTCTCCTTCTTCCCTTTCTTAAAGATGCACACTATATTTGTCCTTTCAGTCATCCCAGACCTCTCCAGATAGCCATGAGTTTTCAAAGATATGGCCAGTTGCTCTGCAGTCATTTCAGACAACTCCAGTGTACCACGTTTGGCTCCATGGACTTGTACACACCCATCACTTCTAACTAGTCCCCAAGCTACTCTTTCACCACTTTTAGCTGCTCATCTCCTCTCCAAACTGCTGCCAGGTGTAGCAGTCTGGGAGATGACCTTGTGTGTGAAGACTGTGGTAAAAAAGGGATGGAGTACTTTAGCCTTTTCCACATCATCTGTCACTAGGTTGCCTCCTCCATTCACTAAGGGGCCCAATACTTTCCCTGATGCTCCTCTTGTAGAAACCCTTGTTACCTTTTATGTCCCTTGCTAGCTGCAACTCCAATTGCACTTTGGCCTTCCTGAGTTCATCCCTATATGCATGAGAAATCATTTGTCCATTTCCACTTTTTGTAAACTTCCTTTTTGTGTTTTAGCTCACTGAAGAGTTTCCTGATAAGCCAAGCTGGTCTTCTGCCATATTTGCTAATCTTACTGCACACTGTGATGGTTTGTTCCTGAGCCCTCAGTAAGTTTTCTTTGACATACAGGCAGCTCTCCTGGATTCCTTTCCCCCTCAGACTGCCCTCCCAGGGGCTCCTGGCTATCAGTTTCCTGAGTAAGTCAAAGTCTGCTTTTCTGAAGTCTATGGATCCTTACTCTGCTGCTCTCCTTCCTTTCTTTCCTCAGGATGCTAAGCTCAATCATCTCATGCTCAATCATCTCACTGCTGCCTAAGTTGCCACCTGCTTCTACATTCCCCAGCAATTCTTCCATTTGTGAGCAGCAGGTCAAGAAGCACAGCTTCTAGTTGGCCTCTCAAACACTTGCACCAGGAAGTTGTCCCCAACACTCTGCAAAAACTTCCTGGATTTCCTGTGCACTGCTGTATTACCCTCCCAGCAGATGTCAGGGTGATTGAAATCCCCCACAAGAACCAGGGTCTATGGTCTGGAAACTTTCATTAGCTGTTTGGGTAAAGCCTCATCCAGCTCATCCTCCTGCTCTGGTGGCCCATAGCACACACCCACCACAACATCACCTTGTTGCTCTACTCTCTGACCTTAGCCCAGAGACTTTCAACAGGCCTGTCTACAGTGTCATACTTGAGCTCTGAGAAATCATAGGTTGTGTTCAAATGAGCGCAGCCATGCAGTATGTGGCACCACAGACACATCTATGGTGCCACATACTGAACATTCAAATATTCTCTGTGCTGCAAGGTAGTCATGTGGAGGGGGTAGGGGGTTGGCCCTGGGAGATCTCAGGGTCCAAAAACACACACACACAAAAAAAAGTGGAGCAGCATGTGTGTGGACAGTGTACACCACCCCAAACCAGAGCCTAGCCAGCCAAAGCCATACTCCAGCTGCTGGCCAGGCTCCAAGTGGTAGGATTTCCACTGCTACAGTCCCAGAAGGCCCGGGGCTCCAGGTAAGGTTGCTGGGGCCTTCCCAATGCTGGACCCAGCCTCCCCTATCCCACCCAGGGTAACCTGTTGCATACTGGAGGTCATGCGGCACAGGCGTTCCCCGGGGAGAAGTAGCAGGGGCAAAAGGTGTGCCACTGCTTCTTGTCCCTGGGGAAACAAATGTCCATGCTCCTGTGGTCATAGCCATACAGCTTTTTTACATGGAGTACAATGCCTCCTCATCTTCTCCCCTGCCTGTCCTTCCTGAACAGTTTATACTCATTCATGACAGTACTCCAGACATGCAAGCTATCCTACCAAGTTTTTCTTATTCCAATCAGGTCACAGTTGTGTGACTGGGTGAGGACTTCCAATATTCTTCCTTGCCTGTTTACCAGGCTCCATGCATTTGTATACAGACACCAGAGGTAACTAGCTGATTGCTCTTATTTCTCTGGAATAATGAGAAGGCCTTTCCTGTTGCCATCTCCTGCTTCTGCTTCCTCCAGATCACCCACTTCCCCACTTACCTCAGGACTTTGTTCTCCATCCCCTGGTGACCCTAGTTTAAAGCACTCCTCACTAAGTTAATGAGCCTGTCTGCAAATATACTCTTCCCTCTCTTCATCAGGTGGATCCCACCTCTTCCTAGAAGTTTTTGTTCTTGGAACAACTTCCTGAGGTTGAGAAAGCCCTGCTGGCTACACAATTTATGCAGCTATGCATTGATCCACAGGATGTGTTGCTCCTGCCTGATCCCTTCCCCTTGACCATAAAATTTGAGTAGAACACCACCCGAGCCCCTGTCTCCTTCACCCTTGCACCCAGAGTCCTGGTTGCTCCTGACATTATCATTAGTGCCTGCATGAAGGAGCACCATGGGATAGCTTTCAGAGGTCCAGATGAGTCTGAGTAATCCAGATGGTGGATAAGCAGCAGATCTCCTGAGACAACAGGTCAGGCCCGCAGATGGATGCCTTGATCCCCCACAGAAAGGAATCTCCAACCACCACTATGCGTCTCTTCCTCTTGGTGGCAGTGGTCTCAACCCTTCCAACCTCGGGGAAGCCTGGCCTGGCCTCTTTAGCTGACACAACATGCTCCTTCTCCTCTGTTGGTGGGGCTCATATCTGTTCTCCAGGCAACACCTGCAGGTGGGGATGAAGACTTCTGCTTGCTGCCAGAGGTCACAAATTTCCAGCTTCTACCTTCCTTGGGGTCCATATCCTCTTCCATTTCTAATGCTGCCTCTGGCAGTCCTTCACTGCAGTCCTAGAGGTCTCCAGCAACTAATCAATTAAATCCTCATGGAGGAGGCTGCTTCAGAGCCTCACTACTTCCTTCTATAGCTCTCTTGCCAGCTTCCTGAGGGACACCACTAGGAGGCACCACTCACATCACAGCCACTCCCCCACCTGGCTGTCACTGGAAGGTACCTGCAAGCCACAGTCTCCTGGGCCAAACCAGGAGCTGGGTGGAAGCTTTGATGGTAAGTGGCTCTGCCTGGACAGACACCTCACAGATGCAAGCAAAGAAAGAGTTGATAGTGGAAGTGGCTCTGGAATTGTGTTGTTCTCTAGACATTTCTCTGGGTCTCTTAATCTGCCGCTTCTCTCTTCCTGCCCCTTTTTCCAAGCAGACCTTCCCTAGCAAACTCCCCTGTAAGCAGGCCTGTTCACTGCTCCTTGGTCCCAAAAGGTTCCCTTTTCCCTGCTAACCTGCTTCCGCTTGCCAAGCTTACAGTGAAGGAAGGTGAGAGAGATTTTCCAGGCAAACTCCCTAGTGAACTCTCCCTTGCTCTGGACTCTAGTTAAACAAGAGGCTTAATCATTGGTTTAATTGCTGAATTTTAGCAATGTACACTAAATATATGTAGGTTTCTCTTAATTAAAGAACTTCAAATCCTCCCCTTCAAAAAGGTGGGTGGCAAACTGAACTGTGAACTGACTTGCAAAGTCAACTGACTTTGCTGTCCCTGCTTGCCCACTCCAGTATGATGTTCCATAACTAGTTTATCTATTATCTGGGTTTGATGAACAGACAGGCAAAGAGAGACAGCTTCTTGGCACTTCTGTTACTCACTCAAGGGCCAGGGAGGAGTTCATCCTTTGTGCACAAGCAGCTAGTGGATGCTCCCTACTTTTTGGCAAGGGGACAAAATGTTCTAAAGGAAGCAGAACTTTAGTTATATGAGGCATATTTTCTGGGCTTCAAAGTGCTCCCTCTGGGATGGTACTATTCTGCACTGTCTGTTTCTATAGTTTGGACCTAAAAGATACAGTTAAGCTTAGGGTGAGCAAGGGTTTCAGTAATACATTTGCAATCAAAACATCCGAACTTCTATTCCCGACCCTAGATTAGTAGAAAGCCTCTTTACTCTTAAAATTGCATCCAACACAAACAAGATTCTCCATACTTCCATGGCACCTTTAAGTGGAGGAGCTCAGAACACTTTACGAATTGCAATTAAACACAGCAGACCTCTAAGCTAATAGGCCCCATTTTATGAAGAATGAAGGCAAGCATAGGGAAAATTTGGCTGTAACTCACATGAGATTGGCAGCAAAGGCAGAAGTAGGAATGTGGAAATCTTAACTTCTTGTTCTATACATGATAAAGGGAAAAATCATTAGTGGCAAATTGAGTTTGGGGAAAAAATTAAAAATATGACGGAGGCTAGAGTTTCATTTTTGCATAAAAATGATATTTAGGGAAGTAAGATCAGGCATGATCTATGCAAAATACAGTTTCTCTGATACTCTCCTACATATTCAAATACAAAAATAAATTTATGTATTCTTTTCCTTCATATATTCAAATAAGGGGATGACCCAATTTGTAATGGTACACCACAGTCAAGCTGTTTAATGGGTGTGAGTCTTGTTCCTTTTTATAGAGTACCTGATTTCATGTTAGTGAGATTCCTTGTTTCACAGGCAGCAGAAGAGGGGGGGCTAATGCGACTCAGCCCCCCAAATGCCAGGGGAGTCCAGCTGCAGGCTGCAGCAGGGGGAGGGATGCACTGGGATCACAGCTGGCTCAGTACAGCATGCCGGTAAGTTTCTTTTGAGCGCCTGGGCTTGGGGGGAGGCAGATCAAGACCCCCTACAGAACAGGAGGGAGCTAAGTAGGGGCAGGGGTAAATCATTCACTCCTGCCTCCGCCTCACTCCCTGCTGCACTGTGGGGATTGCCCCATGACCAAGTCCATACCACAGGGGAGCTGGCAAAGGGGGCACATTCCCTTTCCCCTTGCACCACTGTGCTGCACCCCTGGATGAGCCACTGGGCTCTGATTGCTCCATGAGCTGGCCCAGTTGGGGCCCTATTCATGGTGAATGGGGCCCCAGCCAGGTCATGGGACAATCAGAGCCTATCATTGGCAATGCATAGGGGGTGCATGCAGGTGCATATGCACCCCCTGACATCAGCTGTGCACCCCCTGGAAGTACTGGCAGAAGCGCACTTCTAGTTTCACTGCTGGCTTGGCGATTGACTGCTGAGGGAGCCACACCGTACCCTCCCAGTCAACTATTACCCATGGGAGGACCTTTGCTTAGGTTTCCTTTGCTTAGTTGCAATGGAAAGTTAACAACAGCAGTAAATTCTTTAAATCCAGAAAATCACTCTGAGAAAAAAGGACTCTTTCTCTATTTTGTGAAAGAAAGAAAAGAGTAAGGAGTTATATTTTTTTGTAATAATACCTTGTTTAACTGCTTTAACCAAGTTTTCAGACTGAGGTCAAATATTACAAGTTCTAAGACAGATAATGTACTGGTATACATGACACTAATGAGATTTACCTAATGGGAGACAATAACAGATTAAATAGCAAGGTATTATGTTGTAGAACTGCTGATAAATGAGATCAATAGTACAGGCAGAAAAGTGGAAAACCGATATCATTATAGTTTAACTGCCATGTAATATAAGTACCTGTCACTAAAGTTATTACTACAGAAGTGCAATACTCATTTGGACCACTTATGCCAAAATCTAATGTCATGGAAAAATCTTAAGTGTATGCTGACAACACAGAAGAGGTTAAACTGACATGCGCATTTGACCCTGTGAGTGGAAAGTTCCAAGGCTCACCCAGTCCTTGCCCCCTGGGTGACCTGCGGGCCTGTCAATCATTGTTGACCTACTTTCCCCACAGACGCATGCTCAGACTGTGTCAGCTTCTGACTGAGAGCATGCCCAGTCAGAACCTGACATGAGGTAATCTGACTAGAAATTTCTCTGCGGAGAGCGTTCTGATTGGCCACTAAATTCAGATAAAAGACTGGAGACCCCCTCCCTCGGTGTGGGTTGTTGGTGGAGTGTGTGGGTATTTGGAGGTAGTACTGTTCGTTGGTGTAAGAGTCTTGGAGAGACCGTGCTCGGTCTGCAAGCAGAGGCTGCCTAGGCAGGGACTGTGAGGCAGATTGAGAGGCTGGGATCCGATCCCCTCGGTTCTTCCATACTTCACACAGCGATCTACTCCTTCGTTTCCTCGGACTGATTCCTTTTGTTACTGGACTGTTTACGGCTTTTACCTTGACCTCGGTTCCAGATCATCCTTATTGCTGCAACTTCGACTTCGGCTTCCTTGTTTACCCGGCTCTTCGACTTTTGTTCCGTTCATTTACTCCCGTTTATGAGCTGTTGACCAGCCCTGGGACTAACAATGGGCAGCCGCTCGTTGTGAACCTCGTGGGCCAACAGACCCCTCTGTTGTTAATTGTTTGTGTTTCTGCAACTGTAACTGAAGAAAGCAACCTTGTGCTTCCGCTTCAAAGCCTGAGTAAATAAATCATTCTCAGTTAAAACCGTACGCTTGGGTGCCTCTCAGACTCCGCAGCCGCTAATCCCACCTGTTCGCGTTCCGATCACCACCCCCTGCCCACCGTGACCTTGGGGCCCGATTCATTCGGCTCAGTGATCCCCGACATCTAGAAACAGGTTTTCTGGAATATTTTTGTTCATTTTGTCTTTAGGGTTCCATGGTGACCAACCTCTACTGAAAAAGTATGCTAGTTACCTCCTCTTTCCACATTAACTTCCGCCACACTGGATATGCTAGTTAAACCTTCCACAAAGCTAGTTAAACCCTTCATCTTGAATGACATAAAATAAAAATAAAGCTGAATTTTACCCTTTATCTTTGTTTTTCTACACCACTGTGAAATGTAGATACTGTCTGCTTACAAAAAAGTGCTTTACAAAATCTTCATATCCAGTGTGGTGGAAGCTAATGTGGTTAAAATAAAGATGTAAAGAACAACAGCAAGGGTAAACACAAAGCATTTATGATAATTAAAGATTGTGAAGAACTAAAAGATTCACTGATTTGAAGAAAACAGCTACTATAGCAAGTAAAAAAAAATTATCAGTGGAGCAAAGAAGACTAATGACAAATTTTAAATATGAAAGCAGCAGGCAAGGGTGAAAGAAACAATTTATCCTCTTAGGCATAATAGTGGAAAATTAGATAAAAAGTAGAATTTGAACATGAAATAACCATTTAGGATGTATTTTAAGAAATGAAGAGGGTGGAGATTTGTCTAACTGAAAATTGGATTTAGAAGGATAAGAAACAAGTGTTTAGAAAATGTGCAGATAACACTGGAGTTAGATACAACAAGGTCGGAGACACTTAATATCAAAAGCCACCAGATCCAGACAATGTTGAGCACATCTTGGACATCATAAAGATATTCAGAAATAAGATGAAGTCTTTTTGATAGAGGTTTCACAAATTCAGTTGGTAAATGGAGAGTTTTGGGGAGGGGCAGGGAAATGGTCATCATGGGATACATACTAACATTCAGCTGTAACAGTGGAAAATTTCCTCTGCTGCAAACAATTCCAGGAGAGGAAGAAGGAACATCTGGCTGTACAGATGTTCAGTCTGCAACCATACTCTCTTCCCTATTCTTCCTGCCTTCCCGGGACCAGGGTGATCCCAGTCTGTCAGAAGTGTTGGCTGCTCCAATGTGGACTCCAGTGCTAAGGTCAGGGGCTCTGAAGTGAGAAGCAGGCCAAGGGGTTGTGCTGCTCCCTGTACTCAGCTGCTGATGTCCAGAATCCAAGCAGGAGTGGCAGGGCATAGCCTAGTCCCTGTTTTCACACGAGAGCCCCCCATCTGAGAAGCAGGCAGGGGGGCTGTGCTGTTCTCTGAGATCAGCTCCTAGTGCCTGGCAGCCAAGCAGATGCAGCAGCGTGGTAAAGCTTCTACTTGTTTCGTATACCAGGAACTCCTGACTGAGGAACAGGTGGTCTGCAGGAGGGGCAGGAGCAGCTGCCAACTGTACCATCTCCAGACAGGAATGATCCCTGTCTCTGGAAGACACAGGGGCCTTTCCTCCTGGTTTCACTCCCCCTGCCGTCTTCCGCTTCTCCAGACCAAGATGACCCCAGTCTCTGGAAGGCCTGGGAGTCCTTCCCTACTGCTCAACTCCTTCTGCCCTCAGGAGGATTTAAGCTGGGGGAATGCATGCAGATGTTTATTCCTGCAGGAGAGATTTCTACCTTGTTGTAGTCAGGGTTTTTTTTTTCTAACAACAGCCATTTTTGCTTCAAAAAACAAGCTTGAATGTCTGCACACTTTTGGTTTCTACTGGGAGAATGGTGATTCTCCTAGTGGAAACGTAATGTCTGTATATATCTATGGTCAACATATTACTAAAGACTTCTGCTCAACATAGGCAAAAAATCACAGGTTTGGATTCATGAAGAATGTGATGGAGACTAAGGCTGAACATATTAAGTGCCATTAAAAAAGCCAGAGTACCATAGGAAAGTAAGACTGAAAAGGACCCCACTAAGTCATCTAGTCCAGTCCCCTGTTCAAGATGGGATGATCCCAAACTAAACCATCCCAGCCAAGTATCTGTCCAACCTGCTCTTGAAAGTTTCCAATGATGGAGATTATGCAGCCTATCTAGATAGTCTGTTCCAATTCTTGACCACCCTCATAGCCAGAACTTTCTTCCCAACTTACAACCTAAATTTCTTCTGCTGTAGTGTGAGGCAATTGTTCCTGGCCACTCCACAGAAAAGTCTGTTTTCAGCCTATATAAAATTGCCTGTCAGGTATTTGAAAACTTTTATCAAATCCCTTCAGTCTTCTTTTGTCTAGACTAAATAATTCTAGTTCTTTCAGCTATTTCTTGTAAATAATGTTTTTCTGGCCTCTAATAATTTTTGTCTCTCTTTGCCAGACACTTTCCAATTTGTCTAGACTTTTCTTGGAGTGCAGGGCCCAAAACTGGACATAACACTTCAGGTGAGACCTCACCAGTAATGAATAAGGCATAATCACTTCCTTTGATTTGCAAGTAGCACTCTGTTAACACAACTCAGTAAGCTGTGGCTTTTTTACAACAAATGCACACTACTGGCTCATACCCATCTTATAGTCCACTGTAACTCCCAGTTTCTTTTCTGCAATACTGCAACCTAGCCAATTGGTCGGTCCACAGTCCATATTTATGCATGCAATTATTCAGGTTCAAGTACAGGACTTTGCATTTTCCGTGCTGAATTTTTTTTGCCTTCTGGATATACAGGGGTAAAAAAAACCTGCGGGGGAAAAGGAACAGTGCAGTGCACACTCAGGCAGTGCGCCTTTGCAGCATGGAAAACACCAGACTGTGCAGTATGTGGTGCTGCAAATGTGTTTGCAGCACCACATACTGTATGACTACGCTCATCTAGATGTATCCCCAAGGGTAAAAAAAAATTTGGAAAAAAAACAGAGCAATGCACACTTGGCCAGCGCACGCTGCTGAAAAGTGGAGCCAGGCCACCCAAAGCCACGTTCTGCTGCCAGTCAGGCTCTATGCAGCAAAATCACCATGGCTGCAGCTCCGGGAGGCCTCCAGGACTCCAGGTAAAGCTGCTGGGACCATAGCCTCCCTTACCCCACCCAGGGCAACTTTCCATGTGCCAAAGTATGCATGGCATGAGCTTTCCTGCAAGGTGTGCTGCTACTACTTGTCCCTGGGGAACCAAACACCCATGCACTTTTGGATGGAATATTTTGAGTCACCTTACTTCAAAAAGGATATAGCAGAAATAGGGCAATGAAAATTATCAGAGACCTTGAAATTTTTCATATAAAGAAAAACCGAGAGGTTTTGGACTGTTTACTTTCACATATCACAAATTATCTTTGTCAAATCCATTGCCATGAGACTATAAAAGTGAAAAGTTAATAGAATTCAGAAAGGATTGAACACACATATTGATAACAAGAACAACTATAGAAATAAAAAACCCTATAAAAAGTAAGGGTTTATAAACTCTCATGCTTCAAAGTAGAAAGCCAACTGCTAACTAATAGGGGTTAGAAAGAAACTTTCCTACTATATGGGTTATTTCATAGCTACCTGCCTTATGATTTGTTTTATCTTATTATGAAGCATCTATTGTCTTGAGAAGGGATATTTGATCTTTAGGGTGCTTTTTGGTTTAATTTCTATCAGGTATTTAGGGAGAACTAGGGAAATACAGACAAATCACAGCTGAGTTATTTACATGTGATAACAGGAAAACTTTCAGTGATATTTTATGTATTTAGGTTGTGAAATATAGGGAAAACCCAGTTTTGGTGGAAATGCCTTTAAATGCTGAGATGAGAGCAGATTTTATCTTCTATGTTGCAGGAATTACTAAGGTAAGGGTATAATATTGGAAGCAAAATGACCACAGAGTTATTTAAAAAAAAACCCTCATAGGAGCCTGTCACCTAGTATATAGTTCTGGCCATGGCTGACCATAGTGAATTTTATGGCATCCTTATTTCATCATGAGTTGTAATACAATAGGCACCAATTATATTGCCATCTAGCATGACTCTAGTATCCCCATAAGATATTGCTGAAAAGATATTAAAGAGCCAGGCCTATTGTGCTGGCTCACAGAGTTTCCCTCCTATAGTTCTTAAATGCCATAGGATGGACTGACTACACCCTTCCTTTGCCCAGCTGGCTCAATTCCAGGGTTGAGCCTTCTATTCATAATTTCATCATCAACTTTTATCTATTGCAATACTTTTGCATTAAGCATGCATTTGGTGTGTCATAGGCCTTAAGTCACATAATGGACAAATACAACTCACAGTTCACAATGATGATCTGCCTGAGGTTAGGTAATCTCTTTCTGTGTCAGTCCCTAAATAAGTCTCAGGAAAGATGTCCTGCTTCACATACACCCATAAAGAGAAGTAGATAACACTCTTTTTGATGCTTCCACTCCATAGTGTCATCCCTAATCATTGCCTCCTTGCTCTTATATTGTTATACCTGTAGCTTTGTGCTGCTTGTCAAAAGAAAGCTACATTACATGTTTTGCCTTGTTACACTGACTTCAGTTTCTCACTTATTATCTCTTAGTCTTGGATGGCAATACTACCTTGAATTTGAACAGTCACTGTCACAATTTGTTCATGTTGTATCCAGCATTATTATTTGTTTCACAGCCAAAGGGGTAGTCCTAGCTGGTAAAGTTAGATGAAGAGAGGGGGAGGGATGAGGTGATTCCCCTTCTCAGCAGTTCCCCTAGCTGGGAGGCTTAAAGTGAGTAACATATATAGTCTGTCTCCAAAGCTGCAACTAGCATTGACATTTTGTACTGAAAAATCTATTGCATTAACTCTTGCTACATATGGCATAAGAACTCTAAGTATTGTTGTTGATCCTTTTTGTCACTGTTTTAAATGTTTCTCTGCTATCTGACTGTACCGTCTTAGAATTATGGAATCACAGAAAATTTGGGTTGAAGGGACCTCAGGAGGTCATCTAGTCCAGTGGTTCTCAACCTTTTTTAGACCAGGACCCATTTGTAAACATCAGTGGCCAGTCCTGATCCAGAGTCCCTCACTCCTGACTCACTGCCTGCCATTCCCAGACCCCAAATCCCCAGTGTGTGGGGCAGCGAGGGCATAGGGGGCCCCAGGCAGCCCTTGCAGGCTGGAACTCTAACAGCTTGCAAGGGAAAGCCATAGTTTCCCACGTTATCCTCCTTTAAAGGAGAAACAATTTTTAAAGTTTGTTGATCCGTTTTTTAAGTTTGTTCATAAGCCTTTCATATACTTCTGTGACCCACTTTTTGGTCATGACCCCTTGGTTGAGAAATGCTGATCTAGTCTAACCCCCTGATCAAAGCAGAACCATGCCTAACTATATTATCCCAACCAAGGCTTTGTCTAGTCAGGTCTTAAAAACCTCCAAAGATGGAGATTCCTCAACCTTTCTGCATAACCTGCTCCAGTGTTTTACTACCCTCCTAGTGTAAGAGTTTTTCCTAATATCTAACATGAAATTCCCTTGCTGCAACTTGAAACCATTGCTCCTTGTTCTGTCATCTGTCATCACTGTCACAGGCTGGCTAGGTGCTGTGAGTGTATCAGCCATTAGGCTGCTGTGTTCGGGATCAAGAAGGCGAGTCAGGAGTGAAGTAAAGGCAAATTTACTTATAGCTTAGCATACAACAGTTAACAGAAAGGTTAATGTGACAAACAGATAGTACAGTAATAAAGACCTAATAGTGAATAATAACAACAGAAATACAGAATGACAGAGTTCCCACATGGGGTTGGCAACTTATCGGCAGTCTCTCTATGCCAGGTGCACGCCAAGTTGTTCCAGCAAAGTCAGGCATCCCCAATCAATACTGTCTGAGGGGTCACTGGGAAGGTCCCTTGGTCAGGATCCGGTCCCCACTCACACTGGGAGCCTGGGGTTCAGGTTTGGTACAGTGATGGTCCTTCTGTCCCAGCCTTCTAACTGGTCACCTGACATATGTGCTTCTTTATACCTTATCTTATGCTAATCTGTTGGCTTTAGAGCCACTCACAATCTTGCCCTAAAGCTGTCACTGGGATTAAAAGGTGTTAGAAATTATCACAAAAGGTCACCGCCCGAACTCGGGTTCATCCAATAAGCAAATTACACATTACTTTGAGGTTTGAAATTAGTATTACCTGCCCAAGCTCAACCCCTGTTTTTTTTATTCCTTGGATTCCTAGGAATGTGCTTATTATATTAGGTGGTCAGATCTTGTTACAGCTGACCTTTAAAAAGCCTGTTAGATCAGCTAATCTTGTAGTTTGCTTATTTTTGGGGCCTGTGATCAGTGCAAACAGCTAGATTCAACACTTTGGTTAAATTGTGACAGACAGATTCCACTTGCAGGTTGCAAACTTGCAAGCTTTGCATTAGCTAATCTTAACTGCTAAACAATTGCCTGGATATCTCCAAGAGCATATATTTATTGCTCATGATAGTAACCCCTCTGGTTCTGGCTATCACACATCACTGAGAACAGTCTAGTTCCATCCTCTGTGGAACCCCACCTCAGGTAGTTGACAGCTGCTATTAAATCTCCCCTTAGTTTAGTCTTCTCTAGACTAAATAAGCCCATTTTCCTCAGCCTCTCCTCATAAATCATGTCCCCCAGCCCCCTAATCATTTATGTTACCCTTCATTGGACTCTCTCCAATTCATCCACATCTGGGTGGGGGAGGGTGCAGAACTGTAACAGTACCCCAGATGTGGCCTCACCAGTGATGAATAGAGGAAATAATCACTTCCTTGATATTCTGCCAACACTCCTACCAATGCAGCCCAGTATGCCATTATTCTTCTTGGCAACAAGGGTTCATATTCAGCTTATTGTCCACTATAACCCCCAGGTCATGAAACGCCATGCTGTGACTCCCACCACCAGGTGGGCAGGAGATGCAGTGCAGCCAGTGCATGACTCTTAGGGCAAAGGCAGCGGGGCTTAGAGCCCTACCCCAAAGCAGCCCGTCTCCATCCTGCACACAAATTGGGGGGGGGGATGTATATCCCATGCCTGCCCTGGGAGTGCGTGCAGCCCCCCTGCACCCTTGGGTGAGCCAACTATGGCTCCATCCCATGACCTGCCCTGGCCCTGGGGTCCCATTCACCCAGGATCCCTGCTAATCACTTTCTCCTCCAGGTGCTTAGAAATGGATTCCTTAAAGACCTGCTCCATAATTTTTCCAAGGATTGAGGTAAGGATAACTAGTCTGTAGTTCCCTGGATCCTCCTTTTTCCCATTCTTAAAGATGAGTGCTATATTATCCCTTTTCTAATTGTCCAGGACCTCTCCTGATCACCATGAGTTTTCAAAGATAATGGTCAGCAGCTCTGTAATCACATCAGCCAACTCCCTCAGTATCCTCAGACCCATGAACTTATAGATGTACAACTTTTCTAAATAGTCCCAAACCTATTATTTTGCCACAGTTGGCTGCTCATCTCCTACCCCAAACTGTGCTGCCAGATGCAGTACTCTGGGAGCTGACCTTGCTTGTGAAGACTGAGGTGAAAAAGGCATTGCGTATTTAGCCTTTTCTGCATCCTCTGTCTCTAGGTTGCCTCCCTCATTCACTAATGGACCCACACTTTCCCTGATTCTCCTCTTGTTACTGGCATACTTGTAAAAACCCTTCTTGTTACCCTTCATGTCTGTTACTAGCTGCAACTCCAATTACACTTTGAAAGCCTTGACAAGATTCATTCTTGTCCATCTTGAAACCATTATGTTCACTGTCTGACATAAGGCAGACAAATCTGATAGCAGGATTGAAGTCTTGGACTTCAAAAATTCAAATTTCAACAAGCTTAGGTCACTAGTAGGGGAAGTGCTGTGGGACCAGGGACCAAAGGTGAAAGGGGTGCACAAAGAGTGGTTTTTCCTTAAGGACACAATCCTTGAAGCACAAAGGAAGTCCATTCCCATGTGGAGAAAAGGTAACAGAAGTGCTGGGAAACCCTCCTGGCTAAACAGGGAAATCACAGGGAAATCACAGTCCTCTTAAGAAAGAAGAAAGAGGTTTATAAACAATGTTCTGTCTCACAGTTCTTCAAAAGTCACCTGTAGCCTTGACTCAAATCATAGTTACTGTGTGCTAGGGTAGACTGGAACTTATTGTTACCATATAGAGAATTGTCCATGGCCTGTGTTTCCTTGTCTAGTTTCTGTGTTATCCTGATTACCCTTCTGCCCTCTCTTGCTTGGTCTGACAGACATTTTCACAGATGTCTCTTATGAAGTGTTCACTTTTATGGCATATTCGCCATTCTCAATACCAGGAATTTACAAGCCAGGATGCTAGAGGCCAGCTGTGAATGTCTAATTCCACACTGTTGATGCATTACTTAAATCACCAGTCATTGACATCAATCCATGTGATTACAGCATCACTGCCTAACTCTATAGAAAGGTCTGCTCTGTGTTGCTTCCCATCTAACAGGGAAATGATAAAAATCCTATGGAAAAGCCTGGTCTCATGAAATTTCAGCTCCTTTTTACAAATTCATAGAATTTAAAGGTAGAAGGGCCCATTTGATCATATATATTTGACTTGCAATCTAATACTGTCCAGGGAGTGAAAAAGCAAAGAGATGTTAGAGTCTACAAAATACTGATTATGGTAAATACAATTTTTTTTCTTTCCTATACCCCTTAGGCTTATAGAAATTTTAGGACTAATATAATCTTGTAATAGGCTTCCATTTGGTTTATAATAGGCACCAGTGGTTTGATTTTAGGTGGCGGTGGTTTGAGGCAAAAGCTATGGGAATGTGAAACTAAACAGATGGGCTCCCTGTTGCCAGCTCTAGAAAATGTAGGTTAGCTGAATTAGGTTTTTGGGAGCATTAAAATTTGTGGGTTGTATTGACAATCTCATCTTGCTTCATTCCTACAGAAACCTTCCTGTTAAAATATTATGTGAGATGCTCTATTTGGTCTTTATTTGTATTTAAAAGCTAGCAGGTGCAAAGTTTGGTACAAAATTCAACACACAATTTGTAAAACTGCACTATACATTTTTTATTAGGATGGATTTCATTTAGGTAGCTCTGCATAAAAAAAACAATAGATCAATATTCTCCATTATAATTGGCTTGCCCGTTTGAGTGATTTTGGCTAATTCTTCATTATTTTGAGGGCACAAGTACCTATTTTGACATAACTATCTGGGCCCTCTTCTCTACTCACTCTGCACCTTGCTTGTTTTGCAGACCTATAGGAAGAATAATCAGACAGGAATAATTGCATATTAGTAGTAATTTATTTCCTTTCCTGCAGTGGCAATGCATAAGGGGTGCACTGGGGTGCAGGTGCACGCCCTGAGAGTGCTGGGCATATGGGCATTGTTTATTTTTGTAGGTATCATGGGCCAATGTAAATTAAGAATAACTCCATTAAAGTCAGCCCAGGATAACTAATACAAATATTTTGGCACTTACCTTTACATTGCATACTCTCTTTCCTAAATTGGCTCTCTCTCATGACAATTAGAGTACATCTAACAAATAAACTTTATACTGACTGGTAACACAGATTTAAGTAAAAGAAATCTGGTTCTAGCTTCATTCAGTTCAGGATAGAACTCTAATCAATACATTTTCTAAGTTTTGCACTTTGTGCTGCATCCATGTTTTGTTGAAATTAAATTTATGGAAAAGATTTTGTAGAAGACAAGCATGAAATTAAAAAGTGTAAAATGTGCTGAGGTCTCTACTTTGTCATTTTAAATAATACTGTAGACTTCCAATTATCCAACAGTAGAGAATTAATAAAAGCTGTATATAATGTTGTAATAGATTTTACACAGATAGGACAACATTGTTACATCGAGCAATAAATCACTCGAGTTCTTTCTGGCAACCAAAAGCCTTGTATTAATCCAGCAAGGTTTCCCACACTCCAAAATAGTCTGAGTGGTATATGTTACTTGTATCATTAAAATCTTATTATATTATGATGTAGAAATCTAATTTTTGTAAGTACCTCATTATTTCTTGTTTCATCTGCCAAATGAAAGAAGTAAATTTTGTGTGAGTGAATTAAGCCAAGACATGCTATCTAGATTGATAACCTGAACTGAATTCCCTCATTGTTGAAAGTTTTATTCTTAAAACATACAGATGACTGTTTTATGATACATAATAAATGTGTATTATGCTGTGGATCACATAGCTCAGATATAAATAAAAACAATATTAATAATGTTATAAGCCTGATTCTGATTTCCTCTATCCCAGTCTTCAGCAGATTTGCTCATAATTTAAATTAGTGTGAATGAGAACAAAACTGTGCTTTTTGTGACAAACTTAATGCATATAAAACTTGGCAATGAAAAAAATATGTTTTCAATTATTGATATTAATTTCTTTGGTCACAGGGACTTAGTCTTTCAGTCTAAATATAGCACTGCATTCAGAAGTTTGCATAGAAACTTTAGGACTGGGTGTGGAATTCCTGAGAATTCAACAATGCTGTGAAGTTGGATAAGAGTTAAAATTGCTCCTCAGCCAGAACACACTTTTTCTTAATGCACACCCTTTTAGTATTTATATTTGACAAGCACAAAGTAAAATAATCTTTACAAATCAAAGAGCTACTAATATTCAGTGAGTTCTCCTGGTTTCCATGATGTAATGGTGATAATTGTGACATAATTTGCTGCCTGCTTTGCCTCTCTTAAGACTTCCACCTCATTTGTTGCAAGAAGAATGCAATTCCTTTTCTGCCTGTGGAGGATCACATAATAAATGCTAGATGCATTCATTTATCTTAAACCTTTATTTTTCTCCTGTCAGGAGACCAACCATTTCAAGGAATTCATAGCTCACCAGTCAGTCACAGAGAAGCAAGTAACAAGCTTAACCACTCACACAAACTGATAATGCATGCCCATCTCTCGCGTGGGAATTTAGTGCAGTTTGGGGAATCATTTGAAGGATGAAACCACTGGCTATTCAATAATTTTCATTCTACCTTGCACTCTGACCCACCTTTGGACTAGAGGGCCAAACAACTGACTACATTTACTACAATTAAATGCTATACTGTGTGTTACTACAGTCAGATGAATCAATACATGTTTTTAAAATATTCTAATATTTCAGAGAGGCAAGCATTATAAATATGAAACCTACTTTTTAAAATATTTTGTTTTCAAGACTATCTAAATTAATTCCCACAAGGTTTCTTCTACTGAGGATGAAATCTCCATACTGCATCTTTAATATTCAGTGTAATACAAGACACATTTTAATGCGTTCGAGTCAGATACCCAAGATGTTCAGCGAGAAGGCTTCCTCTTGTTTCAATATAGATGCCAGAGGCCAGATCCTCAGTTGTGAATGATGCGGGGGAGGAGGATGCTCCACTGACTTCAGTAGGAACTGTGCAAAGTAATTGCACCAGTGGATTGGCCTTAATTCTATTGTCAAACAGTCATATAAAAGTATAAACAGACATGCCGTGGTGTAACCATAACATTATTTTTATGGCAGCACAAAGACCAAGCAAAGGCCATGTCCCTTGTTATACCACAGATGCTCAACATTTGTGGCTGCGACATAGATGGTATGATTTTATGCTGCTATTTGGTGGCTGACATCTGTCTGCTCTTTAAGATGGAAGAATGCAAGCAGCCTGAAGCTCTCCGTACTTCTCAGCTGCCCAAGCAGGAGCTCCAGGGGCTTTCTGGAACATGGTGAATCAAGCCTCTCAAGCCCTAGGAGCACCTGCCTCGGTTTCCCCATTTAGTATTACCCAGGAGTGCGTTGTCACTCCAGTGAGTTCCCAGAGTTGGGACCACCAATCAGCTGATTGTCAATCTCAGCTCTGGGACCGTACTGGAACCTGTTTTCCTCACTTACAGAGATCCCCACCCTGGCTTTCACTTACAGACCCACCCTGGAGATTCCCTGGAGCATGTCTGCAACCAGGAAAAGAGCCACCCATTTTCCCACAGGACAAATTGGCGGGATAATGGGAGACTTGTATTTTGCCCAATAAAGCAGATTAGCTATGCCAGGACACATCCCAGTACATCTGATAAGCCTTATTTGACAACATCTACTTATACCCTAAGAGATCACATAAGCATATAATCAAAGTTTTCAATATCTCATGACTGCAAAAAAAATATTAAAACAATATACAGTCATCTGATATGGTTTCTTCTCTCTTTCTTCTAGAAGAATGCCCTTCTTCCATGACTGGATAAGAACATGTTTTTATGAGGGGAGGTTGTTTGTCCAGCAGAGATGGGCCTGTGAGAAGCACTCCTACCAGCAACTAACTAGGTCACAGAGATGCATGAGCAGCCCCTGCCATGACAAGAAATATCAATATTTCTAGAAGAAGCTTAGATAATTGCTGATGAGTTTCCCTATTCATGAAGCATCTTTCATAGGAGTTGTGACTGAATCAATGATAGAGCTTGGAAGTCTAGCTTCATCAGCATCATCTTGGCTATGAATCTTTAGTAGCAATGTGGTACACATACCCCTACAAGAATAGAAAATGCTGAGATCTTGGAGCAGGCACAACTACCAACAGTTGTACAGATTGTAGTATGGATGAGAAGATGGACTTACCATATTTTGAGATGCCAAACAACACTCTCTCTCTCCCTCTCTTTCTTTCTCTCTCTCTTATCCAAACAGGACATTGGTGACCATGATTTTCCACAAATCTCTTCTCTTTGAGGCATACAGAATTTCCAGTGTCGATACATTCATCCATTTAGACAGACTCTTAACAAAAGTGAGCTTCTGTCTTCCATGATCTCTCCTTCCTTCCTCTCCTGTGCCATCCCTATTCTTCCCCCTTTATTTCATGATCACATTTACCAACTGATGTTATTCAGCTTCCCAAGTAGTTAAATTTATTGACCTCCCTTATCTGTTCCTTTTCCACTTCAATGTTGCATACCAGAATGATCTCATTCTTTGTAATTACCATGCATTCTGTTTTCCTACAGTTACTACTTAGGCCCTTCTTCTCACTTTCACTAACAATTTTATCTAAAATTCCTTGCAGCTTCTCTTCTGAATCAGCTATTAAGACTGTGTCATGGGCATAATGCAAGTTGTTCAAAGACTGTCCACCAATGATCAGCTCTGGTAAATCCTCAATCTTCCTCAGCATTTTCTCACTGTACAAGTTGAACAAGGCCGGTGAAAAAACACAGCCTTGCCTCACACTTCTCTTAATTTGGATGAAATCACTTAGTTCATTTTTTATCTTCACTGCTGCAGTTTGGTCCCAAACAACAGGCTCCCTAAAAAGAAGAGAGATTGGCTTAGCCCAGCTACACAGAACAACAATGGCTGATGCAGAAACTTTCTGCTCAACTATTTGAACAAAGTCAATGAACTGGACCAATAGCTACTCTCTGCCTTTTGCTCCTGAAGGTGTAAAGAGTGGATTGGATTAAAAAAGAATTTCAATTTGCATAAACTAACTCTGGCCATGGCATAAGGCTAATAATCCAATCATTACCACAAGGCCAATAAGCTATATGATCAGTAAAAATTTTCTTAATAGTCTATCTGAAAATGAGTACAGTGCTCCCACCACTCAGACTGAGATTTTCCAAGGCAAGTTTCCAATCCTTACCAATCCATGCATCCCTACTTGACTAGAAATAAAATTAACTTGAAAGTCAGCAGGCAGCTCTTAAGTGACCATAACATCACCGAAGCCCTATGTTTGTGTGCTTGGAATTGATTTTTTAATTACTCTTGGGATTACATGGCTCTACCATATCACATGACAGACTGGGGGAATGGAGTGTCTTGTGGCACCCTTTCACACAGTGTGGCGTTGTGTTTCACAGAATTATTCTACTGGACTACCAAGTGTACATGAAGCTTCATTTCAGTTTGTTTAAACATTTATCCAGTGACCTATATTATGCGATAGGTCATTAGTTAGAGTATGCCACTTACTGAGGTCTTTCCATCCTTTTCATAAAATTGTCCTTGCTTGAGTTGATTGATTGCATATTCAACTTTATTGGAAGTAATGCTTTCTCATTGGATGTCAGGCAACTACTTTCTTCAATTATTTCTTCATCAGTATCATTCTTTTCTTGTATAACTGTCACTGACTACAATAAGCCTTCTAATATTACTTATTATCAAGTCCAAGCATGGTGAACTTGATTCTCTCTCTTATTAATGAAATACTGGGTTCTATTTGACTGACATTCCTTCAACTCGCAGTGATACATTGTTTTGTATAATTTGCCCAAGATTAATTTCTATTTTCTTGTTAGCCATCTTCTGTTCATTAGTTTGTTGTACTTAGATTTTACATTCTAAATAGGCATGCAGTAATTTGTATGACATCCACCTACTTAAATTAGATTATGTAAACTGGATGTCTCACTTTCCTCCTCTATGCAATATATTCTATCAATATTTACTTGTATCCATTTTCTTTTTTAAATAAAACTCCATCTGTGGCCTTTTGGAGTTAGTCATGTTTTTGGCCCACTGAAACCTAACTGGTTTTGCTTACTGATTTATAGATGAGTTTGCTATAGAATATTCTTGTAATTGACCCTACTATACATTTATATTCTGTAATGTATACTTCTGGTATAGGGGTTGGGTGGGGGGCTGTTTCTATTATGATAAACATTTATCTAAGGTAACTTGGAAATTTGAAGATCCACTGCTGTATTTTCAGTTTTTTCTCACGTAAACAGTAGTAATTTTCTCTCTTATCACTACTGACACACAGTAAAAACTTTTCTCATTGCTGAAGGAAGGTGGGAGTTTATTTATCTAAGGTGTCATAATTGCTTTGATAAATCTGCAACAATTGCCAATATTTGCTGACAAAAGCTTGGTTCATCCCTGATGCTCACTTGGTTTTACTGAAAATTTCAGTACAATTTACCTCACTATTTGATTAGCAAAACGGACATTCTTAAAGAGCATACCTGTTACAAACTCAAACTGCTCCTCTTTTCTCTGTTTTTCTTTTATTTATGTAGACTTTCCACCTATCAATGGGTAGTTAGTTTTATAATCATTATATTATTTCTATATCGAATAATGATGTTCTATGCCATGTATCTCTTTACCTCCATTTATATTTAACTGAATTTCTGTTTTCAGAGAGGAAAGAGTCCTGTTGTCAGGGAACAAGACAGAAAGAGAGAAATGCTGGGTTCTTGCGTCAGCTCTGCCATGGCCTCCATTTACCCATTCTACGCTCATGAGCAGATCTAGGAATTTGAAAAGCAGGTTGTGACCCCACATTGTCCTTTGATAATTGGGAGGTAAGGTGTACCAGCGCGGGATAGAGATGGGAGAGAGAACAGCCTACTGAACGGGAAGCCGGGACCCTTCCCTAGGCCAGACTGAGCCCCAGCCTCAGCCACTCCAGGGAATTCCACAGCACTGGGGGCAATGGGTGAGGGAGCAGAGAACAGCTCTTTTTCTACCTTCAATGGGAGATTACAAGGCCCCATATATCCACAGCTCTGTGTACCCCTGCCAGTCCCTTTTTTCCTCACACATGTGGGCTTCAGCACCCTGGGCAAAATGGGGTGGTGGTGAGAGAGTATATTATACTGACCACTGGAGAGTTGCAGTGGCCATAGCAGTGTGCCATGGCTGCCATGGCTTGGGCTCTCCATGCTCCAGCTGCTGCTACAGTGGCATGACTATGGGTGTGGGTGCAAGTGCTGCTGTGGCTGGAGGACAGGCAGTACTACATCTTGGAGGGTAGGGGCCAAGTAAAGCATAAGCACTGGGCACCAGACTGCTGGCCCCAGGGACCAGGAAATGCTGCAGCCAGGAACTGGGAAGCCTGTCCCTCAGCTACAGCAGCCAAAGATAGAGCCTAAACCCTGCTCACACTGACATCACTAATACAGCAGCACCTGGAGTTCAGGGAGCACAAACCAAAGCAGATAACACCACTACCGCTCAGCATAATTTTTCCCCTTCACTCCTCCTTACCCAGAGTGCCCTATGTCTCTGCTGTGACCCCCTGCTACAGTCACTGCTGGCACCATTGCAACAGGTCTGACTGCCAGCGTCAAAGACAGCCTAGAGCAGCTGCACCAGCTCTTTCCCCTCCCACCACCAATGAGGAGCCACCCTTCCCACACCTGCTGAATGAATTAAAAGCGGGGTGGCATGCAACAATGTCACCACAATCATCTCTGGATCTGCTTCTTCCTGTGCCTTAGTTTCCTTATTGGAAAATTGGAAGTAAAATGTTTACTTAGTGTATTAGGGAGGCTATTGTACAGAGGCATTATATCATGTTAGTCTGAAGTTAGGCAGAAAGTAGGGCAGGGCGGTCTATTGGAGACCAACTGGTTCGGAGAAGCAAGAGCTTTTGCAGGTAATGACTGTTAGCACTGGATTTAAGACCCAGATACCTTGTTCCAGGTGGCCCCAAAACCCTCACACTGACCACAACCTTTCCATTCAATAATAGGCAAATGTCATTGATACAGTGATAGCAGATAAAAATAATGAAAAAAATTTTGTATGTCTACCAGCCCCAGGGTTCACAGAGTCAGGCCAGTATGTGAGCTACACTCTGAGGTTCTCTCTTGAACGTCAGCCTGGAGGTCGAAGGCCGAGGCCCACCCCCAACCCAGGGAGTGGGTGAGATGCATTGGTGGTATGCCCTCTGTCCATGGTGGCCTTGGGTTCCCCTCTTGAGGACCCTTTGCTGCTCTGAAATCCCTCCTTTTGTATTCTTTTTCCCTATGTGATAACTCTTCATCTCCGAGCATCACTGAGTGGCCTTCCTGCGGTCATCATACTGTCCATGTTCTGTCCTGTCAGCATATTGGTTTGTTTCACAAACCCATCACATGCACACATCCTATTTGGTTCTTTCTGGTTTCTCTTAATTTGATCTGTCTTCCAAAGCCAGAAATCCCAAGGGCCCTGCAGTAGGGCACTGTGACCTAACCAAAGCAGCAGAGTTTCTTATCTCATATTATAAAACAGAGTGGTACATGTCTTCAATTTCCCAGCCTGTGTCTGCTTTCTGCTTGCCTGTGTTGGACACAGTGGACTTTGAAGGCACAAACAGGCTTTTGGAAATGAGTTAACCCTTGCCATTGTCCTGGACCATTGTTCTCATGCATATCTACTTTACTTACAAGCCAATTCCCAAAAGCAAACCTCTAAATACCGGTTTATAGCCATCAGTGACCTACTTCATCAGATGTTAAGGACACACTGTGACAATAAATTCACTAGTATTTATAAATTATGGGAAGTTCCTTATACAAAAGCCATAATAGTACAATTAGGCTCTTGACAGATGTTAATATAATGGTAGGATTGGGATCTGGGGAATTTTATGCCTTATCCCAAAATAATGTACCCTGCCATGTGTGTCTAGCATGGCAGGGTACATGATTTGGGGGATGAGGCATAAAATCCATCAGATCCCAATCATGTGAATGCCAAAGCTAAACCTGCCCAGAGATCAGGCAAGGGGCATCCATGTCCCAGATGCCAGGGACAGGCATCAGAGTGCCTGATCTAGACAATCAAGTGGTTTTCTAGCTGTTTTACCATTTTTGGCTAGTTTGCCATTTTATGGTGCCATACATGCACAAAACATGTTATGTACCAATTTACTGCACAATCAACATGTTAATAAAGCAAGAAATGTAATGTCTGCCAGAGCCCATCATCACTGCCAAATGTGCCTGTCTAATCATATGACCTCAGATTGTGAAAATTGGCAGACAGACCCTCTGGAAGATTTGTAAGTAGAAATGAAGAATTTAGCTACTACTCTAGAACTAAATTTTCAGCTGTGTGTTAAAAGGGCCACAAGCCCATATCTGAAAGGCTCAATTTATGCTGTTTTGCTTGAGGTATTTTCTTTCAATATTCCTTGGTCCTGTACCCCTACCCATCCTCTCCCTCTCTGATCAATAAAGCTTTCTGTTACAGCTCGCCTGCCTGTGTACTTTTGAGGGAAGGGGGGAGAGACAAGTCTTTTTGCTCTCTTTGCTTGCCTGAGCTGAGGGGAGTTTGGCTGTTTATTAACCAATTCAGTCCTATCTAAGAAAATCTTGGCGGGGGAGAGGGTTCCACGCTATAAGGAACACCCAGAAATACTTCCAGGAGGTAAAGCACTGGGTGGATCAAGACTGGGTGGATCTGTGTGCCCTAACAGAGACCAGTACCCAGGTGGTAGCAGCATTACCCTAGGCTTGTGGGAGGGCTCCAGGATAGCCAGATGCAGGCGGCCCAAGGGGAGACTCACAAAGAGTGGTTTTGAACTAGGCACACTGATGTGGGTGTCTCACTATATTAGTATCCCCTACTGTCCCACCACAAGACCAACTAAGAAATTGTGAAAAAAATATCTTTCTTTGCAAGCTTTTGGGACCATGTGCCCTTCCTCAGGCTTAGGAAAAATTAAAGATGGTACAAGTCCCCATAGTCATAAAAATAAACTTCATTTTGCACAGAGGAAGCTGAAGATGCATGTCTGTTCCTCTGCATCTATGAGAGTTCCTTTGTGTGAGGTGTTCTTTGATGTGCATTTAAGGTAGGATTTCTCCTCTGCTGATGTCAGATAGCAGATAGGCAGGGAGATGTAGAAATATTTCTTTGTTGTTTAGCAATGAAGCTTATAATTCCAAAATTGGCTAAAATTCAGCATCTTCCATGTTTCAGAGATGTATTTGGCAGCCGTGTTGATCTGAGACAAAAAGAAATGAAAAACTCTAAGATTCTTGGTTCAGAGATGATACCTTTTATTCGACCAACTAAGAAATCGCAAAAAAACTTTATCTTTCTTTGCAAGTGTTCGGGGTCACGTGCCCTTCCTCAGGCTTAGGGAAAATTAAAGAGGGTACCATTAAAAATTAAAGATGTCACTACTCCTGATTTTTGTGGGTTGTTTTTTTTTAAAGGTTAGTTCAATTTATGCCAATCCTACTGTAATTGTATCCCCTCCAAAAGCTTTACTGATCTCTCGCAACACAAAGTTATCCTCCTAAAGATGTATGAATTCTTCTGGTAGCAAGTTAAAGGAGGGAAAAAAATGCCAACAATCCACCTGTTCAGAAACTCAGATTAAAGAGTCTCCCTTACAAACTCCTTTGCAAATTGACTATCACATTTGAATCTCAGTGTTCAGGGGTATTGGTTGTAGCCATTTTTGGTCTTAGGACATAGGCAGACAAGGTTCTTTGGGTAAATCTGATATATTTTATTCGACCAACTCATATAGTTTAAAAAATTCTTCTTTGCAAGTTTTTGGGTATAAATTCCCTTCATCAGGCTGAGGAAACATCTGCAGTTGATGTGTGCTCTTCCTGGATAGAATGATCAGTAAAAAAGCCAGAGGCTGGTATGCATGCAAGAAAGCCAGTCAGTGAAGATGTAAACTGAAGAGGCAGTGGGAGAGAGTCAGGCTGGAGTGGGGGGAAGGGGAAAAGGAGAGGGGGAAGGGGAATGAATGTAGCTGGTAAATAGTGGAGAGGCACCTGGAGAGCCAGACGTTAGCCAGGTTACATCATAAATCCAATGTCTATTTTTAATCCATGATTTTTTGTATCAAGAACCTCCCCATATCAGAGAGAAGGGCCATAGAATCTCTAACCACCAAATAGTAATAAAACCAGCAGATAAAGGAGGAGCTATAGTCATCCTTAACTGTAAAGACTACATAAAAGAAGCCAAAAGACAACTCTCTGATACCACCTACTACAAAGAACTACAGGAAGATCCTACTCCCTTTTTCACCCTGGAACTCAAAACTACCATCAAAATCATTTCCATCAGAACTACAAAACTACAGACCCTGATTCCCCACCCCGCACCTAACCCAGGGACTTTTTACATGCTTCCTAAAATCCACAAACAAGGGAACCCTGGCAGACCTATCATACCCAACCATGAAACCCTAACTGAAGAAATATAGGTTTCACTGAATCAATCCTAAAACCGCTTGTCACCCAAAGAGCGAGTTCTGTCCAAGACCCTACAGATTTCTACAAAAGCTTAAAAACATAGACCACCTTCCCAGCAACATCCTCCTAGCCACCATGGACATTACCAGTTTATATACCAACATCCCACACCAGGATAGTATGGTAGTTACACACCTACAATAGCAAGATCATTCTTACACACACCTTCGCTTTTAATAACTCACGCTTCCTCCAGACCACGGGCACATGATGGGCACCAAAATGGCCCCAGAGTATGCTAGCCTTTTTATAAGCCACCAGGAAGAAGAATTGCTTAAACATTGCACCATCAAACCCTTGCTATACTTATGATATAGTTATTACATCTTTATTATTTGGACTGAAAACCTGCACTCTCTGATTGAGTTTCATCAGAAATTCAACAATCATGACCCCTCCGTCCAACAATCTCTTGCATACCCCAGCACCAACATCTCCTTTTTAGACATGATGATCACTACCCAGAATGGTAAAATACAGACCACAATATACAAGAAACCCATAGGCCAACATACATATCTGCACAGAACTAGCAATCACCATAAACACACCAAGAAAGCTGTAATATACAGCCAAGCACTACAGATACCACTGAATTTGCACTGAGCAAAATACCGGGATTGCCACCTCACAAATCTCAAAAGGGCTTTCGCTCAACTAGGATACTCCTCCAGAGAGACAAATTGCACTTTTGAAAGAGCCACTTGGATACCATGTGAAGAATTGCTGCAGTACAGAAGGAAAACCCGCACAAATTGCACACTGCTAGTTATGACATATCACCCCTCCCTCAAACCTATATGGAAAATCCTCAAACAATTGCAACCCATGCTAGAAGAAGACTCAATTCTTAAAGAGATTTTCCAAGAACCACCTATCCTAGACTTCAAACAAGCACCAAACCCTTGCTAACCTCATCACCAGAAGCAAACTTCCTACAGCCCAAAACACCAGATGGATCCAGACCATGCCATGACAAGAAATGTACAACATATCAAGCCTGACAACATATCTCCACTACCCCCACAATTACTACACACCCCAAGAGAATCATCACCATTCCTGGATCTTACAGCTGCACCTCCAGAAATGTAATAAATGTAATCTCATCCAGTGCACCAAATGCCCTAATGGAAAATGTGTAGGAGAGACCAAACAACTGCGCACCAGAATGAACACATACTGGAAATCTATCAGAGATAAGAATAGCTGCAGGAGCACATTTCTCACAAGAAAACCACTCTCTCTCCAATCTCTAAATTCTAATCATCAAAGGGAATTTACAAAACACCTTTCACAGATGAGCCTGTGAACTTCACTTCATTAACTTCCTGGATACAAAAAATCATGGACTTAATATAGACATTGGATTTATGACACATTGTAACCTGCCTAACATCAGGCTCACCAGGTACCTCTCCACTACTTACCAGATACATTCATTCCCCTCCCCACCTTCCACCTCCTGCCTTTCTCTCACCCACTGACTCCTCAATTTATGTCTTCACTGACTGACTTTCTTGCATGCATACCAGCCTCTGGCTTCTTTACTATTCATTCCATCCAGGAAAAGCACACAGACACATCAACTGCAGACGTTTCCTCAGCCTGATGAAGCGTATTTATACCTGAAAGCTTGCAAAGAAGAATTTTTCCAACTATCTGAATTGGTCTAATAGAATACATCAGATTTACCCAAAGAACCTTGTCTGCCAATCTTAGTGTTGAGACATTTTCCCTGGTTAACCGCACTGAACTCAGACCTTTCTTGTGGATATATATTAGTAGCTGGAGTCTGATGCTCACACTGATTTTAGTGGAAGCCCTGGTACAGTAAGCTATTATGAATATCAAAATCTGACCTTTAATGCTTCCCTTTCTTTAATCTGCTATACTCAAAACCATCCATTATTTTTTTTTGTGGTAGAAAATGGTCATATATGTTTAAATTAAAGGGTTTTAGGATACTTACATTTTAGAGACAAGGAAGTCCCTGACTCACCAAGGTCATTGTTAGAACCAGATAAGGCTGGGACAAGTTTGCGGCTCCCCCCCTCCCCCCAGTACTTGAAAAGATTTTATATAAAACTTAAGTTCATTTGCTATCTTTCCCGAGTAATTTTCTTACAGCTGAAATGCAAAAATAAGTTTGATCCAAGTTGGTTTCTAAGACACGTCCATATTAGATTTTGCTTTAAAATAATCAGAATTGTTCTGCACAGTTATTTCTGTACTGATTTAATTATAAACATTTTAGAAATGGATTGACTAAATGGCTACAAACTGCACATGTAAACCAGCACTTACAGAGCTACCTTATACAAAGCAATAAAGCAGCCAATGAAGACAGAGGAAGACACAGGGTATATTTAATTAATTACACAAAAGGGCAAGTGCATCAGAAGTGAATGGCAAAAGTGCTTGGAGTCCTAGTCAGAAAGTTGTTAATGTAACTGATACATTTAAATAAATAAAATGCATCATTTTACAATAACCTAATTTTCAAGTGCTAAGTCTTTTCAAACAGGGAAAGCTGCTTACCTTTCATCAGTAATGCAACAGATGTTTTCTCTTCTAATTTTGGCATAAACAATAATGTAGCATGGATGCCATTTTCTTCTAAGACCGGGATTGCATTATCTGTTTTCTCTATTTCTACAGAGAATATCTGCAATGTCATTCTTCGCCAAGCTCTTTTGGAGCTTTCCAGGAATAGCTGAAACTAGAAGCTTTATAAATCCTGGCTCCTCTTTCACCTGATGTACTGAGGAAACTGATCTTGACAGTGGCATTTAAAGTATAACTCATCTAAAAACCCTTGAAAAGTGCAGGATAATCAGATGTGTTGATCACTCTTGTTTCCAAAACTCTGCAGCAGCTTTATTTATGACTGTGTTTTGCAAACTGGAATCAGTTTAGGAGTTATATTATTCAATGTAGTTCTGTCTGTTTAGTTTCTGACATTCTCATTTTAGTGCATTCAGACTTTGCATGGTATTGTGGGGATAATGCATTATCAGTCTGGGATGCACTATCCCATCTTGTTATTCAGTGAAATCTAAACCCAAAATTAAACTGTTATTAAAGCCAACACAATTATTTATTACAAATAAATGCTTTGAATTTAGTCTTTTCCTGGCAGCAAATGGCTAATGAGCCAATTCTGAGATCTCAAAATGCATTCATTGTATGTAATTAATTCATTTCAACCAATAATTTTCTCATATCAGCTATTCACAGTGTGAATGGAATTTTAGTGACATAATACTAGAAGTGTACAGGTGTTTTTTCCTGTAGGAGGGTCTCCTCATTGAATGAGGAAGATCTTTCTCCCACAGGAAACATTTTCCTGTGGCAGAAACTTGATGAACCCCTGTCCACTTGTCATTTCTATCAAGGGAGCAACAATTCTCCTGATAGAAATGTAATGCCTTTATGTGGCTCCTCTTTCCATTCAGCGACTAGAGAGCCACATTCTCAAAAAAACATACAGATCAGCATGCACTTGTGGTAAGAAGGTTTGAGTGAATAATCATAAATGCTAAAATTAATGCAAATATTGAAATGTCCATGAGTTATGACTCCTGAAAGCAACACTGAAACAAACTTACTGCTTTTATTCACAAATAATGTACTGTATTTTCTCTCATACCACACACATCCCCAACTCAGAGATACACCTTGCTCTGGAGAAGGCATAATGAAGATTTTTTTTTCCAGAGTCATGGCCACGTAGAGTAGAGGCAGAGCCTAATCTTCAATTCACTTCCCCCTCCCCCTCGCTTTCCTGCTCAGGCAAAAAATACAGTTTTCAACTTTTCACAGATGAACTGTGAGCAGCTTTTGGATTCTTACCTGAAACTGCAGCTGCCACAGAATATGTGAGTCCATGGGAAGATCTAGGATGTTGTTAACAGCTAAAAGCAGTCTGCAACAGAGAGCAACATTGCTGAACAAAGGATAGCTTGACTAGTGGAACAAAGACCTTTAAAAAAAGAGAGAGGCTTGTTAAAACATGTTGAGTGGAGAGAGGTTAATATAACTAAGGTAGATTACAAATGTATAAAGAAGTCAGATAACTCCATCAGCACTGCCTGAATAGAAGAACCACTCCTGCTGCCATGAGGTGGTTGGTTTTAAAGTGTGGGAGAAGCAGGAATTAAAGTGTAGGAGTGGGATGACTGTACCAGTGCCCGCCCCGCCCCCTTAGATCCCTGCTGGATTCATCTTCCCCACTATGTGGCTCTATAGGGAAGAGAAGAAAAAGCAGCAGCATTTTACAGCATCTTTGTGCTTCTATTACAGGTACAAAATTCAGCCTCCCTTCTAAAGACACACATTCCAATTTTGGAAAGCTAGTTTTGGGAGAAACGGCGTGTGTGGCATGAGAGTAAATACGGGTATTTCAACGATTTCTGTTATAAACAAGAGTTATCTTGAAATACATATAGCTGTCTGAAAGCTATGCAGAACATAGCCTTTTTCCTTAACACTACCTCCTCCTGTGCTGTTTTGTACACTACTTGTAAAGGTTTCCCTTGCTTTATATATACAAATTCACTTTTATGCAATTACCCTTTTTATACCTAAAATTTGTTATATTAGGAAAGTTCATTATATGCAAGGTAAGCCTGTAGGGGAAGTGGTGGGGGGAGGGGCATGGATCAGCCCAGCAGCTGCAGGCAGGTGGTATCAGCTGCTCTTAGGGCTGCACTAGGGAGCAAAGTGGAGAGAACTGTCAGTGGATGTGGCGTGGGAGAACACGACTCTTGTTGCTATGTACACCCCAGGAGGGCTGCATGTTGGAGACTGTGCCATGCTCTTCCCAGGGGGTGCATATCCCTGGATCTGCATGCAGGATGAAAGCAGGCTGTCACTGCAGGCTGGGGCCAGCAGTAGCACCGGACTTTTCTAGGCACTCAGGGTGGGTAGTGGCAGCCCCCCAACCTGCCCTCCCAGTGCTGCCACCACCTGCCCTGAGCACCGGGAAGAGCCCAGTGCTGCCTTCAGCAGCAGCCTGCTCTCATCCTGTGCACAGATCTGGGGACATGTGCCCCCTGGGAAGAGCCTGGTGCAGCCCACAGCCCTCCCAAGGTGTACAAAGCAGCAAGAGCTGTGTCCCACCACCCTGCCCTGTGCCCACTGACAGTTCTCTCCACTTTGCTCCTTGCTGCCACCCTGGGAGTGGCTGACACCACCTGCCTGCCACCGTTGGGCTGTGATGCACCCCTCCCCCCTACTCTTTCCCTAGCCCCAGCCTCACTCCCTCCCTTTCTTACCACCATGGGAACATATCCCTATTTGTTACCTTATAAACTGGGTTCCCTTCATACAAATTTGAGCTATGAGCAGTTTCCTGTGAAAACATGAACCGCATAAAGCAACGGAAACCTGTATTACTGAGGTAGCTTGGTCTCCTAGACAGAGTTTTGCAAAGGGGCAGAGAGGACTTATCTTCCACCACATAGTCCACACAAAAACTGGTAGAGCACACAAAAACTGGTAAGAAAGGAGTGAGGTATTGGTAGAGCACACAAAAACTGGTAAGAAAGGAGTGAGGTATTTTTTTTCCCTATGTGATACAAATTAAAAAATGAAAAACATGTAAGAGGACCTAAACTTGCTCATTAAGATTGGGATCCATTATGCAAGTTGCTGCATAAGCATATAGTAGGAGACAGATTGTCTTCACAGAGCACTTATAACCTAACCAGACAAAAACCAGCAGTGCAAACAGAAGCACAGAGGTAGTATCTTGTATGGCATTATACAGAAGGTCACACACCCTAACCACCTGTGGAGAGAAGAGGACCCAAGCAAGATATTACAGGACTTCCTCACTGTACAAAATGTGATTTGTTTTACCTACTGAGAGGATTCAAATCAATGAGAACTAAAAAGCTCCAATGGATGTGTATGCTGAATGCCCCTCAGAAATGTACATCATTAGTTCATTATGTATATAAGATACCTGGATATGAATATGATACTATCAACTATGTTTAGTAAAGGATCCACCAACATAGAAGTCCTCTTATGCTGGCAACTGCACAAATTCAGAGTAATTAAATAAAAAGCCACATTTAAAAAAACAACTTTGGCAACAAGAGACAAGCAAATGTAATATGAAGAATTAGGTAAGGCGTGGCATCACATCACACAAGACTTGGAAATCAGATAAGTAAAATGAGAGTTTGAGGCTGATCCTGGTTCCACTGGAGTTAATGAGAGTTTTGCTATTGACTTGGGGTGCGAACTGAAGTTACATTTGTCCCGCAATCAGCCCTCTGAAAGTGCTCTACAGCTGTGCTCTTACACAAATGCATGGCTGCAAAGTGTTTTTAAAGTGGCTGATCACATGACAATTAACCCTCATAAAATGAGGGATCAAATGAAGGTGCTCCACTTTGGAGCATCTTAGGGAACTTGTGTTCCCTAGATTTAATCCGTTATGTGATTGGGGTTGTCTGCAGGAAGAGAGAAGGGAGAGAGACAGGAAAGCAAGCTGCAGTCTAGGGTTTACCTGACCTGAGCTAGAGGGGGACAGGTAGATTGGAGCCCCCTCAACTTGTGACCTCCCCCTGCCCCCCAGGCCTCTCTCTCCAGCTCAGGCCAGACAAACCCCAGCAGTAGCTCACTCCCTTCTCCTCTCTCCCCCTTCCTTCCTGCAGACAGCAACAGAGCTGGAAGAGGGAGGGGATGGATGGTTCCCCCACCTCAGGCAGGCTTGATCCATCCCACCTAACAGGTGAACATCTGTTGGATCGGGGCACTCTAACTCATGGCACTTTATGTAAAGCACCATGAGTTCAAGCAGGGGCTTGCACATCTGTCAGTGCCCTTAAATAGAAGCAAGCTTATGTCTCCCAAGCCCAGTCTGCCCTGTGCTAAATAAAAAATGCAGTTGCAAGGCTGGAGACATTTTAACTTATACGCTCATTAGTTTGTGAAAAGTAGAATACTAGCAAACAAAAAAGAGTCTGTTAATGCTTCTCTCCTTTCAGAGGGTTTTGGACAATTGTGGGTAATCATCAATTTTCGATGTATATTTCAAATACATACAGTTCATTTGTTTGGTCAGAAAAAATGCAGAAAGAAAACTAAAAAAATTCCTTTTTTCAAGAAAACATAAATAGCAACTTTACTCATTTTGCTTTGGGTCTGAGTTTGCTTGAATTCCTAGCAATAAATAATTTAATCCAATAAAGCTATCATTAGAGTTGCTGACACCATAAATCACCATTTTTACAGTGTATATCTAAGCAAGCCACTTTTACTGGTTCAGTATTTTGAATTAACTGAATAAAACTTAAAAGCATTCCCCTAGAGATTCACAAGAGAATTGAGCTCAGCCTTTGTAAACAAAGTCAGATATTGTCATAAAAAAATGTACTTCCAGCTGCTTTGTGGAAACTATCACACACACAAATTTCAAAGGATCTCTCTTAAAATGTGAACTTATGGCCTTCATTGCAGGAAGAGGGAAAAACAGAGACAAAGAAAATCAGCCTGAGCGTTTATCTTTTCCCAGGAATCATAATGAAAATCTTTTGGAAAGAGGGAGAAAGGGCTTGATTTTTGGAAAGAAGGTGATTTGCCTACTGTCAATAGACCTGAAATGTCAATGTTGTGTTGTGGGTACTCCAATATATTATGAAGAATTTCAGTGGCAATTCACCACCATAAAAATAGTAATGATAGAATTCAATATATTCAGGGTCATAAACTTCAAGCACATAAAAGTCTATTACTATAATAATAAGCCATAGTGCTTATTATGTATTCCAAGCTGTGTACAAATATGATCAAATTAATCCTTACAATACTCCTGAAGGACAGGTAAACAAGTGCTTTTGTGCTCACTTTACATATGAAGAAACTGAGGTAGAGCAGGAAGTGATCTACCCAAGGCAACATGCAAGTAAACTAGTACAGATCCCAGATTAGACTTTAAGATGTCCAGAGCTGCAAATCTGCAGTAGGTTTTACAAACCATTGTACTTCATTCTCAGACATAAGTACATCAAAACAATTTCTGGTCTTGTAAGGACTGAAGGATTTAGGTTTCCATTACCAGCACAAAATGGGTAGCAGGACGTCCCATACAGGTCAATAAGAATTTTGACACTGACCTCAAAATGAGCAGGATCACATGAACAAGTGCAAAACAATTTGTATCTCCTCATGTCTACAAGAGTCATCCCCAGTAATGTAATCACGTCTCTATTCTACAGATCATTTATCTACTTCAAGAGATATTTTCATTTTCTTCTTGGATGGCTGTGGAGGTGGGATCTGAACAGGAATAAAGCAAATTCTGCTTGTGTCACTCACCTAAGTGGTCTCATTGGACACTGAGAATTTTTTGGAGGAAAAGATAAGCCAAGAACTGCTTATTGAATTTCTTCATTGTTTCCAAGAACATATTGTATTATTTCCAATACAGCTGACATATCTAGGGAAAACAAAGCAGAATAAGGTATGTTCAAAAGTCACCAGATGTGACCTACAACTTTCTAGCAAAAGCAGTACACCCTGAAATATTAAACTGCTGCTATTTAAAAAACTCACAGTGAGAAACGGCATATTTTAAAGGAAGTAACTACCTGTTGGGTATATTCATAATAGTAGGCCTGTCTTGCTGTTTGAACAGATCTCTGCTCATTATCACTGCACCACATCTGTATTAACAGCACTGACTCGTGGATCAGGAATAGACCCTGCTGACAAAAAGCTACAGGGGTAAAAACCCCAAACAGAACATGTATGCTCTAGCCTGGGAGGATTTTATCTTCCTCTGACAGATCCCTGAGGAGGTTTCCTTTTTCCTTATGCTTTGGTAACACTTGTATATCTTATTCCGAAAGAAAAATTCTACTGAATTGTAAAAACTGTGTCACAACACATAGGCCCTTCATGAAATATCTGTCCCAGCAACTTCCTGTAAGACTGGGGACTAAAATGCCACAAGTGTCTCTAAACACAATACATTTCAATCTTGTTTGTGAACAATTTTGAAAAATATTTAACAGTTCTTATTAAAAATAAAAGTTAATCCGTGTATTTATGGCCCCCATAAATACATGCATCCTCTGCATGTTACAGGTATTACTGTATTATTAATATACAAGTAACTGGGTAATTGCCCAGTTACCTGAAGACCAGCTACATGTGCAAAGTAACTATCACACAATAAAAAGCTCCAACCAGCTATAAAGTTAGACCTTGAAAATGTGTGCTAACTTTATAGCTGATTCCTAGTGGCCTTTTATTTGCACATGAAACAGGGTCTCCCCGGAGACTGGGAGCCTCACTAACTGACAGGACTCCCAACTGCAGGGGTACACCATGTCCCGCATAAAACCCCTGGGTCTTGGGGATCGAGGCAGTCACCATCCCAAGGGTTGTATAAAAGCTCTTGCACCCTAAGAATCCCAGATGCTGCAATCCTTAGGGCTCCAGGGTGTGAGGAAACACCTGGGGCCAGAGAACTGCCAAAGGAACAATCTCCCCGCACTGGGAATGCCCCCAGTCGGGTTATGTGGGGCTCCCAGACACAGGAGCTTGCTTCTTGCCAACGCAGGGCAAGCCTGGGATTGGGTCCCCCCCCGCGTTGGCAATAAGGCACAGTGGGATCTAGTGTGCAATCCCAGCATCACACTGCCTGCCATGTATGTGTAGCATGGCAGGAGGCACGATTGTGTAAAACACGCATTAGATCCTATCATGCCTTTACCTGCATATGTAGTAGGAACCTAAGACTGACAAAGGAGGTCCACAGACAGGTTTTGGTGGGAAATAAAACTGAGTTCAGGGACTCAGCTTCCAGAGCCTGAAGAAAGTTTGGAGAAGTTAGAGAAAACCCGCTCTTCCTGACCCCAGAAAGAATCAGGTGTGAGAAAGGTGGCATGCATAGAGTTTACAGTCATGCATGGATTGTATCATGGTATGTCAGACACAGGGTTTTCTGACAGCAAGTTCATAACAACTCTCAGAGTTGGGACTCCCAGAGCATTTGCAGGCAGCCATGCTGGAAGTAGACAAGGCTAAAGGCACTGATCTAAATAAATGCAATTTATTTTAAACTAGCAGATTATACAAATAATCTGCATCATTTAATTCTGCCCTGAAATATTTTCCCCATTTCCCATTCAAAGCACTAAGAAAAGAGTGACATCCATTCTTTTGTTCAGCTGTATACTCCCTTCCTACCCTGGCCTCATTTTAAGCCTTAATTTAAACATAGTTATTTCCCTCTTCAACTGATCCAAAGTTTCCTTCAGTTAACATATATGCCTGGTCCTTTCCCAATGATATCATAAATATTTTTGTTATTTACTTCAGTAAGAGCTGAATTGGGCCTTTGATACATATGCAAGGGGAAAACAATCCCTTCTCAGTGCTTCTTCCAAGCCTGGCTGATTGTCACTCCGTGTTGACTTCAGGGGATGACTCCAGCCTGGGAGTTGCAGGCTACCAAACCGGAGCCATCAGTTTCAGCAACAGCAGTTTCTCAGAATTGACCCTCAGGGAGGCCAAGCCTTGGGGATGAACAGCATAGATATATAAGCTTCTGATAGCTTGCTCATCAGAGCTTGAAACTTGTGAATAGGTCAACAAGCAGTTTTGTCTTTTCAAGTTCTTCCTTAAAAGACAAGACATGAAGAATTTGGATAAAGCAGTTAAATTGTTCAGGTTCATATTTAACATTAGGGCTGGGACAGATCAGTGGTTCTGATAAGAGGCAGATTATAATTATTCATTAAAAAATAAGTAAAGAAAGGCACTTTTCCAATACACATTCTATCACCTTTGCTTTGAAAATCCTGTATCATTTGAACCCTGGGTATGACTCCTGACTCACCTTGTACACTTGTAAGTATTCAATCCCATTTTCCAGTAATAAGACACTTCAAATATATGCTGCCTCTGTGTTATTGAGATTTTATCTACATGAGTTTGGCATGGGTCATTGATCAAGAATGGCAAAGCTATGATTGAATTAAGCAGATCATCTCAAACGACTATTAATAAAACTTTTATACTACCCCACAGCATCATTAACTCCATATCTGCTTCATATGTTGTAGGAAGCCTATTGTACGGATATATTGAAACAGTGGTTCTCAATTTTTTTTTTCATGGACCACTTGAGAATTGCTGAGGGTCTCGGCAGACCACTTAAACTTTTTTTTGTTCTCCAAACCAAAGCACACAACTCATATTTTAATATCAGTAGTCTTACTTTACGAGTACAGATATTCTCAATTGTTCCACAACCCTTCTGCAGACCATCTGAATGGAGCTCACGGACCTGGGGCGGTCCGCAAACCACAGTTTGAGAACCTCTGTATTAAAGCATTTTTTTTAGTCTTGGGCCCCTTTTTTAAACCTTCAGCCTATAAAGTCATGTATCTTATCCCTAAATATCTATAAATGGAGTCTAGTGTTCATCCCCAAACTTAAGGCAACCTGCCCTCTTGATCAGCACCGAAAATTCCTTCCTGTTGACTTAACTCTGGGCAAGGGAAGGTAATCTCTGAACCTTGGCTTCCCATTCATGAAATGGGAATAATATTTCCCTGGCTTATAGAGTGTTTTGGGGAGGAGGTATTTGTGTTAATGTATCCAAGGGGTCAAGAAGCTGTTGTAATAACCACCCTTCAAAAAGATTTACATAGACTAAAAATAAATAAGTAGCTTAGGGCCACTTACATGACAGACTGACCACACATGCAAATAAAAAGAGCTAATCATCTTGGAGCCTCTTAATTTATAGGAAGGGGTTGCTGGCCACACATTCTCCATGATGAAACTTCAGAACAGGAACTCATCTTCATTCCTTTTTGATTTGAAATAGCTTGAATCTGTTGATGCTGCAGGAGTAACTTAATGTCCTATTTTTCAGAAAAAAAAGGAAAAAAAATTGTCAGTTTGGATGTGAGGTAAGAGGGAAAGTATTTTCCTGTTTATTTTTACTAGGACTGTCAGTTAACCACAGTTAACTTACACAATTAATGCAAAACAAAATTAACATGTTAATTGTTTTTAATTGTGTTAAACCTGATCCCACCCTGTGCCTGCTCCAGACTCACCCAGCAGCAGCAGCAACAGCTGCCGGGCAGAAGCTGCTACTTGGCATAACAGAAAAGTGGCCCCTCTCTCTCACTGCTACCAGGCTCTTCTTGCTGCAGCTGCCTGGAGCCTGCACCCAGGCTGCCCTGTGACTCCTCTCTGTGGCTGTCACCACCACTTCCAGACTGCCCAGTGGGGCAGCAGTGGCAGTGCAGAGGAGCCACAGGGCAGCCCAGGTGCAGCCTCTGGGTGGCTGCAGCAAGAAGGGCTCGGCAGTGGTGAGGGGGAGGTGGTTGTTTTTCCCCCGTTCTACTTCTGCCTGGCTGCTGCTCAGTGTGGGCAGGTGAGTTTGGAGCAGGTGTGGGGTGGGCTGGGGTCAGGGCTGTTCGCACATGTTCTAGCTGGTCTGCTCCAGACAAGGCAAATCTGGGGTACAAGTGGGTCCAGGTTGGGGTTGGGTCTGTCATCCATTCTCCATCCTTACTAACTGATGGTGCAAGAAAATATTTCAGGTCACTGCTATAGGCTGAAGTTTCCAACTATAGCACCAATTCAATTTTTCTTCCAAAATTAACTTCCTTGGTAACTGCTGAACTGATACCCATGGTGAGGGTAGAGTCATGCGTAGATTCAGCTATGACTTCAAACTGATCTTCTCTTGAATAATTTCTTTTTACTTGGGCTATGTATGAGACATCAAGGGACACCTGAACACGAACAGTGAGGCTGCTCCAATGTGTTGTAATTACAATGTATTGGAGCAGGCTTGATTAATTGGGTCTGCTGGAATGTGATAGTTACTGTTCTCCAGCAGAGTTCAGCGCTTTGTGTATCAGCATCCCAATGCTTAAAAATGGCAGCAGGGGTGCTTTAACTAAAGTTCATCAAACAAGCGTTAGTTAAAGTGGCCCTACTGCCATTTTTAAGCATGGGGACACTGATACACAATACAATCTGAGTGCTTTAATTAGAGTAGCTCTCGGGGCCATTCTAATAAAAGCACCTCCACTCTGACCCTCACTCTCAGAGCATATGTATAAGGCTTTATCCAGACATGAGGGTAGGTGGAAGGCAATGATGATAATTTTGAATTAAAACAGTAGTTTGCTTACTTCTACATCTAAATCTCATGTCTCCTAAGGGTCCTACATTTGTGTTGAATGGGACAGGAGGAAAGACAGTCTTTATAGGACTTCACTAATGAAGGATATTGCTAAGAAGGAAGATCTACTAAGTGGAACCTGCTGAGAGTAATTGTATATGAAAAGAACAAGTCATCTGAGAGCCATGTGTTCCCAAAATGGTTTAAAACATGAAACCATTAGGAAGACTCTGTTAAAGGCATCCAGATCAAAAATAATGTGAATAGATGTTTTATCACTATCTGTAGTATAAAAAGATCAGCGTGACCAGAGTTGTCCTAACTCAGTGAGACTCAGTGAGACTCTACTTAACATAACAACAAAGCGATATGATACAATAATCAGAAAGTGTGGTTTTACTGAGGTGTATATGATTTTATTATTGTAAATGTTATCCTAAATCCTCCCTTTCTTCCTTTTTTTACTGTTTTTTGATGGCCTTCTCTTGTTTTTTCATATCTGATTTCAGACTGCAAGTTCCATAAGCTAATATCTGTGCACACTAGTATTCATGAAACACCTAATGCCTTTAAAATAGTAAACAAGCATGGCAACAGTAGCTAACTCTAAAGCTAAATGAAACAAGTGTGGGATCTTGGTGGCTGCTGGAATTGGTCTGCTATTACCTTCTTGATTACCTTGCCTAAGAAGAGAAAATATGACATGGGTTGCTAGCAAGAACTGGCAGACTACTGTCTACTTTGGAAGACTGATTTCCTTTACAAAGTATCTATATCATCAGTAAGAAGCAAGCCAAAATGTTCTACATTTGTTTCTATCACCCAAGGAAATGTAGGGCTCTGACTTGTGCCCATCAATCTGAAGTTCTTTGTGTTTTCAGTGCTTCATCTTGCATTACTGACTCTGCATTAAAGATGGGGTAGGGTAGGTGTTTCAATTAGTATTAATAGTTTATATTTAGTTTTAGATATGATAATGGATGACTGTAACATGCACTGTAAAAAATGAAGATAGGTTGTTGCAAAGTGCTTTAGGGCACTAATGTAAAAGGGACATTATAAATCATGTCTATTATTTATACATACAGTACTGTAACCCTATGGGCTACATATTAAGATTTAGACAAGGTTGATTAATTACTACCTCTGATAAATTCTATTCTTCTTGCTGTGTAAGTTCATAGAGTTGAAATAAATGCCTAACAATATATACCATACTGAACCAAACATTAACTTTAATGCACAGTGCATCATTAACCATTTACTTTAATACTTTGAACGTCATCAGTGTTGTGACTGTCAACCTACATTTTTCATTCTTATTAGCATGTAATACTACCCATATATAT
This sequence comes from Crocodylus siamensis, assembly GCF_052110815.1. Classification (NCBI taxonomy): domain Eukaryota; kingdom Metazoa; phylum Chordata; order Crocodylia; family Crocodylidae; genus Crocodylus; species Crocodylus siamensis. Next base: position 341,626,110 of record NC_143395.1, on the reverse strand, counting down.
CAGTACATCCAGAGCTTAGGGGCACACCTCTTAATATATTTTTACTTTTTTGTTGTTGTTGTGTTTAATTACAAGGACATCTGGTCACACTAGTGAATGCTCTCCTAATATGGCTGTTTAAAGTACACTGTCACAAAACAGACAATTCAAAGAAAAAACGTATTTATACTAAGGCATAAAGAATCCATTTGATACTGAGGGGAATATATTGTAGGCTAGCAGAAAGTAGTTACCCAAATGGAAATTAATCAAGGACATCAGAACCAAAGTAGTCAGGAGCTCAGTTTTACAGCTGAGCAGAGACGATTCTTCTGATGTCACATGTTTGTTAACACTTTAGAAAAGCAAAGGTTTTAATAATGAGCCACAAGAGAAAAGTGGCACCTACTGAATCACCAGAACCAATTCTGCACAACCCAGGTTTTTACCTGGTAGTTTCTAATCCCTGATATGAATAATCCCTGTTTCAAAGCCAACAAAATCTGATCTCCCACACTTGTTTGCTTTGCTTGTGAGATCCAGTGGCAAAGTCAGAGATGGTATGACAGTACACCGAAAAAGATTCAACATTATGTAGTTTGTTCAACATCCACCTTCTCTGGTATTCCCAGAACAGCCTACTTTGTCATTAGAATCTGCCTTTATATTGAGCTATTCTTAGACCTGCCTCCTCCACAAGTTGTTGAACCATCCTGTCCAAACAGTAATAAAGATCAAAAGAGTCTGTAAACCATACTGTACAGAAAATGTAGGATTTTTCCTCAGGAAACATGCTAAGAAAAATAACTGCTGCTCACATATCATTTGATTATTTAAAATATATTCATACATAATGTGATAGTCCTTCTAATCTTATTTCCTGCTAAGGTAGCATAGACAATCCTAGAATCTTTTCTTTTAAAAGCTGCTACATTATTGGTAGGTTTTTCAATTAAAAAATGTATTACATCCCTTGGTCTAATTGACTATTATTCAGTTTCTACTCAAGCCACATTACAATCAACAGTACAACATGAAATGTATTCTCAAAGTGGCATTTGTCTGTGAAATCCACACCCTAAAGTAGGTTTTTTTCCTCCAAGTAATTTCTGATGAAGTTTGATAGTTATTTATACACTTCAAAGATGAGGACAGATCAGCTTTTCTGTTGATTTCTATTTCTGTGGTACTGTATTCTGTCACTCATTTTAGGGCCACATCTGGGAAAAAGGGGTTTCACTATTTCCATGCTGAACTACCTTCCCAACCATTTCCTAGAACAGCGTTTCAAACATTATCATAGTGTGATAGCTGCCTCCTGGATGACACATCAGCACTGAACATGGGAGACCCCAGAACCCAAAAAATGGCTGTGTATGGCTTCAGCATCCAGCTTCGAAGTGGGAGACTCAAACAAACCATATCCCTATACATAAGGACAGGTAAGGGCCTCTAACACACATCTACCAGAGGGTTACAAGAATATGACTCTTTCATGGAGTATTTCCTCCCCAAATATCCTATGCTGAACCACCCTATTACAACCCAGAGAATCTGGTAATTTAACAACACAGTACAGTATCTGCTTTTACAGACTAAAAACAAATACATTATTTTTCTCGCTAACTAATTTCAAAGGTCTTATTTCTCATATTTTTTCTCCTTTATACTACTATTTGTATTGATTTGGGATGGTCTTGATCCCAAATATAGTGAAGTGGAATCACCCCCCAAAAAGCTTATGAATTTCAAGGTGCTGTCACACTTTACGCCACCTGAGGATCTACCCCTGCAAACAAAAGGCAAATAAACGATACAAATAAAAAAGGCACAGAAAAGTGGAGTGATTAGCTCAACGTCATGGACTAGGTAAGTAACAGAGTTAGGAATAGAAACTAGGTCTATTGACATACGGTCAAGAAGCCTGTCAACTGGACAATATTACCTTAATGCCTTTTTGAAGATGCTCTTGGAACTAATTATGTTGTGAATAAATGTTTTTTCCTTCCTCATAAGATTCTGATGGTTATACATGGTAAATACTATTTTCTCACAGACACATTGGCCTGCATTTTTTCAAGGTTTAATATCATTTTCTTTTTCTGTGATTAGATTATACATGTTGCTTACTGAATCTTAAAAAATGTTCTCCTCTTCTTTTTCATAGTCAAAGTGTTGCCAGTGCAGCAGCTATCTGATTGGTGAGATGAGATAAAATGATGCTTTGGTATATATAATGACTTCAGCAGAAGGAAAAAAAAGTATCTGAAATAATGACATGGTTTTAGCTTCCTACAAAACAATCAGATTTCACTTTTCTTAAGGTTTATGGGCTGTTCCAGTGTGGTACCTATTATAAAGAACAATCATACACTGCATGCAGAAGGATTGCAACTTGAATTGGGAAATGAATGCAAATTGGAAAAGAATTGCTACAGTGTAGCATCACTAAATGAAACTAATAAAGGGTCAGGCCTTTTTTATCTTTTGCCTAACATTTCCATTTTACTTTCCACTGACAGTGAGCCTTTCTGTGCCTGCTTAACATATTTTACACCAAAAACAGAAGAAAAATAACCTGCAGGTACAATGGTTTTTAGACAACATTAGTTTTGTTACAGATGTCTATTAAACTGATGTCCTTTTTACAATGATCTGACTCACTCTTCCAGCAGAATCATAGCTCAGCTTTCAAATGAGATACAAGAGACATAAGAAATCTGCTTTAGTTAAGATACTTCCTAAGTCAAAATTAAAAACAGGAGTAATTACTTAACTGTTAATTAATAAGGAGAGTATTTCTTCATAATTAATGAAGTGATGGTTGCAGGCCAATAGCAAATTTAAGACTCCCTGGGCATGTCTACATGAGACATTTACTGAAGAGATGTTTAATTAATTCTTCAGGAAACATCTCAGAATCTTCACATGAAGTGTTATTAGGATGGAGTAAACTAATTAACTCCATCACAGGTTAGTACTGGTAAATACACGTACTATCCTATAGCAGAATTTTTTACTCCACAGCACTGCACATATGGATGCTGATGGGGTTAGCTGAGACATAAGGGTACTTTAATACAGGGGCTGCCTGCCACCTAGCCCCATACTGAAGCACTCTCATGCCCCAGCCAGCACCTCCACAACACTCTAAGCCAGGGTGGAGCAGCCCCAGGCTGGCGGGCTGACCCCCTATGCCTCCTGCCAGCCAGGACTGCTCTGACCCAGCTCAACGTGCTGCTGTCCCCAGGCACATGTTCAAACACAGTGTCCAGGAGCAATAAACTCCAGCACAATATGCACTGTAGTTTATTGCTGCACATTAACAGCACGTGTTAATACACAGGGCACAGACAGAAGTGCAGTTACCTGCTGTAACTGAGAATGCTTTGCAGGAAGCGTTCTAAATTACAATGATCCTCTGGACCAAACAGAAGTTCAATGTTGGTCCTGGGGGGAGGGGAACCTAGCTGCTGGCTGCCAGCTTGCAGCCAGTTTCCCCAAGCAATGGCTCCTCCTCTCTCCCAGCCTGTCCCTCTTTCAAAGCAGGATGGGGAAAGGGAGAAGAGAGAGCTCATTCTAGGGGTTCCCCAGACAGCATTTGAGGGTGGGGTGGGTGAAGTGGAGCCACGCTGAGGGGCTCCATTTCACCCATCTCACCCTCTAACAAGGGATAAAAAAGTCCCAGACCAAATTTCCTCCACTCCCTTTCCCCTCTCCCATTCTGAAAACAGATCAAAGCTGAGTGGCAGCACAGACAGAAGTTAGAGAAGATGCTATGAAACATCTTCATTTGACCCCTCATGCAGTGAGGGTCCAGATTTTCATGCAATCAGCCATTTTTAAAGCTGTTTGCAGCCATGCACTTGTGTTTGGTCATGGCTATAGACCACTTTCTGTGAACAGATCAAGAGAAAATTGTGACTTCTGTCTGCACCCACAGCCACTAACTGCTGGGTAATGCCAGACCTAAAGGTTGAGGCCTGCATGTGATCTGAGCTAAACAGGCATTTCTAATGCAGCCATCACCTCAAAGCATCTTTCAATTAATGTCAAATGGCCCTGTTTTTTGGACACCTATGTTGCACAATTCTTTTCCAGAAGTCACTGAACTGACCAGCCCAAATCAAATGCAGGAGAGAAAAAAAAGAACTATTTAGTAGTAAGAATTAATCACTAGTTTGATACTGGGCTGTCTAAGTACACAGACACTAAGTTTGTTCCAATCTCCATCCCTTCATTAGAAGTAATCTCCTTTATGAGCCAATTAAGCTTTGCGTGCACCCTGCCTTTAGTTGACAACAAAGATAAGACCTCTCCATGTGGTGGCACATACAGAGGGCATGTGTACAAGATTTATCTGTCTACTGATATTTATCGGTTGACAGACCCGTCTCCAGGCTTGCCATCCCTTCAGATGTGTATCACTATGGCTGGATAAAAAATAAGAGTTCTACTTGGCAAGGAAGAAAAGGGGGTTTCAAATCTTTATTCATTTTGAAGACCCCAGAAGGGTATAGATGTTTACTTTTCTCTTCCAATCTCTCCTAGTGGAGTTATTCCGAAACAGAAACTGATTCTTTAATCTGGTGGTTAAGCCATTCATATAGGATGTGGCAAAATCTGGTGGCATTCTAGACCTTAACTCATGCAAAGCAGTGATAAGAACCTAAGCCTCTCACAAGACTGATCTGTTCTGCAGATTTTGTTCTTTCTGTTCTGACCAGAAATTTTATTCTGGACTTCAGGAAAACTTTGTCAAAGTGGATAAATTTCTGTGAAATAAGTCAGCTTTATCAAAATGGCATGTTTTGATAAAGGAAGTTCCAGTGAAAATTTTGCAGTTGACGCCAACAGTCAGTTCCCCTTAGCTAAACGTGGTCAGGCTTTGTAACATGTGCATAGGAGAATCCCTAAAGAAGACTAGGGGTACTGGAATAAGTTGGACTGCTGGTTAAATAGTTAGGACTATTCTTTCTAATCTAACACTGAGCCCAATACCATAGCACAGGCTAAGGAAGAATTCAACCTAATTGATTTTCTTCTCCATATCTATAGCTAAATATGATATTTATTTCTTGTGCTGAAATGTGTGCAAAAAGACAAAAGTACCCTATCTGGTTTTCAAGCATGATGGAGTTGACTCTGAGGGCTGTATCATGCATGAGGCATAGTAATGAAGCAGGGCTGTTGTTATTATTATGTATTATTAATTTTAAAATAGTATTCACAGGCCCCAGCCTGGATCTTAGCTTTACCGTGGTAGTTGCTTGAGCCCACATGTTAAAACTTTGGTCAGGCTTTTAGAGAAAACCTCCATGGAAGCTAGACAATTAAGGAATGCTTTTAGGACCCAATAGTCAAACTTTGTTTCAAATGGCTGTTCCTTTCTTTTTTTCTTCCGGTTCATTTTCTATTTATATAAAATGCTTTTTTGAATTCCTTTTTAAAAGGAAGGATTAAGCTTGTTAAAACCAGTGTATTTTAAAATCACAAGAAAAAATCCTTGAGCAGGAATGCTTACTGACTCTCAGGCTGTTTTTGTTGCTGTTGTTGAACCAACTTATTCATTCTAACATCCTGCCCTGTATATATTACTGGGCCAATTTAACAGCTACCACCTTGTGTTCCAAGATTACTTGAATTACATCAGTAAGTTCAGTGATCCCTCTGTGCAATCTGTAGAGAGTCTAGGTTGAAAAGCATTATAGTATATCAGTCTAGCTGCTTCCTATACATTTGTCTCCTGGCTCTATTTTCTGTTATACATCATGAAATTGCCTTCCCACAGATTTTGACACACACTTCTACTTTTCCCATTTTATACAGACACTTTGTCTCATTTGAATCTGGCACTGCTGTGTGCACTGGCTAAAAAGAGGCATTCCAATATCTCATCATGGGAGGTCACTGAGACACAGGCCAAAACAGCTTCCCTATCCAACCCTGGCCAGTATGCTGTTAAAGCCAGCAGTGTAGCTAGAACTACATTCTTGGATCTATTATGAAAATGCATGAATGAATGGGTAATATTTGCTTTAATTCTGAACTAAAATTGTGATTTTAATTATTCAGAAGGGGGAATGGAAGTTCAGTTTTCATATAGATACTCACACAGGAAAAGCAGAATTTACAATCTGGAGGAAACATTCAAAAGTGCTAAAACTGATAGAAGTTGGGGCTTTTTACCCACACTTCCCTGGAAATATAAATAATAATAATATATTTTATGATTGATACACAGTGAAATAGTTCCAACAGGAGAGACTAGTAGCTGCTTCCAAGACTCCTTATATGTTTTGCATTAAAGAGTCACTGGATGAAATGTATAAAAGTGTTGGGAAAAACCTGGGACTTATCTGCAGGGAGTGCTCTCATCACTGGGCTTCAGTCAGGTTTCCTCTTGCTTGTTGTCTCCATGACCCCATGAATTTTGCACTTTCTGCTTCCCAATGGCCCAACTTCAACAGGCAGGGGAAAGGAGTGCATCCATCCATGGACTGACAGGAGAGGTGGAATATACGGATTTGAATTCCCTGAGGCTGAGAAGGACTTACAACCCAGCTCTCCCACTTCCTTGGTAAGGTTCTAATCACTTACTAAGACTATTACATAAAAGGTGGGCAAACGAGACATCGCCTCCAGTTGTGTTTTAAAGGAAAAGAGAAAGCCTGTTTTCTATACCCAAAGGAATGACACTTTGGAACCTGAATGCAGGAGTGGATTTCAGATATCCGAATGCAGAGCCAACCCTGGGGGTGTGCGGGGCCCAGGGCATACCAGCCTGTGCAGGGGTGGGGGGGTGTGAACCGGGGCAGGGGGGCAGTGGCCAAAGAGCAAAACCGGGGCATGCAGACTGGGGCATGCAGACCGGGGCAGGGGGGCAGTGGCCAAAGAGCAAAACTTGTGGTTCACGGTGGCCACACGGACTGGTGGCACCCCTGGCATGTGCCAATGGCTCTGTCGCCAGGGCCTATACAATACTGTATGCTGGGCCCCCCAAAGAATGGGACCCAGGGCAGTCGCCTAGATTCACCCCCACCCAAGGGGGGATTGTCTCAATCCCAGTGTCACATCTGTAAGAGAAGCAGTATTTCAGAAAAAAAAAACCAACATTTATTTTGCATATCCTACTGGCCATTTTACATGTAAAGCTCAGTGTATGGGCAGTTGTAAAGCTTCATTCTATATGACTAAATACCCCTGAACATTTTAGAGCAAACTTGGATTTTTGTATTCCTCTCCAAGATGGACAACTAAAAGTTTGGTGTGGAGCTGCTAAGTGTTGCTACACCTAAGCTTTTTTCCAGAGATAAATGATAGGTGCTTTTGGAAATGTTACCTTAGGACTACGGTGAATACATACAATGAATTCAGAATGCTATGGATCCAACGTGAATGCTATGGATCCAACATGAATTTCAAGAATGCTTGCCAAAAATCAAACAGCAATTTCCAGAGAACCTTGATTCTCTCAAACATTTGGATATCTCTGGTTTTGTTTAAATATTAGCACTTTGACTGCCAATGTCATTTATCTTAGGAACTTATCTTACATCCATGGATCACACAGAAGGATGATAAAATGTAGACAGTAAATTGTATGCAATGGTAATGAAACTTTCTTCTTTTGGCATTCTTACTGTTACTGAGTCGCCTTGTCCTTATTGTATTTGTTAGCTTTGTCCTGTAGCTACGAGGAGTTTGCTGACACCTAAACTGATATATATGGGGTGGGGAGAGATTAATTAACCATCTTATATTAATTATCAAGTGAAAAAAATCTAAGGGCTGTGAGTCAATTTTTATACTAAGCAGTACACCATGTGATTTCAACGAGCGGGTATAAAATAAGTTACCAACCAATTGGCCAGGTTCTTATCCTAACATTGTCAGAGTGCATTCTGGCTAGCAGCATATGGCTAAGCAGCCCTTGAACTGTGTCTGCTAACATAACCAATGTTCTGATCATCTCAGGGGAAAGTTATCACAGCTCCACCAACATACCAGTGGAAGGTACTACACCATTTATAGGGCTGACAAAGATATTTTCCCTCCTCTGCTCTACAAGGACTGAGCTGAGAGTATGAATAGACAGAAATGAATCAACATGTCAGAAGGTAATCAGTGGCTTCCCTCAGTTCAGTACTTGGACCAATGCTTTTCAACATGTTCATCAATTATTTGAATTTGGGTATTAAAAGTGTACTGGCAAAGTTTGCGGATGGCACCAAATTATGGGGGAGTGCAGTCACGCTCAAGGACAGGTTAGCAATACAGGCTGAGCTGGACAGGCTTCCAAGGTGGACAGATCATAACCTGATGATGTTAAACACAGAGAAATGTAAAGTGCTCCATCTGAGGAGAAATAATCCGCAACACACTTACAGGCTTGGCAGTGCTACACTTGCCAGCATCACAACCGAGAGAAACCTGGGGGTTGTGACAGACCACAGAATGAACATGAGCCACCAATGCAATGCTGTAGCTGGCAGAGCAAATCAAACACTAGCATGCATCTACTGATGCATTTCAAGCAAGACTAAGGATGTCATACTCCCAACTCTACTCAACCTTGGTGAGACCTCAGTTGGAATGCTGTGTCCAGTTCTGGGCACTGCACTGCAGGAAGGATGTGGAAAAGCTTCAGAGAGTCTAAGGGAGGGCCACACACATGATTAGAGGTCTGGAGAGCAGGTCATACAAGGAGAGGCTGAAAGACATGGGACTGTTCAGCCTGGAGAAGAGAAGACTTGGAGGAGACTTGGTGGCAGCCTATTAGTATATTAGGGGTGTACATCAGGGCCTGGGGGAACATCTGTTCACCAAGGCACCCCAGGGGAAGACAAGAAACAATGAGCACAAACTGATTGAAGATTGCTTCAGATTGGATATTAGGAAAAACTTCTTTACAATTCGAGTGCCAAGGGTCTAGAACAGTCTCCCCTCAGAGGTGGTACAGTCACCTACCCTGCAGATTTTCAAAAAGTGTCTTGATGCCCACCCTGCTGGGATCATCTGACCCCAGCAGTCTTTTCTGCCCAAGGGCAGAGGGGCTGGACCTGATGACCGTGTAAGGTCCCTCCCAGACCCTAACATCTATGAATCTATGAAGGCTGCCCCTGGTCTGTTTCTGCAACAATTACATTCTACCCTTTACACAGGGATTGGGACAAGTCCATAACTTCACTAAGAGAAGGAAATGTAAAATTGGGTCCTAAGAAAACACTGTTGTGAATTGGGTTGCACCTTGCTCAAACTAGCCAAGTTAACTACAGCCGTTCATCTGAGATACTTGCTAAAGGCTATTATGTTCCTTTATGGAAGCAAGCAGTTCAATTAATACCAACCCCCAACCCAACATGGGCACAAGTCTCCATCCCCAAAAAAGGTGAAGGTGGGTACACATAACACAACACTTGCATGCAGGAAAGACCATTCAGTTTAGAGAGGTAAAGACAGTATTTTGAAATAGAGCATAAAGAGATCTACACAGGCTGAACAGCAGTATCAGCCCTGGAAGAAGCCGGCAAAATGGATCTCCTGTCTACTGTGGAGATTGGTGCCTCAAATGAAATTCAGCCTTCAAGCCTGGGAAGAGGTAGTATACCTGTGTGCAATCTCATTAATAACACAGGTAATGTAATCTGTGCAGCAAGCAGTCAGGATGATATTCAGAAGTCACAACCAGAGGGCTTCTAATATACCAAGGAGTCTCTTACTGGCTTTGATTTAGCAGCTGCTGTTCGTATTTTATCAAGACTACAGTTATGTTTCAAGTACAGTGCAACAGAGGAGTGGGGACTTACTGGTAGAAGATGTAGGGCATCTTGCAACAAAAGAATAAGCCAATTAGCTTTAAAGACAAATAATTTAACCAAAGTGAAGTGCTTAGATACATGAGGTGATCAAAATAGGACACAGATTTTAAAGGCTGATCAAGCATTTGGTAACCCTTCCACTTCCAATGGGGTCTTGTCCTGAAAATAGTGTTTGTAGCCTTGTTACTTGGGACCCACTTGTCTTGCTCCTGTCTTACCTCTGCCTTGAATATTCCTGCCTTGCTCCAGCCTTGTTCTTGCCTTGGACATTCCTGCCTTGTGCTCCAGCTTTTGACCCTTGTGCCTTGCTCCTGCACTTCCCTGTTGCATGCAATCCCTGACTTCTCACCTCTGGCCTGGCCTTGACTACAGACCCATTTTAACCCCTGGTGCAATATCTCATACTGACATCTGGTACTGATATCTGGTACTGTGACCCTCAGCTTTGGCTTCTGAACCCTGACCACCCCCATTTCCCCCCCTCTGATCTGGGTTTCGCCCTTGACCCAGGGTGACCACTGAATTAAGCTTGGACCAATATGCAGGGAAATCATCCCTGGTTGTTTGATTGTTCCTGTTCTCAAGAATACAGGACACAGTGGGTGCATGTATATTAATGCACAGCAATTAACTTTGGCATGTATTACACTGGACTTTATTGCTTCAGGCACTGTGTCTTTATGGGTGCCTGGGACCACAGAGTAGCCACAGCTGGCAGTGGGCCCAGGGAGTCAGCCTGCCAGCTTGGGGCTACTCCAACTTGGCTCAATGTGCTGCAGAGGGCTTGGCTGGGGTAAGAGGGTGCTTGTGCCCCACTCAGCTCCAACAGCGTATACATGCATTGCAGTGCATGAAAAATCTCTGCAGCAGATAGTACTTGTATTTACAAGTATTAATGTGCTACAGAGTTTATTAGTTTCCTGTGGCCTAATAGGGCCACATGTGTAGACGCCAAGACATTTACTGTGGAACTAACTAGAAAACTCTGCAGTAAACATTTTGGGTACATGTGTCCAGTGTGTTCTTGAGTGTAAACAAAACTGCATTAACAAACCTGACTCCATCACCAACTCCACTCCCCCTCCTAACTAAAATAACCAAAAGTCCCCAAATTCTGATTAGCCACTTGAGTCAAAAGGGGCAAGTGAACTATAGTATTTTACAGTCTTCAGTAGTGGCTGTAAAAAAATCCCTTTGAGGAAAAAAGGTCATTTGAAATAAATTCAGCTTTATTATACTGTTGACATATACAAAACCAATGGGTTTTTGTTTTGTTTGGGGGGGATTTCTGTTTGTATTTTTAGTTTGTTTTCTATTGTATAACACAGAAGAGACAGTAGGATAAAGAAATATTTTGTCCTCACTCAACAAGTGATTTAGTAATATTTTAAATGAGGTTTTCTTTTCATTTTTCCCCTCTTTTTTTAAAGGTCCTTCTCTTATTTGCCTTGAGGATATGGCATGTCTATTGCCAATTTCTATTCAGACAAAACACTGGACCAAATCAAGTGCCTCACCAAACAGCCTATGCAACACGTGTCATTACACTCAGGCTTGTTGAACACAGGACCAACTGTTATGATGATTTAGAATATTTATGACATTCTAGATCTAGATCTAAAACTGCCATACTATGAGAAACAAGCTTATACCACTGCTGAAAAAACTGTTGAGATACCTTCCCTGACAAATCTGTTCTTCAGATATATTTTTGGAAAGTGAATGACACTAAGCTTTATCCTATATGTTTTGCAAAATCTTTACTCTGTTTGCTAGAGGTACCCAAATATTATAAAGCAGGCTTCTTAAGATAAGAACATCTTTTACTTCTGTATTTGAATAGCACTTAGGCTAGGCTAGGGACATTCAAAAAGCCTAATCCTGAAGTGATTTAATCTTTGCAGGTTAGTCTAATGTGGTTAGACTAAATCAGTTTTGTAAAAGACAGACATCCCAGAAATACAGGCACGTGCCTGCAGTGGCTCAGGATAGAAGCTGGGGGGCACTAGAGCAGCCCACCCTTCCTTCCGCAGCACGGAGATGAGGGGGGTGTGCTCAGGCTCCAGCAGGATGCTGTGATTAGCCCAACAGGGAATTGATAACAGTGTTCATCACCCAATTAAAAGAACAACAGAGGGACATTACCAGCTACTTGTAGATTCTACCTGTTGATTCAACACGGACCATAGCCAGGATGTGGTCTGCTAGCTATTACACATACACCTCCTCAGCAAGGCAAAGGGGAGGGAGAAGCAGCCAGCAGTCTCTGGAGCTGCAGCAAGGGAGCAGAGGGAAGGGGCCAGCCCTGCTGTGGAGCAGAGAGCGCCAGCCAGCCTAGACAGCATGCCAGGATGTTGGGAGTGTCTGGTTTATCATAATCCAGCAAGGGGTCTGGGGCAGACATTGCATAAGCTGGTTTGAGCCATATCAGTTAAGTCGTACACTACTACATTCAACCAAGTTTGTCTCAAACCAGTTTCACCCATTCTCAAACTGGTTTATGTGCACTGAACTTCTGTTCTGTTACAGGTTTAAACCAGTTTCTGATCGCTTAATCTGGTTTATATGTAATGTCTGTCCCTAGCTTTACTGTGATTGGATCCTGGACCATCTCTTTTATTGCTGTCCCATATGGGTTTAAGTTCAACCTTCTTGGTTTATACAACTACTCTCTTACTACCTGAGTGAGCGTGGGATCTAGATAACTAAATGATCTACATGATTACCCTGACTAATCAACAGAGATCCTGATTTTCTCTGATAAAAAAAAATCCCCAATTTTTAATTATAAAAAGTAACCCAAAATCCACATTTTTCCTTGATCAAAATGAAACACCACTATTTTGGGTTACTTTTTTAAATCCAAAGATTGGGGACTTTTTTTTTTAATCAAAGAAAACCAGGATCCCTGCTAATCAACAACTCTTTCCATCAGATGGTCAGTCCATTCTCAGGTGATTCGGCATCAAAGAGTACTCTTCCTGGTACTGCTGCTGCTTCTCAGAAATTCAAACAAAGATGAATCCCCTACCCTATGCTTTCAATTTAGAACCATTTTCCATATATTCAAACTTAATGTCAACTATTGCTGTGCCTAACCACATTACTTTTACAAAACAAAACTACAGGAGTTACCAGCGACTTGGATGAGAGGCTGGAAAACACTTTGTCCACGTTTGCTAATGACACCAAGATGTGGAGAGAGGTAGGCATGCTCAAAGGAAGAGAGGCTGCAATAAGATTTAGACAGACTACAGAAGTGGGCAGATGGTAACAGGATGGGGCTCAATGTAGATAAATGCAGGGTGCTGCACCTGGGAGAAGGAATCCACAGCATACATATAAGCTGGGGAGCTCCCCCCTTTTGAGCCCAGAGGCAGAAAGGGATCCTGGAGTCATTATTGACTCCAGGATGAACATGAGCTGCCAATGCCAGACCACAGCCAGCAAAGCCAACCACACCTTGTCGTGCAGCCAAAGATGCATCTCAAGCCAGTCCGGAGAGGCGATAGTTGCCCTCTACGCGACATTGGTCAGGTCGCAGCTGGAGTACTGTGTCCAGTTCTGGGCACTGCACTTCAAGAAGGAAGTGGACAACATGGAGAGGGTCTAGAGAAGGGCCACCCGCTTGGTTGGAGGGCAATATGGCGGGCCCTATAAGGAGAGGCTGAGGGACCTGAACCTGTTCAGCCTCAGCAAGCAGAGGCTGAGGTGGGATTTGGTGGCTGCCTTCAAACTTGTTAGGGGAGATCAGCAGCAAATAGGAAGGGCCCTATTCCCCCCAGCAGCACCTGGGGTGATGAGGAACAATGTTCAGAAGCTGCTGGAGAATAGATTCAGGTTAGAGATAGGAGGCACTATTCCACTGTTAGGGTGGTTAGGATCTGGAACCAACTTCCTAGGGAAGCAGTCCTCACTCCTACCTTAGGTAAATTCAGAAAGAGGTTGGATGAACACCTGTCTGGGGTCATGTGATCCCAGCATGCGCTCCTGCCAGTAGCGGGGGGTCAGACTAGATGATCTGTTCAGGTTCCTTCTGACCCCAAACTACTATGAAACCAGCATCCTATATTCTTAGAAACAATTCTTTTATAAGCTGTTACATAGCAATGCTGTAAGAATAATATTGGCTAGGCAAAGTCTCCAGTCTACGATTGTATTGCAATAGAATCAAGCAAGTAAATAATAAAAAATAATACCAGAATGCCTGCAAATCTATACTTTGAATTCTATAGAACAAAAGTAGCTGTTCACCATAGACATCATAACTGGTGTCAGAAAATATCTAATGCTGCAAGGGGTTTTAAACCTATAACTCAGTTTCAAATCCATAGCCATTACCCAGATAACCGCAAAACGTATCACTTTTCCACAGAGTGAAGACAGCACTGCTCATGCTAAAATACCTCCTGCCCACATAGGCACTATAAAAATAATACTGTTCTCAAAGATCCTTCCCTTGCTTGTTGACTTTAACACAGAAAAGGAAGACAAGAGTGCAATAAACAACGAAGTTGTTCAAATCTGCAGAACTATTTTAATACTGCAACAAATCACAACCATGGTGCAGCACCCTATGAGACGCTATGAGATGCTCTTAAGGGTGCTACAGTGCCTGGCCACTCTGTGAGGAGGTAAGCACTAACTCCCTTGCCTGGTGCCCTATGCCCATATCAGCATCCCATAGCTGCTCCTCTGAGGACTCCCCTAGCTGGAATTCCAGAAGCAAAATCCAAGTCACAGGCTAAGTCATGGTTCAGGAGTCACAGGAGAAAGGAATTTCCAAAAGTCAGAGTCCAGAAGTGGAGCCAAGCAGGGTCAGAAGCAAGAAAGATCAAAAAGCACAAGATCCGAGGAGGCTTACTACAGCAGACTTTCAGATAGAACTGTTTGCTGGCCTGTAGCCTGTTCCTACAGGTGGGCTTAAATAAGGAGATTTCTATCATCAGCAGACAGTCAGGAGGCCCTTACAGTGCTCATCTAGTTCATTATCTAACATGGGGCTGCCATTTACAGACCCTGGAGGGTTTGGCCAACTAAGCCACTAGCCCTGCTGGCTTCCTATTAGAGCCCCTGACAAGCCTTCAATCTGAAAAGGGTCAAGAACCACTGGAATCAATTCCCTGCAGGAAAGTATAGAAAGGACTAGCCTCTCTTCATGCATGTCACAACTGTTAGACAGGACAATAATATGGGGGATGTGTATTTTTAGTGCTTCATCTCATGGAAGAGATGGCCAGACATGCACCAAACTTGCTGAAACGTGGTGCTACTTGCAGACACGTACCAACTCACAGCCGAAGTATTTTCTACTGTGTTAGGCTTGAAATCTGCTGGCACTTTAAGTCAACTGTTGTTCATTATCATTTTTTCCAAGTGGGGAATGGACAAAAAGCACATATGTGCTTATTTCCAGCATGTTCGATTGCATTAGTTTTTGTTGGGTCAATCTCTGCCATGCTGTCCATCATGTCAAACAGGAAATGCCAACAAAAAGTGATACAGAACAGGACAGTATAAAAGACCTGCAATAAATAGAATATAATATGCTTAAACTGTCAAAGCCAATGTCCTTTTTTAAAATAGTAACAATCAAAGCACAGGACATTTCTTCAAGATTAGTGGATAGCTGGGAGAGCTGATGGCCTGAGGCACAGGCAAGGGCCATTAGACCCAACTGGTCATTAATTCTGTTGGACCTGCCCTTTGCAAAGGTGATACACAAACTTTAATGATACAGTCAAAGCAGGTTAGCCCATATTCCAAATCTCTAACCTAAAAAATCCACTAGTTAGTTATATATAGAAATACCTTATTAATTTTTTTTTATTTAGATTTCCAAATTAAACATTGTTTTCTTGTGAACTTTTTCTAGTATATCTCCTTGTTTGTTTCTCACCTCTTCAGTGCAGAGGAATTGGGTGCACTTAAATGATCAACCAAACCTCTCCAAGGTGCTTGGGTATCAATGCCTGCTAATGTTTTTTCTTCTTGTTTTCTATTTCTTTACTAACACTCCCTGCCAAAAGCGACCTTTAGAAAATGCTACAGTTCTGTGGGTAGCAAACTGCTAATTTTTCACATGCAATTAGGGTGTCAGGCATGTAAAAGAAATTGGTCACTGTTTACCATCTCCACAGAAAGTTTGCAATAACTGCAAATATTCTCCTGACATTCACTACACTGATGATGAAAATGGAAGATTGTTAGGACAGTCTGATATTTACAGGAACAAGCTGTACATATATCCAGCAAGAAAGGTATGTTTTTTTACTTTAAAATAACTATTATGCAGTAACTGTCCTTCAGAAAAATCTAGTGGAGGCAAGGTACTGTAGTTTTAAGATATGAGGCAACTGGGCGAGGTCTGTGGCAGCAAATTTCCCTTAACATAAAACTAGTGCCTTCATCTCCACTCAGTATCTGTTACAGGATTTGTAACATATATTAGTTACTCTGCTGTAATGACAAACAAATAATTAACACCTTTTGGCAGGAGACCTTTCTACAGATTCTCAAATCATTTATTCCAATTTGCTTGTTATTTGCAAATACAATCATTTGTCATAACTATAGGTGACTTGCTGGCTTGGTAGAAATGAGAACATAAACCAAGTATTTCTGAAAGGATAATTGATTTAAGCCTCCCAAAACTTAAGTGAGCCCTGTCATCAATTGATCCTGTAATTCTCAGGTTGATTGTGCTAACTTCCAGGAATGTTATGGATTCTGGATTTAATTCTGGCCTTAGTCCTAGAGCTTGGATTTGATCAAATCAATCATATATGTTCACATAAATAGTGGACTATTTGACCACACAACTTTAAAAGGATAAGTTATATTAATATCTTACTTTCAATTTACCTAAAGCTGTTCAAGCAATTGCCAGCTCCTGATTGCCATTCCCTCTCCCACTCCCACCCTGCTTTCCCCTCCACTTCTGCCTCCCTTTCTCACCATGCTGGCTCTTTCCCAACCCTAACACAGAAAGTTGACTCATATGTGCTCAGTCCTGAAATCTAAGATGACTGGTAACGCTGTTCTTTAACTATTATAACTCCTAACAATTTATTCTATACTACTCTAAAAACACGGAAATCAGCAAATTACTCTGATGTTCCAAGTAGCTATTATAGAAACTTTCTCCTTTTTATTTAAAATTAAATGTTTCCAAAGGTTTCCTCAGCTTGCTTTTGCAACTCCTCCTTTTTTTCCAACCAATACCAGGGAATATATTTAAAATAAACAAGTGCTCTGAGAGCTACTGGGGAGAGGGAAAAGTCTGGAGATCACAGAGGAGCCCCAGTGTTGGTATGGCTGTGAAAGAGAAAGATTCATGTTAAGAAAGAAAACAGTCACTCACCAAATCCTGCAAGGATTAATACCATCCTTAGGATCCACACCAGTCCTCATTCTACTGAATGAAAAAAGTCCCATTGTCTTCAAGGAGTATTGGATCAGAGTCCTGATTCTGAATCTCACAGAGAAAAAACAGCCTCTTCAGAGGAAATGATCCAGAACTTCCAGTTATGGTCTGGGGAAGTAAGAGTATGTAGAAAGGGAATTATTATTCAGTAACCTTGCTGTGACTCATGACATAAAATTTTGTCAAAAGAAATCGTACCTCTCTAGTTGCACTGATAGGAATGTAAAGGTTCCCATAGCACAATTATCTAAGAAATACATACAGTAGTGTAAAAGTGATGCTGTAGCCATGATGGTCCAAAAAATTATGCAAAGAGCAAGAATTCTTAGATTTATTGGATTCCAAATATTTATTGGACCAACTATGTAGTTGGGGTAGAGCTAGACAAGCTTTTGAATGAAGGGCATTCTTATTCACATCTTTCTCAGGCTCATAACAAGCCAGCACAACATACAGAGTCATTTCTATACCTACTATATTGCAATTAAGTAGTAGCGAGCTATTGATTACCACAATTTTCCGGGAAAACATTTGGGTTCTCTGAGTAGTAGGTAGTGGAGAGACAGGCCAGGCTGTAATTTTTACACACACAAGAAAATACCACAATTAGAGATGATCCCATGTCTACAACCCCAGCAGCCCTGACCTTAGGAGAAGTATAGATATGATCTAAAGTGAAACTGCAGCTTGGGCCTACCCCTTTGTAAAACAGATGAAAATCATTGTCTCAGCAACTGATATTATATAATAAGTCAAGTATGTTGCTAATTATATCATTAATGCATGATATATTGCTAGCATAATCTGTGAGCAGAGACAGGTAGTTGGCCATGTTAGTCTGAAATCAAGCAGAAGGCAGGTCAGAGATGCACCTGACTCAAGAAGTCTATGGGCCAACGAGAGGCAAAGCGCTGCTCGACCTGGTACTGGCTACGGGGGACGACCTAATCAGCGACCTAGTGATCGATGGGAAGCTGGGTGACAGTGACCACGAGCTGATCACCTTCACCATCCGCCGTAAAGCTGGCAAGTCAGTCAGCAACACAGAAGTCCTTGACTTCAGAAAAGCTGACTTTGACAAGCTCAAGAGACTAGTCAGTCAGGCCCTCAGGGACCATGACCCCAGGGAGATGGGAGTTCAAGAAGAGTGGTTGCTTCTCAAGGAAGCGATCCTCAATGCACAAGCTAAATCTATCCCAACACAGAGGAAAGGCAGCAAAAAGGCACAGCAGCCCCCCTGGCTCTCCAGGGACCTAGCGGACCTCCTGTGGCTAAAAAGGAAAGCCTACAAAGGATGGAGGACGGGATTCACCTCCAAGGAGGATTACTCCGCGCTGGTCCGGTCCTGCAGGGACCAAACCAGGAAAGCTAAGGCTGCAACTGAACTCCAACTAGCTACAGGCATCAAGGACAACAAAAAGTCCTTTTTCAGATATGTGGGGAGCCGGAGGAAAAGCAAGGGCAACGTTGGACCCCTGCTAAACCAGATGGGGCAACTGACAACTGACGCCCAGGAAAAAGCCAACCTATTAAATAGGTACTTTGCGTCAGTCTTTCATCAGTCACATGGGATGCCCATGCCTGCTATGGGACAGGGAAATCTGGGTAAGGGGGATCCCCTACCCTCCATCAATGCTGACCTCGTGAAGGAACACCTTGAGAAGCTGGATACCTTCAAGTCAGCCAGCCCTGACAATCTGCACCCCAGGGTACTCAAGGAGCTGGCGAGCGTCATAGCCCAGCCCCTGGCATGGATCTTTGAAAACTCCTGGCGCTCTGGTGTAGTGCCCGAAGACTGGAAGAAGGCCAATGTGGTGCCAATCTTCAAGAAAGGGAGGAGAGTGGATCCGGCTAACTACAGGCCCATTAGCCTGACTTCTATCCTGGGGAATATCTTAGAAAAGTTTATTAAGGAGGCCATCCTTGAGGGACTGGCCCAGGCTAGCATTCTAAGGGATAGCCAGCATGGGTTTGTTGCGGGTAGGTCTTGTTTGACCAATCTCATTTCCTTCTATGACCAGGTGACCTATCACCTGGACAAGGGAGAAGAGGTTGATGTCATATCAAAAGCTTTTGATCTGGTATCCCATGATCACCTCTTGGCCAAACTGGCCAGTTGTGGCCTTGGCTCCACCATGATGCACTGGCTGGGAAATTGGCTCTCTGGTCGGACCCAGAGGGTTGTGATTGATGGCAGTCACTTATCGTGGTGCCCTGTGACCAGTGGGGTCCCTCAAGGCTCTGTCCTGGGACCCATACTGTTCAACATCTTCATTAACGATGTGGACACTGGAGTCAGGAGTGGACTGGCCAAGTTTGCCGATACCACCAAACTTTGGGGCAAAGCATCCACGCCAGAGGACAGGCGGGTGATCCAGGCTGACCTGGACAAGCTCAGCAAATGGGCAGATGAGAACCTCATGGTGTTTAACACCGAAAAATGCAAGGTTCTTCACCTTGGGAGGAAAAACCTGCAGCACCCTTATAGGCTCGGCAGTGCTACATTGGATAGCACTACAGAAGAAAGAGACTTGGGGGTCATCATTGACCACAAGATGAACATGAGCCTGCAATGCGATGCTGCGGCTAATAAAGCGACCAAAATGCTGGCTTGCATCCATAGATGCTTCTCAAGCAAATCCCAGGACGTCATTCTCCCCTTGTACTCGGCCTTGGTGAGGCCACAGCTGGAGTACTGCGTCCAGTTTTGGGCTCCACAATTCAAAAAGGATGTGGAGAAGCTTGAGAGAGTCCAGAGGAGAGCCACGCGCATGATCAGAGGTCAGGAAAACAGATCTTACGATGACAGGCTGAGAGCCATGGGACTCTTTAGCCTGGAAAAGCGCAGGCTCAGGGGTGATCTGATGGCCACCTATAAATTTATCAAGGGTGACCACCAGGATCTGGGGGAACGTTTGTTCACCAGAGCGCCACAAGGGATGACGAGGTCGAACGGTCACAAACTCCTGCAAGACCGTTTCAGGCTGGACATAAGGAAGAATTTCTTTACTGTCCGAGCCCCCAAGGTCTGGAACAGTCTGCCAGCGGAGGTGGTTCAAGCACCTACATTGAACACCTTCAAGAGTAAATTGGATGCTTATCTTGCTGGCATCCTATGACCCCAGCTGACTTCCTGCCCTTTGGGCAGGGGGCTGGACTCGATGATCTCCCGAGGTCCCTTCCAGCCCTAATGTCTATGAAATCCATGAAATCTTTCAAACTGAGATTATAGATAGGGAAAGAGTACAAGCTTTCATGAACTCAGGTTCACAAAAGCTTGTGCTCTCTCTTCATATATAATCTTATTTAGTTAGTCTGTAAAGTGCATCTGTACCCTGTCTTCTAATATAATCCATGCCGTAAATCCATGCACAGACACCTACAGAAATTCCACAGACTATCATGTACCTGTATTAGCTTTTCCAGGAGCTCCTTCTATTCCAGACAATACTCATTTAAAGGATTTCCGTGCATTTTGCAGGCTGTGGAAATTTCTCATTGTTCCATTTCACTGCAGATGAATTGCCAGGGTGGCTGTACAAAGCCACAGAGAAAACAAGAACTGCTGTGTCAATACAGCAGAACCACAGAGATGAACCAAATGTTGGCCAGCAGGACACCAAGACCCATGTGAGCCTAAAGATTTGTGCAGGATTTGGAGGCTGGCCTTCTGTCTCCCCAGTTCTCCAAAGAAATATTTTGTATGGACTTCAGGAAAGGAACAGGTGTGGGTGTTTTTTGTTTGTGTGTTCTTTGGGGTGGGAGGGTTAAAAGTTCTCTGCTTCCTCTCAAAACTATTTGCATGGGAGAGCATGACCCTGCTCACTGTCATTGGACAGTCAACATTATCTTACCTTAAATTTGATACAGTTTAAAGAAAAAGGTGTATTTTAATTACATGGAATATTTAAAATAAAAAACAGGAAGCACCTTCCTAAAAGAAAGAAAGAAATAAGAAATGACTTATAATACTAGGTTTTGATTATATCTAGTATTCTTCAGGTTCTTCTGCTTCAAGTAATTTGTTTACTACTGCCAAACAGGAAATGCAGTCAGTAAAATACAGACATTTTCTACCACCATAATATAGACTAGGACTGAGTAAACCAGTTTAAATTACAATGAGGAATTCCCCTCTCACTGAACTGTATTTGTAGAACCAAAGCTAACCTAAACTTTTAGAGATTTAGGAAAAGGGCAGTGGAAAAATCTAAATCCCCAAATGGCTTTTTGCTGCCACCTCGAATCTCTAGATTAATCCCAAATCTCTACTGCTCTTTTTAACTGATTCCATTCCAAATCAAAGTAATGTTACCACTCATTATTAATAAAAGGTAAAAACAGACAGTACCAAACCAAAGCAGATCAGCTGTGGCAGGACACATCCTACCCACAGCTGATCCACTTTATTGGGTGAAACACACACGTGTCTAAACGCATGTCTAACAACAATCCCAACTAGTTAGTTAGCTCAATAAAATGTATAATGAAACAAATCTTGCTTCCTGTAAGATCATCACAACTACAATACCACAAAACTACTTTTCTTCACAGGCAGGAATCTTTTATGGTTTAGAAAAGGAAGTTTATAATTATTTTGATGTTAAATAATGACACCAAGTTTTCCTCCTTGCTACTGAGTCCTTAATTAAAAAAACAAGACACACTGGCAGGTCATAGCCATTAACAAGTCTGGCAGTTTAAACTTTAATTGAGCTCCCATTTTTCTCTTAAATAAAAAACTTCCATTGACTCCACTACCACAACCGAGTGTGAGCACTTCATTATGTAAACTGCCTTTTTCCCCCTTTAGAAATCATAGAATACATTACAAGTCAACTTTAGGAAGGGTTTCAAAAATTATATTTTCTTAATTGAAATCTTTAGCTTTGATTAGAATTGTTTTCTCTCCTGAGTCAGTAGTTCAAAAAAGACAGTCAGAGGATCAGGGGTTTGGTAAGAATTTTCACATTAACACATGCACTTTACTGTATAGTAAAGTATCACCATCTACACAGGCACAGCAACTGGGCCAGTGTAGACTTATTTACAGTGCCATTGGATAGTCCTGTCAGATACAGGGGTTGCATCTACATATGTATTTAGTTGCAACAATTTTCTGCACAGTAAGCTACTGAACACTAATCGATTTTGGCTAGGCATCTACACATGCAGCAACCTGGCAGAAAATTTGCTGCCATGTCCCTCCATCCCCGCTAGGTATGCCTATGGCCATGAGGGGGAGCTCCAGCCTCCAGCCCCAGCTGCCAGCACTTGACAGCCTTCTTTTAAAAGGCAGCCCCACTCTGTGCTCTCTGGGCAGCCAATTCCTGTGCTCAGAGGAGCAGCATGGCATGCACAGAGGGAGCATGTAGCAGCTGTGTTTGTATCCACTGTAGCTCCCTGCACTATGGCTGCCCCAGACAATGAGGAACAGGGTCCCCTGATCCTGCTTGCCATTTCAGTCACCTTGCTGGCCCGCCATGCTCATCCTTGCCTGGCTCATGGCTATCTCACCCTGCCTGGCTTCCCCATATGCAGCAACTGCACACCCTCCCAGGGTCCCTACTGTCATGCAGCTGCTGCCACCAGTGACACCAACAACAAGCTCCTGGAGCCCACTGCCAGGGCTGCCACTGCCCTCCTGGGCCTCCAGCCCCACCATCTCTGAGCCTGCATGCCAGCCAGTACTGTTGGCAGCATCTCATGCAGCACAACTGGGACTATGGGTGGATGCCTTTAGGATAACCTGGGCAACCTTTGCAGACATGCTGCACCAGCTCCAGCCCCACCTGGAGCACCAAGACCTTGTTCAGTGTGGGAAAGACCACCACTGAGGAGGCCATCTAGGAGGTGGGTGGTGACCTCTAGGACATGCTGGAGGACACCATCCTCCATATCCACAGCCCCCAGGCTCTGGGGGCAGGATTCCATGCACTGGGGTTCTCCCAGTGTTTCAGGGCCCTAGATGACACCCACAACCCAGTCATCTGCCCATCCCATGGATACTGCCCCTATTACAGCTGCAGAAGGTTCCATTCTGTGGTCCTGTAGGCAGTTGTGAACCACCAAGGGAGCTACACACACAAGCTCTGGCTGGGTGGGCAGTGCGCATGATGCCCGTGTGTTCAGAAACTGACTGTGCTGGTGGAGAGTGCATGCTTTACACCTGGAGTGGAGGACCTGCAGTTGGGTGCCATCATCATCCCACCCTTGCTAATCAGGGATTCTGTGCACCTGATCCTGCCCTGGTCGATAGGGCTGTGAAGAACCTAAGACTACTTACCCAGGGAGGTCCCCTGCCCAGGAGCACTTGTCCTGTTGGAACAGCGTGACCACATTGCAGCAGGAACTCCCGATCCATCCCAGCTCTGCTTTATCACCTGGCCAGGTGAGGTAGATTGGCTTAACTAAGTGGCCGGGTCTATTTCCGGAAGTGGAGAGTGGAACCCAAGGGAAGAGAGTGAACAAACAGGATGGCATGGACAGGTGGGATGAGTAGCCATTCACTGCCTGAGACTGAAGTCCCTGAGAACGGGGCAAGAGACCAATCTGGTCTTGTGAGCTCAGAGGAGCTCACACTAAAAGAAAAAAAAAAAAAGAAGGGAGAGATGTTTTTGCTTGTTTTGTGTGCTAATCAGCTGCCACGGGCAGTCAATTAAGGTGGCGTGGTGGCAATTACAAAGGAAAGGAAAGGAAAGAAAAGAACCTTGCTTGCTTGCAATTCAGGTGGCCAAGCATCCGGGGTGAAGATAAGAAAGGGGCTGTCCCGAGTCCCTGAAATGGGGAAGGGAGCTTGGCGCTGACAACAAGGGGTTTTTTTATTCCCCTTTTTTTTCTTTTTGCACCTAAATGGGACCTGACAACATAAATAGGTGCCAGTCATCATTGGGTCCGTGAGTCACCACCTTATTTAAATCATCAAACTCGTGGCAGGGGAGATATGAGAGAGAGAGGAAATTGAACCAACCATACTGACTGGTGCCAGCCCATGAAAAAAAGAGAACCGGTGAATGTCAACTGGGCGTAGAGGCACATGCCCGTACTCAGTGATCACCCTACAGAGGTCCTACACTACACACCTGGGCCCCTGCCAGGCCCACTTTAATCAGTTCCTGGGCTGGACCTGTGCCCTCACCAAGTGCATCTTTGGCTGCCTCAAGGTCCACTGGTGTTCCTTCACTACCCACCTTGAAGTGGCCAAGAATAACTTCCCCCAGGTCATTGTTGCAGCCTATGTGCTGCACAATATATGCAAGGCCCAGGGAAAATTGTTCTGTGAGGCCTGGGCAGAGAAGGTACAGCAGGCAGAGGCAGCCTGGTAGCAGGAG
This sequence comes from Crocodylus siamensis, assembly GCF_052110815.1. Taxonomy (NCBI): domain Eukaryota; kingdom Metazoa; phylum Chordata; order Crocodylia; family Crocodylidae; genus Crocodylus; species Crocodylus siamensis. The sequence goes on along the minus strand of NC_143395.1, from coordinate 341,601,553 downwards.
TACAAGCTGCTGTGGCAGTGGTGCCCCCGCCCCCCCATGAGGCCCCAGGGGAGCTGTGCACCCGCTCTGGTGGACCACCTCCTGGAGCACTCCCCCCTCTTGCCTGCCTGCCCCACCACCCACAGACCTTCTACCCCCTACCCACCCCAGCAGTACTCATGCCAGGCACATGTCCAAACAAACATTCCCCTCACACTTTGTATGTTGAAGAAGGATGAAGAGTATAGAGTCCCCTCACCTCCCAACACACAGAGGCCCCCTTTAACCCTCTTCTCAGTTTCAAAACTATTTACAAGAGTCTGTGGTTTTGTGTCCCGAAGTGGGGGGCCACAGGGTGGGGGCATCTAGTGGTCAGAGGCTGCCAAGAGACCTGCAGGGCTAGGGTTAGAGGCCAGGTAGTGGCAGGCATGCATGAGACCACCAGGCCCAGGAGGGTTTTCAGAGTCTGGTGGTCATCATCTGTGGCACATCCCAGCCCAGGATGGTGTTTTGAGCCCACAGGACCTGCAAGCACTCCAGTTTTAGGGCCAGGAGCTCAGCCCAGAACTTATGCTTTGCCTGGTTCTGTGTCTCCTCCCAGGTGGTCTCCCAAGCGATATTCTCTGCCTGCTACCTGTCATGGCTAGCCAGGTCCTCTTCCCCCCAGGCCTGAGTGCACTGCTCCCACTCCTCAGACACCACCAGCAGCCACTAGAGCAGGAGGGTTCTGTCCTGTATGCTCTTCTGGTGCCATTGGCACATCTGCAGGGCTCCAGTGCTGGGTGGTAGCATCCCACAGCCTGCATCCTCACTTGGCCCTGAAGCCTCTCCCCCACATCCAGATGTAGGCCCTGCAGAGCCAAGAGACAGAAGCCTTTTGTGAAAGTTTGCAACATTTCAGAGATAAGATGATCTGCACCAGGGGCTATGTGCTGCCTGGCCTCAGATTGGGGGTTGGCTGTGTACGTGTGCCCAGTGACCATGGCAAGTCAGGCCAAGTAGGCCTGGGCCTAGGCAGCTGCCCAAGCCCCATCCCCACATGCTCCCCGAGGGCTGCTGGGTTCCTGGGTCCTGGCCACAGGCAGCTAGCCTCCCCCTACCTTCCCAAGGTGGGACAGGTCAGGCAGGGCAGAAAATGGCTCCTGGCTTTTATAGCCTGCAGACAGGGGCTGCTAGTGAGGCAGCCCAGCAACCCCAGAGCTGGAGAATCTCTTAGCCACTAACCCTGGGGTTGGCCTTAAGCTGGCCCCCTAATGGCTGGGCAGACTCAATAAAAACTTAGTGCTGGGTCACGTCTACATGTGTGCTCTTGCACATTAACTAATCACATTTAAATTTGCTACCTGCATTTATAGGTAGCAAATGTAATCATAATTAGCCATTTCTACCATGCAGTGAGGGTTTGCATGTGTATATGCTTGCTTGTATTATGTAGTAAACTAGGTTAATGCACAATACCATGTCTCATGTGGATACACCCAGGTACTATTAAACTGTGAAGTAAATTATCGTGCTTAAATGCAGTGTAGATGGTGAAGTCAGAATTAGTTTACTCCTGCTCACACAGCACTGGTGTTTATTCAGTTGCATCAGTTTCACATGTAGACATGCCCAGTTATTAGGTTTCAGCTTGCTCTCTATTCCATGACATGCAAGGTTTGATTCTCCTTTCACGTTAGTGTAATTGCATTGACTTCAATACAGTTATCCTTTATTTACACTGGTGCCTGTGCTCACAAACTGTAGAAGACCTTCCTGTTAGCTGCTCCCTGTTTCTTTTTATTCTCTCTTTATAACATTTAGCTCTAGCAGCTATGTTATAGCAGGTTTCAGAGCAATCCATCAAAAGTCTGTGGAAGCAAATAAAAAACACTTGAACCCTATAATTGTTTTCTGACCTTGGGTTTACTAGAGGTTAGAATGATATTTTTTTTTAAGAGATGGCATACTTGGTTTTTCTGAAAATACAATCTACCTATGTAAGGTGAACTTTGTAGTAAATAAAAGTGTACTCCAGCCAAATAAAATCTAACTGTACATGGCAGAATAAGTGAAAGGACAGAAAACACCTGTGATTCACCCAAGGCATAGTATATTAGCTACAGAATTCTAAAGGAAGCTTAAAGAAAGACTTTTCTAATGCAATGGCTAGGAGACTTGACAGCCTTCAGGCTGACATTGAAAGAATGTGAAAGGCTTTAAAATATCTCATTTCCTTCACTTCAAATTTTAGAATGTGAATTTAAGAAGATTATTAAAGTATTTGCAGTGAGATAACTTTCAGTCTAAGCCTTCTCCTCCACTCTGAATCAAAGAATAGAGACTCTCCTTCCCATAATTAAACAAACGCATTTTGTTGCCTCATACTTACTCAGCAATACATGATTCCAGTGTGATCTGTACTGAAAAGACTGATGCTAACAATACATGGTCACCCTTGTTAACAATAAAGTAAGTCATATTGCTGGTTCTAAAGGCACCTCATGGTCTTCTATGCATTCTGAAAAAGAGCAATAATCTGCCTCTGAAACTGAGGAATAATTTGCCAAAAGCACAAGCATGTCAGCAAACAGGCCTCTTTTCCATAGTTGGCTAAAGTAAAATAATTTTCCCTCACTAGAACACAAGACGAAATAACAGATTAAAATTAGTTCTGGAAACTATTCCAACATTCTAGAGAGGATTTGAGTATGAATTACATTTCTATGAGGGAGACAGCAAACATGCTGGTAACTGAAATGCTGTCAAAATGGAAAGTAGAAAGAAGTGGCAAATAGATATGAGTGACAAATAGCCAGTGTGTGACAGGTAACAATTAAATTGAAAGTATTTATCATTTCCCAAATGATATTAGTAGCAGTAGTATTACCATGACACCTAACACCCTTATTAATGGACAGGGCCTGGGGATCTTCTCATGTCCTTGTCATAGACTAGATGCTTTTCATATAGTCATGCACAAGCGAGGGCTCTTTCCATTGATGCAGCGAGGTCCTCCTTTGTACAGGTGTCACCAAGGAGTCAACAAACAAGCAAGTGTTCCATGGTCTGCACTTCACTGCAGTTGCAGGTATTCATGTCATTAGAGTAGCCCCTTTTGATCATATTTGCTTTTGATTTTCTAGTTTACATGCACAGACAATTCAGGCATCACCATGTTGGCCAATCTAGATCTACCCCTCTTGGAAAGTCCTCCTTCAGTTCTAGGTCCATTTCAGAGCACCTGATTTCACATAATCTCTCCTTCCATAATGACTTTCCTTCCTTCTTCCATAATCCTTCCTTCCTTCAGTCACACCCATGAATGACATGTGCCCCCAGCAGCTGGGAGAGCATGGCGGCAGTGGGAGCGCAGTCGCGGTAAGTGGGGGTATGCGTGCATTCACAGATGCACATAGCAACCAGGCAGAGTGCAGAGCCATTCCTGCAGCTCACTCCAGGTAAGTCTATTGGAGTGGAATGGAGGAGTGGGGGGACACAGGCAATGAAGCACATACCGCCACTCCCACCCTGATTTCTGCATCCACTATGGGGCACAGAGCTGCAACCAGGCTGGACCAGCTCCAGGCCAGAGGGAGCACCTCACTGTCATGGCCACCAAGATGAGGTGCTCCCTGCCCACCAGGTAGCAGCAAGAGCACATCTCCGCAAGATGACTGAGATGATTGACCATGAGATGACTGAGTTCAGGATCCTGAGGAAAGGAAGGATGGAGAGCAGCAGAGTAAGGACCCTGGACTTCAGAAAAGTAGACTTCGACTCACTCAGGGAACTCATGGGAAAGATCATCTGGGAAGCCAGTCTGAAGGGGAGAGGAGTCCAGGACAGCTGGCTATACTTTAAAGAAGACTTACTGAGAGTGCAGGAACAAACCATCCCAGTGTGCAGGAAGACTAGCAAGTATGGCAGAAGACCAGCTTGGCTTAACAGGGTACACTTCAGTAAACTAAATCACAAAAAGGAAGCTTATTAGAAGTGAAAACTTGGACAAATAACTAGGGAAGAGTATAAGAGCATTGCTCAGGCATGCAGGGATGAAGTCAGGAAGGCCACAGAGCAATTGGAGTTGCAGCTAGCAAGGGATATGAAGGGTAACAAGACACGCTTCTACAAATATGTCAGTAGCAAGAGGAGGATCAGGGAAAGTGTGGGTCCCTTACTGAATGGGGAAGGCAACCTAGTGACACAGGATGCAGAAAAGGCTGAAGTACTCAATGCCTTTTTTCCCCTCAGTCTTCACAGACAAAGTCAGCTTCAAAATGATTGCAGCAGGAAACACAGTTTGGGGACAAGGTAAGCACCCCTCCATGGTGAAAGAACAAGTTAGGGACTACTTAGAAAAGCTGGACATGTACAAGTCCATGGGCCTGGATGGGTATCAAGTGGAGTGCCCCAGGGGGCAGTTCTAAGGTGGGTTTTGTTCAATGCTTTCATCAATGACCTGGAAGATTAGTCATAAAGTACACCTTGAGCAAGTTTGCAAATGACACCAAGCTGGGAGGGGGAGTAGTAGATATGCTGGAGGGGTAGGGCTAGGATTCACAGTGACCTAGACAAATTGGAGGATTGGTCCAAAAGGAATCTCATGAGGTTTAACACTCATGAGGTTCAGCACTTAAGACAAAACAATCCCATGCACCGGGGCAGGCTGGGGTCTGACTGGCTGGGCAGCAGCTGTGCAGGAAAGGACCTGGGTGTTAGGGTGGACAATAAGCTGAATATGAATCAACAGTGTGCCCTTGTTGCAAAGAAGGTTAATAGCACCCTGGGCTGCCTTGGTAGCTGTCTTGCCAGTAGGTAAAGAGAAGTGATTATTCCACTCTATTCAACACTGGTGAAGCCACATCTGGAGTACTGTGTTCAGTTTTGGTCCCCCCACTACAGAAAGGATGTGGAAAAATTGGAAAGAGTCCAGCAGAGGGCAACAAAAATGGTGAAGGGACTGGGGGACATGATTTATGAAGAAAGACTGATGAAAATGTGCTTATTTAGTCTAGGGAAGAGGAGATTGAGAGGGGAATTAATAGCAGACTTCAACTTCCTGAAAGGGGGTTCAAAAGAGGATGGAGCTAGACTATTCTCAGTGGTGGCAGATGACAGAACAAGGAGCAATGGTCTCAAGTTGCAGCAAGAGAAGTTTAGGTTAGCTATTAGGAAGAATTTTCTCACTTAGAAGGGTAGTGAAACACTGGAACAGGTTACCCAGAGAGGTGGTGGAACCTCCATCCTTGGAGGTTTTCAAGACCTAGCTAGATAAAGCTTTGGCTGGGATGATCTAGTTGGGGATGACCCTGCTTTCAGCAGGGGGTTGGACTAGATGTCCTCCTGAGGTCCCTTCCAACCCTAACTTTCTATGATTCTATGATTCCACGCCACCGTGCCTCATCTTGGCAGCCACAGTGGTGTGACACTCACTCCCATGTCAGGTCCTGCCCACTAGACCACAGAGGCAGCTCCTGCCCAAAGCTGGTCCAGCCCAGCTGCAGCCTCACACCCCACTGTGGGCACAACAATCGGGGCAGGGGACACATGCCCCCCCTCACCCCTGCAACATGTCGCCTGTGCCTCTCCCTTCCCCACATACCCACCCCATTCCCCACACACCCACCCTCTTCCTCATACACTGGAGCTTGGGAGAAGGGGCAGTGAGTCAGTAATGAGGGGTACTAGCAGGGGTTGGAGAGATTGGGGGTTGGGAGCGTGGGGCACTTGCAGTGCCAAAGGGCTGTAGGTCAGCAGTGAGTAACAGTAGATGGGCCAGCAGGGCCGTGGGTTGGGAGTGAGGGGCACTGGCAAAGCCAGAGGGACTCTGAGTCAGGAGTGAGGGTCATTGTCAGGGCTGAGAGGGCTGTGGCTTAGGAATGAGGGGCAATGGCATGGGCAGGCCACCAGCATATCTGGGCTGCTCAGCACCACAAATCAGCAGGGGGGCACCCACAGCTGGACCCACATCCTGGTGAGTGAAGGGGGCAGGGGGAGCTCTCATTTTCCATGATAAAACTACAAAAATCAAACACCAAACTATATAGGTATTTAGAATGTATTTGATTATAATTATTGAGGCACCAATATGCTTCTGAATTGCTTTAAAAGTCTAAATATATCAATAAAATATTGTGTTCAATTGATACATGCATACACACGCGCGCGCGCACACACACACACATACAGGCATTACACTTTAATTGTGAAAAAATTCAGAGTTTGGGTTTTTTAATCAGAGAATTAGGGAGGAAGAATTCGTGATTTTTAAAAACAGAGAAAACTAGGATCTCTGGTGATAAGTAATTAGAAATTCAGGAAAACAAATCGGGGGAAACTGCATAACAGAAACCAACTGAAGACAAGAGCACGTGTTTAAGTTCCCTTGAGTAAACCAAGAACATAGGAATGAAGCACTCTGAATTTTGGCTAGAAGGGGTCATTAGAGACTGTGATGAGAGTGCTTTCAAGAGAATGAAAGAAAAGAAAACCAGATTGGAGAGGGTCTAGGATAGAACTAGAAAAAAGGAATTTCATACAATAAAGCTAGAAAGTTTAATCAATAGGCTTAGAGGTGAGAAGGAGATGGGCTTGTATTTTAAAAGAATTTCAAATTGTTAGTGAAATTGAAATCAATCACAATAATAGTTATGGCCAAGTTTACAATATTGATATATGAATGAAGAAAAAGCAAACAGCTAAGTTTGGCAATGTTGGCCCGAGTAAAGGCTAGAGAAGAAAAGAATCCTTGTCCACAGTCTTCTTGGTGCCTTCACACATAGAATGTGGACAATTTAGAGAAGATGGAAAATAGACAATTCTTAGATAATAAAAGAAAGAAATTGCAAAAAATGACCATTTTAATAAACTGTTCTTGATGTACATCTGAACTCCCGGCTTCAGTGATTATGCACAATCAGATTCATTACTAAAGTGGGAAGCAGTAGGATCATAATTAGTTCAATTTCTACAGAACAGGTGCCAGTGTGCTCTCTCTGATAATCTTTATTTCAAAACAATTTTTGTTTAAGGCAGCCAGTGTTTCTCACTGGAGCTGAATGAGATGGATTTTAATACTGCCTGTGAACCAAAGCCCTTCCACACATCCCCTTCCCAAACATTCCCTATTCTAATTGCCAAAAGAGATTTTTATTTAACAAGCTGCAGCACCAAGTGAGATGAAGCATCTCATTTCCCAGAGACTTACAAGCCAGCATGGAAAAACAGAAGCAATGTACATTGTTACGTTAGACAATTAGCATGAGTTAACACAGTTAATCAAAATCAATAAACGCAATATATGTAGCAAAAATGATCAGATTCAACATTTAAATTCAATTTTCACAGTAATATAGTTTCTAAATTACCAGAATTAGTTTGTAATTCAACATGATCTGCAGTCATATCCCTTTCTCAATATAATTTGACCAAGATTTGAGTTTCATCTGGGACTCTTGTGAAATATCGTACAGACTTGACGCCAGATGTGAAATTATACTTATTAGGTGTTTTTCTTTAACAATGGTATTTTAACTCTGTGATTAGACCAGATGGAACATAAATCTTCTCCCCCCACCCCCTTCTTTTCTTCTTTTAAAACTTACATCTTTTCAAAATCCAGTTACCATAACAACTTGATTTTTCTGTTTTCATTAAATCTTTTTTTCTGTAACACACCTAGAATTTTTGTTTCGTTGAAAAATAAATGTAACTTTATATATTTATATATTAGGGTTTGGGGCTTTTTTTTTTTCCTTTTGGCTGTTGGAAATCCTTCAAGGCATTCTCCTGTCTGCATTTTTTAATTAATTTATTTTTTATTATTATTTTTTGCAATGCCTTTTGTTTGGCATGTTTATTATCAGAAATAAATAGACAGACTGGTAATATAAACCATCTAGAAAACAATAAAACAGAAGGACTCCCAACAGAAAGCTTGAGAATTTCAAACTGCACTTACACAGACCTCTAATGATATTTTGAAAGGACATTTCTTTCCATGAAAATTAAATACTCCTGGTAATTTCACAACATTAGAGCTTTGTATGTATTTCCCTCTTTGTTTAAATGGGCCAATTCAAATCTTCTTTTATGATAACAACATAAAACCATATTGCAGTAAAATACCTTCCCTTCTGTCTCCTTTTTTCTCTTGCTTTAATATCTATTTGACTTTGTCAGGAAGAGAAGAGAGACAGTGGGAGGTGTGATAAGTTAATATAAAGAAATAAGGCGCTACCTAGCAACATTTCTCTGGAAACTAAATCTCATTTGTCAAGCAAGTCTAAAACAGGGGCTCCATTGCTCAGGGGACTGATAATGGCATACAGAGCTTTTCACCAGCAAGTCACTAATATAAATCCAGTGGAGGTCAGTAGCAACTGAACACTGTTACCATCTGACAGCTGTTTAGTGGTCTACATGAAATTAGCTCATTGTCTTGATCCAGTTCCTAGCGAGAAGGTATCTGCATCACAATTAGCACTAATTGGCACCCTTATTGTTCTATAGAATGATGGAAATGTAAGGCTGGATTGGACTTTAAGAAAACCAGCTCCCTGCACAGAAACAGGATCATATGCCTAAGCTGTCCCTACCATGCATTTGTCATCTCTTAGAAACCTCCAGTGAATGACTTCTCAGAACCCTCCTTGGATATCCTGTCCCAATATTTCACCACTCAAATGTTTAAATAGTCTTTCCTAATACCTAATTAATCTCCTTTGCTGAAAATTAAACCTATTTCTTTTTGTCCCACCTCACTTACCATGAAGAACAATTAACAAAATCGTTGTTATAACAATCTTCTGTATATTGGAGTCTATTCCACCTGAGGTCCCACCCTTTTTCTTCCATACAACAGTCCTAATACAACTCAGAATAAGATATACCTGTTTTCCAACAGCGTTAGCTTATAAACTGTACTTCCCAGTTCCTCTTCCACCATAGTGCTACCGAGGGCAATAGCCCCCATGTTGTATTTTGCATTGCATTTCTCTCTCCTAAGTGCAGCAATATATATTAATCTTTATTGATCTTAATTTATCTGGTTGATCTCCAGTCTATCAAAATCATTTTGACTTCTCATCCCATCCTCCAAATTAATTGCAATCTCTCCCAGCTTGCTGTCACCCACACATTTTGGAACTGTACTTTCTATTCTAGCATCCAAATTATTAATGAAAATATTAAGTAGAGTGAGGCCTAAAACAATTTTTTGCAAAACTCCATTTGAAATGTCCTTGTTTGACAAGGAACCACTGATAACTACCATTTGACAGAAACATTTGTGCTACTTACTTTCCCACTTTATGATGATTCTTTATTGACCATATTTCATTAGTTTACTTATAAAAATGTCATCGGGACAGTCAGTGCCAAAAGCTTTTCTAAAGTCAAGGTATGCCACATCTACTGCCTCTCCTTTATCTAGTAAGCCAGATACTTTGTCAGAGAAATAAATTTGCTTGGTTTGACATGATCTGCTGTTTTATCACATTTGTATCTTCTCTGTACTTTACAAATTGTTTTCTTTCTTTCTGGGGATCAAAGTTAGGTTGACTGGTCTATAATTTTCCGGATCCTACTCCCCCTCCCTTCAACCCTTAAAGATAGATCCTATTCTTGCCCTTTTCTAGTCCTCAGGGACCTCACCTGTTTTCCATGAGTTCTCCGAGGCAATTGTCAATGATTTACAGACTACTTTGGATAGTTTGTTAAGCACTCTAGTATGAATGCCATCAAGTAGTGCTGACTTGAGTTAATCTCTGCAAGTGGTTTTCAAACTGTGAGGTGTGAAGGAATGGTTGGGGGGACGCAAGGAAGAAGTCTGCAAGGAACCACCACCACTGCAGCCTTATGGGGCAATGCAGCGGTGGAGAGCCCTGGGCACACCCTAACAGTGGGCTGCTGTGCCTCTGCAAACCCAGCCAGGTAGATGCATAGTTTATAGCTGCAGCGGAGCCAAAGCAGGAGGTGCTGGAGCCACAGTGGGTGGACCCCTCCCTCCCACCTCCCAAGCCAAGCTGCAATAGTTGCTTAGGATGAAGGGCACCATGTGCCTGACTGTGCTGCTTCTCTGGGGTGAGGGGAACAGGGGAAGGCCCACAAACTAAACTGTAACTCAAAGGAGGGCTCAGCTTAAAAAGTTTGAAAACCGCTGATCAATGTTATCAAATGTTCTTTAACCTCTTCTTTCCCTATTCTGGCTTGTACTATCTCCTTACTGAAATTAATTTCAAGTCGAATTTGGTTTAAAGACAGACAGATGCAAAGACAGTATTAAATACTTCAGACCTCTCCACATCTATAAATTCACTCACCGATTAAATAAGGGACCTACATCTTCCTTTACTTTCCACTTATTTCGAAAGCATTTGTGGAAACTTTCTTGTTGCTCCTTTGCTAATCATAACTTACTTTGGACCTTTGTCTTTCTGATTTTATCTTTACATGCTTACGCTATTTTTTAATACTTGTGTTTAATCCTGTGTCTTTGTTTCTGTTTTTTGGAATTCTGTTATTATTATTATTATTATTATTATTTTCAGGTCAATAAATTGTTCCTGATGCAGCTAAAATGGTCTTCCTGTCTTTCTTTTGCATTGGGATAGTTTACTATTGTGCATTTAATATAGACTATTTTAGGAACTGCCAGCTCTCCTGCATTCTTTATCCATTAGATAATCTTCCCAAGAGAGCCTACCTACCATTTCCTTGAGTGTACTGAAATTATTTTTAAGTCTATTCTTTACTTTTGCTTCTTTCAAGTTCTCAGGAATAAGCCATTTTAAAGCACTATATAAAAGTTTGATCTGGAGATTCACAGCTATTCAATTACCAGCCTCACTAATACTTATAAAAATGAATCCCTTGGTCTTTTAAGTGTAGATGTTCAACAGGCAAAATATATCTACAAGATGCCAATATATATCAGATATGCGTGTTGGGATGAATACCCTAGAAACAGAATCACCATATTTTTTTGACCATTTATAGTTAGTTTTTTCAATTGCTCATATTTGCCTGTAGTATGTTAATAATACACCACATTGTTACTCTATGGAAAACAGATATCCTGAAATGTGTTTGCATGAAAAGCCAATGAAATCTTTACATATAATTTTGAAATTACTCAATTATTATAAAATCAAAATAGGGAAAAGATGTGTTGAGCCAGCTAGGCCACCCCAGTTTTAGGGCAAGATTGTTCCAATGGCATGGATTACAGCTGTCCTAGACTTGAATTTCTTTTGGAACTGAATGATCTCATCTTAAATTCAGTTAGAAACACTGTCTCATTAGGGCTGATTAGAGAAGGAAGGACAACATTTGGCGAGAGCTGACACATTCATGTAGATAATCAGCTTCACTGTAGCAGCAGGCCCAAGAGAATGATAGGACTGTAACAGGTTTGGGAAATCCATATTTGTAAATGTATGTATTCCATTTGATTTTATGAACTCCATCTCTGACCACAACCTCTCATTTGGATTAAATCTTACATTTTTATGACACAAAACAGACAATACCTGAGAAACTGAAAGGGACCATTAACACTTGAATAGCTTTGCCCTCATACAATAAAGGAGACTATGGGCTGAACCATTAGCTGTTAATGACCCTCTGCCAGTGATCCAACATAGGGTTGGAGAATAGGGAAAAAAATCCCTGGCAGAAGAAGAGAAAGCTCACAACACATTGAAATTAGCTTTTTAAGAAGAAAAGCGCTCTTAATCAGTGCTGCTAGAATGAGAAGTCTGAACAGAAGCAAAAGGGACTGTGGTCTGCATTCTTTGAAGAATGTTGGCCCAGAACCAAAAGTCTGTGGTTGGGAAACTAAAGACAGCGGGGGAAGACTATAGAGAGAGGTTTGTTGTTTCAATAGATTGATCCTGATAAAAAGCAGAAAGAGAATTAAGGTGGATGTGTTTAAAAAGTTCCTTTGCAAAGCCTGTGGGTTCCTATTTTCACTGTCATAGGGTTCTGAAAGAGTTAAATAATAAATCTGAATGCCCACAACAGTAAAGCATAAGCCAATGGAAAGCCTTAGTGGGGATTCAACACTGGTCTCAGATTATAGGAAAGCCAGATGATGGGGCCACAGCCCAAAAAGGGGCACCAAATTGGGATCCTGTACTCCAGGAGAAAGGCCAGATTTAGAGAGTTAAAGACATACATTTGACACTTTCTGCACATTAATCCAAGATATCCACACAATAGCTGTCTTTGGGCCCAGTCCTGACACTGCCACATAGCTTTCTACCCAGGTTCATGCATAAGCCTTGTCAAACTATGACCAAAGATCCTTAAATTCTTCAGTGAAACAATGAGAGAAGTAGAGAGATTGATTCAACAGCCTAGTGGTTATGCCACTCTCCTGGTATATTAGGTTCAAACCCTACCTGGGGATGATTATTTATACAAACTGGAATATTGTCAACAAAAGGAAATTACAGAATCCCATTCCATCCCCGAGTGCCCAATATCAGTGACATGGCTGCTGGGCTGTGGGAGGTCTGTTTTCATGGCCCTGCTCCAAATTAAGAAAAAGTGGGGTTTTGAAAACCTGGGGGCTACTGGATGTATTGAAATTGGATCTCTCTCTTAGAAAGGGCTGCCTTGGCTTAGGCTAGGCCTCTCTATAACTTTAGGTCTGGATTCAAGGATAGGACTCTTTAGTGGAGTCTCCCTCTGGCCTACGGTTTGGGTGATATCTAAGCCTGGCTCTTTTCCTCAGTTTTTCATACTGACCATTATATGACTCCCAGCACAGTTTGTTGGCTTATGTGATTCTATTTCTTATGCATCTTATGAATCTATTTCCAATGCATGAATCTATTTCTAAGACAGACAAATGGATGATCTCTTTTGGTCCAGCATCTCCGGCACCCAAGCTGGTTCCAAACATACTGGCACCTGTAAGAAACCAGTCCATTGTTGTGCCGCCGCGCCCGCACACCGCGCCCACATACTGCCCCGTACGTAGTATCCTTATGCGTCGGCATATCGCTGCCTACGGCCCTACTGGCCAACGGGCATGTGCAGCCAGCGTGGAATCATCGCTTGATTTCAAGTAATTGAGTGCGCCAGTAACTCCCGCACTTTTTAACTGCTGCGCTGTTCAAATCAGGCTATGAATAGAATGCCTAAAGCTGATTGGGTGAAAGCGCACCTCAGGGTTGCGACGAGTATAAAAGGCGGTGGCTGACGCCACTCGGGGAGGACTTAGCGAAATCCACCAAGTGTGTAACTTCCACGTGCCATGGGGACCGCCACCCCCATGCCTCCCACCATGAAAAACTCCCGGCATACCCCTTCCCCGGTTAGCGCATCAGATCCTACGAGCAGTTCTGCTTCACGGTAACCAGCGAACGTTGTAACAAAGCAAAATCTTTGTAAGAAGTCTTCAGCCTGCACTTCCAATGCGGAGAGTAAGTCAAAATAAACTTGTTTGTAACCATACGAGTGAGTTCCCTGCCTGCCTTTATAAGTCCAGATACCTGACGAAAGCACACCCCTTTGCGACCCGCTCAGGGAAGCAACAGCACCTGCCTTTCCTTTGGACTAAACCAGCAAGGCTCAGGGGGACATTTGTGTGTGGGTTGCTCATTGCCTTCATATACACTGCCCAGGCTTTTGCACCCTGGAGAGGTCACTCCAACTTCACTTTATTTTCAAATAAGAATTATGTTCAGTGAGCTGATGCCTCACTTGGCATAATTCTTTGTCTCATGAGACAGATGGATGCCTACTACTAATACACTCCAGGCATCTAAATCACGATTAAGGATTCCAATGGTGCATGGGGTCCAAATGGAAATGCCATAGTTCTGTCTGGCAGCCTTACGCAGTGCCTTGCCTAAAGTGTAGGTGTGGGTCCCACAACTGAATTTTTAAAAAGTTATGCAATTGAGGTCTCCATATATTGAATGGAAACCTTCAGTGATTTTTTTTCCGATTTTGTAGGAACAAGCACACTAAGCAGGGCAATTCAAAGACCAATCAATAGAAAGTGAAGAAGATGAGGTATTCTTGGAATCCCCACCCTTCCCTGGAGATAGGTGGCATTTATGCTATTTCCTGCAGCCCTGATTAAGCATAGGTTTAATCAATTGAGGCCACAGCCTTATTAAATCATAGAGGATGTGGAGGTGGACGAGGAGGAGAAAAAGAAAGAGAAGGAGGTCCTGCCCATCTTTTGCCCAACAAACTAAGTTATGGCACCTGCTCAGGAAGTAAGAGACCTAGATAATAGAGCCTGTGGCCCTATAATCTCTAACTTCCTAGGAGAGTGGCCTAACTGCAGACCTCTGGACTAGGCTGAGCTTGGCTGAGGGCATCTTCAGCCTCTTCTGTTGAAGCTGGGACACTGGGTAGACAAGTGTGTAAGTCATGGGGCCGGAAGAAAGCAAGCAAGAAGCACCCTGCCTTTAGCCCAGTCCGAAGGGCACTTTCCTGGGAGGAATGATAACTTGATCCTACTCTACAGTACACCATAGTTCACAAGCATTTTGTGGTAGATAGTTATTAGATAAAATGCTTAAATAGCTGTAGGTAGTGATTTACAAATAGTCAGCATGTTATATTTTCTAGGGGATTTCCATTGCCTCTGTTTGTGAAACTGAAAAAATATTTTTACTTATTAGTTGGGCATATATTGATTTTATTTCACACAAGCAGGAAATGAGGGTACTTCACTACTCCTTTTTAAAAAAGATTAAGTCATAAGCTTCATTTTCCCAGTAAAATAGTATTCCATAAGAACCTGGCAGTTAAAGACAAGTACGTAATTACAGTGTACAATCCATTTGATAAATTTCCCACTTTTTTCCTGTTTTGAAGGGTTGGTAAACAGCATAACAAGGCTCAGATTTATTTCTTATTTCAAGTTACTCATGAATTTCTCTATGAATAAGCTTTGGACTCTAGAGAATGTGTATAGTAACTAGAGCTAATAGTAGCTGTAGTTGTACACAGAATCACCACTCAAACTATCTTCTCCTGCAGCAGAATCAGTGGCCATAAAGAGCCCCTCACTTCCTGTGGAGAATATTAGCTAATGTGGTGAGCTAATGTATGTAGGGGGGTGTGAGAACTAAAACCTGTGTTTGGACATGGAGCAGTGTTTTAATATCTGAGGACTCTGTAGAGGTTCATTTGGTTGCTATGAGTCACTACAAAGTGTTATTCAAATGCTAGGATTTGACTGAGAAGTGGAAAAGAACTGAGGGTGTCTAGACAGGGTGGAAGTTTAGGCCCTTCCTGAAGGGACTAGGAAAGGAGTCTCGAGACACCTAAGACTAATCCACAGGATTTTTGAACCACCTTTCCAACTTATCAGCACAGTGCTCTAACCACCAGGCCATGGCTTAGGCATTACCCAGACCCCACTCCAGCCCTCCTTTTTAAACTAAGCCTCTGCACCTTGCAGTAAATATTCATTGGATGAAATGAATGGAGAGCAGTGAGGAAGTTTTTGCACTGTTATTTACAGCAGTTCAAACTTAGAATTAACGACCTGCCCTCATCCAGAGGGACATATATCTCACTCTCTAGTTTGTTCTCTTTCTTCTGGCACCACATCTCCTCTCTTGGCTACCCAGAAGGCCAATCTCAGAAGGCTACCCAGAAGGCTTGGCTCCCTGAAGTAGGGACTGTATAATGCCCAAGATACGACCTTGTAGAGCCTTAATTAGAGAAATTAGATACATATGAAAAATTCCTTTTTATAAGGGGGCCTAGAACGTATATTTCCTGTTTACAGCACAAGTATCTTAATTAGTCTGCTATTCATTCTCAAACATAGAGGGCAGCCTCCTCTTCATTCTCCTCTACCTGACATCCATTAATCATGAGGTTTGCTAAGTAGGATTTCATGATTTATGATCACCTGGCATATGTGGCTATGGAGCTACCTGCTTAGCCATTGCACATGCTCAGTAACCACATGGATGCCTATGGGGCTATATTGTCCAGGGGACGTGAATAAAAACTATATATAAGTGCCAACAATGACTGTCTTCAGAGTACCCATTCAGGAAGTTCAGTGTGGAATAGCTAATATGCTGTAAATTCACACTCTTCCTCACTTTGTCACATCTTTCCCCAGTCAACAAGGCCACAGAGCAAATGTCAAGCTGTTGTCCATTATGAATTGTATAATCCATATTACATAAGCAGGTGCAAAGTGCAGGAATGCCCTGCTGGACCTAGTCCTGGCCACAGGCTATGACCTGGTGAAGGGACTCCAGGTTCTTGACCACCTGGGTGACAGTGATCATTGCCTACTGGAATTCACCATCCAGCACAGGGTATCAAGGGTCTGCAGCAAGGCAGTAGCCCTTGACTTCAAGAGAGCCAACTTCAACGAGTTGAAGAGATTGGTAAGAGAGGCACTGGGGTCCTGGAGAAAACTGGGTGTCCAAGACAAGTGGTCTTTCCTTAAGGAGACGATCGTTTGAGCCCAAGGGGTGACAGTCCCAATGAGAATCAAAGGGGGCAAGAGTGCTCAAAAGCCCCCCTGGCTCACCAAAGGCATTCAGGAACACCTGGAAGCCAAAAAGGAGGCATACACCCAGTGGAAGGGAGGGGCTATCACCAAAGAGGAGTATACCTCCATTGCTCGGGTCTGTAGGGGGCTGCTAGGAAAGCTAAAGCAGATACAGAACTAGGGCTAGCATCAAGGACAACAAAAAGTCCTTTTTTAAATACATGGGGAGTATGAAGAAGGCACCAGGTAATGTGGGGCCCCTGCAGGATATGCTTGGCAATCTGGTGGTTGCACCAGAGGAAAAGGCAGACCTTTTTAACAATTTCTTTGCCTCCATTTTTTTGTGCAGGGACCAGGAGTCCCCCACTGAGATTGAGGGTGGACTCAAGAGAGACTCCACCAGGCCTAGAGTCAGGGAGGACTGAGTTAGGGAATTTCTGGAGGGGCTGGACATGTTCAAATCAGCAGGCCCAGATGCTCTCCACCCCAGGGTTTTGAGGGAATTGGCAGGGGTTATTGAGGGGCCCCTGGCATGGCTTTACAAGCACTCGTGGTGCCCTGGACAGGTGCCAGACAACTGGAAGAAGGCCAAAGTGGTCCCCATTTTCAAAAAAGGGAGGAGGGAGGACCCGGGCAACTATAGGCCCCTTAGTCTTACTTTGATCCTGGGGAAGCTCTTTGAGAAGATTATCCAGGAGCACATCTGTGAAGGACCAGCAGGGGGGATGATGCTCAGGGGTAACCAGCATGGATTCATTAAGGGCAGGTCCTGTCAGACCAACCTCATTGCCTTCTATGATCAGGTCACAAAACCATTGGATGCAGGTGTCACAGTGGATGTCATCTTTCTGGACTTCAGGAAGGCCTTTGACATGGTTTCCCACCCCATTCTCATTAGAAAGCTAGGCGACTGTGGCATTGATGCCTACACAGTCAAATGGATCACAAATTGGCTGAGGGGCCACACCCAGAGAGTGGTGGTAGATGGGTCATATTTGACCTGGAGGGATGTGGGCAGTGGAGTCCCCCAGGTCCTCAGGCCCACATTGTTCAATTTCTTTATTAGCGACTTGGACAAGGGGGTGAAAAAGCACCCTGTTCAAATTCACTGGCGACACCAAGATTTGAGGTGAGGTGGGCATGCTAGAAGAGAGGGACAGGATACAGCTGAACCTGGACCTGGACAGGTTACAGGGGTGGGCAAATGAGACTAGGATGGTGTTCAGTACTGACAATTGTAGGGTACTGCACTGGGGCAGTAAGAACCAGCAGCATACCTACAGGCTGGGGAACTCCCTTCTCGAAAGCACAGTGGCAGAAAGAGATCTTGGAGTCATTATCAATTCCAAAATGAACATGGGCTGCCAATGTGAGGACGTGGTCATTAAGGCTAACCACACCTTGTCATGCATCCACAGATGCATCACAAGCAGGGCCAAGGAAGTGATCCTCCCCCTCTATGTGACTCTGGTCAGGCCACAGTTGGAGTACTGCATCCAGTTCTGGGTGTCACACTTTAGGAGGGATGTGGCCAGCATCAAGAGAGCCACTCACACGATCCAGGGACAGCAGGGCAGACCATACGAGGAGAGGCTACAGGACCTGAACCTGTTCAGCCTTCACAAGAGAAGGCTGAGAGGGGACCTGGTGGCCATCTATAAACTCACCTGGGGGACCAGTGGGGAATGGCAGAGACCCTGTTCCCCCGAGCACCTCCCAGAGTAACAAGGAATAACGGCCATAAGTTGTTTTAGAGTAGGTTCAGGCTGGACATTAGAAGGCACTACTTCAGTCAGGGTGGCTAGGATCTGGAATCAACTTCCAAGAGAAGTGGTGCTTGCTCCTACCTTAGGGGTCTTTAAAAGGAGGCTTGATAATTACCTAACTGGGGTCATATGAGCCCAGTATTCTCTCCTGCCCAGGGCAGGAGGGTCAGACTTGAAGATCTACTTAGGTCCCCTCCAACCCTACATTTATGAAAGTGTTAAATGTATTTTGTAGAATCTATAAGCAAAATTCGCTGCCCCGCTACCCAAGCATTTGATGCATTATTGAGGGGTATTTTATGTCATAAATCCCAAGTGCTAAATGAACATAAATTGTTTGGGTTAATTACATGTGTATCTTAATTTATTATTTATAGAAATTATTTTTCACTGTTAACTCAGCTATAATAGCTAATCTAACTTGCAGAGTGTCACAGGATGCCAGCTCCAGGCATCGCCATGGAGCCACTGAAGGCAAAAAAAAAAATCTTTACCCTGCCCTATGGGAAGTCTGTCCTGCTCTCTCCTGCCACGCCTTGATATTAATTACTAGTAAAACGTGAGAGGTTGCCCTGATCTTACTGTAATGACCAGCAGGTTTGTGGTCAAGGCTGCGTGGGCCAATTACATGGCTCTGCTATTTGCCTACACTGTGACCCAAGCCTTGCAGAGGCATTCTCTCTCTATACATATAGCCCCTAACTGGGCCTTCAGACCTCTTAGTCTCTCACTAAACCCTTTCTCTGGGCCCTCAGACCCTTTGGTCTCTCACTCAACCCCTTTTCTGGGTCCTCAGGCCCCTTCGTCTCTCACTCAGCCTCCCCCTCCCCAAGGCTGCCAGGCCCCTTGGTCTCCCACATGACCCCTTCCCTGAACTGTGAGACCCCTTGGTCTCTCACTTAGCCCTACCCTGGGCTGCCAGACCCCTCTGGTCCCTCACCGGTCTCTTCTCTGGGTCCTCAGACCCCTGGTCTCACATCTTCCTAGCCATAATGGCATCTGGACCCTTGTGGGCCCACACTATTCCTGGCCCCTTGCTGGGTCTCTGGACCCTTGTGGTCCCACTCCATTCCTGACCACTAACTGGGCCTCTGGACCCTTCTGGTCCCACTCTCCTGGACACTGGACCCTTCTGGTCTCACTATATTCTCAGCCCCTCTCTGGGCCTCTGCACTCACACAGTCCCCCACTCCCCCTTCCTTTTCTGTTAGGCTGTGGTCCCTTAGCCTTCCCCCTCCACAAGGCAGTGGGAACTGAAGCCACCACCTCTGGACTCCCTGGGTCAGGTAACCCACAAGGCAGTGTGAGCTGAAGCTTTTAGGTGCCCCCATGCTAGTCTTTCCTTGGGGTTTCCCATGCATGGCATTTCATGGAGGCTGCCCCACCACAGGCAGCCCCACCATGCTAACCAGCCCCGGTAGGGTACAGTTTTGGGTTTTGACCAGAATCAGTCTCTGGCCATCCTGATCAAACTCCTGAGCTCCCCCCAATATTGTACACCTCTCCTAGGCTGCAGAGTTCTAGCCCCCTCTCTTGCTCCTCTTGGGCTACAGATCCTGCTCCTGCCTCAGTCTCCCCTCTGGGCCCCCGGCCTTGGTTTTCCCTCTTGGACCCCTTTTCCTCAGATGGCACTGCTCTAGCCATCTTTATCTGGGGCCACATGCCCCTTGACATCTTCCTTTCAGGCTGTGGCCACAGATAGACCTTTGACCTATCCTAGGCCCTGGCCCCACCTCAGGCCAGTCAAAATCTCCAGGCTCCCCCAGCCCTGGCAGTCTCTGTAATGTTCTCTTTCAACCTTTTCACCCCTCCTGGGCCCTGGCCCTGCATGAGCAAGTTGAGATTCTGAGGATCAGTCCTCCAGCTGTCAGCCCTCTCTCCTCTGTGGGTCTACCCTCTTGGGCCCCTCCATAAATCTCTCACGCTCAACCTCTCTCTCTCACTCTCTCTCTGTGCTCACCCAGACCTCTCCACAGGCCACACTAACAAAACCTCTCTCTGTCTGGGTTTAACCAGATTCCTTTTAGGTCCCCTACCCACAGTCCCTCTCTCTGGGCTCATCCAAACCCATCAATAGGTCCCCATACACTTGAGCTCTTTCTCAGGGCTCCTGACTCCACACTGGGTCCCCAGGAACCTCCTTTAACCCCATAGTTCCTTCCAAAACCTCCAGATGGCTTCTTTCTGTGAACATTAAAATTAAAATCAACTAATTTTACCATTATTATTAGCTTTTAATATGATCATCTCTTGGACAGAAGAAGCTACTCTTGTAATGACTTAACTGCATACCACAACTCAAGTTTTACACAATATGAGGATTTTTATGCTCTTTATCATACATTCTTAGTCTAATTCTTTCACTTGGTTCTGACAAGGTTTATTTTATATTCTAATGTTCAACACCCGTCATAATAAATTGATTTGATATTCAAGCTGCAGCCACATATTTCCATTGGGATTCCATTGTTGGTTAATATTAATGTTCACTTAAAATGAAGCAGTACCCTACTGTCTTCACATTTATTAAATGTGAAATTCTAGCCTTCCAAAAGGTAGGCCAGGGTGATGTGACGTTACATCTTTTTGTCCTCAGGGTTTGGAAGCTAAACCTTGGAGCTGCCAAGCGCAGTTGGGGAATTTGATTTCACTGCCTAAGTCTGTGAGCTGCAGGATTCTAATCATCCAAACAGGCAGGAATTCACCTAGGTAGTTGAGCTGGTAGGAGCCCATGTGAAAAAGGAAGATAATCATTAATGTCATCCCAGAGACGTGAAGGTCTTCCTTGCTGACAGAAATAGACTCAGTAGGCTCTGCTCATGGTGCTACTAGAGGGGAGATTTGTGATTTGTAAAACGTTATGGGAGCCACAGTGGAGATTCAAATCGAATGTGGTGGTGTGAGATAATCTGATACAATAACTATTAAAAAAGAAAAACCAATACAAAATTGTTACATATCCTGTACATCAAAACAACTTTAGGCTGATTTGCTAGTTTTGTATATTAAACCCGAAAGTACAAGTGGAAAGAGCTTTCTCCTCATATAACAGTTTATAAAAAAGTGATAGACAAGCACAGTGAGAACAAAGAAGATTTGATACCAGTATATCCCTTTGCTTGACTGCATTATGACTGAAGTTGAAATAACATCTTTCACTGACAGGATCAGATCAAGGATCCACTTCAATAACACTGAAAAAGAAAAACAGACAAAGATCAGAGCTGGGCATAAAAGCATAGAGTAACCTTTGGTCTGAAATAATTCCCTTTGTGTTTTCAGGTGCACATATAAGCACTTCTTTAAAAAAGAAGGTGAAGGGGTTTTTTTGGTTGTTCGCTCTGTCTCTCTCTCTCTCTCCAAGTGTGTATGAAGCTGATGCTTACAAAGAAAGAACTACCCATCCAAGGACTGTGCACTTCTAGAGACTCTCCAGCTGGCCTCTAAATTATGCATGTCAACTCAGAGGCAACCTGCAAAAGTTCATTCCCCTCAGTTAACATTACCTGTTGTGTAGAATCCATATGGAAAACCTATATAAATCCCGCCCCCACTCTCAACCCCAGGACTCTCCCATATAGGGTGGAGCCTCTGTCAGAGCACCAAAGAAACAATGCCCTATAAATGTGAGTCCATTTATATCTTCTTCTTACCTACAGGGACAGAGTAATTTGTGCTTGTGTTATTTAGGCAACTGAAACACATCTTTCCTTAATGTAAAGATAATAACAACATCAAAACTAAATTTCTAATTGTCCTCCAGCTGTAAACAGAGTCAAAAGAATGCTCATGTATTGGTCCTCAAGACAGCTGATCTGAAGTTTTTGAATCCAGGAGAGAGAGAGAGAGAAAAAAAAAAACAAAAAAAACTATAAAATTATATTCCTTCCTATAAAAAAAGAAAAAGTTGAGGACTTCATGAGGTTCACTAAGGATTGCACTATGCCAATCTAATTTACATGAAAAGCACTTGGACATTACAATGATGAATGCCATCAAAAATTCTAAGCTATGCAGATCAATGGTGCCAGATATGGTCTTGGGTATTCCAAGATCCCGTATAATCATTTTCATGCATACCATCTGCACTGAATAGTGAAGAATCCCAATAGTTAAGAGATATGACCCAGGAGGCAAGTATAAATTTGAGTTGTACATCAGAGTTAAGTGCCAACTTAATTCTTTTGAGTACTCTTGTCTAGAATCTAGTTGCTACTGTAAATATAACACTAAATCCAGCATGATGCAATGGTTTCTAACACAGAGTGGCCAATCTGAAATTCAATTATCCTATTATAAAGGTCCATTAACTCACCATGAGTAATTTTAACAAAATGTTTTAGTCTGCAAGTAATATCTTGCCCATTTCATTTAGGATTAACTAGACTTCAAATCTGAATTACTTCAAGTATCAAAATGGAAATATTTATCTGTCTGATGATCAGGTAAGTAATATGATTGCTGAAGATGTATGAATGTCTTTATACTGTAATTGTCATAACTTCGCCTGGGGCATATATGCCATAGAGAATGCTTGACACTTAAAACCCACTGTACAATGTCAGTTCATATTCTTGGTGAAGAATCTGCTAAACTTTATTGGCTATTTAAAAGTGTCAACTACCTTTGACAAAGTATTTTATGGCATCATTTTCTTTCTACCTAGTGATTACCTCCAATTAAATGTTGTTTTTTTTCCTAGACCTTATAGTGATTATGGTAATATTTTCTGGTGCAGATAGATGCAAATTACACTGCAGGATATTACCACTGAAGAATCATCCAATAATTACTATTATCCCAACAGCATGATTATATACAGCTATACAAGGTCTTTCTATATTTCCTTGTTCCCCAGAGTAGACAGCAGAAAAACATAGAACTGAAATTCACTTAGTGCTGGTATACTTGTTCATAGGATCAGCACTAATGAAAGAGCAACAAAAGTGTTCAAAAGCAGTAGGGTGGGCTTTTGAGGTGAGTGGGGTATTTGAGGAGGGTGACACCTTGTTAAGGCAACATTTGTTTCTCAAACAGTGACACCTTGTTAAGGTGGTTTGGGTTTACTGGTCCTCACTTGCATCCAACTTTTACTAACAACTCCATGTGCTATATCATGGGCTTTGCCAGTGGGCTGAACTTAGTAAGGGGCAGGCAGTTCTCATAATTAAGAGCTGTCTTCTGATAATTACTATGGCAGCTGTGGTGAAAGAGGATATTTCCCAGTGGCAAAGATGGCAGACAAAGATGATGCCAACCACAACCACTGCCTTGTGGATTTCCTTGGGAAAGGAGGTGACAGCTAAAGGAGTAAACCCTGACAGAAAATCTGCAGTGGAGCCCCTAAGGTGGTTAGGTGATTATTCAGTCGTCTGTCCAGCAGCTTCTACAAATTTCCTGGCCCCACATCGTGTTGTCAGCTTATCTACTGGAAAAAACCAAAAAGTCAAAAGGGTGATTCTGATGCTTGGGCAACTCCTGATCACCTAGCAAATTCCCAGGCTTTTGTACCTCGGACAGGTTACTCCAGCTTTGCCAATGCATAAAACAAATGGGAGTCAACACTTGCCAGTTATAAGCCATGGATTGATTGGCATAGATCCAGGGGTTGTTTCTGGATCTATGCCAAAAACTACTGCTTACCTCAATCTGGGTAGGCCCCAGCCAATAAAGTAAAGTAATTTCCCACCACAGTTTGCTGCATCAGTGGGTGCTTGGCTCTTAGAGATTCAACTTGAAAAGAGACTGCTATTGTGCACCACCAGCTACTACAAAAATGCAAGGGAAAAAAAAAAAAACTTTCAATCCTAAAGATTGGAAGTTGAAATGTATGTACAATGACTTCAGGTATATCCAATTGTCGAGAAGGGTCCATGCAACTGGCTGAGCCAAGCTCACGGTCTCCTCAGTCATGATGGGTTGGCTGGGTGGGAGCAAATTGGATGCGAACAGGTTGGGATTAGCGGCGGTTGCGTCGGGGCGGCACAAAAGCTCGATGGTTGTAAACAAGCAGATTTATTGACTTACACTTTGGTGGCGCAGGTACAGATGCTTCTTCTTGTTACAGTTATACAACAAACAAGGGGGTCTGTCCACTCACGAGGTTCGGCAAACAAGCCCTTGCTCTCTACCCCTGGGACTTGCCCAGGGATAGATGCGGCAGCCTGATGCCTAGTCCCAGAGTTGGGAGACAGCTCGTGAAAAGGGATAACAAACAAACAAAACTGTAACTGAACACGGAGAGAGTTGGTGGTCCAGTGGGTAGCCAAAGTCAGTAGCCAGTCGAGAGATAGCGGGAGTCCAATGAGGTGATCTGAAGTTGTAACCAGGTCGAGCGGGCCGAACATCGAATGCCAATGGGTCAAAATGGAGAAACGGTATCGGTGCGAAGTGAGAGGCAGGCGAGGAGGAGACCGGTAGGCCTAAGGGCCTAGCTAAGAGACAGCACTGTGACGAGCAGTCACTATCTTTAGCCACGCGGGTTGTCTCAGAGACAGTCTCTGGCTAGCCAGTCTCTGTCACAGAGTTCCTGGGTCTCTCCCCCCCCAGGGAGGGGCCCAACAACTTTTAAAGCAGTCCTGTGGCCAATCAGGCTGCTTGACTGAGTGAATTTTCCAGAATGGAGACCTCATTCCAGTTAGTCTCTGAGCATGCCCAGCTGCAAGCTCTGTGAGGCAACTGAGTCTGCGCCAGAGAAAAACTAGGTCAGGCCTGAGTGACAGGCCAACAGGTCATGAAAAGGGCACCTGCAAGGCCCATCACCATGGCACATGCCTGGTAGCTTCTGTCTTGGCAGCACATACAGAGCAAATTTCTCTGACACCAATGACCTCCAAACCATTGATGACACATGCAAAACTGCAATCATTGGTGCAGAACTGCTGAAACTGAATGTCGATATAAATCGCTCTACAAACAACCAGGCGCTGGCCACCTGAAAGAAAAGAGAATTACACCTTTTTCTGGTGTAGGAAACAGCCCAAAGAAATCTGAGAACATGGTGTTGACTTTTCAGTCAAAAATAAGCTG
The DNA here is from genome assembly GCF_052110815.1 of Crocodylus siamensis. Taxonomy (NCBI): domain Eukaryota; kingdom Metazoa; phylum Chordata; order Crocodylia; family Crocodylidae; genus Crocodylus; species Crocodylus siamensis. Next base: position 341,576,305 of record NC_143395.1, on the reverse strand, counting down.
TTGTTTGCAATAGAACCTTCAAACAAAGGCTCCAAAAGATTAATGGTGTTTTGATTCATTACTGCCCCTGGTCCTGTCTATCTCTATGTGCATACACTCCCAACTCTTACCATTTCATCCTAATGAAAGGACCACTTCTATGATGAGCATGGTGTCTTAATCAATAATATTTCACCTAATGAAAAAAAATCCTCCTGCTCAGAGACTTCAATGCAAGGGTTGGTGCCGAGCATTCTGCCTGACTCACTGTTTCAGTACCAATGGTGTTGGCAAAATGAATGAAAATGGACAATGTTTGCTCGCACTATGTTCATGGAATGAGCTATGTATAACGCATTCTTTCTTCAATGTGAAATCTCAACACAAAGAATCTTGGTGCCACCTATGATCTGGACATTGGCATCAACTTGACCTGATTAACACTAGCGCACAAGACTTCTGTGATGTAACAATTATGTGAACCTATCAGTGCTGACTGTGATACCGATCATTCATTGGTATGTACTAAAGTGAAACTGCATCCCAGGAAATTGTACAAGAGCAAGAAAGTCTCCTTACTATACAACAAATGCCACACGACTGAAAGCTGGGGACATATCAGCTCCGTTCATTAAAACTCTCTCTGTGGCTCTATTATATCTTAAGCCATGTAATACTACTGAGGAAAAATGGGTTCAGTTCAAAGGAATCATCTATCAAACTACCTTGGACTCTTGTGGTACCTTGCATCACAGCTCAAATAGATTTCATAGACATTAGGGCTGGAAGGGACCTCGGAAGATCATTGAGTCCAGCCTCCCACCCAAAGGGCAGAAAGTCAGCTGGGGTCATAGGATCCCAGCAAGATAAGCATCCAATTTGCTCTTGAAGGTGTTCAATGTAGGTGCTTGAACCACCTCTGATGGCAGGCTGTTCCAGACCTTGGGGGCTCGGACAGTAAAGAAATTCTTTCTTATGTCCGGCCTGAAATGGTCTTGCAGGAGTTTGTGACCGTTCGACCTCGTCATCCCTTGGGGTGCTCTGGTGAACAAACATTCCCCCAGACCAGGTCACCCCTGAGCCTGCGCTTTTCCAGGCTAAAGAGCCCTGTGGCTCTCAGCTTGTCATTGTAAGATCTGTTTTTCTGACCTCTGATCATGCGCATGGCTCTCCTCTGGACTCTCTCAAGCTTCTCCACATCCTTTTTGAATTGTGGAGCCCAAAACTGGACGTAGTACTCCAGCTGTGGCCTCACCAAGGCCGAGTACAAGGGGAGAATGACGTCTCAGGATTTGCTTGAGAAGCACCTATGGATGCAAGCCAGCGTTTTGCTCGCTTTACTAGCCACAGCATCACATTGCAGGCTCATGTTCATCTTGTGATCAATGATGACCCTGAAGTCGCTTTCTTCCATAGTGCTAGCCAGCGTAGCACTGCTGAGCCTATAAGGGTGCTGCAGGTTTTGCCTCCCAAGGTAGAGAACCTTGCATTTTTCAGTGTTAAACTGACTGGTTCGATGAGAATTCATCTGAAATAATTCCACTCAGAAAAAGAAATGGTCAGCTCTCCTTAAACATAAGTGTAACCATAGCCACTCCAACTTGCAGGCACTTTGAGAGATCTGGCAAAAGGTCAAACATACAGGGAGATGGCATGCAAACATTTATTGGCTACAACTCTGAAAGTATCCAAAAGCTGTTGACCGAGGCAACATTCAAGCAATGTACAGAAGCATCAGGAAAGCTCTTGGGCCTGTCCCAAGGATGACTGTCCCTTTAAAATCCTCCACAGATGAAGCCATCAATGATTGCAGTAAGCAGACAGATCAGTGGATTGAACTTTGCTCAGAACTCTGTCACAAAAAAGTGTTCTGTGACTTCAACCTCACCCTCAATGCACATGAAGTCCTCTCAACCCTGGCTGTGCTTGAGCATAAACCTAGTGTAGACAAAGTAGAAAAAGCCATTGATTAGCAGGGATCCTGGTTCTGACAAAAAAAATCCCCAATTTTTCATTTAAAAAAAAATAACCCCAATTAAAATGGAAGTGGTGACTAATAAATATCTATATATTAATGGAGTTTCATTTATATCATGAGAAAAATTGGTAGCTTTTTTTTTTTAAAATCAGAGAAAAGCAGGATCCCTGTTAATTAGCATACTTGTGGTAAAGCCTCCGGTGTGGAGCCAGGTCGCACAGCAGGGCAATGCTGGTTCCTGCCGCATAACCTGGTTCCACAGGGAGCAGAAATCTGGGGTGGCATGGGGCAGGCAGCAGTGGTGAGGAAAGCCCAGGGCAGATCTCTGCTCCCTGCAGAGCCAGGTCACGCAGCAGGGCAGTCCTGGTCCCTGTTGTGCAACCTGGCTCTGCAGAGAGAGCAGAGATCCACACTGGGGTCTCCTCGAAACTGCTGCCCACCCTGCATAGCCCCACATTGCTGAGGCAGAGCAGGGTGAGCAGTGGCGGTGAGGAGACCCCCGGCACGGATCTCTGCTCCCTGCAGAGCCACGTTGCATCGCAGGGACCAGCAGGCTTGCTCGCCAGTCTGCGCTGCTTCCATGCCCTGCAACCCGGTGTGACGGGGATCAGAGATCCATGCAAGGGTCTCCTTGCCTGCACAGAGGGCAGCAGGCCTCCCCCTCTCCCACCCAGGGCCTTGTCCTGCTCCCTGCTGAGGCCCTGCAGCTCTGAGCCCCAAGCTCTGCCCAGCTGGGCAGTAGAGCTGTGCAAAGCTTGCAGCCCATTTCAAACAGATTCAGAGGAGATTCAGCGGACCCAAAGCTCCAACACAGATTTGGCCAAAACAAAACAGGACAGTGATCCAAAACACCAAACCAAATCACTGTCTTCTGAATTGGCCGAATCTAAAACCAAATCAAAACACAGCCATTTCACATAGCCCTAGTGGCTATTCAAAAGAAGTATACCTTCAGGCCAGACTGATGGGAAACTCTTTAACCTTGCCCATCTCAAAGGAAAAACAGAAACCCCAGAACCTCTTGTATGTGAAAACGTTCTTTCCTGATGATGCAGCAGTCGTTAGTCAGGACTGAAAACATCTCATAGATCACTTTTCTTGTGCTTGTGATGATTTCAGTCTGACCATTAGCCTAAAGACGACAGTAGTCATGGGTCAACAAGTTGATCACCTTCCCAAAGTTAGAATAAATGAAAACTCAGAAGTGGTAAAAAAAATTCACTTACTTGGGCTATACTGTCTCTCAAAATCTTGGCTTGGAAGCCAAAATTAACACTTGTATTGGAAAGGCAAGCAACACCATGGCTAAACTTCAAAAGAGATTTTGGAAAAACACAGCACTCTGTCAACAAAGATGTCCACCTACAGTGCTTGTGTACTTAGCGGTCTACTGTATGGCAGCAAAATGCCTTTCTTTCTTGGCATAAAGAATCCACAACCAAACAATTTCCATCTGCTGAGTCTCCACCGTATCCTGGGCATAACATGGCATGACAAAATCTCCAACTCCACTGTTCTGGGATAGGGCAAAATACCCAGTATGTTTGTACTCCTTCGACAGAGATGCCTCCTTTGGTTAGGACATGTGAATTGTATGAGCTATGGCCAAATCCCCAAGAAGATACTCTATGGTGAGCTGACCACTGGCAAATGTCAACTTGGATGGCCCAAACTCCATTTTGTTGATGTCTGCAACAAAAACCTTTGTAAGCTGCACATTGATGGCCAGCGCTGGGAATCAACTGCTTTGGACCACTGCAAGTGGAAATCCTCAGGGAAGTAGGGCCTACATCACTTTAAGATGGAGAGGGTCAATGATGAACTACAGAAGGTGTCAGAGGCAGGCAAGAAAAAATGGTATTCAGCATGCCAGTGCAAGCTCAACCAAGTTTGTATATACAACTTGCCAGAGGAACTGCCTGTCATGCAGACTCCTCAGTCATTCAAGAAGCTGTGGTGGTACCTGGTTACTAACCATGGGCACAATCCCCATGGTCTCCCAAGACTGATGACTGCTAATGATGATGAGGGTGTCTTCTAAAACTCAAGAGGATGTTGTCGAAAGTCTGAAAGAATTGGAAATCCTGAAGTTATCACTGGGCAGAGTCCAGATTAGTAACATCACCCGCCTCACTCCTTGCAGTTTCCCTTTTTATATCCACAAAATAAATAACCACTTGCATGTAATAGAGCTTCATTTTGTATTTAATAGATGGCTCTTTCATTGCCCCATGGATAGAGTCAGGCTGCATATATTGCATAGTATCATTACAGGAACACCTCACTATTACTTATCATTGGGGTTTCATCCATATAGTTTAACATTTGTAAAAGAAAAATTGGTATCATCTGTGCTTCTGAGGAGTCAAATATTTGTGAGCTCCAGGTTAGCATGAGCTATCCCTGGGAGAAGAATGAGGAACAAGGAAGTTTTCTAAATATTTTTCCAAGCCAATTATATTCAGAGTTCTTGAACAAAGGAAAAACAGTGGCAAATTTATGGGCAAATAATCTATCTTCTGAACTCAGAGTAAGGCACGCAATTCTCAACACATTCAATATACACCAGTAGGCACTTTCTTTTTTTTTTCTTAATTCTGTCTCAAACCATCTTTACGTTAGAGGTGCCTCTCAAGGTGACTCAAAGTCAGAGGTACTACCTAATCCATATGCAAGTGGATTCTTCCTCTGTCTGGGTTTTCCAGTCCAACAAAGGAGTGCTCACACCCACTCCCTGATGGAGGAACAGCTGCCTTGAATGATTTAAATTTTCACAGCTAACCCAGAATTATGTATTGTATTGTTCCAATTATGCCTACCTTTTTCCTGTTAAAAAGAACCATAGCAGCTAGTTATACTTAATACTAGCTATAATCATTCCCCAACATTCCTTTTTTACTTGCAATATTTTTGTGTGGGTAATAAAAAAATACCAAGTCATAGAAAAAAAAAAGTGTAATTTTTATTTTAGTATTTTTAGTGCAATTAACCTTTCAGTTCCTTTCTGTGAATAATTGATTGGACTGTGAGGTTTAATAAGACTAATACTAGTTCAAGGGCTTTATCTGTAGTCAACTTACAATGGTATTCAGAGAAAAGGTTCTTCTTCCTAAAACTGACCCCAAAGTGTGGTTGACTTATAATCAGAACAACATGGGGCTCATATGTAGCTCTTTTGGCTAGTAATGGCCACGGTAGATAGTCTTTTATAATCTGGTATACTACTAATCCACATTACAAAACAATGAAAGTATTAAGATGAGAATTAGAAGAATAGCAACTAGCTCTAATCTCCATCAATCACTCATTTTAGGATTGTTTTGTATTTAAAATTGACCATAAGTTGCAAAACACCCTTGTGCTCATATTTCTAAAAAGACAGTCTGCATATGGTACCAATCGGTGCAGCCCAGTGTGTCCCAGGGGCACTAACTCAGGGGAACCTGAAACCATGCTCTCAGGGCACCTCAGGATAGGGGCCACATACAAAAACAAAAAAACCCCAAATGAAATCACTTACCTGCCATAGGGCAACTGATGCCAAGGGAACGAAGAGCAGAGTCCGCGCAGTTCACAAGCCATGATTTTATCCAGCTGGAGCCAGCAGGTGACATCTCAGGCAACCACCGGCCAGTGAAGATAAAAAGGGACACCGAAGGAGAAGGGGGAGAGGGGGAGAGGCGGTGGAAGCTCTCCACACCAGCAGCAGGTAGTGCCAGCTTGAAGAAGGGTGATATAGGCAGGGAGTAGCAACAGACGCTGCAGGAGCTCCCTGCTCTGGCAGCAAACGATTCCAGCACAGAGACAGAGTGCACTTGGGGCGGAGTACCCCGAGCAACGATGGGGGAGCACAGCATTGGGCACACCACTTGTCAGCGTGGGGGGCAAGAGCGGCACTGAAGCAAGAGCAATAGCAGACCCGGAGGAGGTGGAGATCCACTACCCCAGATACTCCCAGGTATCAGATCACGGAGGTGAGCTGGCGGAAGAAACAAAAGGGGAGACTCTGGAGGAGCGGCATCAAGGGGAAGCCATCAAGACCTGGCAGTGGGGCCGAAGGAGCAACCTAATAGTCCACCCAGATCTTTACTTCTTTTTTTTTTCTTCCTTTTTTCCCTTTCACTGTTGAGATCCCTCAGGTCCCTTATTCTGAGCCTAGTGGTCTTGGGGGTCTGTAAGCATCAGAAGTAAACATATTAGTAGAGGATTGTTGTTGTGTTTTCTTTTCCTTTTTGGTCCCCCTTTCTCTTGTCCCAGGAGGGTCTTGTTGTGCAGGTCTACCACAAAAGGGACCTTATTCCCACTATGTTGTCAAGTGACCCCCAGGTCTACTGGCTAGTCATAGGCATCAAGAAGGAGAGATACAGCAGATGCAGCCAGTAGACTGGTACAGAAAATAAAAGTTTGGGAAACAAAGCCAGAAGAGGTCATCAAGATCAAGAAACATCCATACAGGAGAGACGGCCGTTCCAAGACCTGGTGTCCTGCCAGATGTTGGCTTAAGGCAGGGATCTAGGGCAGATGGAGCCCCATGAACAACTGTCAAGCAAAGTGTAAGCCCCTGAGGCACTTTCAAAGGCCAACCCTTCCACTAGTATTACATTCAAAAGTCATGGCAGATGAGTTCAGGGGTGGCCTCTGAGGTGATCAAGGTCCATTTCAGTGGTCACACAAAGCTTCAGCCGTTCAGTGCCGCCTGCCCGAGCCAAGGCGGCACAGGAACAGGCGTTTGAAGCCAGGCGGGCACACAGTGATTGGCATTTACTCCTAGTTTCTATCCAGTGCACTCTGGGCATGTGTACACATTCATTAATGCACAGTAGTTACTGCACATTTAGTTTCTTACTTGCTTAATGAAGTACTAATTAAAATGCCCAGCATGCCACCTTTTTTAAGACACCTGAAGAAAGATGGCATCAACCCTACAAAACTGGGAAGTTCTGGCTGGTAACAGGTCTCAAAGTGCTGCATCATGCATCAAGCTACAGCCCACTTTGAAGAGAATCGCCTTGCTCCAGAAGCCAAGAAATGGCAGAGGAGGAAGGAAAGTGCACAATACCCTGACCAACAACTGTGTCCCCTCCCTCTCCATCCAAGGCAGCACCTGTCATATCTGTGGAAAACTGGCAGAGGATGAACTGGACTCCTCAGCAATCTTAAAAAACTCACCAATAATCATCCCCCAGTACACATCATCCTCGTATCAAGGGATAGACCAAGAAACGTACAGTAACTACAGTTACTGTGCAGTAATGCCAGCACATGGTTTTTTAGTGATGCTTACTGTGCAATAGCCTAATACTACTGCACAGCAGCATATTAGCATGGTTTTTGCCCAGCACACTACCAACCAGTGTTATTAGGCTACTGAGCAATAAGTGTCTCATGTAGATGCGCCCTCTGTGGTAAAATAGGATGCTGTTGTCCTACCTTAGACTTGTTCGCTGGGTAAATGTTGATGTTTTAATATTGGTCATGTGAGCTTGAAAACAGATTAAATTTATGCTCAGAGGTGGTCTGAGAATACTAAATTTGTTTCATATGCGAGTATTAATTTACCATACTACTACAGTAAACTGAATGACTAAAACTGATATCCTAAATGTATTGCATGTCTTATAGTTCTCATTCCTGTTAACATTAGCAAAACAACAAACAATTTCAGTGACACATCAATATAATCAAAACCAGACAGAGAAACACTGAAACCTCTATCTAGTTTGTTAGTACCAATCAAAAACTAAAAGCTAACAAAAAATTGGCAAACCTTTTCTCAAGGTTAATCAGTGTATTGTTTGAATGCTTTATCCTCCTAAAAAATGACATTATAATGAAGGCCTTTTTTTCATTTCTACAATATTTTCATCTGGCCAGCCTGAGTAATACTGATGTCACCTAATGTGATATTAATCCATAATACAAACTGATAGTGCTGCAAGAACCATGGCATTGATCATTTTTTTCACAAGTATTTGCAGTTGTGCAGGAAGGGGGAAAGGAAAGTAGAGTACACAGAAATTTCTCTTCTGCCCTTGATCAGTTCACTCAGAGACTGTCACAAATACACACATGCTAACACAGGCACCACTCCTTTCTCTATTTCCTGAAATAGGGATGAGATCCTCAAGAGGAAGAAAAGAAAGATGGAGCCTTGACCTCAGGGCACCCACAAATGGAATGAGCTGTGGCACCGTCCCAAAGAATCTACCGCCAGTTGGTCTGCACGCTCTGTATTGCCACAGTATCCTAAGGGAAGTCTGAACCACTCAGAATACATTGTGCCTCAGTGGGTACATCTACATGAGACGTCTACTGTGGAGTTCCCCCAATTAGCTCCACAGTAAAAAGTCTCAGCATGCTCACGTGCAGTGTTATTTTTACTACCCATTTTTACTACCTTCAAAATGGGTGATCTAATTAGACTATCAAAAAGCCCCTTCATACTAGGGGATATTGAAAACATTTAAGTATGTTAAGCATGTTGCTAGCTAGAATTCATGACCACATATGCACGTGCTCAGAGATGCAAGGGGGGAGACATTTTAATTAGAGCAGTTGCTGGACTCTAATTAAAATGGCTCACCATTAGGTGTATTAATGCCCCCCCTTTCAAAATGGCCATTAAATTTTAACTAAAGCTCATTCAACAAGCTTTAGTTAAAACACTCTCATGGCCATTTTGAAATGGGAGGCTTCATACTCATGACACGGAGGAAACACTGGAGCGGTCTAATTAAAATGCTTTTGAACACATCTATAGGTACCCCATGAGGCTATCGGGTATTAAAATTCCGATGCCTTGTTCTCATAACAAAAAAAAAAGTCTCATTCATAAATATTTTATATGCCTTTTGTTCAGGAACTTTGTACGCCTTCCTTGGTAGGAAAACAGTATGTATGCATAATTAGCAGGGATCCAAATTTTCCATTTCCCATGGAAAAGCAGAGGAAAAAAAACCAAAAAAAACCACACACACACACACAGATTTCCCCCTTTACTAGAAGACAATGCAGACTTCTCCTTTTAATGGAGAAGCCTGTGGATTTTGCAGTTTTCTCTGCAGGCTGGCAGAGTTCCAGCCTGCAAAGGGCTGGGGGGGAGCAAGAGGACAGTGGCCAGGCAGAGGGTGCCATGTGCATGTATGTGCACATGGCTACCAGGCAGCCTGGAGAGCAGCTCCTGTAGGTAAGTATGGGGAGGGATTGAGGCCCCCCATCAGAAGGGGGGGGAGTTGGGCAGGACTGGGCCTGGGGCTGCTGCCCAGGCAGGTGCATGGGGATTGGGGCCTGAGGCCACAATGCCCTGGTGGGGAGCAGGAGGGGGCTGTAGGTGGTTCATCCAGGCGTAGGAGGGTGGGACCAGCTCCCCACCACTGCACACATTCCCTGGGGTCAGGGGAGACCTGTGCCCCCCCAGATCTGTGTTCAGAGGAGGAGGTGGGCATAGGCTGCCTGCTGCAGGCTCAGGTTCCCACCCTGCTGCCCTTCCCCTGGGGCCTCTGCAGCCCAGCAGGTGCAACCCAGCACTGCAGGGCACAGCAGGGCAGTGCAGGAGCTCCATGCTACCCTGGCAAGGCGCCCCCTACCTGTGCAGCAGCAATAATTCTGCACCACCACCCTTGCTGCTGCTGCTGCACAGGCAGAGGACACCTCACCAGGGCAGTGCAGAGCTCACAGCAGCAAAGAGATCCCTGCATGGCCTTGCTCTGCCCTGAAGCATCAGGTCACAACCACTGGGCTGCAGAGGCCCTGGGGGAGGGCAGCAGGACAGGAACCTGAACCCAAAGCAGGCAACCTATGCCCACCCCTACCCCAAGTAAGATCTGGGGGACACAGGTTCCCCCCCCACGAGTATGCAGCTGGGAGCCACCCCCCAACAACCCCAGCCTCAGCCCACAGCAAGCAGGCAGAAGGCAGCAGTGGGGATGCTAGGCTACAGTCTGCTGCAGCAGCTGCCACTGCCTCTTGCCAGGGGTAGGAGGCTGTAGACCTGGGTCCCTGGCGCCAAAGACCTGGCAGCTGGGGGGTAAAGGAAGCCAGTGAGGCTGGGGGGAGTGTGTAGTGAGGGGCATGAGCAGGGCCAGGGGGGCTGTAGTGGGGAGTAAAGGGCCTTTCATTTTAATCACGGATTTGGGGGGGGGGGGGTTAATCAGATAATTTGCCATTTTTATTAGAGAATTTGCCATTTTTTAAATCAAAGGAAAAAAAAAAATCAGGATCCCTGATAGTTAGAAATATATTTTCTGAAGGGCTGAACATGTAAGTTGTGTCTACTCAATGGACTGTAGATGCTAATCAGTTAGCGATACAGGTATCCTTATTTGCATGTAATTTAGTTATGGGGGCAAAATTGAAGGCATGAACTTTGTGGTCACAAGTTGACCTTTCAAAAGAAAAGGCACTTTCTTGAAAATTTAGTCCTGCATACTAGCTAAACATCTCTTCTCAATCAGGCTAGAAAACTGTTGAAAAGAGGCACAAAAAAAAGTTTGCCTCCAGATGTTCCACCCCTCGTATCGTGAAAAAGGTCTCTCACATCAGCTTTGGAATTAATACATTAGATGCCCTGGCATAAGTGCTTACAACTTTTACAATCTTTTTTCCAATGCCTGATGAAAGGTGTTTGTGTCCAAAAGCTTACAATTTGTGTTTTTGCAAAAATCTTGTTGGTCTAATAAAAGATATCATCTCTACTATGAGTCCTGATTGCTTTTTACATCTTCCATTATATAAATATATCCTCCATTTATATAAAGATTGGGACAGACTTTGGGAAACCTTGTATAGGGACATATATAACCTTGTACAGGGACATATGCACTAACATATATCCAGTCAATAATTGTATTGATATGATTGTAAAACTGGAGGAAGTAGATCTGTATTGTTATCGAGTAAGGTTACCATACATCCGGGTTTTCCTGCACGTGTCCTTTTTGGGGGTCCTTCCATCTCCCTCCGGGCAGTTTTTTAAAATATCGATAAATGCCCAGGATTTTTCTATGCCTCTGCTCAGCAAAGTTTTTTCCTGGCACTTCCTGGCTTGCCCTACAAGAAGCTGCTTGGTGCTAGGGTGAGCAGTGTGGGGAGGGTAATTGGAGGCAGGGGGCACATAGTGCCGGGCCTACAACAAAGCAGGTGAGGTGCAGGAGGCACCTCCCCCTCCAGCAGGAGGTGGGAGCCCCTTTGGGGGCAGCAGGGAGCTGTATGGCAAGGCCCAGCAGCACTGGGGCCAGTGCTTGTGCACACAGGGATGGGGCAGCCAGGAGACACTGCAGGGCTTGGGGGAGCAGGGGGCTGGGGAGGACTGGGGCTTTGTAGTGAGGGGCACCGGGGGTGGAGGACTGCTGGTTGGGAGTATGTGGCATAGGCAGTGCCAAAAGCTATGGGTTGGGAGCGAGGGTCACCAGTATGGTCTAGGGAAAGGATACTGTGGGTTGGGAGTGATGGGCAGCAGCAGGGCTTGGGGAGGCTGTGGCTTGGGAGTGAGTGGCAGGGGCAGGGCACAAGCATATCATTGCCCACTCTCCACAATTATAATTATACACCTCCCGCCCACGACAGGTGTCCTCTTTTTTGAGAATTTGAATTATGGTAACCTTATTGTTGAGGAAACTGAACAACCAATAAAAAACGCATAGTTCCTGGGGTCCAACTACACCCAGGCATGAGTATGTTTTTGTATTCCTTTGCCTGATCTGAATGCTAATTAAACTTAATTTTAGCTTTCCAATAAAGTGATTTTCTTGAGAAGACACTGACTCAAGACTCGGGTATGTCCTCTGTTTATTTCAGGACACCATCCAAAAAAAAGGTACCAATCTGGGGATAGAGGGCTTCCCTTCAAGCTTCTTTTCTTTCCCTAAGTGACTGGAAAATAACTAACTAGAGATCTCATGGCAGCCAGGAGAAATGCTACAAGGACACACTGAAGGCAAAGCTCAAAGAAACAGATGTCAACATCAAGATTTGGGAGAAACTGACTACTAACTGACTCCAGTGGCACTGCAACCTCAACCAAGTACTAGCCTGTTTCAAGAAAAAGTGTCTTGCCCTCACAACAGAGATGAGAGAGCATAGGAAAGAAAAAAGAGGAATCCCAGCCAACAGCTTACTCTCCCCAGAGGAAAGACCTGCAGCTTCTGTGGATGGATCTGTGACTCAAAGATGGAACCCCCAAGTCACCTCAAGACCCATCAACCAACCACGGTAAAGATCATCCTTGAATCGAGGGACTGCCAACAACATTGACAATGATCTGCACATAAGTTTAAAGGTATGCATCCATACATACACATACCTTCACAGTTTGCCCAATTACACTGGAAATAGTGTATTTATGAGTTTTCTACCTTCCCGAAACCCCACAGAACCTTGGCATTCCTTCCAAACAGGACGCTTTTCTAATTTCACAGAATCAAATGTTAACCATTTTTCTCTCTTTATGCAACTGATCTTCCCAAAAGAATGCAGACACATACATACATAAGAATGCATCAAGGTTTGTTGAGAAAAAAAATATTGCATGTGTTTTTAAAAGTACCTCTCTCTCATATTTAGTAGAATTTTCAGAAATATTTCAACTCCTTTGTGTTCATTGGCATCTTTAGGTATTCCAGTGGTTGGACAGACTACAGGCACTGTGCCCCTGCCATTGTCTTGCTGAGGCTTGAGCAAAACCTTGGCTCAACAAGGCTTCAGGTTCTGGCAGGCCTCCCTCACCTTTTATAGCCCCTTGCCTTTAGTTTAAGTTTCTCCCTTCTCTCTCTTTTTCTGAAAAAATAGTACCAGTCTTGGTTAGGCTGCCAAAAAAAAAATTACAATAAGCAAGAGTTTCAAGGACTTTGCAGATCATACTTAGAAGATAAGTGGAATATCTTCCAGGGAGATAGGGAAGTCTGAAGGACAGTTCAACAATAAGGGGACAACTAATTGGTGCATATACCAAAAACGTGAAATAGGGTACAGCTGCATGGATGTCTGTGTGGTAACTGGTGACTGGCTTTCTTATGCAAGAAATAAAATCTGATTAGTTTCTACAGTTATTCAATGTATAATAAAAGTATAAAAGATATAATGGTTTTATCACACCTTGGATATGTAAACCCTGCACATTTCCTCTCTGCCAGCCAGTCTGACCCTACAAACGGGGTCATCTCTTGAGCTTAAAAATCTTGTGCAATAAATCAGACAAAGATTAACTGTGTAAAACTGAGGCCTACCCAGCTGCTCACAATACTAAGTACTTTTAACAATCTGAGATGCCTAAAATTATCATTATCTTGCCATCAATCAGGATCCCTCTGTGCTAGATATTGTGCAAACAACACAAAAAAGGCAGTCCCTGGCCCAAAGAGATTACAGTCTAAATACAAGACAAGAAATACAGAAATAGGGAAGCATAAAGAAGTGATTAGTTACATGATCACCAATAGCTACAGCACATTGCAAATCAGAGCTTTAAGGAGGTGTTTAAAAGACAGCTAAGTGGTTTTGTGGATGTTTATCAGGAGGGCCTTCCAAACATGGGGATCACCATGGGAGAAAGCATGAAGATGTTGACGTCACTGCCCAAAGTCTGGAGTTGACCTTTCTGACAGTAAATGAGAAATGGTAGGTAGTGAGGCAATAAGATTTGAAGGTCTCTGAAACAAAGACTATGCATTTAATGCACTATACAGAATTGAGCCTTTGAAGGAAGGTTGAGGGGTGACATGGTCAAAGTGGTCAAGTAAGAAAATGACTTTTGCAGAATCATGAATATCAGTGGCAGAAGACTGCAGTTGACAGAACCAGAGAAAGAGACGTTACAGTAACTGAGTCATGAAACTGTGAGAGCCTGGGCAAGAATTTTAACTGTGTGGATAAGGAAGGCAGTTTTATAAAGATAACAGAGCCAGAATTTCAAGATGTAGCTGTAGCAGATGCTCAGGTTTAGAAAACGCTTAAGTTGAAACATAGGAGGAAGGATGGTAACATTTTCCATAGTAATCATAACATGAGGGAGCAGGGAGGATCTAAGAGAAGAGTGAAGACAGTATCTTTTAGTTTTGTTGATCTTGAAGTTTCATCATAGGTAGGGTCAGAAGGGACTTGAGCAGATCAAGTCCAACCCCCTGCCATAGGCAGGAAAGAATGCTGGGGGTCAAACTACCCTGGCAAGGTGTCTATCTAGCCTCCTTTTAAAGACCCCCAGGGTAGGAGCGAGCACCACTTCCCTTGGAAGTTGGTTCCAGATCCTAGCTGCCCTGACAGTGAAGTAGTGCCTCCTGATGTCTAGCCTGAATCTACTCTCCATCAACTTATGGCTGTTATTACTTGTTACTCCCGGTAGTGCTCAGGGGAACAAGGACTCTCCCACTGCATGCTGGTCTCCCTTGGCCAGTTTACAGACAGCCACCAGATCCCCTCTCAGCCTTCGCTTGTGGAGGCTGAACAGGTTCAGGTCTCATAGCCTCTCCTCATAGGGCCTGCCTTGCTGCCCCCTGATCATGCAAGTGGCCGTCCAGCTGCAGCCTGACCAATGTTGTATAGAGGGGGAGGATCACCTCCTTGAACCTGCTCGTGATGCATCTGTGGATGCATGACAAGGTGCAGTTAGCCTTCCTGACTGTGTCTCCACATTGGTGGCCCATGTTCATCTTGAAGATCCTTTTCTGCCACTGTGCTGATGGGAAGGGAGTGCCCCAGCCTGTGCAGTACCCTGCACTTGTCAGTATTGAATCCCATCTTATTCTCATCTGCCCACCCATGTAACCTGTCCAGATCCAATTGCAGCCTGTCCCTCCCTTCTAGCATGCCCACATCCCCCCCACATCTTAATGTCATCTGCAAATTTGATCAATGTGCTTTTCACCCCCTCGTTCAAGTCGCTGATGAAGATGTTGAACAGTGCAGCCCTGAGGACCAAGCCCTGGGGGACCCCACTGCCCACATGCCTCCAAGTTGAAAATGACCCATCCACCACCACTCTCTGGGCACGGCCCTTCAGCCAATTAGTGACCCATCTGACTATGTAGGCATCAACACCACAATCTCCTAATTTATGAGAATGGGGTGAGAAACAGTGTTGAAGGCCTTCCTAAAGTCCAGAAAGACTACATCCACTGCAACACCCACGACCAAGGATCTTGTGACCTGGTCATAGAAGGTGACCAGGTTGGTCTGACAGGACCTGCCCCTAATGAACCCTTGTTGGTTGCCCCTAAGCATACACTCCCCGGATAATTTTCTCAAAGTGCTTCCCCAAGACTGAGGTAAGACTAACAGGCCTATAATTTCCCAGGTCCTCCTTCCTCCCTTTTTTGAAAATGGGGACTACATTGGCCCATTTCCAGTCCTCTGGCACCATACCAGAGCACCACAAGTGCTCGTAAACCTGTGCCAGGGGTCCCACAATGACCTCTGCTAATTCCCTCAGCACTCTGGGGTGGAGATCATCAGGACCTTCTGATTTGAACACGTCCAGTCCCACCAGAAGTTCCCTGACTAGGTGCTCTCTCACCCTGGTCCTGGCTGTACCTCCCCTGGGACCACTGGGGATCCCAGTGGCGGGGGGGGAGATCTGGTCCCTGTTCAGAAAAATGGAGGAAAATACATTGTTAAATAGGTTCGCTTTGTCGTCAGAGACCACCAGATTTCCTAGCATGTTCTAAGAAGTGATGACTGTTTATCCATGTGGAGATGATAGCTTGGACAGAATGTTTATGAATCCAAGTCATCTTCACAGCCATGCTAGCTACATTTGTATTTGCAGATGAAATTATACTGAGATAAGGCTCAGAAACAGTAGTAAATGAGACTATGGTCAAGGAAAAATCCTACAAGAATCTGGAGGAAAAAGGGATTGAGGATCTGCCAAAGGGCATGCTGAGGGAACCCAAGGCAGGACATGATTCTAAGACCATGGACTGTGTTGAAAGCTGTTGACTGGCAAAAGAGGATAAAGGATGGAGTACAGGTTCTGAGATCTGGCAAGGGAAAAAAAACAAAAAAACAAAAAAACACACACTGAAGACCTTGGTGAGCAGCTAAGTAACCATAACAGGAGGGAGCAGGGAGGATCTACGGGAAAAGCTGAAGACCGTATCTTTTATTTTTGTTGACTAATATATATATATTTTTTTTAAATCACATAACTAATTCCACTCAAAATGTTTAAATCGTTTGACATCCCTAATCTGTACCCATCTTTTTAGTACCACTGTCCTAGCAAAATCCCTGTATTTTCACCGCAATTCTGATGTATGTGACACTCTTCTGTACTACTTTGTCTAAAGCTCTGCATGCTAATGCTTTTCAGTATTAAGGAACTACCACCTTCTACCCCAGAGACAAAATTCATGAGATTTCAGTTGGAAGGATACTGCATAGAAGTCAGCATTTTCAGTGTTCACTCCTTAGGCCTCTGGAATGCTGGGAATGAAGG
This sequence comes from Crocodylus siamensis, assembly GCF_052110815.1. Taxonomy (NCBI): domain Eukaryota; kingdom Metazoa; phylum Chordata; order Crocodylia; family Crocodylidae; genus Crocodylus; species Crocodylus siamensis. The sequence continues at coordinate 341,559,920 of NC_143395.1, read as the reverse complement.
GGGCATCTTTAATGCTCTGAGGGTGTGTCTACATGAGCTTTAAATGTGCAGTAGCCTATTTTACTGTGCATTAAAACATCACATAGAAAAGTCATGCTATTACACTAATGTGTAGTAAAATAGGCTACCGTGCAGTAAAATAGGCTACTGCACATTAAGTGCCACCTAAAAAACATGTGCAATCACCACTGCACATTAAGGCAGCCTAATGCATATTTGTTTAGTACCTCACACTGGAAGTACTAAATTTAATGTCCATTAGGAAAAAAGTGCCTTAATGTAAATGTAGGTGTGCCCTGGAAGTAATTAAAGTAGCTAGTTTACCTACATAATGGACCTACATCACTAGGTAAGTGAGTACTAGTCAGCTCCTCCTCAAGCTCTTGAGTACAGCCAACCACCAGGGTGCTAGGCATTAAAAATATGTTGTAACACAAAATATGCCTTTCTGTAACACACTTACAGATGATCAACCATCATACAGTCGAGTCACAGCCATCATGTACCCTTTTAACAGTTGTAATCCTACCCAGAGAATAGATGGGGCTTCATGAGATAAAAGCAGCAAAGAAATATATTATTTTGTCTACAGTGATTAAAATATTTAACACAAGAAGTATGGAAAGAAAGTCTTTTGTCTTCATTATTTACAATGCTATTCTGCCCCATGATTCTAATGCCCTCTCATGTTTCACTTACTTAAATTCTAAAGCTGTTCAACTTACATTCATTTATTCAGTTGAGTTCAACTTGGACTACTACAAATGCTTCACAATAGATGATCTGTTGTAGTTAACAAGATCCTGTCATGGATATTAATAAAGCCACAACCATCTGGGCCAAGATTCACATATGTTGGTAGGAGGAAAAAAAGAAAAATCCACTTTATAGCAAGGGTGTGCACTGATCTTCATTTTTCACTCACTGCAATCACCCTAATAATAAACAACTGCCTATAAATTCAAAGTGAAAAATCAGATTGTGTTGGATATGGAAAGCCACTAGGGCTTAAGTCATTAGATTGATGCTGAGAATACAGAAAGAAAGATTAAAAATACTTCACACATTAGAATAATGGTGGTGGAAATCTCATACCAAATACTAGCTCTTTCAATCTACATGTTTGTTCTAAGGTAAAAGCTAAGGATCAGGCCTGGTAGAACATTACAATTTTATTGACCACCGTGTTCAATAAAACATAGGTATGCATGAATGAGAAGAACAAACTAACTGTGAAACCTGTAGACAAGCCTCACCCATACTTCAGTGTCTCTAACTAATTTAACTCAGAGACTACCTCCTAATTCTCACCTCTGCCTAAGTAAAGGAATGTCTCCAAACTACAACTCTATCAGCACATTACTGATGTCATGTCACTTTTTCATTGCTTACTATATTTATTTGAAGGAATTGCTTTATTTCCACTGTGTGGGATGTCCAAGAATACAGCTTGCCAAGCATGAAAAATGTTCAGGCCTCTTTCAGGAAAGGTACCTTTCCCTATCAAATGCAAAACCCAAATCTCTGGTAGAGTAAGAACTTCTAAGTATGAAATCAACTTATTCAAACTTGTTCTTGGTAAATGTTCATTATAAATTCTAAAATCCTGGTTTTCTTTGATAAAAAGACACACACACACACCTCTTTGCATGTGTGTTACTGACCCTTATAGACAGAGAGATAGAGTTTCATTTTAAGCATGGAAAAATGTGGATTTTGGGTTACTTTTTTAATCCAAAAATTGGGTGTGTTTTGTTTTGTTTTTTAAAATCAGAGGGGAAAAAAAAGAAAAAAAATCAGGATTCCTGGTGATAAGAACCATCTTTCCAAATTTGAGTTTAAGAGCCAAACAAGTAAACTGAAGAGCAGAACGTTTGTCTGGAACGGTTTAGACAGGGATGATTCTGCTTTGAGTATGGAATTGGATTAGAGGATCTCCAGAGTCCCTCCTATCCCTGTTATACTAACACAACCTGTGGGCAGACAACCTTCACTGACAGCACCACTGAAAGACCAGGGTCCAAACTGGTTGGTTTCTCATCTGCTGCTAGAAGACTAGATAAAATGTTTATATAAACCAGGAGTTTATGGAATCGCTCTCAGCCACAGATCTAGTGATTGTTGCCTCAGGACTATACTACTGAAGTCAACTCTGCGTGGGAGTTTTCACCTTAAATCCAGCTGGCTACTGGTCTGCCAGACAGACAGCCTCTCTCTCCTGACTTAACATCTTTTCCCAACCCAGAACTAGAGAGGTGAGTAATGTAGCCTTCCAGTATATGCAGGAAGGGACTTTTGCACACTATTGCCTCCAAGAATTAAAGAAGCCTCCTACCTTGGTCTGAACTAGCACAACCCAAAAGATACTCCAGGCGTGCTGTAAGGCTTTTTTTTTTTGTTCAGACATTTGGAAACAAACAATAAAGATAAGCAGTACTGGAAGAAGAGTTGAGTTTTTACTTTGCTTTGCTCTTCTAGAGATGAGTTATATTAAATTATACCACATTGCTCATAGTATTTCAGTTGTATCAAAGATACCCAGAGCATTCTGTCTTTTTCAGAGGAGAATTTCCATTGAATAACTTTTGGGCTTTGTTGTCCTTTTTTCACGTTTTTTTTATACCAAATAACACTCCAAAAAAAGTGTGGGAGCATAAATCCACAACCCATGTGTACTGATAGCAATCAATCTATGAAGCCACAATTATAGAAAATGAACATTCAGCATACTTCAGTTTAAACAGAGGCTCATCACTAAAAACATACAAGGACTAGTGTTTCCAAGCAAGCAACCACTAGCATCATATTAAGGCAAGAAGTAAAAATGATTCAAGGAGCTAGACCGACCCAGTAATCCAAACATCTAACATAGCAATGGAAACGTAGATGGAACAAAGCAGCTTCAAGCTACTCATTGTCACTGGGAAACACTTCACTGTTTTCTACAAAGAATTGTTTTTATTGTTTTCTGCTTTAATAGACACCCTATTTATAGTCAATGTGCCAGGAGTATTCTGGGATGGATAAGAGCCCCCAGTGGCTACTGCAGCACACACATAATTTGGATCTCACTTAATAGTGCTGAAGATCCAGATGTCCCCCAGAAGCCCTAATGAACCTTCCTCTCACTTTCATCCCTGCAGCAATCTCCATTTCAATACATGGATGAGTTACTCTCAGAGGAGAGTGAATATGTCCCCCTTGGTGTTTTCATGATTTCTTCTGAAATGCAGAGGTTGTTGGAAACAGGGTGTTGTCTTTCCAGCCCTGTTGTGGTCCTCAAAGTCATCTTGAATACACATGGGCTTTATGAAAGAAAAATATATTTCCTTACAATGAAAGGTCCTGTATTCTATGACACAACTGGACACAGAAGATCCCGCCCACCAGGAAAGGGGAAAGAAAAGAACCACATTCCTCAAGATACACCACACTTTTATCTCATGACATAATACCATGTTGACTCATTCCCAACCAATTTTAAGCAAGAAATGACAATGAACTGCAAGTATTTCTAAGATGTAGCTTCACTTTATATTTTTATAAGAATATAAAATGCATAAAAGGCTTCCAAATGCCATTAAATGAATCTTCAAAATGTGAGTTCTTAGTTTAAATGGAATCTTGTAATGAGCCGATATCAGTAAGAAATTTCAGGCATGTTGTTTGTGACGGAGGGAAAAAAAAGAAGAGGAAAGTCAATTTTGCTCTGTTTTTGATATTTTTTCTAAATTGACATAGATGGTAAGTACTTAATGATTTACTATAAACATATACAACTCCCCAGGGATATAAAGGCATATTCTCTGGGATTATATATTGAAGAATGCCTTTCCACATTGTGACAGAAACCACCACATTCCTTCAAGGTACCCTTGAACATAAACTACACGCAAATTTTATGACTCACAATTAAGAAAAAAAAGGAATGTATACAAAACATCAATTAAAGTCACATTTACAATGATACAGTCTCTATGGTACATAAGAGCTCTTTACTTCTATAAAAGCTTGAATTTATGACCCTGGCTATTTTTGGGAAAAAAATGTTTCTTTTTAAAAGTGTATCTTAACATGTAATGTACTGCAGGATTACAAAAGATAACCAGATTTCTTGGTTCAGATCAGGGGTGGCCAACCTGTGGCACATGTGCCACATGTAGGGGCACAGCAGATTGGGCAGGGATCAGGAAGTACAGTGCCCGATAGGGCAGAGAGCAGAAAACAGAGCAGCAGATCACTTAAGGAAAGGGATCAGATTCACACTCAGGGAGGGTGCAGAGCTAATTTGTGGCATGACTGTCAAAAAGATTGACCCCCCACTGGTTTAGATCACCAGCACTACAATAGTGAAGTGGGGTGGGGTTCAAAAGAGGATGAAGCTAGACTGTTCTCAGTGATGGCAGAACAATGAGCAATGATCTCAAGTTGTAGCAAGGGAAGTTTAGGTTAGATGTGAGGAACTTTTTTCTCACTAGAGGATAGTAACACACTGGAACAGGTTACCCAGAGAGGCAGTAGAAGCTCCATCCTTGGAAGTTTTCAAAACCCAGCTAGACAAAGCTTTGGCTAGGATGATCTAGTTGGGGGATGGTCCTGCTTTTGAGCAGGGGGTTAGACTGGATGACCTCCTGGGGTCCCTTCTAACCCTAACTTTCTATGATTCAATGAGTCAGACCCAGACATGCTCACTGCTTTGGGATCCAACTTTTCACTTGTACCTTGATGAAGTAAGTTGCCTCCTATAAAATCTCATGCCTCTCTGAAGGAGCTAGTCTCTAGGGGCATTTCTACGCACGCATGCATTGCAGCACTGGGCACTTTGAAAAGCACCCAGTGCTGCAACACATGCAGTTGTGTAAGTGGTGAAATGTGTGTCAGTTCTGAGGTGCTTTAGCTCAAAAGCACATCACCACCATTTTCTGTGCACTGACGCGCATTTTGCCAGTTGCACAGCTGCACACAGAGCAGTGCAGTTCATCTCAGCTCATGTGCAGAGCAGACTCAATTAATTGAGTCTGGTCCATAGCTGCAGATCTCTGGTGCATTGCTGGAAAAAAGGATGTGCATAAATGCCCTAAGCAGCCACCCTGTCCAGCCCTCTTGCCCCCGAGGTGTCACTTCACCCTGTAGAAAAGGAATGCACAGGTACTGCATTAGAAAGGTAGAACATTGCATCCAACTGCCACCAGTGAAAACTGTGCTAAGAATAAGACAAGGGAAAGCAGAAACTTTGTTTTCTGATACAACAATGTATGAGAATAAACGTGGTTCATGATATGGCATTCTTTCCCCAGAATCAGTACTAGCCTATTATGCACCCAGAATATTGAAGAGCATACTTATAAGCTGCTAAAGAGGAAGTGGGCAAAGCCCAGCCAGCAGGTCAGATCGGGCCCATGACAAACTCCATTTCCCAACAGCCCCTGCCCATGATGCTGCAGCCAGTTTCCATGGAGACACCAGAAGCAGCAGCACCGAGACAGTATGGGGCCAGGCTTTCCGTGGAGCCCCAACAGTGCTGGCAGCACGTGCAGCTGGGCAGGGAGCTACTCTGACGCTGGGATCTTGCAGCGGAGACAGCATGGCCTGGAGTCAAGGCAGAGCTGTGTGCAGGGCGCAAGCCAGGCTGTGGCTATAGCCCCGGTGGGCTCTATCCCCTGGTGTTAATTTGCGAGAGGGAGAGGTAGACTCATAACGGTTGCAAGGAAGCTTTATTTGGTTTCTTACTTACGCACCATGTAGATGTGGCTGCACAGGCAGTTACACTTGGGTCAGTCCCGAACAACGACAAATAAAGTCTCTCACTTGCACACCACCGGTGTGAATGTGGCTGCACGGGCCGATTCCATCCCAGTTCAGGTCAGAGATGAAGGGAAGAAAACAACAAAACGCTGGATCTTGGTTCGGGTGGGGGATAAATCGATAAATCGAACATCCGTCCCATTCCGATGGAAAGGATGCAAGGTAAACCGACAGCTCTCGGGTCGGGTGAGGGCAAAAATAATAAACCACTGGACTTCCCAAAAACCAAAACAAGCTGATCGGCAAAACAAACAATTTTTCAGAGATAGAAAAAGCCGTGGGAAGCTGGCCAGGCCTACCCACTTAGAGGTGGAAGCTCCGGCTTCTGCTCCTGCTAGCTGACCAAGAGCGATGGATGCTCTGGCCCCCGTGCGGTATCTTTCTGGCACCAGCCTTGGGTGGAAGCTCCGCCCTGTCTTTATAGGTCAGATGACAAGCCCAACCTCAAACCCTGACTGGTAGAATTTTCCCACCAAAATGTTCATGGGCTTTTCCACAGGGGACGGGTTTTTCCCAGCACACGACCAGGGGCCATGTAGCAGGCCGAATAGGGACTTTCCCAGATCGCGAGGAGAGTGCTGATGGCACCTGTTGCTGGGCAAAGCTGGCAGAGCCCAGCCGGAGCGTGACAAGCTGCAATCCGCTGCCTGCATGCCACGTGCCGACAGTGAATCCTGGCTGTGCCTCTGCTCCAGACCATGCTGTTACTACCGCAAGATCCCAGCCCTGGCCCTGGAGCAGCTCCCTGCCCAGCCACACACCCTGCCAGTGCTGCTGGGACCAGTCTCCATGGAAACCCTGGCCCCATGCTGTTAAGGCACTGCCAGCTCCATGGAAGGTGGTCGTACCAATAGGGGATGCTGCGAAAGGGAGACCAGCTGCCAGCTGGATCCACCATTTTACCCACCCCTGTGCTACAGCCACTGTCTTTTGTATGACAGTTTCTGGCTACTAGTGTCTGTGAAAGATGTTATAAAACTCTGCAGGTGTGTTACTGACCCTGATTTTGTGAACTTGAACGACTGTGTTCAGCTGGATTCTTCACTCACTGGCCTATGCTGTTTCCCAATGTTTGACTATGCAATGCATTAAAATGTTGCCAAACTTCACCAAGAAATAGCTCCAATTTTGTGGTGTATGAAGTGGTTCCTGTTTACAGTGGGGCCAAGCATAAATCCTGGCTCCATACTGTGGGGAAATGCAGCTTCAAACTGAACTTTGGCAGCCCAATTTCTGCTTTTAATCTAGGGCTTAAAAAAAAAACATCAGAGCATTTAACAGCCCAAATTTTAGGGGAATTTTATACTCACACCCTGCTCTAATTTCCAAATATGAGCAGATGATTGTGCAAGAAAGCATGTGAGGATCTTTGGGGATTAAAAAGGCAAATACTAAAAAAAAAGCCAAGATCAGCAAGGCCTTTGCACTGTTGCATGCTGCTGGTGGTGCCTAGTAAATAATAACTGTGTTTAAGATAAGCTAGTTAAAAAGCAAAGTGCAGGTAAGGGCAAATTCTTCTGTCCTAGCTCTAAATCTTCTCTTTAGCATGTCATTTGGGTAGCCAAGCTGTGCGACTGGATCTCTTCAGGGTCCAGAAGCAAAACTCCTTCCTACCAAACAGTGGGCCTATTCGTCAGCCATCAACTCCAGCCTAATGCCATGTCATTAGGCATCTTTTTTTCCCCTGGAGAAATGGCTAATGGGGGCCCACTGCCGTGGACCCAACATCCCCGCTCCAGTACACAACACAGGGTACAGAGGCCTCAACAGCTGGATGGCAGAGAGTAGAGGGGATGCTGTCTTAGCCTTAGTTTTGGGGGGTTTTTTGTTTTCTGGAGGTGTGGCTGCTGGACTAGGAACCTCACCCGTAGGTGGTTCACCTCTGGTATGAGGGGATACCGCTGCTCACACAGGATCGCTACGGGTTCAGAGTAGATCTCTTACGGCCCAGTCCCTGCCTTAGTTCTCGCCTGCCACGACTTGATGTTAAGTTCAGTTAAGGTCAGTTCATAGGTGCTCCGCGGCCCAGGTTCCCTTGGCGGCCATGTCGCAGGGCTCCGCCACCCCTGTACCCCAGCCTCACGCCACCTCTAGTGCTTTCCCCTCTTTCATGCATCAGACCTCTTGTTGGTGGGCTGGTAGCTCCCCTGGGCCTGGTCTGCCCTCATCGGATTGCTCATGGGCCAGTCCGCCCCATCCTTTCCTTCCTAGGTCCTGTTTGACCCAGCACTGGGTCGCAGCACAGGTTGTGCCCCTCTAAAGTATCCTCAACCCTATCTTCATGAATGTGATACCTCAGCTGTTCCTGCTGGAGCACCTTTTTAACTGGAAAACAAACCTATAAACAATTTAAAGCCCAGTTCCTCAGCCCCTTACTGGCTGAGGCTCCTATTCGGACCTCCCCGGGTCCCCTTGGGCAATATCTGGCCCTCAATCTCCCTAGTGCCCCCCTATAGGTTTTTAAACATGGCCGGTTGGTGGCGACCTCCGCCCAACTACACCCGGCTCTCCTGGGCCCTTGCCCCCTTTTGCAGGGTTGCGTCCCCACACCACCATCCCAGCACTCAACCTGTGGGTCTCTCAAGCTTCAGGTCCATAACCCGAAGGATCCTCATCGGCCATTCTTCTGGCTTCTCTTTCCTCGTAGTCTGTCTCCAGCCTCACTGCCCGCCTCTGCTTGTCCGACGACCTGCAGCCGGCTGTTGTTGATGTTCTCTCCTCCGTCTGAGTGGGTCGCTGCCTCTCCCTGGGGCTCTCCCTCTTTCTAGGGAAGCTGTTGCCCGCTCCACTCTGGGGCTCTCCGCCCCTCTCCCTGGGGAAGCTGCCGCCTGCTCCGCTCTGGAGCTCTCCACCCCTCCTGCTGCTGGACCCAGTCCCGGTCCCTCTGCTTCCCCCTTCCTTTCTTCCGTGGCTGCATTTATCCCCGCCAGCCACCTGCTCCCGATGACGTCATCTTCCAGCCACATCTGTATAAACAAGCAGCGGACGCGCCGCACAGGTTTCTCCAACGGTGCTGGTAAGTCCTGCTCTAGCTCCCCTGGACAGGGGGTTTTTTTGTTTGTTTGTTTTTACAGATGGCATTCGCAGCCATGGAGATAAGAGAAGGAAATGCCTTCTTTTCATGGAATGCCCATTCAGGCAGAGAGGCTGGCAATTAAGAGTAGTTCCTCCATGGAAGAGAGAACAATTCTCAAACCTCCCTCAGGCTCAGTATAAAAAACCTATGCACTCCACCCAGCCATGCTTCGTGGTCTGGAACAACAGTAACTGAAAAACATTTTAGTTTCAAAACAAAATAAAAAAAAAAATTCAGCATCTGAACTGTTTTCCAACTGCTTCCCTGTATAATTGACTGTTAAAAATGGCAATCTCAAAAGCTGCAGCATAGACAATTCTTAATTTAGCTGCATGAAAAAAGCCAGGGATCTAATTGTAGAAGAATCACAAGCAGGACTGTGGGAAGCTTTTCATTTCATTCATAAGACAGTCAGTCAGTTCTTTCTAAATTTTAGCAAAATTGTAGCAATTTTAAATGCTGACTTTCCAAACTGCTGCTCACACATGTATTTAACAAATGTTTGCTATAACATTTCATTGTTTCCAGGCAGGGAACAAGCAGCAAGAATGCTAACCGATTAACTTTCACCTCAGAGACACAGATTTTGGATGAAGACCACATAGCAGATCCATTTCTAACATGGATCTTCCAGGACACACTAACTTCACTTTAGGACTACAAAAATGCAAAACAGTCAGACTGCACCTTGCTTCACTTCCACTCAGGATCCAGAAACAGAACTTGTTCAGTCTGAAGTCATTTGATTTTACTCCAGCAGAAAAGTAGAGCAAACGTGTGTCATACGGCCATATACCAGTAACGCATACCACCCTGGCCTAGAGGTACACCAGAATAAGTTAGGTTGGTATTCTACTTGTATGACCATCCCCTTAGATAGCTTTACTCTATAGCAGCAGTATGCTCAGTGCAAACTGGCTTCCCCACCACCTACCAACCAGGTGCTGTACTGAAAATAGTACAGACTTCTGGCTTGAAGGAGCTGGTCATGTGCCTGTTCCTTCTTACCAGGGATCCTGGTCGTCTCTGAATTTTAAAAAATCCCCAATTTTCAGATTTAAAAAAGTAACCCAAAATCCACTTTTTCCCATGAAACACCACTAATATATGTAAAATACAATAAAATAAAATAATAATAATAATAAAAGATTTCTCCAGAGTTATGACCACATAGGGCAGGGACAGAGCCTAATCTTCAGCTCACCTACTCTCTATTTCCTACCCTGGAAAAAGCCAGAGTTTTAACCCTTTCACAGCTGAACGTTCAGCAGCTTTCAGCTGCTCAGCCAAAAGCTGAAAGAAACTCTAGCAGCTTCTGAAACTGGTGTCCAGGGGCAGAGCTAAGATTTTGGAAAAAGCCAAAAAATAAAAATAAAAGTCAGTCTGCAGGGCTATGCAATGGGATAAGAGAGAGACCAGAAACAGCTAATAGGCAGCAAAGTTGCTGAACAAAGGATGGCTTCATGATTAAAAAGAGGAGAGGGTCACTAACACATATGGACTGAGAAGTAATTAGCAGGACTCAGGTAGATTATAATTTAGCCATGAAGTCAGTTGATTTTTTTTCAATCCTGCCTGAATACTGCCATGGCTGTTGGTTTTAAACTGTGGGTGGAGCAAAAATTCATACCACTGCCCACCTCACCCCTTTAGTTCTACCCTTGCTGGACTTTGCCCCTCCCTCATTGTGGCTTCTAGAGGCCATCCCTAGAAAAAGAAGAAGTAGCCATTTTACAGCATCTCCATGTTTCTATTCTGGGCAGAAAAAAAAAAAACAAAACAGTTTCCTCATTTAAGTCCATTTAAGCCACACACCTTTATTTTGGAAGGCTAATTTTAAGGGGGAAAATACATGTGGTATGCAAGTAAATACAGTACTTAATCAACTTATTAAGACCAATTCAGATGGGAAATGCCCAACAATTTTGATAATGAGCTAAATCCAATTGAAAATGTAAAGGTTTTTCATAATTTTAAAAATAAATTTTCCAGTCCTTATAGAAAAAAATACTTTTTAGCCCCTCTATGCATTGGCCAGCAACTGTTGCTATATTTATGCTCTGTGTGTACAGACCACTTCAACAGAGATTGAAAAGACCACATCCTACTGTGCAACAGACTGACTAGAAAAACGGGACAGCCAGCCAAAGTAATATTTGGTTTACTCTCCCAAAGGAATATAGCTGCATATCTGTCAATTCAGACAGGCACATTTCCAAGGTGAATGTTGAAAGGGACATGATAACTCAACTGATATATTCTACAGGCTTGTCTACATTTGCATTTATGTGCACCTAAACTTAATGTGCTTTTGCTTAATGCATGTTAGCACATCTACACGGGAACTAATGCAAATTAAATATTCACTTTATACAGATATCAAATTTAGGCTCACAACTTTAAATCATGATTTTAAGGCACATTAAGGGCATGTACATGTAGATACATACCCTTAATGCACCTTAAAAATGTCAATTTTAAGCTAAGCCTTCTTAAAAGAGGCGCATGTAGACATGTCCTCCAGGAAGGAAAAGAGTGCTATAATGATGGAGTATTTTTATATCTATGCTCATGACCATTTTCAATAATTCTTGAAACACTGGGGAAGTTCAAGAAGACTTGAAGATAGTATTTTGACAATATCTAAGATGGGTAAATGAAAGGACTTTACAAACTATGTCTGTCAGCCTGATATAGATCCTTGGCAAGAAGATGAAAAAGTGGTAAAGAACTCATAAAAAATTGAAGAGGGATAATATAATGAATGCCAGTCAACTTGCCTTTATGTCAGCTTATTTCAACAGTCTATCTTCCATGTTTTGATGAAGTTATAACATTGATGAAGTTTTAGCACCGGTGTAACATACTTAGACTTTTGTAAGGCATTTAACTTGTCATGATATGACACTTTGATTTAGAAACTAGAAGGATAAAAATCAATGGCACATATTGAATGCATCACAAACTGGCTAACTGATAGATCTCAAAATATATATGTTAATCATCATCAAGTATATGTTATCAGTGGTACTCAGAAGTAACCTATTACTATCATTATGCTATATATAAAACATTTTTCTTAATAACCTGGAAGAAAAAAATCATTACTGATCTAGTTTAGAGATGATACAGTTATAAATAATGAAAAAGACAGATCAAAGCATCAGAGCAATCTGCATCTCCTAGTAAGCTGGAAACAATCAATCAATCAGATTGTGTGAGTTGAAGTACAGTCCATTGGAGAAATCAAAGACTTGATACTAGAAACGTTAGGCCATACATGTTGGGGTAAGGTTTTCTATCCTGATAAGATTTGCTAGAAGTCTCCAAGTCAAAATGCAAATGGCTCTCAGAGTGGGAAAGACCCTGAAATAAAGGTTCTACTTGCAGGTTTTTGGTGGGTTTTTTTTCCCAAAAGGTTGCATATCTCAAGCCTGTCAGTGATTTAAGAGTGATTTGCTTAGAAATGTTTGCAAAGTTTGCAGAGAAAACAGTAGTGAACTACATTAATAGTACTTTGAGAATATGAAATAACTCTGAGAGATATGAAATAATTACTGTCAAGGCGTAGGAAAGTTGGCATTAGTTTCGAAGCCCAGGTGTTTGGACTGCAGATTCTGAGATCTCAGGAAAGAGTGCTGGAGAGAAGACCTGTTCTATGGGGGTATGCCTACAGGCCCAGAGCCAGTATCTAGAATATGTTTACAACCTAGGAGTAAGTGGAACCCAGAGGGTAGATCTAAATGAGGTGCCTGGTGAGCATCTATTTTGGGAACCCAACTGTGGTCTAACACCCATAACTGTACAACTATTTTCTCTTTTAAAGCATCCACTAACTCTAGGCAACCAATTATTGGTTGCCCAACTTGAGAAATTTAGATTCTGCCCACATATTCACTTTGAGCTCAAATAGAGGGCCCAGGAAGAACTCACAGGAGAGAAAAGTGGTCTCTTTCTATCATATCTACCTAGATCAACATCTGCCAGTGTAGCTTACATTCTTTGTATGCCCAGTAGGAAGCCAGCCTCACAGGAGGAGGAAAGGAAATGGAAAGGAGGAACACTTATATTGCTCAGTCATGTTATGACTTGCCCCTTACCTAAATATAGTACTCATTATGACTTGGATGATTAATGAAGAAGACACTTACTACTACATTTGTAGACACTGCCTTGCTGGAAAAGGCTGCAAGCACCTTGGGGAACAAGATTAAAATAATCTTGACAAATTAGAGAGATGGTCTGAAATACTGCATGAAATCCAATAAGTACAAGTGCAGAATACTGCACTAAAGTAGGAATAATCAACTGCATAAATACAAAATCATGAATGACTGGTTAGATTGCAGTCCTTCAGATAAAGCTGTAGGAATTGTAAAACATAGATCACAAGCTGAACACAAGTCAACAATATCACTGAGTGGCAGAGACAGCAAACTTGTACAGTGATGCATTAATAGGAGCGTGCAATGTAAGATATATGTTGAGGGATCTGCCTACTTTAGGGTGCATATAAGTGTTCCCACTGGTAGCATTGCAGTACCTCTGGTAGAAACACTAGGGGCTCCTACAGATGTGCAGAGGCTGCTCCAACATGCTGTAAATCCAGCACATCAGAGAAGCATCAATTAATCAAGTCTGCTGGTGTGCAGAAATTAACACACTCCAGCACCCTCCAGTGTCACGTGCGTCAGTGTCCCCCAGTGTTTTACTGCTGAAAAATGGTGGTAAGGCACTTTAAACTATAGCTCATTCAACAAGCTTTAGTTCAAAGTACTCTACTGCCATTTTTCATGGTGAAGATGCTGATATATGTGATGCTCAGGCACTTTTAATTAGTGCAGCTCACTAATTAAAGCACTTCTCCCACCACCCACCACCTCCAGGAGCATATCTATAAACATCTAGCTGTACATGCATTTACGATGCTTCTCCTGGAGTAAAACTGGTGCACACAGTAGACATCTCCACTGCTTCACAAGAGATATAAATTGCCTCCAGAGAAACAAATGCTATTACTAGGACCTATGCTTTCCTCCAGTATCCCAGAGTGCATTGCACCTGCCCCTCTAGGAAGGCTGAGTCTACACAAAATGCTTGCTACTGTGCAGTAGTAACATGTTGCACAGTAGCATCACAGGGCATGAACTCTGACACAACACTACTGTACAGTAGTAATGAGCTACTGCGCAATAATACCGGTACTTAGTACTTGGATATGAAATAGTAAATTACTGTGCAGTAACAACTGTGCAATCAGCATCTCATGTAGATATGCCTCAGGATGCACTTCACTACTCCAGCCAAGTGTAGAGCAAACTCTGGCCCCTGTCAGCTTCAGGGGTAGGAAAATCCAGACCTTCTCCAGAGCCCCACACTGTGCTCCAGGGAAACAGAGGTGAGAAAGCAGCTGTGTTTCCTCCACAGGACCTAGACCTCCAGACCCCTAGACCCAGAACTGCTTCAGGAGGGCAACTGATGCTAGCAAAGGCCCCACAGCCAAGAGGCACAATATACTCATCTATGAAGAGCTACATCCTCATGAAAAAGACAGAAGTATCTACTTCACAACTGTGCTGCTATGAGGCATGCAGAGCAGCAGCTGGCAGAAGCCACTCAAGAGAAGGTGATATGTAAGGGCCCCTGAGACACAGGGAAAGCAGGGGCACAGAAGCATCTCTCTCAGAAGAGAGGGGAACCAGACCCCATGTGGCAGCTGGAACTGGATCTCAGCTTCCTTGACCTATTGCTGAACAGGGAGGCCCCAGTCACTGAGAAGCAGGACAGTGCAGACTATGTGTGCAGCTCCTGCCATGAACATCAAATGCTTGTCCAGTGTACTACTTGTGGTAGTTTCAACCATGGAAACTAAAATGCTAAGTTTCCACCAGGATTGTTGGTTGTAGCCATGTTGTTCCAAGGACATAGGCAGGCAACGTTCTTTGGGTAGATGTACCTGAAAGCTTGCAAAGAACTTTTTTCCAACTATTTAGTTAGTCTAAAAAAAGATACTACATCCTGCCTGCCCAAGTTTCCACCAGTGGATTTGAACCTCTTTTCAGCACTGGTAAGGCCACAACTGGCCTATTGTATCCAATTCTGAGTAACACAATTCACAAAAGTTGTATATTGATTGGAGAGTGTCCACAGGAGAGTAACAGAAGAGTACATAGGTCTAAAATACACAACCTATTCAGAAAGATTTAAGTACTTAGGCTTTTGTTTAATTTACAGAGAAGTCTGAGGAGTGATATGACAATAGTCTTCAAATATGAATAAAGGTTACTGAAAAGAAGAAGGTTATAAATTGTTCACTGAAGACAAGCCATAATGGCTTGAATTGCAACAAGGGAGATTTATGCTAAAGACTAGGAAGAATGATTTCTAATTGTAAGGATACTAAAAAGACCCAGAATAAGGATTACCCAGGGAGGTTCTGAAATCCCCAGAATGGATAAGATCAGTGCTTCTCAACCTTTTTAGATGAAGGCACTCTTTGAAAAATGCTAGGTCTTAGTTTTCACTTGCTTTTTGACCACCAAAAGTAATAATAATAAATAATTAAGCAATTCTCCTCTGGCAAAGAACTTGGAGATACCACAATAGATCAAAATGCTTTTGACAGTATTGATTCTTATTTGAGATCTCTGGATTTATCTTGTGAATCATGTTTGCACACCTAACTGTGCTATCATTGTGCTGCATTCCAAGGCACCCTTGAAAAGATCTGAAGGCAAATGATAGTGCCATGGCACCCTGACTAAGAATCATTGGGTTAAATATAGTTGATCACCTTAGGAAAGGGGAGTAGTCTTCGTGACTTTGAGGTTACTCCTATTCCTATTTTTCTATTATAAGGGTGAAAACACAGTTTTTTTTCCATCGTCTTCTCTGTGCTCATGTGGGAATCGATCGGTTTGGACCATAAAGGTGCCCTTAGAAGAGGAATAATGGAATTCAGAATGAAAGTCAAAAGGCTTTCCTTAAAGTGTGGTGGGGGGAAGGTGTTTTCTTAGACTCTTTCACTTAGGGGTTCCCATTACTCACAATGAGATAAACAAGAGTTTTGCCTTTTAAACCAAAATGGAATCAGCCCTTTGTCTGGAAGAACCCTAGAATTTCCAGGTACCCCTCTATTTAGCCCAACAGCTTTTGACTAAATCAGTGGTTCTCAACCTTTTTGCCATAGTGGGCCACGCTTGCAGCTCTTAATGTGTTATATAGGCCGCACCCATACAACTTTCTTCCTGTGTATCCATTTAAAAATTGTTTTGCATCTGTTATCTGACAGTAATGCAATACAAATCAATATTCTTTAATACCTCTGTCATTTCTGTACTGTCAAATGTCTTCACTTTTTTTTTTTTTTTTTTAAAAGAGGATGTCACATGGGCTGCAGCAGTGTGCTGATTTGGCTGTACGTGGCCTGTGGGCCGCAGGTTGAGAACCAATGAACTAAATCATACCTTTCAGAACAGAACTCATTGCTTACTTGAAGACTTCAAGAGATGCCGAATCCAACACTCTTACTGTTGGATTGTGGGTTGTTCATTTTTTTTTCCTAATTTGAGTTTGGTTTGCCTTGTTTTGTCTTATCCCATACATTCTTGCTTCATTTTTTCTGACAGCTATTGTCTAGTAAGATATATCTCATCTTGCTAATACTACTTGTGAGACTTCTCCTTGTGATTAGTACAGCATTGTAAAACTGAATAAGATTTTATGCTTAATGCTTCATAAAATGTTCCACAGTTTCTATTTCTGTTTGCTGGCACCCACAAATGTTTCCATTCTGAAATTTCACAGAGTGAGTGAGTTTACAGAAACATTTTCAAAGCCCATAGATTTCTTTTTTAAATCTTGTCCCAAATTGGAAATTAACTAATCCATGTTCTCACTCTGTGTTTTATATAATTTCTTTCCCAGCTGTTTGATTTAAAGCTTTTCTCCTTTAATCACATTGACTATATTCTGTCCCATAAATGAAAAGCATAACTCAAATAGCCTCCTGAGACATTTTCTCCCCAATTATATTACTCCTTCTGCAATTCAATACGCTGTTACTTAAAGGTACTTCATTTTTTTCTCATACTCGTCTAACTTCTAAACTCTGCTGGTAGAAAAAAGAAACATCTCTCCTCTGTTGAAGTCTTGTACAGCCATAAGCATCTTCTCTAAAATCAAATTTACCAATTACAAAACAAAATAGTGGTGTGATGACATGTTAGCATTATTCCAATTTAAATAAAGAGTAAGAACTTTCTTTTTGGAGGAGAAGTGTCATAGATTCCACACAAAGATTTCTAAAAGCCTCTTTGGAGTTGCTGACAGAGGCAGAAATAGTGCTCCCAGAAAGTATACAAAGATTATGCATGATAAAAATCAGAAAAATGCTGGAGGAGATAGCTGAAAGATTACTGCAGCTTAATGCTAAGAAAAAAAAATTAACAGGAAGTCAAGATATGAGGTAATAGGAAAGTTGATACAGTTTCCTATACCTTTTTAGTTGCATTACACATGTGACATAAACAGGCCATTAGCTGAAGGAAATTACTTTGAGAGGGCATAATTACTTTTTCATGCTTTTGACTGCTGCCAAACACACAGGAATAGCTTTGGAGCTGATCAGAAATTCTCCTGCAGAATGGCTTTCTGTTGGAGAAAGCAGGTTCGTCAAAATCAAAACATTTCATGGAGACAGTTCAATTTCAACAAAGATCTGACAGATCCCAGATGGGGAGCCAATGGAACCCTGCCTGCCTGGTTTCCTGCCAGCTCACCCACCCATCTCTTTGGCAGCCTGCCTGTCAAACTAATGGAGAGCCAAGTTCCTGGAAGCCCTTGGAGCACTGGCTCCAAAGCTCTGAGGCTCCTGGCTTAGCTGGGGTTCTCTGGCTCCACATCAGCCCCTAAGACAGAATTTCATTTAGAAGTTACCTAAATAATAACAACTACTGAGATGGTGTTTCAACAAGGATTTACATGTTGAGTTTTTCATTCCAAATCAAACCAAAAACACAACACTTTGAAATTCTGAAGACCACTTTGAAAGAGAATTACTGTTCTTTCTACAGCTCTGCCAAAATGTCACATAGCTGATTTTATTTTTATGACTATAACCAATCCTGTAGCTCTTATTCACAAGCAGTTTTATCAGTTTTCTCCCTGATGTCATTAGATCTATTTACCAGTTAGTAAATATTAGGTACTAAATAAATACTAGAAAATATCCATACTGTAGATTCAATATAGCTGGGTTCCAGAGGCAATCTGATTGTTACAGCACAATGTTCAGCAGGTTCTATTTTATATCCTGCTGAAAAGCAAGTTTGCCTCCTAGGAACTCCATGCTGTTATAGCTAGACTGCTTTCAGTACCCAACTGGCTTGTTTAGAGCTATGTTGACTGTCTATATGGTACAATTAAACTTTCAGTGAAGACAGCCATTATGTCTAGCAGATTACTGAGTCAGACCAGTGGTTCACCTACTACAGCGTTCTGCCTAAGCACTACCAGTGCTAAATAACAGCCAAAAGGATTTAAAACTGAATTCATGTCCCATGCTCTCATCCACATGTTGTGCTGTGAGGATACAATCACTTAGAAGCAGCAAAGCAATGGTAAATTAAGAAACCAAGTGTTTTATGCTGTTGACATCTCCTCGTTGGAGGTTATTAAAAAGAATGAGATAGACAAATACCTGTTAGGAATACTTGTCCCTTCCACACCTACTTTTCTATGAAAGATCAAGGTATACATCATCCTGAATCTGAGTGGGGAAAAGGGGATATACTAACTGACCTCTTAAGCCATACATTTCTATGATATATGTATAATTTAGAGATTATTTTGATAGCTGGTTAGGGAAGTCCTAAAAGACTTATAAGTACATTGTAATTTGGGGATGAACTTAACTAGACATTTCTACTAGGAAATGAATGAGCAGCAAAATAATAAATAATCACTGTCATTGCATTTCAGGGTTAACATCTCACTTAAGTGAACAGGGCAAGTAATAATTCATTTGTAGTTATCTTTTGAAGCTTCCCGCAGACTCAGGAAAATATTATATCTGTTTACATTCAAGCTCACATCATAGAAAATTAGGGCTGGAAGGGAACTCAGGAGGTCATCTAGCCCAACTCCCTGCTCAAAGCAGAACCACCCCCAACTAGATCATCCCAGCCCAGACTTTGTTTAGCTGGGTCTTAAAAAATTCTTTGTTCAGAGATGATACCTTTTATTAGGCCAACTAAGAAAGCATAAAAAACCCCCACCCAAAAAACCCTTTTTCTGCAAGCTTTCGGGCACACGTTCTCTCTCAGGCTCAGGGAATATTAAAGCCAGTAAGAAGTCTGAACTTGAGGAAGGGGGGGGGGGGTGTGTGTGTGTGTGTGTGTGTGTGTGTGTGTGTGTGTGTGTGTGTGTGTGTGTGTGTGTGTGTGTGTGTGTCTGAAAGCCTGCAGAAAAAGATAATTTTTTGCAATGTTCTTAGTTGGTCTAATAAAAGGTATCATCTGTGAACCAAGAGTGCTAGAGTTTTGCATTTCATTTTGTCTCAGACCAACATGGCTACCAAATACATCCCTTTCTACCATCTAGCACTTAAAGTCAATGGGTACAGCTACACATTGAATTAATGTGAAGTGATAAACTCTGGAGCACTTAGAACTGGAGTACACTGCT
The DNA here is from genome assembly GCF_052110815.1 of Crocodylus siamensis. NCBI lineage: Eukaryota > Metazoa > Chordata > Crocodylia > Crocodylidae > Crocodylus > Crocodylus siamensis. Next base: position 341,540,353 of record NC_143395.1, on the reverse strand, counting down.
CCTGGGTGCAGTCTACATGTGTGCCTGGGACAGCAGCACTTTAAGCCAAGGCAGAGCAGGCCCGGGCTGGGAACAGGCTCTGGGCAGTGGCATCAGAGGTGCTGGCTGGGGCACTAGAGTATCAAATGAGCAGAGCCACATGGCCCCTGCTGCCTGGGCTTACCAGGAGCAATTTACACCCCAAGTCAGTATTTAAACTTGCATTTCACTGCAGTTAATAACCTTACTGTAAGAAAGTACCATCCCTTTCGGTACCATCTTACAGCAGAGTTTTTACGACATCCTAATACCAGAGCATGTGTAGACAATGATGCTTTACTGCAGAGGTAATTAGTCAACTGCAGTAAAATGCATATGTAGATGCACCTGATGATTTCTAGTTGTTAGATCTCTCCTGCTACCCTGTTGAGTTTGAGGCCAACAGAGATGAAAATATGGAGAAGATAAATCAAATCCAAAAATCAGAGCATGGGAAACATTCATCTGGAAAGGTAATAAGATCATGGAGCATTCATAAAATGTGCAGATTCCCCAGATTATTACAGCTGTACATTAGTCATCTATGGAAGACTATCAAACACCAGCCCTGACGATTTGTACTCTGGGAACATCCAGAACTGGGGTTTAACAACAGTTACTTTCTTCTTCATTCTTCTTCTGTACACAGTGGGCACATACAGACATTCCTGGGATGCAATCTACAATCACGTGGCTTGCTGTAAGCAGCATGATTGTAGATCATATGCAGGCTGTACAACTGTTCACCAGTGGCAGGAGCAAATCAGAGGTTGGTGGGATTTAGTGGTATCAGGTGGGCTAGCCAGTCCATGATGAGGGGAATTGGTGGGATTGGAGAGGCTAATGGTTCCACAGGGAAGCAGGATTTGGTGGGATCAGGAAGGTTAGCAGGATCAAAGGGGTTTAGTAGGTCTGGGGGTAGGGAAGGGGTTGGGGGGTCTGCAGGGAGGAGGATTGTCTGTCCAGGGTTAAGGGTGCTGAAGTGCAGAAGGCAGCTCTGTCAGGGTGCAGGGGGAAGAAAGGAAAAAGTGCAGCCTTGGAGCTGGGGAAAAGTGGCTGGGCTTTCCCAGTCCTGGGGCTGTGCTGAGAATGTATACACACTTTCCCAGAACCTGATCTTCAAAAATCACAGAGCTCACTAAGCTGCATGATTGTAGATTAGGTCCAACGTGTACACATGTTCACTGCTGCTGGGAGTCAGGCCGGGAACCTGATCAAGTGAGTCAGAGTGAGGTGGAAAAGTTAACAGGTTTGTGGGGGAGGGATGGTGGCATGCCGTACACATATTCAGGTTAGATCAGGTATAAGTTAGACCAACCTATGTAGTTCACCTCCGAGGTGAACCAACCTTAAATCAGGCTGGGTAATTTTTGCCCAATCTAAGCCTTCCAAACATCTGTACTGCTCAACAGTTATCAACTTAATGCCTAGTTAGGTTGATCTAAGTGTAAGACCTACACATGAGTGAACTAAGCTGGATTGATTCACCATTTTTACCTGATTTAGGCTCCAAAAAGTTGGCTATAAAAATATGCTTTGAGGCATAGGCTTTATGCATCCAGTTTCTGCCCAAGTTTATTTTTATAGTCTTGTTAGAAACTTCTAAAAATAGTGATTTCTAAGAGAAATTACTGGCTGAACTTTAATGCCTATTGTAGTGTCAGCACTAGTAGGCTCTCAGTAAATGATATAGTAGGAATACGTAGAAATGAACATGAAAGAAAAAAGAGAAGGCAGACAGGGTAATTGACCCCAGTATGATTTAGGTAGGAGGCCCCTCTCTGAATCTGAGATTTTGTTTTTACGTGCCCCAAAAAGTATTCCACTGTTTCATTAAAAAAAATCCTTCTGCAAACTGTGCATTTGTTTCTTCTTTGCACTGTGTTGATTTGTGCCAAAGAAAAAGAAGAAAAAAAAGAATCAGGCCTCAGCCAGTCAAATTATTATAAGATTCTGTACTTTTGTTCAGCACAGCCAACCTTTAGCAAGTATAGATAACACAGCTCATCCTGCACACTGTCAGATCCAGAGAATTCTGCCAATAAGCTTATGGATAAAGCTAAGGGTTATGCTGTTCAAATGGCATTTTTTAGAGAAACCGAAAGTCTGAAGAACCAAACCAGATCACATTTTTAATTCTCAAAAAAAAAAAAAAAAAGTTAAGACTACTGTAAATCAAACCAGATTTTCCTTTTAGAGAACATTAACTAACCATTTTATGTTACATAGATTCCATCAGTGTTTCTATAGACAGTAAAAAAAATATTTTGAGAGAAAGATGGGTTTCCCAAGAGGCTTGCATCATCTTATGAGTAACCATTCCCCTTGCTAAGAGTCTTAAGGATGCTTTTTCCCCCTTCACTACTTGGTCTAAGCTTGAAATTGTCATCTCCACAGGTCAGGCAAGTGAAGATGAGGCTTGAACATTACTGGACTTATTGAGTGAATATCTCTAAGCATGTTATGCAAGTCAGAGTAGATTATTATGGCCCCTGTTAGGTTTGAGATCTATGAAGGAAGGAAGACACAGAAACAAGAAGAATTTTGTATGCATTGTTATGTACTTTTTATATATATAATAAGAAGCGTTTAGTATCATACTTAAAACAGAAAGCAGGGAGCTGTGGATTATTAGAAAGATAAATAATGCTGTTTATAACAGGCTGCCATCAATTTGCTGCCTCTAACCACATATTTAGATTCCTTGACTGAAGGTATGTGAAATTATCCTCATGGCTCTGTGATTTAAAAAAAAAAAAGAGCAGCCTCTTGGTTCTGTTTTAATTATTTACTAACTATCAGGCCATTAGGCTGCATTGTCTGAAAACAAATCTCTTACAAATTGTTATCCTATGAACACTCCAAGCTGCTCAAAAGCAATTTTTTTGAATACTTGGACAATGACAACATTAAAGAACACAGAGCCAAGTTAGACAGGGTGGGTTACAGCACTTTGCAGCCAACGCAGAGTAAGAAAACTACATCTGCAAATAATGAGCCGATGTGCCCTGTACAGCAACTTTGAGAGTAGGCAGTTTTTAAATGCTTAACCACTTCATTATCTGTGACTTTGGGCCACTCCCAACATACATCAAAATAGTGAAGGAAAAAAAAAAAAAAGAGCTGAGCAAATAAATTAGTAACTAATTTACTTAAATAATTTAGCTTCTCTCCTCAGATTCATTCATCATTTTATTTACTTGACTCCCCAACATACTGCCAAGGTTACATAAAACATCTTGAAAATGGAACGAAATTCTGCAACACAGTAAGTATGGAGAAGATAGAGTACGTTTTATAAAATGCTACCATGTAGTGGTGAGGGCATTCTTCCAAGGTAGTAAAGACATAAATAAAGCTACTCCAAGAAGCTGCACAAGACTGGGGTGAACAAAATATGGACCGTGGGCCAGATCAGGCCCACCAAGGGATTTTGTCTGACTCAGGGCAAGTTCCTCAGTCCCACCCAGCCCAGGCATAGGGGGCACCCTGAGCTGTGGTGCAAGCAGCCAGTCCCATTGCCCCCAGGTACACAATGGGGCTGGGGTGGTGTGGTGGCTGGACTCACTTCCTGGCAGCCTCAGTGGTGGCAATGGCTCCCCGCTGGACCCAGCCTTACTGCTTGGGCACCCTAGCCTGTCTGTCCTATACCCACCACCAGGGATGGGACCTGCATGAGGACGGTGCACAGCTGGGTGGATGGGATGGGACCACAGCTAGGCGGTGAGCAGCGTTTGGCAGGTGGGACAGCACTAGCACAAAAATTTAATTTGCCAAAGATATCCTTCCAGAATCCCAATGTGGCTTTAGACCATCTTGAGATGCCACTAACATGATTTGTGTTGAACAACAGATCCAGAAGAAGTGTAGAGAGCAACACCAGGAGCTGCTTATGGCATTCATTGACCTAACTAAGGCCCATCACTCCATCAATTGTGAAGCCTTATGGGAGGTGCTAGGCTAGGTTTGGTTGTCCACTGAAATTCATCAGCATCCTCAGGCCACTCCATGATGGGATGACTGCCACAGTCCTTTGCAATGGATCAGAGACCAACCCATTTACCGTCCGTACTGTTGTCAAGCAGAGTTGCGTCATCACTTCAACACTTTTTTCCATCTCTCTTGCTGTGGTTTTCATTCATCCCAAATTTAGGGTTGAGTATCAAATGGATGGTCAGCTTTTCAATCTGCAGTGCCTTCCCAGCAAAAGTTGTCAAGATTGGCATCATTGACCTTCAGTACAGCGGCTGGAGCTTATCAGGTGCCTCACACACACTGAGATCTATCTTCAGTCTACCCGTGACCTTTTCTCAGGTGCCTATCACAGCCTGGGACTCTCCTGTAACATTGAGAGGACCAAGGTGCTCCATCAGTTTTCCCCTGCACAAGCTGACAAAAAACTCCCTTGACAAATTACAAGTGTTGGAGAATCCCTGGAAAATGTTGAGCATTTCCCATACCTTGGCAGTCACCTCTTCCAGTCCAGTCAGTCTGTCTTTTCACAGACAAGCCTATGAGACCTTCACTTCATCAGCCTCCTAGATACAGAAACTCATGGACTCAATACAGACACTGAATTTATGACACACTACAACCTGCCTGATATCTGACCCCCCCGGTAGCAGGTCTCTCTCCACTTATCTCCTACATCCCTCTTCCACACCCTACCCCACAGCCTGTCTCATCCCCTGATGCCTCAGTTTACATTTTCTCTGACTGGCCTGCTTGCCTGCATTCCATGCCAGCCTCTGGCTTCTTTAATATTCCTTCCATCTGGGCATAACACACACAGCAACTACAGATTCTTCCTCAGCCTGACAAAGGCTTTTTAAACCCGGAAGTTTGCAAATAAGAATTTCTCCAACTCTTTCTTTGGTCTAATAAAATATATCAGATTGACCCCCCAAACCTTGTCTAAGGTATGTCCTTAGACTAACATGGCTACAACCACACCCCTTAACATTCACAAGTGACACAAATTTTGCTTTCAGCAGTTTAATGCAGGGGTTTCTGTGGAACTGCACCTCACTCTGCCTGAAACCCGGCAGGCCTCATGCCCACACAAGGGGCTATGTATGTGTCAGGACAGGTCATATACAAAGGACAGCCATTAAATGCCCCACTCACAACTGGAGGCAGCAGTTTAGCTTTTCGCCAGCCAGCAGGAGAAGAACATCTCCCTGCTGAGCTCCTGTGCTAGGAAGAACTTGGAGGTATAAGGGCTGGGGCTATATGGGGAGGCGGAGGCCCCACATCATCCTGGGCACAACCTAAAACTGCACCCTGCCAGGGTAAGAAGGCCTGGGTGGGACTGCCAGTGGCACGGCAGCCCCAGGAAATGCCAGGACAGCCAACCTCCGTGGTGAAAGGCAGGTAGGAGGCACCCGATAATCTCCAGCCACCACACAATCCTGGCTGTGGAAAGCCCAGACCTGTAAGATCTTTGAGAGTCCTGAGGCTTACTGGTTGCAGTGGAGTTGTGAGGGTGAGAACAGGGGCTACCATCCCTGCAATTTTCATCCCGCGGCACCTTAACATGCAAAGCCACACATCACAAGTTTTGCTTTGAACAGTGTGAGGTGCAGTTTCCCAAAAACACCATGCATCTATCTCCTTGAAAACTGGTTGGCTTCATGGCCTCAGAGGGACTACCATCCCTGCAATTTTCATCCAACTCTGCCTACACACACGACACCAGTTTTGCTTTGAACAATTTGAGGTGCAGTTTCCCAGAAACTCTTCCTTGAAACTTGGCAGTGTTCATGGACTCAGAACTAGTCCGTGGCACCCCTGCAAGTTTCATCCAAACTAGGAAAGAAATGACAATGTTACAGGCAGTTTTGTGATTCCACATTATAGCCTATGGCTGAAACACCAAAACAGCACTGAAATTCCAAAACAGCTTCAAAACAGTTTTGGCCAAAACGAAACAGGACAGCAATCCAAAACACTGAAATGAATCACTGTCCCTCCAAAACTCTGAATCCGAACCAAAATGAAATACAGCCATTTTGCACAGCCCTACAAAACACCAAAATGAAACACTGTCCCTCTGAAACGTTGAATCTGAAACCAAAACGAAACACTGCCATTTTACACAGCTCTACCACGCAGACTTTCAGGTGCCCCATGTACCCTACTCTATGTTGTAACAGTCCTTAGGTCTAACACTAGGCTAACTTTAGCCACTGACCCCTCACCAGACACTTGGCTCTTCTTGGGGCCTGCCCTCTACCCCCTCATTGGGGCTAACTCTATGCCCCCCTCCTAGGGCTTGGGGTCTTACCCCCCAGAGACTTAAGTGCCTTTCCCTCAGTGTGCCTGGCCCCACTGTCTGTTCTAACAGCACTGGGTTGTAGGGGCTGGGGTTATAAGGTGCCCCTACCCACCTTTCACCAGGGAGGTAACTGACCTGGCATTTCCCTGGGACTGTCCCACAATGAACATCCCCACCAGACCACCGTTCCCTGGCAAGGCACAGTTTCAAGTCATACCTAGGACCAGGAGCATTCTGCCATCCCCATAGCTCCTGCTTTTACCTCCAAGGTGTTTCTGAGCAGCTGGATGTTGTTCTGCCCGCTACCAGGAGCAGACTGTTCACTCATCCCTGACAGCATGATCTAAAATGCAGTCTGCACCACTCTCTCCTCCAATCACATGGCCCTTACTGTGACCGCCTCATCAGGGCTGGCCTGCACCTGCTGGCTGCCCTGCTGTCACTCCAGGCTCTTGAAGTGACAGACACCAAAGGTGATCTCTCACAGTGTCCTTTTGACTCCAAAGAGATGTGTTTATGTACATCCAAATGCAAAATGTGGCTCTTCTTAATGTATGATGAATTCGCTGAGCAGTAGGCATGTCAAAGTATAATGAATCTGTTTGGGTCCAATCTGCTGCTGACCTTCTCTGAATCATTTTGTTCCATTCAGGATGGCATAGGTTGCCTGGATGGAAGGGGGCTTTGGGCCTCCTCCCAAGATATGCATATTCATAAATGAAATATCCTTGTTAGGTTGCTGTAAGCCAGGCTCATCTTAGTCCCTTCTACTCTACTGCCATGTCCACAATCTAGGTTTTGAAGCAAAAATTTTAAAAATGGACTTAAAAGTGCCTGATAGTCAGAAAGTACTGAGCACACCCACACTCTGAAAAGCAAACCCTCTTAAAGTATCTCATGTGGAGTATCCAAAAATCAGCTTCCAAAATTGCTCATCACTTTTGAAAACCTTTCCCTAAGAAGCACAGAGTGGGAGCTCTTTTCATGGGATTTAATAACAGTCTTAAACCAAATGAAGGCCAATGATAGAAAGGTTAGAGATAGACTTTCCTCTGCAACTGTAAGAGGCAGAACTAGGTGCAGTGGCCTCAAGCTTCAACAGGGGAAATTTAGGTTCGAGATTAGGCAGAACTTTTTGACTGTGTATGTGGTCAGCCATAGAAACAGACTACATAGAAAAGCTGTGGAAATCATCACTAGAAATTTTCAAGAGCATTAGACAGACACTTGACTGGTTTGGTCAAATGTGTTGCCACATTGAGCAGCAACTGAAGAAAATGAACTTCTGAGGTCCCTTCCAGCCCTGCTTTCCTATGATCCTGTTTTCTGTGAAGTACCTAGCTTACCTAGCCTTTGTACAGTAATAACAAAATGTTTTACAGGGCATCTCTATGCAAGACATTTACTGCAGAGTAGATTAATTAGCTCAACAGTAAATGTTCCATATCTGCACATGTGCCCCTATTATGCTGGAGTAAACTAATTAACTCTGTAATAAGATAGTACTTGCAAGTACAAGTAGTATTCTGCTCTGGACTATTTTTTTACTCTGCAGCAGCACATGTGTAGATGCTGCCCCAGCTGGCTGGGGTATGAGAGTGCTTCAATGCAGCGGCTGCCTGCTGGCTTGCCCCATGCTGGAGCACCCTTGGGCCCCAGCCAACCCCTCTACAGGATGGTGAGATGGGGGAGCAGCCCTGGGCTGGCCCAGTCACACGTTCAAACAGTGCACCCAGGAGCAATAAAGCTCTAGGGCACATCTGCACATGCAAGGCATGTGTGCTTGCAACAGCTCAAATAGCAACAGCACAAATTTGCCAGAGATTTATGCCACACCACAAATGCCTGATCATGCACTTTTGTGTGGGACAAGTTGTACCACTTGGGGCAAACTGTCCCTGCCCAGCTTCTCCTGGAACTGCAGCAAGGGGGAGCCGAAGACTGGGGCCAGCCCCAACTGCTGCCTGGCTGTGACCTGCTGCCACCTCCGACCTGCAGCCCCATGTCTGCACACCTGCCAGACCTGGATGGGGACCACATAGCCACCTAGGCTGTGGTATGGGCACTGCAGCAGAACTGCCTGCACCTTTGGGCCAGCTGCCAGTGGGCCATGGCTGCACAGTTGGCCTTTGTGTGGCACTGCTGCCATATGTGTCCCCACCCTGCCATCTGGGCAGCTATCACCTGGAAGATATGCTTAGTGTAGTGCCCCACTTTGAACTGTCAAAGCCTGTCTACCTAGTCCCAAGTGGCCAGAAAAAGTCAGCCACCTTGTTTGCTCTCCAGCTGGGTCCCCGGTGCCAGCCCTGGGCAGGCTTCTCTGCCTGGGTCCTACCACTCGCCGCACTAGCAGGAATCCTGTGTTCCCCATTTAAAAACTACAAAATTTTCTGATAAAAAAATCCAAAATTCACTCTTTAAAATACCCAAAATCTATGTTCTTCTATTATTAAAATGAAATTTTATCTATATCTATATGATACATAAAGAGAGAGAGAAAAAAAGAGAGATGTGTCTGTACATGACAAACTCACCCAACCTGACCTGACCCAGCCCAACCTGCTAATGCACCTTAGGACAGGAGCCACGGGCAGTGGCAGGAGCCATTCTGGTCCTGTCCAAAGGCATGCTAGTGGGGCGGGCCAGGCTGAGCTGAGTTGGGTCGGGTCTGTTTGGCATGTACAGACCTCAGGCCAGGCAGCGCTTTGCCACCACAGGGCAGTGCCTGCAGTGGGCCATGACTACCCTGACAGTGTGGCTGTCTGCTGCTGCCAGCTCCAGGGGCTGCATGCCACAGGAAAAGGGGGCAGGCATGTGGCGGTTGCCCTCCCCAGTGGCATCTTTTTTTTTGGCCTATGAGGGGCACCTTTGAAGTCCCTAATGCTTCGCTTCTATCTTTTGTCTCGTATCCCACCTTTACTCATCTGCCATGTCTTGATGAAAATATTATTAAGATGTTCTTACAAGTGGGAGACTACCTATTGTACTTCTATGTTGGGGTTCTCAGCCACCACAGGCTTTGGCCCCCCCCCCATCTTTATCTAGCTAGGCTTACCAGTCTGAACCCACCAGATAGGGTTTGACTCTGAGGCTCCAGCTTCTTAATCCTCTCTGGGCTGATCCCACCTTTTGCTTTCAACATGGAGCCTGGGCTCTCTGGTCCTGAGGCCTGTCTACTAGACATGGAGCCAGAAGACTGTAAGTTCAAGGCTGGGTAGTAGCCCAGAGCTCCCAAGTTTACCCTTTCTTTTAGCTTGGGTTACTAGCCAAGATTCCCCCACTGGGGCCTGGCTTAAAAGTCCTGCACCCAGCTCTGAGGCCTAATACAGCTGCACACATTAGTGCACTAGGCCCCTTAGCCTTTTATGACTGCTCCCAAGGTGCTAGTGAGGCCTCCTCCCCCACTACAGTCTTGACCACAAACCAGCAGTGTCAATCAATCAAAAAATATAAACAGTATGTCCATGGGCTATAACCATCACCAATAAAATAATTAAAGAAGGCAGCATGTCACCTTACATTTTTCTAGGGTTCTGTGTTTCTCCTTCCCACTGTCCATTGCGGTCCTTCTCCTGGGGCTGCTGCTGCTTCTCTGAGAGTCCTCAGGAGTTCCCCTCCCACAGCAGCTGCATGGACAGATATCCAAGCCTGTTTGCAGAACTCTTATGCACAACCTCCTTCCCCCTCAGCTGCTGGCCCCAACTGCTGCCAAGCCCAGGCTTTTTATAGTTCTGGCCTGCCCCCTTCCAGTCACCTGGCTAGCCAGCCAGGCTCAGCTTTTAACCCCTACCCTGCCAGCAGTCTGTGCCCAGAAAGTTCTGGTTTTAAAGGGACCGGCCTGCTTTCTGGTAACAGGGCTAGGGTTCCCTGTTATATCCCTCAACTCCCACCACAACCCCTCACAACTCCCCCACAAACCTCACACCCAGAACCCCCCCCAGAAACCACACAGCCCCTACATCACTGCTTACTGGGGACGATGTCTGGGTCCAGGTCATGCTGCAGCCTTACCCCATTCCTACATGCCCCAGCATGCAGCAGGGGCACCATAGAGATGCTCTGGCACCGACTCACTCTCCAGTTGTCTCAGGGTACAGTCCAAGAATGTGCCCTGTGCTGCTTTTTTCTGTAGGGGTGTTTTGTTTGTTTGTTTGTTTGTTTGTTTGTTTTTTGATACTGGGATTTTTTTCTTTATTCCTGGTATCAAATTTAGAGCCTTTGCTGCAAATATGCAGTGCAGGGAACATTTTTTCATTCTTAGCATGTCTCTTGCAGTGTCTCAGACTGGTTTGAGATGCCACAACAGGCATTTGCGCACTCATCTGAATGCGCCCATGGAGTTTATTGCTTCGCATTAATTGCACATGTAGACACACCCACAGTATACTCTATCTGTAGGCTTTCTGTGAAAATTCAGAATCTCTGTACATTCTCATGCTCAGAAGAGAGCATGAGAGCATGAGAAGGTACCATACCTACCATTGTGTATGTAGGTTGTATTTTTTCTTTATTCCACAGACACACACAAATAGTAATGGGACACTAAATGTGAAGAATTTCTAAAGAAAAAAAAATTGGTGCTGCCTTTGATAAAAAAAGAGGAGCTGAACAGAATGCATGTTGATTTGTAGAAGCAAAACAACTGAAGCAGCTGCTTTTATTTGAGAGGCAATGTTATTTCTAATGAAAATGCTTGTTTATAAACTTTTTTTAATCAGTCCTAGAGTTTACATAAGGGACAGATTTGCTGCTACCATGGACTTAAGGGCAAAAGAGATGTGGTCCTTCAAGTGGAAAGCAGCTTCATTTGTGGGACTCTGCAGTTAGGGGGAAATGGCTAACGGCTCCTCTTGTCTAGTATACTGGAAGGGCAAACATTACAGTGAGGAACTAAATGTGGAAGCAGAGCCATCATGTGATAATCTGGGTGTGCAGGGGCTTTTTAGGATGGAGGGGATGGATTAGCCTGGAGTCATCCAGAGAAGGAAAGACGAGGCCACACAATCACTGCAGTATGGAGACCAGACAGACAGAGTGGCTCATGAATTCTGGGAAACAATGAGAAAGTTTGGTTCCAAGACAGCTCAGCCATACAATGATGGGGGTAGAGCTAATTCAGGGGGAAGCTCAGTATTGTATGAAGAGATCAAATATTTAGGACTACTCTGAATCCACTGGCATTCAACATACAGCTTCCTAAGCAAACAGTGAATTGGTAGGTAATAATATATCTCTAACAACTTGTTTCTCTAAGGAAGTCCATAGAATTAAATGGTTTGATCTAGTTTTACTGTTCTAGAGTGGTGGCAATGTTCTTTAAGTGGCAGTGAAAAACTAAAACACTGTGACATTCTGATTCATGCAAGAATCATACTACTTTACCTAACCTGTATCAAAAAAGAAAAAAATTGTCCAAATATCGATAGCTCTTCAGCCAATTATATGTGATATGGCTTTTGAAAAACTTCATTCACAATGGGAAATCTGAAACAGTGTTGGAAACAGACATTAATTTTGTTAAGTAACTTGAAAACAGTTTAGATTAGTTAGCATTCAGCTGCCATTAGCAAATGAAAGAGATTGAAACCAAATTCTACACTGAAAATATTAAACATAATTCCACAAACTCTAGAATCTAAATCCTGATTTAAATAGAAATGTACATGTAATATATGCTGCCCTGCCTTGCTGAAACAGTGGCTGTGTACACAAATTCAAATAACCTGAAAGAATTATCTTGGGTTTGTTCTGGTAGAAAAATTTATCCAGAGCCATGTGTACAGATATTTGACTCCCTGATGAATCAAGAGCTTGCAGTGGTAACATTGTGCAGCAGGGAGCAGGCCCTATGCACACATCACAGTTACATTGCAGACTCCCTCAGTCTGCCTGGACACAGAAGGCAGCAGTGCATAGGACAGCCCTGATTGGAACATGGTCAGTCTGTGTTTCCCTGCAGCACAATGTGGGGATTGTGAAGGAGCTATGTTCTTCTCCTTGTTAGAGCAGCAAAGTCCTGGGAGCAACATACTGTTTCCCAAAGGGGAAAGGGGAAAATATTGGAGGACTACGTTCTCTCTTGAGAGAAGCCAGTAGCCATTTGCTTTCCAAAGTTATTCTTCCCCAAGAATAGCTGTTTTTACTCTGGGAGAAAAACCCTTAATATCTGTTCAGTTGTGGTTTTTCATGGATGAGCAGCACGTTTAAGACTGAAATTCATTTCACATCAAATTGGAATTACGATCTATGTAGGTGAGGTGTACATGGGTTGCAAAAGCAAATCCCTTAGACCAATGCAACCCCCTTCTACCACAATTTCAATAGGCTTTCTGGCTGCGATGCTGGTTCAAGAACTTTTGTACTATATGTGTAGCCAAATACGGCACATACCTATATTAAGGCCCAACCTATCGCTTCAACTCAGCTTGTTTCCATTTCATTGGAAACCAGTGTCCCCTTCATGTATACTTCCTATGTGGCTTCTCCATTTTCCAGCTCAGCCGTAATTGATTGTAGCTGGAGGAGGGTCTTTTGCTGGCTTTCAACATTATCTCTGCGTTTCATTCTCATTTTAATTAAGTAAATTCTAATGGAAATAATCCAGGAAAATACCACTCAGAATGTGCTGATTTATATCAGCATCTACCATTTACATAAGACAAGAAGATCAGAAAATTAGAACAACAGGTTCCTTTTTATATTTAGGGTCCTCTTGTTCCTCTTGAAATCTATGAAGAACTCCCTTTTCATTTTGGTGAAAGATCTTAGTATTGGCTCATGAAAGAGACAGGTAATCATCCCAAGGCTAGAAATGAATGGAACATGTTTGTCTTTTTGAGGAACACAGATAAGTAGGGATCTCTCTAAACCATGTATGAACTGCCTCCTGCAGCAGCTCCTTTAATTATTTTCATTTTGCCATTTGCCTTCCCCTCCACCCCCTGATTAGAAAAGAGGCCTACTTGGCTGAACCATTTGCTGCTCATCATCATTGACTGTCCCTGAAATTGAAGATGATGTCTGACAGGGTGGGAATTAATGGTGATTTTTAAGTTGGCTGAGGAGTCCAATTCATGTTCTTCAAGTTTTTCCACAGATATGACAAGTGTTGCCTTGGGGGAGATACAGCTGTTGGCTAATATGTTGTGAAATTTTCTTCCTCCTCTGCCATTTCTCAGCTTCCTGAGCAAGACGGTTCTCTTCAAAGTGTGCTGTAGCTTGATATATGGTGCAGCACCATTGAGACCTGTCACCAGCCAGCACTTCCCAATTTGTAGGGTTGATGCCACCCTTCTTAAGGCATGCTTTCATGCTTGCAATGCTTTCTCTGTCTTCCATGGGTCCTCTTACAAGACTAAGTTGAGAGAAGAAGACTTGCTTTGGGAGATAAGCGTTAGCCAACCACACACAGTGACCAACCCAGTAGAGTTGATGTTTCATAATTTTTGCCTCAATGCTGGTTTTGTTAGCTGCAAAGAGGATGCTGCAATTAGTGCAGTGATCTTCCCATCTGATGCAAAAAATCTTCCTGAGGCAACGCTGATGGAGCCATTCCAGGTACTTAAGATGGCTTTGATGCGTCATCCACATCTCACACCCATAGAGGAGCATAGGGATAACCACTGCATTGAAGACCAGGATCTTAGTTTCCATCTGCATATCTCAGTAAGCAAAGACAAGGCAAAACAGCTTTCTGAAGGGGCAAGGGCCTTGGTGTGGCGGGCCTTACGGCCATGCTTAGTTTAGAACCTCACCTCAGATCTGTTCACCAGGGGAGACTCTAGCAGGAGTACAAGATTCAAGATGACATAGCTCTGAGGGTCGTTGGAGCACATAGGCCTCTCCATCACAAAAAGGTTACAGTCCTAGGAGAGGGTGGAAGTATATCCCTAAATCACAACAGCAACAATAGTCAATATAAACAATATAAAAATAGTCCTCACTAGTTAGTGGTACATACCCTTAACATGTCACTCTAATGTTAATTGAAAAGGACAATGAAATTTAACTTAAAAATTAAACTTCACTACACACAAGCATTTTAAATGGGGGGTTGTGTTTTAGTTTTAAGCATTTAATAATCATTTGCAGTTGCTGAACATATTCAGATATGGTGTAACTCACAGTTGACAGTATTACATACAAAACCTTTCCTATTGAATGAACAACTCACTGTATAGGAGAGGTTTCTTGTTTAATATATATTAAGCTGTAGGTCATCAAGACCCCTATGTTCAGCATAAAATTCCCTACATATCATCCACATTTCTATCATTTATTCATTCCAATTTAAGGCACCGTGTGATAATAGCTGTCATTTTCCTTTGCGTGTGCCTGAAAGAGGTTGACAGAATCTAAATAATACAACACATACCATGAGCAGTAGATATTTCTAACTGCGTTCCACCATTTTTAAAAGATGGCATTACTTCCAGAAGCCACAAAGGACTGCAATCATCTGGTATATTCTGATAATTACTTTCAGAAGGAGTTCTTGGCACCAGCACCAAGTTCTTCAGTTCAGCTATATCAGTTAGACAAACTGTCACTGCATATAGATTAACAGGGCCACTGAGGAGAGGTAGAAGAGTATGTTCAGACTTGAAAGGTTAGAATGTCACTTCCAGTTGAAATTCAGCCTGGCCTTATCCTAGACCAATTAGTATTTTCCCCAATTCACCTCATTCCTTCCCTATGGAATGAAATTTAGACTGAAGTCTGACCTTGAGCACAAGAGGAAGCACAGAAAGTCTCTCTCTCCGCTGTACATACTCTAGTTCCTCTTTAAATATGTACATATTATGATCAGAAATATAAAGGATATTAATTATACATGAAAAACCAAAAGTAATGGTATAAAACAAGACTGTATATAGCCACAAGATTGCTGTGCAGCAGGATGAGAGCACACAGGCTGTGAAACCTGACCGAATATGTTGCCCTGATGCTCTGGGGACTGCAGGGATAACTCCTTCTGTATTCTTCTGAGGGTGCAAAACCAATATGGTAAAAAGATGGAGCCATAGCTCTAGTGCTTCCCCAAGCAGGCCTTTAGCATTGTTGTCTGGCCTTCTAGATGGGAACTAAAATGCAAAGTAATAAAAAACAGGTAACTCTGGCATAAGCAAGCTCCCTGGGTCACCCTGGGTGCATCCACACATGCAAGCACATGCACTTGCAGCAGCTCAAATAGAAGTGGTGCAAAACTGAGCCAGGGCTTTTTGCCTCAGCACACGTGCTTGGACAGGCACTTTGTTGTGAAGCAAATTGTGCCACATGGGGCAAAATAACCTCACCTGGCTGCTCCTGGATCTGCAGCCAGGGGGAGCTAGAGCCTGGGGCCAGTACCTGTACATGTGTTGATGTGTACTTTTTGCTTTATTCACACATGATGGGGGTGCGATGGGGGGAAGTGGTGTCTGCAGGAAGGGGGTGAGAAAGAGTGTGGGGGAAGGCAGGTGGGTGTGTGGATGTGTATGGAGGGGTGTGGGTTGGTCTGTGGGTAAGTGTGGGGCAATTCCGGGGGGGCTGTGGGTGTGGGGGACCCCCACAGGGCCCCAGTTCACCCCTGGAGGACCACAGCCCCTATCCCCCACAAGGCTCCAGTCCCCCTGCCCAGGGTCCCAGGCACCCTGGAGGGCCCTACCCCCACCCAGGTTCCCAGCTCCACCCTGGAGGGCCCCAGCTCCCCCAGCCAGTGCCTGTAACTGACCTCTCATAGCAGCAGTGGGGGGACCATGTGCCAAGCCCAGTCGGGTCCTGCTGGCCCTGGGCTCCTCCTGCCACCCAGCCAGGCCAGTCTCATGGTGGCAGGACCCAGCATGACACTTGGGGACCAGATGCCGGGCCCAGCCGGGTCCTGCCACCTGGCCGGGACGGGCCCATGGTGACAAACATTGAATATCTAGAACAGTGGTGTTCAACCTCTTTAGACTTAAAGAACTCCTTGACAGACTCAAAGTACCCTTTGGAAAATGCCAGATCTTACTTTTCACTCATTTTTTGATTACAGAAAATAACAAAATAGTTCTTCTGTTGCAAAGAACTGAGAAAAACTTCAACAGGTCAGAATGGCTTTGGCACTATGGACTCCTCTTTGAAGTCCCTGGTTTTATTTTGTGAATCATGTTTATACACCTAACAATGCTACCATTGCTTATTAGCACCCTGCAGCACTCTTAAAAGGATTTCAAGGCACCCCAGAATTACTCATCTAGAAACTATATACACAATTCAAAGGCAGACCAAAAAAAGGCTAACAGGATATATCAACAAGTTATGGCATGGACTTTTACTGCTCTAACCCTCAGCCTTTCACCCCACTTAGTAGGGTGCTACGAACATGAACTGTCTCCTGGCTACTGATACATCTATATGAATTCCTTTGTATTAAAACAAGGAAACACTAAACAGTAGTCACAAGAAAGGGGCAGGAATTTATTCACCACAGCACCACAACTGTCTGCACGCACCTGTTATTACCAGAAAGGGATGAGTCCCTATAAGAGAACTACCCTCCCTTACCCAATCAGGATAACAGCCCGAGATGCACAGAGAGAAGGTACCATACAATCCAGACATCCTCATAGGCATCATGCTTCTGTTAAAAGGTTCCCCACCATATGCTAATGACTCTTGAGAGGACTGGCTAGTTGGTCTGGTTCTGAATTGTGTTCTTAACTGATTCTTAAGAGATCTTGAAAGACATTTGGGGGATGGTTAATATGAGACAGAAAAAAAAAAGTAGTTTGATTTCTGAAGCCCAGATGTGTCAATACCGGAAGTTCTCTTTCTTATGCATGTACATAATAGAGAATTGCAGAGAACCCGAAATAGCCTTGGCAATGCATAGGGAGTGCACGGGTGTACATGCACCCCCTGAGAGTGCTGGTGCACCCCCTGATCAGCCATGCTCACCACTTAGGCAATGTGTGGGAGCACCAGTGCCCGCCCTGCAAGCACCAGCCGATTGCTTCAGCCACTCCCAGAAGCAGCTGCAGCCACTTCCAGAAACGGCCACAGCAATCAACCAGGGGAAACTCTCCCTGGGCAGTGAGATTGGCTGTGGGGGGCCCCGGGCAGTGAGATCAGCCATGGAGGGACCCCACCCTGGTCAGCAGCACTGGTCGCAGGGGGTACATGTGCCCCCCTAACTAAGGCAGCACCAGTTACCCACGCGAATTAGCCAACTTATAATTACAAGATTTTCTTCTACTCTCACTCTCTACTACTTTACCGTGGTGCATGTATATATTGCACCTGAATGCATGTAGGTGTATTCTGATAGCCCCTTCCTAGAAGGGCTTTGTATGAGGAAGTCAACAGCACTGGATTTCCTCCTGATTTCAAGAAAAGTTATATTTACTTATACCAGGTCTAAGTTCGTTCCCATGCACCTAATTCTGATGCTACCAAAAATAAATTTTATACCATTATAACTCTACTGAGCCTAGTAAAGTTGCACCTAATTTGTGACAGTCTTATTGAGTAGAGGGCAGGATAGATTTGCACCTTATAGACTAACTGAAGTAGACACATAGCACAAATTTTTGTGATGCTAACTTCATCAGATGCTGTGATGGTATTACTGAGGTCCGAATGGGATCACCATGTCCAGACATGGTTTCAAAGTAGGTTCCATTATCAAAGACAGCAAACTCCCCAGGCTATGGACTTAAGCACTAAATGTTCAACACTTACTGAAATATATCTATGTTGTTATTCTTTTTATCTCTTAGTGATTTGTATTCCCAGGTTATCATGACCCTCATCATGAATTAAAACAAACCTAGAAAGAAGTTTTCCAAGGAACAAACACATGATAATATTTGATCAAAAGAATGCTGATTAAAATGTAGTCATTAAAAAAAAAGAATTTATATTTGTCACATGATCTTTTTTGGTTTGTGATATAAAATGGAATAAAAAAAGCTCTTGGGGTTTTGAAAAATATTTTTGGTTCAAGACTTGTACTAAAAATATTAGAAAATTCAATCAATAATCCTTTTTTGTGAAGATCAGCATACAAAATGAGCAAGAGAGATCAACACAGTGGGTGGCCGAGTGAAGAGCTGAAGGCTGTCAGTTTTGTCTGCTGACAAGAACAAAAATCTAGGGAAGACAAAGCATATATTTTGATGCCAATCCCCATGTAGCTTTCTTACAATGCTTTTGGTTTTCTTTATGAGAAGTAAACCATGCCCTCATACTTTTGTCCCATGACACATGTTAAACCTCCTGGAACAGCTTAAGTTGCTAATATACACTGATGGGTATTGACTTATTCCTAACCTCTCAAGAAAAAGATCTAAGCATCAAAGTGGAACATTCAACAGGCTGCAAGCAATCAACAAGGCAAATAAACTGTTACTACACCAATAATGGAAAAGAAAATGTGGAAAACACTCTTCTACATGGCAAATCCTTTGGAACCCACCCAATAAAGTTAGCTTCGCCCCACAAAAGCTTGTGCTATATCTGTCTATCCATCCATACACATACGCACGCACGCGCGCGCACACACACACACACACTGGCTAATCTATAACATGCAACGCTACTCTTTTTTCTGCCTGTTCACAGAGTCAGTCCCTGCACCCAGCTGCTGTTGTCACAGCACAGACCCAACCCCTGGCACCCTAGAAGGGAACATCCATTCTGGTGCCGTGGCTTAGTGTCATGCTTGCCCACTTTATGGGCAAGCTCCCTCCCCATATCAAATGGGAGCTCACATGCCTTAATAAGTAAATGTGTGGTATATTATCCCTCTCATTCTTCTGTTGACTACTTTCATTTGGGACCTGACTGAAGGCAGTTGGAGCCTGATAATGATGCTATAAAGTTTAGGTACAGCTTGCATGGCATCAATTGTATGAAACCCATTACACTGGCTCTCAACCTACCCCCTCTCCCCCCCCATCACATTTTGACCTCGTCACCTTGGTAATATCCTCCAATAATATTGGTTATGTTTATAGAATTGTGGAGCCAAGGCCTTGAGGGAAAAAGGGAAACTGGAAAAAAAAGGGCCCTAGAAGAGCTCACATTATACACAGACAGAGAGGGTTTCTATTCTCCTCTGCAACTGAACCTCAGTTGTAAAAATAGAATGAATATATAATATATATAAAATTAAAGAACTGGCAAAGTCTGCTCTGAACTGGAAGGCACACACAATAGAATTGGTACAAGCCCTTCACGTCTCCTATTGCAGCTGCTTTTCCTTCAATGTCATGAGGTCTAATACTAGAAAGAGTTGTTACATCAGAGGCTTTTTTTTCCTCTCTTCTTGACCTTGCTCCTGCTAATGCAGTAGGACAAAGAACTACAGAATGACTTGTTCTCACAGTAGTGGTATTGAAGAAAGATAGCATTTCTCCATTTTCCTTCTCTCCCTCTTCTTCAGCCCCTATTCTATATATCCACATTTAGATTTTAGAGTGTTAGCAATGTTGTAAGCAGGCACTCTTGCCCTTCTCCCCCCGCCCAACCCCTACCCTGATTAAACCACTACCTAGTGAAATTTTACCCTTGATCCTTAAACAACAAAAACTATGATAAACCTGTTGATGAACCTGATGAGACCCCAATGAGATGTGGCTTAAACCCTGAACTTGAGCCTAATACTGCAGTGTACTGTGCTAAGGCTGTCTTCACTAGAAGTACCACAAGTTATCTACATCCAAGTTAGCTGTTCAGAAAGAATAAGATAACAGACTCCACCCTACCCTGCAGCATGACTAAAAATGCCTTATTAATTTGAATCAATAAGATTAAAAAGATATAGAGCGTGTAGCAAAGTAACTGAAATAGG
The DNA here is from genome assembly GCF_052110815.1 of Crocodylus siamensis. Lineage (NCBI taxonomy): Eukaryota > Metazoa > Chordata > Crocodylia > Crocodylidae > Crocodylus > Crocodylus siamensis. Next base: position 341,520,245 of record NC_143395.1, on the reverse strand, counting down.
AAGTAGCTATGGCAAAATTTACAGCCAATGGGATCAGTGCTGAGCCAGTTAAGTCTGTGCAGGTTGTTTTCAAGGGACACTTCTATTCCATTCAGCATGCTTACAAAACACTAGCTAACCTACCTGATTTCTGGTGTGAATATTTGTAGCTGTGCTTTCAAAAGCCACTTTCCAAGAATACAATATAGTATCACCTTAAAATTCACTCTTTGAGAAAACATTCCTTGCAATAAATTCCCATCTTAAAGTATCTGCAGAAGGCAAATGAGAAAAGGTCCTGAAACATAGCCTAGCAATTTAAAAAAAAAAACTGGAACAAAGGCTCATCAATCAATTTTGAACTATTTGCTGAGGTCTATTAAGCACTCTTCATCAGTACTGCTCAGTGCAATCTATATTCCTGCCCCTGTGAGTATTAGCCTCCTACAGTACCGTAGCAAGCTGCCATTAGTAGACAAGTCCCTTTCCACAACTGGTACTGCAAAACTACATCCATTCATTTCACAAAGCCAGCTTACTTCACAAAGCCAGCTGGGGGGTGGAGTAGGGAGGGGACAATGCTTAAGTTTTCACACAACCCAGGTTCATTTCTTCTCAGACCTATACTCTTTATCTCTCTCTGTCTCTGAAAGAAACTCTCAAGGGGGTTAAAGGGACAATAACCCAGTCAGCAGATCTTCTCCCATTTGTTCTTTAATCAAAGGGAGGATGTCACATTCTTCTATCTGCTACACACCTGTAGACGTCCAACCTTTTAGGTTAAGTGGGCAGGCCCTTGATGAATTTTAGACTAAGGTATATGTTAGAAAAATAAGCAGTTGGAGTAATTTTATTTGGGAACCTTTGTCTTACCAATGCGCAATTCCCATTACCACTAACAGAGGAGAGAAGAAACTACTTAATAGGGCTGTGTGACGTTTCAGTCGCTGATTCAATTCGGCAGAGATTCAGCCTGATTTGGTGGCCAAATCTCCAAATCCAAATTGAATCAGGAAACCTTTTAGTCTCTCCGAATTGAATTGGAACCCTCCAAATCAATTCTGAGAGATTTGGAAAGATTTGACAATTCAGACATAGACACAGTTTTAAATGTTTTTTCCACATACCTCAAGGTACCAGGCAGTTCGTGAATGCTGAAATGCTGGGGTGAATGGAGCATCCCATTGGAGCACGGGGGGGAGGGCGCTCCCCAGTGCGCTCAGAAGCAGACACAGAAGCAGACTAGAAGCACTTCTGGTCCACTTCCAGGGCTGCTGGGGAGCACACGGAGGCCCTCCCCCATGCCCTTCTGGCTCAGTGACTAGTGCCTCCTGGGTCTGGAGGGGCACCCAGTGTCCCCTTGCAGCTGATCGCCAAGCCAAGAGGGGGTGGTATGGTGGGGCCCCGTGCACTCAGCAGCAGACCTTGACATATGTGGAAAAAACATTTAAACATTTAAAGCTGTGTCTATGCCCAAATCACTGGTTCTCCAAATCAGCATTGAATCTTCAGATTTGGATTCAGCTGAATCAAAGCGGGGACAGTGATCTGAATCAACAAATCTAATCACTGTCCCTGATTCAGGCTGAATCCGAATTGAATACAGCCCATTTCACACACCCCTACTACTTATAGAGTATACTCGTTGGACTATCTCCCAACTATTCCCTGGTTACTTGCAATATTATTTGAAACTCTACACCTTTCCCATTTTCATGCACTATAGTGTTCACTATGCTCTTCAAGCAGTGGACCACTCTCTTTTATTGGATGGGACCCAGAGAATGGTAGGTGTAATAACACTCAAAGGAAAAATTAAATGCATTGCAAAGTCTTGGAGTTCTATTTGGTTTTCCCTCTCTGTACATGGCTTATATTATGGCATCATGTATCTCTCATGATTTTTCAGACATTTATCCTCATCACACCCCTGTGAGATAGGAAAGTTCTTACAAACTTGTCGAACCAAGTCAAAGAGATTAAATTCGAACTAGAATCTCAGGCTAACAGGTGAATCATTGATTTACCATTCTTTTACTTCAAGACTCACTACATCTCAGTAAGCAACTTTAGGAAAAGGACATTGTCCCCTTGTTTCCAACTTATAAGGTAGCAGCTCATTTCATAGGCAGGCTTCCTTAGCACTTTTGGCAAGAAGCTCACCAGTTCGGTGGTACCCATGACCCTGATCTGTGGCCTAACCAGCCACTAACAGTAAGCCCTCACTGGTGCGTTCTAAGGCCCCAAGCTCTGTAGGCCAACCCTGAAATAATCACGCATAATTTTTTTTTCCATACTTTTCTTGCTGAAAAAGTAAAAAAATGCAAGGCAGGGTTTCCTCATCCTTTCCTAGACTTTTGTCTTTTTTTCCCAATTTTTAGAGGGAAAACAATTAATAAGTAATAAATTATTTTCCCCCTAACTTTCTCTCCCATAGTTTTACCTTTTTAATGGAAAAAATGGTGAAGGGAAAGTCAAAGTGGGAGAAAAGAAAGGAACCCATACCCTTAAATTACATAAGTTTAATTTTCAAAACAAACCCCCAATTTTTTATTCTATCAGTAGCAAAATGAAAAATGGTTTGTTTTAAAATTTCTCATGATTTCTTTCCAAAAAGCATTACAAAAATAATGGTTTGTTTGAGGGTTTTTTCCTTTAAAACATGTCTACTCTGGTTATCAGGGAAATAAGGGATTTAAATGAAGCTATAATAGGAGAGTTTATGCTTTTTGCGACTACTCTTCATAGAGCTTTTCAAGTCTCTTTGCAAAAAGACAAACACTAAATGTGTTCAGTCAAATGTACAAATACAAAATAGTTCTTCCTAGCTAATTAGAACAAGAAAACAAGGAAAGGACCTCAGGATTAAATGGATCAACAGTGAAATGCTGTTCCAAAAAAGGTAATTGTACACTGAGACATATAACAGAAGTGTCATATGCACACTAAGTGATTCTTCCACTCTCTTCACCTAGACTACCTCATCAGTTTGGGGCAGCACACTTCAAGAAAGATGTGGATTCATTGGAAAAAACTCTAGAGGAGAGCACCAAAAATGATCAAAGTTCTAAAAAAATATGGAATCACAAGAAAGGTCTTGTTTGGGATTATTTACCCTTGAGAAGAGACAACAGAGAGGTGATTTGATGACATTCTTCAGATACAAAAAGGGCTGTTATAAAGATGATGGCAATGAATTGCCCTTTGAGTTCACATGGTAAAGGATAAATTTAACAAGAAAATTTAGGTTTGATACTAGAGCGAATTTTCTAATTATGGGGGTAATTACTACTGGAACAGATTATCTAAAGAAGCCATGTAATCTGTTACTGGAATTTTTTAAGTACAGGTTATCCCTTCAGCCCCCTCCCCTGCAATCCCAACCTCACATCTTTTGAGCAGGGTGGGGACTAGATGACCTTAGGAGGTCACTTGGAGCCCTATTTTTCTATTATTTGGCAGGGTTGTAGAGGGATGGTGGGGAGGGTTAATCAAAGCAGTGCCTCCTGCATAATTTCCAAAAAAGAGCTTGGCCATTGAAGGATTCAGGAACCCAAAGAACAATAAGCAAGCTTATCATTTGGCATCATGATAAGCTCTTTGGTTAATTCAAAGCTAATCTTGCTGATTTCACACTATCCTCTTCTGATATATTTCACTAAAGAGTTTCCTTGATAGTCTGAAGAAGAAGAAAAAATGAACACCAGTATTGGGTCATGTTGTGAAAAAATGATTACCTAGTAAATAAAAACTGCAGAAACATAGTGTACATTTATTTAATGACCCAATTTCAAAAGTTCCAGTTAACATAACCCTAGTGTAACAAAGTGATTTGCTTAACATTTCAAACAGGTGGTTTCTTCTTTTTTCATTTTCCTCTAGAGTACAATAATACCTCTTCATTCTTTTTGTGTTAATACTTTTGCTTCACACACATTTTTTGCCAGGCCCAAAAGATTTCAATCAAGAAATGATTGATAATGAAGGTTAAACAAAACATTCAGACATTGAGGTACCGAATGTTCGGATTCAGTCTGGCCATTGTATACCATTTCAGTGGTTTAAAGGGGAGATAGAAGGTCTCGGCAGCCTTCACTCCTCTATATGGCCCACCCCTGTACTAGACTACTGGTATGTGAAACTAGCACAGGTGCCACATTATATCTGTTTATCCTTTAAAGAGAAACAGACATTTTTAATCCACTCAGCTTGACACTCTTGACTTTTTTATTTTTCTGGTAGACATTCACACATAACATCTTGAATGCTTGCATCTTGATTTTCCAAAGTTGAAAGCGTGAATAATAATGTTACCACCAAACTGAAACCAGAGAAGGAAAACAATAGAGATGAATCCAAAGAATGTTATGCAAACATTTCACCCACGCACAAGAAGTTTGCCCTGGTGTCATATCAATAATAAATATGTATAGGCTCTACAATGAGCAGAACACAGAGTTGCAACATTTCTTGTAATAATTTTGTACTACTGGCATTTCAAGGCTCACAGTTCCCTGTCAAGATATGTCTATTGAAAAAGCCAGGATTCTAAGACAGAAGTTACTTACCAAAAGCTTTCTTCCTTTGTCTATGTGACATTGCATGACACTAACCCATATTAATTCCCATTTAACTAAATACATCTGTTAGTATATTTTTGTAAAGAGTCAAGATCAGTCAAAGCATTGGTAGGTAATCTTTTATTTTTGTTTCATAATGTCTAAATAAATAAAAGCTTCATCAACATAAGAATGGGAAAGATCATTTTTAAAGCCGTGTTCCAATGTATTTGACTCTCTCTCTTTGTTGTGCCTGGTTTCTACAAATTTACTAAAATAAAAACTAATGCTTAGTCTGGCCTCATCCTTTAAGTGAAATAAAGTGAAGTTAAAAATGATACAAGCATGTCTGGACAAAAACAAACTCAGGATGGAAAGTCCCCTGGATTTGCTAAGAGAATAAATCACCATGAGATTGCTCATCAGATTTCAAGCCAAAGAAGCTCTTAACTAGATTAGAGAAAACTATTTTTGGCCATTTGGACCTATGACTCAGCCAAACCTCCAGACAAAAATTTAACAGCAATGCCAAAATTAGGGGAAAAAACAGAAACACCCCCAAAAATAAATGTGGTGTCTTCTAAGCAAGAACAAAAGCCAAAAGCACTGTGCATCTAAATGCAGCCAGGCAACAACAATTACACAATACTGAGTTCTTCTCTAGTATTTTCCATGCGTGTAACTCAAAGCGCATTAAAACATACAACATGTTAAGAAGCCTCCATATTTGCTCACATGACACTGCAACTGAAAGGAACCTGTTTCTGCCCAGAATCCCTCAAACAGGCAAGCCCAGAATTGCAGTTCTTGTCTTCCCTTAGCAAAAAGACTGTCTCACATGGCTCCAATTTGCCCCCACAAAACAGAAAAGAAATGGACAAAGTGGACCATTTTCTTTTCTTCACATTGGTCAGGCATGGCACAGAATCCAGATACACCCTTATTTAAATGCCCTACCACTGGGCACATTCTTCTGTCCATTTGGGATCCCAGGGGACCATTCTGACTCTCATTGTGCCTGCTTGAACGGGACAACTCGGTTGCTCAACCATCACCCCATAAAATAAAGCAGTTCTAAACGGACACTAACAGACTTTGTATTATTGTTGCCTTCTTCTACATGGATTAACTGAAACAGAGAGGTTAAATGACTTTCCCCAGCATCATTCACAAAGTCAATGGCAAACCTAAACTCAGATTTCATGACTCCCAATCCTATGCATCAGCCGTTACTCTGAGCTTCTTCATTAACTAGAAATAAGATGAGAATGGAAGCCTGTGGGAAGTCATACACAACTGAACTCAGGACTGATGTAAAGTCACCTGAGTAATAAAATGGGAACCTAATGACAAATTGCCTCAGAGGCAGACAGAAGAACAATGGATAATATACTTCAAAATATCTAGGAAGCCTGAAATAAAATTGTGATTTCTGTCACAATAAACAAATAAATTCATCTTTATTAAATAATTCTTCATTACAATAGGCTGAATCTGACATAACATGGCCAAATGATTTTCCTCCTTTCTTTGTTTACATCACACTGTAAAATCCAGCATGAAAAACTGTGGCATTACACAGGAATATAGGACTGATAGGCCTCCTGAGACACCAAGTCCACACACAGATTTCTACACAAAACACCCCTACTTATCATGATCTCCCTTCCATAAACTTACCCAGCTCTACCTTGAAATAATTCAGGTTCCTCACTAGGTTTTTTTCTGGAATCATTCCAAAACGACTCCTCTGTTTGTTACAAACCTCCTTCTAATTTCCGGTCCCAATTTGCTCATGACCAGTTAGTATCCACTTTAACTAGTGCCAATATTGTTCTTTAACTTAAATAGTGTTCTTCTCTTCCTGATATCAGCTCTACAAATACACCTCTGAAGAGTAATTATATCTGCTCTCAGGCTTCATTTTGCTAAACTGAACAAGACAAGCTTTTTAAAATATCCTCTCATAGGTGAGGCTGTCACTTTTTCTAACCAATTAAGCAGCCTTTCTCCATATCTGTTCCAGTTTAAAGAATCGCTTTTAATCTAAACTGCTTACTATATTCTAGAAGAGATCTTCCTAATGCTTCCTACAATGGTATTAATACATCCCAGTCTCTATCACATTACACAGGTGGCTCTAAGTCATCCTGTGATGGACCAATACACTAGGTCCTTCTCCTTCTCCATTGCCTCAAATCTATAAATCCTCATCTTAATCCTCATTCTTGCTATTAGTCCCAATGTACATTTCCCCATTAGGTTTCATATATTTTCTATTGTTCCACTTCATAAGACTATCTAACTCTTCCTAGATAACAATATGACCATTCTCCACATTTCCAATATCTTCCAGATTTGCCATCTGCAAATTTAATACACATGTGTTTAGTCCTAAAGAAAGGCTACTAGTGAAAATATTGAATGGGTTGGGCCAAGACAAATCCCCAAAGAACATCACAAGTAACCTCTCTACAACTTCTCTTCAAACTCCCCTTTCAATACCATCAATTATAGTTTTCCTTTTACTCACTCCTTGTCCACTTTACAATTATGGTATTAGTCCCTCATCTCTTCCAGTGTAGCTAATAATTTCCTGTAAAGCCAAGTATCAAATACCTTGCTTAAATCAAGATAGATTAGATCTACTGCATTCCCCTTATCTGAGGAGCCATATATCCTATCATAAAGGGATTTTAAATTGGTCTGCCAAGCTTCCTTGAATAACTGGAAAAGTATTTTTCAAATATCATAAAATGTATCCACAGGCATTCAGACAATCTGAAAGAAAATTGTTAATATATCCTTTCGCAAAATGATCCCTCTTAAAGAAAAACTAGCCTCCATCCTTTCATTTTAGTAAACATTTCTACATGTATAGAGATGTATACATGCAGCCCAACTATTTATCACCCTGCAGATCCAACTGGGTTTAAAAACACCCGAGTATCCCTTCCCTACCTTACCCCCACAATGGGAATCTGTCAACACCAGTATAGTTACCAACAACTTCTTAAGAAAACAAAGTGTTGTTTCTTTACCAGTTAAACAAAGCATTAGAATGGAAAAGGAAGTTTAAAGTAAGGCCTATGTGCATATTTAGTCTCATCTAAATTAATGCTTCCATATATTTAAGTTTGATGGACTTTCCTTTTAAGTTAGAGGAACAAAACAATATCAATATACCTTTCCAAGGAAGCTTCAGTCCTTTTGGCTCAGTTCATCTCCCAGGGTCTCCTCTCTGTCAGTCAGAAAAACCTGGGTTTTTCTGAAGGTCTCCACACACTATGTCTAGCTCCGGCTGTCATATTGCTAAATAGTACTTGTTGTTGGCCTGAAGTCTTCCTTTTGCCTCATGCTGCTTTTTGCAAGCTGCCAATATCCCCTGTGATAGTTCATCAGTTGCTCAGAGGGTTGGCCCATTTGGTGTTAGCATGAAATCACTGTTTCAAGCTGCGGGCAAAGCAACTGAAAGCATCTTTTCTCCATTGATAGTCTAACACTCCATTTAAAAAAATAAAACCCAATGCATTGAAGACAGTTTGGGAAACATTACTCTTCACTTACCACAGCATGACAAATCATCTATGCTTTCTAGAAATCTGAGAAAATGGATACAGAAGACTTCTCCATGGGCACATATGCTGTGAATTGGTGCTGGCAAAACCTGGTCAACAAATTTACCCTCAAAAGGTACAGTCTCTGCCTGTTCCACCAGCAAATGTTACACCATCTCTAGACTAAAGCACTGCCAGTTCCCTCTCTCAGCCAGATACTAGTTTAAATCAGTTCTTTTGCTTTGCAAGAGATTGGGCCTTAAAAATGTTATAACTCTAGTACTAAATCTTGCCAAACCTAAATCTTCCTCTAAAAGTGCAGTTTTCTTTTTCAGTCTACCCTAGTTTCATATTTGCAAGAAGAGATGGAGACATTTTTCTGGTAGCCTCTTTATGTTCAAAAAGATGAACAAGAGGCTGTTTGACAACCCATTAGAGGGTTGGAATGTGAGAAGTACTCCCAGTGAAGATTAGCAACCGGAGGGCAGATGAGGAGGAAGATGTCAAAGGTGGCAAATAAATGCAATTTATTTCATGGCCCCACAGTTTACAGAGATAATAAACTTACTGTTCAGCTTACAAAGTTGCACTGCAAATGGGAAATGAAACATATGGACTCTTTACCCTGCTAAGGAATCACTTTTCTCTCTTTTTTTTCCCATTAAATAAGTTATTTTTATCTGAATGGAAATTCTTACTCTTGTGCTGGCTCAGGCTACTTAAATCCATTTGTTTTTCTACACTGTGCTTCCAGAGGAAAGAGTATGGAGCCTTTTCAGTTTCATGAGTCTGCAGGGGGGGAAAAAGTAGCCTTTAAAGAAGTTATGATTTTCAACAGTCCCATCCAGGCCACAAAAATAGATTTAGTGCTTAGAGTGATGAAGGCAGCAGGAAATTATTTGCCAGTTGGCCTCCTTCTTCTTCCTGGATTACATATTTTACACACAGCCCAAATTTTTTTTTTCAGCTTTGAAATCAGTGTCTTTTGGATCTGTCTACACAGTAATATGAAGGTGTCATCAGAGCCTGTGCTAGCATGCTAACTCACCCTAGTTAGGAGTAAAAAATAGAACTGAAGACCCAGCAACACAATTTTTAGCCCATACTAGCCAAAAGATCACAAAGCCTCCAGGAAACCTGGGTATGTACTCTGATGACTAAACCGAATGATACCAAGTCTTCACTATTATTGCTACCATACTCTGGACTAGGTTAAATTAATACAAGTGCTACATTGATGTTTGCCATATAGACACACCTCTACTAAGTGCTCCAAGAGTTGGGTGATAAAAGCATCTACTAGGCTCAGTAGGTTTGTTTTACTGTTTGTTACTAAACTTTATTAACACTTACCTCAGAACGGCACATTGCTCATTGGTGCATTGGCAAAATCTGGGTCCAATATCCAGACTTGCTAACAGATGACGTGACAGGATCAGGTGATCCACCTGGTATCTGACAGACCCTAGTGGTCAGACCTGCCTGCCCATGCTCTCCAGCCTCCCCTCATCTTCTATCTGCAACCTGTCACGATCTGATCTTACAACACTTAACTGGGGAGGCTGCCTCCAGAGGCTGGGGTAACCTCTTCCTGGGTGCCTCTCCTCCATGTACACCCCTCAGGGCTTCTCTATCCCACACTCCACAAGGAGGATTCCCCCTTTAAGGCAGCCCCAGTTGTGCCTTAGGAGCAGCAATGATGATCTCCAGCTACCACCATAGTCATGCCCATGCCTCACAGATGTTAGTCAGTATTCAGAGGAGCAGGGCCCTTTGGCCCCAACTCTGCACTCAGACACTTACACCTTAAACCTCTGTTAGGGCTTCCACCTACCTGGCTTCAGCCCCTTTCTTTAGCTGCCCCACCTAGACCGAGGTCCAGCCCCCATCACATGAACTTCATTAGGGAACTTTCTAGTAGGTGACTCTCAAGTACCTTCATCCATCCCCATAGCCACATCCTTCCCCATAGCCACAGCCCCATCCTCCAGACCTAAATAAACATAAACACCATCAAAACAGAAATATAAGCAAACTGCTTCCACAAAAGTCTTCCCCACTCTGGCTCAATACCCTACCACAAGCTGTATTTCCCAGAGCTAAGCTCATTCTCACTCTCGTGGGTAGCTAGGGTGCCCATGGGCCTGCTCCCTGCAGTCAGCTTCCCTGGGGAGCTCCTCTCCCTGCAGCATGCAGGCTAACTGCCTGCTCTGTCTCAATTCCTGGGCTTATATGTCTCAAAGCCCTACCCCTTTCTTATCTTGTGGACCAGATACAAGGTTTCCCCTTTTAATTAAGGGTCAACCTGTGTGCCTTCTGCTGCATCCACACGTAGCCAGCTTGGCCTACTGCATTTCCTTAAAGGAACAGGAGCCCCCGGGGCCCTATTACACATGAACAGTAATCTTAAAGTAGGTTCAGTTTGGTATGATTTGTAGCATGTTGTCTGGCTAACACCAAGCTGTACTGCCTCATTTTTTTTATTATAGTTATTCCAAGTTAGACCTGAAAATGTTCAGGATATCAGATGTTCACAAGCAGAGTTAGGCTGGTAAGTTATCTTCTTAATTTTATGCAACTGGAAAATGAGACCCAGTCAGCTAAATGACTTCATCTGGGGGTATTCTTGTCTTGGATTACACACGTTACTGTCAGGAAGGAGTCCTGGTTCCTCAAATGGTGCAAAACAGCATCTCTTAGGTTAGGTACAGACATTCAAAAAACCCAAGGTAGAATCAATTAAAGTGGTTTTCTGCAAGTGGTATAGTTTAGATCAGTAGCGAACAGAGTACATATTTTCCCTTCAGTGGGGGAAAGAGGGTTATATCTTAGACCAGGTTTTGCCATTTTAAACCAGTTCATGTATGCTGAACTTCTATTCTGTTATGGGTATATAAACTGGTCTCCAATCACTTATATTGGTAAAAGCATAATGTCTGCACCTGGCCTTAGAGTTTACATCGGTTTATAGCAGGTGACAATATGGCCTGCAAAGATGCTAACCTTATTTTTTTTCAACTCATTTGACAGGTTCCATTGGAACTAGAGTGCTGCTATAGTCATGATGGTCCAGGAAATGTAGGAAATGAGAGGGAGTTTTTTGTGATATCTTTTTTTGGACCAAATGTATAATTGGGAGAAAGGTTTGATGAGCTGTCTGGTACACACTGCTCTTCTTTGCTCTCAAGAGGCACATCTACACATTACCCTACAGTGATGTAGAATTGGCAGGCAAAAACTGTGACACCACAGCTACATCGCTGTAGTGACGTGCTCCCTCAGTTTAGTGCATCGCTACAGCAATGTAGCACTAAAAATAACTGTGCGCCACACAGGTGGCACAGTACAAGCTGTTACTGTGCTGTCATTTAGTACTTCCAAAAAGAAATACTAAATGATGGTGCAGTTACAACAGCGCCACCGGGGCACATGTAGACACGCCCAGGAAAAGCTTCTCCATGAGACTCAAGGAAGGGCAGTGTGTGTTTGAAAGCATATCAAACCTTTCTTCCAACTATACAGTTGGTCCAGTAAAAGATATTATAAAAAAAAAACCCTCACCTCTCCCCTTGGAGACATAATCTCTATAATTTGTTTTATTTCCTATCATCAAAATGTTGCATGTCCTATCTAAATCTTTCTAAAGTTCTACATGTTTTAAGGGAGTCAGTGGCTAATCTGGGACTAGATTATACTGGCTCATTCTTCCAAGACAGGCTTCTGTATTTGCACTCCTCAGACTCCTTTCTTCAAAATTCCTATGCATGAGTTTTCAACTGGGGGGAGCGAAGCTCGCTAATGAGATATTGGAAAATGCTGTGTTTGTATCTTTGTCCAGCAATTATGTTAAATTTTCCTCAACTATGTAAAAGTTTTGTGAGCTTGAAAGTAATCAAATTTTGTGAAAAGAGTCATGATTAATAATTCACTCAGTTCCACTTGAAAGGTCAGAAAGAATAAAAACCTACCTTGCTTCCTCCTCATTTTACCAAGTGTGATTTTAGCAGGAGTGGAAATGATCAAAGAGAAAGCAGAGTACACAGTAAATAGATTTCTATAATCTTTTTTTTCCCATACTGAAGATTATAGCCATCTTGTGCTAATTAAAATATTGAATTCAATTAAAATAATTTTAAGTGTAAGTTTGTAGAATTACCCAATTTCTTTGTTAACTGATATGAACTGCTATTAAAAGGACATTATCAGTGCAACTTGTCTAGAACATGACTTTTACTGAACCTTGCACAGATCCTACTTGACCAAGCAAGATAAAGTTTCATCCAGTCTTACAGTCATAGATGTGGAAGCATTGGCTCTATATTAAACTGCTGCAGTATGCAAGGCACAGAGACAATGTAAACTCTCAATGGAAAATATTTTTCATTAAGGGCACTTCCTACAAACCTTTACTCAAGTGAATGATCCTTATTAATAAAACAAGTTTAATGAAACCAGCAACACAGTTTGCAAGAGTACGGGTTTGCGGAATCTGTCCCAAGTCTGTATTTTCTTGAAATTATGGCAACTATAACAGCGTTTCTCAACCCACGGGTTGCACCCCAAAAGTGGGTTGCACAACTATATGATAGGGTCTTGAACAAACTTTAGAATGGATCAATAAACTTTAAAAAAGGAGTCTCCTTTAAAGGAGAAAAATGCAGGAAACAGTGGCTTTTCCCTTGCAGGTGGGCAGAGTTTCAGCCTACGTGGGGCTGCTTGGGGTTCCTGCCTCACACACACCCCTCCCACCCCATACACTGGGGCGGCTAGGGCAGTGGGACGGGAGTGAGGGGCACTCACTCCCAACTGTACCTTGACCATTAGTCAAGGTACAGTAGTCACTTCCTAACAGGAAGAGAGTATAAATATATAGTGAGAAAGAGAGTGTGCATGTGCATGCACACACACACCCCACACACATGCACACAGACACTCTCTTTCTCACTACATATTTACTCTCTTCCTGTTAGGAAGTGACTACTGTACTTTAACTAATGAATATCTTGATTGGGTCCTAGCCTTCCCTAAAGCTATGAGTTATTTTAGTACTTACATATGTGGCTCCCTAGGAGAGGTTTATAAAGGTGAAGTGTATATTGTATGTAAGAATATATAGCATTATGGAAGTATACTCATTACATTTCCACTTTTTAAAGCCTTCATGGGACCCCAATGGGTACTGCAGAGAAATCCCAGGGTGCAGTTTTTAAATATTGCTGATTTAATCACGGATTGTTTTTTCATGCTGCTGAGCAAAAGCTGAGATACAAAAACAGATGCCCAGGTGAGAAAAGAAGAGAGCAAGTCCACGTGACTCAATATATCATTGCCCTGCAGCCATCAGCAAGCCCCTCCCTGCTACAGAAATGCTCAGTGGTATGAGTAGTGTCTACTGCTCATCATCAGTTACAGTCAGAATCCATACAGCCAATATGGCAGGGAATTCCTAGCAAGAAGAGAAGAGGAGAGGGGAAAATTTGCAAATAATATGAATTTCTCTGTAATATCTTTTTCTCTTCATTTTGACCACCACTTTATCCAAAAAAATCTGATCTCAGTGTCTTAAAAAAAGACTTATTGGCTGATAGAAGAATCTGTGGGTGTATGAAAACTCTGACAAAAACCTTAAGAATTTTTTATGGCTGGAAATATCACATCCATATGGGAAAGTTCATTTGCCTTGAACTTTTTTTCAGACATTGCAGAAGCTGTTATTGATTTAACAGTCTACTGAAATACAGGAAAAAAACATAACCAAAGAAAAGCTAATTATGGTCACAAGAACAAGACATATATAATTCTATTAAAAAATTAGTTCCTTCTCTTTCTATATCATGATTTTTCCCTAACAACAATACTGTGTTCATTAGGAGATAATTACCTTTACTGTGAAGCAGACTATAAATGTACTGTTTACATTTATAACAGAAGAAATTAGTATTACTTTACTTGTCAAAAATACCATTACTTTTGATGGGATCTTACTGTATATTATACCAATGCATTGCTGGAAATACAAGTAAAGCTTCATACATTTGGCAATGATTCAAAAAGATTTAATTCAGCATTGGATAGATTTAGCAATGCGGATTTTACTGGTTAGCCTTTGCCTGATAGTCTATTATTTTGAAAAATGTAAAAAGCATCACTATGAAGAATAACACTGAATTCCCTCACCCTTGCCTGCCCCTCTCTTTTTCCATGTATTATCACTGTAATTATGTGCCTTGGTTCTCACTTAATATTAAAAAGAATACAATAATCATATGCTACTTAGATGTTTAACAACTGCACCATACCAGCATTAATTAATCTTCACAACATTTATGAAAGGTAGGCAATTAATTAACATCATCTCCATTTTATAAATGTTTAAAATTAGAGAGAAGTAAATGTCACATGCCTGGCACTAGACAACCAGTAAGAAGTCAAAAAGTCCCAATGCCTAGAGGTACTGGCACTTCCAAAAAGTCCCAGTTCCTAGAGTTAATGCAACTAAGTAAGTTCCAGAGATTTTTTCCAGGCCAGTTCCTCTGCAACTTCCATAGTTTCTCAGTCATTCTTCCTAATTATGCTGTCTCTCTGGATTACAATTCTAGCATTAGTGTCCCAACAATAAGAATGTGCCCTCCCGAAAGGACAACCTAACCTCAGTTTCTGTGCACCAGCACCTTGTCCCACTAGTCAGAAGAAGCCTAGCTCTGACCCTGAAGTGGGGTCATACATTATGTACTGGTGACCTTGTAGCAGGCTTGCCTTTTGGAGCTTGGGTTGAGTCCCAGGCTTGAAATCTTCCTGTTCTGATTGGCGGAGCTCATCCCCCAATCAGGAGGCAGCAGGAGGAGTTCAGTCATGTCCCTTTCCTGAAGGGAGGAGGGGAGGAGTTCCCCCACCCTGTGGGCCTGATTGAAGACTGCAACACTCAGGTCGGAAGACTTCAAGGGCGGAGCCCTGGAGCATATAAAAAGAGCTGTGTGCCCAGCATGAGGGGAGCACATCCAGGAGAGCAGAGAGAGAAGAGAAGGCCTTAGAAGAGCTGAGGAGAGCTGCTCATCAGGGTGAAGCAGTAGCCCAGAAGCGCCCCTAAAGACTCCCATCAGCGGGGAACGGTAGATGGCTCCAGCAGCTAGGCTCTCGGTGTGCAGCACGGCACATGGCATCCAGACCCTGGGAGCTGCATAAGGCAGCTCAGGTCTGCAACCTCTGGCATGTGGCCAGAGACATGGTGCACAGGCCAGTGCACGGAGTAGGACCTTTAGGAGCACTTGGGCAGCTCAGCTCCTTAACCTGCGGAATGAGGCTGGGAGCTCAATGCAGAAGATGTTGCACAAAGGGTCCAGGAGTGGACCGAGCCTGGTGCAGAACGAGGCAGCCCTGGCCTCTGACCCATAGCAAAAGCTGAGTTCAGATAGCCAGATGGTGATTGGACTACTGAGCCAGCCGACAGGGCCAAGCCAGAGGCCCCAGAAGCATAGCGGACCCCTGTTCCAGCGGACAGTGACCGCGCACCACCCCCGCCCCAAAGCCCACTGCAGGTGAGAGCAGCCTGGCGCAAAGGATGAGGACCACCTTCCATGCTTGGGAGCCATGAGTTGCAGGGAAAAAAGGATTCTCACAGGGGAGGGGAGTCCCCTCCCCAGTCAGTTGAGGGCTCCTGAAAGGGAAGGTCCCACTGAGAGGGCCCCCCTAAAGTTACCAGATTCTTTGTAGGGCTGGGGAAAAGCCTAAGAGAATTGGAGTTTCCCTTTGGGATTGAGTTTATCTTTGGGGTTTATCTGATTCAGATCAGATGCTTACCTCTGACTTACCTGTATCTGGAGCACTGATATAAAGTTTTATGTGATTTACCCAGAGGGCATTGTTTATGTTACTGGGTTAGATGTCTTTTATATACACACACACACACACACACACACACACACACACACACGTTTATATTCACGTTCCTTTTCCTTGTGATAAGTTAATGTAAATGAATTTGTATATAGTTAAGTCCCCTGACTGTTCTGACCTGGATCTATAGGGACGGTTGGAAACTGAGCGGTCTGCAGTTCCCACCCCAGAGCACACCTGCCAGCTAACAATCACCTTCAATTGGAGAAGGGGAGTATATACCCAAGTTACCTGGGCTGCATACTAAATAAAATTTATGACACTAACACACTCTCGGTAGAGTTGAGCTTGCTGGGAGGCTAGGAGTCATTGAATATATAACCTATGGGAACAAAGGTGTATTGACTTAAATAGTTTGCATGTCCTGTAATGATTCTCACTCTTTAGTGTTTCGGGAACCACCAGAAACCTTCTCCACTCAGCATAAGTTTGGCATAAGTTTGGCTTCAGCACAAGATTACGAATTTTCTGTTGGCCTATAGGCATGACCTACATATTACTACATATCAGATAACCACTGTAGCATATGGAACATGATTTAAGGCATTGCATAGTCTTATAAAAGCCCAAAGATAAAGTATTCTTAACAGACAGTTCACTCAAACAACCACAAATTTTCCAGTCCAACTGTCAAGCTTTCCCCAAACTGGTTCTGGGGATGGTCAGTAAACTAGCTCTTGAGAATAGGTTCAGCCAGAGATTCTATACCAGATGAACTAAAAATGCTGAACCAAAAGTACAGCCCTAGATTGTAACTTTAAACAGCATCAATAACATTTACCATATTTATTCGAATATAAGATGACCCTGAATTTAAAACAAACCCCCCATTAGATTCTATACATGGAAAATTTACACACTTGTTATAATCATGAACCCTCATTTTCTCTGATTAAAAAAAATCCCTGATTTTCGGCTTTAAAAAATACCCCAAAATCCACATTTTTCCATGATCAAAATGGAACACCACAAATAGATATAGATATAGATATAGATATAGATATAGATAGAGCGGTGTTTCATTTTAATCATGGAAAAATGTGGATTTGGGGTTACTTTTTTAAAACTGAAAATTGAGAATGTTTTTAATCAGAGAAAACCAGGATCCCTGGTTATAATTTTCCAAATATAGAATCTACTTTTTGGAACATCATCTTAAAATCATCCCTCCCACCACTGCAGGCAGTAAAAAGACAGGTGATGAGAGGTGCAGTAATGGGGCAGGCATTAGGGGGACACAGTGGGGGAGGTTGTGAGAGGGCATACAACAGGGCAGGCAATGGGGGAGGTGGGAAACAGGTAGTAGAGGAATGGTGGTAGGGGACAGGTAGTGTGACACAGACAGGCAGCTTACCCCTGGTGTACCTACCCCACACTTACCACACCTTTGTGCCTGCCCCCTGAAGCCTCAGGCCCCCAATCCTTCCCTCCTCCATCCCCACCCCTGCAACTTCTGCCCCCTACAGCTTCAAGTCCCTGCCCCCACTTCTTCCTGTCTCCTCATACCCCAAAGTCTCTGCCTCTCCTCCTCCCCCTTACATTTGCTCTGGCACCAGCAGGTTTTGTCCCCACTGCAGCCTGGGGCACATAGTATGGCCCCAGCTCAGCCCCACAGTAGTGACATTGAGCCAGCACTGCTCCTACAGGGCTGGGTGAGGCTGTGCTCAGTGCTCCAGGCTGCAGCAAGGACAGAAACCGCTGGCACTAGGAAGGAGTATAAGAGTATTACTCAGGCATGCAGGGATGAAATCAGGAAGGCCAAAGTGCAATTGGAGTTTCAGCTAGCAAGGAAGATGAAGGGTAACAAGTATGTCCACAACAAGAGGAAGATCAGGGAAAGTGTAAGTCCCTTTCTGAATGAGGGAGGCAACCTAGTGACAGAGGATGCAGAAAAGTCTGAAGTGCTCAATGCGCTTTTCACCTCAGTCTTCTCAGGAAAGTCAGCTCCCAAACTACTGCATCTGGCAGCACAGTTTGGCAGAGGAGGTGAGCAGCTAGCAGTGGCAAAAAAACAGGTTAGGGGCTATTTACAAGAGCTGGACATGTATAAGTCTATGAGGCCAGTTGGGATGCACCCAAGGGTGCTAAGGGAATTGGCTGATGTGATTGCAGAGCCACTGGTAATCAGGAGAGGACCCAGATGACTGGAAAAGGTAAAATCTAGTGCCCATCTTTAACAAAGGGAAGAAGGAAGTTCTGGAAAACTACAGACTGGTCAACTTCATCTCAGTCCCTGGAAAAAGCATGGAGCAGGTCATCAAGGAATTCATTTCTAAGCACTTGGAGGAAAAGAAGGTGACCAGGAACAGTCAGTTTAGATTCACCAAAAGCAAACTATGCCTGACCAACCTGATTGCCTTCTATGATGATAAGACTGGCTCTGTGTATGCAAGGAGATCAGTGGATGTGATGTACCCTGACTTTAGCAAGGCTTCTGATGCGCTCTCTCACAACAGTCTTGCAAGCAAGCTAAGGAAATCTGGGTTGGATGAATGGACAGTTAGGTAGATAGAAAACTGGCTGGATCATCAAGCTGAAAGGGTAGTGGTCATTGGCTCAATATTTAGTTAGCAGCCAGTGGAGTGCCCCAGGGGTCAGTCCTGGGGCCAGTTTTATTTAATATTTTCATCAGTGATCTAGAAGATGGGATGGAGTACACCATCAGCAAGTTTGCAAGTAACACCAAGCTGATGGGAGTAGTAGATACACTGGAGGGTAGCCTAGGATTCAGAGAGACATCAACAAATTGGAGGACTGGACCAAAAGTAATCTCCTGAGGTTCAATAAGGACAAATGCAAAGACCTTCATTTAAGACACAACAACCCCATGCACCAGTACATGTGGGGGATTGACTAGCTAAGAAGCCAGTCAGCTCTGCAGAAAAGGACCTGGGAGTTACAGTGGACAATAACCTGCATATGGACTGACAGTGTGCCCTTGGTGCAAAGAAGGCTAACAGCATACTAGGCTGCAGTAGTAGAAGTGTTGCCAGCAGATTGAGGGAAGTGGTTATTCCCCTTTATTCATCACTGGTGTGGCCACATCTGGAATACTGTGTCCAGTTTTGGGCTCCCCCCCTACAAAAAGGATGTAGAGAAACTGGAAAGAGTTCAGCACAGGGCAACAAAAATGCTTAGGGGGTTGGGACACATTACTTATGAGCAGGAATCCGGGTTTTCTCTAATTAAAAAAAAATCAGCAAGTTTGCAAATAACACTGAAGATAGAAAAACCTTGATCAAAACACAATAAATTGAGCCTACCATCAAATTTGGGTCCAGGGACCCTTTTTAACACATATCTATAATTTACTTCCAACTTAATACCCAAATTCCAGATTTCTACTTACAAATCTTCCAGAGAGTCTGTCTGTCAAGGGGCACATCTTTCTGTTTCTGTGTTTTGAAAATGACTGCCTGTCTCCTTCCCAAAATGCCTGCTGCAGGACAGAAGAAGAGCGAGCTCCCCCTCCCTTAGGAATTTGTTTCAGCCCATTCACCTAGGTGACCAGGTGACTGAAACCAGGCAGTGTGAAAAAACAGAAGGGTCTGGGCTGTCTCAGTACAGAGGTGAGGCAGACTGAGGAGGATTTCTTCACAACCTAAATCCACATTTCCCATTATTTAAATGAAACGCCACTATCTATATATACACATATAGTGGTATTTCATTTTAATCATGGGAAAATGTGGATTTGGGGTTACTTTTTTAACCAAAAAATTGAGGATTTTTTTAAATCAGAGAAAACCAGGATTCCTGCTTATGAGAGGCTGTGGAAACTTAGTTTATTTAGTCTGGAGAAGAGAAGACTGAGAGGGGTTTAATAGCAGACTTCAGCTACCTGAAGGGTGGTTCCAAACAGGATGAAGCTAGACTGTTCTCAGTGGTGGCAGATGACAGAACAAGGATGAATGGCCTCAAGTTGCAGCAAGAGAAGTATAAGTTAGATATTAGGAAGAACTTTCTCACTAGGACGGTAGTAAAACACTGGAACAGGTTATGCAGAAAGGTTGTAGAATCCCCATCTTTGGAGGTTTTTAAGATCTGGGTAGGCATAGCCTTGGCTGGGATGGACTAGTTGGGGATGGTCCTACTTTGAGCAGGTGATCGACTAGATGACCTCCTGAGGTCCCTTCCAACCCTAATTTTCTATGATTTTATGATTCAAAGATGGAGGGGGTTGTGGTAGGGTTGGAGGGGAACAGGAGAGAAGTGGCATGTGGGAAAGATGGGGTGGCAGGGGCCCAAGGCTGCAAGGGAGAGTGCAAGCAGCAGGAGAGTGAAGAAGCAGTTGTGGCGGGGGGAGGGGAAGGCACCAGACGCAGCTCTGGCCCCAGCACAGGGTTGGGGCGGGGGCCAGATTTCAAGCCGTAGCTGCTGGCTGCTGTGCATTGCCTCATACTCAGTTCTAAAACAAGAAGCTCCCTCCCTCCCTGCCCTCCCCCCATGTTAAATGAAGAAAAACACATTATCTTTTAATCTAGTAATTGTGGTACATTCTTCTTTTGAATATAACAAGCTGATAGACCTAAGCCAGCAAGTGCAGACACTGTTCCAGTATGTGTTGTGATGCCTATGAGACCATTAAGCATAGAAAACTATAATCTGTTTTTCAGACCTGTGCTGCTAGTTGCAGACTTAATTTGTGTCATTGTTGCCTATTTAATCTTCTTCCTTTTAGAGGGAAGGAATATGTAGTGGATAGGTTGTATGCCCTTTAAAGTCACCTGAACCTTACCGCAATAGCCATGTGGATGTAACTGGGTTTTTGCATACAGTATATCATTAGTAAACATAGTTACCTGGACCTGAACTGTGCATATAGTTATTTTCTATTATGCTTGTAAAGCATAAGCAAAAAACACAGACATATGCCACCTCCAGGCTGGAAAGAAGTTAAAAAATAAATATTGAGAAAAATGTTGTTATAAATGAAACTTTTTGGAACCACTGATTTCAACAGGACCAAGCTGTACATAGAGTTTTCTAGATTCAGTTTTGCAGCCTCATTTAAATGCCTATATATGTTCTAAACCAATATTCAAAATATCATTTTTTAAACAAATCCTGACCCTGTTTTTTCCTCTGTGCTATTTTGTGAATCTTACTGTTTTTAGTTTGGTAGTGTTGAAGCGATGTTGTTGTCATGATAGTCCAGGACCTATGCAAGTGAAAAGAAGTCTTGTGGATATTATCTTTTATTGGATCAATTACATGGCTGGAACAGACATAGGCAAGTTTTCAGGTATCACAATACCCTTTCCCCAGGCCTCTCACATTGACATTTGAATGTAGCTGTAATAATAGTCATTATGCAATCATAATGTGTAGTAATCCCTTTAACATAGACTTTCAAATCCTTTACTCCTGCAGGTTCCCAGAAGGCCAATGCTCTAAAGTTAGGTTATGTTCCTTATTTGAAGGATTAAATGATTTGAGAGCTGTTGAAAAAAATGACACAGCACAGTATGTTCTAGAAATTATTGCACTCTTTTTTTCTCTCTTTCACCCAATAAGGGATGACAAACCTAAAGAAATGCTCCTATAAAACAGAATAATAAGTGCTATACAATCTATGTCTTTCAAGTCATGCCTATTCCAAGTTACATTTAATGTGCTACATTCTTAGGCCATTAGTTTTAGTGCAATCAAAACTCACTGTGAAATCAAATGAGAGTTTTGTCTAAATAAGGATAGTGTAAAAAGAAGAGCCAGATGACCCCCTTTTTTAGAAAACTGCCTAAAAGGAGTTAGAGATAGGAGGAAAAATTTTAAATTTTCTGCATGGATATTTCCATAATGGAGCTTGTTCTGTTCGTGATGAGCCTTTGGGGAACAAGGAGCAAATAACTGATGATTTGTTTCCACAGGCAAATCAGAAAAATTGAAATAGAATATGGTTTGAGGCCAGCAAAAATGAACATGTTGAGATTTCAATAAAAACTTTAAAAATGACTTTTGTGCTGAATGAAACATTTTGTTTACTGAAAAATGAGAAATATTGTGTAGCATTCACATGTAACTTTAGCTGCTACTAAAATTAATTTAATTTAATTTAAATAGGAAAGGAAGGGCTAAATTTAAAAGAGGACTTTGGTGCCATTTATACAACCATGCCAGAGGAAGAGAAGGAAGATATGGTAGGAGTTTCTCCCCAGTGCTTGGAGCACTCACCTGTGATGGGGAAAGCTAGTGTTCAATTCCCCATTCTTTGGAGAACTGGGATTTTTCAGTTGGGACTTGAACTTGGGCATCCCATCTCTACTGACCATATTATAGTCACTCCTTCTGACCTAATAAATAAGTATTAACAAAATAGTAGAACTGCAAGAGCAAGAGGAGCTCACCCCAGATTATTCTGTCCCTCAGTGAATAAGACACTTGCCTGAGAGGTGAAAAGTACAAGTTCACAGCCCATACCCATAAAGCAAGCATAAGGGAATGTAGAACCTTTAACTTCCTGTATGAGTCCTCTAATCAGTAGGTTAGAAAGGGCTGGGCTCTTAATTTGTATTAATGGCACCTAGGTCCTTTCTCTACCTCCAACCTGAAAAAATCAAAATATTCTGTCCTGAGAAGTTTCATAGTTTGTAGCGTCAGAAGGGACCTAAACAGATCATCAAGTCTGACCCCCTGCCATGGTCAGGAAAGGATGCTGGGGTCAAATGACCCCGGCTAGATGGTTGTTTAGCCTCCTTTTGAAGACCTGCAGGGTAGGAGCCAGCACCACTTCCCTTGGAAGTTGCTTCCAGCTCCTAGCTGCCCTGACTGTAAAGTAGTGCCTCCCGATGTCTAGCCTGAATCTACTCTGTCAACTTATGGCCGTTGTTCCTTGTTACTCCCAGTAGTGCTTGGGAGAACAGGGGCTCTCCCATTGCCTGCTGGTCTCCCTTGGCATGTTTATAGGTGGCCACCAGATCCCCTCTCAGCCTTCTTTTGTGGAGGCTGAACAGGTTCAGGTCCCATAGCCTCTCCTCATAGGGCCTACCCTGTTGCCCCCTGATCATGCGAGTGGCCTTCCTTTGGACCCTCTAAATGATGGCCGCATCCCTCCTGAAGTGTGGCACCCAGAACTGGATGCAGTACTCCAACTGCGGCCTAACCAATGTCGCATAGAGAGGGAGGATCACCTCCTTCGACCTACTCATGATGCATCTATGGATGCATGACAAGGTACGGTTAGCCTTCCTGACCGCTTCTCCACATTGCTTATCTTGGAATCAATAGTAACTCCAAGATCCTTTTCTGCCTCTGTGCTAACAAGAAGGGAGTTCCCCAGCCTGTAGGTATGCTGCTGGTTCTTCCTCCCCAAGTGCAGTACCCTGCACTTGTCCATATTGAATCCCATCCTATTCTCATCCACCCACCTCTGTAACCTGTCCAGATCTAGTTGTAGCTTGTCCCTCTCTTCTGGCCTGTTCACTTCTCCCCACATCTTACAGTCATCTGTGAACTTGAACAAGGTGCTTTTCACCCCCTTGTCCAAATTGCCGATAAAGATATTGAACAGTGCAGGCTCGAGGAGCGGGTCTTGGGGAACCCCACTGCCCACATCCCTCCAGATCAAAAACAACTTGTCCATGACCACTCTCTGGGTGAGGCCCTCCAGCCAATTTGCGACTCATCTGACTGTGTAGGTGTCAACACCACAGTCGCCTAATTTTTTTATGAGGATGGGGTAAGAGACAGTGTCGAAGGCCTTCCTAAACTCCAGAAAGACTATGTCCACTGTGACACCTGCATCCAAAGCTTTTGTGACCTGGTACTGAGATAAATCTTCTCAGTGCTTTCAATTTTTTCTCTGCTTTTGGGGTTTTACTCAGCCAAACTAGCTTTACATTTAACATAGATTCATAAAGAGTTTTGGTCATCCCTGTTAAATGATTCACCAAAACACTTCACACATCTCCAATCAGCACATTCAAAATAGAAGTGTTGTGCCTCAGCCATGCTCACCATCTTCCCACAACCATTTCCCTGCCAGAGTTACCGTACTAAGCTAGTGACAGAAATTACACATAAACTGATATAAATGATCAGAAACCAGTTCAAATCTGTAACACTACAGAAGTGAAAATTCATTGCACATAAACAGCTTTCAAAATGGCCAGAGCCAGTTTAAGATAAAGCTGGGTGGATGTACCACCAGACTTAATTGATTTAAGTTAAATTGGTTTATTGAACTTCTGTCTCAGATCCCCTCCAAATTCAAGTTCACTTATAGTCCCCCAACATCCCACAATGTTTTGCACTTCCCCTGCAAATTCCCCCTCACCAAGTGGGTGTGGTAGCCTTGGCACAAGCTATCTACTGCAGCTGAGCAGGCAGGCATGCTCTAGCACCCTCCAGTGTCTGGCCTGGGCCACTGCAGGCATGTGGCTGCATTTCCAGAGTCAAAAATGAATGTCTGTTCACTTGCTTATCAATTCAATCTATGCAGCTTAAACTAACCTGCAAAGATTGAATTGATTCAGCCTCTGGCTTTTTGACTGTCTGTACTTAGCCTTAGTGCTGGTATTTCCATTACCAGCAATTGCTCCTCCAAATCTGGTTCACCTCAAATTGGGGGTTTTATGGAAAACATAATTCAGCCTGAATCTGTAATAATATGTTAGTAAACTGCAGTACACCCTGTATAAACCTAGCTTACTCCCTGCCCCCCCATTCCCACCACACACACACCCCTGTAGAACTGTGAATTTGAACTGTATAATGGGGACAGGAAGGAGATGCATGGTTGTTTCAATCTACTGTTATATTTCCCAAGTCTTGTGCCTGTGGCCTGGTCCCCACCACAAACTAGAAAAATCTGGAAGCTATTTTAGTTTATGGCAGCTGCCCACAACCCTTAAAGGCTGTTCTAGCAGCCAGTGATCATATCCCTCCCTTCAGTCACCCCAACAGACAAGAAATGGAAGATTTTGGAGTTGTTGCACCTCCTGAGAATTCACATATATGCAGGCACCCCACTAACACTCTGCTAGGACCTCTAGGGAGCCAACAACCTGATATATAGGGGTGGGACTGCAAATTCTGCCATAAGAACCATGCCCCCAACTCCCAGCTGAATGTAAGCGAAGGTATTCCTGCACTTCCCTTGGTGAGAATTTGTCTCTAAATATTAGCAACACAACCTTTTCTGTCTTCCTTTTTTTGTTACTATTTTCCACCTTGACTTATATAGCAGCTTTCATTATGAGGTGAATGTTAAAGGTGTGAAATTTGTCTAGCTCTCTTTTTCTGTAGTTGACGATACAATAGTGTTTTTTGCTAGTGACTGCTTCCAAGGCTGTAACGAATGAGCCAAACATGTGAGCACCTGCACCAATTAAACATTTGCTAATGTTAAAAGAAAAAGCTGTGACTTCTTATGGTTCTGATGCATATGAACTCTAGTAAGGAATAGCATATCATTATGCATTTGGTTAAACTCCATGGGCAATAGTTTTAAGAAGCCATCAAGCACCTTTTAGTATAAGGCTGCAGCCAAAACACATATGAAAGCAACTGCCCAAAACAAAGGTGTGTTCAAGGCTGCTCAGAAATTTGAAAAAAAGCAGGCAGGAACTCTTTGCTAGGAATTGGTTTAGTGGAGCATGTGTCTGCATGAAAATAGCTGGTAAGACAGCACAGGAGACAAAAAGGTTTGATCAACAGTAGATAGTTTTGTCAACATCAATTGACTTGTTTAGCACAGGTCTGCCTGTGTCCAAACTTAGATTTGATGCATGTGGACAGAACCCATGATTTGTGCCAACTGAGTACTATCCCAGCCTTCCCATCTGCAAGCAACTTAAGTCCTCAGTCAACATGCAAGCCTTAAGCCAATTTAGAAACTGCATCAGTTGTGTCATCCCCAGCAGTCTTCCAGTACCTGTGCCATACAACTAAGCAGCAAAAGTTCAAGCAAAAATTCCAAACTATTGGCCAAGAATGAGCCCTCACTTCACTAAATTCCACAATGTATTTTGGGACTGATTTCTTTCCCTAGAAGCCCATATTTGTGAGCAACTAGTTATAGCTTTACTTAGGCAAAGACAAATACCAAAGCCTCGTGCTACTGCCTGGAGCATGACGAAATACCAATTATAAGACTTCCTCAGGCTGTGGGGTGAAAAGCTACTACAAGCACAGCTACCAGAGAACCAAAGACAGGCATACAAACAAGTAAATTATGGAAGATATGCAAACCAAGGAGTATGCAACAGGAACAAGTAGCAGTGCTGAACATAGGCAAGCAAACCCATCACAAGGAGAAACTGTAGAACAAGAAATCTGGAAATATCCAAGTAACTTGCTCTTTCTACAATAAGCTTTGTGCAATACAGGATAGGGACACCACCACCGCATTGTGGCCCTCGCTGTGCATATCATACATATATTGGAGGATGAAACTTCAGAGGTACAGTGTGAGAAGGTAACAGAGGAGAAGGGGATGGAGAGGGAGCACAAGCGGATAACACTCTCCCTTCAGACAGACAGTTATAGTTCCAACCCAGAAGAGCTGGAAGTGGAGTCAATCCCAGAGGAGCCAGAGAGGAAGGAGAGAGATTGGGTAAGTGAACTACTATACAATTTTTTTGCTTAAAACAATTACCCCACCCTTTCCTAATGTCTAAGAACAAATAACTGTATTGTTAGAAGGCTCCTTTAAAAAAAAACCAAAACCAAAAAACAGAAATCTACCAGTCGGAAAAAGGGATGAAATTAGTCTCCTTTGGTAGAAAGTTAATATACCATTTACAGCCAAGAAAGAGATCAGCATGTGACAGCACACTGAGGTTAACTACACAAGGATATAAAAGTATCCTGGGGTAGGCTTTCACACACCCGCTGAGCTGAGATGAAAGTAGTGCATTAAACAGAGGATTTTTTTAAAACGAGAACTTTGTAAGCATGTTAAAGGCAGCAACCACCCCCATCCAAGTGATTCCCTTTAATATCACATTGAGGTTGCAGAGGAAGAACAGGTGGATTACTGACTCTGTAGCTTTGCTTACCTCTGACTAGTGAAACAAGGTGGTGTGGCCATTTTCAAATTCTTGTGACATATCTGGATCACCTCCACACATACATCTCCTTTATCCTCCAGGACAATCTTGAAAAATAGCTGGAGTAGGCATTCTCTGATCTTTTTCTCAAGGTTCCCAGGTATGGCCACTTTATTTCATCCATCACAAAGTGATGAAAACAAAGAGAAGACACTGAAGAGGGCCTGAGGAACCCCGATTAGCAGAAGAGTTGCAAGAGGAAAAGCAGCAGGCAATAAACTCTGCGAGGTGATGTTTATAAACAAAGGCAAGAAAGGGAAAAGCAGGATGAAGCAGAAGTCAAATTGCATTTGTATACAAAGAAAATGGTGACTTACCTGACATTTCTGAAACTTGGTGGCATAATTCCCACAATTAGAATTGTTGTGGGATTTTCCTTAATGTTGTGGGACCAACATTAAGGAAAATCCTTTTTTTCAGGAAAACACGTTTGGGGGAAAAAGGAGATGGTACCATGCTATAGGTTACGATTATATATGCTTCTTCCAAAATCTCTTGCTTTTGTTGCTTCCTCTCCCACCACTCCCCCTGCTAAATCTCCCTCTTAGGTGCCTCCTGCACACTGCTTTAATAAAGTATAAATATAAATTTTCCCAAATGAGTAGCCCAATGCGGAACTTCATATTGATACCTGCAGTAATATAAAGGGATGGCTTCGTAGTTAGCATAATTAACAATAAAAATCAAAGAAACCTTCTCTATTTACATTGGAGAAGCTAGATGCAGAAACAGAGGACTGATGATCTTCTGGCCTCAACTGCTCCTGTGGAGGCCCTCAGAATATCAAAAGCAGACTTAGAATGGGCAGGGAGGAAAGCCACTTGTTTCTCCTGAAATGATGGGGAAGGATGTGATGAAGGATTAGTTTCCCCTGAACATTGCTATCTGTCATTGTCAAACTGCTAATTTTTTGTTGTTTAACCAGACCTCATTTTTTCAGAATTGTCCACCTCTATTAAAAACCAGTACTAGAAAACTATACTGTACTTACTAATGCATAGAGTTGTAGCATACAGAGGCATAAGGAGGAAAAACTAAATATTTATATATAAAAATGAGCATATAGAAGCATTAAAGCTCCACTGACTTCAAGGGTGCTACACCAGTACAACAAAAGAAAATATGATTTCAGGCCCAACTGATCGCATCTCTCAAATTCTCTTCCTTAGCCCCAGCTTGTGCAGACCATGGCAGTCAAGGGGCTGCTCCAACTTCTAACAACTGGCTACAGACTTCAAGGGACCATAAACCAGATGGGGATAGCAAATTAACAGCATGTTCTGAGAACTCATTGTAACATAGGACTTGTAGCGACCTCCCAGGTCATTGAGTTTAACCCCCTCCTTGCACAGGCAACCACCTCATGTAACCTCATTAATACGTTTATCAAGCTCATCTTGCCCCTTTCTTTGCCCAATTAACCAACTACAACAGACCAAGAGAAAGACAGCACAACTTGCATTTCCACAGACTGAAGGAATCACCAGTATCATGGAATTCACTGGTGGTTTTCACACTCTTTGCTTTGGAATGAAACAAACCCCCCCCCCCAATTATTTCCTTCCAAATGTTTAATTTTTAAGGTATCAGAAGTCATGGTAGAGGTGATATCTTTTATTAGACCAATTAAATATTTGTAGAGGTGCACCAATACATCAGCCCATATTGTATCGGCACCAACAAAAGGAAAATTGACATTATCAGCAATTGGCTTTTTTTTGGGCTGATATGGCCGATAGTGTCACTGATCAAATGCCATATGCATCGGTGCAGCCACAGCATGCATGCGGCCAGGACTACAGGTCCGTAGCTTGGAGAACAGCATCTGGCCAGTACATCAATGGGGGAAGGGACGTGGGGGGGCAGAGCAAGGCCCCCACAGAGGGAGGAAGTGTGGCAGGTGCTGCCCAGATGGGGGGGAGGGTGGAGTGCAGGACAGAGCAACGAGTGGCTCATTGTGGGGAACAGAGCAGCTTCCACTGCTGCGTGCTCCCCTGGGGAAGGTATGGGGGGTATGTGCCCCTGGATGTGTGCGCAGGGTGAGGGCAGGCTGCCCTCTGTGGGCTGGGGCTAGGGGTGGCACCAGGCTCTTCCTGGCAGGTGGGTTGGGGCAGGGCTCTGCTTGGGGTGAGGGGCAGTGATGCTGAGATGGGGGGCTATAGAGTGGGCTATATCCACCCCCAAATTTGCCACAGGACCCCCCCCACTTCCCAACACTGCCACCCACCCTGACTGCAGGCCTGGCCCAACCCCCCCCCACCAGGAAGAGCCCAGCACCACCCCCAGTCTCAGCCCACAACAGGAAGCCCACCTTCACTCCGAGCACAGATCTGGGAGTGCATGCCCCCCATGCCTCTCCCGGGGGGGTGTGCAGAAGTGGGAGCTGCCCCCCCATGCTCCCCAGATGAGACACTTGCAGCTCCATCCTACACCCTACCCCAGATGGCCAGTGCCAGCCCCTGCCCCATTCCATTTCTCACTGTGGGGGCCTCAATCTGCACCCCCATGCCCCTTCCCTCCCTCCCATTGCTTCCCCACAACAGACCTACCAGCTGGACGCTGCTCTCCAAGCTGCCAGGCTGCATATCGGCAATTGGATTAGTATTGGCCAATATGGCTCGTTAATAATCAGCCATTGCTTTCTGCCCAAAAAATCTTTATCAGTGCACCCCTAGATAGTTGCAAAACAATTATTTATTTGCAAGCTTTCAGGCTCACTCACCCTTCCTCAGGCATAGGAGAATGCAAAGATTTGTAAAATTTCTCCTAGATGGAAATGAAAATGCATTTTTCACAGGAAAGCTAAAGGTGTTATAAGATCTCCTGGTTGTAATAGTTCATTTTTTGCAAATTAGGCTCAGATAAAAGTTAGAGCAGTCTATTTGCCTCAGTGTTGTCTGGTGTCAAACAGGATCTAGAATTACACTTGTCGCGGGAAGCAGAACAGTAAAAAGGACTCACCTGCAGCTCCCGATGAGAGGCACATGAGGCGGAGGGAGGAGCCAGCGCGGCTCTTTAGCCACCTCTTTATCAAATTATGCCCAGCCGGTGACGTCATAGAGGAACGCCGGCCAGCAGAGATAAAAGCGGCGGTTGCAGCTGTGGGGGGAGGGGGGCAGATAGCCCTAGCAAGGAGCGACGATGGAACCCGTCGGCGAGGGAAGCGGTGGCGATAGCAAGCAGTGTGGTGTCAGGAGGGCCGGCGGAGGCTCCAACGGAGCGAAAATGGATCCCTCAGCTGGAGACTGCTCCGGACAATGAGAGAGCGGAAGACACAGCTCCAGAGGACGTGGCGGGTTGAGAGCCAGAGAGCAGCGTGACCCACAGGTGGGGTGCTGGGACGACGGCACGCAGAAGGGGCCGCACGAGGGAGGATAGACCCCAGGAGAGCCCCAAGGGGGTGCAGTTGGAGCGGGCATCGCTGCCAAATCAATGGGGTATTGAGCCGGAGGAGGGACCGGAGGAAACAAGGGGCCAGGGACGGGCCAGAAGGGAACCGAGAAGGGTTCGGAGCAGGCCACTTATCAAGTAGCCACTTATCAAGTAGTTAACATTTCTTTTGAGGTTTTTTGGTTGGTTAACCCTGGATGAAGGAGAAAGACCTAGGGCAGTGTGCCTACAGAGTGAGGCTGAAGGGGGCCTCGGGGAGGCCAGAGGCTTTGTTGAAAGTCCCGTCCTTTGAAGGGAGGGGAGTAGGCAAGGTGGGCCGTGGGCCGAGGTTGCTGGTGGGTGCCACAACAGGGGTCGTGGCCACTTAGGGGTAGGCCTTTTGGTGTCATTCCATGGCTGGAGAACAAAACCAGTGGAGGAAGGACGCACCAAAGGTGGCGTGAGGCCAGGGTGCAGGGGTGGTGGAGCCCCGTGAAGTGTCCCGCAAACTGACCCCTTACACTGAGAAACATCAAGTCATGGCGGGCAAGAACAGGGTCGGGGACACGGGGAAAAGAGAGCTAGTCTGACACCAACAAGAACCCAACAGGTGCGTGACAGCTACCTGCAAGGCTAGAACTGCCCAAGAGCGGGTAATCAAAGCCCGGCGGTCACAACATTTCTTTCTGATTATGATATTTCACAGAAGGATGAAATGATGTGTGCTTTCCTGGGCAGGAAATTCTCTTGTGTTGAGGCACATTGAGCTCTGTGAACATGAAGACTGAGCTGGAACAATCGGTAGGAACCAGGGAGTCAGCTTTCAGGTTGTTCTGAGGTAGTGAATTTGCTTCCTTCTTGTAAAATTATGAAGTTTTCACTAAAAGAAATTTTCATTTCATTTCAATTTTTAAGGCAGTTATTTATGTCCTATCATTTGCTTATTTTATTTCAATCTTATTACTTTAAATCTTTAGTGCCATCATGATTAGACCTCTGTACTTCCATTGTCCTTTCATCTTGGCCTTACAAACTTTAATGTTCTGGTGGACTGAAAAACTGATCTTACAGCTATCAATAACTTACAATCTGTTACCTAAGTATTCCCCCACAAGAAACAGTTTATTACAGTAGTTAACAAGCACTCACTTAGTAAATTGCCCTAAGACAAAACTAAGGACAAGTTAATGGTGTAATGAATCAGCTGTTATGTTAAATGATCAGTTTTCACAGTACAGTATTATTGCTTTATTGACCTATGGTTAAAGATTTATCACAGTAGCATTTTATTGTGGTTACAGGACACAGAGTTGTAATATAGCAGGGCACAGTTTTGTTTATGCTTCTTTTTACATTTACCTTTATTAAGAATCTGTTGTGGACAAGGAGCTGGAAAAAATGGAGCTGCAACATTTGCAAAGGCAGGAGACCAGCTCTGATACAGGGTGAGGACCAGCAAGATCATGATCAACTGGGGAAGTGGAAAACAAATCCTCTTCCCCCAAGTAGTGCCAACAAAAAGATACCACGAGTTATTTTTCCTACCGGACCCTAGCACTACCACTTGAGAGTTAATTTTCCTGCAAAAGGAATAGGTTGTGCTCCAATACCAGCGCTCAGCCAGAAGAGCTCTGGATTCCTCACTCTTGGACCTAAGAGCAGTATCTTGACTGAGACTTTTAAATCCCCAAGCTTGCCATGGGAACACTGTGCTAAACCAATACACATGCACAGAAAACATTTTGGCCCAAATTCAGCTCCACCTATTGACAGACAAGTAGGCACCAATGGAAACATCCAAATGAGCATGCACATGTGGCATGTGGCACTTCAGACCTGTCTGCAGCACTGCACACCCTGCATGCAGGCATTCCCTGCACTGCTAATTTGCAGCATATGGCAGGGGGAGTTGTCACTGGAAGATCCTGTGTCAAGAAAACCCACACTAAAAAAAAAATTTGGAGCAATGCACATGGTGGCAGTATGTGCTGCCCGAAACTGGAGCCTGGCCAGCCAGAGCCACAGTGTGGCTGCCAGCCAAGCTCTTTATTGTGGGATTGCTGCCACTGGAGCCCTGGAAGGCCCTCAGGACCCTAGGTAG
This sequence comes from Crocodylus siamensis, assembly GCF_052110815.1. Lineage (NCBI taxonomy): Eukaryota > Metazoa > Chordata > Crocodylia > Crocodylidae > Crocodylus > Crocodylus siamensis. Next base: position 341,487,736 of record NC_143395.1, on the reverse strand, counting down.
GGCTTCTGGGACCAGCCCAAGTGATGGCTCCAGTCTCTCCTACCCTACCTTGGGCAACTTGCCATGCACCAGAGTACATAAGCACAGGCATTCCCTGGGGACAAGTAGCAGCGGCACAACTATGTGCCACTGCTATTTATCACCAGGGACACGCATATGCACACTCATCTGAATTAGCCTAGCATGGCTAACTTCATAGATTTCATAGACATTAGGGCTGGAAGGGACCTAGAAGATCATCGAGTCCAGACCCCCGCCAAAAGGGCAGGAAGTCAGCTGGGGTCATAGGATCCCAGCAAGATAAGCATCCAATTTGCTCTTGAAGGTGTTCAATGTAGGTGCTTGAACCACCTCCGATGGCAGGCTGTTCTAGACCTTGGGGGCTCGGACAGTAAAGAAATTATTCCTTATGTCCAGCGTGAAACGGTCTCGCAGTAGTTTATGACTGTTCGACCTCATCATCCCTTGGGGAGCTCAGGTGAACAAACATTCCCCCAGATCCTGGTGGTCACCCCTGATAAACTTATAAGTGGCCATCAGGTCACCCCGAGCCTGCAGTTTTCCAGGCTAAATAGCCCCATGGCTCTCAGCCTGTCATCGTAAGGTCTGTTTTCCTGACCTCTGATCATGCACATGGCTCTTCTCTGGACTCTCTTAAGCTTCTCCACATCCTTTTTGAATTCCGGAGCCCAAAACTGGATGCAGTACTCCAGCTGTGGCCTCACCAAGGCCGAGTACAAGGGGAGAATGATGTCCTGGGATTTGTTTGAGAAGCATCTATGGATGCAAGCCAGCGTTTTGGTTGCTTTATTAGCCGCAGCATCGCATTGCAGGCTCATGTTCCTCTTGTGATCAATGATGACCCCCAACTCTCTTTCTTCTGTAGTGTTAGCCAGGTTTTTCCTCCCTAGGTGGAGAACCTTGCATTTTTCGGTGTTAACACCACCGGGTTCTTGTCCGCCCATTTGCTGAGCCTGTCCAGGTCAGCCTGGATCACCCACCTGTCTTCTGGCGTGGATGCTTTGCCCCAAAGTTTGGTGTCATCAGCAAACTTGGCCAGTCCACTCCTGACTCCAATGTCCACATCATTAATGAAGATGTTGAACAACATGGGTCCCAGGACAGAGCCTTGAGGGACCCCACTGGTCACAGGACACCATGATGAGTGACTGCCATCAATTACAACCATCTGGGTCTGACCACAGAGCCAATTTCCCAGCCAGCAGATCGTGGTGGACCCAAGGCCACAATTGGCCAGTTTTGCCAAGAGGTGATCATGGAATACCAGATGGAAGGCTTTTTTGAAGTCAAGATATATGACATCAATCTCATCTCCCTTGTCCAGGTGATAGGTCACCTGGTCATAGAAAGAAATGAGATTGGTCAAGCAAGACCTACCCGCAACAAACCCGTGCTTGCTATCCCTTAGGATGTTGGCGTCAGCCAGTCCATTAAGGATGGCCTCTTTAATAAACTTTTCTAAGATCTTCCCCAAAATAGAAGTCAGGCTAATGGGCCTATAGTTAGCCGGATCCACTTTCCTCCCTTTCTTGAAGATAGGTACCACATTGGCCTTCTTCCAGTCTTCGGGCACTACACCAGAGCACCAGGAGTTTTTAAAGATCCATGCTAGGGGCTGGGCTATGATGCTTACCAGCTCCTTGAGTACCCTGGGGTGTAGATTGTCAGGGCTGGCTGACTTGAAGGTATCCAGCTTCTCAAGATGTTCGTTTATGAGGTCAGGGGATCTCCCTCACCCAGACCTCCCTGTCTCATAGCGGGCATAGGCATCCCATGTGACTGATGAAAGACTGACGCAAAGTACCCATTTAATAGGTTGGCTTTTTCCTGGGCGTCAATTGTCAGTTGCCCCATCTGGTTCAGCAGGGGTCCAATGCTGCCCTTGTTTTTCCTCCAGTTCCCCACATATCTGAAAAAGGAGTTTTTGTTGTCCTTGATGCTCAAAGCTAGTTGGAGTTCAGTTGCAGCCTTGGCTTTCCTGGTTTGCTCCCTGCAGGACCAGACCAGTGCAGAATAATCATCCTTGGAGGTGAATCCCATCCTCTGTCCTTTGTAGGCTTTTCTTTTTAGCCTTAGGAGGTCTGCTAGGTCCCTGGAGAGCCAGGGGGGCTGCTGTGCCCTCTTGCTGCCTTTCTTTCAGGATGGAATAGACTTAGCTTGTGCATTGAGGATTGCTGCCTTGAGGAGCAACCACTCTTCTTGAACTCCCCTCTCCCTGGGGTCATGGTCCCTTAGGGCCTGACTGACAAGCCTCCTGAGCTTGTCAAAGTCAGCTTTTCTGAAGTCAAGGCCTTCTGTGTTGCTGACTGACATGCCAGCTTTAGGGTGGATGGTGAAGGTGATCAGCTCATGGTCGCTGTCACCCAGCTTCTCATCGATCACTAGGTTGCCGATTAGGTCATCCCCTGTAGCCCATACCATGTCAAGCAACACTTTGCCTGTCGTTGGCCCATAGACTTCTTGAGACAGGTAGAGGTCATCCATGCATGAGAGGAAGCTTTGTGACCGCTCATATTTTGTTGAGTGATCCTCCCATGAGATGTCCGGGTAATTGAAGTCACCCATGACAACCATGTTCCTGGAGTATGCGGCCTCGGCCAGCTCCCGGGCGAACTCCTGGTCAAGCTCAGGACTTTGGGTGGGAGGTCTGTAGTAGACTCCCACCATTGTGTCCCCTGTGCCATGTTCCCCATGAATTTTAACCCAAAGGGTCTCTAGCTGTCCACTCTGGTCGCCAACATCAGCTTGCAGGGACATGTAGCTTTCCTTAACATAGAGAGCTACACCCCTTTTATCTACATGATCCCTCCTGTACAGGGTATAGCCATTTATACCCATGGTCCAGTCATGGGTGGAGTCCCACCAGGTCTCCGTTATCCCAATGACATCATAATTCTTTGCACTAAGCAGGAGGACGAGCTCCTCCTGCTTGTTCCCCAAGCTCCTGGCATTAGTGTACAGGCAGGCAAGTGTCCCTTTGGGGGCTCTTGCCTTGCCCACAGATCATACCAGGGCTGGGGCAAGGGTGGTCTCCCTTAAGTGCCTTGGTCTGCTGGCTTTGCAAGGGTTGCTCAGCAGGCCAGCAGTGGCAGGAGTCCCCCCATCCCCCAGCAGGCTTAGTTTAAAGCCTGATGGAGCAGGTCAGCCAGTCTGGCTGAGAAGAGCCTCCTCCCCATAGGAGAGAGGTGGAAGCCATCTCTTCTCAGCAGCTCGCTACCTCTCTCTCCAAAGAGCAGGCTGTGGTCATGGAAGCCAAAGCCTTCCCGATGACACCAGCACTGCAGTCTTTGGTTCACTACATGGATCCTCCTCTCCCTCCTCAACCCATGCCCCGAGACTGGGAGGATCAAAGAAAACACCACCTGTGCTCCCAGACCCTTAAGCCCTGCTCCCAAATCCTTGTAGCACCTCATGACCCAGCTGGGAGCGCTCCGAGCTGTGTCACTGGTGCCCACATGAATAAGGAGCATAGGATAGTGGTCTGTGGGCTGGAGGAGCTTTGGGATCTTCTCTGCAATGTCCCAGATGTGGGCCCCCGGGAAGCAGCAGACTTCCCGGGCTAAGGGGTCAGAGTGGCAGATTGCCTCCTCAGTCCCCCACAGGATGGAGTCTCCCACAACAAACACCTTATGTTTTGTTTTGGGGAGAGCAGGGATGGTAGCTGCAGTTGAGCCTTTGTTGCCTGTGGGAGTTGGCATCTCAGCAGGCTCTGCTGGAGCTGCAAGAGGTGTGTACCTGTTGCTAAGCTCTGGCAGGGCAGGGGTCTTGGTGCGGCGGCCCTTAGGGCCCTTTACCACCTTGGTCCATGCCCCTGACTGGACAGAGTGGGAGGTCCCGGAGTCCTCCTTTGTCCTGGAGAGAGATAGTGGTCTACCCTCCGGCTCCCGGGGGAGAAGAGCCTGGCAGTAGGAGTCAATCTCCTGCTCACAGTCCCTGATGGCATGTAGTCTCTGGACTGTGGCCTGGAGCTCCGCCAGCTGGTGCAGACCCTGCAAGGGGAGGTGGCCGTGCTCCTGGGCCCCAGAGCCTGAAAGGGACAGGCAGCCCCTGCAGCCAACAGCCAGGGGCTCCATCTGTGTGGAGCCTGGAACCATGGTCTCCATCTGGGTGGCCGTCTCTGAGGTGCCCAATGGGGGAGTTGCAGAGCCCGAGGGGACCCGAGGGGTGCGGCGTGTGCCCATCTGTGTCATGCCTCTGATAGGCTGGCTACAGCTGGGACTGACTACCCTAGGGGATTCATAAGCCGGGTCTTGGGCCCTCCCACACCCCCTCCTGCACGAACTCCGCACTAACTCATGCGCCGGCAGACAGCGGGCCTGTATGCACGGATCCGGTCATGTGGCTCCCTGGGGGGCTGGGTGATAAGGGGGCCTGGGTGGGGTCTTAAACCGGCTCGGCTCCACTCAGCTGCCTCCTCCCAGTCAGAGAGGAGTTAACCCCTTCCTACCATGAGCCCCACTTGCCTCTGGCTGTGCTGGGGGTCGGCAGGGGCTCTGTGGCTGCTGGGGGGTGTCTGAGGAGCTTCGGGGGAGCAGGGCATGGCGGTCTTTCACCCATGCATCTCTCACTGCTCTGGAGCCTAACTTAGCCATGCAAGTGACATTTTAGCCACTTATGTGAATTTTAGATCCTCCTTCTCCCAGAATGGCACACAGAAGAGAAGGAAAAGTTTCTACATTTTTAGTTGTAGGTATTTGAAAAAAGATAGACAGTGATGGAATAGCTTCTGCTCAACTGGAGCAAGGTCTAAACTAGAGTCCCTTGCCTCCATGAGTGCTCATCTCAGGGTGTGAGCAAGCATTCACCACACCTGGTCTAGACGGCTTACAACTGGTAGGAAGCAGTTTGCTGTGTAGCTGTTCACTGCTTCTGGGAGCCCACAGGGAGCCCAAAGTAAGTAACTTGGATGGGGATTGCAGGAGGACAGGCAAGATCAGGGCAAGCTAAGAAGGTCTCCCTGGGCATTGACAGGTCTGGGGAGGGGGGCTAAAAATAGTCAAGTCAGAGTTAGGGAGTTGGGGAATTTAAATTTTCTGGATGCCTGTATGATAAAGCATTTAGATTGATGTAACCCTGGTTAGGGTGATTTAAATGTAATGCTTATACATATGCTAACTGGCTTGGTTATATATTCCCTCTGGCTTGGTCTTCTTCTGGCCCTCTTGGCTGCTTAGTGGGAAGGCTTCATGAAGGGGGCTGGAGAGGGCACTGGATAATGCCTGGTCCATGGCCGGCTGTTTAGGGAATCATACTGTGAAGTAAGAAACATGGATTAAAATTCCCTCAAATTAAGAAAGGCCTAGAACCTACATCTCCTGCTCCCTGGGCAAGTGCTCTAACCAGCAAGCTACAGGCCCTCCTCCTCAAAATATTTCTGTAATGAAAATTTTAGACTTGCATGGAATTTACACACCCTCTTCTACTGGAATAAAATCAGAGCAAAGCATAAATGGCCAGAGTGAGTCCTTTTGGGCATGAGGGAGTAAGATATAGAAACCTGCACAAATGGGTCAGCATACCATTCACATTGCTAAAGCTAATCATGTCAATGAGGTTAGAAACAGATGTTTCATTTGTCCCTCAACAAGCTGTGGACACTGGTATTAAAGCTGTATCCCAGGATTGGCATGTACACATAGTGCATTTACAACCAGGGTTTAATGAGCAGCTGAATGCACTGCCCCTTTTTTGCTACAGATTCAATATGATCCCAGGATAATTGTTCAGATGAGGTTTGTGATGTCCAAACAATAGTTCATGAGCAGGCTTGGGTGCCTGCAACCCCACTGATGGACTCTGCTCTCTTGGGAGGCCTTCAGCCAGCCCTCCTGACATAAAACAATAATTCTTGGTCCAAACAAATAAATAAAGCAAACCTTTAGCTTTTTCCCAGGTGACAGGAAAGAACCCTTTAGCAATTGCTCTTCCTAGACACAAGCTCTTCTGGGTTTTAGTCTACTTCCTGCCAGCAAACTGCTTTCTCCCAGCTCCAGCTGCTTGCTCTCTCCTCTGCTTGGGCTTTTCCTGCTAACCCCTCACAGCTGGGCTCCAAATCTAGGGATGTCTGCCCCCTGCAAAGGGCCAGCCTGCCCTGTTACAAGCTGACAGCGTTTGTGGGTAGGCTCTGAAGATCATTTTGGAAAGAGGCTGCAAGCAAAGTCTCCAGTTGATAAACTGTAGGAAAAAATTGGGGAGTAGTAGATACCATGCAGGTATTAGGCTATGATTCAGAAAGACCTCAACAAATTGAAGGACTAGACCAAAAGAAATCTTATGAGGTTCAATAAGGAGAAATGTAAAGTCCTGCATTTAGGACAGAACAGTCCCACATACCAGTATAGGCTGGGAGCTGATTGGCTAAGCAGCAGCTCTGCAGAAAAGGACCTGGGGGTTACAATGGAAAATAAGCTGAATACGAGCCACCGGTTTACCCTTGTTGCAAACAAAGCTAATGTCATACTGGGCTGCATTAGTATGAGCATTTCCAGTAGATGGAGGGAAGTGATTCTTCCCCTCTACTCCGCACTGGTAAGGCCACATTGGGAATACTGTGTCCAGTTTTGAGCCCCCTGCTATAGAAAGGATTTCATAGATTTCAGAAGTGGATAAATTGGAGAGAGTTCAGCAAAGGGCAACACAAATGGTTAGGGGGCTGGGGCACATGACATTTGAGGAGAGACTGAGGGAACTGGGCTTATTTAGTCTGGAGAAGAGAAGACTGAGGGGGGATTTAATAGCATCCTTCAGCTAAATGAAGGTTGGTTCCAGAGATGATAAAGCTAAACCAGTAATTTTCAACCTTTTTTCATTTGCAGACCCCTAAAAAATTTTGAATGGAGGTGTGCATCCCTTTGATTTCTAAGTGTGTGTACTCACATACTTTTGATTAATCATAATTATCTTTTGCAGACCTCTTAGACATAGTCTGCAAACACCCAGGAGTCTGTGGACCACAGATTGAAAACCACTAACCTAGACTGTTCTCAGTGCTGGCAGATGTCAGAACAAGGAGCAACGGTCTCAAGTTGCAGCAAGAGAAGTTTGGGTTTGGTAGGAGGAAAACTTTCTCGCTAGGAGGATAGTAAAGCATTGGAGCAGGTTACCCAAAGAGACTGTCCATCCTTGGAGGTTTTCAAGACCAGGTAGACAAAGCCTTGGCTGGGCTGCTATAGTAGAGGGTGGTCCGGCTTTGAACAGGGGGTTGGACTAGATGAGCTCCTTAAGTCCCTTCCAACCCTAATTTTCTATGATTCTATAGTTCTATGATTTAGCAAGGAAAGCCTCCCTGAGTCTCTTGGTCTCTCTCTTAGGCCAGATCTGTGATATTTTTTTTCCTCTATGGGGGGGTGAACTAGACCAACCATCATAAAATGAGCCTGCTTTAAAGAACACTTATTAAAGGCCAGAGGGAAAATGTAGATATATTGAGGCATGCTTGACAGCTACAAGCCAAGAGAGCTTGAACCTTGTTCTCCTCTTACTTACATTAGTGTAAACAAGGAGTAACTCCACTGGAGCAAATGGGGTTAGACTTCTGTAAAGCAACATAGAATCAGGCCTTGTATATACTATGAAGAGGCAGTTCATAAAAAGGGCATTTTGAACAACAGTGCAATTAATCACTAAATTAAGACAGTGTTTATACAAAAAACTCTGTAACAAAGACAGCCTTTATATACACCAAGGGCTCCACTGATACTAGTCAGGGTTCATCTGCTCTGCAATTATAGACACACCCAAGTGAGCTTTGAACTAGCTTGCTCAGATATTGATCGTGAAGTCACAGTGGAGCTCAGGACTTGCTGTAAAACTTTGCCCATGAAGTTGTTAACCTTTCAGGCAATCAGCATACTGGGCTCTGCACAACCCTGGCCCCACTGCTAGTTACCTTGGATATGCTGACACAAGGTACAGTCACCACAGTGAAGATAGCTTTTAGGCAGCCCCCTACCATTTACAGTATAGTATTCCTGAGTCCTTGCTAGGGACAGAAGTTACACATAAACTGGTTTAAGTGATCAGAAACTGGTTTAAACCTGTACCAGAACAGAACCTCAGTGTACATAAACCAGTTTCAAAATGTCTGAAACCAGTTTAAAATAAACCTGCTTGAACGTAGTATCAGACTTAACTGATTTGGGTCAAACCAGTTTATGAAACTTCTGTCCCAGACCCCTTCCTGGTTCAAGTTAAATCACAGTCCCCCAAAGCATCCCAGCATGCTTTCATGCCCTGAGCTGGACTCGGCTAGGCTATGCTGTCTGCTCCAGAGAGCAAGGCTGGCCTCACCCCTCTTCTCCCTAGCTAGCTGGGGATCCAGCCCAGTCTGCAGGTGGTGGGGGCAACTTCCCCCCAAGCAAACCCTGGCTGGAGTCTGGGACTAGGGAGGGAGATTAAATATCCCTTCTCCTACTCAAAGTTAGTGCTGGCTGTGACTGTGGACTACAAATCCTAGAGGCACCTGGAAGCAGGAAGAGGAAGTGATAAGTAACCCTGCAGAATCCTGCTGTTGTGATTTTGGACTGCAAATCCTAGAGACCTTGGGGGCAGCTGGAAGAGGAAGAAAACACACAGCCCAGACTAGCTGCATGCCAGAGAGCTGCACTGTAATGCTCCCCCTCCTCCCCCCCAGCTTCTGGCCTGAGCCATGTCAGGCATGTGGCTACATTTCCTGAAACAAAGGAAAATGTGTGTTCATTTCTGTTTCAATTTAATCTCTGCATCTTAGACTAACTTGGAAAGATTGAGTCAATTCAGCCTCAGGCTTTTTGACTGTCTGTACTCAGCCAGAGTAACTACGTGTCCTGGATTGGCTAGGACAGTCCCAGATTTCACAGGCCATCCGGGCATCCCAGCCATTGGTATAAATTGAAGCAAAAATCCCAGATTTGGATGCGGCAGATGGTCACAGAGGCTGCTTGCACCTGCCATGCCTGGCTAGGCTCCAGCTGAGCAGAAGCTGGAGATGAGGAGGGAAGGGCTGGGCACCACTCCCTATGACTGGGGCAGGGACTAGTCAGGGCCAGTGCTCGGGCACCTGCATGGGTAAATCAGGATGGCCACCTGCTGCTGGTAGCCTTGTGCCATGCTGCTGCTACCATTGCTGAGCCCTGGGCTGCATGTGGCCCAGGCTGTGTGATGGAGGGGAGGGGGTGCTCCCAGCTGTGTCCAACTTGTTTGTGCAGGGGATGGAGCCTGGCTATGGACCTCTGTGCTGTGCCGCCCCACCCTGCCATCAGGCCAACTGGGAGCCATGGGGTTTAGCAGGAGGGGGAATGTGCATGCCCATGTGCTATCCCCCTCCTGGGAGCTACATGGGGTTGAGGGGGAGGGAGGGAGGCAGTGCACACATGGTTCCCCTGTCCCAGATTTCCCTAAAACTATTATATGGTTATCCTACTAAGAACAGGCATTACCTCCCTGTGCATCCCATCTCTGCAAGACAGGCCAGTCTACAGAGTTCAGAGCTTCAAATCACAGCTAGGGTCAACATATATGAAGATTTCAAATAAAGCTCTCATAGTAAAACAGTTGTTGTTAACACTGTGTGGCACTTAGGAAGAGACATAGGAATTGTTCAAGTATGCATGATGGAAAAGTGGACAAGAAAGTATCCCCAATAAACTTTTTTCTCCTCTCATTGCTAGATATTGTTACTATTGTGGTTGTTTCTTTTTCCATGGAGTTGTTTATTTTTGTTTGGAGGGGAAGGAAATAAGAAGGGAAAAACAAATAGGCTAATATTGTGAAGTTATTGTGAGCGTTTCAATGGATGATGGTGTCTGTCTTCAGTGACAACCCTCAACAATTATGAACCAGAAAATACAGAAAAATCACAAAGAACAAAATATAACTATAACTTTTAGAAATTTGCATATAACCTTGCATTAAAAACAGGTCGAATATTATTTGCAAAAAACAATAATCTAGTTAATTAATGAAGCCATAGTGATTTATTTTTGACCCACTCATTTATCTGTCAAATTCTCATAAGGCATACACTGGTAATCTGGCTGAGGAAAACTGCAGGTCCACTTCAGCTGAGTGGCTGACTCATTGGTTTGCAAAGTTTTTTCTTGGTTAATCTGTTTCATTATTTAGGTTGCCAGCAAGATGGAATTCACAAATTCAGGCTAGCTTCAGTCTTTGAGATACCCCATCTCTTAACCTGAGCACCAAAAATAGCAAGGTACAAGGATAAAATGAAAACTATAGATCAGCAAAACAGAAACATCGCTCAGCGACAATTGGCTTCTGTTTGGAAGTAAAACCAAACAAATCCTTGCTAAACTCACTGTGGGACATGTGATGATGTTGTTTAACTAAATATGTTTTGCAGTTATACAACTTCAGAGTGTGCAGAAGTAACTAGAGGGAAGAACAAGAAATGAAAGTAAAAACAATATATATGCCTAAACTGAGTAATTCTGTAATTACATTGCTGTATCTTTCCTCATCCAACACCTTCACTTCCACATGCATACACTTTTTGTCAATATTGCCTCTAGTTCAGTGGTGGGCAAAATATGGCCTGTGGGTCACATCCAGCCCACTAGGCCAATCTAGGGGCCCTAAAAAATTTAGAAAATTAATATTTATCCTTGGTAAAAAAGTACAGGAGCCAGGGGCAGTAAGACCCAGGGAAAGCCCCGACAGGCTCTTTCAACAGCAAGGCCACTTGGTCCCACCCCCCAAATGGAAGCCCCACACAAGGGCTTCTGGTCTGGGATTATGTGGCTCCTCTGGCATTGTGGCTCCTCTGGTGTGGGAAGTTCAGGTAAAAAGGGCAGGGGGGGAAGCGCAGAGGATGAGTTGGTGCTGAGTGCAGGGGAAAAGTAGCCCCTCCCACACCCCATGGCTGGCACTCCCTCCTGCAGCCACTCGCAGCCCATGTGGGGCTGTCCTGAGCAGGCACAGGCAGCTGCACATGGGCTGTGAGCAGCTGCAGTGCAAGGCACTGGCCACGGGGTGGGGGAGGAGCCGCTTTTCCCCACGCTCAGCACCAGCTCATTCTCTGACAGCGAGCAGGGTGTCGGGGCTGCACGCTGCCCTCAAACTGTACCATGGAGCTGGGGGGGCACTGGGAGTGAGCAGGTGCAGGAGCCAGTGGGAACACGGGGCCCACACTGTTGTCCCGGGGCCAGCACCAGCAGAGCCCAGAGCAAGGCCCGGAGCAGGAGTACAGGGGTCCCAGCTAGCAGGGGCTCTATGGAGCCAGGCCAGCTCCTACCTCCACCTGCTGGTGCAGCCCAGCCCAGCTCCACAGACCACTGCCAGCCTGCGCCCCGCTTTGGGCCTCACCAGTGCTGGCCCTGGGACATTGGTTCAAGACATTGGGACATTGGTCCCAAGATGGTGACCGGGGGATGGGCACCTGTCAAGGGACAGGGCTACCCATGCAGCCCTTGACAGCTGGTCAAAACTGGGTAAGTGGCCCTCCGCCCAAAATAATTGCCTGCCCCTGCTCTAGTGAGTCAAATATTTAAAAGACTAATCTATTGTGGAAGGGTACATGCCTTCTATGAACCACTTAGCATTTCTTTGGGCACAATAATAATATTGTAGATCCACAGGTAACTCTTTATTTTAGGTTAAATTTACAGGGTTTTATTAACACTGCAAAGGTAAAACATTCATAACTGAAGGATAAAAGTCCAAGGCCATGTACAGGGATTACCACTTATCATTCAATAAGCACTCAGAAAGTGGTTCTACACCCATAACCAGCCAGATATTCACTGTCCACAGACCGTTTTAAAAATGGAGGATCCTCATTTAAAACAGACTGGATGGATGTAGGATCAGACTAAAGTGCTTTTGGTTAGAGCATGCTCTATTGCACTAGATCCCCTCATGACTCAAATTAGTTCCTAGTCCCATGGCATCTCAGGGGCCCCTCCCTGGGCAGCTTGCTAGCCTCAGCCAGTGCTCATCTGCTGTGAGTGAGCACCAGGCCCAACCCTGCTCCTGGGTGTCAGAGAGAAGAAAGAAAAGGTTCAGTCTCTGCCTTCCATGGCCAGGCAGATTGGTGGGGGGAGGAAGGAGGCAGAAGAGAGCCCCCTCTACCACACAGGGCCTCCCCCCACCACTTGTTGGCTCAGGTCTCAAGGGGGGCTGTGCTGGGCCTATGTGGCAGGAGGGATCCATACCTTCTGATCCCCAGCTGCCTGACAGCTGCAGCTTGGAGGCACGCACAACTTTTCACTGCACTGGGAAGTGGAAGCAGGGGGGTAGGAAAATGGATCCCCCCTGTTGCATGGGCTTGGCCCATCCCCCAAGACCTGATCCAGCATAGCCAGGGGGCTGTGCAGCAGAAGGACTCTGTTCCCTCACAACAGGCACAGGCTGGCAGGGGGCAGGACTGGGGACAGAGGCCACACTGGCCAATTAGGGGTGGCCAACTGCTTGGCTGGGCTTAGCATTTTCTGTGGCAGCCTCCTGGGAGGCATTTGGAAGTGCCCCCAGCCTACTGGCCTCAGCCAGTGCAGGCAGGCTCCAAACCCTCCTCTCCCACCCCCCACATCCCCCTGCCACCAATGGGCAAACCTCTGTTCTGTTCACTCCTGACCTATCTTAGGGCACTTTGAGTAAAGTGCGATACTTTGAGTATTTCTGCCTCTGGTTTTTTGAATGTTTGTACCTAGCACAAAGGATGCACCTTGGAGTGTAATTTCAATTTTTTTTTTTGGAAGGAAGAGGAGCTGGAGACACTTGTAAGCCCTGTGGATGATGGAGAGGAGAAGTGACAGAGAATTCAAGAGAGAATTCACTGTTCTTCTGGAACCCTTTTTTGGTCCATCAGATATCACAACCAACCTCACCTCTGCTATCTTTTGCATTACTGTTCACTACAGATGAGGAGGTGCCACCCAGGGAAAAGGGATAAAGAGGGGGGAAAGATGTCTTTATGCTACCATTGTGCCCTCCATATTCTGAGAGCCTCTCGCTAGTCAAATTTAAGAGATCACCATAAAACTCAAGGCTACAGTCCTCTACCTAGCACATACATTAGGCTGGGAACTGTGGAGCTCTGGAGGAAGAGGAGCATAGGGCTGCCTTTAGGGTGCTGTTCAGAGGCCATGTCAGGGATCAGAGCCTGTTCCAGGATACTGGCAAGCACACACAATCTGAGTCTGCAAGCTCACAAAAACTGCACTAAAATAATAAATAAAAACGAAAAAGAATGGGAAGGTCCACATGGACCAGTTTCTCACAGTCATGTGACCCAGACTTTCTGATCCTTTTGACCCTATTACAGTTGCTGGTATAGTCTGACAGGGGAATTAAATGAAAGAAAAAGGCAGTACACATAGAAAACTGCAGCTGATCCTGAACATAAAGAAAGCTTTAAAAAAAATCAGGGGAAATGCTTTCAAAGACTAAGAGACTTCTACACATTTTTAAAAACTGAAAATGTTTTTCATGGTTTTTTTCCCTCCCCTTTTGATCTCCTGCTCTTTTAGGGAATAGGGAAATTCTAGCTCTGTAATATTTTTATAGCAAAGATTTTTCTATTATGTCTTACTCTCAAAGCAACAAGGGTATTTTTCTACCACTCTCCTGTTGCTCTTGCTCAACCTTATGTAGAGAAATATTTTCTCTGCTCTTTTCATCACCAAAAGCAATACTCTCTGCCAGTAAATGGATTGTGTTAAATTACCTACTGCAGCTGATTTAATAGTTATGGCTTAATCCAGAGCATTTTCTAAACTGATTTTAAAAAGTCATCCCGAAGGCATTTTTCACTTAGAGAAAATCTTGGTCAGGGTAATGCACAAATACCTAAGGTCAGTAGCCTCTGACATCCCTTTCCAGAAGGAAAAAGAAAAATCTGCCAATATTAAACAGGGATGGAAAACCCAGAGGTGTAACAGAGTAGCTCAGTGCTTTGGGGAGCAGCCATGTGGCTAGCAGCAGCTATTATTTTTGCCCCTCTCCCCATACCAAATTGGTGCTCAGGGCTGCTCCTCCAGTCTGCCCATCTTAGTTATACTACAGAGAAAACCTGGACACATTTCATTTCCTAAAACTTGTCAAACAAGCAGCTGAAATCCTGGAAATGAAAAACTAAGGAAATTATTTTAATAGATTGATCCAACACAAACTAAAAACATTAGATGATAATCGTACTTCTGATTTTGTCCCAGTCTAGTCTGAAATCAGAATTCACCTGAAGATAGAAAAGCAAAGCCAAGTCCTTAGCTGGTGTGAATCAAAGTAGTTCTGATTATACCCATCAAAAAAACTACAACAAAATCTCTTGGGAATTCTCTTTGACACTCTGAAAGCCCAATGTTTGAGCTAGTACTAGTTGTAATATATGTTTTCCCTGGAGGAAAATACTGATGATTTGTTTTTTTTATTTCTGGACTATCAAACTATCAAAGCCCTGAAACATGTTGGCTGAAATGGAAAACTTTTTGGATTTTTGTTCCTTTTTAAAGATATGTCCATAATTTTCCAATGTAAAAAATTGCAAATTAAATTTTAATTGCCTGCTCAATAAGAAAATGGCAATTGATAAAAGAAGCACGCTGCTTTTAAACCATCAAATGTTCCTTCAGTTAGTTGAATCATAACTTATAATTTTGGGTGTAGGCAGACTCCTAGGCCTGATTTAGGAGTCTTTCTAACTTCAATATTTACTTTGAAAGTATCAGTGGCATTTATCTTTCAAAGATAGGTTAAACCTTTGCCTTACCACCCTGCTTTCACGGCCCCCACCCCCTTTTCAAAATTGTAGATCTGCCCATGTTTGGTAGTGAATATTATTTGCTGGATTTGTGGCTAGATACTGAAACTTACCTGGGATCCCTGGATTTAAGATGTCTGGTTTCCCCGCCCCTGATATGAGAACAACCCCCGCTTAACAATTGACAAAAGGATGGTTCCATGCATTCATTTTGCAGAGCAAACTCAGGTGACATGATCAAGTGCACAATGTACATGATGAGAAAACAAATTGTCCAAACTTGTCTCTAGGCTTCAATTCATCCTTGCCTCAGCCCACGTTTCTCGTGTACATATTTTTTCTTGTGTTAAAATTTGTGATGAGCATAGTTGGTTTAAATTTTATAATCACTGCTCTTGACAATGTCATCTACATGTAAAAGTGATGTACGCAAATGGAAGGGAAGGAAGAGTCGAAACTGTAAAACTACCCAAAATAAGTATATTTCTTTAACATATTGACATCAGTGATTGTGACTGCAACAGGAAGAGTAAAAACTGAGTTCATGGAAGGACTGCAAAATAATAATACACTGAGTACTGGTTGTCAAACAATGAAACAGTATAAAAAGTTTGGTAATAGCACAGAAAGAAATACTGGTGGGACGCTATTAAATGAGGATGAGTTTGACAAACTAAACAACGGTAGTGTAAGAGTGATGTTGTAGCCATGATGGTCCATAAATTATGTGAGAGATTAGGATTTCTTAGCATGAGATCTTTTATTGGACCAACTGGAAAGCGTTAGACAAGCTTCTGTATGAAAGACATTCTTTACCACATCTAACCAGAACAAGCCAATCATAGCAGTGAAAAACAGTTGTAAGAAGGGGTGAGAAAGATTGCCAGGGGGAGGAGACACAGAAGCAACAGAAAAGTATCTGATTACTGGGGGATCAAGGCCTATCAGAAGGGAGAAGGATCATTCTCATCTTTCATGTGTGGAAGGAATTCAGGAGTGGGGTAAAATATAATGTACTATAAAGCTGATATCAATGTTTAGTCCTTGGTTCCTAGCCAGCTTATTATTTTTTTTCCCCCCAAGTTTACCTTTAAAAGTTGTTAGGTGGATTTCTCTTATGTATAAGGATAGTGAGGTCAGACAAGGATTGGTTGTTCTATGTGAAATATGCTCCTGTTGGTGCGTAATGGAGCTATGTGAAGCTTTGGGTGCTGATTTGATTCAGAGGAGATTGGGCCCGATTTGGTGGCTGAATCGCCAAATCCAAATCAATTCAGGAGACCAATAAAAACGTCCAAATCAATTCAAAACTCTCTAAATCGATTCAGAAAAGATTCGGAAAGCTTTGCAGATTCGGACAGTCCCCACTCACCGCTTTAGAGAGCTGGACCTGGACTCCATGCAGGCAAGTAAGGGATGGGGGGGCAGGGGCTGGAGGGAACCATCGGGGGACCCCTGCCAGGCTGGCTCCCCCACCCCTCTAAGTGCCCTGATGCCTGCCCGCTCTCCCAGCCCCACCCATGGCTGTCCCACCCGGCCCTAGCTCCCGGCTCAAAAAAAAAAAAGCCCCAAACTCACTAGCCTCTGCAGTGGCCTCAGGGCTTCTGGGAGCTCGTGGCAGAGCCCCCCATGCGGCATGGGGTAGTGGGGGGCAGCAGGGATTACTCCCCTCCAGCCTGACAGTAGCCAATGAATGGGGGGCTTTTTTTTTTTTTTTTAAAGAGCCAGGAGCTGGGGAGGACAGGGCAGCCATGTGGCCGGTGGGAGAGCAGGCGGGTGATGGGGGCTTGTGGCAGAGACCACCAGCACAAGGCAGTGGGGTGCAGCAGGGATCTCCCCCCCACACACCTGGTGGCAGCTGAGGAATGGGGGCTTTTTTTTTTTTAAAGAGCCAGGACACTGGGGCCATGCGGGGCAGCCATTGATGGGACTGGGAGACCGGGCAGGGGATGGGGCCTTTTTGATTCAGAGATTCGGCCGATTTGGCAGCGGCTGAATCTCTGAATCAGATTTGGCCGAATTGATTCGGGACAGGGATTTGAATCACCAAATTGAATCATTGTCCCCCAAATCAGCCAAATGTGAATCCAAAGCAAATACTAGCCACTAAGCACAGACCTAGTGTGTAATTAGTCTTTGTCCTTTATATATTTTTGCAAACAGTTCATTCTGTTGCATAGTTGCTCTTTACTTTCTCCCATGAGGACACTGGATCAGGTATATCATAACATTTTGGAAAAGATGTGTAGGAACCATGGATTCTGATGGGTGTGGTATAGGGGTTATTGATTGTAACGGGAGTGGAAATGTGTTGACAGATTAAACTTTTCTTGCCAAGGCAAAGTTGTGTCCCACTTGATGTCTGTTGGAGAGTTCACTTCTGATGATGAGTTGGGCAAGGTTAAGGAGTTGTTTGAAAGTCAGGAGTGGAGGGGCTAGGAATATTTCCCTCAAGGTCTGAACCTTTTCAGGTTTAGGCTGTTGTTTGATGATTCTTATAATCGATTCTAATGTGGTGTGATAGGTAACCACTAGGGGTTTGCAGTCCCTTGTATTGTAACAGGTTACTGTGGTGTATTTGGCTAGCTCTTTCAAATGTGCAGTCTATTTCTCTATTGGAATGTCCTTGTTGTACAAAGACAGATTTTAGGATGGCCAGGTGGACATCCTGCCTGTATCCAGACAAGCACAGACATGTAGTTTGTGGAGCCACAGACCCATCTACAACGCCACACATGCAGGCATTCCTCACACTGCTACCTTGGAGATCTCAGGGTCAAAAAGACCCATGCCAAAAAAAAGTGGGGCAGAGCACATGGTGGCAGTACACATGCCCAAAGCTGGAGCATGGCCGACCAGAGCCACACTCCAGCTGCCAGCCCGCTTCCTGCCTTGACTACAGCCCCAGGAGGCCCCCAGGGCCTCAGGTAAGGCTAATTATATATATGTATACACACACACACACACACACATTAGTGATGTTTCATTTTAATCATGGGAAAATGTGGATTCGGGGTGGGGGGGAATCCAAAAATTGGGTTATTTTTGTTTTGTTTTTTATCAGAGAAAAACCAGGATCCCTAGTCATCACCTAGTTTTGGTAGTACACTTGGGTCTTCTGCATAGTAATCAGATATGTCTGTTGGCTAATATCTGTTAGTTTAGTAGCATAAATTTCTCATATGTAATTTGATCCCTCATGGTGTAGGTTAGGTGAAGAAGATGCTTTCCCAGTGTAGCCCAGGGGGGTGTGCCCTGTCCTCCAATGGCAGTGATGGGGGTCAGGCAGGGTGCTGATGGAGGAGCCAGCTACTACAGAAGTTCCCTCTCCTCTCTACAGAGCCAGGCCAAGACTGAGTGCTTAACTATATACAATGTATTACTATAATAAATACTTAAGATAAAACATGAAATATTTACAATAAAGCTTAGCATATGACACTACATATAATATCCAGCAATTCACATAAACCATATAACTTACAACATATATAATAATTAATACATTGAACAAGATAGTTAAGGTTACAACACGATAAACACATACGGGGAATCAACTTATATAACCCAAACAAGTTAATAATATTTCCTAGACCTACCAAGTAGCAATACAAATATACATATTAACACATTAAGAACATATAAACTTCCTTAAAGAATACCCATAGCTATATAGACCTTGACACAACAACAGTCACCCAAAATAGGGAGTGCACTCAGTACCTCCCCGAGGGGTTTCCTTGGACCCCCTCCCCTTTCAGGCCCTGGGATGTTGACACACCCCTTCCACAATGGAGGGTGGAAGTGTTAGACCCTCCTGTCTCATGTCCACCTCCCCTGTGAGGCCCACTTCCCCAGCAACTCATGCTTCCTCTCTGAAGCAGCCAAGGCTCATCCCCTGGAGGCCAATCCTGGGAAAGCCTCTCTCCAGCAGTGCGCCTTCAGCTCTCTTTGATGGCATGGCACCCCACAGCTGGCAATCCAGAGCTCTCTCTCTTGCATGGGAGCTGAACCTTTACAGGCTGTCATTCCCTGATCTCACACCATGGGTCCTCCCTTTCCTGGGCCCTGCTTTGGGCACCGGGCCTCTTTTAGTTAAAGGTGGAGCCACACTGCAGGGCTCTGGTCACTCGGTCTAGGGCTGGGGCTAACTTAAGCAGCTGCGAGTTGCTCCCAGGCAGGTCCTCCATGCGCCAACTCACACAACAGGCGAGGCTCAAACAGCTGTGAGCTGCTCCCAGGGTGGTTTCTCTATGTGCCAATCGACACACTGTGTAGGGCCTGAGCAGCCATGAGCTGCTCCCAGGGTCAGCTTCCCATGTGTCAATCAGCACATTAACTGCCCAGCCGCTCACCAGGTTTGCAGGCTCACACTGCCTCAAGCAGCTCCTAGAACAGGGGTGGGCAATTATTTCAGGCAGAGGGCCACTTACCCAGTTTTGCAAAGCTATCGAGGGTAGCCTCGCCCCTTGACAGGTGCCCTGCCCCATGATAGGTGCCCCACCCCCTGGTCTTGTGACCAATGTCCCAGGGACAGTGCAGGCAGGGCCCAGAGCAGGGCACAGGTTGGCAGGGGTCTGTAGAGCCAGGCTGGGCTGCACTAGCAGGGAGAGCGGGGAGCTGAGCCAGCTCCATAGAGCCTCTGCCAACTGAGACCTTGTACCCCTGCTGCCCTGCTCTGGGCCCTGCTGGCACTGGCCATGGGACACCAGTGCAGGACATGTGCACCCACTCACTCCCAGTGCCCCTCAACCCTGCAGTACAGGTGGGGGGAAGCCCACAGTCCCAACTCCCTGCTCCCCGGCAAGGGACAAGTTGGTGCTGAGTGCGGGGAAAAGCGGCTCTTCCCCCACCCCATGGCCAGCACTCTCTGCTGCAACTATCTGCAGCCTGCGTGGAGCTGTCCTGAGCAGGCACAGGCAGCCCCATGTGGGCTTTGAATGGCTGCAGCGTGGGGAGCCAGCCATGTGGCAGGGGAGTGACTGCTTTCCCCCCCCGCACTCAGCACCAGCTTGTAACCTGCCCCCATTGCCATTCTTAGCCCCATGCCAGCTTTGGGCTCACCCATCAGGGCTGCTCAATGGCACCAGCAGCTGCAGGCCCCCCCACTTTCCACACCAAGCACTGTTTGCCACCGACACCTCTGGGCTGCCCAGAGTGCAAACTCCGGGTGGGCAGCAGCAACAAACACTGTCCGGCATGGCAAGCAGGGGGGATGCAGCTGCTGTTGCTGCGCGCAGCCCCAACGGGTGAGTCTGGAGCCAGCATGGGGCCCAGGCTGGCAGTGAGGCTGGGTTACAAGCTGGAGCTGAGCATATGGGGGAAAGCAACCCCTCACCCGCCCCATGGCAGGTCTATGCACTCCCTGCTGCAGCGACTCACAGACTGCCTGGGACTGCCCGTGCCTGCTCAGGACAGCCCTGCATGGGCTGTGAGCAGCTGCAGCAGGGAGTGCATAGGCCACAAGTGGGGGAGGGGCCACTTTTCCCCATGCTCAGCTTTACCCTGGGCTCCTTCCCTGCCCGGACTCCTCTTCTGCCCTTCTCCCCCATCCTTACCCAAGGTTCCAGTGTTAGAAATATTATCGAAAATGCATTATCAATAGTGTTGTTAGAACAGCACAGCTGCCAGCTCTCATCAATAGTGTTGTTAGAACAGCGCAGCTGCCAGCTCTCCCTGGTGGGGTGGGGGGGAGATTGAAGAAAAAGCTACTAAGGGCTCTTTGTATTAAGGTATCACTCTCTCTTTGTTCTGCAAATTTACTATCTCTTTGTTACACTAAATCACACTTCCTTTCATGCCCCCCACATTTCTCAGGCTAGATAAGAGTAATTGCCATCTTGTCCTTGGGTTTGAACTTCTTGTAACCTAAAGTACTTTCTGAGCAAGCGCAATTAGCTAATACATATAAGCCTATCCGCCCCGCATACTTAAGTAGTTAATTATAATACACATGCGATGTATGACGTGACGCCATTTCATATATGTTTGTATGAACCGGAAATGAGTTGTAAGAGTTCCTGCTTCTGTACACGTGCTCAGGAGAGAGGGGATAAAAGCCTGCTAAGAAGTGTTCCCCGCGGGCAGAGAGTTTGGTCTTTTGTCTTCTCTCTCTGACCCTATTTGCAAATATATACCTTTTGTATTACCAACAATGTGTGCCTAAAGGATCATTAATATTCATGAGCCTCCAAAGAAACGGACCGTGATTTTTACATCAATAATTGGCGCCCAACGTGGGGCCTCTTTGGATGACTCCGGAGTCCATCGGCACATCGTCTCTGCCACCACGGGGAGTGCACGCCGAGCCTTTTCTTTTTTTGGCTCGCCTGGGGGGGGCTTGAGACGTGGGTCGGGACATCCAGAACACTAAGGGCTCCTATGCAAATTTTGTTTTTGGAGTCTTCAGGTACACATTTTGGGATTTGGATCGAGATCTCTGGGGTATCTGAGTGAGTATACGAATTCCCTTTTGCCCAATTTGGTTCTGGACCCAAAACAAGGGGGGGTAAACGATTGCTGGGGAACTTCTGGCTCAGTTGTCATCGTAAACTCTCTGTTATACAGGTCTTTTGGTATTTGGTGTGCCTTGGGCGCCCTCTTGTGGGCAAAATGGGTATGAGTCGCTCTCGTGTAGAAAACACGGATACTCCTCTAAGGTTCTTATTACGTCATTTTAATAAATTTGCAAAGCCGGCCGATTACGGAGTAAAAATGAAAAAAGGTGATTTAATTAAGTTTTGTCAACTCGAGTGGCCAACATTTGGGGTCCACTGGACCCCGAAAGGATCCTTTGTGCTGAAAGAAGTGATAGCTATCCATGAAATTGTTATGCAGAATGGATATTGGAATCAGTTTCCTTATATTGATTGTTGGTTGTGGGTGGTTCAAAATCAGCCACCTTGGATTAAGAATTACTTATCAAAGTCTCATGTGATGGTTGTTAAGACTCGAGAGGGACCGCCTGTACTCCCTGAGTCTAATGAGGGGGGGGATTCTGAATTGGCTGAGTACCAGACCCGCGCTCCGGTTGCCCTGTCAGGTAGCGAAGATGAGTCAGACACCTCCTCGGGATCCAGTCCTTCTGCACCACCGCCCCCTCCCTTAGAGAGACCACCACCGACGTACCAAAGCATACCTAATGAGTTAGAGCATGAGCCTCAGCCAAGTGCCTCATCTGAATCGGGGAATAAGGGTTATTATTTGCGCAAGCCTGTAGAGTCACAGCCGGTGCTGAACTGCCCGATGCGAGAGGTTATTGGGGAAGGAGGCAATGCAACTTTTGTCTACACCCCATTTAGCACTTCAGATTTATTTAACTGGAAGAATCAGAGCCCCTCTTTTCGTGAAGACCCTGAAAAGATGAGGGGCTTGTTTCGATCTATTGGGCAGACTCATTGACCCACTTGGGCTGATGTCCAGATGATGCTCCAGACCCTCCTAACCCCGGAGGAGAGGAGATTAGTGTTGGGTACAGCGGAACGTATTGCGGCAGCCAGAGTTGAGTCAGAGGGTGCTGCTGGTCGTACTCTGCGTGATACCTGCCCTGTAGAAGAGCCGAGATGGGATAATCATACTGCAGAGGGCAGAGAGCTGAGTGCACGGTATCTGGGAATTATAGTGGAAGAAATGGGGAAGGCAGTGCCTTGGGTTACCAATCTGTCTAAGTTGTATGAAGTGAGACAGGGAAGAGAGGAGGATCCCTCAGCTTTCCTTGGGAGGCTGTATGAGGCGTTTTGCAGGTTTTTGGATCTGGATCCAGAAGCCCCAGATAATCAACGCATGGTAAATCTTATGTTTATTGGTCAATCTGCTGCTGATATCCGTAAGAAGTTACAGAAAACTGAGGGAGGTGCTGGGAAACCGATTTCAGAGCTGGTGGAAATTGCATATAAGGTGTATGGGAATCGTGAGCAAGTGCAGGAGCGCAAGGAGGATAAAAAGGCTCAGCGACAGATGGCAGCACTAGCAGCTGCTATAACTGGAGGGAACCCTGGAAAGGCCGGGATACAGAAGGGGAAAGGAGAAAGAGTGGGAGCACACGTTTGTGCTTATTGCAAAGAGAAAGGACACTGGAAGAGGGAATGCCCAAAGTTGAAGGAGAAGAGAGAGAGGGAACCGAGAGGTCACCTCATGTGGGCAGAAGACAAGGGTGAGGACACAGAATGAAGGGGACAGGGATCTAAGACCACTACCCTTCGGGTTGGAGCCCGAGAAGATCCCATGGTAACCATTAGGGTTGGTGGCAAAAACTTTGAAGCCTTGGTGGATACTGGGGCTACATTTTCAATGATTCCAGAAAACCCCCCCTGTGCAGGAACTAGTGAACAGCATGTACTTGTAGAAGGGATTGAGGGAACGCAATCCCGACTCCCTGTTTGTAAACCACTCCTCACCAAAGTGGGGGACCATTTGCTCGAGCACTCCTTTGTGTATTCTCCAAGTTGCCCGGTTGCACTCCTTGGGCGGGACTTACTCACAAAATTGCAAGCTGAGATCTTTTTCAGAGACGATCAGATGGTGGTCCAGCTACCTGTCAAGCAGAGCTCGAACTATCAGATGGCTCTCCTGGAGGACCGACGCCCTGCAGTAAGTCCAGAAGATCACATGATTGGAGTAGACCCCTCGGTATGGGCTGATGGAACCCCTGCGCGAGCTAAGTTCGTCTCCCTGGTAAGGATTGTACTCAAGGATGGGGAGGGGCCTATTCGGGTAAAGCAGTATCCACTCAGCCGAGTGGCCAGAGCTGGACTCAAGCCGTTAATAGAGAAATACAAGAGGTACGGATGGCTAGTGGAAGGGTCCTCACCCTATAACACCCCCATTCTTGGAGTGCCGAAGGCAGATGGGGTCTCATACAGACTGGTCCAAGACCTACGGGCAGTAAATAAGAAGGTCCTTTCAGACCATCCTGTAGTCCCGAACCCTCACACGATTTTGACACAAGTACCGGGGGAAGCTGAAATATTTTCAGTGCTAGATTTGAAAGATGCTTTCTTCTCTATTCCCCTTCACCGAGAGAGTCAAAAATTGTTTGCTTTTGAATGGGAGGATCCAGACACCTTCCATAAAGCCCAACTCATGTGGACAGTTCTCCCACAAGGATTCGTAGCAGCCCCCCATATTTTCGGACTTGCCCTTCAGAAGGACTTGGAGGAGTGGAAGGGATCACACCCCGCAGTGACTCTCCTCCAGTATGTGGATGACCTGCTAGTTGCAAGCCCAAACTTGCAGCTCTGCAAGGAAGCCACCAGGTCACTCCTAAACACTCTGGGGCAAAAAGGATATAAAGTCTCTAGAGAGAAAGCCCAGATATGTCAGCCTGAAGTCACATTTTTGGGATATAAGCTCTCAAAAGGAGTCAGAGCCCTGAGTGCAGATCGCATACAGGCAATCCAAGGTCTAACCCCACCTAAGTCACCCAAAGAGCTGCGGGCATTCCTAGGGCTAACTGGGTTCTGTCGACTATGGATACCAGATTATGGCGGGAAGGCTAGACCACTGTATGAATCCCTGACTAAGGAGAGTCTCACTAAATGGAAATGGAATAAAGAAATGCAGCATGCCTTTGATCTGCTGAAGGCAGCATTAACTCAGCCCCCTGCCCTGGCCATCCCAAACAGTAAAAAGCCATATCGACTGTATGTTCATGAGAATCAAGGGGTTGCATCAGGGGTGTTGACACAGTCATCGGGCCCGACCTGGAGACCCGTGGGATATTACTCAAAGGTTCTAGATCCAGTTGCACTCGGGTGGCCAGCCTGTCTTCGGGCTGTGGCAGCCACAGCAGTGGTTGTTGAAGAAGCCCAGAAGATAGTCATGGGTGCGGATATGGACATACTCACTCCTCATGGAGTTCCCCAGATCCTAGGGACTGAGGGAGGGAAATTTCTTAACCCCTCCAGACAATCACGGTATGAGATATTTTTGCTCTCTAATCCAGGACTTACTTTCAAACATACTACAGCTTTCAACCCTGCAACCTTGCTGCCAGAGTCAGGGAAACCGATGCATGACTGCCTTGAGGTCCTGAATCAAACCACGCAGGTGCGACCTGATCTTGCTGAGGACCCAACTGAGGACCCAGATGTTGAATACTTCGTAGACGGCTCCAGCTCTGTCATCGATGGAAAAAGACGAACAGAATGTGCAGTGGTAACCTTGGATAAGGTAGTATGGAGGGAGTCATTGCCGAGCTCATGGTCGGCACAGGCCGCGGAACTCACTGCACTCACCCGAGCATTACAGCTGGGGACAGACCAGCGGGTTAATATATATACTGACTCTCGCTATGCTTTTTCTACAGTCCATGCGCACGGACTATTGTGGAAAGAAAGGGGTTTCATTACGGCCTCTGGGAATAAGATTGCTAATGGCCCCCAGATTATCAAGCTACTAGAGGCACTCCACCAGCCTAAGGAGGTAGCAGTCATTCATGTGCGGGCCCATGGGAAGGCTGCTGAGGAAAAGCATAAGCTTGGAAATGCAAAGGCTGATGCAGCAGCAAAGGAAGCTGCATTTATTGGGGGAGAAGCGGAGGAGGTATCCAGGCAGGCCATGTCCCATGCCATATGGCCACACGTCCAGGATTTAGTCCCACAGTTTTCCCCTGAAGAAGATAAATTTGCACAGAAAGCTTGTGCAGAAAAGAACTCCCAGGGGTGGTGGATAGTACCAGGAGGGAAAGTCATGATACCCAGGCCATTGCTTCGGGAGGTGTTGCAACAGCTCCATGCAAGAACCCATATGGGAGGCTTGGCCATGGGTGATCTAGTGATCCGCCAAGCAGTAGCCCCAGGGCTATATGTAGAAGCTCAGCGCATTGCTACCAAGTGCATCACATGCCAGAAAGTAAACCCTCGAAGGAAACCCCCTGTGCCAATGGGAGGTAGACCCTGGGCAGCGTACCCTGGACAGGCATGGCAGATTGATTTTGCCGAGCTCCCATGGTCCGGACATCACGGGTTTTTACTTGTCATGGTAGACCAGCTCTCTGGTTGGGTCGAGGCCTGGCCCACCAGGACTGGCACTGCAGCTACAGTAGTGAAGTATTTGTTGCAGGAGATCATTCCACGGTAGTCCCTGCCTGAGTCCATTGAGTCGGATCAAGGACAACACTTCGTGGGAAAAGTGGTTCAAGAAGTCGCACAAACTCTCAAGGTTACTTGGAAACTACACACACCGTGGAGACCACAGAGTTCAGGACAAGTGGAACACATGAATAGGACTTTAAAGACTCTGCTCACCAAAATCTGTATTGAAACACGCCTTAAGTGGCCTCAAGCATTGCCGCTCGCTCTTACTAGCATTCGAAACACTCCCCGACGGGGCCTTAAATTGACCCCATATGAAATTATGTTTGGCAAGCCCCCTCGAGTCTTACCTCCTGGGATGCGAGAGAATGTAACTTTTGAATTAGGTAATAGTGAACTTCATATGTATGTTATTGCTTTGCAGTCTGTCTTGTCTTCTCTTCACAGGTATGCAGCCTCCTTTCAGTGTCTGCCTTTAGATGTACCGGTACATGACTTCTCCCCGGGAGACTGGGTTTTGGTACAGCGGTGGAAAAAGGAACCTTTGACTGAGAGGTGGAGTGGCCCATTCCAGGTACTTCTAACAACCCACACCGCTGTAAAGATTGCTGGCCATGACCGTTGGATACACCATACCCGTGTGAAACGACATCCACGAGCGTCAGAGGACATCAACTCCCAAGACGAGCTCACTCCGGAAGCTGAGTCGTCTTCGGAACAAGAAACCAGCAAGTGGAGCTGTGAACCTACTGGTGATCTCCAAGCGCGCCTGAGACGGCTTAATCAGAGCTCAGAAAATTAGACAAGAAAGTAAAAGGGAAACATTTAGGCTGTGTTTGATCTCATGAAAGGGAAAATATGGTGGGAATTTTAATGTGCCTTGTTGTTATCTGCATAATGAAAGAAGCAGGATTGCGTAGCCTTAGCCGCTGGCCTATGCCCCCGCTTTCCCCAACTGTTTCCCCAGGGACAAATTTGTATGTTGACATGATGGAAAGAATTGCAGGTACTTTTAATCTTACCAACTGCTGGGCCTGTGGGGGGCTCCGGGAGGCCGGAGGCCAGTGGCCTTGGAGGGCTTTTCCTTTGGCCCCGAAGTGGCTAGTAAGTAGTAAGGCAGATGTTAAGAGTACTAGTCAAAAATGGGATGAGAACCACAGTTGGGAACTTTCCCAAGTGGCATTGGGAGAGTATTGCATCAGTAATAATGGTACAAGAAAAAGGTTGGGACACAGCCGTTGCATATGGACTTTAAAAGTAAGGTGGATGAACCTTACAAAATTAGAACGGCTTTATTATCCTAATAGCCCAGGGTATAATCGGCTAGTGTGGCAGCATCTGGAACAATTGTGTGGTTTAATAAGTATTGGAGTGCCACAAATCGAAGTGATGATCGGACAGATTGTACAGACAAGAACCAGGATGGGCTATGGGAATGTTCCATGAAAGGAGGCCACGCAGTCGCTGGTCCTTTGGGTCCAGAAGGAGGCTTGGGGTTTCCTGAGATGCCCTATGGTTGGGCCCCTTCAAATGCCACTAATAGAGAAAATAGGGCTTTAAGAGGATACTATTGGATTTGTGGACGACGGGCCTATACAATACTACCACAAGGGTGGACAGGAACTTGCTATATGGGAGTAATTGTACCAGCTTTCTTTTTGTTACCGTCTGAGGTTGGGAATAAGCTGGGAGTCTCTTTGTATGATGATTGGAAAAGGGCCAAGAGAAGTATTGATGTAAGTTTGACACAGGGTGGCTCCCAAAAGTGGAAGGAGGATGAGTGGCCTCCTCAAAGGATCATTGAGTATTATGGACCAGCTACATGGGCTAATGATGGGAGTTGGGGATACCGGACACCAATATATATGCTAAATAGAATCATCCGGTTGCAGGCAGTCTTGGAAGTAATTACTAACCAGACCGCCACTGCTTTCGAGTTGCTGGCCCGACAGAGTTCTCAGATGAGGGAAGCCATATACCAAAATCGAATGGCTTTAGACTATTTACTCGCAGAGGATGGCGGAGTCTGTGGAAAGTTCAACCTTTCTAATTGTTGTCTCCAAATAGATGATAATGGGAAAGTAGTCTTAGAGATTGCCAAAGAGATCAGGAAAATAGCCCATGTACCAATACAAACGTGGGAAACCACATGGAATAAGTACTGGTGGTTTCAATTATTTGGAGGACCCTGGTGGAAAAAAGTAGGATTTGTGCTTCTGTGTGCTCTGACTGGTTTGATTTTTATCCCTTGCCTTATTCCTTGTCTCACTAGATTGATAACCACCACAGTACAAGGAATGCAGGTCGCAGCAGTCCCTTTGAAAGCACAGACTGTAGCAAAAGTCATGGTCCTCAGAAAAATTCCTCGTAATTATCTTGATTTGCCTAAATGAAGTAAAGAGCAGAAAGCATCTTGAGGGGGGAATATTGTTAGAAATATTATCGAAAATGCATTATCAATAGTGTTGTTAGAACAGCACAGCTGCCAGCTCTCATCAATAGTGTTGTTAGAACAGCGCAGCTGCCAGCTCTCCCTGGTGGTGGGGGGGGGAGATTGAAGAAAAAGCTACTAAGGGCTCTTTGTATTAAGGTATCACTCTCTCTTTGTTCTGCAAATTTACTATCTCTTTGTTACACTAAATCACACTTCCTTTCATGCCCCCCACATTTCTCAGGCTAGATAAGAGTAATTGCCATCTTGTCCTTGGGTTTGAACTTCTTGTAACCTAAAGTACTTTCTGAGCAAACGCAATTAGCTAATACATATAAGCCTATCCGCCCCACATACTTAAGTAGTTAATTATAATACACATGCGATGTATGACGTGACGCCATTTCATATATGTTTGTATGAACCGGAAATGAGTTGTAAGAGTTCCTGCTTCTGTACACGTGCTCAGGAGAGAGGGGATAAAAGCCTGCTAAGAAGTGTTCCCCGCGGGCAGAGAGTTTGGTCTTTTGTCTTCTCTCTCTGACCCTATTTGCAAATATATACCTTTTGTATTACCAACAATGTGTGCCTAAAGGATCATTAATATTCATGAGCCTCCAAAGAAACGAACCGTGATTTTTACATCACCAGCATGGTGCAGCCACGTGGTCCCAGGCCAGAAGTCCCTGCTGGGGCTCCTGGCTGAGGGGGGAGGGGCAAGCAGGCCCTGCTGTTGCAGGAGCCCACCAGGCTTCCCCTGGATCCTACTGCCCCTAGTTCCTGTCTTTTTACAGGAAGCAAGGACAGATCAACATTAATTTTCTAATTTTTTTAGGGGCCCCATGGGCCAGATAGAATGGTCTTGCAGGCTGAATCTGGCCCATGGACTGTATTTTGCCCAACCCTGTCCAAGAGCCTAATCCCTGTGCACCAATTTGTACACCACTGAAGCTCAAGCAGGTTCCAAGGACGGCTGTTCCTGGAGCTCCTCTCTCCTCGCTGTCCCTCATCATCTCTCCCCAGTGTGCTGAGCATGCTTCCCTTTTATACTCTTCAGGGGCTCCACCCCTGAAGTTCTCTGGACCTAGAAAAGGGTGGGGCATTGCTTCCCTTGTGCTGCCTCCGGATTGGTGGGAGGGCTCCAAGTCTGTTACATTAGTTTTTCTGTTTTTCTCAGTTTTTCCCCTGTGTAGCATATTTGGAAGTATGTATGTTAGCTAAAGGTTTCCAAAGGAGTCTTCTGGAATGTTGTGTTTCTTGCACAAGTTTTATTTATTTACTATTCATATCAGACCACTTCATTTGCATTCTGCTTACCACAGCATTTGCTCAGTTATCCAAATCCTCAATTATCTATAATGCAACTTTGTTTTCCTAGCTTGTAACTGTTAGGAATTATGAACCAAACTGTTCTCTTTTTTAGCTGTATTTAATGCTGTACTCTAACTATTCTCTCAAGTTTAGTACAGTACCTTGTACCTCTTGGTACTGTATAACTCCATTAAGGTTACTATATTTAATATCTACACTGTTAATTACGGTAAAGTGTGCTATGGTTTTACATTATGCTTTATATGTTCCTCACAAGATGATGGCAGTTCTGCTTATCCAAATAAACTCAGCTATCCAAATGATTTTTTGGCAAGTGCTTCCCAAAAGCATTTGAATAACAGAGGCTCTAGTGCAATTTATCTCCTCAGCGCTATCTCTAGCCTTGAAAACTTCCACATGAGCTTCTAACCCACACTTTCAATAATTTTTTTCCAGGTATACCCCAAAAGATTACACCTATCTAAGGTCTGGGGTAAGCCATACCATATTTATACAATTAGAAAATGAGGTTTTTACTCCATTTAACATGGGAGGAAGCCCCTTGCCTTACAATTACGCAGAAAGCAGTTTGTGCGGGGGAAGGGAAGAGGAGCAGGCAGCTGAGTTGAGGCTGGGGCTAGAGCTGCTACCTGCCTTCTCCCACTGCCTCTGCATGCCTGCCACTCCTCCCCCACAGCCCTCAGTCTTCCCCCCCAATACACACACACATACCACTCCACTCTCTTTCTCCCCCTTGCCACACTCTTCCTTACCTTTGCTCTGTGCCATCAGGTGTGCAGCAGGAGGGAGAAGGAAGGAGCTGGCACTGTTGCTGCTGGTCTGGAACAGCAGTGCTGGCACCATGCTATTACTGCTACCAGTTCAGATTGGAGTCATGCGCTGTGCCCCAGGGTGCAGCAGGTTCAGAGCCTGCCAGTATGGAGCAAAAGTAATGGAGGGGCAGGTGTGGCAGAGACAGAAGGAAGGGAAGGGTGGGGACCTGAGTCTGCACGTGGCATAAGTGGCATGGACCAGGAAGGAGGGGGAAGGGAGGGCAGGGGAAGGGGAAATCAGGGAAACCTGAGACTTCAGAGGGGGGCAGGCAGCACAGGGTAAGTTGCCTGCCTCTCTTTCTGCCTGCTTCACCACCTCCACGCTGCCTGCCCCCTACCACCTGCCAACCATCCCCCACTGCCTGCCCCATTACTGCCCTCCACCTGCCCTACCATGTTCTCCACTGACTACATCCCCCACTGTCTGTCACCCACCATCTGCCCAATTACTGCCCTCCTCATCACTTTGCCCCCACCCCGCTACCTGCAGCTGTGGGTGTGGGGGATAAATTTAGCATGATTCTCCAATAATTAGATTGCATACTTGGAAATTATAATACATTTATAAATTTCCCATGTGTAAAATCTAATTACTGGGGGGTGATCTTACATTCAGGGTCATCTTGTATTTAGGTAAACATGGTATTTAGTTCTTGAATAGTTATGGTTTTAAATGCGTCTCATGATACTTCAAGCACTGAAAACTAGTGTAGAACAGAAAGCCAGGACTTGCCTTCTCTAATGACATGAGACTTCTTCCCTCCCCACCCCCCCTTTGGCACCATGATACAAGACCTAAAAAATCATGATGATATTTTATACAGACAAGCTGGTATCGTTTAAGTAATTATTAGTGGTTTCTATAAAGTAACCATATAAGAACAATGAGAGCTGCCATTTCCTGGATCAGACCATAGGTTCATATACCCCAGTAACCTTCACGCAGAGGAATTAATAGGTGTACATTTATTGGCCTCCCTCCAGCCACTGGGGGATCTTATAGCTCCTGCTGGGTTTAGGCCCACAATCTTGTATAACAAATAGGTCTGTCTCACACTGCACCAGGAAATAGGTGTTGTGAACATCCAGCGTTTTCCACCCTCTGCTCCTCTCCCACTGCACCTTCCCACATTCAGAGGCTTAGGAAGTTTCTGATTCAGAGTCTGCATCTCTATCTACCATGTTAGATACCTGCTGCTGAATATTTCATAAATGAATTTGTCCTATCCCCTTTTTGAACTTGGTTAAACTATCTGCCTCCACAACATCTTGCAAAAATAAGTTCCACACTTTAATTGCATGCTGTGTGCAAAAAGAACTTTGTTATTGCTAGTTTTAAACCTGCTAATAATTTCATTTTATGTCCCCTAGTTCTACTCTTGTGAGAAAGTAAATAATAAATCCCTATTTACTACTCTGCACCATTTATTAATTTGGAAATCACTATCATGTCTCCCCTCAGTCTTTTCTTTTCTAAGGTGGAAAATTGTAGCCTGTGTAGTCTCTCCTCATATGGAAGCTGCTTTCTGCCCCTGACCATCAATTGCTGCCCTCCTCTGTACCTTTTCTTGTTCTTCTGTATCCTTTTTGAAGTGGGAGGACAAAAACTGCACACATCAGCTATGTACCATGGACTTTAAGAGACATAAAGATAATTTCTATTTGGTTTACAAATCTTTCCATTATATTTTCCTAACATTTTATTTTTCCCTTTTGACTGCTGAACACTGAGCTAAAGTGAATTGTCCACAATGCCTCCAAGATCTCTTTCTGTGTAGTATAATGTTGATTTCATTATTAGGTATGCACCATCAAAATTGTGGTTTAAAGTGTTAGCAGAATTTGCAGGTATTATCAGGTATTACTTGACAGGAGTTGCAATGTGAAGATTACTCCTACAGTTCCTGCACAGAAGCTATGCAATAACACCTGTGCAATAACAGCCCAAAACACTTGCTTTGACCATGTTGAAAAATCCCTGAGGCACTAATTGGCCTAACCCAGGGACAGGCAAAATATGGCCCATGGGACAGATCTGGCCTGCCAGGCCACTTGCTGTCTGGCCTGCAGGGCCCCTAAAAAAATTAGAGAATTAATATTAATCTGCTCCTGGCTGCCTGTCAAAAAGGACAGGAGCCAGGGGCAGTAGGACCTAGGGAAAGCCAGCAGGATGACCAGCCCAGCCTCACCCCACCACCAGCCCCCTTCCCACCCCTGCCCCCCAACCAGAAGCCTCTGCCTGCTGCAGCTTTCACTGCTTCCCTGCATGCCTGCTGGCCACTCCATTACCACGTGGCCTCCAGCTGCACCACCAGACTTTGGGAGCACAGAGCCAGGAGCCAAGGGTATGGGGAGGAAGGTGTGTCCATGCAATGAAGAAGGAGGAGAGCAAGACAGAGCAATGAGGGAGGCTCTGTGTGTGTGTGCATGTGTGCAATGAGGGAGGGATAAGAAAGAGTGTGTGTGTTCATAGGGCGAATCCTCCGCACACACACCCCACCATGGACATGCATCCACATACCACTGTGCACTGCCATACATGCAGACCCCCCACACACCCACATCCCCTCACACACCCCAGCCACCCTTTCCCACACATCTCCCCACAAACCCCATACCCATCCACACCCCATATCCACACACACACATCCACATACTCCCTCAGCCCACACCCACATCTATCCATGCCCCCCCACAAAACCCCACACACACCCAAACACCCCACATACCTACACACGGACAGCCCCCACAAACCTATACCTACCCCCCATATCCTCCACTTTATACAGGAGTAAGATTTCATTGTAAGCTATTGTGCAATCACCTCTATGTACACTACACAAACAAATTTGAAATCAAAATAATAAATGTTGTAGATGTTCAATTTTAGAATATAATTTGGTATTTTCCTGTTCCAAAACAGCAAAATCCCTTGCTGAAAGGATTATTTCCGGGAGCAAGGGGAGGGACTTCTGGTGGCTAAGGTTGGGGGTTAGAGGGCAGGACTTCCCATCTCAAGATGGCAACTAGAGGGCAGGGAACCTGTCAAGAGGAACGGCTACCCACGCAGTCCTCAACAGCTTGCCAAGACTCAGTAAGCAGCCCTCCCCACAAAATAATTGCCCACCTCTGGCCTAACTTCATACTACATTGAAAACCAATTACTCACCAACCCAACAAAAACATAAGTACACACCTTCCATCTGAAAAACCATGAGGCCAATAACCAGCTCAACATCATATGGTCTAGGACCCCACTACTCCACTGTCTAAATCCAGTATACCTTGGAGTCACCCTCAGTCAAACCCTCTCATACAAAAAACACATTGTGAAGACAAAAGCAAAGATAAGCACCTATAACAACATTCTATATAAGCTCACCTACTTGAAATGGGGAGCTAGCCCCTCAACCATCCGATCCACTGCTCTGGCTCTCAGTTTCTCCTCGGCCAAATATGTATGCCCTATATGGGAGAGATCCATACGTACCAAACTCCTTGACCCCATTCTAGCTGCTGATGCACCACAGATTGTCTGAAGCCTACCACCCTAAGCTGTGTGTATCTGCTGGCTGGCATCACTCCATCTGACATCAGAAGAGCAGTGGCCAACAGGATAGAATGATTGAGACAACCTGAATACATGAGACACCCTCTGTCAGCAATCCCTCTAAACTGTGTGGCATCTGTGGCCACACAGGCGCACACACGCTGTGCAGCTTAGAAGGAACTCTGCTGTCTGTATGACCATCCTTCAGCACACAAACATTTGGAGTCACATAGGAGCTTCCTCATCAGTACCCAGCCTCCTATTGCTACACCCAAGCAGACAATTGGGTTGTTATAGGTGGGTTGTTATAGGTGCTTACAGATGTGGAACGAGAGGCTGAAGAAAATACCTGACAGCGAAAAAGTGTACTTTCCAAAGGCTAAGTCCTTACCACCAGGGACTGATGAACCATGGCAAAGATGGCAATGTCTCAACTGCCTATGCCCCAGAGTCAGACGCTCCAAGGAACTAATGAAAAAGTGGGGCTATACTATTAGTTCAACCATGTGTGACTATGGCACAAAGTCTCAGACTATGCAACACATACTGCAATGTCTGCTGCTCAATGGCACGTGTACAATGAAAGGTCTTGAAAGTACAATAAACAAGTACAAGCAACTATAACAAAATGGTCAAATGTGGTAGAGAGACGAGAGAAGATCAGTATGTATGTTTTAGTTATTTTGTTTCCCGTGTGCATCTCTTTGCACTTATCAGCATTGAATTTCATTTGCCATTTTGTTGCCCATTCACTCAATTTCACAAGTTCCTTCAGTAGCTCTTCACTATGGATTTTACCACTGAGTAATTTTGTGTTATGTGCAAACTTGGTTACCTCACTATTCACCCCCTTTCCAGACTATTTATCCCAACACAGATCCTTGTGGTACCCAACTGTTTACTTCTTTCCATTCTGAGAAATCACCATTTAAACCCACTCTGTTTTCTATTCTTAGGCAATTTTTTGATCCACAAGTCGACTTTCTATCTAATACCACAACAATCTAACTTCATTAAGAGCATTTGATATGAGACTTTGACAAAGGGTTTTTGAAAGTCCAAATATATTATTGGATAACACCCTGATCCTCATTCTTGTTGATGCCCTCAAACTATTGTAGGAAGTTAGTG
The DNA here is from genome assembly GCF_052110815.1 of Crocodylus siamensis. Classification (NCBI taxonomy): domain Eukaryota; kingdom Metazoa; phylum Chordata; order Crocodylia; family Crocodylidae; genus Crocodylus; species Crocodylus siamensis. The sequence goes on along the minus strand of NC_143395.1, from coordinate 341,452,734 downwards.
AGGCATGACCTCTCCCTAGTAAAACCAAGCTGTTTTCTCCCCTGCAAGACTATTCATCCATGTGTGGAACAGTCCTTTTTTATTACTATTGTTTCTACCAATTTGCCACAAACAAAAGTTAAACTCATGATTTACAGGCCTGTCATTCCCTGGGTCCTTTTGGGAATTAGAGGTAATAATTTTTCTTTCCAGTCTTTGACTCCCGTGCAGCTAGATTCATAGTAGTGAGCAAGTATGAAGGTAGGAAGATACTAAATACAACACCAATTGTCATGTTTAACATTCTCTTCAACTTGTTTAAAATAGTTTTGTCTTATCTGCAAAGTTGGTCACATCACTCACTATTCACCCCCCTTCCCAGATCATCTGTGAATAAAGACAGTGAATAGATGATAACATGTGGTATTTATTTAGGATAACCTGGCAGCTGACAGATAGCGTGGCCAATCTCAAATAAGCCTATATATTTTAACTTCATAAAAAAAAAAAAAATCAGTATTCCTCACCCCAGCTACCTGTGGCAGAGCACTTTAACTGCACTATTACGACTTCACAGGGAATTAAAATAATGTATATACCTGAAGCTGCAGATTTGTAAGAAGTTGTCTATGTTACCAGCTAATCTTCCTGGGACTCATCCACTTCCTAAACTCAGAAGACCAAGTTGTTCTACTGTTTGTCCAGTTCCTCCCTTCTCAAGTAATTTCATAAGGCCTATGTATATTACAACATCAAGGAGGCAGGCAAATGTTAAGGTAACCAGACAGGGATCCAAACAAACATTGCTGCTTGACAGTTCCTACCACTCCTCATTTGGCATCTGAGGCTAGTTAAAGTAAATCTGACATGATGGTGAACAGTGACTGCCCTGTTTTCTGCCAGCATTCCTGGAAACATAGTTCATACACCACACTGAATCATATAAAAGTCTTCAAGAATTCAGTAAGAGGCAGAAAAAAATCATGTTTTCTTCACTGGCATCTGTTATTATGTAATAAGGGACCCATACCCCTATTGTTTTAGGAGTTGAGAACTCTTAATCAAAGAAGACAGGATTGCACTGAGTGACTCTTCAATGAGATCTGCGTGGGATGGATAGCCCACTCAAGAACATACTATTCACTGTGAATCAGAGTTGCAGAATTGGGCTTTCCAGCTCTTGTTGTTGCTGTTGTAATTTTCAAGCTGGCAATCCCTCCAGGAATTTGAGTTGTCAGGCAAAACACTTTTTACCCCTAATTCAGTAATTCTCTGGAGGGTACATGCCATGCCCACTTAAGGCAGCCATTTCTTAAACTAAGAGAAGCATAACAATACTATGCTATCCTTCACAAATATAATGCAAGACACAATGAAGGGGGAACAAATAGAAAGCAAGAGACTGCGTAGCACAAACCTGCCTAAATCTATTTTATCATCTACTGTACAGTTAAAAAACAAACAACAGGTGTCATTTCATAAAGGGCTTCTCTTTAGAGGTCATGCAAGCATTCAGTTTAATGTTCTGTGATATTTCATCACTAAAGAAGGAACATCATCAGACATAAGAAAGCTTTCTCCACTCTTCTTTCTTAACAGTAAATAATATTAATGCATAAAAGCAGATAAGAACTATAAGATGATACATGAGTTCTGTGACCCACAATGCAATTGTTCAGGAGTGGCAACCAGCTCCTGTTTCCTCTAAAAGTCTAAATGCATCCCATAAATCTATGTATTGAGGCCTACCATAGTCCCTAGAAAGCAGCCCAGGAATTACGGGCTGTCAAAGAAATCAATCAAAGGTTCTAAAAATCTACAGTTTCTGAAGATTGGTGAGGAGGGTCAGTATTGCAGAAAAGAAAGATGAATGGACTAAGTAAACATGGCTTGCACAAGATAAGAATTTTAAGCTGCCTATATACATGCTGGTTTGTGTTCCAGTTGGAACACATCAAAGCACACTCAATTAATGGAGTCTGTTCTGCATTCATACAGTGTGACTTCATCATCATGTGTAAAAGCCCTCACACACTGAAAAATGGCCAGTGGGGTGCTTTATCTAAATTCCATCAGCCATTTTTAAATCTGCAGGGGGCCTAATACACATGACGGTGAGGCGTTTTCATGAGAGCAGCTCTACAGGAAGTACTCCAATTAACACCCCTCCCCACCAAAGCACACATATAGGCAGCCTTTGGGTTCAGAAGTAAAGCAAACGACCTCCAAACAAATTTGACCAAGGCACTAGTGTTCACCCTCTGACATGCGGGCCAAATCTGGCCCATGGGGCCACCTGATCCATACATATCCCTACATATCCAGAAATTTATTGGTGGGGAAGTGGAGGCAGCACTAATTGCCATAGACTTCTTTTTTGTCCACATCAGTACCAGGGAACTATAAAATTAATGTAAGAAAGTAAAAGGAGAAACAGAGGATGGTTGCATTGACTGTGAAACTATTTTCTTTACATGTTGTACTGCACCTAGAACAATGGGGCCCTGACCCTGGTCACGACCTCTGGGAACTACTGCTTTCTCAAAAATAAAATAATGGATTAAACTTATTTTTGCCATCTTTCTACTAATGCCATTGACATCCCTAGAAATAAATCTAACCCTTATAAACTTTTTGGTATCAATGTTAGGTCATACAAGACATGCTTTCATAGGAATTCTCCTTTCATTGATCAATACATAATATTTACTAACTGAATATATAAAGCAAACAGGTATATTGTGTTACCATGTCCCTAAAGTAGTAATTTATTATATCTACATATAGTTTGGTTTTTTTTATTTAGCTAAGGAAAAAGAAGGCCATATAAGTCTTAGCTTCCTAGAATGATTTTCCCCTTCATCATGGTGTATAATAGATATTTAACATCCTCAAAGACTAAAACTACATTCTATTTTCTAGGCTAAGCACCCAAAAACCCCACATTATTGATCTGTACTATTTTTTCCTTCACTGCATTCCAAATTACTGCACAGAATGTGCACGGTTGCAGAAACATGAATAGCTGGTAGTGGATGACTGATTTATACTCTGGCACAAAAGCGACTGAGAATCACATCAATGATTCAAAGTGTGTCCAAGAAAAAGAAATCCCATAAATTACAATTGTGTCACCATAAAACTCACCTAATCAATAAGCCTCTTACACTTTTAAGCAGTCTGCTCACCAGTGCCATTCCAAGTGATGACTACTCTATTCCAGCACGAACAGAATGGTTGTTTGGGTCAGCACTGTTGGGCCCCATCAGGATATACTGCACATTGCACTTCAGGAGGAACTAGTCAAGGTTCAAGAGAAAAAACAAGGAGTGTCAGAGAGAGCACTAAATTAAAAGATTAAAGGAAGGAGAGTAGGAGATAATATGCAACTTTTAATTTACAAAGAAATGGGGTGCCATTAGAACCTGACACGCCATTAGAACAATGTCATGCCACTAGTTGTTATCATTACCATTGTCATACTTTCAGGTATCTCAACCACAAGACCAAGAAATGCTCATTCATTATACAAACAAAACTGCACTCTCAGCAGAGGGTTTATTTAAAAAGTTATCTGTTCTTCAAATAAAAACAGCAATAACATGTTAATTAATGTCCACTAGGCAACTTAGCTCTGGCAAGTCTACATTGCATCAGACCATGTTAAGGAGCACTGGGCACATATTCACATGCAATTAATGCACACAAATAAACTCCGGGCCTTATAGCTCCACAGCATGGAGCAGCCAGCAGAAAACCCCAAGACTGAAGCACCCTCTTGCCCCAGCCAGCCAAACAGCATCTACACATGTGCCACTGAACACACACAAAAAAAAAACCCACCTCTGGAGCAGGCTAGTACTTTTAAATACAAGTACTAACTTTCTCTTGAGTTTATTAGTTTCATGAGCCCTAATATGGGTGCACCTGTAGACATGGAGGTGTTTACTGCAGAGCTAATTAGACAGCTCTGCAGTAAACATCTTGTGTTGATGTGCCCACTATTGTGAAAATATGCCCAGACCACTCTTATCCAGAGCTTGGAAAAGAAAAGGGAGTCAGTAATGAATCTTACGTTGCTAGCACTTAATCACCTGGACTAGAGACAGACATTACACATAAACCAGTTTAAGTGATCAGAAACTGGTTTAAACCTATAACAGAACAGATGTTCAGGGCACATTAATCAGTTTGAAAATGGCTGAAACCAGTTTGAGATAAACCTGGTTGAATGTAGTATCAGACTTAACTAATTTGGGTCAAACCAGTTTATGCAATGTTTGTCCTAGACCCCTTCCAGGTTTAACTTAAACTAGAGTCCCTCAGCCCAGGTGCTTTGAGATGCTGGAAGGTGCTCTCTACTCCAGCCCAGTATGGCTGGCCCTGCCCCTCTGCTCTCTGGCTGGAGCTCCAAAAGAGACTACAGGTCCAGCAGTATCCGTCTGGCTTCCTCTTGCTCTCCCCTCCTCACTCCACCAGTCCTTGCTCAAGCAGGGATTCCTGTCCCCCACCCCCAGTATGGACCATAGCCAGCATGTGGCATGCTAGATAATGCTGAGAGGTGTCTGTGTAAGGCAGACAGGACAAAGGCAGACAGGAAAGTGTCCACTTAGGGCTTTTTGGAGTTAATCAACAGGTAGCTGGTAATGTTCCTCTATTTCTTCCTTGGAAAAAGTTGTTTAAGAAGAGCTTGAATTAATGAGAGAGGATTTTGTTTTCTGATGGGCTGATAAATGCTATCCACTGCTGGAGTACTGCATCCAGTTCTGGGCACCACACTTCAGGATAGATGTAGATAACATGGAGAGGGTCCAGAGGAGGGCCACCCGGATGATCAGGAGTCAGCAGAGCAGGCCCTACAAGGAGAGGCTAAGGGACCTGAACCTGTTCAGCCTCCACAAGAGAAGGCTGAGGGGGGATCTAGTAGCTGTTTACAAACTAGTCAGGGAGGATCAACAGGCACTGGGGGAGTCCCTGTTCCCCTGAGCACTACCAGGAGTAACTAGAAATAATGGTCACAAGCTGGCAGAGGGTAGATTCAGGCTAGACATCAGGACGCGCTACTTCACTGTCAGGGCGGCTAGGATCTGGAATCAATTTCCAGGAGAAGTGGTGCTCGCTCCTACCCTGGGGGTCTTTAAGAGGACGCTGGATGAACACCTTGCCGGGGTCGTTTGACCCCAGTACTCTTTCCTACCATGGCAGGGGGTTGGACTTGATGATCTGACCCTACCAGCTATGAAACTAAGAAATTCCCTGTGTAACTCCCTGCTGTGTAACTAAGTGCTGTTATCAACTCTCTGCTGGCTCCCTCACTGGTCAGGACCAGCAGGGGTTGGGGGGAAACCCCTCCCTAATCAGAGCATCCTGCCAGGGCCTGGCCATGCCCCACTTCAGCTCAGCACTGTGGAAGGGAGGGCTGCTCTAGCACCCCCCAGCTTTTAGCCTGAGCCACTGCAGGCATGTGTCTGCATTTCCTTGGTCCAGAGGGGATGTCTGTATGGTTACAAACCAGTTCAGCCTAGCTAGGTTAAACTAACCTGCAAAGATTTAATCAATTCAGGCTCAGGCTTTTTGAATGTCTGTCCCTAGCCCTGTTGACTGGATGAACAGACCACCTCAGGTTCCAGTGGCATCATAAGTGGCCTGGCAGTTAGCCCCCAGCTTGCTTCATAAGAACTTCTGGGCCTGGGCTAGGCTTCAAGAAATTTCAAGCAATTTTTTTTCTGTCAATCACATTTGGTCTTTTAATAGATAACTAAAATAAAAGCCAGATCATCACTCTGTGCATTTGTCTCTCACTTTTACTTGGTGTTTGCATCACTATTAATTTGGATGAGCAGAAACAATTCAAGAAAGCCAAATGAAGTGCTAGTCAGTTGGTTTCATTTCATTCAACCCTTTTAAGAACAGGCCAGATTACACATTTCAGAAACTACCGTGTTTAGTTCAGTCAAGGGTCTAATAAACATATGTTCTCCTTTAATAGTCAGTGAACAAGATGAATAAATCTGCTAGCAACTTTAGATCTGGCACAAATTCAAAACCTGTTCATATGAAGTCTTAAATATTTTGGCTTAGAACACAAGATTTCCAATCTGCCTATAGAAAGCCAGCCATTGATTATTTCCATGTATTATACAACATCTGTATTGAGAGTACAATTTTACAAAATGTTGTTTTCTAACGCAGACTTTACATACAAACCAGCAAATCAATCTGAATCTACCTGATCTTGTATCTACAATTGCTCCACATATTCCTATATGAGTGAAGCACAAAACTGTGACATGCATTTAAGTAGAGAAGAAATTTTTGTGAGCTTTTATTAGACTTCATTGAATAAAGCCTCAACTACAATTGAGAAGCAAGGGCTCAAATAAAAATAACTGCCATCACAAATCAAGCAAAGAGATATTTGCCATAATAATATTAGTGAGATCCAATTTAGCAGAATAAGGCTGAAAAATAACTGCAATAAATATTTTTGAAGACATGCAAAGAATGCCTGTTGACAAACTGCACTATAATTTTATTTGATGCTTCTTTATAAGATTGAGGGTTTCTACCTGTAGTACTATGACTAAAATACATCAGTATTCAGGACAGTGTAGGAAAGCCTATATTACACTGGACCATGGTAGAAAGCACTACTATGAAAACACAACCTGCCTACCTGCTCCCCCCATTCTGTGCATGCTACATGCCAAGAAAGTGTAATGTTGCTTTTGGAACCCAAGCTGCTTTTGGCATGGGTTCAGGATGTACCCAATGCCACTCAGGCTCAGGCATGCTCAAGAGAACAGCAACTACATGATATTTTTTCAGCATGTAGTATAGCTGGAGGAGAAGCAAGTGGTCAGAGCATGTTTTCACAATGGTGTTCCCCAACATGGTCTGAAGTAATGTAGACAAGCTAAAGCTAGACAGCCTTGTGGGCATTAAGTAACATGTTATTGATGTTTTCATTTTTAAAACAAAAAATAAATTGAATTTTATTCATGACCATCTCCAGTCAAGCCACTAATTTATTGTCAATAGCTGTTTGGTTCCTTTTCTGATTCAAGCCTCCCTCAGTGGTATTCCGATCCAAAAAACACTGGCTCTTCAAGTGGGTGATTTGCAAAGACTGGTATTATATGTTAGACTCTATTTTCCCTGAATGGTATGTAATGTTGATCTTAACCACTCATTAGTTTCATTTATATTTGGGATATGAATTATATTAACCTCTTAGCCAAGTCTTTCTGATACGTAATGAAATATGCAGATAGATCTTGATGCCTGCTTCTCCCACTGCATGGGAGGGCACAGAGATTCGCACACGGTCTGTGCAGCCAGTGACCGGGCAGGAGTGAAACAATCATGTGCCACCACACATGCCAGAGACAGATTGCATGGTGAAAGGGGACCCCAGGGGGTGTGGCTCAAGAGCCAAAGCTAAGCAGCCCCAATTTAACCAACAGCATGTTGAATACTTTGTGCAGTTCTGGTCCCCACATCTCACAAAAGATGTAGATTTAGGAAGGTGACAGAGAAGGGTAACCAAAATGATCAGGGGCTGCAGCTGCCATACGAAGACAAACTAAAAAGGCTAGGACTGTTCATTTTGGAAAGGAGAAGGCTGAGGGGGCATATGATGGAGGTCTATAAAATCATGAAGGGTGTGGACTAAGTGAACAGGGAACTGTTGTTCACCAAGTACCAGAATACTAGAATGAGGGGGCACCCACCGAAATTAGTAGGTGTCAGGTTTAAAACTAACAAGCGAAATTACTTTTTAAAGCAACACATAGTTAACTTGTGGAATTCATTGCCACAGGAAGTGGTAGAGGCAGATAGAGCCAAGTTCAAAGGGACTGGATACATTCATGGATGATAGTTCCAGTAATGGCTACTGAACAGAACAGTTGAAGATGTTTCCTCTGGCATTTTTGAATAGAGGATAGATCACTCTAGAGATATCCAGTTTGATCCTCTCCCTCTATAGTTGCTTCCGCCATTATCAGAGACAGAATACAGGGCAAGATGGACCACTGATCTAACCCAGTATGGCACTTCCTATGTTCTTATGTCTGCAGAAAATGAATAATAATAATGTAAAAAATATATTCACTATGAGTTTGCTAAAAACGATGATGTCAAACCATCTGTTTTCATTCTTTGGAGAGAAGTGCAGGAGGTGTAGGACACCTAGAAGTTGTATCTAAGGGCCTTGTTGCACAGGACACTTATTGTGTGTTAAAGTCAAAACATGTTCAAGCCGAAACATGTTCTAAACAGTTGCACAGTAATACTTACTCCAATTTTACAAGATGTACAACTTTCACACAACACAAGCTGTGTATGTTTTTTTACAGTTATTAGATTCTGCCAGTCCCCCACACCAGAACCAGTTGTACACGCCAGTACAATCCCAGGACTGGGACTGAAAATCAACTGATTGTCAGTAACAGCACCAGGACCACACTCGAGCTGGCTGCACACTGGTCCAGACCTGGGCCTGGGACCCACAGTCCTGGGACTGGGACCAAAATTGATGATGTTATTTCTGTAGAGTAATCCAACATTAGCTTTGCACATGTTAATTAATACTATCTGAAGATACTCCTTGCTGGAAAAGGCATAACTTTGCTTTGCTATTATTTGATACGAGTGCACTTACCAGGTGTTATCCTGCTTAAACACAAAGACACTCATAATTTAAGTGCATTGTACCAAATCCCACAACCCTGGAAACTAGCACAGGATGCCAAAAGGAAAATCCCCATTTTTTATACAGAAAATGTTGGGGGGATCAGGGTCACAAGCCAATGGGCTAGGGAGATTAAAGTTAATGTTTCTCTCTCCCTAGTCTGGAAGAGGGAGAGACCTGTCACCTACTTATTTTGGTGTGTACCCCCTAATTCTAGTATTGTGGGACTTGGTGAACAACAGTTCTCTGTTCACTTAGTCCACATCCTTCATGATTTGATAAACCTTCATCATATATCCCCTCAAACTTCTCCTTTCCAAACTCCTTGTCCAAACCTAATGGCTAAATAACAGATAACACAAGCAATAATACTGTGGTATCCTCACTCAAAGAATCTGAGACCCTCCCACACCTCCCAAACCAGCCTCCAGGCCTGAGATCGCTCAACTGCCATTCACACATCTGATTTCTGCCGCTATAGTTCAACCATCCTGGTACCGTTACTCCTCCAGAGTCTCCAGCTGTGCTATCCTTTGCTGCTGCATCTGTGTTCTGTTGCAGCTTCCCCTACATTCAACCGCTGCTTCACACTTTTTGCTGCTTCTAGTTTTCTCCTCCTTTTTCTCTCAGCTTCCAGGATCTCAGGGAGCTGTACTTTCAATACAGTTTGCACTGTTTTTATAGTTCAATTCAATTGGCAGCGCAGCTCCCCCTGCTGTCACACATTTTTACGACACTTAGCTCACACAAAACATTACAGCATTTTAATACACACTGGGGGCGTCTACACATTCATTAATGTGCCATAATTAATGCACATTAAGTTTAGCACCTGTTAATGCACTGTAATCAGCACTACTTAGCATTAGCACCATTGCACGCTTTTGTGGTAATAGTAATTCACGGTAGACTAATTCTGTGCATTAGCACAGGCTTGCCTGCCACGCTAATGTGTATTAGAATTAATCTACTGTGCTTGAAGCATCTCATGTAGATACACATCTTTACATGTGCTCCAGGTGTACAGGGAAGGAGGACAACTGCTCTAATTAAAGCACCTGCAGTATCACGTGTATTCAGCATCCAGAGCTTCAAAATGGCAGCCAGGGTGCTTTAACTAAAGCTCGTTTGATGAGTTTTAAAGCACCCCCACCACCATTTTGAATCACAGGAACACTGAATATGAGACCTGGGGGTTGCTGGAGCACGCTAATTAGCATGCTCCAGCAGACTCAATTAATTAAGTCTGCTCTGATGCGCTGAAATTATAGTACATCAGAGTAGCACCCCCACATGTCTACAGGCACCTTGAGTGCCCCATGTGACATGGCCCTCAGTGTTGGAAAGGCATCCAGTGCAGTTTAGGTTCATTTTGTTGCTCTGATTTGCTATTGCTCCCCTACCTTCTATGTCTCAATTGCTCTCCCATTTAAATGCAGAACTTTTTTTGCTAAGGAACCATCCATTGACTTTACTCTTCCTCTAACTACAGTAGAGGCATAACTGGATTCTTGAGTGCCCTAGGCAGTAGCTGTGCATGGGGCAGCTCAGTGGTTACACTGCCACTGGCTAGGCCAGCAACACAGCTGCTGCTGTTTTTACACCCTGTTTCAGGTTTGATGCCTGGGGCTGGTGCTCCAGCCACCTCCCTGCTTTCATTATGCTGCTGAACTACAGCACTACTTTTGCTTTCCTACCAATACCTGCACCTCCAGGCTAATTTATCATGCAATTCCCTTGAGGTGCTTTGTTTGTGTTTTTGTTCAAGCTTCCAATCTACAAGTTTTTTCCCCCGATTATGCGCTCAACACAGTGGCTCAATTTTCAAGTAATGGACACCAACAGCTTTCTCATCTTCAGTGCATTCAGAATATCTTCTTTCACATTGGCACTTTGACATAGTGATACATGCCATTGTGAGCTCTAAAGTAGATTACCATGCTGTACTTTACTTGGCAAGCCGTTTAAAATCACTTGTAGCTGAATCAAGAAGAAAAGCAGGACACCAGCAGAAGGCAAGAGAGCCACTGACTGGACCCTAAATTCTGGAAGGAATCAGAAAGTGGTAGTGAGCAAAGAGGAGGAGATTTCAATAAAATGTAGAGAAGGAAATTCAGTACATTGAGCCTGAAAAATAAACCTTATTTTCCATGGATTAGGTTCAGGAAATCAATTGGTAATGTAGACTATCATCAAAAATTTCTAGAAAGTCCATTGTATTGGTCAGGGGTTGTCAACCAGAGATACACATACCCCCTGGAGGTACTTGGGAAGGCCCCAGAGGGTACGCAATATTGGTGCAGAGAAGCGGGAGGCACCTCCGGTTTTGACACCAGCGCTTCTGGTTTCGCCACTGCATAAGCGAGGGGAGGTCCCCTGCATCGATTGACCACCAGGGGACCCCCCTACCAGGTTGTTAACCAGCCAAGGGACTCCCTGTTTCTCGACCAGCCACTGGTTGAAAACCCCTGGCATAGGTATGTAAAGATGATGTCACCAACTGGGATAAGGATCTCAATGGTGATGCCTCTGCATTCTTAAAAATATTTATTTGGGGGAGTTAATAAAGCCTAGAAGACAGCACAAAACACTGGAAGGGAACTTCACAAATGGAGCCGGGTTTGTTTACTTAGGGCCAACTAGAAGTGCATCATGGTCACACACACAAGTGCTGGGAAACATTACAAATGTTATTTAGAGAGAGGTATTTAGGCATGCGAGTCAGGCAGAAGCAGCGTAGAGAGGTATCTTATGGACTAACTAAATCAGAGCTGCATAAACTTTTGTAAGCCCATGATCACTTAATTAGGTACCATTGAAGTTACTTCTGACTAAGTAAAGTGTTATTAGAAGTAGTCACTCAGAGAGATAGGAAAACCACTCAAGACGACCTGGCTCACAGTCATGTCCACTTGATTAGGCTTCTCCTACTGGCTGCATATGCCCAACCAAACAGCTACTCCTTGGCAAAAAACCAAAGTACAGAAAATGTTTACCTCCCAGTTTTATCCACATGCTTTGCAGAGGTGAAAACCTCCATCTGGATGGAAGTTTCAATAGGCTAATTCTACTGTAAAAAAAAAATTTTGCAAAAACATACTTTTGCGGCTCTAGGATGAACATGATGTCCTACAGGTCAAGGGAGAAAGCCACCATAATCTGGGAAAGGAGGCAGCAGGAGCCACTCACAGCAAATCTCTGAAGGCTTAGAGAACTACAAGCCAAAAGATGAATCAGACTTGCAGGAGAAGCAGGCTCAAGAAAACCGCATCAGGAGAGCAAACAAAGGAACAGAGGGTTCAGAAGGCAAGAGAGCTCCCAGGGAGTCTATCATAGCAATCATGAACACACAACCATGCACTGTATAATCCCTATACTATGTGTGGATTATGAATCATATCCATTGCACAATCTTTCATAACTCCATTAAGAATCTAAATATCACACAGAGTGGAAAACTGCATAAATAACTTCTTCTATTATATGCACTTTTCCTTTAAATATTAATGCACCACAGTACCAGCATTTCTCACAGTTTCTTCTAATCAGCAGCACTGGATGCCAAAAATGCAAATGAGCATCTGCCCTTCCCAGCCCTTATTTTGGGTTTTACATAGCTGAGAGAATCTTTAGACCTTAGAGCATATTTATTCTTTGATTTCTTTTAGTAACACAGTCTACAGCCTGGGTAAACACTAAAGAGGGCATTGAGCCAAACTGTTTGTCTACACAGACAGCATTTTGTTTCTTTAGTTTTTCTCCAGATCTACAATTAAGGGGTTATAATCAACTGATGTACCCTGGTTAATCACTTTGAAGCCACACCAACAAAGCTGAAACCAGTGAAGGTCCCAGCTCATTTCCAGCTTCAACCAGCTGAGCTGTTTGTACATATTATAGTGATAATCAGCACAACTTATTTAATAGGTTTTCACATCCATTCATCCTCATCTCAACCATAGGAGGCTCAATTCTGATCTCACATCAGTTTCACACACTGTTAGAGCCCCATTAACTTCACTGACATTCCTCCTAATTTATAGCAGAACATAAAAGCAAAAACAGGCTCAGCCAGGTCCAAGGCTCTCATAGTCAAACACAGAAAGTAGTATCAGTTACAGTACTTTGACTTTGGTAATTTGAAAAGGTTTCACTTTGCGTGGGGTATTCAAAATTTGCCCATGGAAAAGAGTGCTGATCTCTTTAGCCTTGAAGGTGATGACACAAAAGTTAAGTGGTTAGAGAATGACAATGGGGTCAGGAGTGATAGGTTTCATTCCTAATACTTACAAATACCCTGCTTGTGGCTTTGGACTCCAGACCTTTGGCAATGCTGAAACATTCCACAGATAAAATCCTAGCTCCACGGAGGTAAATGAAAGACTGATTCTCTCCCCACTTCCATCTTAACAAGTATTCTTTCTGAGCCAAAGTCCCCAGGAAAATAGCAATGTTCTAGTGGTCCCAGCACATAAAAGTAAAACTTCCTTTCATCATAGCATATATCCCATCACTGAAAGTACCTGCTAACCAGAACTCAGGGCTGTCAGATGATCAGTCCCAAAAGGATCTCGACAGCCTGAGACGGATAAAAAATGAGGATTTAGGAGCTTAAAGTGTTAGGCAAAATTTAGACACCTAAATCCAAAATTGCAATCTTGAAAACATTGGCAGGACTAAATAGCTCAGCACATAAACCTTACCTGATGAAGATATTCACTACCCCTCGTTGTAGCTGGGCCACTCTGCAGAAACAGAACCCAAATTCACCAGATCAGAATCAACCTCACTGCTTCTCCACTCATCTGGGGGAAAGTGTCCCATATTTAAGTCCTTGCTTTCAAGATTGTTTCTATATTTAATCCAATGACTGCCAAATATTAAGTACATAAGCACTATGTCTATGAAATGAAATTAAATGAAAAAGTGCAAGCCCTCCTCAGTTCTTTGAAAGAAGAAAAATAACCACCTGCCTTCAGGTGGAACAGACACAGCAGAAGGCCTTGAAAGTATTCCCTGTGGAGGTGCAGATGTGAGTTCAACTGCCCTCAGGGAAAGGACAGAAGTGAATTTAGTTTGTCTATGCTGCATGGCTATTCTAACCATGAGCTATTGGATAAAGGCAATGCGGGATGGCTTATCTTCCGGCAGCTACTGACCTATTTCTGGGGTCGTTTTCAAGATGCATCTAGGATGTAGACATGCTTTACAGCCCAAAGTAAAACATCTAATGTCCTGAAGTGGATCAGCTTAAGATGCATCCATTTCCTCAAGGTTTCCTTTTGGCTGAGTTACATAGCTTCCCTGCTTAGCATGCTGCCTTTCATGCATCTTAATTGTAGGTGTTTAATTCTCATCATGCCTAGATACCGAGCTTGATGCTATGGACTTGACTAGATGGCATAACACCTAAAAGTTGGATGCTGTAGCGCTCAGCAATGCAATGGTTACATCCTTTTATAGCCCTTTGTTTTTCCTATGCATCTCCTCTTCAGCACTCTCTTCATAACCCACAATTCTAGATAAACCTAAAATCCAGGGAAGAACTTGCACTTAAAAGTTTTGAATTTAAGCCAACTGCTTAACAATGACAAATGTAATCACCAGGTGGTTTGAGTTTTTGTTGCTGATGGAGATCTAAGCTGTTCTGAAAAGTCTTGTCAGACAGAGCATACGACATCTCCTAAGCATCTCTCTATAATGGTTAGAAAGAAAACAGCATTGAGAGAGAGTAGATCAACTGAAGACTCCCAGCTGAGGACTACCTTTGGTTAACCAGGTTGCTGGTCTGAAATCCTTTTGCTGCAGCAGAGATCTTTGAGGCTCTCTCTCCCTTCCCCCCTCTTTCAGAGTGTATATTCTTTTGTTCACTTGACCTGCTTTTCTCCCAGTTGGCTGCTGGAGTGCTCTCAGGGGTCTCCTTAGCAATTCTCACATCAATAGTGGTCATTATCCAATTAGTGGCTCAGTGCTTGCAGCCTAGAGTTCTTCAGCTTCCTAGCTTTACCTGTTGAGCCACAATCCCAGTACCTGGGGCTTCCTCTTCCCCCTACCTGAGTCTCTGGGTTCCCAGAAGCTCCTATAGTGTCCTGGAACTTGACCATAGATTTTCCCAGGGCTCCAGAGCCTGGCAGCAGCTCTTACAGGCCTCCAGATCTTACCCCAGAAAAAGCAAACCAAAGTCTTCTTAAAGATGCCCACGTCTCTCCAGTAGGGCAGTGTGAAACAGCATCGTTTCGGTTCGATTTCTATTCTGCCATTTTGAAGGGACTGTGTTTTGTTTCACTGTTTCCAATCACCATTTCATTTTGTTTCTTTGAAACTGTTTTGAAGCTGTTCTGACACATTTTGCACTGACCTTTTCCAGCCCAAAGTACTTGGAGTGGTGATGATGGTAGTGGAAAGGTGTTCTGTTCCCTGCTTGGCTGAGACAGGCACATGCTATCCTTCCCCCTGTGGGAGAGGGAAAGGTAGAAAAGCAAAGCACACGGGGATTGTGGAGGTCAGCTCTGTCTGCCGCCAGTACAGGATTTCTGTCACTTGAGAGAGATTCTCTGGAGAACCACTCTATTCAGGTTGCTCCCAAGTTATTTTTCTTCCAGAGTGACCAGTTTTACTGTGGGGGGGAAATTATGAATTTCTGTATACTCATGGTTTCTCCTGAGAGAGCAAGGACTCCCCCCTGGAGAAACTTAATGTCTGTCTAAGTGTAACCCGGGTAGTACTCCAAGAGGTACCCCCTCTCCAACTGAAGGGATCAAAGCAGGTGCACAAGTGCTGTGGGAGGTGTAGGGACTCTCCACCCCTTATAGAGCAGAGCCAGACCACCAATGGGGACTTAACCATATACCTTTTAATACTGGGAACATAACAGGCATAAATCAGAGGGTACAGTGGACACTACAATGCCCCAAGGGGGCAGGATTCAACAAAGGTTAGACACTTACAATCACTGACAAAAGACACAGTTAACAAAATATAAAACACAAACAGCAGAGCAAACAATACAAGTTGGTGAAATATAAAAAGGCACAAAATACAAAATGTCAAATGACAAGGAAATATAGGGCCTTGGTAACTGGAGGGGGAGAAAGGGGGGAAAACACAATGGCCCCTTTCCACTGCAAGAAGATTAGCTTCTTGCTAGTCCCCTCACCCCAGCAAGGATTTGAACTCAGAGCTCCTATATGGTAGGCAGGAACACCACCACACAACCACCACTGGTAACACTACTCCAGGTTGCTAGGGATCTTGACCTTCCCAGAGCCCCAGCCTCATATTGAGTTGCCTGGCCTTTGACTGGAGGAGCTGGAAGCAGAGCTGGGAACCTCTCAGGTTGCTGCTCAGATCCTTGCTTGGGGAGGAGTGGGAGGGAAGCTGCTCCTGCTGGCTGCAGTGTCTCATAGGGGATCCTGGAGCCCAGTGGGGAGCCTCTCCTGCCGGCTGCATGCCACACTGCTGAGGGCCCCACTGCTGCCTGCAGGTCCTGCTCTTTCAGGCTCTTCTGGGGCACTGCTCCTGCCCCGCTGGCTCAGCTCTTGCCAGCTCTGTGAAACTCCTTCCTTGTTGTCCCTTGCTGGTCTCCCCTGAGTGAGCCCATACTGCCCCTTTTATCCCCCTCCAGGTAACCCAAGGGGCCAATCAGGGGACATGGGGGGGTGAGTCTCTAGGGCCTGATTGGTGCAGAAAGGGAATCCCAAGTCCTCCAATCAGCCCAGGGGTTTTTGAAAGGGCAAAAGCTAAGTCACTGCTAGCCCATCACATCAGCATGTGCATGTGTGCATTACATTTATTACATTTATTATATTAATTTATATTATATTATTATAGCACTTTACAATATATTATTTAATATATATATATATTATATTAAAGGTTGACAACATTTTGGAGCATGGGACTACCTTAACAGACCTTAGCTCTGCATGAGTGGCTTCCAATCTGGTCCAAGTCATCCTAGCCATAGCTGTAGCTGGAACGGCCATCATTGATGCCATTGCTACTTCTCTCCACAGTAGAACCACAGTTTAAATAACAAAGATGACCCAGGGTGGGGAGGAGGGGGGGAGGGATTTAGGATAGAAATAACATCCTAAAAAAGTCACTAGATTTATTTTAAATACAAGTCAAAGAATTTTTTTAATGCTCCGTCAGTGCTCTAATGAAGCCAGTTTATAATCCATACAAGTCTGTTAGCGTCTGAGAAAAGGAATATCTAATTTGGTCAGAAAAATATATCAGCATATTAAGTACACAGCAGCCCTAGAAGCTACTTGACTACCAAACCTCAGGGAAATTCCCATGCAAGCAGATGGTTGTGTCTCAGGATGGTATTCTCTGATGGCTCTTCAAATGAAAGAAGGAAGGAAGGTGAAGCCATAGGATCAAAGGATCATATACAGTGGGGTTGCAAGGAACCTTGCAAGGTCATCTAGTCTAGCCCTCTCCCCTGCTCAAGACATCCATGACTATATCATCCCAGCCAAGTGTCTAACTTACTCTTAAAAATTTACAGAAATAATTCCACAGCTTCTTTAGGTAACCTGTTCCATGTACTATATTAAGAGTTTTTTTCAGTTAAAGCCTGGAGAAAGTCAATTTAAAAAAGAAATTTTTGTTGCTGAATCAAGGCAACTAAAAAGAACTAAAGCAACTAAATCAACAAATAAAAAGAAAGCAAATGTAATTTAAGAAGTGGGGGAGGTTTGGTGTCCTCAAAAACATTAATCTTCAGCTTTTTATTCAAAATAGTAACTGATGCTATTTTTTTCCACAGTTGGTTCCTGTTACTGGAAAGAGAGGTGACCCGATAGCTTTGCATATCTGTCTGTCTTTAGCACTTCTGTGCTATTGACAAGTTGGGACAGATTGATACCATGATTCATTTAATCTGTGACTAAAACACAAGTCTCCAAAGGTGAATGGATTAAACTGTTTACTAAAATTGTATTAAAAATAAGAGGCCTATAATCTGTGGTAAACACTCTAAGCCTTCTCTTTGCAGCTCAGGTACAGTGTAGGCAGGGATTATTTAAGTTTATTGCACTACCAGTAGTTCTCAAATGATAATGGAATAGACCTACTGAGAGAGAGACATAGTCTAGAAGAGGAGTAAACTGACACGTACCAAATTATTTCATTTTCTGAGTTAATGTAGATTCAATGCTTGAATCAGTCAAGAGGGAGATTCTACAACATCCCTCAAGTTTGTGTCTCATAGAGACATGTTCCAGGGTTTACACTTTTGCCATGATTGTTTTATTCTTTAGTCTCCTGTGATCATCTGATTGTGGTTTTAACATTACCCAGAGCAGCAGGAAGAAAATGACACGGCAGACTTTCATTTTAAGACTCAAAGAAACAAAGCCTTAAGAAAATAGAGACAGTACAATGCTAATACTTAGGATTAGTTTACCTTGGTAGAAAATCTATTACAGAATAATTTCTGAATGGAATGAAATTGATGTTTTCTTCCCACAAAGTCCTATAGTATTTTAATGGTAGGTTTTCAGTTATCTGTTATACCACACTTAAAACTTATTTTATCAGCCATACCATGTATTTCAAGATAGCCAACAATGAGTGCATAAAGGGGCATCTAATAGAACTGTAACAGTCAAACCTTTCTGTAATAGACATGTAAAAAGCTGCCTGTGCAATTTTGTTTTTTTATTAACCTCTTCTAGGTCAATAGAAGCATAGAGCAATTTTGTGTGTGTGAGAGAGAGAGAGAGAGAGAGAGAGAATATTTAAGAAACATATTTAATCCTTCTCTCCTATATACCACATTTTCTTACATAGAACATGCCCCAGAATATAATATGGATCTTGTTTTTAAAAGACAGAATGAAGATAATACCACCTTTCTTTGTAATATGTAACTGAGCAGCACTAGCTAGGCAGCTGAACTTGCTCATCTATCTGCTCTCTAAGTCGTGTGCAAATTTTCTTATATTTGGCCAGCACCTGGCAAAACTCTTCTTACTGAGTTGTAAATTGTGCATAGCAGTTTCCAGTAGCTATGCATACTGGAAAAATGGGTATCGTAAAAGTACAGTTAGTTATGCTTCTTGCAAATAATGTTGTTAGGTATAGTTGAAGTTATACTAATATCCACAGTCCCTTCCTTCCCCCATCTGAGATTCTTAGTAGGATTAGAAAGGAAAGGAAATCTCAGAGATGCATTTATTTCACTGCATCGATTTCCTTCAAAAACCATTAGACATAAAACCATACAGATAGACACATCTTATGTATACTGTGTCCAGTAAATCACCTCCATTAGGATTCCTAAATTTTTGAACATTTTCAGAATTGGTCATTGTAACAGGGCCCCTACTGAGGAGGAGAGAGATGGAGATGGAGGGCTGTGTAAAATTTTGACAGGTGTTTGGTTTTGAAGCTGTTTCAACTTGTTTCGAGCTCAAAACAGGAAAACTGAAATGAAATGAAAAGCTTTGAAACAGCTTTAAAACAGAATGAGAGCACTTGAAACATTTTGAAACTTTCAAAATGTTCCAAGTTTTGAAGTCGGCTTGCTTGCAGCTAAACAAAAAGTAAGGAGAGGGAGGGGCAAGAGGGGGGAAGGACTGCTCTGATATTGACATCTAGTTCCCAGTTCGATTCCCCAGCTCTCTGATCACTTCCCCCAGCTCTTCCCAGAGAGCATTGCCCCCAGTCTGCATGCAGGGTTTCAGCAAGCTGCTGCTGTGGGCTCAGGCCAGCAGCAGCCACTTGGCACTACTGCTGGCCCCAGCCTGCAGAGGCAGCCTGCTGAAACCTGGGGCACACATCCAGGGAACTGCACCCCTCTGGAAGTGCTGGGGGAATGGAAACAGAGCTAAAGAAATGACTGAGGAGCCGGAGGCTGGGGAATCCAGCCAGGGGCAGGGGGAATGTTCAGGTCTCTGGAATGTTCCTGGTTTGATGCCCCAGCTCCCTGAGTGCCTCTCTCAGCTCTTTCCAGGGGGTGCAGGCCCCCAGATGATGCAGGATGACAGCAGGCTGTTATTTCCAGTTGGGGATGGCAGCAGTTCTGGGCTATTTCCCCAGCCAGCAGCAGCCTGCTGAAACCCCACACGCAGATCCAGGACCATGCCCTCCAGGAAAAGCTGGGGGAATGATCAGAGAGCTGGGGAATCAAACTGGGAGCTCCGGCTGACACATGGAGCTGCCCCCGCTCTAAGTCAGCATGCAGCACCCTGCTGAGCCGTGCTTCACCCGTACCATGAGGCGGGTGTTAGAAATGGAGTATTGTTATAATATTGTTAGAAATGGAGTATTGTTAGAAATGCAGTTTGCATCTCGCACCTGATAAGAAAAAACACTGCCAAGGACTTTTTTCTTGGCCAGCCTTGCCACAGTTCTTCTTATACTAAATCACAGCCTCTCCCCCAGCCTCCCCCTAGCTTTTCTCATGCAGATTACAGAAGCTGGAATTCAACTGACTGTGTCCTTGAAAGGGGGGTGGGGTGGGGGTTTAAACTCTTGGTGACCTAAAGAACTTTCTGAGCATGCGCAATTAGCTGATGCATATTTACTTCTCCACCCTGCATACTTAAGTAGTTAATTATAATGTACATGCGATGAATGTAGTGATGTAACCACATATATGTTTGTATGAAATGGAAATGAGCTGTAAGAGTTCCTGTTTCTGCACACGTGCCCAGGAGGAAAAAGATAAATACAGGCTGCAAAAATTTCTTGGTGGGTTCGGAGTAATCTGAGTCTTTGACTCTGCTCTGACCCTATTTGCAAATACACCTTTTGTGCTGCTAATGAGTGTGTGTCTATGATTTTGGTGGCCTCCAAGAAACGGACCGCAATCTTTTGCAACACGGGTACCAGGCAGGAGGGAGGCGAGCCCCACTGAACCCCACAGCCAGTGAGTACAGGGCTTTTTGATGCATTTTGTGCAGGGAAATATACAAGCATAATACTCACTGCCCAGCCTTAGCTAGGCTCCAACACAATACAGGGGAAAGGGAAAGCCTGGAGGACTCATCTGTGCGTGGCACAGACTCCACCCCCACCTTCCCTGACACTGACAATCCCTGCCTACATTCACTTAAAGAAAGAAAGAAAGAAAGAAAGACTTTGACTTTTTAAATACTTTATTCAGGGGTTCAGGGGTACAACAATGGTGGCCGCTTGCAAGCGAAAGCACCAACAACTTACTACCAACCCAAAACCGAGATCGGACAAGTCTCTTCATCCTCGGATCCAGAACCCAAATTGGGCAAGGGAGTTAATGCCCACCCAAGTATTACAAAGAGATCCAAGCCACAGCCCATCCGCAAAAGTGCGTCCCACGCACCCCAAATCCCGGGCCAAAAGAAAAAACCCCGGGCCAACCAAACCACCCACACATCACACCATGACAGACACCTTCGCTGCATTTCACGTCGTGTCTCACATGCTACGCGGTCGGCGTGCCGGCCACACAGTCCTAACCGATTCAGACCCTGCTCCATCCCCTCATACACGTCCCAAAGCCTTCAACTTCCACCCAAAAGAGAGCAAAAAAGCAGCCTGGCGAGGGCCCAGGATGCGGCAGAGCTGGAAGTCGCAGTTCGACCCCGAGCCAGCCCGGTCGCCCAGACCGGTCATGACATCAGAGCGCGTATTTGAGACGGCCGTCCTCCACCCGGCACAGCGCGCCCTCCAGGGCCCAGCACGCCTCAAAGGCGGGCACCGCCCGCCAGAGCACAGCGTGCTCGAACTCCAGCGAGAGGCGCGCCTGCACCAGGAGGCGGAAGAGCTGCAGGGCGTCATCTGAGCCGGTCCCGGCCAGCCGGTTCCGGCGGCTCTTGAGGACGGCCAACTTGGCCTGACCCAGCACGAAGTTGGCCAGGCAGACGGGGCCCCTCTCAGCCGCCCGGTACGGGCAGGAGCACACGTAGGTGGTCTCTGAAAAGCTCCTGCCCAGAGCCCGCAGCAGCAGGCTGAGGGTGACAAAGAGCGGCTGCAGGCGGGGGCAGTCAAGGAAAGCGTGAAAAAGGGTCTCCTCGACATCCCCCGGGCAGAAAGGGCAGGCTGTCGAGGCGGCTGGGTCCAAGTGGGACGTAAACGTGCCGGTGGCTAGGATGCCGTGCAGCAACCGCCACTGCAGGTCGCCAGTCTTCTTGGCGCTTGGCGGCTTATACAATGTGCGCCACGCCGGGTGGGCCGGTGGGGAACCTGGCGGCCCCAGGCGCCGTCGCCACGGTGTGTCGGGGCGGCCCGCCAGCACTTGGGCGTGGCGGACGTGGATCACCCAGGCGTATAAACCTCTACGCGACAGAGAAGCAAAAGAACAACCCGTGTCACTGTCAGGAGGCACAGGGAGCGTCAGCAGGGTGCCAGGGCCGCCGGCCAGATCGTCGGCCACGGCTGGGGTGACTGGTAATGCAGGGAAAGCCTCGCTCGGGGCGTCTTCAGTGCAGGGGGCCTGGCCCGCCCGGAGATGGGCCTCCAGGGCGGCTGCTTCCTCCAAAGGGAGGGCGGCCCGGATGTCGCACAGGAAGCGGCCCACGCTGCGAACGGAGCGCCTGCCCAGCCAGCTGCTCAAGGCCTCGGGCGAGAGCCAGGCCGACCGAGCAGGGTCCAGGAGGTGACCCAGGCGGAGAACACGCGCCTGAATGAGAGCGGCCGTGAGACTGGCAGAGGCCAGGCTCGGCACGGGGCGCCTCAGCGCCGGGTTGTGCACCAGGGGTTCCCCCAGC
Organism: Crocodylus siamensis; assembly: GCF_052110815.1. NCBI lineage: Eukaryota > Metazoa > Chordata > Crocodylia > Crocodylidae > Crocodylus > Crocodylus siamensis. Next base: position 341,430,357 of record NC_143395.1, on the reverse strand, counting down.
ACCCGCGGGAACTGAAGGCGACGGGCCTGGGACTGGAGGTGGAACGTGGCTTGCCAGGCTCGCACCACGCTACGGTAAAAGGCTGGCAGCACGGCCCAGTTCAAGAGCGTGAGGTCCAGCAGGAAGAGCTCCCGGTCAAAGCCGAGGGCCCCCACCCTCTGCAGAAACCGGCATGCCAGGTGTTGCCAAGCTGAGCGCTCCTCGCTGTACAGGAGTCGCTGGAGGGCCTGGAGGCGGAAGGAGACCACCCTGCTCGCCAGGTCCACCAAACTCTGGCCCCCCTCAGTCACAGGGAGGTAAAGGACAGGTCGTGGGAGCCAGTGGCGCCCGTCCCAGAAGAAGTCAACCAGGAGGCGCTGGAGTCTCTCGAGCAGGTCCTCCGGCGGGTCGAGTACGGCGCACCGATGCCACAGGCTCACCGCCACTAGGTTGTTCACGATGAGGACGCGTCCACGGTAGGAGAGGCTGGGCAGGCGCCAGTGCCACCTTTGCAGGCGGGCCTTCATTCCTTCCTCGAGGCCGTCCCAGTTGCGCGCCATGAAGGCCGGTGGCCCCAGGAACACGCCCAGGATCTTGAGACCCTCGCGGCGCCAGCTGAGGCCCCCGGGCAAGGCCGGGGGGGTCGTGGTGATCCACTCTCCAAGCAGCAGGGTATCGCTCTTGGCCCAGTTGATACGGGCTGAAGAGGCGCGTTCATAGGCTCGCTGGCAGGCTGTCAGGGCCTCCACGTCCTCCTGGGTGTTAAGGAAGACGGTCATGTCGTCTGCATATGCCGAGAGCCGCAGCGGAGGGGCAAGGGACGGGCCCACGGCTGGTGGCAAGGCCACACCGCTCAGGTGGCGCCGCAGCGCATGCAACAGCGGCTCAATGGCCAGGGCATAGAGCATGCCCGACAGGGGGCAGCCCTGACGGATGCCTCTGAGCGCGGGGAATGGGGCACAGAGCACGCCGTTCACCTTGAGCAGGCTGGAAGTGTCTCGATACAAGACCCGGAGGGCGCCGACAAACAGGGGCCCAAAGCCAAAGGCCTCCAGGGTCCGAAAGAGGTAGGTGTGGTCCACCCGGTCGAAGGCTTTCTCCTGGTCCAGGGAGAGAAGGCCAACATCCAGGCCAAAGAGGTCGCTGGCTGTGAGTAGGTCGCGCAACAGAAACAAGTTGTCTTGGATGGTTCTGCCCGGCACGCAGTAGCTCTGCTCAGGCCCAGTGACGGGGGCCGTGACAGTGCGGAGGCGGGTGGCCAGCGCCTTGGCCAGGATCTTGTAATCTGCGCACAGCAGGGAGACCGGCCGCCAGTTCTTAATGCAGCCAAGGTCTCCCTTCTTGGGCAGCAGCGTGAGTACTGCACGGCGGCAACTGATCAGCAAGACCTTGTCGGCAAGACTCTCCTGGAAAACGCGCAGGAGGCCGGGGCCGAGAAGAGGCCAGAAAGCCTTGTAGAACTCCGCAGGCAGCCCGTCGAGGCCCGGGGCCCTGCCGGAGGTGAGGCCAGCGGCGGCCGCCGCCAGCTCCGCCAGAGACAACTCCCGCTCAAGCTCGCCAGCCTCCAAGGCACCAAGGCGCGGCAGACCCGCATGGAGTTCCCGCGCAGCATCAGGGCAGGACGGCTCAGCCGCAAACAGGTCACGATAGAAAGCCACAGCATGCTCGCGTACTTCACCTGGGTCAGTGATGACCTGGCCCTCAGAGGTCTTGAGGTGATCTAAGACTTTGCTCGCTGCCCGCCGTCGCTCCAGGTGGAAAAAGAAGCAGGTCGGGGCATCCGTTTCGGCCAGCTCTTGGCAGCGGGCGCGGATCCGTGCTCCACGGGCCACGCTCTCCGCCAAGTCGCGCAGGCACTTCTTCCGGAACTGGAGGCTCTCGCGCAGCACCGCATCACTGCCGGCTGCCAACAGGGCAGCCTCGAGCTTCACCACATCCTCCTCCAGCTCTCTGACACGGCGGCACAGTTCATTGGTGGCCAGCTGCATGTACTGCTGGCAAAAGGCCCGAATCTGTACCTTGCCCACATCCCACCTCAGCTTCCAGGAGGAATACTTCGGCCTTGTGGCCTCCCAGCCCCGCCAAAAGTTGGCAAAGCAGTCCCGGAAGTACGAGTCTTGAAGCAGGCTGACGTTGAAGCACCAATAAGGCGCTCGTGCACAGGTTCTCCCTGGCAGGCTCAGTTCACAAAAAGCTAGGCCGTGGTCTGACAGGCCTGAGGGAACGATGTGGCGGCTGCATAGGAGTGGCAGCTGGTGCCTGGTGACATAGATGCGGTCGAGGCGAGCCATAGTGAGACCCCCGGCACTCATCCTGGCCCAGGTGTATTGGCGCGCGTTGGGGTGCAGGGCTCGCCAGACGTCGACGAGGCCTGCAGTCTCCAAGTCGGACTGCAGCCTGCAGGCGGAGGGCAGGTGAGGCTCGGGCCCCGTACGGTCGAGCAGGGTATCGGTGGTACAATTAAAGTCCCAGCCTACAAGAAGCAGGTCATCGTCCTCGCCGACCTGGCGCAAGAGACCGGCCAAGGTCTCAAAGAAAGTGACCCTCTCCTGGCCATCGGAAGGTGCATAGATGTTGACGAGCAGCAGATGGTGTTGCGCTAGGGTGACGCAAACCGTCAACAGGCGGCCGGGGACCACCTCTCGTGCCACCGCCGTGTCAGGCTGCAGCTGTGATGATAGGAGAGTCGCGACCCCGGCACTAAGGTTGGTGCCGTGACTCAAGAACACCTGGCCTTGCCAGGCGGCACGCCAGGCCAACTGGTTGTGCCTGTCGGAGTGCGTCTCCTGGAGGAAGGCGACAGCCAGCCGCTTCTGGCGCAGGAGCTCCAGCACGGCCTCTCGCTTCACCGGGTCTCGACAGCCGTTGATGTTAAAAGTGCCGATGGTTGTGGCTGCCATGGGTGTGAGGTTGGGAGAAGAAGAGCGAGGCAAGGCGTAGATAAAGAGCCCCCAAGAGCCGAGCAAAGGCAGAGACAGGTCGAAGAGAAAAGGCCTATCGTGCCCTACTCTAGTCCAGGAACCCCACCAGGCCCCATTCATCTCTCACCCGCTGGGCGAGCTTCTCCAGACGATAGGCCATCTGCCTAGTGCCCAGATCCCGCTGCATGAGCTTGGCCGCCGCCCTGGCGGCCTTGACGAACACTTTAGGGTCCTCACACCACTGGGTGATGCGCGCCGCTATGTTCTTTTGCCCTTTCGTCTGCTTGAGAAAGGTCAGGAGCCCCCCATAGTCAGGAGCGACCCGGGGGGGGCTGCCAACATGGGCTGCACATTTCCCACAGAGGAGCGGCGAGGGCGCACACTGGCTGGGAGCGCTACATCCACACCCTCGATATCCAAGCCCATCAACCTCCTCTGATCGTCCAGGTCGAGGTCTGGCTCTTGAGGAGCAAGCCCCGCCTTCTTGGGGGGGGAGAGGTCATCTCGCTCTCGAGGTCGCTTGCGACACTCAGAAAGCTGGATCTCCATCTCACAAGCTTCCTCACCCGATTCAGTGGCCTGGGACGTGACCAAGAGGTCAGCAGACTCTTCTGCTGCTCCCTGGGTCAGACCCCCAGAGGCGACGCATTGTGCATACGTCTTCTTGCCCCCCATCTCCAAGAGCTGGGAGACGGGCGAGGCGTTAATGACCCCTGTCTCCCCCACCTCCAAACCGCCCTCCCCCCCAGTCAGCAGAGCTGCTGACATGACGGCCGGAGCAGGGCCAGGCTCCCCAGCGGGGGCCTCCCCAGCACCAGCTGCGGAAGGCCGCAGTGGGGACGGGGCGTCCTGAGGGGTCCCTTTCACTTTCCTCTCCTTGTTGCCCTTCTTCTTCTTCTGCTTTGTGGCAGGTGACCCCTCCTTCACAGAGGATGGGCCAGACTGTGCCTGGCCTGTCTCCTCAGAGCCAGCCACCTCAGCCAAAGCCGTGGTGGAGAGCAACTTGCAGGGGGCTGAGCCCCATCGTCCGATGGGGCCTCGGTGCCACAATCGCTGACCGCCCCGGCCTCAATCTGGGGGGTCAGAGCAGGCGGGGCGGAAGCGGAGGCATCCGCCTCTCCCCCCGGTGCCGTCTCTGCACTGGTAGGAGTGGGCACCGTAGGTGGAATGGGGGGGGGGGCTGGGGCCTAGCCCCAGCCCCTCCGCCGGACGACGCTCCCACGCCAGAGACTTGAGCCCCCTCAGATGGAACAGGGGCAGGAGGAGGTCGGGAAGGACTCCCGGCCTCACTGGGTGGGGCCTGCGTCCCGGAAGTGGATGGGCCGTCCGTCGGCGTCGCTGTAGTTGCCGACGCTTTGGCTGATCCCCCACGTGGGCACTGGGCCGCTAGGTGGGACGAGCTCCCACACTGAAAGCACGTGGTCTCCTCACAAGAAAAATAAATCACATACCTCCGCCCGTTGGACGAGAGGCTCAAGGACTGAGGCAGAGACCGTGAGCCCTCCCTAAAGAGCATGAACACCTGCCTTCGAAAAGACAGGACATGCCTCAGTTTGGGGTTTTTGCTCCCTATGGTCAACCGGCGAAAGGGACTCGTAAGCACCCCATAGGGCTCGAGTACCCCGGCCAGGTCTCGGTCGGTCACGTGCGGGGGCACATCGGAGATCACCACCCTCACCGCTAGGGTATCTAGGGGGGTGACAAAGTAATGCGCGCCCGCGATGTCCAGGCCCTCTACGCACACCCTATGGACTAGGGTGGGGTCGCTCAGGTAGATCATCGGGACCGTGTTGACATGACCTGCGTAACGGATGGTCTGCTGTCCCAAGAGACTAGCCAGAGCGTCCACGCAGACCTCAACCCCAACAAAGGGAGGGGTGTGCACCCTCAACCCACAGGTAATGGGAAGGTTCTGGGAGGCATCCTCGTGCCAGCTGCTGGCTGTAGGAGCAGCCATTCCTGACAGGACAGGGTTAATTCCCAACTCTAACTAAGCAGAGCAACAACAAAAAAAGTTTATAGTAACTAAAAAAGATAAGTGTCCGGGAAAGCGGCCACAAAAACTCCAGATGGGAGGGGGGAAGGGGGTGGAGAAAAAAAAAAGCGGCTGGGGTTTGAAAAAGCGAGAAAAAAAAAAGGACAAAAACAAAAGGGAGGGGGGAAAAGGGGTAATTTAGAGCACCCCGCGGAAGGCAAGCTAATGGAAAGTAACTCCCCGCTACAAGCAAGCAGAAAAGAAAGAGAGAGAGAAAGAGCGAGAAAGAGACAGTAAGAAAGAAGGCTGCGAAGACAAAGAGACCGGAAGTACGGGGGGATGGGACAAAGAGGGGAGAAAAGGGGGGAAAAAAGCTGCAAAACAGCAAGAAAAGAAAAGGAGAGCGAGATAAGCAGAGGCTAGAGACCTTTAGACAGGTGGGAGTGAAAAAAGGAAAGAGATAGGAAGCCGGGGAGTCTTACGCTCGGGATCGCCCCATGCAGCTCCAAGCGAGCCTGGTCCGGTGCGTCCAAAGTGAAAGAAAGAAAGAAAGAAAGAAAGACTCTGACTTTTAAGAGACATTTATTCCAGGAAAGGTGACAAATGGTGGGCGGCAGAAATTACGTACAGTTCGGTCTGAGGATCTGGGCCTTGAGGACAAGGTCTGGGCTCATGGCCTGCAAGGCCTGCCTGCACACTTTAGACAAAAAAACCCCCCACAAAGATCAAAATAAGTATTTACATAGATACATGTATATAGTTCTTGCCAGGGGGGACACCCATGGGGGCCTCAGGACATCAGGGGTCGACCCGCCTGGACAAAGCCCAAGGTCTCAGCTTGCAGGGTGCGCTTCTGCACCTTGAGGAGCTGATGGTGTCACAGGGCAATAAGCAGGCATCCCACCTTGACTCGGCACAGTCGACAGCCCAGCATTCCTGAAAGGTGGACACCATCTGCCGGAGGACTGCATGCTCGAATTCAAGAGAAAGGCGGGCCCACACCAGCAGGCAGAAGAGGTGCAGGGCGTTGTGCATCCCGGTCCCGGTGAGCCGGTTTCACCAGCTCTTCAGGGTGGCCATCTTGGCCTGGCCCACCAGGAAGTTGGCTAGGCTGACTGCAGCCCGCTCAGCTGCCCAGTACGGGAAGGAGTGGATGTAGGTTTCCTCTGAGAAGTCCCAGACCATTGCCCAAAGCAGCGCCCTGAGGGCAGGAAAGAGTGGCTGCAGTCAGGGGCAGTTGAGGAAGGCATGGAAAATGTTCTCTTCCAGCACCCTTAGACAGAAGGGGCAGGCCACTGAGGCCACCGGGTCCAGGTGGCGCACAAACGTGACAGTGGCCAGGATGCCATGCACCAGTCTCCACTGGAGGTCGCCGGTCTTCTTGGCGGTGGGCACCTTGTACAGCGTGTGCCACGCTGGGGTCCCGGGCCATGCCAGGTGCCACTGCCACATGGTGTCAGGGCAGCTGGCCAGCACCTGGGCATGCCAGGTGCACACCACGCATGCATAGAGTCCCTTCTGGGGCAGCATGCCAAAGGGGCAGCCCATATTGCTGCTGGGGGGCACAGGGAGCCTGAACAGTGTGTTGGGCCAGTCAGCTAGCTCACTGGCCACCGCTGGGATGACTGGCAGTGGTGGGAAGGCATCACCTGTAGTGTCTGTGGTGGGGAGGGCCTGGTGAGCCTGGAGGTAGTCTTCTAGGGTGGTCACTGCTTCTGTTGGGAGGGCGGCCCTAACAGCGTGCAGAAACCGGCCCACAGTGCGGACAGAATGCAGTGCCATCCAGGCAGCCAGGGCTTCGGGTGACAGCCAGCCCAACTGAACAGGGTCCAGGAGGTGCCCCAGGCGAGTGGTATACGCCTCAATGAGCGTGTCGATGGTGCAATTGAAATCCCCGCCCACGAGCAGGTCATCGTTCTCACTGGCATCACGCAGGAGGTCTCCCAAGGTCTCTAGGAAGGCTATCCTCTCTCTCCCATCAGTGGGCACATAGATGTTGATGAGGGAAAGCTCTGGTATGCCAGGGTGACGTGGACGGTCAGCAGCTGGCCGGGGACAACCTCTCGTGCCACCGCAGAGTCATACTGCAGTTATGGCACACAGCAGGGCAGAGTGGCAAGAATGCAGCAGGGCAGCTAAAGCAGCAGGAGTGAGAGGGAGGGGGCCGAATGCAGCATCTGGAGGGGAAGTGGGGGACAGACCACCCGTATGTCTGTCTGTGGGTCAGGGACTGGGAGGGGTGGGTCATGGCAAGCTGATAGTTATGCTAATGGGTGCCAGTGTAAAAAAGGTTGAGAACCAATGCAATACGGAGCTGAAGCAGGCTCCGATGCAAACAGATAAGTTCTTGCTCCTCCTCCCCCCCACTTTCTAAATTGGGGTGCCACTACATTCAGAAAAGTTAGGGAGGTATGTGCTTTGAATCTAAAGAAGTTGAAAACAGTAGTCTACAAATGCCTCCAGGCAAGCAAACTGACTGAGGTCAGTGGCAATGACAGAAATAGAGTATAGGAATGCCAGTTCTCAAATATGTTTTCCATTCTTTTCCTCCTCCACCACCCCAACTCAGCAGAAGTACTTTCCATATGGCCTGGCTGGGGATTAGCATTTTAATGAGAGAGAGACTGCCATGGGAGTATCAACCTTCACCAGCAGGTCTACAGACCAACATTGTCCAAAATATTTCTAAATAGACCTGGGAAGGAATTTTCCAGTGAAACACTTTGACCTTGGAAAATGCCATTTTACCGACATCAAAACCACTCTCATAAAGAAAGATCAGATTTAAATAAACTTCCTGTTCTGAAAAAAATAAAGTCTTGAAGTGGCTGAAACATTCTACCTCTCTATTTTTAAATGAGAAGGGTCCGTTTTGTATTGCGGGGTGGGAGGGATTAAAAATAGTGTTGTTGGTTACAAATTAAGTTGATTTATAGTAAGGTGAAAAAAGAACTAAAAACCAAAACAGGACAAAGTAATTGAATCAATCCATTTTTGTTGCTAATTTTCAATTTAAGAAATTGAGATTTCAGCTTGGATACGGTCAGGAAAAAAATCAAAATACATAGGAGATGATCTGTATAGGCAGGAAGATGGATTACATGAAGAAACAGATATTTTATATCTCTAATTTGAATTACTCTACAGTTCCTCTGATGCCAGGATTCTTACCATACCCTGTATGAAGACATTCTCTTCAAAGTGACAGATAGAATAAAAAACAAACAAACAAAAAACTCCTATATAAAGGCTATAAAGTGTTAATAAATACAAGATTTGCTAAACTACCTGTCAGGGACACAAAAACAAAGAAGCAAAGCTTAAAAAACTAAAGGGACTACTAACTAAAGAGAGAAAGAATGACTGTAAATACTGGGTAAACATGCTTTTCACTTTTACGACTATACACATCTATGTAATACAAACCCATTGGACACAGAATTGCACTCTTTAAAGGGAAGCATTGGATAACACCATAAAATTCCAAGTGCTTTTCAATTGCTTCACACTTCCTGCCTGATATTAAAGAAAGGTAAATAAAGGCTTGATCAACATATAGCATTAGCTGAGCCTAACACACTGAAAACTGAATTGTGATTTTCAACAGCATCTGGCAGAAGCAATAGGATGAGATTATTTCATATAAAAATATACATGGTAGAAGCGACTTATTTTCAGAGACACTGAACACCATGGATCCCCAGCACATTTGTAAATGGACTAGGGTTGCCATACATCCAAATTTGTCATCGATTCATAGATTGTTAGGGGCTGGAAGGGACCTTGCAGCCCCTGCCTGCCCTCCCCCCCCCAGCTGCCCCCAGCTCTAGGCAGGAAGACAACTGGGGTCAAGTGACCCCAGCAAGGTAACTGTCCAGTCCCCTCTTGAAAACCTCCAGGGTAGGTGACTGCACCACCTCTGGAGGGAGTTTATTCCACAATCTGGACACCCTGACTGTGAAGGAGTTTTTCCTGGTATTAAGCCTGAAACAGCCTTCCAGGGATTTATATCCATTGATCCTGTTGTTCACTGAGCTCCTGATGCACTCCTCTGATATAGCAGTAAGCCACTATCAAGTCCCCTCTCAACTTTCTCTTCTTTAGGCTAAAGAGGCCCAGGTCCCTCAGCCTTTCTTTGTATGGCTTGCCTTGCAAGTCCCCGATCACGTGGGTGGTTCTTTTCTGGACCCTCTCAAATTTTTCCACATCCTTATTGAAGTGCGGCTCCCAGAACTGGATGCAGTACTCCAACAGTGCCGAGTACAGCAGGAATATCACTTCCCTAGTTTTCCACAAGATGCATCGGTTGATGCATGCCAGTATGTTGTTTGCCCTGCTGACCACCACCTCACACTGACGGCTCATGTTCATGCGGTGGTCAGCCATTAGCCCTAGGTCCCTTGTGGGCTGGGTGACCCCAAGAGATGCTGCCCAGGGAAGGGGAGGCATGACAAGGGACTGTAAGTCAGGAGTGAGGGGCATTGTCAGGGCCAGGGATCTGTGGGTCATGAGTGAGGAACAGCAGCAGGGAGGAGGGGCTGCTGATTGGGACTGAGGGGCACCAGGAGAGTCCAGGGGGGTGAGAGACTGCAAGTCAGGAGCAAGGAGCACTGGCAGGGCCCAAGGGCTGTGAGGTGTCCCCCCGACAGGCGTCCTTTTTTCTGGAACAGGAAATATGATAACCCTAGAGTAGACAACATCTCTGGAAATAGGGTCCAGAACAAGTTTTTAAGCTTTGCTAGAAGAAACTATTGAGAGAGAGACAAACAGATATTTCCTGAGAAAACCTTCAAACCAACGGCCAGTATTCCCTGGAGACAACATCTGCTATACACCAGACATTAGTAGAAACAAGGGAACTAGAAATCCCTCACAGATCTGAAGCTCAAGAACACTTGTTTTGAGTCAGATGAAAGATTTTCTTAGTCTGAGAAGAGGGAAGAGCCATGGTCTTCATTAATACCCCCACTCCTACCCTGCTCCCACAAAACTTCTCCTTAAATAGATAAAGCTTAATGAGGGCCTGGATTTTTCTTAATTCATTCACCTGGAGCTGCTGTGGCCTGAGCACTTCGGACCAGAAAAATAACTTCTCTCTGGAAATACCAATTTTTAATTTTTAATTATGGTAACTAGTTTAGTCTTCTCTGTCTTTTGCTTTCCTAATCTGGTAAAGCATTGGGGGCCAACCTTTTTAGCAGCTGTGCCACAAATTAGCCCCATACATTCCCAGAGTGCCACTCCAATCCTTTTCCTTTACCCAGTCTGCTGCTTAGCTTTCTTCTCCCTGCCTGGTCTGTTGTTCTGCATTTTGCTCCCTGTCACTGCCCTGCCTGTCCCCTCCCCAGTCTGCCATGTGCCATACACAGAGGCTGCCCTTGCCACTTGTGCAGCTTGCAATGCTGCAGTTTGGCCACCTCTGTTGTAAAGCATTAAAAAAGAGCCTGAAAGATCAGAAAAGTAAAAACTAACAGCTAAGATAAATGAGGCAGGGGGAAGAGTTGTAAAACAGAAATATTCAAGTAAGTAGAAATGGATCATTAAAAACAATGGCCCTGTTTATCAGTTAGAGCTCAGCATTGTGGGCCAGACTGTCTAGCCAATTAAGACACTTTTATAATGCTCAGAGGCAGTAGTGTAGCTAAAGGAAGGGTAGGAGGTGACAGGGGCAAGAGGGAGACAAAAAATAGCTACTACGACTGCCAGGGTGGCTGTCTCAGCTTCCAGCAGACAGTAACTACCCTGCCCCATGCACTGCTGCTTCCCAGGCCACAGACCTGACTTGTTACTCCTCTGTTCACAGGAACAGTTAATCACCTGCAGAGGTTGCCTATACATGTTTAGGGGGTCTCTGCTCTAACTTATGGTGCTTTACACAAAGCACCATGACTTAGAGCCCTACCCACTCTCAATCCAACAGATGTTTTGCCTGTTGGGTGCAGGGGGCATGAACCTGCCTGCACCAGCTCAGTCCAGCAGGTGCAGGAGCACCAGCAGCCTCTGAGGAGGCTTCTGAAATGCCCCTCTCCCCAGCCCCTTCCCCCCCAGCCCTCGGGCTGCCACCAGGGGAAGGGAGAAAGCACCAGGCAGCTGATAGCTGGGCTTGGCCTGGCTGGAGCTGGGGAGGTATGAAACAGAGACCCCCACACCTCATGGGTCCCCCCAGCTGGATTACTGAGGGAAGCCAGACCAGGCTCCTATCCACCCCACCTCCCCTCCCTCCAGCTCTGGCCAGGGTAAGTCCAGTTAGCAACTGCTGCTGCTGCTCCCCTACCAAGTCCGAGGGCCAGGGCAGGGCTCATGCTGCCCACCAGTGAGAGAACCAGCCCAGCCCTGCAAGGCGTGAAAAATGAACTCTGGTGGGAACACAGGTTCCCTAAGGTGATCTGCTTTAAAAGCACCTTCATTGAATACCTTATATGCGAAGCGTTCATTTTTTGCACAATCGGCCATTTGAAATGCACTCTGCAGCCATGCACTTGTATTACATCATGGCTGTAGAGTGATTTCAGGGGCTCAATCACACAAAAAAATTAACCAGTGTAAGTGTCCATAGAGATTCAGTGCTGGTACATACAAACAAGTCCTGTGTTTGTGTCTAATTTCTCACTGTGAATGGTTCGTGTGGAGAGAAGGTATATGAGTGCAAGAGGTGTGAGGAGGGAAGAATTTCACTACACTAACCCTCCTCTGACAAAGGATCCATTAATAATCCCTGCCCATGCCTTAGCTTGCAGCTGCCCAGCAGCTGACGTTACCTGCTTTAAGACCAAGACAGCAGGAAGACTCAGCTGGCTCCCTGATGTGCCCCTCCCCATCTTTAGATGTCAAGCAATGATCTGGCACTGAACAGAAAATCACTCTTGCACACATAGCTGTTCATGCTGAAAAAATATGTGATCAGGTGAAGATGAAGGTGTGAAAGCTATGTCCATTTATGCATAGTTTATGCCCACTATGAATAGGATATGCCCATAAATGTCCATTTAGGCAAACATGTTCTGCTTTTGTGCTCAGTAAATTGCTGGAAGGAGCTGAAGAAAGCTCTTATGCTGTATGCAATGGCAACTCCAGAAGGAGCTAGACATTTCACAAAAGCCCACCAGTGGGAGAGATTCCACTTCTCTTCTTAGAAAACTGGTTTCTTCTATTGTTCCTCCTCACCTTCTTGCAATGTCTTTTGCGCTCCCTTCCCCCATCCATCTCATTAGAGCAAAGCATGAGTGTGGAGAGAAGGGAAACTGGTTGCTTGGTAAAACATCACTGGCCCTGGCTTTGGCTTATCATGTGGTATATTTGGGAATGACAGAGAAGGTAGATTTGAAAGAAAGTTGCTCAGTAGGTAAGGAGTAGAAGAAAACAAGGGGGGCAGGGGGATTAGAAGTGGGAGAAAGTATAGTACAATCTTAGCATTGCCATTAGTGCAATGGTGCTCAGCCTGCAGCTCACAGAGCCCTGTCATCTGGCCCACCAGGGGTCCAGAAATGTGATGACAGGGGAGCAATGACAACATTAATTGCTGCTTCCACTAACCAGACAACCCCACACCACTTATGCAGTCCATGGGGCCAGAAGCTTGGGTACTGCAGCTTTAGTGAGAGATGCATAAATAGGTTAGCAAACATTGTTTACATGCATCTAATTGGTCAGGGAAAATTGTTAACCACCTGCTACCAAGAATGGGACTCACTAATGTGATTTGAATGACAGCACACATTGCAGTGAGGTCTGACCCTTCTCATGTCCTAGGGGTAGACCTTTTTGTAAGACTAATTTCTATCAGGTGACTAGTGCAAGGATGAAAAGACCCCTCTCTGATCACCACCTCCTGCAGTCATTTGTTTTCCAATTCACACTAATGCCAACACACTGCGTATTCTCTTGAGGCCCTGCCTTGTTCTACAGATCCCATATATACCCCCTGTTTTTAAGCAAAATGCCTGTACCTACATATGTGCTGTTTAATTATTTGGCTTAAACAGGGAGCGGGGATGAATTTCCTGCCTCTGATAGAGCTTGCCTTGCTGGATGCTATTAAAACATCCTGATAAAGAAGGTATTCTTGTCAAAGGATTTCATTCCTAGGGTTCATAAAACTTCTTATGCAAAGCAAATGCTTTCCTTTTAGAATGCACATATTTTATTGAGATGTCACATATTCAGAATATTTTCCAGCCTCCTTCCATTCTTCAGGGTTCGGGATACCTTAGGGCCACCCCTACGAGCATTTTTCTCATGCACACCACTTAAGTGAAACCAGGTTGAACACTGTGCTGCATTCCACATGCACTCAGCATGGTTTGTCTTCAAGAAAAAAGTATAAACATTTCTAGCCTATGTGGTTATGGCTAGAGGTCTTAATGGGAGCTTTTGGTAGCTGGGCACATTAAGATCAATGGGCACTGCAAGATACTGAATTCATGAAAAACCTGGCACTCTGTGTACTGCAATTTTGCTCTAGTGAGCAGTGCTGTGGTGTTTCCTCCTTGGTTAGGAAAAATATGGTAAGCTAGAAAGCAACAATAGTATTCTCAGTCCCCTATCTTTTACAGTGTACAAGTTTTAGCCTTTCATCTAGGTTCTTCCCACACGCCCAACCCTGTGATATTTGTGATATTTGAAAAGATTCTGTGATGAGCTTATTATTAAAATACTGGCAGAAACTCCCTGGCTAATCTCATATGGGTTCTGAAAACCTACAAGAACAATAAGACTTTTGCAGGTATAGTGATCTTCTTTTCTTTTCTCTGACAGTCTGCAATTTCTATGGCAAATAAAATTAAAAATCAAAATCTTACCACTGAAGGGAATATATCGGTTTCAAAATTCAGAAATTATTGAAATCAGACTGTTTGTGGATCTACAAAAGTATTATCTTGTTTTAATAAAGACTAAAAGTAGATCTGCCTTAGAAATCATAGAGAAGTACATCTGGAAGGGCCCTCCATAGATCATCTAATCCAACGCCCTTGTTACTATTACACCCCTTTTTATTTCTGAAAGTTGTTGCATTGCATCTTTGTTTTAAAAAAATCAGTAGGCTACGTTACATTGTATAACTGCTTAATTACACATGTGAACATTCATATTTTCAGCACTATACCTTTCATGTGTAGGTTCTGGTAAGGTTGTCGCTCATAAGTAAGGCTGACACTCATGCATCACAGCACGTGCTACTTAGATCGCAGCATCACAACATTCACGTCACCTTATAGACAGCATGTCCCAATGGAATGAGATGATATTGCAACAAAAGGTTGCTATCTTGTGGTGACATACTGACATTGCATCAACCCTAAAATTTGTACCAGCCACATTACACCAGTTAAACATTGGATTACCTCCATCAAACACACAATCACTTAAGATGAGCAACAGCCATAAGTTCGATTTCCAAAGCAATATCATTAACATAAAATAGCTTCTTTCTTTCTGCAGTCTTGCAGCCCTGAAATTGTATGTACCTGGTAGCAATGAAGTTATGTAAAAAAGACATTTCTGCCCTGGGGTCAAATGGAATTTCAAGGCTCTAAGATTATGTGAAAAAAGTGCACTCTCAGTCCATTGTCAAGTAGACTGGATTCCATATAAAAAGTGCAAGAGTGAGCACCCTTCATAACACTTCCAACAGATAGGCCAACCATTGAACTACACCCTCTGCCCGAGTTGGCTCCACCCTCTGAGTTGAAGGGATGGTACACAGAAGCTGGCACTACCAAAGCTTTCTCTCTACATAGTCCAAGGATATATTGTGTTTACAGTCTTATAAAAGTGCCAGCGTTTACCATACTAACTTAAAATGGTCCAAAAGACAGAAACATCTGAGTCTCTGTTTCAACTGCCTGACATGCCTTGAACACTAGAGGCTTACTTGTCAGCTATTACTGTTTCCCTTGATTTTTGTATTAAATAAGTCCATGCTCTTAGACAAGCAAAGTTATGCTTCTCAAAAGCAACTTAATTTTAAATGATTTTGTTCTTTGGATCATTAGCTTGTCCTTGCTGTTAAGAAAGGACAGAAGTGCTTAGGAGTTAAACATCCACATCAGCTGATGAAGAATGCCAAACAAATTAGCTTGGCTTCATTTCCATTTTGTCCACATTTCACATAAAATTGATCTCCTCATAGACTTAGAATTCTGGAAAGTCCTTGAATCATTGGTAAGTTATTTCTTGTCTGGTGGCCACACACAAAGCGCAACAGAGGGACAGGACAAAAGACTAATCAAAGCAGATCAACAAGTTACAGAAGAGGAGCAGGTTAATACTACTGAATAATAGTATTCAGAACAAAAGTTTGCAGACCCAATGTGTTCCTTAAGACTGTGAAAATGAGTCCTATTGGCTGTAAACACCAATGTGGTATTATGCCATATAGTCAGACAACATCTGAGGACCGGATGAAACAAGTCTCAGATATGAAAGGGCTTCATTCAATGAACCATGCTGTGGTAATAAATCTTACTTTCTTTTCTCCTTTGCATCACTTAAAATACAGAAAATATTTAAACTATACATTTAAATACAGACCAAGGCTAGGTCTATTTTAAGCACCTGCCCTGATCATTTGGAAAAATGAACACTTGTCTCATGTCCAGCAAGACACCCAGGACAGGTATTTAAAAGGGGAATATCCTGGCAAACTGGGCTTTTTCATCCCCCTACTGTGAAACAGGTCCCAAAAATAACATTTAAGAAAGACCAGAATCCCTCCAACTTTTAAAGTAAAACTGAGGATGGGATTTGTACATGGCACTGGAGTAGATGATTGTGGAGATCCCTTCCAACCCTTTGATTCTAGGACTCAAGTATTACACAAACAGTTTTAGGAGTAAAATATATCTGCAATTCTCATAAGCCTTGAGACATTCACATGTTATTTACAATTTCTGCTTTTTAAAAAGTATGAGACAAATTTCTGCCTTTTCCTGAGGTGGCTGAATTTTGTCTTTGGTAGAGATACCATAAATCGCACCTAGTCTAATAAAAGGTATCAGTTTGGAACCAAGAGTTCTAGTTTTTTGTATACAATTACAGGGACAAATTCCACTCAGTTATGTCACTGTAAATGTGTAATTCTTACAAAATACGAACTACGCTGTTCTAAATATAATATAATATAATCAGTTTATAGCTATTTTTAAAGTGCATATTTCTAATCATCATTTTGGTTTCTCCATTTACTTGGAATAAGCATATTAGGGAAGTTTGGGGCCTTTGTAAAAACTGTTTTCTGTTAAATAAGGACAATAGGGATTTTACTAATATTAGAAGTTAAAAATGTGAAAGAAGATTGTGAACATGATTGCTACCTCCTTGTAGTCCTATAAGCAAGGGATTTCTATCCAATTGATAGAATAGACTCATAATGGACTAAATTAATTACTGATGTAAACCGACTAGTTGAAAGATCTACACCAGAGATTAATTTGACTTTGAACATTTAGGTAACAATTTACACATGAGAGAGATATATGGTTACATATTAATGTAAAGTGACAAACATATTTGCAGTTATCTCAATGCCCTTCAAGTGAATATCCACTGTGACAGGACGGGAACTTTGGGGTTGCCATGCTCCCCCGCCGTTACCCTCTCCACCGCGCCAAGCTGCCAATCTGGACTTCGCAATCTCGTCCACCACGTCTTTGGTCTTATTGTATTATAGGGAGGCTACCTTTAGTCTTCCTGGCCATGGTTCTCCTGTCCTATACTGGGCCCGTTTTCCAGAATGGGGTTCAGGTGCACCCCAGCCTTATGGGCTCTGCATGGCTCCAACCATCCCTGTACCACACCCCAAGCCTCGCGGATGTACCGCACATTCTTCGGTCTTATTGGATGCCATCTCACAGCCCACTCTCTCTGGGGCTTCTCACACTGCCCTCGCTCTGGGGCTGGGGCACCCACTCTGTCATGTTTCCCCAGTGAGGCCTGCTCCATCCCCTCATAGCCTCACCCAGTCCTGCAGTTTTACAACAACAAAACAATAACACAAGCCCCTGGGCTATAACACAAAGTTAAACCACTCTGCTAACCTCCTTTGAGTCACCCTCCGCAGGTGCTCCATCCTTCACTAGCATAACCGACTGCTCACGTTCAGGCCTTTCCCCTTTGCTTAGTCAGGCAGCACTCCTCCTCGGCTGCCAGCCGAGAGCCCACTCTCGGCCTCCAGCCTGTGCTTTACAGAAGTCAGCCCTGCCCCTTCTGGTCAGCTGACTCAACAGGTGTGGGCCCCTAGCTCCTCCTGGTTGCCTTGGCAACCGGCACCTGAGGTCATTCCTGCTCTTCAAGTAGCAGGCACCTTAGTGCCCTGCTACATCCACCATACCCAATAATCCTCTCTATAGGAGAGGATCATAAAAAAATCCCCCATTAAGCAGCTCCTGCATTTTATATGCTTGTTGAATCATTTACTTCATTTAGAGTTCAACCCTGAAAACCCTTTCCCATGAAATAGTCCTTATTCCAAAATCTTTCCACTGATCTAAATGGGATCATCTACACGCACATTTCTCCAAACACTTTATTTCAATGACAGTTGACACAATGAGTACTTAATTATTCACAGGCATAAAATTAAGCACATGCTTACATGAAGGATATGGGACTTAGATGAGAAGCCTTTTGGAGACTGTTTAATTCCTACTTGAATTGCACAGAAATGAGTGCACTGTTAGGCATAACATTTCCTTTATGCTCTTCCATGCACATTTACTAAAGAGTTAACAATAGTTTTTTAAAAAAATAGATATAGCCTTCCATCCTTAGGAAGACTGATTTGTCATCCCTGCGCCCCACACAGCCAAACAATCCTGTGACTTGCAAGTCATCTGAGGCCACTCCTGCCTCCATGGCCTTCATCTCACCATCCCATGCTGAGAGCTAGGTTGAGAAAACATAATTCCTTAAAATCAGGACATAGCTACAAGCTGACAGTATCACAGGCTCATATTTTGAGACTAAAATCAGTGAACATATTCAATGGACCCCCTCCACAATTCATCAGCTATATAGGGATCTTGCAAAGACAGATGGGAATTTGAATGTAGTTGCTACTGCAGCATATGACACTAGAAAAGACAAAACCTTTAAGGGCAGGCCTCTCAATATGTTCAGCTGCACATCAATATTCAATATTAGTGTTGAAAGTTATACCTTGAAATAATTTCTGCTAATTCAGCAAGACAGAGGACTAACCACAGTGTATCATGTAAACAGGGGTAGTCTTTCTTTTTCTGAGGGACAGTAAAACAGAAAAGGCCAAGTGATATAGCATGTAAGAAGCAGGAAACAAGAGACAGAGTAAGAGCCCAGTCCTGACATGTTTACTCACATGAGTAATCCTTCGTACATACAAATTGACCCAAAATTAGTGCCACTGCTCCTGGAAGTAAGCAGCGCTCACAAGAATCGCAGCATCACCTGCTTAGATTTTTAAAAATGAAAACCCCAGAAAACTATAACACCCCCCGCCTCCTATCACACAAATCGTATTGCAAATGCTGACCCTGCTGCTGCTTCATGTTCAGAAATTGGAACCGCAGGTTTTAAATCCAAAGCCAGCTCAAATTATATTTGGAAAAAAAAAGGGGGGGGGGATGTTGAAGGTATGGTTTTGAAAAAAAAAGCCTATGAACTACTGGTGCACATCTAATTATGTACCATATTTAGTGCTGTGAGAGTAACCATTTGCAGGCAATGATCATTCTATTGCGCAGTAGGGGAAGGACAAAAAGGTCCAGTGTTCAGGAATAGAGAAATTGCCAAATGAATGCAACTTGAAATAAAATTCAGTTTGAACGCTGTTGGAAACTGACCCGGTGACCTGCCGTTTCCCAATACTGCATCACCACACCCACAGGCCTCCATTTCATGTTTCACCCTAGACAGTCCCCAGGATACCAGAGCTACACAACTCCCTCCCATTAGCTGCAGGAATCCAGGATATCCATGGCAACCAGTCTCTAACCCCAGGGAGAAGGCAGGAGAATTGAAAGGCTCCATTCTGTTTCTACATCTACAGCTCAGTAAATTGACAGCACCGTGGTTTCCTTAGCTCCATTAGATTAGGATGTACATTTCTATCTTCCTTTGTTTCTTTCTTGCAGGCTCTGCAGCTCTCAGCATAGGTTGGTGAATTCCCGACTGGCGTGCTTTCCCAAAAAGCCCTCGTACTGCTAATTTTGCCGGATTAGTTTATGCTTAACAAAGAATACTTTTCGCTGACAGTCTTTTCACACCCTTTCAAAATTAGTACTTGGTAGGCATGCCTTGCAAATTACTGACAAACATATAGGTTCCAACCATGCCAAGTCCTTTGTAGTGCCGCTCTCATAAACCAGGGAGCTACATAATAAATAGAGTTTTATAACACAATTAAATTGCAGGATCAAATAACTGTAATCATTATAAAGTGATTGTTTATGCCACAGATATTTAGACAGGATAACAGATTGCACATTGCTTTCTCTCTGCCAATGTCGCCTGAATAGCTAATTTGCCCACTATGGCCCCGTGGAGCTGCAGCTGAGGCCTCGGTAGATTTGCAGAAAGCCTGTCAGTAGCAGACCATTTGGTCCACAGACTCAAAGAAAGCACCAATACGAGCTTTAACATTGATCTCTGTTAATTTGTTATATGAGTGACTCCGGAAAAAATAGGGCTGCCAACAAATTTTGAACTCTGTTCAGGAGGTGTTTGCATCTCCTGATTATTAGATGATTTTTCTGGATACCTGGCTAAACCTAGGTTTCATCTAGGGTATGCACTTCTTGAATGGCACTTTAGCTTTCACTTTGTGACACCTCCTGCCAGATCTTGGAATAAAAAAAAAAAGCAGAGTTTATGATGCGAATACAGTATCCATGAGTAATCCTGATGCCTGAGGTTGCATTGGTAAGGGACAGATGATGAACCTCCCTGTTGTGTCAAAGTTGTCTCTGAGTGCTATAATGTATCATTCTACCGGGAGGACGAAAGTCAGTCATCTTCCGTTATTCCCTTGAAAAAAAAGTACAGTGGAAAAGGCCTCTGGATTTACCTCCAGAAGAATTTGCCATTCCTTTTGATAGCCCACAGAAAATACAGTTCAGCCACGCCAGTATAATGAAGGATCTCCAGGATTAGTTGCTGACAGTGTAGGTCACTGTCTACCTAATCAGGTAAACTTTCTGCCTCACCCCTCCAAAAAGATATTAGTGTCTTTATTACATTTAAAGGTAAGAGATGTTTAGGATTATGTTGTATTTTACTGCCAACTTTTATATTGATACTGGAAATTGATTTGTGGATACAGCAAGCAAGAAGGAGGTGGTGTAGAACCTGGAAAAGGAACATGTTAAATGTAGGGTTTGCCTAGGAGTTCATCAAAATAGATTCAGGCTGAAAACAGATGTCGCCTTTCTCCCAGGGAAACAGAGGCATCATCTCACTTGGAGTGAAATATGCCAGATAAGATGTGTTAATGCTTTTTCCTGGGACAATCACTGCTCATTCAAGTTAATTGCTGTTCAGTCCAGGGATAAGCTGCATATGTAAAGGGATGTAAAGCTTTTATCCCAGGTTGTGGCTCAGATCAATCAAAACCACCTTAAATGGGAAGTCTGTTCTTAGCCTCAGAGCAAAATTCAACCCAGGTCAGCAGACTAGCAAAACACCTTCACACCCTTGCATCCCACTTGAATCCTTAGGCCTTATATAATGCAATAAACATTACTGGTGTTTGTCCACACACAGGGAACACTGCCCTTCAATAGCAACACCTTGGCTTGGATGCACACAGCAATTACAGTTCCCTCCAAAAGGATCCTGTGCAATGTCAAGATGCCCTAACATTTGACACCCACACAAGTTGCATCTAGTACCAGAACCCTGAAGGTCTCTAGCAAACCAATTTTTTTCTACAAGGGGGAATGGCCATTATCAGCTAACAGAGCATGAGCGTTAAGGGGATATCTTTCTGTACTAGAAATCCAGTCACAAGACTGTTCCACTTCCTTGTTATTTGCAATTTGCATTCCAGTAGTGCCCACAAATACAGGAAAACCCAGGGATTAATTCGTCCCCAAAACTAATCTCTGCTTCATACAGGTTGTAATTCTATACACGTAGGGACCTACTCAACTTACAGTTTTGTGAAATCTGCAAAATTGGGCATTGTCTACAAAATCCACGAAATTAAAAAAAAAAGCCTCACAAAAAATAAAATGCTGTCTCCTTAGTGGGAGCCAGCGGTCCTCATGGCCACTGTGGCCCGGCCCTGCAGCCTACCAGGAATAAGAGGGGAGCCCCAAGGGTAGTGACCAAGATGGCAGCTGCCCCCACCCCTCACCACTTATTGGCCGAGAGGGCTGCTCATTATTAGGCAAGAGGCAGGGCTGCACAACACACAGTCCTCTCAGCCAATCACTGGTGAGGGGCAGGGCCACTGGGCCCCCTTGGCCAATCAGAAGCATGGGGAGAGAGGGCACTGTACTAAGTCTGTGTAAATAATAGCCAATCCCACAATCAGATCACAAAATCAGCCTCTTGCCTCCTCAATTTTGGTAGGTCCCTATAAGTTTGGCTCCAGTGTGGGTTTGAAAAGCTACTTTTGCTTCTCCAACGCACAGTACTTGCGTAAAGTCTATAAAGGGAGAACTGCACCATGCTCCTGCCCCACTTTGCTCTCCCATGATTTGACATTGCTGTACACAGCCAAACAATTCTGTGACTCAAGTCATTGGAGGCCACTCCTGTCTCCATGGCCTTCATCTCACTATCCCACATAGAGCTGGGTTAAGAAAACATAATACTTTAAAATCAGGACATAGTTACCTGCCTCTCACGAGTAATCCCTTGACACTAAATAAAGGAGTGCCTGACTCAGGATCTGGCTCCTAGGTGCCCAAATGACTTATGATGATATTTCAGAAAGTATAAGAATGATATTCTGTAAGCTTTAATATTACCTGACCCTCAAACCTCAGCCTATTTGCAGCCTCACCTACTCTATGGTGGTCAAGTTCCTTGACTGCCTAGAGAAGATTTTTAAGGTGTTAATGATATAAGGAAGACCAGTTTCAATAACTGTCAGGTTTGTTTAAATCTGACAACCTAAAAAAAAATAACCCTAGACATTTTGGAGGGTAAACACAAAAGTTGCCAATTTACCTAAAATTAGAAATAGAAGCATCAAGTTACCACAGGAGAGCTTACTTCCTATCTAACCAAAACTTCACTCTCTCCTTTGCTTACTCGATTCCAAGCAGCTTCAGGCAGACTTGTCAGTCTGTGTATAAAGCACCATGCACACCTATGGTGCTGTATAAATAATAGAATACTAATAGCAATAACAACAGCGATGGATATTTTGTGCAAAACCCAGTTCTTGGGCGATTGAGAGCAAAAAGTGTCCTAATGCACCTGGGTAAGCTTCAGCCAAACATCAAGAAAGTTTTCCAACATAAGGGATATTCTAGCATCCTCAGAAGGATTTGCACACTGGGCAAAGATAATAAAAAAAATTATACAACCAACATGACTTAATCAATAATTGTTTGTATTTTCTCCTACTGTTTTTGAAGACAATGTTTTGTTGGGGGGAAAAAGAGCTTTCCCTACCCCCCTTCTGCTTGTTCCTGTGTGAAGTCATCATAATCCTGGTTATATGATACCACAGTCTGTTGCTGTAAAAATAATTGCAATGCCATAATTCAGCATTATAAGTTTACTGCAGGATGGAGAAAGGCAAAATGGGCTGTCAAAGCAAAAGTACTTGGTGAAGCAAATAAATACCTTTGATAATTAGCCAGAGAAGCATGAAAAATAATGATAAAACATATGAAAGGTAAATGGATGTGTGCAGTGACACAAGTCAAATTGTCCCCAGTATGAAAGTCCTCCTTTATGAAACAACTCAGAGCATTTAAGTCACAAAACAGTCACATCTGCATGAAGAGTGTAACATATGGAAATTTTTGCTATTAATTAGGGTGTGCCTATGGCAAGGCCACTGCAGTTGGATTTACTTCAATTCAGAAATGTTCAGTTCAGCATAATTGTCTGTGGTTTTGAATTCAGAAAATAAAACCAAGAGCAGATCTACACTGGCAGAGCTGTCAGGATCATATATAGCATGTGTATTACACTCAGGAGGAAACAAAAGTGAGACAGGGAATTTACTTCTATATTAAAAAACATTAAGCTGCTAAGGGGAAGGAGTACCATTCTCTGCACAAAACCCAGGCATGGGAGAGAATAGATCCAACTTCCCACCACTTACTCTTACCGTGCTTCAGTTTTCCTTACCAGTAAAATGGGTATAATGTATTTTTTGAAAGTTAATAATTATCACAGACCTGCAGCTGAAAAATTCAAAACACTGTTAACTCTATTTATGCCAGGACTCCATTTTGATGTCTAATCTAATATTTATTTACAGTTCCAAGATACATTGGTTGGTGAAATTAAAGTGATCTAGTTCTTCCTGGACAAAATATTGCCAGCAAATATTATCCCCTTACCCACTGGCTCCTTTTCTTCTGTTTTAAGTTCAAGCTCACAGTTTTGCCTTCAGAGAGCTTTTGTCATTCTGCCCCCATCTTGTTCCTACTTGCTTGACTTTGCACCCCTAGTTGTCTGCTTTGCCAATGACTCCAGCCTCAACATGCTGTTTAGTTTAAGAACCACACCTCGCAGTACACTTGTGACTGTCAGCCTGATACATATACCAGTGGAAGCAATGGATTTTGGATTTGGTCCAATATGAGCATTTAGCTGGGGAGCATTTCTGTATGATTCTTGCCATTGTCACAACTACTCCTTGTGGATCTTCTGGATCTCATGGAGTAAAACTGTTTTCTGGAGGGTGTTCAGCCTCCTCAGAAGGTTATTTAGACCTTCCATAGGCCTGCAGACTTGGGAGCAGGGAGGAAAGTCTACAATATCACATTCAAAGCAAATAGCCATTTTAATTGTACTCCCTCACCTGAGCTTGAATGGGTCCACATTAACATTTTAAATGAGATCATTTAAAGCAGATTCAAGTAGGCGATCAATCACACTTTATCTGGGGCTTTCCAGAAAAAGGGGTGTATGAACCTGAGGCAATTAAAAGAAAGAACAAAGAGACAGACAGACATGCCAGTTGTGCTGCCTGTCAGCTCCTGAATAAAGACAGGGGGACTTTGGAGAGTCTCTATTACAAGGAGATATCCCTTTTGAGAATAACCTTTATTAACTAGAGTTCACAGCTTTCATATTTGTGGTAATATGCAAGTAAGGCTAGGTAGTTATATGGGATGTATACATTTCTGCTCAGTGTTCTCTTATCTAGTTACCTTATGCATGGCTTTCATGCCCTGGTTTATGAGTTATTTGAGAGTCTATGACATATAAATAGTCTTATTGCGCTGGCAATAAGGAGAATATTTAACAAAACCCTAATGCAAATGAAATCCTCCTCCAATTCCAAGAGGAGCTGCAAAGACTACACTCATGTATACAAACCTAGCATCTCCCAGACAGTCAAAATAAGCTATGCTGACTAGATAACAAAATCATGGTTTGCCCAAAGTGTTGCGATGTTTTGGGTGTAAATATTTAATGCCAACCCTATGGTCAATTATATAAGATCTCACAAGTCTCAACATTCTCTGGTGTAAACAGAGATACTTCTCCACACTTGTGTCTAGCAGTCACATATGCAAAAAATAGAAGTTACAAAAAGGGTCGTATCTAACTTGAAATATTCTACTATAATGCATCCAAGTCAGGGGTGGATCCAGAGGGGTGCTGTGGCATGGCTGTCCCCACTTTTGGACTGGATCACACTCCGGGAATTTCAGGGTTTTTTTCAAAGTCCTGAAAGCACATAAGAATCCTCCTCCCCACTGTGCTCAGAGGCAGGTCCCCTACTCTGCTACTCTTTCATTTCCTAGTGTCACAGGGACCAGGGAAGCTGCAAGGTTGCTCCTGCCCACTCCAGCCAGGCTGAGTAGGGGTGGGCACAGCTGGGAACAATTACAGTAGCAGAGGTGATGGGCAGGAGAGCTCCCCCTCCTAGTGCCTGCTCCTGGGCAGATCCAGTAGCATGGGGGCCTCCCATCTCCACTGCTACTGCTGTCCCTGTCCCAACTGAGCCCAGCCCCCTCAGCTTGGCCAGAGCAGGCAGGAGGGGCTTTGAAGTTTCCCTGGCCAAGAACAGCGAGAAAGGCAGTAACACTTGTTGGGGAATTGGGGGGCAATGGGGAAGGCAAGGAAAGGGACATGCCTCTTAGCATGAGAGAGAAGTGAAGGATTTGTATCTGCTTTGGGGACTTTAAAAAGAGCTGCAAGAGGCTCCAGTGTCATGGTTTGCCCAAACCAGTGGGTGGGGGTAAGAGGAGGAGGCTGGGAGTGGCATGCAGTGGGGCTGTGCAAAACAACACCATTCAGCTTTGACTTCTGTTTCGATGGGACAGTGTTTCATGTCGAGTTTCATTTCATTTCGAAATCACAGTTCCCTTTTGTTTCATTGAAACTGCTTTGTTTTTTCAACACCGTTTTCAAGTTTTGCCCATAGGCTATAATGGGGAAGCACAAAACTGTCTATAACTTTTGTCATTTCTTGCATGATTCAGACAAAACTTTCCGGGATGGTAGCCCCTTCTGAGGCCATGAAGCCTGCCACATTTTAAGGAGATACGTGCAGGGGTTTCTGGGAAACTGCACCTGAAATTCTTGAAAGCAAAACTTGTGTCACATGTGTGTATTACAGCACAGCATGGTGAAAACTGCAGAGCCAGTAGCTGAGGCTGCATAGCTTGCCAAGTTTCAAGAAGATAGCTACAGGAGGCTCTGAGAAACTGCACCTCAAGCTGCTGACAAGCAAAACTTGTGTCGTGTGTGTGTTAAGGCCCTGCACAGTGAAAGCAGCAGGCATGCTAGTCCCTGCTGAGGCCCTAAAGCCTGCTACCTTCAAGGAGATAGGTTCGAGTGTTTCTGGGAGACTGCACCTCACGCTGCGGACAAGCAAAACTTGTGACATAGGTGACACTGTGTGCATTAAGGTGTGCTCTCACTGGTGCTGTGGTCTCTACACAACATGGTAGTGTGCCCTAATGAGGCTTCCTCCTCCCCTACAGCCTTATTCCAGTCCACCACTTTATATGACAACAGGTAAAAAAATTTAGTGAGCAGCTGTGCAGTAACACCAGCAGCATCTCAGGCAGCCAAACTGTGACAGAGCCTTTCTTTCCTCTCCTGCAGGAGTTTCTTCTCCAGCAGCTGCCAGAGAACTCTCCCTGCCAGCCCCAGCCCCAGCCCCAGCCCCAGCCCTGGGGCTTAGATGTGCCCAGGGCCCTGTGTCCTTCCAGTCAGGTGCTAGGGGTGTTGGTCTAAGGACATGGCACTGGCAGACAAGGTCCTTTCCTGGTATGTTTTCGCAGACAAATTGAATAGTTAGAGAAATATATCTTAGCAAGCTTTCGGGTTGGGAAACCCTTTGTCAGGCTGAGGAAGCACCTGCAGTTGGTGTGTGTGTGCGCTGTTCCTGAATAGAAGGAATAGTAAGGAAGCCAGAGGCTGGCACGCAATGCAGGCAAGAAAGCCAGTCAGTGAAAATGGAAATGGAGGCGTCGGGGGTGAGGGACAGGCTGGGGTGGGGGAGGGGGATGCAGCAGCGCAGGTAAAAGTGGAGAGGTACCTGGAGAGTTGCATGTCCGGCAGGTTGTAGCGTGTCAGGATTCTGCTGTCTATGCTAAGTCCATGACTTCTGACTCTACACTTTTACCTGAGCAGCTACATCCCCCTTTCCCCTCCCCACCCCCCTCAGCCTGTCTCTCACACCCCTGACACCTCCATTTCCACTTTCACCAACTGGCTTTCTTGCTTGCATTGCATACCAGCCTCTGGCTTGTTTACTATTCCTTTCATCCAAAAACAGCACACACACACTAACTGCAGGTGCTTCCTCAGCCTGACAAAGGGGTTTTCAACCCAAAAGCTGGCATTCCAGGCAGCTAAATTTAACTTACCTGGAGCCTCACAATTCCACTGCAACCAGCAAGCCTCAGGCCTATCAAAGATGTGATAGGTCTGGCCTTTCCCCAGCCAGGACTGTGTGCACACGTGTGATGACTAGAGGTTATGGCACCTACTACCCACTTTTCACCAGGAGGATCCTCTGTCCTGGCATTTCCTGGGGCTGCTGCACAGCCAGCAGTCCCACCAGGCCTCCCCAACCCTGGCAGAGTACAGTTTTAGTAGTCATGCCCAGGACCCTGGGTCTCCTCCTTGCCCATAGCCCCAGCCCATACCTCCAAGTTCATCCTGGCATGGAAGCTCAGCAGAGATATGTTCTGCTGGCTGGTGATGCAGTGAGTGCCCCCTCCAGTTCTGAGAGTGGGGCATTAAATGGCTTTTAAAAATGAAAAGAGGAAATAGATGCAGACAGAGTGAGGAGGCTGATATTCACTCTGTCTGCACCTGGAGCTTGGGAAACCCCAGCAGCAGGAGGTTCACCTTGAGGAACACCAGCTGCTCTACCAAACCAAGATCCAAAGAGGTGCGGTGGAATATCACTACATCCCCAGCAATGCTGAACACCCTCTCGCTCAGAATAGTGGTTGGTGGACAGGACAGGTGTTCCAAGGTGACTGTGTCCAGATCCTGTCACATCTGGCTGTGGCATGCCCAGTACACCAAGGGGTTGCACAGCAAGATAGGCAGCCACCAAGGCCTGAGTGCTACCTGCTTGATGATGGGATCTGGTGCCTCTGGATGCCACCATGGAAGTCATGCCCTTGGCCCATATTGGCAGTGCCTGCTGTAGAGGAGGAGACTGGCTGCTGGATGGTATGCCATCATGAGACACTGGAACCTCTTTCATGTCCCCCCACCTCCGCCGTTCTGTCTCCCTGATTCTCTTCACCAGTACCTCTGTCCACCGATTCAGGCTTTGGCCACTGCATACACTGCCCTTCACCCTTGGGTCACACATGGCAGCCAACATGTGGACTGTACTGGAGCACAAGAGATCAAGCCATTTCCTGATGCCCTCCTTTAGCCACCTCACCAGTGCCAGCACATCTGGTGACAGCTGTCCCAGCTGCCTGCAGAGGATTTAGATTGAGAGTGTGGTAGAGGATAGAAAGGTAAGAAAGATTTATTAACTTAAGAAAAAAAACACAGCTACGCATAGTAACAAGACAAACGATGACAGACAAAAGCAATTTGCGTCGGCAACTTATTGGCAGTCCCTCTGATGCCTGATACACAGCAAGCTTCTCTTTCCAGTAAGTTCAGCGAGGTCAGGCGTCCCTGGACAACGCTGTCTGAGGGGTGCTGGGAAGGACTCTGGAATGCAGTTCTTGGGCTCCTCGCGGTCCAGAGGTCCACTGATCCAGGCAACAGGTAACTAATCTGTTTCACAGAGCTGCATCTTCCTTCTGAATGGTTTCCAAATATTTCAGCTAATTTATATCTTCTGAAGGACACTGATAACGTACAACCACTTAGATTCCTTTTTCTTCAACTGTCCATAGACTGACCAATAGCAATACAAGCCTTGCATTCCTTTGATAAGGTAATTTTAACTGCGCCACAGGGTCTCACTACTTCTAGGCTTTGCTAAATTTACTAGGCCTTACTTTATACAAGGCCTCACATCTTAAACTATAATTAGGCTTTTAGCAACAACTTATAGCTTAATATTTAAACAAATACAGAAAAACACTTGGTCTAATCTTCATAGAGTCTTCAGCAAGCACTTTTATCACAGACATACTTTTCAGCTGCCACAACAGCGGCCTGCCCCAGCCAGGAACATTGATCCCCTGGAAGCTCTCCATTTAACTCTGAAGTTCCCTCACTACAGGGATCATCTGGCTAAGGAGGGCATTGACAGCGCTGAGGGTCTCAGGGGCCTCAAGGAAGGGCTTGAGGACCACCAGATCTGGGAGATGGTATCCCACTCAGCTCTGTTCAGGGGGATGCCAATTCCAATCTCCTTGAGCAAGGCCATCTCACGGATGGCCTTCTGTTGCTCCACCCGCCTCTCAAGCATGAGGTATGTAGAGTTCCATCGAGTCTCCACATCCTGTATGATTTTATGTTGTGGGATATTTAGCTCTGCCTGTTTGTCCCACAGCATCTTGACCCCCTTGATGCTCCAGTGAAGGTAGCCTGCCACCTTCCTGCATTTGAAAATGAGCTTGCTGGAGGTGCTGGCACCATCACTGGCAGCCTTGACTACAAGGTGGAACTTGTTGGCATCACGGACCACCTTGACCATATTGGCCCCATCATCAGTGAACATGAGCCCACAGGTGAGCTCGCCCTGCTCAACAAGCCACCCCTGCACCAAGCGGTTCATGGCCCCCATGAGCTCCATTGCTGTATGGGACTCATCCATTACCTTGGCTTGAAGGAGAGCCCACTGATGGCCTGACTGGTTGCACCAGTGCCCTGTGAGGGAGAGGTAGGCGTGATCCCCACCCCAGCTGCTCCAGATGTTAAGGTGAAGTGTAAAGCCACCTGTGGACCTGCTTTGAGCAGCTCCTCCCTCAAGTACTCCCTGAATGCCTCATACAGGGAGGGCACCACCATCCTGCTGAAGGTAGTGCCTGCAGGCACTTGGTAGGATGAAGCCATGAGCACGATATGCCTCCTTAACCCTAGCTTCTCAACTAAGGAGAAGGGCTGGCCGTCCACAGCAAGCATCTCCCCAAAGCTCTGGGTGATCTCGCTCACCCTTGCAATGCACCCCACTTTGTCTGCCTTTCCCCCACTGTTCCAGGGTGGCCTGCCTCTGCTTTGGGGGGATGGGGGCTTTAGAACAAGAGTGGGGCTTCCCTTTGAGAATACGCCTGCTGGTGCCAGGCTGAGGAAGAGCAAGGGCAATGAGGTGGTGCTTGTGGACATGTATCAGCATCCCCATGGTTCTCATGCACTTTGTTTCCTTGCCCAGGCTGGTTTTGGCTTGGCAGTGCAGGCAGATAACATACCTGGGATCATCTGCCAACTCAAAGTGATCCCAGACCACACTACCTGCTTACTTCTGGGGTGCAGATGCATGTGTGGATGCTTCACTTTCTCCCTCCTCAGCAGGCAGAGGCACAGCAACAGGAGAAGTGGACTCAGCTGAGCTGCTTGCCTCCACAACCTCTACCTCAGCCTCCTATGAAGTGCCTTCTGGGAAAGGAGACCTGGCTCTAGGGGAAACTTAAGGGATGTGGAGCACAAACTCAGATGATTTCCCCTCCATCCCCAGAATTTCCCTTGGTAGGGGACTCAGATTCAGCTCCAGCTCTTCCTCTGGCACTGGAAGGCTCAGTATGATAAGTAAAATGGGGGTAGAGGCGACTGCCATGCTGGTTCTGGTGCTGCTGCTTGTTGTCATGGCGGGGGGGGTGAGGGGTTATGGCAGGGGAGGGGACACAGTCTCCGGCACAGGCAGTGGCACTGCTCCCCTCTCCTTGTTACATCTGGAAGCCTCATCCCTGCTAGTTGTAGGAAAGAGGCTGCATCTCAGTTTTGGGGTGGGGGGACTTACACCTCTCCCTCTACCCCATCTTCCACCCCTCCCTGAAGGCTTTCCAGCTACCTTGCCACCACGCTTCATGGTGTGTTTCATAGTGTCTTATTTTTATACAAGTATATAAATGTATCTGCATTCCTATAAAATTCTATAATGTATGTAATATGCCGCAATGTATAAATGTATAGAAATAAAATAAAAATGCATCTCCCTTCTTATATAAATTCTATAAGGTATGCATGTATATGCTACAAGGTATAAATGTGTCTGCATTTGTGGCAGGGCGCTGGTAGCGCCTGCCACTTCAAAGGTTGAGTCAAGCAGCCAGCAGGTGCTTGATTTTGGCAGCCATTTTAAAACACTGGCTGCCTATATAAACAGAGCAATTCAGTGCTGGCAACGCAGGCAGGAATGTTGCCTGGTTGAACTGCTGCATGGAACATCTTGCAGGTAGGAGCTGGAGGCTCTTGGTCCTGGGCATGACCTAAAACTGCACCCTGCCAGGGAAAGGTGGCCTGGTGAGGGGTTCCTGGTAGTGTGAGAGTCCCCAGGAAATTCCAGGCAGTTCACCTCCCCAGTGAAAGGTGAGAAAGGGTACCTTAACCCCAGCTCCCATCTTTGGGTGGGCCTTGGAGGCAGCAGTGGGGCCAGGTAAGACTGCAGCCTGCTAAGCCCATGAGCGGGGTGTAAGACCCCAGGGAGTGGAAGCAGTGGGGCCAAGTATGGCAAGAAGAGTACCACCTGAGCCCAGCAGGGATTGGAGACCCCAGAGCGGGTAGTATGGAGAGCATTGGGAGGCTCCACACAGAGTAGGGCTGAAGTGCAAGTAGGCCTGAAGGGCTGTGCATGCAAGGGGCCTGAGTAGGCCTGAAGGACAAGCCCAAGTGGCATGCTGAGTAGGGCCAAATGGGTGTAAGCTTAAAGGACAGCACAAGGGCCAGCCCTGTGAGAAGTTGTGCCAGATGAGAGGCTTGGGGCACAATTAGCCCAGGGTTTGGCATAAGGCCAGACCACATAGCATAAGGGAACTCACAGGAACCAAAGGTCCTGCATGGTGAGACCAGTATGGGAGTAGCAAAGCCTGATGGCTCAAGAAGGGCTGCTTAAGGAGAAGCAGGGCAGTGGAACATGGCCTGGTAATGGGCAATATGCCAGAGGCCCTGGTGAGAGAAGAGTAGAGTGGAAGAGGTCTCCTGTGAGAGGGGCGGTGGGGTGAATGTTCATGTGTGTAGAGCCCAACTTTGGACTCAGTTTGCTCTGGTCTCAGACTGGGAGTAATATTAACCTGGATGCCATCCACAAGGCATGGGCTGTGGTGTAGGGAAGGTTCGGAGCTGCAGATAGAGCCCCCATGGCATTAGGGCATGTAATAGGCAGTCTCCCGTATTTACCATCTGTTTGTATGAACAGCAAATTCATAGCAGGCGAGACCAGACAGATTGCCCCGTAGCAACAGGTTGGCAGGCCAACATGAGACCTGACCTCAGGAGAGTGCCCCCTGTCACAACATTCCTATATAAATTCTACGAGGTATGTATATGCCACAAGGTATAAATGTATGGAAATTAAATATAAATGCATCTCCCTTCCTATATAAATTCTATAGTGCAAGATCCAATATAATTATTCCATAGTGTCAGATCCAATATAATTATAAAATTGAAAAGAATAAATCAATGAATATAATAATAAAATAAGTGTCTAGAAGACAGCAAAAGGTATTATGGAACCCCACTTGCTAGGCTAGCAAGTAGGAAATCATTCAAATCAATGCTAGTAGTAGCTTTTGTTGTCTAACACTCCTGAGCTGCTGGAAGATAGCTCAGTAACTGTCAGACCCCAAAGAAGAAAGCAGGCCAGTTCAAACAATGCTGCCTTTTATGCTGTTTTTCCATCCCTCCCCTAGAGCACTGGGATTGGAAGGGACCTCAGGGAAGGATCACAGTCATTGGCCAGCTACACAGTCAATATAAGAGCAGTCCTTCCCCACTCTCCCCCTGCCCTTACTTTGCTTCCCTGCAGGCAAGCCCACCTTGAGCTTCAAAACTGAAAACATTTTGAAATGTTTCAACTGTCTTCATTTCATTTCCAGGCTGTTTTGTAGCCCTTCATTTTTGTTTCAAATTCACTGTTTTGAGCTTGAAATGAGTCAAAACAGCATCAAAACAAAGCAGCCCGTAAAATTTTGCACAGCCCTAGCATGCAGCCACCCTTTCAGTGAGGTTGACTGATCTCACTCCTCCATTGCCAAATCCTGGAACTGCCCCTGAGCCAAATACATAGTAACATGTAGCCACAGAATTAATTTAACTGAACATAGGGATCCAGAGGAGGCATCTTTCAACTAGCTCAGGTAAAATATTAGATTAAGGCAGCAGAGGTTATGTAGGCAAGCAACCATGGCCTTTCACTTGATAAAGAAAAAAATTATTTGAGACTCTAGAGTAGTAACAAAACATTTGCCACTTTACATTCATTCACCATCCATCCTATTGCAGGCTTTCCCATGCACACAATTAAATTATTCACTGTCTAGTCCATAGCAATATCCAGTCAACTCAGAAAGAGAATATTCTCTCAACTACTTGCTTCAGCCCTCTTTTCTACATGGTGTCAGTCTCTGATTTCCACCAATTTATTCTGAAGTTTAGTTTCACATAAATAATCAAATAATAGTGCTGAGTGTATAACAAGGACTTATTTCACTCAATAAGTCTGGGAGGGAATGTATATTTTCTCATGTTTATCTAAACTTTTGAGCAAAGAGTAGATATTGGAAACACAGGGGGTTTTTAGCTGTACTTTCAAGTGTTGTTCTTCATCTCTACTGGCTACAGCAATTATGAAACTCAAGCCATTCTGAGCAGCCACTAGGCATCAACACCTTATTCATGTTCTTGCCACTAGCAAATGATTTTTCTTGTATGGTATGGTCTTATCTGTTAGTGATATAGTGATTTCAGGACAAGATCAAGCAAAAATTCCATTTGGTTTATGTCCTATTGAACTATTTGCATGAAGCTAGATTCAAAGAAAAAAATTCACATGCACTTGGCTGAGTATTTAGGAGGGCATATACCTTGAAGATCATACCCTACCCAATATCAATTATTGGAGGTTCAGTGCCAACAAATCCTCATATAATGTAATTTAATGAGGTAAGAAGCATAAACAAACAGTATCTGGAGTTCTTTTGGTCTGCTACTCTCACTGTCTACACTGAAGACAACTAGTGACAGATATTATAAAGTGACTCAATGCTAACCATGCAAGTACAGCTGGTTTGGAAGTTGAACTCAAAGTGTTTGTGCTAATAAGGTTGCTTTATAGCATTATATTTTTTCTGCTTGTGTTTCTGCTTAAAGATTTACCCCTCTAACTCCCAAAACACATCCTTTTATTCAGAAACCTCACAAAAGCAGGCATTCATATACCTGAGCAGACAGATTAAAGTCCTAAGCAGCAGGTGAGCTCCAGAAGCCTCACTCCCTCTGCAGTAGATCCAAGAACCAGTGTAAGCTGTGTTGGGTTCCTTTGCTGAGGCTCTTTAGCTCACTCTGCCATTTTCTCTGGGCTAAGTTCTTGTTCTTCCCCCAAGCTGCCCCAGCTTTCCCTACCCACCAATCCACTCCAGTTCTGGAGGCTCATAATACTTTTTTCTTCCTACTAAACTGTGTCTGAACAAAAGTCCATTACACTGATGGAAAATATAATAGACGCCTACACAAGTAGCAGCAAAGGGCATAATCCAGTCCATTGCACAGAAGCCTTAAAAATTTGCTTTTCCCCCTTTTTTATTTTATTAGTGCTTATGATCTCATTACAGAAGTAAAATGTCAATTGTTTATTTCTCCTAGGAGACATTGAATAACAGGGATCACAAACTCTTAATAAAGTAGATGCAATCTCTTTTTCACATCAAAGTATAAAGAACACTTTTCTATTGCAATGAAGATTGGAGAAACAAGGAAGAAATTACCACAACCATAACTAACATAACATGGTTCAGAGCTGGTAACTTCCCACTGCCAACATAAAAATAGAATGGCATTCCCACACATCTTATTTACTTGAGTAACATTAACAGAGTGATACAAGCTACTCAGTTAATTCTGAAACAAACAGCAACAACTGCAACATTCACAGCTTGCTCTTTCAGTGAGTACATCCTGGTAGCAATCCTCTATGAAAGAAAAAGGTAACTGAAGGACTGGAGAAGAAATTGCAACAGGCAGATCTTTGCAAAAATACAAGAATACTCTACTTTGAGGAAAGAATACTTTCTGGCCTCACCTCGTTGTTGTTAGAATTAAAGGTGTATAAATCACACTTTCTACTATACATCCACCCAAACACACTGAGTGCATCCAGGATCAAATACAGTATCTGACTAAAATCTGATACATTCTCTTTCAAGGGATTACATATTCTTCTCTTGCACAGATATGGTCTCAAAAGCACAAGTCTTTTCCCTCTGCAACTTCTATGATCCTATATATCCCAGGTGTACCCAGACATGTTGACTTCTCAGAAGAAGCCACAGACTGTTCAAAGCACTGCACAGCTACAAAGATTTACCAACAAGGGACTGCACGTTTGAAGAAATAGGATTCAATAAAATAAAATAAAGTACATTCCCTAGATGAGAATCAGTGGAAGAAGGGCATTTAAAGCTAGTCTGATTTCAGAATTCAACCAATAACTACTAAATCTGTGAGAAGAAACAGGTAATTTAGCTGAAATTCTCGTGCTAGATCTTTTGTAAAGTATAAAAGGTCACAATATCATTTTCCATAGAAGATATAGTTTCCTATTATTCTCTGTGATCCCAAGAATGAATTCAAAAAGAAAGCTGGCCTTGTGGAAGGCATGAAATCTTCTGTTTAATATTTACATCTTTACCCAGCTGAAATATGAAAAACAGGTTTGGGGAAGGTAAAAGCAGGAAGCTTTGGGAATACTTGCCACTGGACTGAAACTCTATATAGAGGCATGGAGCCATCTATTGGCATGAACTGGGATACAAAACAGCAGCAAGTTTTTCTGAAAGCTGCCGTACAAAAAAGCTATGCCTTAAATTAACCCCCTTTTCTTGGCATCAGACTATCCATACCAGTCAGGATCAAAATAAACAATGCCTCAATAAAGACTTTTTTTCTCCCCATGAACAGTGTTCACACTTGAGAATCAAATAAAGATGACAGAGAAGATGTACGTTGGAGGTTTTCAGCTGTAGAATCCTTTACTCCCCAGAAATATGTATAGTTGAAACCCCTGCAGGTTGAAATGCACAAAGCTCTAACAATGAAGAACAGTTAAAGGAGGCCAGTAGTGAAAGCTGGAGCAGTGTGATTAAACTGCAGGTAGCCATATATCATGTACATAGACCACAATCTAAAATAGATCCAAATGGCTCACACTCAAAAGGTGAAAAACAAAACCTTTCCTTTGTGTGTCACATGTTTTTGCAGGAATTAAACACAGCTCCCCTTTGTGGCAGACCAAGTCTTTAACCAGGAATAGGGGTAGACAGTAAGCTTCAGACTGCCCCAAGGGAATGGCCTATTTTAAGCCTGCCTGCAAACAATTCCATGTATATGCGCTGTACTTTCATGGAAGAATAATTTAATCTTCATTGCCATCATTAATTTTTGACGGAGGGCACCATACGACATCCTGTTTACAGCCCACTAAATCTCTATTATGAAGCCCGCACTTACAAAAGGAGGAACAATCTGAATAGCTGTGTTAACTTTTATGATTACATTCCAACCCTGAAATACAAAAGGATTATTAAAGTTACCAAAAAAAATAGTTTAAGAATTTTAATCTAGGGCATCCATGTCCAAAATAGGACACAGTCATCTAAATAAACAGTAGTAATATACCAAATGCCATTAGGGGAACATGTAACATACTAGCATTAATTCGTACTCAATGTTTAGAGTAAGCGCTGTACTTTTAATGGAAAATACAAGGCAAGACTAAATAACTGAGTATCTGGAAGCACCCTTTACAACAAGAATATCTTAACAACATAATTCTAATGGAAGGGGTTACGATAACATTTTCTCCTATTCTCATTCACATCAATTTGTACAGATCTGGAGTTTCACGCTGAATTTCAGCTTAAACTGCTCAAAGATCCTAAATAGATTTTGGTTGATACTGTTGGATTTCATCTAGGAGGAACCCACCCCATTCCCCCAAAGAAAACATACAAAACAATGAATTCCACCAGGGTTTGCCGCAAAAGTAACAATCATCCTAGGAAAATAAGAGAGGCATGTAAGCCTTTTGATCTTGTTTACATTAGGGACCTCAATGCCACGGTAGCTGCATCTGCTGGTTACATCACATTACAACACCTATAATGGACACGCCGCACCGACACAAAGCAGACTTAACAATGGTGTGACTAAATTTGATCATCATAGACATGGCTGCACATTGTAAGTGCGTGTTGCCAGATTAAACTGCACCACAAATGTTTTTGCTGTGACTGCGCTGAATATCTATATAAGGAGTTTGCTTTGATATAATTTGCCACAATATTACAGGGCATACTATACCTCAGACTTCACTCAATTTTTTGTGCAAATATATCCATCTTACTGACATGCTGAGAGTCTTTGCTTGGTTGAAGGGGGAGCCTGAAACTCTAAGATTGGGTTCCAAGCCTCCACAATTCTGTTTCATACTAAGGCTCCTTCAGCAGGTGCAAGCAAGTTTAGCCATGCTGAGTGCTATGCAAGATCAGTTGTTTTCAGTGATCCAGGACAACCTTTGAAAAAAACAAAACAAAACAAAAAAACCCCCACCATTATTTATTAGTGAGAAGAAAGGAACAGTGGGTTGAAATGGTAAAGAAAAAACCCTAACTGCACAACCTCCCTCAACCTGTAAGCTTCCCTTTGCTTTGTCAGGAAGGTTCCTTTTGCAATGGCCTGGAACACAGACACTTACATGCAGCCTCCTTATCCCTACCCTGGATTAATCCTTTCTGTTAAGAGAGCAAGTTTCTTATCCAAGTCTATTAAACACCTAGGTCCTTTGTCTCCAGTTGTAGTCATGCTGCTTTCATATGTAAGCCTTTCCTTTCTGGTTTAGGCAGGGGAAAGACGAGTCCATACTAAAAAATAAATCCCCTTGGCTGGCACTCATTAAAAAAGTTAAATAGTCCAGTTATTGGTCATCCTATTTAGTGCTGAAAACTCTTAACATTTCATTTATGTGAACAAGTCTATGTAAGGCACACTCAGGCTAGATACAAGAATTCAAAAATCCCAAGGCGGATTTGATCCAAGTTGCATGGTTTCCTGCAGTTGGCATAGATTAGATCAGCAGCAGTGAACAGGACACATATTCACTGCTTAGTCAAGGGGGCTGAGGGGAGGCAGGACACAGGCTGCCCATCTTAGATCAGGTTCCACCATTTTCAAACCAGCCTGTGTGCACCAGACTTCTGTTCTGTTATGGGTTCAATTTTCATAAAAACAATACAAATCTCTCCCACGTTCCCCACCCATTGTAAATTGATTTAGTCACTATGAAACACAAGGTTTGCATTTGCTCTAAAATGCAAAACTGGAGGAGTTGATTGTTCCTCACCAGTGACAAGCATGCACCGTTCCCTGTATTACAGAAATGAACGGAGAAGGAAGAGTCTTATAAGCAGCAATTATTCATGTGGTGCAAGGGCACATCTCCAACAGCCGACAGTACTTTTCATTCTGTTCCTTCCAAATGTTTATTAGTCAGAAGCCATTTATTAGGGGGCTGTTTTTTTTAGTGATTTGTTTATTTGTTGAAGGCATTAGCATCATTTCCCCAGAGTAATCCCATCTGTAGCTTTAAACTACCAGTGATTATATTTTGAACATCCATGATATACTGGTGTGCTAGTACTTTATTTTTTTCTTAAATGTTACAAGCCTTTCAGCACCCCTCCATACCATACCCCAGTTGGAGACTACACAGCTTCTACCTAGTAACCACAAGCAAGAAGCAACTGGGACCACCTGAAACCCGAGATCCTGCTCCTGGCTTTGTTTCAAGGTAATGTGCATCATCACAGATCCTCACAGGAAGTGAGAGGCTCCATACCAGCTATGAACTGACTGCCCAGAGGAGTTCTCCATCTATTGACTCCTCTGTGAAATCCTATGAAATATGAACTTTCATTTCTACCCAGGAGAACTTTTACAATCTTTTCTCCAATGCCCAATGAAGGCTGTTTGTGCCCAACAGCTTGCAATTAAAGCTTGCAAAAATCTTGTTGGTCTAATAAAAGATATCATCTCAACTATGAGTCCTGATTATCTAGTAACCACAGCATTTTGGTTTTGCCTGAATAGGGAAGGGAGTTGCAGACACCAATTCCACCATCCCTTCTCCCAGTCAACAATTTCATTTCATCCCACTCACACAATTTATTGCCATCTAATTCCTCTGGCACCATTTAACTTCTCTGGAACTTTTCTTCTCAAGTCCACTCTCCCCAAGCACCAATTCCTTCTTTTCTCTGCTATTTCTCACAACACAAAACCAACACTCTTCCCTCCAAGACCCTCCTTCCCATGGTACCAGCTCGTGTTTCCTTGGTTCTTTCACTGTTTCCTAGTCTAGTCTTTTAGATCTTGCCTGGTGGCTCAGTAGCTCCGTGCCTTCCTTGCCAGGTCCCCTTAGTACCTTGTTTCACAGGAGTCAAAGCTTGGAGTCCACCTCCATTCCTCCAGGAAATAAGAAAGAACAAAAAGGTGGTTGACATCTTCCCTCAGTTTTGGGCAATGGGTGTTGGTTGAATGGGAGTACAGGGAAACAGTTCCTTTTATAAAAACATCTTGACATTTCCTCACTCCTGGGAGAAGCTGAACCTGAACCTGAACCAAAGACGCACAGCCAGCAACTCAACTCCCTGTGGATCGCTAGGAAGAGGTGTGCAAGCCTCAGTTGAACAAAAACTTGGGTTTTTAATCTATTCTTTCAGTTTATATGTGAAGTATTTATATCCAATTGCTCTGGAAAACAAGAGAAAGTAATCTTTAAAGAAAATAACAATTAGATTTTGTAGCTGAGAACTGTCTTGATACTAAGGTGAGGGACTCTACAGGAAGCTCTATGAAAAGCTTTCATAGCCACAGCACCACGGGTAAAACTAATTTTCTACAGTTTAAGAGCTATGACTTTTACTACAACATCTCATGTGGAGGAGAAAGATTTGTGAATGTTAAAAATGCACAGAGGAAGCTCTTTATAGTGAACAGTTTTATGGATCCCCGAACTACCCTATCTATCCTGGAGCACTATCTATAGAGGACTTTTCTAACAGGAATAACTGTCAAATAAACCACAGCAATCCTGCTGTATTTCCAGCATTACAAAGCTAAACTAAAGAATATCTTATGCTTCAACTGTATGGTTTGGCATGTGTAATGGGTTATTAAACAAAGCTGTCCAGAGAATAAAAGTAGTTTGTGGCATACCTGAAACACAGGCTTTCATTATACAGAGCTTCAAGGTGACTGGCAGCAGGTAACCTGGCTGCCTCAAAATGCTCTCAGAAAAGAATGTCTAATTTTTATTCAATTATTATGGAAACCAGGACAGTAAGAGTTAAGGTATATCCCCATACAACCTTGACTCTGTGCCCCTGAAGATGACAATACTATCAATAGGAAGGAGCTATACGCACTCGCCTTGCACAGCTGCAGTGAACAGCGGAGGAAGTAACAGCAGCAGCTTGGAAGCCTGTGATTTCCTGACAAAACAAAGTTTTGTCCCAATTTCCATTCGGCTCTCCTAAAAAAGGTGAGCAAAAGAAGTCACAGATGTGGTCTATGGCCCAAATCCTGCCAGTTGTATTACATGGCAGTGCTAATAATGATTAGCATGTGAGAAGAAAGAACTAGTGTATCTTCTCCTTCTCTACCCCTCTATTATTTCCACCAATAGATGGTTTTTTCCTTCCACATTTTACAACTTCACCCTCCTGTTCTTAAGCCTTTGTGGATTAAGTGTCCTGGAGTCTGGCACCTTCTGCTGCAGCTTACAACACAAGCAGTAGCCTGCTAAGGAGTTCCAATGCCTCCTTGATGATGTAGCTCACACAGATCACTGAACCAGGCCCTGCTACTCCTGTATGCTTCTTTTCAGCTACACCCTCCAGCCATGTCTGTGGTGCAGGAATGCAGAGGCACACACCTATCTCCCTGCCAGGCACTGACCTGTCCATTTTGTCACACAAAGGGTTTCTATGATACTCATTTCTATATTTCCTGGTTATAAAAGTTTAAACCTGGGTTACCTTCTGGGCCTTCCATAGATCCTGGTCCAAAATGAGTGAAAGAGTGGTTCAGACCACAACTGACAGGCAGGATATCTCCAGATACCAGACATGTGCAGACTCTCCTCCAAATTGTCAAAGCTTCCAAAAGACTGGAAACAGGGAGAGAACCAAAGGTCCAGAAGCTCCTCACCTCTAGATCTCAAGAATTAGGTTAAATGCTTCTCTCTAGAGCAAACCTCTCTATTGAATACTGTGTTCAAAATTCCTTCCACAAAGGAACCATAGGTGCCCTGCACTAGCTCAAATAAATGAGACCTTTTGGGGGGGCCTCATGCTTTTATGTTCTGGGCATGTGAAAAAGAAATTATTATTAAAATCTATCAAAAGTAAGAAATAATGATGGGGGGGGAGGGAAGAGAGGAGTTGAAAGGAAGAGCTATATCATGGGAATTCTCTGACTCAAATTACACCAGATTTGGATCATCAACTCTACCTTGCACACCCAGGAGGAATATCAGTCTAAGTAAGCATGCAACTTCTAAGAACATTTAGAAGACAACATATAACAGACAAAAAGGGTTATCAGCATCACTATAAAACAACAATTGTCATAGTTTTGTAGTTGTTAGGGCCTGGAAGGGACCTTACAGATCATCAAGTCCAGCCCCTCTACATTTGGACAGGAAAGACCCCAGCAAGGCAGGCGCCAAGATACCTCTTGAAGATCACCAGGGTGAGTGACTGTACCACCTCTGGGGGGAGCATGTTCCAAACCCTCAGCACTCAACTTGTAAAGTTTTTCCTTATGTCTAGCCTGAAAAGGTCTTCAATCAGTTTGTGCCCATTATTTCTCATCCTCCCCAAGGGGGCCTTGGTGAATAGATGCTCCCCCAAACCCTGATGTATACCCCCGACATACTTGTAGGCTGCCATCAAGTCCCCTCTGAGTCTTCTCTTTAGGCTGAACAGCCCCAAGTCTTTCAGCCTCTCCTCTAAAATTCAAAGACCTCAACAAAGAAAGTATCAAGCATAAAATGAAGCACAGAGAAGTGAAGTGACTTTGCCCAAGGTCACCCCAGAAACCCAACCCTAAAGCCAGTACTCTCAGTGCTTTATTCAGGAAGTTATGCGAGACCCCTCTCCTTTTCCTTCTCCCTTCTTGCCAGAGTACCAAACAAACAGCTATGATAATTACACCATTTTCTAGTTATAGCTAATGCTGGGAATTGGGTCTTTTGACTAAGACAGAATACAACTTTTCTTTCATATGCTCAGAAATTCTCTTTACAAAAAGTATGGGGTAATGTACCAAGGATATTAAACTATAGCATGAATTAACTATCCATTCCAGAACTTGGACACTTCAACTAGGCACGTAGGTATTACTCTAGCAGGCAGCATCCCACAGAGAATTATAACCTTCACTTACTACATCCTTGACCTGTATACATGAGCATGGGCAGATACAGAATTTTTAAGAGGGGGGAAGAGGGTGTAGATGCCAAGGTGCATCACCACATATGAAATACATTTTTTTCCAATTAAAAATAAACTAGAATCTTCAGTAGTATGCTAGGGGCCTTGGGCTGTATTATTACTAGCAAGGTATGTAAAAGGTAACAAGAAGGGTTTCTACAAGTAGGTCAGCAACAAGAGGAAGATCAGGGAAGGTATGGGTCCCTTACTTAATGGGGGAGGCAACCTAGTAAGAGATGATGCAAAAAAGGCTGAAGTACTCAGTGCCTTTTTTACCTCAGTCTTCACAGGCAAGGTCAGCTCCCAGACTTTTGTACCTGGCAGCACAGTTTGGAGAGGAGTTAAGCAGCCAACAGTGGTGAAAGAACAGGTTAGGGACTGTATAGAAAACCTGAAGTGTACAAATCCATGGGGCCAGACACACCCCAGGGTACTGAGGGAGTTGGCTGCTGAGATTGCAGAGCTGCTGGCCATTATTCTTTGAAAACTCATGGCCGTTGGTCAAGGCCCCTGACAAATCAGAAAAGGACAAATCTAGTGCCCATCTTTAAGAAAGGAAAGAGGGAAGATCCAGGGAACTACAGACAGGTCATCCTCACTTGGGTCCCTGAAAAAAATCATGGAGCAGGTCCTCAAGGAATCAGTTTCTAAGTACTTGGAAGAGAAGCTCATTAGGACTAGTCAGCATGGATTCACAAGGGGTAAGTCATGCTTGACCAATCTGATTGCCTTCTATGATAAGATGACTGGCTCTCTAGATGCAGGGAGAGCAATGGATGCGATATACCTTGACTTCAGCAAGGCTTTTGATATGGTCTCCCACAACATTCTCGCAAGGAAACTAAGGAAGT
This sequence comes from Crocodylus siamensis, assembly GCF_052110815.1. Lineage (NCBI taxonomy): Eukaryota > Metazoa > Chordata > Crocodylia > Crocodylidae > Crocodylus > Crocodylus siamensis. Next base: position 341,387,369 of record NC_143395.1, on the reverse strand, counting down.
ATGGATGGGATTAATGGATTGTAAGGTGGGTAGAAAAAAACTGGCTGGATCACTGGGCTCAAAGAGTAGTAATCAATGGCTCTACATCTAGTTGGCAACTGGTATCAAGTAGAGTGCCCCAGGGGTCAGTCCTAGGGCTGGTTTTGTTCAATATCTTTGTCAACAACTTGGAAGATGGAATAGAAGTGCACTGTCAGCAAGTTTGAAGATGGCATCAAGCTGGGGGGAGTAGTCAGATACACTAGAGGGTAGGGCTAGGACTCAGAGAGAGCTTGACAAATTGGAGAATTGAACCAAAAGATCTCATGAAGTTCAGTAAGGACAACTGAAAAATCCTGCACTTAGGACAGAACAGTCCCATGAACCAGTAAAGGCTTGGGACCAACTGGCTAAGCACCAACTCTGCAGAAAAGGACCTAGGGGTTACAGCAGACAGTAAGGTGAATATGAGCCAACAGTGTGCCCTTGTTGCCAAGAAGGCTAATGGCATATTGGGCTGCATTAGTAGGAGCATTGCCAGCAGATTGAGGGAAGTGATTCTTCCCCTCTATTCAACACTGATAAGGCCACATCTGGAGTAATGTCCAGTTTTGCATCCCCCTTCCTCCCCCCTAACAGAAAGGATGTGCTAAAATTGGGGAGTCTAACAGAGGACAACAAGAATGGCTAGGGGGCTGGATAACATGACTTATGGGGTAAGACTGGAAGGAACTGGGCTTATTTAGTCTGGATAACAGACAAGACAGAGGGGATTTAATAGCAACCTTCAGCTACCCAAAGGGTGCTTCCAAAATGGATGGAGCTAAACTGTTCTTAGTGGTTGCAGAAAACAGAACAAGGAGCAATGGGCTCAAGTCACAGTGAGGGAAGTTCAGGTTGGGTATTAGGACAAACTTTTACTAAGAGGGTAGTAAAGCACTGGAACAGGATACCCAGAGCGGTTGTAGAGTCTACGTCCTTAAATATTTAAGTCCTGGCTAGACAAATCCTTCGCTAGAATGATCTAGTTGGGGCTGGTCCTGCTTTGAGCAGGGGTTTAGACTAGATGGCCTCCTGAGGTCCCTTCCAACTCTAATTTTCTATGATTCAGTTTAAGATTCAGGCAAAAATAAATAAAAATGAATTTATTGGAATGAATTAAAAACAGTCTGCAGGGCTGTGAAATAGGAACAGTTAAGAAAGAGCAGACTTACAGAACAAAGGATAGCTTGATTGGTGGAACATCAAGATCATTAGGAAGGAGAGAGGGTTGTTAGCATGTGTGGAATTAAGAGTTTAGAAGGGATAAGGTAATTGTTAATGAGCTATGAAGTCAACTGACTCCCTCAGCACTGCCTGACAAGAAATGCTGCTCTCACTGCCAGGCAGTTGAGTTTCCAACTTTGGGTGGAGCAGGAATCTAAGAGGGGTGCAAGTGCAACAGTGCACTTCCCCCTTGAATTCACTCCTGTACAAGAACATATGGTCAAGGACACACCGACATACAATATTTTAAAAATTATTTCCATAGTTAAACAAATGGAAACGTTGAAGGAGCTGAGACCACTTAAATGGACACATAGTTTATGTAGCTATGCTCTTCTCCCTAATTTACCTTCTTCCTCCTCCCTTTGTTACTTTCATCTCACCTTGTTGCATAGGACATATAGTATGTGTTAAATCTGCGTGGTATTAAAAGGTAGAATGTGTTCTGAACAGTTACATGGTAATGTTTACTATAATCTCTAACATGCATAGCTCATTAAAGGTCAGTCCCAGCTCCAGTACTGCATCAGAGTCTTGAGGCTCCGATGTGATGCTGGGAGTGGGACCAGCAATCAGCTGACTGTTGGTCCCAGCCCCAAGACCCTCTGGAACTATAGGCACCCAACTTTCAACCTGATCATGGCAGAACCTGACAAGTTAAAGATTCATGTGGGACTTTCCTCATCTCTCCTGGAGACCTAGTACAATAGAGAGGTCCCCTGGTTCATGTCATGACTGGATAAGGACTATAAAATTCTCATAGTATCTTCATGGAGCAGTCTGATGATAACTGAGCATGTGTTACTTAATATGATCTGGAGATACTCTTAGCAGGAAAAGTCAGAACTTTGCTGTGATACAAGTGCAGTTAGTATGAGTTTTACTGCTTGAACACATAGTTTCTCATGTTTTAAGTAAAACTTAACACATACCAAGTGTAACATGAGACACAACCCTTGCTATATGGATCCTGAGGTCAGTTGCTCTCCGGGGCCTATTGCAATAGGAACTTTAAACATATCCCACAAAGTTCATGCTTACCAGCTGACACATGAACCAAAACAGTGTTACCACTTTTTCTGCAATGCCAGGATCAGTTCAGGTGGTGCTAGACGCGTTATGTTCAAATTTATTGTGAGAAGGAAGCAGGACAGGTATCAAGAGACCAGAGATATTCAAAGCTTGGCATGAAACTAAGCTGCTTGGTATAGGCACATAAATCAATCAGTCCAATACCAAATGTCCACATGGGTTTGCTCCTTTTGCTCTTGTTGCTTTCACTAGTCTAATAAATTCCCAAACCAACCACTTCTTCATAAACCAGAAAACAAAGCTATCTAGAGTCCAGCTTGTTCTCAGAGAAATAGAAAAAAAAATTCAGGGAGGGCGTTGGTTATTCAAATTCTCATCAAAATCCTGGAACTTTAACAGGGAACCAGCTGTGCTCTGCATAGGGAGCATCATCTTGCATTGCTTGTATGTAATTTCAGCATGAGCAATGCAAACTAACCCTGAGTAATCAACACCCTTAGTAAGGATAAGCTGGGCAGGAATTCCACTGGCCACAGTGCTCTCAGAAACCATTTTCTCAGTATGTGGGATGCAGCATTTGCTCAAAGACACCATCTTTCTCCCAGTCTGAAACAGGTAATGGGAGCCCTAACCAAAGAACAGCCAAAGAAACTTGGTTAGTGTGATGCTTTCTTTCTCTCACCCCTTCTGAAAAATGTGAGCAGGAGGGGGAGGCTGCACACATGGAGAGCAGCTGGCCTAAAGGAAAAATAAAGGTTCACCGCAGGATTCCATCTTTGCGCATAGACAGCAGGACTGCTGAGAGCAAAAGAGCAGGAGGCCAAGGGTGGGGGAAAGACATAGGGGCACTCAGGAAATCACAAAGCACGCCAGGGAAAGAAGTTTAGTTTTCAAGAAAGAAAAAAGCAAAAGATTAGCTAATGAGGAAGAGGAGGGAATATCAGGGCAGGGGTGAGAGATACAAAGGAGGGAAAAAAGAAATGCTCTGGGGATGATCAAAATGGATAGCAAGGAACCAAAAAACAGGAAAAGAGGGAGACTTACAGTTAGTACGTTTATTTATCTATGTTCGTACATTTTACTGGGAGGAGGAGCAGGAGGAGGAGGATCACATTCAATGAGAGCACAAAAGAAGAGAGTTGGAAATCTGGGGGATTCTTCTGTGCAGATAATCAGTAATCCAGATATCCCATTCCTTCTATAAGAAAGTGAATTACAGTACCTACCTGCCACAGATGCTGTAATGTTTAATTTGTTAATTTATAATGTTTAAGATTCTTGAATGAAATATTCCTAGGGATGCATTTAGTTTCCTTGATAGAAAGAGAGAATGCTAAAAAGAAGTGGTTCAATGGGTTTCTCTGCCCTAATAAAAAATACATAGGTGTAAGCCCAAGCATGGATACCGTTACATCAACATAACTGTTCTATGACTTACTGTCCTTTCACTTTCAAATAGGCATAACTGTGCCCAAGGTGGTGAGCCACTATAAGTGTACCCATTTACTTGAAGTGGCGTAACTTCTGAAGAAGACAAGCCCAAAGATCTAAATTCCTTGTGATGCACATTGGAAATATGTCACCTGCCAGCAACAAATATTTCAGTCCCTAAATGCTGCAATAAACAAATTTTAAAATAACCAATTGGGGGCAGAAGCTTATCTATAGACTGTTCGCAAAGCCAACCTATTGCAACTCTGCACACAAAGGGGAAGGAGGGGAAATACAAGTATAAGCAGGCTAAGGCATCTGATTAAGAACCTCTCCCAGAGTATCACTATCCTCCCCTTTCTACTGGGACCATACAGTGGCTGGAAGTAATTTCAGCAGGAAACTGTAAAGTTTCTAGCCCTTGCAACTCCCAATATATCCTCCCTTTCCAAAGCATTAAGCATCTCAGCAGCTAAAATAAACTTTCCACTTGTAAATTTATATAAATACATAATATCAAAAATTATGTGACAGATTACCTTCTCATCTACATTTACCCAGTTATGATACACACTGCCTACACAATTTCTCTCTGAAGATTACTAATGTGCAACAGTAATCATAGGTCCACCCACAGCCCATCCATTTTCAGCAAAGTGCAGAAACAGACATTAAACCTATAAATGTCAGAGCGTGTCTCCATTGTAGTTGTTAGCATTATTTAAATTAGGTTTTGAATGATGTTTCCTCAATGTGATAGCTTTTCAAACGGTGCAATATTGCACGTGAAGTGCACTAGCCCAGCCTTAAGCACCTTCAGCCCATTAGTCCTATATATAATTTGATGCTTTCAGAAAGGCAAACATCATAAAATAGACACGGTCTCTTTGCTTATGCCTTGCAGTCCCCAGGGAAACACTGATGCCACAATTATCTGAATATAGCTCGAGTATTAGGCTTCACTTGGTAGGTAACATAACATTCTTCTTATTGTCCAGATACATGTGGTCACAGCTGTGTTTTTATACTTGCAGTAGCTGAAGCAGTATTTTGTTACCTAGAATGTTTTTTGCATGTTAAAAGAGATACAATTAGATGCAATATTTAAAGTCAGCCTGTCTAAAGCTGAGAGTGCATTCAAATTGTAAAATGAAACCAAGGAGATGCTGTTTGCCCTATGGCATCATAAAAAGGGTTGAGATGTTTCTTTAGTATGTTCTGATCAGTTGAGCCATTGAAAGATTAATTCAAATAAAAGGTGTGGAGAGTGGCAGGCCAGTAGGGGGTGCTCCTGCATTGAGCCACCCACTTCACTGCACCCAACCACCTTCCAGGCTCCGAGCACCTCCCTGGGGGTGCCTCATATCTGTCAGACCCCCTTCCTGGAGCACTCACAAGCATGGGGATAACGCCACCACCACCCAGAGTCTGGACTGATCTCGGACCTGTGCCCTCTGGGAAACACAGGTCTAGTAGTCCTTGAGAGTACTTGGCCCACTACAAGAACTTGGGTGCTTCCCTCAGTCTGAAGCACAAATAGTGGTCTCCCTTAGTCAGCCAAACCAAGGAGACCCCAAGGCATAATCTAGACCCTCTCTCAATGAGTCTCCCATGCTAGGTGCAAAGGAGAATTCTACTGGTTACAAGAAGTATGTTTGGAATAAGATACAGGGTACAGCAGTATCAGAGAAATCCCTTAGAGCAAACAGTGGCATGGTAGCCTTTGATTATGCATCTGTGTTACTGCAAGCTATATATCTAGTTAGATCTCAAGTAGTTTACTCACAAGTACCATTCAGAGGCAGGTGGAGATTTCCTCTGGAGGCAAGCAGTTCACTGAACACAAGTTTCATGAGAGAGCAAGTTTCAGAAGGTCCAGTTTCTCTGAGAGTTCTCATCATGGCTGCTGCCCACCTCCTGGGCAGTCCTTAACTTACATAGACCTTATGACCTCATTTACCTGATCTAGTAAAGGCCAACTGTTGTTGGTTGCCAGTCAACCAATTTGAAATGCATCACTGGTTCTCAGGTAGACTGGCAGGGTCTCTAGTCCCTTCCCATTGCTTAGAACAATAGGAAGTTTAAGCCCTCACCCAGGTGTGTGAGGCCAGTCAGCCACGTAGGCAGAGGGAGCAGAGGTATCCAACTCAGGTTACAACTTGGGATTACCTGAAGCTGATGGGGCCAGAGGTGTTTGCCATCTGCAGTGACCATGGTAACCAAGTTGTCAGATTAGGCATCAACCTGATAGCAGAGTTTGGGGAGAGACAGAGATAGCATTCTGTGACAGGGAGAATCCCTAATTCTTTGAACATTTAGGGCATGCTATATGCAACTTCAGTCTACCTAACAGGAAAGGCCACTACAACTAAAAGACTTCAAAGCAAAAAGGGCTAACAGGGAAATTATATTTTTAAAACCCAAACCTGATCCTGCACTACCGAAGTCAGTTGGGATCTTTATTGGCAATTCAGCATCCACAGGATTCATCCCTAAATGAACACACACCAATGTTAAATGCATTCCATGCACCATGTATTCACAATGTAATGGTCTGGCTGTAGACTGTAGAGAGATTAACAAATTGAAACTAGCTACTGCAAAAAGTGAGCTGTCACAGAAGGTGAAGTACACTCCACAGGGACAGTATAACTTAAACACACTCAGGTCTAGATTACCTATTAGGAAACAGTGACATTCCCTGTAGAAACACCATGATTATGTAAGCACTTTGCAAAACAAATCAAGGCGAATCCAGATCTGAATTTGTTTTGGTTCAGAAATGGCACTTAATATAACTGCTATTACTAACAACCAAATGACCAGCATCATCATAGTATATTCTATTGGTGAGAATGTAAAATACTGTGCCCCAACAGCTATGAGCTAAAAAGGTACAGAAAATTAATTTCTAATCTCAATCTTGGTGCTTCATAAGCATAATTTATATTGTCCAGACTCCTTGAAACAGCAAGTAAATCCGATTTCTGTTCAAAGTGAACAGAACATTTTGAACATTTTCATATGAATCTATAACAGAAGCTAAACCAGCATAAAAAGAAACACTGACACTTAGTGGCTAGTACAGAGAAGACAACAAAATAAAACATGGGCTGTTCCCTTTATTTTTTTCTGAATCAGATTTGATCAGGCAAATTGCGTTAAGATTGCAGACACTGAGGTAAGCTTATCTATCAAATCAAAAAAGGAAAGGGCTAAGGGAAATCCCTGAAAAAAACTCTCTAAAATGGAATTAATATTAGTAGTTGAAAAGATAGTGGTAAATCACTTATATAAACAAATTGGAGAATAAAATTATCAAACCATAGGGCAATATTGTTCTGCTTCAAGAGAGCCAGAAGTCTAAAGCCTAAATTCAGTTACATATATATTTTTTAAAGAAATTTTTCATGTTCCAATTTTCCATGTTCCAAATCAAGTCCAAATCCATCAGTCAGTCCAAAACCATAAGTGACCCTACAACCAGCAACCATCCTCCACTCCCACCAGGGGCTTCAGATATTTCCAGAGTCTTTTGGTAGACATGCTATGTGTAGGCCCAAGCCCAGAGCCTTGGGGTTCAGATGCCCCCAAGTTTTGCCTGCTGTCAGCCACATAGCCACAGAAGCAAGCTAGGGAGGAGCCTCCCATTTCCACAAAAGTAGGCTTTAGTGCCCACTGAAGGTGTTGGGGCTTAAGTGCCAGAAGAACAGTTATCCCCAGGAATGCTTAAGGAAAACTGGACGAGGGGGGTAAAAAGCACCCTGTTCAATTTTGCTGATGACACTAAGATGTGGGGGGATGTGGGCATGCTAGAAGGGAGGAATAGGCTGCAATCGGACCTAGACAGGGTACAGGAGTGGGCGGATGAGAACAGGATGGGATTCAACACTGACAAGTGCAAGGTTCTGCACCTGGGGAGGAAGAACCAGCAGCATCCCTACAGGCTGGGGAACTCCCCTCTTGGCAGTAGAGACAGAAAAGGACCTTGGAGTCATCACTGACTCCAAGATGAACATGGGCCGGCAGTGTGGGGATGCAGTCAGGAAGGCCAACCACACCTTGTCATGCATCCACAGATGCATCTCAAGCAGGTCCAAGGAGGTGATCCTCCACCTCTATGCAGCACTGGTCAGGCCGCAGCTGGAGTACTGTGTCCAGTTCTGGACGCCGCACTTCAAGAGGGATGTGGACAGCATGGAGAGGGTCCAAGGGAGGGTCACCCGCATGATCGGGGGCAGCAGGGCAGGCCCTATGAGGAGAGGCTATGGGCCCTGAACCTGTTCAGCCTCCACAAGAGAAGGCTGGGGGCAGGATCTAGTGGCCTGTTACAAACTAGTCAGAGGGGACCAGCAGGCACTGGAGAAGTCCCCGTTCCCCCAAGCACACCCAGTGCTGATGAGAAATAACGGTCACAAGCTGGCAGAGGGTAGACTCAGACTAGACATCAGGAGGTGCTACTTCATGGCGAGGGCAGCTAGGATCCGGAACCAATTTCCAAGCGAAGTGGTGCTGGCCCCTACCCTGGGGGTCTTTAAAAGGAGGCTGAATAAACACCTCACCGGGGTCATTTGACCCCAGTACTCTTTCCTGCCCATGGCAGGGGGTCGGACTTGATGATCTGCTTAGGTCCCTTCCGACTCTACAAACTATGAAACTGCTTTCTTAGACCCAGATACATGGTATTTCCCCTGTAGGCAAGTATCACAATACAGGATCATGCTGTCCATTTTGAAGCCTTGGGACTAGTAGGGGGTTGCAAGGTAGGGGAAGGAAGCACAAATTTTTAGTGAAGAGCAAGCCAAGAAAAGACACGGGGATAAATGACAAAGGTGAGGGCAGCAATAACAGGAGTGCAGCAGATGGAAGGAGGGCAACAGGAACTCACCAGGCAGGATGCAGATGAACCTGACAGATAATGAAGTATGCATGAGTGATGGAGTCAGCTGTCATGATCTGAGGTGACAGCTTAGAAAGAAAGACACCAGTGAAGAGGAAGTCAGGCCTTAAAGGAGGGCAATTCCAAAGACCTGTGCATTCTGATGTCTGCTTCGGGTGGCTAACCAACATATCTAGAAAGACCATACAATGTATTCCTCACCATGGATGCATGCGTGCTACAAGTACTCAAGGTGAGGCACCGTTTGATTTATCAGTACCCACAAAGTGCATCATTGCTCTGCACAAAAAGGATAAAAGGAAAGAGCACACTTCCTGCATCTCAGTTTCTAATCATCCACGAAGCCTCTTAATATATCCAACTTCAACAAAGAGGGAAGATGTGCATATGGACCTATCGAAGAATCTCTATTATGGCTAACATTTTTATGTCCTGTCTATGATTGTCCATATGCACATCTTTACTTAGTGTGACTCAAGAAGTAGTGCCCACACACCTACAAAGGTTTACCTGCTAAAAGCCCTAATATTTTCGGTCCTGAAAAAGGTGGGGTATTGCACCCTTATGAAACAGACATCCTCTGCTGTTAACTTTGAATTCCTGAAGAGACTGCACGTGCTGTAATTGTTGACCAAGTTAAGCTTCTGGAGGGCTTATAATCTGGTCCATCATTGGGAAGGGAGTAAATGGAAGATGGCCTTGTCAACTAGATGTGGAACCTTCCAAAAACTGACAGTGACCTTCACCTTAGCCATCACCATGCTCACCTTTCATTAATGAGGTCTTCCCTGACATGCTATATAAACTTGTGGTCATTTATTTAGGCAATATCCTAATCCTTTCTGAGAATCAAATTTAGCACTATGGATAAATTCAGGTAATCTTAGAGTGACTGTGCCAACACTAACTGAATAAAACAAAGTGTAACTAAGCCTCAGTACAGCCCTTGGAATATGTTGTTATCTCCCTAGATGAATTAACCATGGATCCTCTGAAAAGGTCTACTATTCAGGAATTGGGAGGCACCCGAGAACAAAGTATAGCATTTTACGGGGTTTACAAATACTTTATCAAGCACTTTAGTACTTCTTTTGATAAGTTGACTTCTTTCTTAAGAATAGTTAATTTACTCCAACTCAGTCCAGTTTTGACACAGAAACAGGAATCTATTTTAGCCCCATGCCAGCCCATTTGAGACTGATGCTTCCAGCTTTGCTATTTGGACTATATTATTGCAAATACTTTGGGGGTGGGGGGCCAAATTCTTCTGCACACTTACTACTTGCAGAAGAAAATCTCATGAATAGAATGATGGTACCCCAGGCAAACATCTGCCAGCAGCTAAAGTGGTCTTTGAAAAGTGGCACAATCTTTTGGAAGGAGTCCACGTTCCTGTTCAGATTTCTACTGACCACAAGAACATGGAAACTCTCCAGACAACCAGGAGTCTGAAATTGCAATAGGTCCATTGGTCTCTGTTCTTTACCCAGTTTAGCTTTATCCTAGTTTACGACCATGGTACCAGGAATGGCAAAGTGGATGCCCTGTCCTACAAACAAGAGTGCTTAGAACCCTACCATGCATCTCAAATCTACAATTCAACAGTTCCCCAAATGCCTAATGACATCACAGTTAAAGGAGCCAATGGATTTGACCTCATTTGGTCCTAACTGCCACTCCAGCTTACCAGAAAGGTCTAGCAAGACCTAGAAACCAGACCTCATTCTAAGTGTGCCTCTGAACTATAAGATGTAGAAAGGATATTTATACATTTAAGGGAGAGTCACACCTCAAGTTCTGCAAATGGTACCAGGGCTTTAGTCTGTTCAAGAGGCTTTGGCTCACCACAAGAAAGTTCTGGTGGCCCATACTACAGACAGAAAATAGAAGTCTGTAGAGAATCTAGTGATATCTGCATCCAGGCCAAGGTGACATTTTGTCTCCTGCAACTACCAGTAACTCTGGTCTAGCCCAGTTTATAGTTTCCCTGGACTTTACTAAAGTTTTGTCCAGCACACAGGGGTATCGGCTCCATTGGTAACAGCCGACTTAATAAGGACACGGGATACACAAAAACCACCAGCAGCAAGCCAAATGGGAAAGGCATGGGACTCTTCAGCCTGGAGAAGAGAAGGCTCGAGGGGGCTTGGTGGCAGCATACAAGGGGTGTGCATCAGGAACTTGGAAAATGTCTGTTCACCAGTGCACCCAAAGGGAAGACAAGGTCTAATGGATACAAACTGCTGGAAAACCATTTTAGGTTGAACGTAAGGAAAAATGTCTTTACTGTCCAAGTCTCCAGAGTCTGGCATAGATCACCTCTGGAAGTGGTACAAGCATCTACCTTTGATACCTTCAAGAAACGTTTGGATGATTATCTTGTTGGGGTCATCTGACCCCAGCTGACTCCTGCTGTTTGGGCAAGGGGCAAGACATGATGATTTTGCGAGGTCCCTTCCAGCCCCAAGGTCTATGAAATCTATGAAATATGAATTACACAATAATGAAGAGTGGCAACCTTATGGGATATTAATTTAGAGGATAAGAGATAACATAGGCTGCATATACCTTTTCAAGTAATCTGGTAGATTTCTCTAAGGTTTGTTTTCCTGGTATGAAAACTTACCCAGAGACACCTGAATAGATATTCAAATGCTGTGCCCTTGATGAGCATAGAGTAGCCAGGGTCCTTGTGCACACATCTCAGCATGCTCTGCACTCACAGGAGAAACTAAATGTGGCCACACTGGGCAAGAGAACAGGTCCATCTTGCCCAGTATTCTGTATCGTAAGGTGGCACAGAGCAGCTGCTAAGCAGAAGGTTATATGTAGTATCTGTCCTGACTGATCTTTGTCATATCCTTGGAGAGAAAAATATTTAAAGTTGCTAGTTTTCGAGCCTAATAGGGACTCCCTAACTTACCTCTTTTTAAAACAGCTCTGCCTTCCCTGGGTACAGTAACAGGGAGGAAGCTAAGCAAAGCTGTCTGAGCAACAGGGTTATGATCCCTGCCCCCCTCTACCCTCCATATGTAGGAGGAGGGAATCAGTCACAATACCTGCTTTCATGAAAGACTGCCTTGGGAACAAGTTGAAAAAAACCTCAGTTACTTACTACTAGAAAGTTATAAAACAAGTTCATTATTTAACATTTTCCATAAGAACGTTTTAAATTCTTTGTTGCAAAAGAAAGCAAATTGTTTTGTAAAAATCAAAACATTTTAACTTAAAATCATCTTCTAATAAATGTTGTTTGATCACCTTCCCTGCCCCACTCCTAACAAATGGATAAGTCTCCATCAAAAGTCCATTTAAGTATTCCCCAGCCTCTTTTAGGGAAGCCTTTACGAAAAAGGCACAAATATTAAAGGCTCCCTCTACACATTACATCAGGGATGGTTCAGATACGGCCTGCCAGGCCATTCTATCTGGCTTGTGGTCCCCCTAAACATTTTAGAAAACTAATTTTTATCTGCCCCTGGCTGGCTGTCAAAAATGACAGGCAGCCAGCAGTAGCAGAACCCAAGGGGAGCCAGTGGCAAGGCACAGCAGCTTAGCAGAAGGCCTGCCTGGCTTCACCCCACCCCAGCCTCCAACCAGAAGACTCTGCGGCTTCTGGCCTTGTGATGCTGGGGCCGTTCCCTGCCTCTCTCCATCCATGTGGAAAGTAAGATAAGATTGGACAGAGGAACCTGGGGAAACTGCTGCGATCAGCTCAGCAGCTGGGAGCTGCGTGGTGCTGGCTAGTGCAGGCTGGAGCCAGAGCTGGAAGCAGCGGGTGGGGGGGTAGTGGGAAGCAGCAGACAGGAGGGCAGAGGGAAGTAGGGGTGGCAGGAGGCGGAGCCAGAGCTGGAAGCGGCGGGTGGGGGGGTGGGGGGTAGTGGGAAGCAGCAGACAGGAGGGCAGAGGGAAGTAGGGGTGGCAGGTGGCCTGCAGGAAGCAGCAGGAGAGTGGGGAGCAATGTGGGGGAGCAGCAGCAGGGCCATGGGAAGTGGCAACAGCGTGAGGAGAATCAGAGGGAGCAGCCAGGGGGCTGTGGGAAGTGGCAGCAGCATGAGGAATGACATGGGCTGCAGAAAGTGGTGGTGGCAGCGGCAAGGGGAACAGCAGGGGCTGCAGGAAGTGGAGGCAGCCGGGGCGGGGGGGAGGGGACGTGGCAGCTAACAAGCAATGGCAGCAGTGGTGGTGGCGGCGGCAGGAGCATGGAGCCCATGCCGGTGCCCTGGGGCCAGCAGGAACCCAGGGTGGGATGGTAGGAGCACAGAACCTGGGCACATGGTCTGCATCCCATGAGGTTTTCATACAGTCTGCAAGAGTGGCACGCGATGGGGCCAGCAGCCTGGCCCCGTCTCTGTGACTCTTACCCCACCCACCATAATCCCACACAGCCCCCATACCTCCACATATACCCTCCCTACCGTCCACACACAATATACAATAGAACTGTTTTCTGAGCTATTATGCAATCACCTCTAGATACTATACTCCACAAAACACAAAATCAGTACAAATATTTTTAAATATAATTAAAGTAAGTTATAGTAGATTTTTTTCCCCCCCAATACATGATTTGGGTTTTTTTCTGGTTTCATGATTACAACACCCTCCCTCCCAAAAGGAGTGCTTTGAGGCAAGAGTAGGGACTTAGAGTGGCAAAGGTCAGGTATTGGGGGAGGCAGGATGCCCTGTCCCAGTATGGCAACTGCGGGCAGGGCAGGGCAACTGTCAAGGGGCAGGGCTACCCATGTGACCCTTAACAGCTCACCAAAACCCAGTAAACAGCCCTCCAGCTGAAATAAATTGGGGCATTACATTTATGCCACAGTGAATGGACTATATACAGCATGACTTTCAGGGGTGCTTTCCATACATCCAATTTCAGGCTTCATACAGTTGCAAATGATCCATAAAAAAGTGTTCCACATATAAATTTGGTAATAATCTTAAGAGTGATGTTGTAGTTTTGATGGTCCAGGAATTAGGCAAGACACAAGGACTTTTTGGGATGATCTCTTTTATTGGACCAACTTCATGGTTGGAATGAAGTTAGACAAGCTTTAAAATAAAGAATTTCTTGCATCGGGTAGTAAAACAACATCACCCCCCCAAATCGTTGTCTCTTGCATACAATGTTGAAAGTTTTTATGACTAATTTGTATAATGCCTTAAAAAATTAACATGTGGGCAGCACTGACAATCAGCTGATTTTTGGCCATGGGCCAATGCTATGGGCCATTTTTGGGTGGAGGGAAAGAGTACCTTTGGAGGCTTACCCTACTGAGGTCTTGAAACCCCATGCTACTTATATTGAGCTGCCAGGCATGGGGGATGGGAGGCTCCCAGCAAAGTTTACAGTTCCCAGGAGGGAAGGTGTGGGAAGAAAAAGACAAAAGGTCTTTTAGCTCTCCCCACCAGGAGGTTTTGACAATTAGCTGATGGTTGGCTTCAGCATGGTTAGCCCCAGGACATGACCTGAACCTGGGGCTGTCTAGGACGGGGGCCAACAAATCAGCTGACTGTCAGCCCCTAGACTTTACTAGCATCAGAATTGACAATCAACTGATTGTTGGTTCTTGCCCAGTTTATAATCCTGGCTCCCTGTGCACTGGAAAATAGTAAGAGCACAACTGGCTCCAATTCCTGATCCCAAATAGAAAAGAAAAAAAACCCAAAAAGAAAATCAAGCCTCCTGGCATACATACTTGGTTTGATAGGAGGAGCAAATATTGGGATTGAGGATGAAATCCCATCACACTATTAAAAGAATGTGCACAGGGGCCCAAGTTAGATCTTCCTACGTGGTGCAGAATGTAGTGCTATTGGTGCATAGGAACACACTGTTAAAGAATTCAAGGAAAAATTCTGCTCTGCTGCATGCATCAGCCCTTCATTGTTTTACACAAATGTAACAGAGGAAATTTAAAATGATAGAGCTAAATGCCACTATTGCTGTAGCTCAGTGGGGGCCAGCTTTTTTTGGCAGGTGTGCCACAAATTAGCCCCATGCCCTCCAAGAGCCACTCCAGTCTCCTTCCCCTACCTGATCAGCTGCTCTGATTTCTGCTCCCCACCCTGAACCTGCTGCTTGTTTTCTGCTTTGTGCTCCCTAACCAACCTGCTTGTCTGCTTTCTGCTCCCTGTCTTTTATGCAACTATACTGCCTACCCTTCTCCCACATCTGCTGCATACCACACACAGGGACTGCGCATGCCACTAGTGGCATGGGTATCAAAAAGGTTGACCACCTTTATTTAGAAAGCCTAGTTTTAGGAAGCCTACTGTACTTTATCCCATTTACAATTTGCATGTTGCTGATCTTATTAAAAGTGAAATAACTAGTTTTAGTTTTTGGTTCTCCTGCATTGGACCATGGTTGCAAAATTCCATTTGCAATAACACACCGAAGCACAAGTCTAAAATAGGTAGACTTTCCTCCCCTTCGATTGTTCGTGAAGCAGCAAACATTAAAAATTTGTTCTTAGTTTCTCCTGTATTTTGCCTACTTTGGCTATAAAAACACCACCAATTTACTGGGAGGTTCCCCATGTCCTTTATAAATCCTATTTTCCCCATACCTACAACGTAAGAAAGTCCTTAATTTTTCTATAGAAGCAGAATTGTTTAGAATGAAGGACATGCTAGAAAGAAGGACAAAAGCAGCTGATCAGAAGCCATGAGAAATGCAGCAATGACATTTATTGGAAATTCTCCAGGCATTACAACAAAAACTTTATACAAGTGAAACAGAGGATAAAGCACATTTCAGTGCACCTAAAAGTGTTATATATGTATCTGAATAACCTTGATCTTTGTAATACACTACTACAGTTCCCTGTGATTGGTTCAGTACATACACATTGGCCAAAACTTACTTTTAACAAAACTGCGAACAACTGCTTTTTCCACTTGGATCTTTCCCATTTGGTACAAATGCAACATTATTGAAATACCAAGACAGTTTCCACATAAATTTGATACAGAGTAAGATCTTTCACTCCAACTGTAATACAGAAGACAGAACTCATTCAATAACCATATTTAGAGAAACCCACCATGAAAGGAAAAAAACCTACATACTGCAGCAATATGCAGCAAAAACCAGCTTAGTTGTTCCTCTTTTTTGTAAATATTAACATAAAGCACTTGGGCTGAATTTGCTCGATTTCCTTTTTTTTTATATATATATATATATATATAGATATATAGATATATAGATATATATAAATATATATAGATATATATAAAAAAGATGGACCAGAATTTCTTGGGTAGGGGTGGAAATCACATACCTGGTAAGATAATACAATCCACTGTAACACTCAAGTAACAAGTGAGATGTGCATATACAAAATACATATCTACTACATCCAAACAAGTCTTCTTGAAGATTACACTGATCAAAAATAACTTTATCAAATCTGTAGGCATCTAATTTACTGCCCATTGACAGATGCAACTAAAACTTTGCCTGAAAGAATTGACTGGGACATAGCTTCTTCTGTCTAGGACAGATCTGCTTATGATGCGTTAAAAATGATTGCCAAGTGGTGATAAGGCAAAAATAGCTTGAAAAATAATTAAGTTGTATTTATACTTCAGTATCACCTTTCAAACCTGTATTTCAAACAAATATTATGTACCTTTTTGTTCAAAGTATTGGGGGGTGGATTTTAAAGTGACAATTCCTTACCCTATCCTTTTACAGAGTGAAGTCCCTGAAAATGGTTAGCGCTTATTCCCCAAAATTATCAAAGAGTTCACAGACCTTCCAAAACACAGCGTTTTTAAAAAGATTTCTTAAAAGATTCCTCTGGTGACTTGAAATCCCCAGGTAAGTTTTAAACATGCACCCACCGCAAGTCACTTGCAGGAAACAAAAGTCCAAATGGAGACTACTCTGGATCTTCATTTTCTTCCTTCAACTACTACCAAACTTGGAGTGTGAAAGAGGGAAGAAGCAAGGTAAGCTACTTTGGGATCTTGTGACCTATTTGGAATTACTTACACTTAGCTGTGACATGATGCTTATCTTTGTTGCAACATGCATGTGGAAGCAACTTGCTGATTGGCACATTCCAGGCAGTGTATGGCATAATTCTCCCTGTAAGAACCTCATAGCGGCAGTCATCCTTTGTTCTCTCACACACCCACACACACAGTCAGTAAAATGAATGACAGGCACACATGAATTTTACATAGATTTTCCACAAAACATGTGAAACATGCTGTTCTTTGGAGGAAAATACATTCATTTTTTCAAGTATTATTCAATATATCTATATAAAGACACAATACCCTCATTTCACTACCAGACCAAAAAAGAAAAAAAAAAAAAAGAAAGAAAAATGGAGAGCGTGCGCATCTAGTTTTAATTTACCACCCCCTTCACTTTTAGTGATGTTCTGACCTTTAAATCAACTCTAAATATACACCTACTTGTCATAATTAAGTTTGAGAAATATATTCTCCCATTGTGATTTATTTACACAAGCATTTAAAAAAACAAACAACTATTTTTAATAGCCTGGATTTGCATACTGAGATCTAAAAGGCCCACTTGCTGCTATTCAGTGTCCCAATACCAGTCTTGGGTGACACCATTACCTATTGCTTTCCGAGTCCTCCTAAAGCAGCATGCTGGTTTTCTTTCCCTTAAGTATTTGAAATTATGCTGCCCACAACTTATTTATGGCTTATTTCCTTGCTTTGTTTAATTGTTTGGGTTACAGCTTACTTCCTTGAGAAGCAGTTCACAGTCAGACAGTGCTTCTGCTGGCAGATATTTAGTTATTTGCTCAAGAGTATTTTGATAAGCAATCTTCTCCTGCTCCAAGGACTGGATTAAGCTCTTCATTTTGTTCTCTCGAGTCAAAATATTTTCTAGGTTGGATTCCAGACTCTGAATTTTAGCATGAGCTACCTGTAAGAAATAAAAATAAAGATCACTTGACATTACCATCCAAGATGGTCAGAATAAGGACAGACATCTATGGAAGTAGAACTTCATTGCTTACATTTCACGGTCTGTATGCCTGCCTGCATTAAAGCAGAAACTAACTAGCAGCATTCCACTTTCACAGATAATTAAGCTATTGTAGGTCATCTTGGGGGCGAGAGTTGATAGTACGCATCTGATGGCTATTTAAGTTTTGCTGTGTTCTGTTTGTCATGTAAGACCCAAGATGACCATAGTCTGTAAGCAGAGTATGGAAGAAAAGCATCCTATCTGTATACCTCTGCATTTACAATTGGAATACAGGTGACCATTTTGACTGCCAAAAGATCTTTACAGATGAAGGGAATTCTGAGAAACAAAATAAAGGCTGGACAGAGATGAAAGAGTTCAAGGTGTATGATCTAGCCAAGAGATAAAAAGGGAGGTGGGGATGGATATGCTCCATAGATATTTAGGAAAAAGAAGCTTCAGGCAAAAGGAGACATTATGAAATGTGATACAAGAGATTACAAAATGGGCTAAAGAAAAAAAAGTCTTAAATAAATACCAGGCATGTGACTGCATTTAGAGTTTAGACTATAGCACTAAACAAATACATTAAAAATATTTTAAAAACAAATCAGTTATGTGAACAAAAACAAAAACATGGTGTTTGAATTGTTGGGGGTGGGGGGGCTGAGTAAGTTTCTTCACCCAATAATCTATGCCCCTTTACCTGTAACTTCTCCAATAAGTCCATGTTCTGTCTCTTTAGCTGACTGTTTGCCCTCTCCAGTTTTTCTAGAGGTTCACCATCATCACAAGGATTTGCACCTTCTTGTAGCTCATCCTGTAGTACATGGTACTCTACTTCATAGGCATGAAGCTGCTTGGAAATATCCATCTCAAAAACCTAATCATGAAAGACAAGTTAGTTTTGCTACAACAGATAGCATTACATTTCATGTAAAGCTTGGTTAAAAGGTTGACTCTACAAGGCTTATGTTAAATTTGTCACCTGCAGGAAAAATATTGATGAGGTCATAAAAATGCCTCTCACATTGCTACCCAAGTAGCACTTACGATTTGGGCCTTAAGAGTTGTTCTGTGCATGCCTGGAACTGCCCCAGTATCAGCAGTTTGACACACATTGTTAAACCTAATCTGAATTTAGGGGACTAGATACATCTCTGCTTCCAAGTCCTTTGAAGAGCCTGATCTGATATGCCTTCTCTGAGAAGAACAGAAACAGGCTTCTCGCCATATGCAGCGCTGACACCTTTTTCCTTTATATAATGGTTTAGTGCAGTGGTGCTCAAAGCTACCTAGCTCCCAGCTCAGGCCACCATGCAAACTCCCACAGCTACAGCAATAAAACCTGCCACCATTCCCCTGTCACCAAATTTCTAGAGCTGTGGGGAGGTCTGCAGACTGGATCCAGCCCACAGTATGCAAGTTGAACACCACTGGTGTTGTGGCAGTACCCTTACCCAGGAAATGGGAGATGCAGTTCAATGCCTGCCTCAGTTTGAAGGGACCCTATCCCAACTTAGCTCATACTCTGCTGAGAGATTGAAGTTGTGAATTCAAAATGTCTCGGGCTGAGGCAATGAACTCACCAGTGCCCTGGACAAGCTCGCTAACCACTAGATGTTACATAAAGAGATGAGCAGAAACACCATTACTACTACCACTACCAGTTTCAAAAGGAGGAGTTGGGTCCTGCTCAGCTCTCTGAAAGAATAGATGTAGGTCCCTATTTTGAGGAAAGCATTCTGGACCCTAAACCCTGAGAAAAAACTGAGGGGTTTACTTGTAGCAGACTCAGGCACCTACATTCCAGAAAGGTACAGGATTTCAAACATACCCCATGCTTCTCATTGGCTAGTCCTAGGTGGCTTCCTCCTTGGCATGCAATTTATTTAAAGCACCACTGGGGTAAGTGGCAGACTTACAGAAGGGGGCAACCAAGGAGGCCACCTAATTCTTATGGAGAAAGCAGGGCAATTGGCTAGTGTCTGTACACAAATGCAGACAGCCTGGGAAACAAGCAGGAAGAACTGGAAGTCTTTGCACAGTTAAGGAACTAGGATGTGACTGGAATAACAGACTTGGTGGGTTAGCTTGTATGACTGGAGCACGGTCATGGATGAGCACAAAACTGTTCAGGAAGGACAGGCAGGGGAGAAGAGGAGGAGTTGCACTATGTAGAAGCCATATGATTGTTCAGCACTCCGGTATGAAATGAGACAGGCCTGTTGAAAGTCTCTAGGTTAAAGTTAGAGGGAAGACCAACAAGGGTGATGTTGTGGTGGATGTCTGCTATAGACCACCAGATCAGGAGGATGAGGTTTTCTTCAAACAACTAGCAGAAGTTTCCAGATCACAGGCCCTGGTTCTCATGGGGGACTTTTAAAAAAACCAACCAACCAAATCACCCTGGGAGAGCAATACAGCTGTGCATAGGCAATCCAGGAAGGTGTTGGAGATAACTTCCTGGTGCAAGTGCTCGAGAGACCAACTAGGGGCTGTGCTCTTCTTGAGCTACTGCTCAAACAGGGAAGCATTGGATGGGGGAGGTAGAAGCTAATGGCAATTTGGGCAGCAGTGACCACTAGATGATTGAGTTCATGATCCTGAGGAAAGGAAGGAAAGAGAGCAGCAGAGGAAGGACCCCGAACTTCAGAAAAGCAGAATCTGACTCTCAGGAAACTGATGGGCAGAACCCCCTGGGGGGCCAGCCTGATGAGAAAAGGAGTCCAGGAGATCTGACTGAATTTGAAAAAAAACCTTACTAAGGGTTCAGGAACAAGCCATCCCAATGTGCTGGAAGAATAGCAAGTGTGGCAAGTGACTAGCTTGGCTTGGCAGAGAACTCTTCAATGAGCTTAAAGACAAAAGCAAACTTACAAGAAGTGGAGGCTTAAACAGATGACTAGGGAAGAGTATAAGAACATTGCTTGGGCATGCAGGGATGAAAATAGGGCATGCAGGAAGGCCAAAGCACAATGAGAGTTTGCAGCTAGCAAGGGACTGGGAGGGTAACAAGAAGGGTTTCTACAAGTACGTTAGCAACAAGAGGGAGGTCTAGGAAAGTGCAGGTCCCTTCCTGAATGGGGGAGGAAACCTAGTGAGAGATGACAAGGAAAAGGCTGGAGTACTTTATACTTTTTTTTACCTTGGTCTTCACAGCCAAGGCCAGCTCCCAGACTACTATGCCAGGCCACACAGTTGGAGAGAAGGTGAGCAGCCCTTAGTAGTGAAAGAACAGGCTAAGTACTCCTTTAGAAAAGCTGGATGTATAGTAGAGCATGGGGCTAGATGCAGCACATCTGAGGGAGTTGGCTGATGTGATTGCAGAGTCACTGGCCGTCATCTCTAAAAACTCATGGCAATTGGGGGCGGTCCAGAGTGATTGGAAAAGGGCAAATATAGTGCCCATCTTTAACGAAGGAAAAAAAGATCCAGAGAACTACAGACTGGTCAGCCTCATGTCAGTCCCCAGAAAAATAAATGAGCAGGTCCTCAAAGAATCCACTTTTAAGGACCTGGAGGAGAAGGTGATTAAGAACAGTCAGCATGCATTCACCAAGGGCAAGTCATGCCTGACCAACCCAATTGCCTTCTGTGATGAAATAATAACCTCTCTGGATGTGGGTAGAACAGAAAACATGATATACCTCAACTTCAGCAAGGCTTTTGATACAGCTTTCCACAGCATTCTTACAAGCAAGCTAAGAAAGTATGGGTTGGATGAATGGACAGTAAGGTTGACAGAAAGCTGGCTGGATCATTGGGCTCAATGGGTAGTTATCAATGGCTTGATGACTAGTTGGCAACCATAATCAACTGTAGTGCCTCAGGGGTCAGTCCTGGGGCCAGTTTCGTTCAGTATCTTCAGTGACCCGGAAGATGGGAAGGAGTACACCCCCAGCAAGTTCCAAGGACACCAAGCCGGGGGAGCAGCAGATAGGATTCAGAGTGACTGGGCCAAAAGGAATCTCATAAGGTTCACCAAGGACAAAATGCAAAGTCCTGTAGTTAGGACACAACACTCCCATGCACTGGTACAGGCTTGGGACCAACTGGTTAAGCAGCAGCTCTGCAGAAAGAGACCTGGAGTTTACAATGGACAATAAGCTGGAAGAGTCAGCAGTGTGCTCTTGTTGCCAAGAACACTTATAGCATTAGCAGGAGTGTTACTAGCAGAAAAAAGTAGTAATTATTTCCCTCTCTTCAACACTGGTAAAAGACGCACCTGGCATACTGTGTCCAGTATGGGCCCCCAACCACAGAAGAGATGTGGACAAGTTGGAGAGAGTCCAGTGGAAGGCAATGAAAACAGTGAGAGGGCTGGGGCACAACTTCTGAGGAGAGGCTGAGGGAACTGGGTTTATTTAGTTTGGAGAAGATACGACTGAGGGGGGATTTGATAGCAGTTTTCAACTACCTGAAGGGTGGGTCCAAAGACAATGGAGTTAGACTGTTCTTAATGGTGACAGATGACAGAACAAGGAGCAATGGTTTCAAGTTGCTGCAAGGGAAATTTAGGTTGGGTATTATGAAAAACAACTCACTAGAAGAGCAATGAAGCACTGGAATGGGTTACTTAGAGAGGTTGTAGAATCCCCATCTAGAGGTGCACTGATACATTAGTCCATATCAAAGCAACATTGATAACACAGGAAAATTGACATTAAATCAGTAATTGGCTTTTTTGGCCAGTGTAGCCCACAATGTCACCAATAAACACTGCGTGCATGCGCTCAACCGCAGTATGCACAGTCAGGAATGCAGTCCAGCAGCTTAGAGAGCAGTGGCTGGCCAGTAAGTCTGGGAAGGGAAAGGGGTATGGTGGGGAAGGGGGCAGATAGAGGCCCCCCACAGTGAGGGAAGAAATTGGGCTGGGGCAGGTGCTGCCCAGCTAGGGCACAGGATAGGAGCCACAGGAGGCTCACAGACAGCCCAGGAGAAGGGGGAGAGGAGGAGGGGAGGCTCCTACTGCTGTACACCCCCCTGGGGGAAGGCACGGGGGGGGGCCTGGATTTTTGTGTGGGGAGAGGGCAAGCTGCCTGCTGCAGGCACGAAGCCAGGGGCTGCTTTGGTCTCTTCCCAGTAGAGGGCTTGGTCAGGCAGCAGCAGCAGTGTTGGGAGAAGGGCTACAGGACGGGCTGCAGCCACCACAAACAGCCCCCCTCAGCACCTCTACCACCTGACCTGCTACTGCCTTCCCTGAGAACCACTGGTAAGAGGCTGATGCAGCTTCTGGCCCTAAACCCATAGCAAATCAGCCTGCCCCCACCCCACACATCTGGGGGGCACCTGCCTCCCATGTGTGTAGTGGTGGGAGCTGCTCCCCCTCCCCACCCTCCCATGTCTCCTGGATGAGCTGCCTGCAGCTGTCCCATGCCCTGCCCTGCTCCACTCCCTTCTCTCACTGTGGGGGCCTCCCTCTGCCTCCCATGCCCCTTCCCCCCCTACAGACTTACCTGCTAAAGACACTGCTGTCCAAACTGCTGGGCTGCATATCAACTATCGGATTGGTATTGGCCAATATGGCTGGTTAGTAATCAACCACTGGTATTGGCCAAAAATCTTTATCAGGGCACCCTCATCTCCATCCTTGGAGGTTTTTAAGGCTTGGCTCAACAAAACCCTAGCTGGGATGATCTAGTTGGGGATGGTCCTGCTTTAAGCAGGAGGTTGGATTAGATGACCTTCCGAGGTCCCTTCCAACCCTAGTTGTCTATGATTCCCAGGCATTTAGTTTGGGTATGTATGCTCCTTACACAGTACTTAACCAAGGATTCTGGATTCCACTCCAGGCGGCCTAAAACATGGAGGTGCTACTGTACTTAAGTCCTTTACTGGAAGTAGTCTCAAAGTACTAGAGGTTTCCAAAACTCCAAAAATTGTCCTAAGCTATAAGTTGCAGGTACACCTCAGAAGATGACTGCTTGAATTTAGTGTTACAGTAATTAAGAAAGATGTCTTTAAAAAGAACCTTGTATTTACCTGCGGGTTAAGAGCTAAATAAAAAGTCACATGGAAAAAAAGAAGAGTAAAACAAAGAATAGAAAAGCTATTTTACCTGGGTAATAATCTTTTCCATTTGAGACTGAGTCATGTCTGGGATAGTGATTTTAAGGAAATCAACAATATTCTCAAAGGTCTCACATCCCATTATAAGTGCTTCCTGGCTGCTTAGTAGACTCAGTGCTACTTTAAATATGACTTCTGTTCCTTGAAGAAAAATAATGTCTAAAAAAATAATAATTTTTGTAAGCATCTCAAGGCAAAAAGCTGAAGTCAAACAGTTTTTTTTCTTTAAATGTTTGTAGTGGAATATACCTCCCTTATAAAATTTACTGAAATTTGATAACTTTAAGAAGGAAAATGATGAATACCTGTTTCGTCTTGTTATTTTAACTATGTTTTCTTCATTATTGAAGAAAACGATAAATTTTCATCATGAGGGATAAGTGTTAAACAAAAATGTTTATTTTCAATGTTGCAATGCTTTAGCTGAAAGGATGTCATGTTTATCAGACAAACACTTAGTTTTGGGTGTTGCAATTTAAAAGACATTGTGAAAGGCATTTGAGTACAGTCTGCATTAAAAGACATGTTAAACCAAAACACAAGACCAACACATGCCATTCACACTTTTTATTGGGAGCTGATCCTAAAATTAAGTAAAGCTCTTATTCTGTTGCACTGATTTTACCCTATTGTTCACAGATAGCTAAAATCCTACTCAGTTACTGGAAAGTAATCTTATTAGAATGTTAAATATCCTAGACTCTGCCTTCAATTCTCTTATTTTGATCGGCACAGGTCGATTCACATACCCATATGGAAAAACCCTGACTTAAAAAACCAAAACAAACAAACCAAAACAAACAAAGCTTTTATCATCAACTTGAGTGAATCCAGGTGGTCCCAGAGGAATCAACTGGCTCTGAGTGGGTGCAGAAGTTTGTTTGAACACATCAGATTTCAGTATCAGGAGCTAAAACAGCTTCTGGAAATATTTCTGTTGTAAATCTAGATTATGTACCCAGCTGTGTTTATTTAACAAGAATGATAAGCCACAATTCTCCCTCAGAAAGGACAGTTTCCCAATTCCACATCTACCAAAGCAATAAGACAAAAAATACCTTAAAACAAAAAGCAAAATAAAACTGGAATTCTCAAACACTTCTTTCTAGCAGCAAAAATATAACCACCACCCCCTCCAAAAAAAAAAAAACAAAAAAAAAAAACTCAGCAACTACCATTGCTACCCTCAAAGCCAAGATGAATATAAGCTTTAACACTATCATTTCCATTTTAAAAATGAAGCCCCTTATTAATTTGCCCCCAAATGGGGTGTGGGGGAGGGGGGAAGAAAACATGCAAGTGAAGGCTATTTTTGGTACAAAAGCCAAAAAAAAAAAAAATCAAAGAATACAAATTTGACTTAGGTGGGAATCCACAAAAAATTATGAAACAGAATGATAAAAAAACACAGCTGTGACCTTGAATAATGGAGGAACTGTAAAATATAGGAAAAATGGAAAAAATGCTTCCTAAAACCTGCAAGGCAAAAATTGAGAGAAATTCCCATTTAAGATGCATCAGATTATGAAAGAAGTTTTTTACACAAACCAAAATGCTGCATGGAAAATTAAGTCAAGTCATTTGGTGAAAGAAATTTGAAGTTAGTCTTTCTGATAACATACAAAAATCATTGCCTGTATATACTTATCTACTACTTGTCCAAGGAGTGGAAAAGGCCCTATAGGACTATCTGGAGAAAGCTAAGAGTACTCATGCATGTGTGGCATGGCAGGAGGCACAACTGGGTAGATCATGCATTATTTCCAATTGTGCCTTTACCAGTGTAGAAGGGCCTTAAGCATATTATACAAATCCTGCATTTAAAAGGTTTAGTTTAATCAAACACTCAGGGAAAAAAAAAACTGAACACTTAATCCTATTTTTTCCATATTAATAAACAAACTGTTTGAAAGTTTCATTAAAAAAAAAGGATGGAGCTCTTCAGATGCACAAAACTGGGGGCTTGATCTCTAACTAGACATATGGGATGAAATGATCGTTGCTACTGGGTTAACTCTCTGCTGTTTGATATTCAGAAGTAAGGAGATGCTTTTAAAAACTGTAGTGCAAGTCACCCCTAAAAGTTTATGCAATTAGATCTGTACACTGTTAATAGCTAATGGAACAACTCTGCCACTTAACTCAGTTTGATGCAACTTCCACACCAAAATAAAATCAAATTAATTGGAGCTGACAACTAAAATAAACTGTTGCAAAATTTACCTTTTAATGGATATAGCTAAAGATAAAAAAGAATTTTCCTTAAAACTGGGCTGTCCAACTTCTTAGTAACAGGGCTCCACATAGCAGAAAATGCAGAAGCAGATGTCACTCCCCACGCTCACCTTCCTGGCTGCAAGCTCCTTCAGCACTGTATGGGCAAGCACTGTTCTCCCCTTGCCCATCAGCCACTTTAATTGTATCCTTCTCAGTTCCAAACTCAATTGTCTCAAGTTATTCTTGTTCACTTCAGAACAAGGCATGCTGTCTTCCCACCCCCACCCCCATCTCTTTGGATGCAGATTTCCCCACTTGCATTGCACTGTGGGCTCCCCCTGCACTATAAGCTGTGCTGAGTAGTGCTGCCCTGTCCTACCTGGGAAAGGGGCACAAAGAGAGTCAGAAAAGGAAGGGGAAGCCTGGAGAGCCTAGCTGTAACAGCAGCCTGAGCAGTGAGGGGAGCAGCAGCCAAGGAAAACCCAGGGCCACAGATTAACTCTTTACAGGCCATCAGCTGGACAACTCTGCCTAGAAGTACAAGGCTCAGTACTGCAATAAAGCAATCTCTCTTACCAAATACTCTGGCTACAAATCCTAATGGAAACTGAGAAGCAAACAAGGTAAGAAACCAGGGTGCAGCATACAGACTGGGGCTGATTTCATTCTCTTCAAGATGATTGTACAGGTCTCTGTGATAATCATGGAGAAGTCTTGACAGCTGATACATCTGAATCTATAATAAATTGAGATGGAAATTAAAAAGCCTTTTTTCTCCCCCTTATTTTTTCAAACAGTTCACAATTCACTCCAGAGGAATCCTCTCTAGGACAGACAGTCTTGTAAAAAATAGTGACATTAAATGCAATACATCTGCCAACGGCCAGTTCCTCTATACCTGGTAGGGTAGCAAGCAGCAATTCTGACCACTGATTAATAAAGCATGACCTAAAATTCAAGGATTCATAGATTCAAGCCAGACGGGACAATTAGGATTATTTGATCTGCCACAGAATTACCCCAGGAAGTGCTGCATCAAGACTACCTTCTGTTTGTGCTAGAACACATCTCTGAGTGTTAATTGATTTCATGTGATGAAGACTATGCCACGTCCTGAATTAAGCTAATCCAGTAGTTAGTTACCTGCACTGTTAAAAAGCTGTTCTTTATTTCTAACATTAAATGTACCAGTCTTCAGCTTTCAGCCATTGCACCTTGGTTATATCTTTATTGCATTAAGGGGTCCTCTATTGCAAGAAACTCTTCCCCCAATGTAGGTATTTAAAAGCAGTTTTAGTGGTGGATCCACCACCATCAGGCTCTGTGCAACACAAAGCATTAAGTGCGTTTGGAAATCTATGTCTAGTGGTGTTTGGAAATCCAAAGACAGTACAACTCCATTCACCTGACCACTTTCTTTAAATTCCATTAAAATGCTAGAATTGGGAGAGATTGCTATGAAAAAAGCACTGCTACACAATACCTACGGTCAAAGGTGAAGTTGTAAGATGTTACAGGTCACTATTCATAGGTAAAAAAAATTAAATTAAATTAAAATAAAAATACTAAGCAGAGAAACATTTCCTTTTTATTTTTCTAGATCATCATCAACAAATCACACACAGCACAGACTTTTATTCCTCTCTAAACAACAAGCAGCAGAAATCTATTGTTTACCTGTCAGGCCCAATTCTGTAGTTAACAGTGTCTTACATTTAACATGAATCCATTCCTAAATGAGAAAGTGACTGGTCAGATGTAGTTACCTTTCCCATGTTTTTATTCCCTCCAATTGACAGCATTAGAAACTACTTTGTACAAGTCAGGCAGCAGTACATACAAACACCTGGGCAGATCACTTCATGGGGTAGCTCAGTCTACATGCATTTGGATTCTTAGCTCCTTGGCCAAAACTGCTAATAAGTACTAATTCAGATCCCAATTTCTATAATAAACATGTACTAGGAGCTAGACAAGAATAATTGTACGAAGTTGGTTGAACAGTTTTGCAACTCCCTTCTGCCACCACCCTAGATTCAGAATTAACCATCAATCATTTGTGATGGATGGGTCCGGTGTAAAAAAGGAATAAGGAACCAGCAATAAGAAAAACATATTTAAATGTTTTTAAAGTATCTACATGAGTTAGGAGCCTAAACCCTTTTGACTTTCATAGTTTTAGGCTCTTAAGTACTTAAGAAAACAAGACCGATACATTTACTAAAACTTTCAGAAGCACTTCTCCAGAACTCCTAGAATGCCGTAAGCAGTGCTATAGGGGAAGATAATCAAACAATCATCAGTGATCCACGGAAATGCACCATCTCCGACTCTTTATAAACAGAAACAGCTCAAATTTTAATGTGCAATATTATTCAAGTCTTAGTAAAGGCTTAAACTATGCGAGTTCTCTAATCCTGTTGAAAACAAGGATTTTGCTCCTAGCTATGTGTCCCTTTAATTAGGCATAAGTTCTCCAAATCAAGGGAAACAGCAGCAGTAGGCAGGTTCCCCAACTCCCCGTCCTTCCCAGATGGGCCCTGCCAGTCCAGGAGCAGGTGCAGGAATGGGGAAACTGCCTACTGCTACTGCCGTCCCTGGCTGAGTCTAGCTCTGTGTACAGCCTCTCCCCACAGCCCTGGCTGGAGTGGGGCTATCCCAGCTGCTCCTTCAACAGCAGGCAGGTCTCCATTAAGTAGAGAGGACAATGAGGTAGGAATAGGAGGGGAGGGGAGATGCTGCAGAACAGAGAGAGACAGGGACAGAGTGCCACAGAGTGGAGGGTGTGGGGGGGGAAGGATTCTTATCAAGTGTGACGACTTTAAAAAGTCCCCAGCAGCGTAGTTTGCTAGCCTTGGAAGCTAGAAATGAGGGAGTGTTGCCACTCCTGTAGCCCCAAATTGCTGTTCCCAAATTCCATTTTTTTAAATCTTGGATTTGCCTATGCCTCTTAGGGTGCGTAAAGACATTAAAAGAAGTTTGATTAGGTTAAAAATGGCTGCCCAATCTCTTTGTTTGCCCACATGCGGACTTTAAATCTACTGTGCTAGGGAATCTATGCATAAATGCCAAACTGTATGGACCTTCCCTGAAGTTTAGATCAGTGCAAAGTGGCTGGCCCAATATAAATTTTAGTTCCCCAAGAAGCGCACCAAATTAGATAGGGCACATTTTGATTGATTTAATTGAACATCTGTACACATTTGGAGCACAGCCCTGGGGCTGGGGGAAACAAACAAACAAACAAACCAACCAACCAACCTCAGCCATCCTGGGGCTATGCCTTTCTTAACCCTGCCCAGCCCTCCTACCATGGGGCTAATTTTGCCCGCCCCCCCCCATCACCCCCAGATGGACAGCTCTCCCTGCTGACCAACTAACCCCCCAGAACCAGCCAAATAACCCCAAGCCCAACTGAAGTAAGTTAGGATAGGATTCAGCTCCACCTGACAAGGGGCTAGTTTTAGCCTTCTGACCCTGCTACTGCAGAACTGCTAGCCACCCTGATCTGCTACCCTTCCCCCCTTGCCCTCAAACTGGGCTCCTGGCATTAGTGAACAGTGGCACCGGAAAAGGTTTGCCAGATAGAGGGAGGCTGGGAGAATGGGTGGGTTGGTGGGATCGAAGAGGCTTTGATTCTGCCAAGTCCCCTCCCTTCCTCCCACCAACACTGCTAGGTCTCTCAATCCCAAACCCCCTGGACTCCACCTCCAAGATCCCACTAGTCCACCAAGCCCCCCCCTCCCCACAAGATCCTGATCCCTTCCTTCCCCCATTCTGCCCACTCCTCTCCTTACCCTGACTTACCTTAGACTATGCTCCTAGCACCTATCTAATCACCGAGTTAGAAGGGGTGGCCATTTTTAAACTCTATCTAAGCTCACAAGCTTCAGTGTAACATCTGTGTGCACCCTTACTCTATTTTCAATGGTATGATTTTCATAATAGAAACCTACTCAGACATGTCCAGGCAATTTTAGGTTCATCACAATGCAATGTATTGCTGCGTTACAAGGGTAGAAAACTAGCCTTTTGTTCTCTATTTGAAGAGTTACGAGGCGACTTAAATTATTGCTATCCATTTCCTACTCAAGTTTCATAAACAAAAGCCTCCAACATCATTATTAAATTTCTCTCTTCCTTCACTTCTCTCTTACAAAACACTCCTAAACCTCAGGCCTATCTTTCACATTTATTACCAGTTGCTGAGGTTTCCAGTGCTTTAAAAGGAACACGTTTATTAAACTGGACAGATGCATGGCATCTAAGTATGG
Organism: Crocodylus siamensis; assembly: GCF_052110815.1. Taxonomy (NCBI): domain Eukaryota; kingdom Metazoa; phylum Chordata; order Crocodylia; family Crocodylidae; genus Crocodylus; species Crocodylus siamensis. The sequence continues at coordinate 341,357,233 of NC_143395.1, read as the reverse complement.
TACAATCCCTGAAATATGAGTCACATTTCATACTGAACAAAACAGTCTTACATTCCTTCTGAAAAAAATATATGAAAGGCAACTCCCTTACTGTTGATTTATCTCAGATCAACCAAAATGTGCAGAGGAAAGACCAATTTATAAGCAGACTTTTTTAAAGTCAAAGATTTCTTAAAAGCTGGAAATTTTATTTTTCTGTCTGTTCCTCAGACAACTCAGTGAAAAATAAATGCGAGAACAAAAAAACACCCCACCAAAAAATATAAAACCCTGAATGTGGTCTTTGAGTTGTAGAAAAAGACAAATTAGGGTCACCTATGGCACAGAACCACCAGATAAACCAGGTGAAATGTACAGCTATATAGTTTAGAATATATTTTTACATGCATTTAATCTTATAGCTTGATACAGGTAATCCAGTAATGGAAAAGACAGATTAGATCAAAGTGTGATCTGTCATACATTTAAACTAAAGTAATGTACACTCTCAGGCAAGTGACTGCTTGCCTTAATTCCAGGAATTGTTAAGCAGAATAATGAGTTATTTCTAATGTAATCATGTGATATCAAAGAGATGCAAATCAAAACTTAATGGAATGTCTGTACCAGGTTGAAAAATTTCAAAAGTAGCACAGTACAGTGTTATTTTAGCAGTCCAAGGTACTAAAAAAACCCAACAGGTAAAAGGTCTCTAATCTCACATTAAAGAATGACCCACAGGTCTGCAAGGATTGTTGGTTGTAGCCACAGGTCTGCAACGGCACTTAATCTTAAAAAGCGGACCAATTCTAGCTATAAAATACTTTTGGAAGTTTAGATTGGCAGTTTTAGCTTTTCATGCTTCCATTGAAATACATAGTAGATAGTTAAATAAGTTAGAAGTGTGGTGTTTATATTTCTGACATTGCTTTTTCTGCCATTTACTTCCATTGTTATGCCAAATAAGAACCTTACGAATACTTCAGGTGGCCACTAGAGGTCGCCATTGATCCAAGTTTACAGGAGGGAACTTGTTCAAAATAAAATCTATATACTGCTCCTAGATATAATCCATGTATGACTTCTGCAAATTTTTCCATAGCATAGTAGTCCAAGAAATGAAGTCCCAGCTTACACTGCAACTACAAAGAACTTTAAAACCACCAAAACCATCCAATTATATGGAGGCTTTCAGATGCGGCCAACATCATCCAAAAGACTAAAGACGAAGCCAAGCCCATGTTTACTTCGTATATGTAAAATAAATGAGTAGTATAGAAAAAGTAGGTCAGATACTCCCATCTACTTCTCATAACACAAGAACAAAGCCATTTATTTCAACTGAGTGCAATATAATGTTACACAGTATATAATTAAATATATGGAGTTCATTGCCCCAAGATAATTGAGGTCAAAATTTTAATCTGGAATTTAAAATAGGATGGATTTTTTAATGGATTACTAAAGAAGCAGATAGCATTATATGCACAGGGATATTTTTAAACAGAAATTTATAAAATAAGTTTTCCACCACAGTGCTATAAGATCTTTTTAAAGGGTGCCACTAGAGTCATGCAATATTAGTACTGTTAGGTGTGCAAACACCTACACATGATTCACAAGATAGATGCAGGAACTTCAATTAGGATCCATAATGTCAAAGCCATTCTAATCTGTTGTGGTCTGAGTTTAAAAACAATTGCTCTCTTTTTTTTTTTCCTTTCCCTTTCGACTATGGAAAGAGTGAAAACTAAGAGCTGGCATTTTCCAAGAGGCATCTTGAGTCTAATGGAGGTTAAGAACCACTAGCATATCATGCTTCAAGAGTAAGCCAACCAATTTATGAGTGTTAGGACTAAATTTTCTTTATAGGATTCCTGAACATGGTTGTTGACCTGCTATGATCTCTCTCAGGTATCCTGTAATGGCCACTGCAACAATAGTGACAGGAGACTGGACTAAGTACAGTTAGTTTGATGAAAATTAATTTGGAAGGCTTAAGTTTCTAAATTTCTTACTAGGGGTGTCTAGTGGAGGTGGTGGCGGTGGTGGAGGGTGTTTTAATTAGGAGCAGTTCTTGGGACCTGCTCCAATTAAAATGCCCCCAGTGTCTCATGTAGTCAGCATCCCGTGCTTCAAAAACAATGGTGGGGGGTGCTTTAACTAAACATTCATTCAATGAGCATTAGTTAAAGCACCCCTGCTGCCATTTTAAATGGAGGGAACACTAAATACACGCGATGGTGAGGTAGCTGGAGTGTTGAAATAGCAACTCTGGCCCCTGAAAAAAAAATCGCAACTCTTTGGCCACCCCGCCTACCACCACTGCCCTATGCCACCACCACATCCCGCTTTTCTGCGGCTGGTTGCACGTGAGGCTTCAAGGGCTGCTGACAGGCCTTGCACATGGCCAATCGCATGCCGCCTATCAGCAGCCTACGGAGCTGATGGGCTCCTGGGAGGTGGCAGTGGCATGGAGAGGTAGGTGGTGGCCACCCACAAAGGGGTGCCTTCTTGCTGTCAGCTATTGACAGCAGTGGCCCAGTAGTCAAATCAGGAGACCAAGCTGGGGGGGGGGGGCAGGGAGGCACCAGGGTGTGCTGCATGGGACTGGCGGTGCCCAGCGCATCCCTCTGCTGGATAAAGAGGTGACATGTAGGAACATACTGGGGAGAAGCCACCGCTTCACCCCAGGACATACTCCATCCCTACCTGCCTATGAACCCCCTATGATGACCTTTCCAAGTACTGCTAGGCATTAAGTGTTATAACATTTGCTAACCACAGACTGTTAATCACTATAAATCAACACAGAGTGATCCTGAAGTCAACAAATGAAGTCCAGATAAAATCCTAGAGAGGAGACTTTAAGTAAGGGATTTTATGTAAATAGTTTGTTTCTTTTCAGTCTTTTTTGCAGCTCACTGACAGTTTATTAATGAGGCATTTTTCCTTTATTCTATTTTTCAAATATGTTTCACTTCTCTATTATAAAGAATTTGGGTTACAGTGCTCTGTTATGGCTGCCAACCCCCAGTTGGCAACCCCAACCCAGGAGACAAGAAGGCAGATTAAGCACATCAGAAGTTAACACTAATCAGGTGCTGTGGGAAACAGATCTGAGCACTCCTCTTATTTTTTCCCCCCACTTTCTATTCATATTTCTTCAGCAAGTTTTTCCATGATTTTCCACCCCCTTCCCCCCCCGGACTCCTTTTTACCACATATAGAAGGCAGGAGGAAACATGGATGAGGGAAATCAGGAGGGGAAAAGAAGAGAAAGGAGCATTGAAGAAAAGACCAGCGAGGAAAGAAATCAAAACAAAACAGGTTTCCAAAAGGGAAATTTTAGGTGTTTGGATAGGAAACGTTCAAGGGAAGTTAAGTGCTAGTGCACACATTTGCAAAAGGAGAAATACAGACACCTTAGAGATTAGATTATGACTGTATGCCATGGTTTAGATAGGGATGATCCTGCTTCAGGCAGGGAGTTTGACTAGATGGCCAAAAGTTAGGTCTCTCTTCCCCACTGTGGCAACATCCCATCCTAACAAGCCGCAACTTTTACAAGGTACTAGAGCACAAGGACAGCCTCTAAGAAATTTCACTGCCGTTTCAAGTGTAGTTTACTTTAGGAGAAAGGATTAACTTACCTGTAGTGACATCATGTCCGGCCTGTACTGTTTACGGAAGCCCAGGTCATACATGAGGAACTTCAGCATTTCAAAGGCTTGCTCTTCGCTCATGTGCAGAAGCAGTACTCCAGCCACAAAGCTGATACCCTGGCAATAACCTACTTCCTTGTCCAGCAAAGAATAAGCTTTCAGAAGATTAAAGAGTGACAGCTGTCCTGCTCCCAACTGGGCAGAAAAGTAAGGATGTGTAGGGAACGTCCTTCCTGTTGTAAAAAAAAAAAGAGGTATTTATGGTCAACCTGCTTTTTAATTCTGGAGTTCTTGTATGAGTACAGGGACCCATCAAACCCATATTCTCTCTCTATCTGTAGGCTGTGAAAGTCCCCCCCCCTCCCCCCTTATCAAGCCTTCCAGGAAAATATTCTTGAAAATAGATTTAAAAATTGTGAAATGGGTTTGGATAATTGATCAGACTTTCTGACCGGGGCAAGATCAAAAAGTTGTACTGAATAAAACTGAGCATTTAAAAAGCACTCTTTGCTGTTATTGCCAAGCACTGTAAAACTGTTTGTTAAATACCTTCTTATCCCTCCCCAGTACCTACCTGCCCTCCCCATATACTCTCTCACCTTTTTGTACTGGGAAATTTAAAAGCTCATTTATTTTTCCAAAAAGTTATGCCATAGATGCTCTAGGGGCTTGGGTTGAGATAAGGGATCCTGTTCTGCAACCCCATCCATTACAGTCTTCAGCAACAGAGCCCAGCTCTTTAGCTTAATTTGTAAACAACAGACTTATTCATTCACTGTGGAGGCTCCCAGCCATTTATCTAGGGCTTTTGTCTTAGTGGACCATCTCACTTACAACAACATTTAATATTTCTATTTTACCAATGCCCTAGGTCTTCAAATCAAGATCAGGACTTGTTGTGACAAATACTTTATAACGCACATAGAAAAACATTAAAACTGCAGTGTTCTCTGGGAAAAGCTAAGACAATTAACCTGTACATGTGGCGAGGAGGATAGGGAGAGAGTATGATCCTATTTCATGCCATTTGTATAGCAAAGAATATTTTTTGGGGAGTTTCCTTTTTTTTTTTAAACCCAAAGAAAAGTTCTTCACTCTCTTCCCCTTTTGTTTACCTTTCCCTTGTCATTTCTCTCCAATTACTCTCTCATCATGAAGTCAACTCTTTCTTCTTTTCCTATAGGCCTGTTCCTGTTCTCATCACTTTTTAGGTGCAATCATAGCCTTACTGAAATCAATGGGAGTTTTGCCATGGACTTGATATTGGAAGAATCATTAAAGAATTTAAATCTTTCAAGTTTGTAACTCACTCTTGCCCCATTCCAGCTCATTTCCCTATCTTGCTGCAGTGAATTTTCAAGGTGACAAACAATCATAGATTTGCTTTTTCAGAACCCTCTTGCACATACAGCAATAGAAGTTCAGAACCCACTGTCGATACCAACACAGAATGCATGTTCATAGACAGTAGCATCTGTTTCTGTGCCAACACTAAAAATCACCACCAAAATTTGGGTCAAAATAAACATGTTTCCACCTCTCAGCAAAGACATGAAACATCCTTTAGAATATTTTTCAGCCACACCAAGCATACCTAAATCTACAAGAATAGCGTGTTGCTGAGCAGTCAGTTGTTTCAGGAGCTCTTTGTAGGAGATGTCTGGAGGTTGTTGTTTGCTTGGGAGTCTGTGTCTTACCCGGTGCTGTACAGCTAGGAATTGCCAGATTTCTCCTCGGCGGCTCTTTGGTACACCTTAAAGAAAAAAAGGCTTTGAGCAGGTGTATATTCTTTGCTAGCAGACAGGCTACTGTTAGAATGCACTGCTTTATATTAATACCACATAAAATACAGACTGCACTAAATCCATTCTGAGGACTGACATGGAATAGTACAAGCTGTATGCCAGCACCCAGTACAGTGGTACATTTAGGAGATGCATCAAGCATGCCACCATGAAAGTACCAAAGTGTAATTCACAAAAAGTAAATAAACAAACCACTGAAATACAAGGAGGTATCTCCATGCAGTAAGTGTCTAACAAAATTACCAACATTCACTTTTCTGGAGATATGGGGCTAATGTGTTAAATCTTGAGGTACCACATGCATTAAGGAAAGATTTCCAAAAGCACTTTTTGAAAATCCCATTTTAAGTTGTAAGATGTTTCTTAGTGACTGTCCACAAAAAATATCCCTTTACAGTTGAATTTTTTAAAAAGCATTAACTACTAATAGTGTTATAATATTTGCTAACCACAGAGTATTATTCACTATAATCAACACAGAGTGATCCTGAAGTCAACAAATGAAGTTCAGATAAAATCCTAGAGCGGAGACTTTAGTAAGGGATTTTATGTAAATAGTTTGTTCCTTTTCAGTCTTTTTTGCAGCTCACTGACAGTTTATTAATGAGGCATTTTTCCATTATTCTATCTTTCAAATACATTTCACTTCTCTATTATAAAGAATTTGGGTTACAGTAATAACTTTTTAGTTCTCGAGCAACTAAACTGATGGTGTGGAATTCCACACCAAATTCATGACTATTATGTGGAGGAAGAAACAATGAGGTGGGACTCATCTATACCCACACTTAATTGAGTGGCCCTGAGTTCCTCACAGTTAAGCCACAGAGTGAGGGAATCTGCTACTGACTTCAAAGTAACAAATCCAGTGCATTTGCTCAAGCTATTGAGGCAACAATTAAGTCCAGATATCTTGGATTCAGTTCCCACAGATGTCTTAACTAGAGGGTTATGCTGCTACAAAGTGGTGGTCTATCAGGGGGTTTTCCTTAAAAGTAAGTTTTCCTCAAAGCAAAGAATGAACTACTCGAGTCAAGCCTTAGCATGCAATCCATAACAGAGCACTGTAGTCCTCTGCCCCCACCGCCTAGTGATTTGTCATAGAGGTTGAAGTTTGTTGCAGTCTGAGTCAAAGACCTGGGTTCTTCAGCCTCAAGAGGTGAGGCTCAAGCTTTGTACCAAGGACCTCTTACCTAAAGCTCCCCTAAAGCTGAATGAGTCAGAGACATCACCTCACGAGTACAACTATTCATTCTTCTACAGCTTGAACTCAGCCTCTTGTAAAAAGTAATGAATTTTCTTACTGCAAAATACTTTTTTTGGTTTTAAATTGAGGAGGGGGTTGGGTGCTTTGTTTGGATAAAGACAAATGGACAATTCCCAAAATGTTCCAGTTAAAGAAATCGCACATACATACCTTCTTTAAGAGTGGCATGAATATCTTCCATATCGCATCTGATTTTGGCTCTGCAGTTTAGTAACTTTTTATCCCAGATATTTATGACATCTTTCTGACAAGTACCAACTTCTTCATAGTCGAGTTTTACTTTCCTTGATTGGAGTTCATCTCTGCTTGCTGGAACACAATGTGGAAAAAGAGCATGAGAGAGACTGTAATATCAGACACTACTGATCATAATGCAGTTAAAAGTCCATCTGAAGAGATGGATTTTGTTACTCCATAATGTGCCCTCCATTCATGGATAAACTGTATGAAACTAGTCTTACCTGTACTGTTATGTTATGCTACTAATGGGCCAAATTGATTTGTGTTGCAAAACAGTGTAGGAAAGTTCAGATAGATAAGGGGAAAAAAAAAGCTGGGGAAGGGGACAGGAGGGCAGCTCTTCACTTCCTTTCCTCCCAACTGCATCTGAGCTCCAGAGATGTTTAGCTGCATTAGTTTGAAGTCAGACAAAGTAGTGCAGGGTGACAAAGATGAAGTAGGTTTTTCCCTATACTGTAAAAGCTTTTCTTGTTCTGAAACAGCTAGTCGTCCCTGAAGTGCCACCCTGCCTTACCTTCTGCCTAAACTTTGGAAAGCTTTTCAGAGTGAAATGACTATTTTGCAACATATGGAATTCTGGTAATACTCAAACTTACATTAATGGAAGGAGGTATCATCTGTTAGTATTTCAAAAGCATTTCCCCCAAGTCTGCTGATGATAGAGGGGTTTTTATTAGATCTTTTCTATGGCTAAACGTTCATAGCTCAGAAACAAAGCATTTAATGTACTTCATCAGCCAATATGCCACACACAGGATAAAAATTAGTATATTTACTGAAATACAAGATGAGATTCCTCCCTAGCCGCCCTCTAGTTACTATAGTATGGGAGGGAGGCCTCTACTATTATATATTCATATACAAGGAAACCTTGCTAATTACATTGGCCATCATTAAACTGCTGCCAAAAGCTGCATGTGCTCAGTAATGGAAACCAACTATAAAAAAGTTGTTTAAATCCAACCAACAGTGAGCAGGACTATAACACACATAGCCCCACCACAAAAGTGGGTTAGTTCAGCCCATCTGAATAAGATATTGTACTGCCCATTGCACTCAGTCCCCCTCAGCACCATTTCCCCGTCCCCACAAGTCATGATGAACCATTGCAATGCATACATTTCAACTTCTTCACTTCCACAGCCGAGCTGTGCCTTTCTTTCCCATTTCCAATGGTCCACATTTCTTCACCATCCTTAAAATGCCTGGCAAACAGCACAAAACAGCAAACATATAGACAGTTCACCCAGAACCCGGTTGCCCCTGCTCTCATCTGATCTCATAGGATTAGCGTAGACCTGCCTTCCATCGGACCAGGTTGCCCTGTGCCTCATCTGCATATACATTTTTGGAGGATCCCAGGATTTGTGACAAGAACACCCAGTTTAAGTCACGAGTGGGAGCCGATTAGTACGTGGATCCTTGGGGTGGGGACACGACAAGGTATCTGGAGTACACACACAAACTTTGATCATGCTTTGACTGGGGTACATACTGTGTGATTTCAAAGAACCTGCAACAGATCTTTAAGCCTCATGTTTACCACAAGCAATGTGAGAATGTTATGTGGTTCCCTCGAAATCTTACATCTCCATTTGTTATGAACAGGGATTCTGCTTTTCTCCGATAAAAAAATCCCCAATTTTTCCTATTAAAAACGTAACCTAAAATCCACGGTTTTTCCACGATTAAAAGGAAACACTACTAATATATAGGTATAATGGTGTTTCCTTTTAAAATTGTGGAAAAATGTGGATTTGGGGTTACCTTTCTTAATCCAAAAATTGGGGAGAGGGGATGCTAATTCAGAGAAAAAAAAACAGGATCTCTGCCTATGCAGTGCTCAGGTACTTGCCAAATTAAACAAAGTGACAAACTGAAGCTGGAAACAGCAAGCCCACTATCCACACAAAGCCAGACCAGCTCTTTAACTTGCCACCACACCCTGCTCTGGAAATAACCACTACCTGATGCTTCAAATGAAAAACAAGGAAAACTTGGTAAGCATTTGTTTGACAGACTATCTACTTAAGCCCCTATCCTCCAAACACTTAACACTATTCTAGAGCCTGGAACTGGTTGCCCAAGTAGCCAGAGACAAAATTATTGTAAAAGAAAGCAAAACCAGTCATAACAAAAAGATTATTTGTTATTCACAGGAAAGACTGTTTGAAAAATTTAAGATGCAAGAGCATGACAGGTGTACTGTAGAAAGGCACTGAGCTTCATTCTTGCATTTGTATTCAGATTAGTAGGTACTATGACTGCATAACCAGTCCCTCTGAAACCAAAAGAAACCACAAGCATAACCACCAAGCTGGAATAAGGGCAACAAAAGAAAATCAGATTAATTTACAAATGTAGTTATATGTTACCACAGGATGTTATGCTACTGTGTAATGAGAGCAGCCTTTACACCTTCAATATTTAAAAATTAAAAGAATTCTTTTGTTGCTTTTCAATTCTTACCTTCTGCAAAACAAATAACTATTAGCATTTAAGTCTCCTCGACAGCACAAGGAACAGAGAGAGAGATTCTGTTAATATTTTATCATCAATACAACTAAGATGAACTGTTTAGTAGATAAGTACTGAGAGCCATTTCATAAATGGGGAAAAATTTCAAATCTTAAGAACAAGGCAATAAATCCATTAAAAAAAAAAATATCTGATGAATGCACAGCTAAAGAATCCGGCTGCCAATAGAAATGTATGTCTGTGCTATAATTATGTTTACAGTTCCAGAAGACTGCAGGCTGGAGGGTCAATTGCCACCTTAAGAAATGGGCCAAGCTTAATACATGCCAGTTTTACAGGTGCTATCAACACAACACTAATCTCAACCAATGAACAATAAACAAAACATGGGTGTTGGCAAGATCTCTAGAAAAAACATTCTTCTTTAGGTCAAGTTATCCCATCTCTTGCAACGTTAAACACTGTCTAAGCTTCTCTATTAAAAAAAATCCCCATGTTGATTTTGTAATATTCAAGCTCCCTACACTTAGAGCAGGGCGTTCTTTAGTGAAAAGTTCACAAGCCTGAGAACTACTGAATTAAACATTAGACTCCCATTAAAGACATTCATATTACTCTAGTCTCTCGTTTCCTCTTTACCTGACCAAAAATGAGCGTTTAGGATTAAACATTAACTAAAAGAGAGGAGTACCAACTCTATGATTTTTGTAGTCTGTACACTACTTCTCTCAGCCATTTTATTCTCAGGTCTTTGGGAGGTCAGATAGGATTTAACTGCATGCAATGCCTCCGTATTGAATTTCAACTTGCATCCTGGCCCAGAAGAAGTTCAACGAATATGAAGGAGCGACTAGTCACTGTAGCAGAAACCTTCTCTCTTCCCCAAATGTAGACTGGCAGCTTGCAAAAATAGCCAGGAATAAAAGATTTTACTGGTCAGTCAAGCTCCAGCAACTAAGTTAGTGGATATTCCTCTATACAGCCTAACAAGCCACCATGGTTTCTCGGCTGATACTTATCTGTAGGAGGGGCCAAGGTGGAAAGGCAACCTGTTCTGTGCCCAGGGTATGTCTAAAATTCCTGTTACAATATTCCTCTCGCTCACTCCCTTACTACACCCCAATTAATATACGCTGCACTAAAAGAAGTAGAGAAAGACTTTTACAAAATGAGGATAAAGGAAATCTATAATAAAAGAAGAATGCAAAATACTAGGTTCCAGAAAGATTGAATACTGCAACAGGACAAGACTAGAAACCACAAATAGTAACTTCTTTAAACAAAAGCAAGAACATTTAGCATTTTAAATGGCTGAGATGAATCGGATATATTGTTACCTCTAGAAGTTTTATACGTATATATCTGGATGTTGATTCCTACCTTTTGATTAGCAGCTTTAAGAAAAAAGGTCACAACTACCATCAAAAGGATAATAAATGATTAAAAATGAGTTAGCTACACAACAATGACCACAAATTATGGCCCAGTTTTTCCATGAAGTCCTAAACACTCACATTGATGATAAAAATGGAAGCATCCAAAACATTAATACTTGTGAAAATGTAGGTCTTAACTATTTCCCAGGTGGGAAAAGGAAGGCTGCATACAATACAAGGAGCATTGTTTGAAATAATAGGTATTTTGGAGGCCTAACACTTCTTTGGAGAGTGTATCATCAAAAGTTTTTCACTATGGCACAAGTCATTACGCTATGGTAATTAAACATGGAAAGAAGGGTCCATGTTTTAAGTAGCAGAGAGAATATGCATTAATACAAACAGGGGAATAAATCCCATACAGAATACTGACATCCCTGAAGGTAGCCGTTCAGGAAATATACTGTTGTATAGTGACAATAAACCACTATGAGAAATGGATCTCTCATTCTTACTACAAAAAGGAACCTTAATATAAAAAACTAACTAAATGTAAGTAGTTTCAGAAGAGGAGGAAAGGAAGCCTGATGTGCTTATCTGCAATGTTACACTTTTGTATCATCTCATGAAGGAAGTCTAAACATTTTCAAGAATTCAAACTTACAGGTCTGCCAATTTTAGTCATAAAAAAATTGAATGACATTTCAAATCACTGCCTGCAACATGGCACATTGTTTTATATACACAGTAGCACTGGCTCAGACTTTAGATGAGGGCAATAACTACTTGTTATTTTGATCTCTGAAAACTAACCCCACCACCTCTTTGAGGGGTCTAACCTTCCAGCTTCTGGTTTTCTTTTTCCATTCGAAGCAACAGGATTTGCTGATGGATGGCTTTTCTCCACAGACTCTGCAGCTCTTCTGAATTTTTCCTCTCTCCAGCCTTATCTGGGGTATCCTCATTTTGCAGCACAGGAGCAAGAGGATCCTCTTCCAAGGGTGGAGCAAGAGGAGACAGTGGTAACAACTCATTCCCTTCACGGCCATCTGAAAAAGTCATACAGTTATTACTGGAAATTCAAAGATTATAGTTGACATGCTACATACAGTAAACACTGCTATTTTTATTCTCACCTTCAACAAAAGGTACTAGCTTTAAAGCATGACTAGCATTGTTTAATATCATCTTCACTGTTCGAACCAAAGTCTCAAGACATTCCCTCCTTCACAAAATTCACATGAAGAGGCCCATTAACAATGACACTACCTATTCAGTATTGTTGTGCTTGAAGTCTTACAAGAGTTAAAAAGCTTAACAACTGAAATTTACATTGGGTTACATGGAAACTTGCACACTTTTCTCTGCTAACATGCAGTACAAGCGAGGTCTATCAAGAGTACCTTTGTAGCAAATCCATGGTTGTGAAGAGTGTGACTAGAGCTATAATAACATGTCAAAAAATTCTTTTAAAGAAATTTCTAAATATGCATTGATGCATTTTATAGAAGAGTACATGAGAACTGCCAATTACTGGGTCAAACCATAGGTGCATGTTGCCTAGTATCCTGGGTCACACAGTGGCAGAGTGGATACTGAAAGGGAGAGGGAACAGATGACCAGGGTTTCTTCCACTGTTCCACTTTCACTTTAAACTTCCAGCATTTAAGGTCCAGGAAGTTGATTCAAAGGCTGCACCCTTAACTCCCATGCTCAATAGCTATTGCTCTCCCTTTCCTCCAAGAATGAGTCTAATCCCTTTTTGAAACTGGCAAAATTATCAGCTTCCACAAAAATTGTGGCAATGGAGTTCCACTCTAAGTACACGCTGTGTGAAAAAACTTCCTTTTGATAGTCTTTAAACTACCTATTAGTCATTGTGACCCCCTAGTTTGTGTATTCTGAGACAGGTATTTTGTAAACTGGGGTGGGTGCGCAATTATTTTGGCTGAAGAGCCACTTAACGAGTTTTGGTGAGCTTTTGAGGGCCACATTGATAGTCCCACCCTCTGGTCATCTTGTGACCAGACATCTGACCCCTAAGCCCTGACCTTTGCCATCAGAAGTCCCTCCCCTTGCCCCAATACTTCTTTGGCAGGGTCCTTTTGAAACTGGGAGGGAAAAAAACCCCACACTTAAAAAAAAAAAAAAATAATAATAATAATCCCAACAACAAAACCCCCGAACATCTACTACAACATTTAATTTTTTTTTTTTTTATAAAGTGTCCCAATTTATGTGCGTTTGCACGAGTGCATCTAGAGGCAATTTTATAATACCTCAAAATACACTCTTCCTCTTGTATATGGTGCATGTGGAGGGTAAGGTTGTGTGTGGAGCACTGTGGGTGGCATATTGGGGTGCCAGGAGCCGTGGGAAGTCCCACACCATCAGGCTGGGCTGACTCCGTACCTCGATGTGGTGCTCCTGACACTAGCCAAGAGTGGCACGTGGAGGCATGACGCCAGAGTCCTGAGAGCCCCACAGAGCAGGGCGATTGCTGGTGGTCCTCCACCATCCCTCCCTCCCTCCCTGAGTTTCCATTCTCGGATGGAGGGTGGGCTGGGGAAAACCCATTGGTGGGGGTGCCAGGTGGGCATTGCTGTTGCTGGTTCCTGCCACCAGCTCCTCCTGCTGCTGGCACCTTGTCAGCTTTTAGACAGGCAGCCACCAGCAGGTAATAACAACATTTTCCAAATTTTAGAGGAGCCCTGTGGGCCAGATAGAATGGCCCGGTGGGCTGGATCTGGCCCACAGGCTGCATTTTGCCTTCCCTTGTTGTGAACCCTTATGTCCCTTCTCACAAATCTCTTTTCTAAACTGAATAGGCCTAGCCTCTTAGTCTCTCCTGTTATAGAAGCTGCTCCATACCACTAATCATCCTTGTTGTCCTTCTTTAGTTCTGCTGTACCCTTTGAGGTATACTGTGCCTGTTTCTGGTTAGCATTCAAAAGTGTGGACACACCATGGATTTATAAGGGGGCATAAGGATACATTGTTTTGTTTACAATTCCCTTTTTAAGTTATCCCTAACATTGTTTGCTTTTTTTGATGGCTGCTGATTACTGAACTGAGTAGTTACAACCATAAGCAACAGAATGTTTACAGTACAGACCACTAAGGACAGAAAGTTGTCAAAAATGTTAACTTATTTTCTATAAGGTACCCTATACATTATGCAAAACAGGTTGTAACAAAATCTGCAGACTGAGAAAGTACTTTTTTTTTTTTGCTGATTAAACCCTCCCCCAAAAAACCCAACAACCCCCCCCACAACCCACCAGTTATTGCAGTTCACCTTCAACAACAGCAACAAAATGCAAATAGCTCGCTTCCTCTGACAAACTGTCCAAAACAATAAGGATATTCGAGATTTAATCTTGACAAGACATTTTTACAACCAATGTTTGGCATGCGCATTATTGCATTAAAAAGTGTCCTTTGTACAACCTTGCCCAGTAACACGCAATAGTGTATATTTAGTTAGTTCTCTTTAAAGAGCACAGACCTGGGTGTTGCATCTTGGCAGGAGATTTGTTCATTGGTGAAGCTACCCGCAGGAAGATCCGCTGCCGCCAAGAGATGCGGCGGGGGGTGAGAGTGACCCCGGCAGCATTTAGAGAGTCATTGCTGCACACAGATGAAGTCCTTTTCCTTCCCTCCCCTTCACTGGAAGGAAAAAGAAAAACAAAAGGGCCACAGATAGTGTCAGCTTGAGAACAAGTGGATGCAGGTTTGTTTAATATACAATAGAAGCCATCAGGGCAGTTTCTGAGTTAGTATTATGGAGGCAGAGCAGGTTATGATCTACAGGCATAAAATTGCAACAAAAAAAAATAATAATTGTATTGTGACAGACAACACTGAAAAATTCATTTCATACAGCAGTCCTGAGCGAGGATTAGTACAAGGCATATGATGCTCAGCCAGAAGCTCAGAATTCAAGCTAAACTTTTCAAAATGTTCTTTTGAAAAGCTAAGAGACAATTAAGTACAAGAAAATAAATGAACTTTATCCTTCAAAAGGGTGCAATTTGTTTTCCTTTCAGCCATATGTCAGTTTTCCCCAAGTGCGATTTGATGCAACACATCCAGAGGAAAATATTGCCCAAACACAAAATCTAGAAGCTCATTTTAAGGCATTATGGCAAATGTAATCACGAGCACAAAAGGTGGAGGACTGAAGGGTAGGTGGGTCAGAAGGCTCTTGCTATGCTGCCATCCTCCCTTCCAAGCTGCAGGATAAATCGCTGATGGAAAGAGAGGACAAAGAAGCGTGCCATGTGCACAGCCCTACACAAAAGGGAGTAGCCTGTGTGCTCTCTACCAGCACCAACAGCTGGAGGAACAGAGCCTTGACAAACAAGAGAAGGGACACATCCCATCATAGTGACCTAGTGATCTTAAGGACTAATCTAGTAATAGGCCACAATGGTGTGGCTGGTTGGCAGATCATACTGCTACAGGAAGGGGCTGCAAAAAACGAGGAAACAAATGCAGACAGACTTATTGCATCTTTCTACTCTAGTACTTAAGCATCTACTACTGGCTACTGCTAAAGAACAAAGATTTCGAAAGGCCTGAAGCCATTTAAGAGCCTATGTCCTGTTGACTTTCAATAAGTATAACTTCTATCACAAGCATTGGGAGAAGTTGCTGGCCTAATCCATTATAACAGCAAATGGCAAACATCCAACATATTCTTAAATAATCTTCGGACAACACTTTTGCATCTGATCTGTACCTACTGACCTCATTTGGGACATAAATGGCTTGCAGACACCTACAGTTTAACTGCCCGAAGACGTATGTACTTGCCAAACAGTTCTCAACCAACCCTATTTAGGAAGAGGATTGCTTGGACAAAGCACTCAGAGAAATGGATAAAAACAGAAGCTGTCATCTCCAACAGACTGATGCCTCTTGTACCCAGAATATGACTACTATTCTGAGAGGGGCTCCAGGAACAGGTGCAGCACTGAAGGAAGTGGCAAAACAGACTATTCATTTAGATAAGGATTTTGTATTTAACATCAAATTAATATGTTAAAAGAAGGTGTCAAACATGGCCTCTAGGCCATAACTAGCCCATGCCAGTCATCCAGCCCACAGGACTGCTTGATGGCTGGACTTGGCCAACAAGGCTCATTGCTGCTCCTACCAGAGTCCCTGCAGCATCAGTGTTAATCCTCATAGCTGCTGTTTTCAGCATGGCTTTCAGCCATTTCATTCTGCTTGCATCCCTACTCCTTCCCACCACCCCCATTATCCAACCTGGCAAGCAAGAAGGGAAAAGGGGAGGAAGGTACACAAGTGACACCAGTGTTTTAGAGCGGTGCTAAAACAGTGCCTCCGGCAACCGTAGGGATTGCTGCCACCACTTGTGGGCCATTCAGCCCATGGGAAAGCACTGTCATCTGCAGCCAGGCTGTGGGACACCCAACTCAAGGGCTCACTGCACAACCACAGCAGCCTCTTATTGGAAAGGGATTCCAGTCACCTTCCATTGGTTGGGAGAGGATGACTTCCAGGAGTGGGGGCCAAATTTTCTGGTAAGTGTGCCACAAATTAAACCTACACCCTTCAAGTGCCACTACAATCCCCTTCCCCCATCCAATCTGTTGCCTTAACTTTCTACCCCCTGCTCTGACACTGTGCTGTCTGCTCCTTCCCCAGTCTGCTGTGCTCCACACAGCAGCAGCCCATGCCACTTGCAGCATGCATATTTCAGGTAGTCCAGAAAAGGGGTAGTCAACATACTATGGGGGTGGAGGATGGTGATGCAGCACTTTCACAATACCTATCATAATACAGAGGATGGTTGTCTAAAATCAGATCACATCCTCATAAGCCTTTCTTTCTATAATACTTTACTTATGGTGCAGTCCATGGGAAAACAGCCATTCAAAGCCTCCATAGCTAGGCAAGCTTAGGAAAGCATTGGTCCCTAATATCTCAAAGTAGCAAGACAGTATCGCAGGTAGCTATAAATGTACACTCATCTGGGAAACAAGGTTTTTTGGAGAGATAAGTGTGAAATGCAGACAGCTCCATCCGTTACATGCACTGTCAAGACTCTACAGAATGCCACATGCGACTCCTGCCCCCCCCCCGCCCCAGTACTTGCAGTAATTATATACTCTGGTTTCTCTTCAAGTTGCATAAATCTTTCGCCTTTTACTAAAGATTTCTACAGTCTCATCTTCCAGGAAAAGCAGCAGGAAGCAGAAGCTGGAGGCATAAGGGGAGGCCCCAGAGGCTTTGGCAACAGCAGTAAGTAGTGATCGGGAGTTGGGGAGTAGTGCCTGGACCAGGAACTCAGGGGACACATGTGGCCTCTGGGCTTCCAGTTGGAGAGCCCTGAATTAGAACATTATAATTGGCTAATTGAATGCAGCATCTCTGAAATCTCACTGGTTAAAAAGAGGAGAAAGCATGCAAAGTAGCTAAATTAAATCAAGTTAAAAACTTCATTTATTAGCTATGTTGCCTCAGGCAACACACTGAACAAGTCAGAAATATTCACTTATGTCAGAGTCCCGTCTGGTTTTTATTTTGTAAATCAAATTTTTCCAAGAAGACATCAGGTGGTGCTGCATCAAGATGAAGAGGCCAAATCATATTGAAGTACTCAATCCGTCTTGCTTTCTTTCTGCAGAGAGTCTACAGATTCAGAGATTTATTACCAGTTAGGCAACTCCTGCATCCAATGCTGAATACTGAACGAAGATCTACTGTGAAAAATAGTATTGGCCTTCATAGTATGTCCTATTGCTACAATACTGAAAAGTGCTGTTTGCATCCCTATTTGCCTTACACATGTTCCACATACGAGTCCAAAGGGAATAACAACTTTATTAGATAGGGGAAAACTACAGCGAGAAAGCAAGGGAGGGAAGGAAAGATAAGGTTACATGTTATTTTATGTTACAAGAAAAAGACCAATTTAAAAACAGTGACATGCAACTGCAGAAAATACTAATATTTTCTAAATTCTGTGCATCTCATGAGAGGCAATGCAGTAATTCAAGGCAGGCTTTAGAACCAGAGTCTACTTATTCATAGTTGGTAGGGTCAGAAGGGACCTGAGCAGATCATCAAGTCCAAGCCCCTGCCATGGCAGGAGAGAGTACTGGGGTCACATGACCCCAGCAAGATGTACATCAAGCCTCCTCTTAAAAACCCCCAGGGTAGGAGCCAGCACCACTTCTCTTGTTGGTTCCAGATCCTAGCCGCCCTGACCGTGAAGTAGCACCTCCTGATATCTAGCCTGAATCTACCCTCTGCCACCTTGTGACCTCTATTTCTAGTCACTCCTGGTAGTGCTCGGGGGAACATGGACTCCCCCAATACCTGCTGGTCCCCCCCTCACTAGTTTGTAACAGGCCACTAGATCCCCGAGCCTTCTCTTGTGGAGGCTGAACAGGTTCAAGTCCCGTAGCCTCTCCTCGTAGGGTCTGCCCTGCTGCCCCCTGATCATGCCAGTGGTCCTCCTCTAGACCCTCTCCATGTTGTCCACATCCCTCTTGACATGCAAAATTATTAAATTTGTTAGGAACTGCTATGGGTATACATTGTAGCTTCATCTATTCGTCAAGCCTTTGAATTGGTCACAAATTAAAAAACGGGAATTTGGAGGCGTTATCTTTTTGGCCGACTGTATAGCTGAGAAGGACAGACAAGCCTTTGGGTGCCAAAGTGATACCCACAGACTTTTGTCTATGTCCCTCCCAGCTATTCAGATCTTCCAGTTAAAGGTATCACTCAAAATCCTTGCCTCTCATTTTTCCCTTCAACCATCTTGGCTATATCGTCACTCCTACACTACTAGAAGATTAGATCATTAAAGTGCTAACAAATATAAAAAACAAAAACAAAAAACTCAGAACAAGATGCATACCCTCTTCTCTTGTTTTCACAACACAAACATTCTGCTACAGTAATCACTCCCATAAATTTAGAGGAATAGATGTTGTACATTTTAGTCCATGAAAGGTGCTGTATACATTTAAATTCCAATGTGCTGGGTCACATGGGCTAAATTTTGTGTTGGCAACACACAGCTACTATTATGCACTTACCAGTCAGTACACACCCTTGGACACCAAACAATTTTGGAGGATGGATTGGGATTACTTTCCAAAATTCCCCTGTTATTTTAAGCAAACATCATTGCTTACTTCCTCTTCCAAAAAAAAACTAGTCAACTAGTGCAGCAAGCAGCTAATGTGAAACTTCTGCAATTAGCTTGGAGAGCATGTATGGAAGGATGCAAGAGGCTGTTAACATAACAGAATTTTTTCCTGCAAGTCCTTCATTAAAACAACCCCATCGTGCTTACTTCCATTTCAGAGAAAGAGCCCTTTGCCCAATCTCAGTTAACTTTCTAGTAGAATTTATAATCTGAAAGATACATAGGATAATGTCACAAGGTAACAGGGACAAAAAAGGTGAACCATATTCCACATGAGCAACAAGGTTGGTTATGCAACTGAAGTGATCAGTGTCTGGCCTCATTTAAAGTTGAGTGGAGAAATGGATGGAGCAGCTCTACCATGCATTCCCACCGAGCACCTCCACAGCCATGAGTGAAATAGGAGCATCCAGCCCACTGTGCAACTATCTTTGGTTATTTCTAATCTACTCTCAGTTACTCTAGTGGCATTTCAGAATAACTATGTTCAGTTTCACTTCATATTTGCACTAGCTCTCCCTTTGGTACCTAGATTAGATGGGTACCTGCCTAAAAAAAAAAAAAAAAAAAAAAAAAAAAAAAAAAATCAGACAGACCAGCCACACCAGGGGCCTTCCTTCTGAACACCATTACCTCCCAGTCCCTCAGGGTGGGAGAGTTGCCCAGGCATGGATAGAAATGCTAAATCACAGCACACCAGAGAACAGGGCTGTCTTCATGCCATAGACCAGCCATCACCACTGAGCACCACTTATTTACTGATTACTGGAGAAGTAGCTTTTTGTCACTTTTCCTCTTCTGTAAATCCCTAGGTTTCACAGGGTTGAGAACCAACCCACCCCTCCCTTTTCTTGAGAGGAATATTTTTCAGCACAGGAAAGCCCCACGGCATCCTCAACGGCATACAGATTAAATAAATTTGTACAGCCAGGAAACTGTCTATGTTCAGCTTGTAAACCCCTCAGTGCAGCACAACAGTAGTTGCACTTAGTTTTTAAATGTATCCTTGTTCTACTTGATTCAAGCTGAAAATGCAAGAACAAAATTTCCTTTGAGGGAATACTAAACGGTTACTCTTAGTTACTGAATTACAAGCTATAAAAACAGAGAAATCCTCTCTGTCCTATCCCGTGCACGTTAGTTTGTGGATGCATCATGAACACATGCATCAACTAGGGAGGGGGACAGGAAAATCAACTGTATACCATAATGTTATAAATAATCCATCCATACTGAGATAACTCAGGGCACTACATAAGCAAAGAAAGCAGAACGTCTTTCAGGCACCACAAATAGATAATACCTGACAGAATAAAGAGCCAAAGAAGGGGGAATGGGGTACAGCTGAACAGTACAGCAACTAGCCAAATACCAGCTAGGATTTTAATGTGATATTGAACAAGTGACCAGCATGCATTTGGTATTAAAAAATTATTAACAAAAATGAATCCCAACTTAAAAGCCCTCAAGGAGGTTTCTAAAAACCCCAACTGAATTAGAGATAAAAACCAAAACACATAAATACAGTTGGAACTCTCTGTGCTTCAAAAAACCAGAGAGTCACACAGCTTCAAACAAAAAAGTTTTACATTTTGCATCAACTATCCTTTGGATCTAGCAAGCAAAGCAAGCCTTCTGGCAAATGCAAAGTATGTTGATGTGCCATTTAACTGTAGCCTGCTATAACAACTTGCCATAAAGTATGCTTTTAAGCTCTGATTAATCCTGACTGCTTTGCATCCCTCTTCTCACAGTTCACTTCTAAGTTTTATTTATGTACTTCTAAATGAGAATAATTGTTCCCAAAGCCTCTGAACAACCACCCCTTGATCCTTTACCTTGAAACCATTTGAGCTGACTAGCATATATGTAATCAAAAACAAAATTAGGAAAAGAATGGAATGTTTCAGAGATTTTTGTTTGCAAGTTAACCCTTAAACAGCCAGTACATAAGGCAACAGTAAGAAGTAGTTACCCCAATAGTCAACTAGCTGAACAATCAATATTCTATTTCCTCACTTTAATAAACTACAATTAGTAGACTGAAGTACACTAGCATGTACTTTCATTTTGGAGTCACTACATGCTATGAAGAACGGGGACCTTCTTAAGGAACCAACCCACTGACTGCTTTGCAGAAACCGAGCAGTACGTTACACTCAAGCAGTTCTTAACTTAGCAAAAACTCTTACTTTCAAAATATATCTTTAAACATGTGCCCTCTAAAGGACAGTTATTCCAAGATGGAAAGTCACTGAATTACGATACTTATCTGAATTATTTTGTAGTTAAATCCCTTCATGCCGACTGACCCAGGAAGGCTCTTTATTGTTGCTGCTCATGCCATGTTTTGCTTTTTTTTTTTTTTTAATTTGCTTTCACTTCAACTTCTCCTTTTCTTTGATGCAACTACTTAAACAACAGTAGGGCAAATGTAGAACCTACTTTGTAGTTGGAAAAATTCAACAACAAAATCCCCAAATCCAGTATGAATAAATCACTCAGTATTTCAATTCCTGCAGCTTCAACTGGCATAAGACTACACATAAACCTAAGAAATTAGAATTCCTCCCCTAAGGGAAAAGAGAAAAAAAAAAGTTAAATTCCCATCAGTTTGAATTTTTGCTGGCTGTATTTGCTGTCATTTACCTTTATTCTGAAAGATAATTTTTCTACTACTGGTTTGCTCCGAAAATGCCCCTAAACTGCTTTGCTTTCTTTTGCAGCTAAAAAGATAGTTATTGTAAGCAATCAAGTATTGCAAAGCTTTGGAAAGCTTACCAAATAGGATTTAAATTAGAGTAACTGGTCAAAAATGCACAGAAGATATGAAGGGATGCTGCAAAGAGGGGTAGAATTGGAATGGCAGTTCTCAAACTGAAACATTTCCCCCCCACCCCTTTTCCTTTTTTGTAAAGTCCATGTAATCGCATATCTTATTTAAGAGAAAAGAAACCATGCAGACCTTGTAGTCATCAGGAACAACTTACACCAAGCCATATTTCCAAGAATAAAGGAAACAAAAACTAGAGAAACCTGATTTTGCTTCCAAGTTTCGAAGAGGGTATTTTAAATGGTCTCCTTTTCCACATACATGCTTTAGTAGTTAAGCATGTAAAAAGGGCTTTCCTTAAAAACAAACAAAAATCTTTATTAATGGATTCTACTTATCAAGTAACAGATTTGACACCTAAAGATAAAATCCAATCCCGTAAAAAGAAAAGGTATTTATCTTCTATAAACAGTGGTCCCTTAACCCAAATCTATGTCCCCAGGAGCCTTGTATTCTTTTCCTTTCAGTCTCACAGTTATTTTCTATTTCCATGGATGTTAAGCTTTTGTTGGTTTACAAATGCCTATTTTACCCTACATTTGCCTTTAAGCATATAGGAATTTGATTGCAGGGTTTAAATTCCTTCTCTACCAGTTTTCGAAAGGTGATGAATACTATCAATTTACACTAGCTAGTCAACAAGGTCACTATTACTCAGGACTTGACTTCATAGATTTCATAGACATTAGGGCTGGAAGGGACCTCGGGAGATCATCGAGTCCAGCCCCCTGCCCAAAGGGCAGGGAGTCAGCTGGGGTCATAGGATCCCAGCAAGATAAGCATTCAATTTACTCTTGAAGGTGTTCAATGTAGGTGCTTGAACCACCTCCGCTGGCAGACTGTTCCAGACCTTGGGGGGCTCGGACAGTAAAGAAATTCTTCCTTATGTCCAGCCTGAAACGGTCTTGCAGGAGTTTGTGACCGTTCGACCTCGTCATCCCTTGGGGCGCTCTGGTGAACAGACGTTCCCCCAGATCCTGGTGGTCACCCCTGATAAACTTATAGGTGGCCATCAGATCACCCCTGAGCCTGCGCTTTTCCAGGCTAAAGAGTCCCATGGCTCTCAGCCTGCCATCGTAAGATCTGTTTTCCTGACCTCTGATCATGCGCGTGGCTCTCCTCTGGACTCTCTCAAGCTTCTCCACATCCTTTTTGAATTGTGGAGCCCAAAACTGGATGCAGTACTCCAGCTGCGGCCTCACCAAGGCCGAGTACAAGGGGAGAATGACGTCCCGGGATTTGCTCGAGAAGCATCTATGGATGCACGCCAGCATTTTGGTCGTTTTACTAGCCGCAGCATCGCATTGGAGGCTCATGTTCATCTTGTGGTCAATGATGACCCCCAAGTCTTTTTCTTCTTTAGTGCTAACCAACGTAGCACTGCCGAGCCTAAAAGGGTGCTGGCAGGTTTTTCCTTCATAAAACCAAGTTCACTGAAGGATGTTACTATAAGGCAAACTCCAAATGACCCAACTCAAGCTTCAATACTGTATTGCCAATTGCATAGAGCTTTTCTGTTCAAAGCAATGACCACACACTATTGTTTCTGGGTTAAAAGAAATCTAACAACTAGAACAAAAAGGAGTTCTACACACAATCTTTCATATTCATACTTTCTCTGGTACCAAAAAAAAAAAGAGATGCATAATATAAGCACGGCTGTTTTTTTACTCAGCTTGCCTAATATTTATTTATACAAATCCATCTAAATACTATAGACCAGAAAGGCCTTTTAAGATGAGCTGTAATAAATATGATCCTCCTCAACCCCCATTCAGAAATATTTGTTTAAAAATTGCTAGTAGCACTATAAATATGCAAGTATTTACATGTAGCCTCAAAACTGTACAAATGTAACTTGACCAACAAGAACTTCACAGCAACAGGAACCAGAAGCCAATATTTTCTTAAACAGGCAGAAAGTAGTTTATTAAAAATTCATATCAACATATCCTTTGAGTTCCTGAAACACCTATTGATCAAATATATCATTTACATATACCTCTCTTCATATACCTCTCAGCTTTTTGAGAGAATTATCCTGGCACATGTCCACAAGGGGCCAGCAGGGGAGATTATATTTAGGGTCAACCAGTGTGGGTTCATTAGAGGCAGGTCCTGTCAGACCAACCTGGTGGCCTTCTATGACCAGGTCACCAAATCCTTAGATGCAGCGGTAGCAGTGGATGTAGTCTTTCTGGACTTCAGGAAAGCCTTCGACACTGTCTCTTGCACCATTCTCATTGAAAGACTAGGGGACTGTGGTGTCCACACCTACACAGTCAAATGGGTCACTAGTTGGCTGGTGGGCTGTGCCCAGAGAGTGGTGGTGGATGGGTCATTTTTGACCTGGAGGGATGTGGGCACTGGGGTTCCCCAGGGCTCAGACCTTGGGCCCACACTGTTCAACATCTTCATCAGTGACTTGGACGAGGGGTTAAAAAGCATCCTGTTCAAATTTGCTGAAGACACCAAGATGTGAGAGTATGTGGGCATGCTAGAAGGGAGAAATAGGCTGCAATTGGACCTGGACAGGTTACAGGGGTGGGCAGATAAGAACAGGATGGACTTCAACACTGACAAGCACAAGGTGCTATACCTGGGGAGGAAGAACCAGCAGCATACCTACAGGCTGGGGAACTCCCTTCTCGTCAGCGCAGAGACAGAAAAGGATCTTGGAGTCATCACTGATGCCAAGATGAACATTGGCCGGCAATGTAGGGACGTGGTCAGGAAGGCCAACCACACCCTGTCATGCATCCACAGATGCATCTCAAGCAGGTCCAAGGAGGTGATCCTCCCCCTCTGCGCGACACTGGTCAGGCCGCAGTTGGAGTACTGTATCCAGTTCCAGGCGCCGTACTTCAAGAGGGATGTGGACAACAACATGGAGGGGGTCCAGAGGAGGGCCACTCGCATGATCAGGGGGCAGCAGGGCAGGCCTTATGAGGAGAGGCTGAGGGACCTGAACCTATTCAGCCTCCAAAAGAGAAGGCTGAGGGGGGATCTAGTGGCCTGTTACAAACTAGTCAGAGGGGACCAGCAAGCATTGGAGGAGTCCCTGTTCCCCCAAGCACTCCCAGGAGTGACCAGGAATAACGGTCACAAGCTGGTAGAGGGTAAATTCAGATTAGACATCAGGGGGCGCTACTTCACTGTCAGGGCGGCTAGGATCTGGAACCAACTTCCAAGAGAAGTGGTGCAGGCTCCTACTCTGGGGGTCTTTAACAGGACGCTAGATGAACACCTTGCTGGGGTCATTTGACCCCAGTTATCTTTCCTGCCATGGCAGGGGGTCAGACTTGATGATCCACTCAGGTCCCTTCCGACCCTACCAACTATGAAACTATACACTTGGCTGAAGTTGTTTAACTTTTAGGGACTTTAAATCAACAAAACTATCCTTCTGTCTTTTGAAGCCCTGCTGCATTCCCCACAACCTGTTTATGGAGCAGGTTTCATGAGGCATGAAAAGGGGTGGGAGAGAAAGAGTAGTAGATATGCTAAAGAGGGTAGGGTTAGGATTCAGAGTGACTTAGAAAAATTGGAAGATTGGGCCAAAAGGAATCTCATGAGGTTCAACAAAGACAAGTGCAAAGTCCTGCACTTCAGATGGAACAATCCCATGCACCGGTACAGGCTGAGGGCTGACTGGCTGGGCAGCAACTCTGTAGAAAAAGGACCTGGGGGTTAGAGTGTGCCCTTGTTGCCAAAAGGCTAATGACATATGGGCTGTATTAGTAAGCGTGTTGCCAATAGATTAAGGGAAGTGATTATTCTCTATTCAGCATCTGGAGTACTGTGCTAAGTTTTGTGTCCCATCCCCCCTACCCCCCCCCCCCATTACAGAAAGGATGTGGGCAAATTGGAGAGTCCAGTGGAGGACAACTAAATGGTGAGGGGGCTAGCAGACATGACTTATGGGGAAAGACTGAGGGAACTGGCCTTATTTAGTCTACAGAGGAGACTTAACAGCAGCCTTCAACTACCTGAAGCGAGGTTTCAAAAGAAAGAGGATGGAGCTAGACTGTTCTCAGTGGTGGCAGATGACAGAACAAGGAGCAGTGGTATCAAGTTACGTCAAGGGAAAACTTCAGTTAGATATTAGGAAGGATTTCTCACTAGGAGGGTAGCAAAACACTGGAACAGGTTACCTAGAGAGGTGGTGGGAGCTCCATCCTTGGACATTTTCAAAACCCAACTAGGCAAAGTCCAAGCTGGGTTGATCTAGCTGAGGATAGTCCTGCTTTGAGCAGGGGGTTGGACTAGACCTCCAGAGGTCCTTTCCAACCCTAACTTATGATATTCTATAGTACATTCCCAGCCATTCCAGTTTAAATTCAGATTCCTATGTTGAGCCATTCAAGACTAAGTATGATCTGAAAGGAAAAAAAGAAAATCAAACCATAAGAAAAAAGAATGAGCGTATGTTTTCCCAGCAGCATGGTAAAGTGCCATATTTACTTAAATTTAAGATGTCTCCCCCCAGCATGAGGCAAGAAGCTTCTTATTTAATAAGCTTTCATTTTGTGTAAATGTATTGTCCATCATTAAGCTGCTGCCAAAAACAATGTGCTCTATAATGGAAACCAACTATGACATTGATGACATGCAGCCAATATTGAGTATAACTGTAAAACACATGCCCGATATTGGGCAAACATACTGATGAGAACCTACCCCAAGAATAAATCAGTGCAGCCCATCTGAATAAGATATATGGCAATGCCCATTGCATTCAACTTTCAAATCATGGGGATCCACTACAATGCACACAATTTCAACTTTCATTTCACTGCCACAGCTGAGCTGTGTCTTTCTCTCTCATTTCCAATGAGTCTTCTTTCTTCACAGGTCATAAATGTCTGGTAAACACCACCATATGGGGCCCCAAGTAGTTCATCAAGAATCCCTCTGTTTCCCCCTCTCTGATCCTGTTGCATATTAGTGTAGCTACACCCTCCGTGAGGTAGAGGCAGACCAGGTTGCTCTGGCTTCATCTACATATACATTTTTGAGTATCCCAGGACTCATGACAAACACCTGGGTCCAGTTATGAGTGGCAAACCTCCACTAATTTGATTCTGTACCTGGAAAAGTATAATAATGTATATTTTTCCAGATCCAGAATCTAATTATTGGGGGATCATTTTATAATCCAGGTACTTCTACTCAAGTAAAATGTGGTACTTTCAATAACCTTTGCAACATGAATTCAAGGGTGGGGGGAACCCACATAGCCTATGAAGAGACCATCATTTATACTGTTCCTTAAATCTCTCCAGAGTACATGATCCGAATGTCTGACTGATTATTACATAGGTATTTTCATCACTTTAAAAAAAGTAACCCTATAAAACCTTTCACAAATACATCAGTATTAAAAGAACAGGATTACAATGAAGAGAAAGTGAAAATGTTTCTATAGAAATCAAAATATTTGTTCTGAAGCAACATCAATACAGAATTTAAGATGTTACTTTAATACAGAAAAAGTTAAAATCTTATTACTTTTAAGAATAGCTGAAGACCCTGCATTGCAATGCACAATATCCATATACATTTTATTTTTGAATTCAGTGTGTTCTCAGAACACTGGGGAAGGGTCAAATTTTTCATCTGACGAACTAACGTAAATCTGGAATAACTCCAGTGAAGAAAATGGAATTATTAGAATCTTGCTGCATCTCAACAAGGAACAAAAACCAACAAAACCCAAACTTCTACACAGAATAATACATCACTGTCAGAAGAAGTCGTGCAGCCTTTTCCCCAACCTCCAGCATAAGGCAGGGTAGAGTAACATAACTCTGCTGGAGCATGCAATGGACGTGCCCGGCACTGCATCAGATGCAGGTGTATAAGTGGCAGAGGGCGTGTCGGCACTGAGAAAATGGCAGGTGGTACACTTTGAACTAAACACACTTTTGATGCGCTTTAATTCAAAGTGCATCATCATTCACAGCACTGACACGTGCTGTGCCACTTATACACCTGCATCTAATGCAGCACCAGGCACTTAAGCAGCATGACTTGCTAATTAAAAGCGCCTTGTGCTGCATCAGCAGCATGTGTAAAAATGCCCACAAGTGCCACCCTGCCCTGCCTTACTTTAGGCTAACAAAGCTAGCTACCGTCTTGAGCCTAAAAGTAATATAAATCAAATTCAGACTTTAAAATGACCTTGCTTTTGTCTCAAAGTTTTTAAAACTTTTTCAGCTTTGGAGGAAACGTGGGTTTTGGGGAGGTTCCTCAAAATTAAAAAAAGGTAGATAGAAAAGAAGATGGCAGGCCAAGACTTATCATCTAATAAAAGGCACAACTCCCAAACCAACATGCTACCAAGGTAGTCTACTTTTAAAAGGGGTTGCCAGTTGAGCTCCTAGAAACCTGCCATCACAGAGGAGTTACTTTTAGTCTTCTCTCATGGTTCTCTCCTCAGTTTCAAGCTTAAAAAAAAGAAATCATGCCAACACCTGCTGCCTGCATTCAGCACAGAAATGTTAGTTGGTGAAAAGCTCATTTACCACTCCTCCCTGTCCCACCCCTCCTTCCACAGTGCAGCATCATGTACCAGAGTTATAGATCAGTGCAATAGCTGGGCAGCTTCATTACAGCCACACACCATCAAGTTTACTACACAAAGTAACAGGCATGTCTTTAGACTTTTGATGAGCATGTCAACAGGATGCTTTGTTCACCAATTTGAATCAAGTGTCGAGAAAACTCGTTAGAAAAGCATCATTGCAAAGAGCAGTGCAAACACACACATTATGATGTGTGGGTCACATTTCACTGAGACCCTTATGTTCCCAAAGTTGAAAAACACTCTATTGCAGGCAGAAGACACTGCTCTCACCTCTTGGAGAGGTCATTTTCTGACTGCTGGAGCAGCTTTCCTGAACCCTGGTAAAAGCTTTTCAGGAAAGAAGGGGCAGAGAAAGAAGAAGGGAGACTGGAAGATGCAGATTCACTCTCACAGCGAGAGCGCCGAGTTACAGCAGTAAGACTGTACAGGCAATAAGAGAAAAATAAATATAGTTACAGTGTAAAAATAGGTTGGATTTAACAATTAAAAATATCCAAGTTATAGATACTGGACAAGATGCAGGCTTGACTTTTACTTACTGTACCCCCAAATGGTCAGAGCTTATCTTGTGTAAAGAAGGGGGGAGGTGCTAATAAAAATTAGATTACTAAATTACAACAGCTTTAAAGAAAATACAGGAACGAAGTTTGGCTGCAGGCACCCAAGAATAACTATTTAGCTTTATCTTAGCTGCCATTTTAAGTGGGCTTCAGCGGTTCACATTAGTTATCGGTACCAGCTTGCTATACAATAGACTAGAGTGAGGATGAAACAAGGAAAAGCAACCACGCGATAACGAGGAAGTTGAAGAAGCACTTCAGAGATTTCCAAGTTAAAATTCCAACTCTTCCTGAAAATAAATTACTGGAGAAGTCACCAATTAAGAAAGAAAGAAAAGAGAGAGAGAGAAAGAAAGAAAGAAAAAAAAAGACACACACACACAACACTAGTCTCTAAATGTCTGAGTAAATTAAAACAAATCTTGCACATTAAGGAATACATACCAAACCAAAAAAGTTAAACACCTCTGTATTCGAAGAAAAAGAAAAAACATATTAGAATAGTCTCAAGTTGCTCTGGTCTAATATTTCTAGTTAAGCCTGGGGAGCAGGGGGGAAGGGGAAGAGGGGAGAAATCAGTCTAAGATAAAATTGTCATGAAGCTGTTTTGACTGAAAATGTGCTGATAATGCAACTTGAAAGTCAGACTTCTTGCAGATTATTATTACAAAGAAATGAAGTCAGCAAGTACCAACAACTAAAGGTTTCCTGCTTGCATACAACATTGTGGTCACCGAAAAAAAAAAAACACACTGAAGTTTCTCTCTAAAGCAGAAGGAATAATATTATGGCATATGCATTTCAAGGCAGTTTTTCTTTTGTCCTTGATGTCAAACAGAACAGGCTTGTAACCTTTGTGAGAGAGTCTGTTGTGGGGTTAACATTTATTACATACACCGAATAGAAGCAGAGTGCCAAAAATTTATCCAATACGATTTCTAGACATGTGGCTTCCAACTTAAAGGGGTGTTATACAGTTTTGGGGGAAAAAAGCGTTACCATATAAAAGAATCGGACCGCCCGAGTTGGCTCTAAAGTAAACAAGAACGAGAAGCGCTGTGGATTTTGTATGCTCAAGGCCTAGAGGTAAGAATAAGGGAGGGATGGGTAGCACAATATAGAGAAACCTGGGAAAGAACTGAAGTGACCCCCTTCTGATCAAATGAAGGTACCAGCCATAGCTCCCAAAAGGAGTAAGAATTGAAACCCTAATAACTAGAGGGAAGGTTTCCACCACAAAGGAAGAGAGATTTTTGGGGAAAAGTAGAAATATTACAAAATTTGCATATCGCTATCCTTCAGGAAAATATTTCTGAGGAATCCCACAGCATGGAAATATTGAATTCCTACAACTACTTTGTTTGCTATACCTGATAAAGTGAGCAAAAAGTGACACTGGAAGCTTCCTGAGACTTTCAACACTAAAGGCTCCCTGTAGTGCCACAACCCAAGCAGCTCAACTGATGGGCATGTTTCTGCTTCTACAAGGCCGCAGTTCAAAAACACAGCTAAGAGATTAATTAATTTGTACAAGGAACTAGCCAAGTGATTAGAAGTGGTGCTATTCCCATGCTCACTCCACCTCTGCACAGGCCTCTTCGGTTAGTTAGTTGTTTGTATATTAACTGTTGCACAGCTACAAATTCTTTAGCTCTGGGAAGCTCACCATCATCAAGTTAAAGAAGAAAAAAAAGGCATCTAAAATACCGTAGAGTTAGCCTACAGGAATATTACCTGCTGTGGCTCAGGTATAGGCTTGTATTTTTCGTTTCATTCTATTCCGCTTTAATCAAGAGGACACTAAAAATACGTGCACACGAGCACTCAAAAAAAAAAAACTTACCCACTGGGCTCGGTAGAATTCTGTCTCAGAAGAGGGGACTTAACGCTCTGGGATCTTCCATCCTGGAAAGCAATCCGTCTCTTGGCACTGGATGGTGGGTGGCTGAACGTGTGTGCACGCCTTCTGAACTGGGGAGAATCCAAGTCCTCCTCGGGAAATGGCTGCCAGCCTGAAGACACTGGGGAAGCTGGAGGAGTGGCAGGAGGTGAATCACCAGGAGAACAGTCCTGAAAGAAAAATCCGTTGGGAATGGAGGCCTTCCCCTCCGCATGCCGTGACAACTGAACAGACTCTACAGTCCATCAAGAGAATGAAAAGAGATTGAAGCCTCTCCCCTTTCTGGTCATAGCCTATTGTATGCTAATTATCAGCTGTGCCACCGGTGCCAGCAATTTTTTTCCAAGAATGTCTTCAAAACAGCAGCATCCTTTTTAAAGAGGAAGAAAAAAGTATAATGGGTATACTCAAAGCACTCAAAACTAACAGGGTACTCATCTTTGGAGCGGACACTGAATAGACATCTTGCTCTTTCAGTAAAATAAGTAAGCTTGGGAAAAATATTATAAGTGAAGCTGCTTTTCAATAGTTTTCTCAACACAACACAAACGTATTTCCTGTACTGTCAAAGCGATATCCTGGAAAAGGAACCTATTATTACACAGTCAGATTATGAAGTGCAACAGGAAAGAAAAAAAAAAAAATCAAATCATGAAAGCTATTGCGTATTCTTGGCTCCAGGGAAAAGTTGTCATCCAATCAAATACTGTGTGAGGCGAGGTAAGTGGGAAGGCACTAAAAACAGGAAATAAAATAAAATTGAATAAAACTGGTTTTATGCAGAGGGTACCTCTTAAAAGGACAGCCACCAAGTATTTAAGACCCAAATTTCTAACTGAATTAACCAAGGCTTTTTTTTTAACCTGTAAAAGTAAGCCTTCTCTCAATTTAGGTTCTTTGCTTTTACAATTATTTTATAGGACTTACTTCATCTGAGTGGCCAAGAGAGAGAAACAGATTAGATATTGCTTAGTTGGATTATAAAACAAATAGCAAGCATAAAAAATAAGAAGTAAAGATAAAAAAAGTTTCAACTTTAAAAAGGTGCTTTCAAAAACTGAAGTAATTTCTGTGGTAGATGAGCTTCCTTGGAATTTTTCTTCTTAAATGCACTGTTCTTCAAAAAAAACCCACAAAAAAAACAAAAAGGAGATTAGCAACAACATTCCAGTTTTGCTTAAATTTTGCTACATACCTTGTCAGAAGCAACGCTATTGCACCGTTCAAAGCTGTCCATACTTCCCAGACGGCCTCGCATTCTGTTAGCTCCCTGCAGAAATATGAGTGCCCAATTTTATCACGTTTTATTCCTCATAGTATGATTAAGCCAATTCGTTCAAAGAGAGCACAGGACAAAAACAACAGTCATCTTAAAATGTAAACACAGAAGAGGTATATAGGACAAGCAACACAGCAAAACATCTGCGTGAACCACGCATCTCTAATCAATGTTAAACCCTTTGATTTTAGAGTACTAAATTTTTTTCATTCAAGTGTTATATTTATAGACCATGTGATGGCTCACAGTCATAAGTGTACCTCCAAGAAACAAACAAAAAGTATAATTAAGAATTTTTTTAATATGCACACAATAAGTTCTGAGAAGGGGGAGGAAAAAGGCTTTTAATTCCTCTCATGAGAATACTCTGGAGTGTAAAAACCTTTTATGATCATAGGAAAGTAGGGCTAGAAGG
The DNA here is from genome assembly GCF_052110815.1 of Crocodylus siamensis. NCBI lineage: Eukaryota > Metazoa > Chordata > Crocodylia > Crocodylidae > Crocodylus > Crocodylus siamensis. The sequence continues at coordinate 341,324,653 of NC_143395.1, read as the reverse complement.
GACCTCATGAAGTCATCTACTCCAGCCCCCTGCTCAAGGCAAGATCATCACTGACCAAGCCATCCCAGGAAGGCCTGTCTGACTTGCTTTTGAAAATTTCCAAGCATGGACATTCCACGTTTTCTCTACATATTTCGATGCCTGCCCACCCTCACAGTCAGAAAGTTCCTCCTAATCTTCACCTAAAGTGTCCCTTGCTGAAACTTGAGACCTTTGCTGCTAGCCCTGTTCCTTACAGCCATGGAGAAAAGCCCATCTGCTCTGTGAATTACCTTTCAGGCAATTGAAGACTTATCAAATCCCCACTCAGTCTTCTCTTCTCCAGGCTAAATAACTAGTTTTTTCAGCCTTTCCTCATCAGTCTGGTCTCCGAGACCCTGATCATTTTTATTGCCTGCACTGGATTCTCTCCAAACTGTCCACATCCTTCTTCAACTTCAAGGCCCCAAACTGGACACAGTACTCCAGGTATGGGCACACCAGTACTAAGAATGGAAGAACCGCTTGCTTTGATTTGCAAGTAAAACCACTCCTGTTAAAGTCAACAGCATCCTGGGTTGTTTTATTTTGCATGCAACAAGAGCACACTGTTGGCTCATATTCAGCTTGTGTTCCACTGTAACCCCAGGATACTTCTCTGCAGTACTGCAGCCCAGCCACTCATTCCCCAGTTTGTGTTTGCGCATGTGGTTATTCCATCTCAAGTGCAAGACTTTGCAGTTGTCACAGTTGAATCATCTTGCTGGTTGTGGACCATTTTTCCAGTCTATCCAGGTTATTCTGGATCCTAGCCCTGCCCTCTGGAGAGTCTGCAATTCCACCTAATCTCGTGTCATCCAAAAATTTGCTGAACTAAAATATGCACATGATGCCATCATCCAAATCATTAACAAAGCTGTTGAACAATGCCAGATCCAGGACAGACCCCTGGGGAGCCCCACTTTATGCATTGAGCCATTGAGGACAACTCTGAGTACGATGATCCAATTAGTTACAACTATCTTACAGGACTTTCAATTAGTCTGTATTCCTTAGCTTCTTAACAAGGATATCGCAGAAGATTGTCAAAGGTCTTCCCAAAGTCAAGGTACGCCACATCCACTGTTGTCCCTTCATCCACAGAGCTTGTCATTTTATCATAGGAGGAAATCGGATTGGTCAGGCATGGACTTCCTTTTGGCGAATTTAAGCTGATCGTTCCTGATCACCAGGGACCCTGGTTTTCTCTGCTAAAAACAAAAATTTAGAAGCAACCCAAAATCCACATTTTTGCATGATTAAAATGAAACACCATTACACCCCCCCCCTTTGATTGCATTTTAAATCATGGGAAAAAATGTGGGTTTTGTAGTTTGTTTGTTTTTTAAAATGAAGACAATCAGGATCCCTGATGATCACCTTTGTCTCCTCTAGATGCTTCACAATAGAGTCCTTGGGGACCTGCTTCATGATCTTCCTGGGTATAGAGGTCAGTGACTGATCTGTAGTTCCCCAGATCCTTCACCTTTTTAAAAAAAAAAAAAAGAGATGGGCACTACATTTTCCCTTTTCCATTCATCCAGGACCCCACCCAACATCCCTGAGTTCCCAAAAAGGACTGCCAAACAGTCCAAAATTACTGTAGTGTGCATCCCATCTGGCCCTGCAGATTTGAAAGCAACTAGCTTTTCTAAGTAATCCCTAACCTGTTCTATCATTAATCTAGGCTGTTTGTCTCCTCCCCTATATCTGCTGCCAACTGCACATATGGGCTGTTACCAGCTGATAATTGTGAAAACTGAAGAAAGAAAGGCATTTCCCTTCTTGTCATTAACATGTTCCTGTCCTAAGTGATGTAGACTGCAGAAGATTCCCAGGGTCCTCTTTGCTATGACACACCTCATGATCTCAATGTACATAGGGATGAGGGCAAAGTGAACTACTTCAGCAATCCTTTGGAAGAACCAAATGCCAAGTAAAGAATGATTAGGCATTCCCTCTTAATAAGGCTATTCAATTAATAAAAGGTTATGTTTGACTTCACGTTTGTTCCAAGGGTAAACACCACCACCTTAAACTCGTATATTTTTTTTTTTATTCCCCCCTCCTTTCTACCCTACATTACATCGGATGCTATATTGCAGAGCTGACCAACTCACAGCCCAGAGGCCACATAGGGCCAGTGATGGGTGAACTTCCTATTTGTGGGCTGCCCACATGGCAGGTGGTGCTCTTCCTACCTCTTCTCCTGCTGCCAGGGTCTCCGGGTTCCTCTCCCCACTCCAGCTTCCGCTTCCTGACCCTACCTCAGAGGTGGAGCAAAAACAGCCTGGGCAGCCATTGTGATATAAAGTTAGGAGCCCAGAGAATCTGCAAAACCCATGTGGCGGGGGGTTCACCAACTGCTCAGAAGTTGAACATCCCCAATATATTGGAACAGGATTGGTACTTACCAGGAGTAGCCAGTAAACACATTGAATGACTACAAAAGAAAGAAAACTTGCTAGGCTGCAACACAGGATTGTGAAAATGCCAAGAGCTATGGTTCTCAACTTTTTAGACTCAAGCCATCCCTTGAAAGTGCCTGCCAATAATAGAGCAAGTTTTCTGTTGTAAAGAACTCAAACACCACAACAGGTCAAAATAATTTTGATATTATGGCTTCCTGTTTGAAGTATTTGGATTTATCTTGGGAATCGCACATAGGTATTTACATACTTAATAGTGCCAATGTTGCATGGCACCCTAAAGAGCATCACAACCACCCGGAAGCCTGGTAGGGAATCACTGCTGAGAGTCACCAACTGAACTGTGTCAACTAAGTGACACTGCTGCAACAGGGACAAATGTTCTGGGATGCTAAAGCAACACAAAGAAGTAGTTATTCTGCTCTGCAGAGACTTCAGTTGAAGTGTTACATCCAGGTTTTGTCACTGTGCTTTTAGAATGATGTAAACAAGTCCAAGAAAGTCCAAAGGAGAGTGATCACTGATAAGAACAGATTTAAAACAAAACTTACAAAGAAAAAGTTGAAAGAATTCAGTCTGGTTAGTCAAGAAGAGAGAAGGCTTTCCATGTGACAAGAGGTAGGTCAAGAGATAACTGTCTTAAATTTGCAGCAAAGGAGATCATGGTATTAGAAAACAGAAGAAAAGCTAGATACAAGAATATTAAGAACTGGAACGAGAAGGTTGTACATCTCCAGTATCGAAGGTTTTAAAGAACAAAAATAGACAAGTATGTGGTCTTGGTAGATTTAATCTTGTCCTAGGACAGTCTCGATCTAGATGACCTTTTGAGATCTCTTACAGTTCCAAATTTCTCCAGATAAGTGGAAATATGCCTTGAGACAATATCTATAAACTGCTGCTGTGTGCTACTGCCATACTTAAAACCAAGATATGCAAGCTCATACTTGTTTTACAAGCTGCTGATAAACAGAGGGAAAAAAATAGTTCCTCTTACTATTCCCAGCTGTAGTTGGAATTGTGCAACATCACCAAAAGTTACATTTTTTTCAGGTTACTTTTTCTGGCCAGAGTTTTAGTCCTGGAAACCAAAACAATGTCAGTGCCCTTGATGCATGTCATCTTAGCCAAAGCCTGCATTACACAACCCTTTTTCTTTACTGGTTTCCCACATACCACAGAAATAAAAACAAAAACAAAAACAAAAACAAAAAACCACACAAATATTGCAAAATTAGCAGACTTTAAAAAAAATTCACTGAATAGTAGTGTTGTTTTTGGTCATCAAAATGTGTCAATTCTTAGGTCAGGAAAAAAGCCCTACCTATTCTAAGTCTCGCATAGACTGGGAACAACCTTCACAAACTGTATTTATGACGTTTGAGGTCAAACATAGGTTATATTTATTTTTCTGAGACCCACAGCTAGGAAGCCACAGTTTGTTTTCAATGCAGTCCTGGCACAAATAATATCACTTCAGCAAAAACAAAAGGGAAAGTGACATTCTTTGCAGCCTTCTATTTTAATAGCATCTTACTACAGCAGAACACAAAAGGACATGTGCTTCTCATTTTTAGGCTAGCTATAAACTCTATGCAGGTATTAGTGAATAATTACACTTTCAAGTAGTGAGAGGTAGTTAGCCATGTATATCTGAAGTCTAGTCAGCAGGGATCCTGGTTTTCGGTCTTAAAAAACATAAATAAGTCAATCAATCAATCAATCCATCCATCCAATTTTTGGTTTTAAAAAGAGGAACCCCAAATCCACATTTTTCCATGACTTAAATGAAACACCACTAACATCTAGCTATCTAGTGGGAGGCCAGTAAAGAAAGATGGTTGTGCAACACAGGCTTTAGTTAGGAAAACATGCATCAAGGGCATCTAGATATCGTGGCAGCAAGATGGTGGCCCTAGACTTCAAGAGGACCAACTTCAACAAGTTGAGGACATTAGTGGGAGAGGCTGGGGTTCTCAAGAGCAGGGGAGCTCAGTGCCTAAGATGACTGGTCGTTCCTTAAGAAGACCACACTCAGAGCCCAAGGGCTGACCATCCCAACAAGAAGCAAGGGGGACAAGAGTCCCCAAAAGCCCCCCTGGCTCAAGGGCATCTGGGAATGCCTGACTGCCAAAAAGGCGGCGTACAACTGGTAGAAGGGGGGTGCTATCTCCAAAGAGGAGTATACCTCCTCTGCTCGGGCCTGTAGGGGGGCTGTCAGGAAAGCTAAGGCAGACAGAGCTAGGACTAGCATCCAAGATCAAGGATAATGAAAAGTCCTTTTTCAAGTACATAGGGAGGATGAAGGTGGCACCAGGTAACGTGAGGCCCCGGCAAGGTACGCTGGGCAATCTGGTGGCCGTGCCAGAAAAGAAAGCGGAACTCTTTAACCAATTCTTTATGTCCGTTTTCTTGTGCAAGGACCGGGACTTCCCTGCTGTGATGCCAGATGGACTCGAGGGGAATGCCTCCAGACCTCAGGTTGGGGAGGACCGGGTTAAAGAGCTTCTGGAGGGGCTGGACGTGTTCAAATTAGCGGGTCCAGATGCTCTCCACCCCAGGGTGTTGAGGGAGCTAGCTGGGGTTATTGCAGGGCCCTCGGCATGGCTCTACAAGCGTTCGTGGTGCTCGGGCCAGGTGCCAGATGACTGGAAGATAGCTAATGTGGTCCCCATCTTCAAAAAAAGGGAAGAGGGAGGACCCAGGCAACTATAGGCCCGTCAATCTTACCTCTATCCTTGGGAAACTCTTTGAGAAGATTCTCAAGGAGCACATCTGTGATGGGCCGGCTTCAGGGATGATGCTCAAGGGCAACCAGCATGGTTTCATTAGGGGCAGGTCATGTCAGACCAACCAGATTGCCTTTTATGATCAGGTCACAAAAGCATTGGATGCAGGTGTTGCTGCGGACGTAGTCTTTCTAGACTTCAGCAAGGCCTTTGACACTGTCTCCCACCCCATCCTCATTAAAAAACTAGGCGACTGTGACATTGGTGCCTACACAATCAGATGGATTGCAGATTGGCTGAAGGGTCGCACTCAGAGGGTGGTGGTGGACGGGTCATATTCGACTTGGGGGGAAGTGGGCAGTGGAGTCCCCCAGGGCTCAGTCCTGGGGCCTGCGCTGTTCAATTTCTTCATCAGCGATTTGGACGACAGGGTGAAATGCAACCTGTTTAAATTTGCTGATGATACCAAAATTTGGGGTGAGGTGAGCACGCTAGTAGGGAGGGAAAGACTGCAACAAGACCTGGATAGGTTACAGGAGTGGGCTGACACAAACAGGATGCGTTTCAATACTGACAAGTGCAGGGTGCTGCACTTAGGCAGTAGAAACCAGCAGCACACTTACAGAATGGGAAACTCCCTTCTTGAGAGCACAGAGGCAGAAAGGGATTACTGACTCCAAGATGAACATGGGCCGACAATGCGAGGTCACCATTGGCAGGGCTAACTGCACCTTGTCGTGCATCCACAGGTGCATCTCAAGTAGAGCCAGGGAGGTGATCCTCCCCCTCTATGCAACGCTGGTCAGGCCACCGCTGGAGTACTGCGTCCAGTTCTCTGCGCCCCACTTCAGGAGGGATGTGGACAACATTGAAAGGGTCCAGCGGAGGGCCACCTGCATGATCCGGGGACTACAGGGCAGACCCTACATTGAAAGACTGCGGGACCTAAATCTGTTCAGCCTCCACAAGAGAAAGCTGAGGGGGGACCTGGTGACTGTCTATAAACTCACTAGGGGGGGACCAGAAGGGTTTAGGGGAGACGCTGTTTCCCCTAGCGCCCCCTGGTATGACAAGGAACAATGGACACAAGTTATTAGAGAGTAGGTTTAGATTAGACATCCGCAAGAACTACTTCAGTTAGGGTGGCTAGGAGCTGGAACCAACTTCCTAGGGAAGTGGTGCTGGCTCCTACCCTGGGGGTCTTTAAGAAGAGGCTTGATGCCTACCTGGCTGGACTCATTTGAGTCCAGTCTTTTCTCCCGCCCAGGCGGGGGGTCAGGCTTGAAGATCTACAAGGTCCCTTCCAACCTTACTTCTATGATTTAAGTCACGGAAAAGTGTGGATTTGTGCCGGGGGGGGTGGGGTGTTGTTTTGGTTTTTTAACTGAAAATTGGGGATGTCAGAGAAAACCAGGATCCTGGTAATCATAAGACAGGGTAGATATGCACTTTTATAAATTAACTGAATAAGACTGCCCATCACAGGTTTTTGTGAACCCAAGTTCACTTTGTCAGATGCTGTGAAAGTTCAACTGACATGAATGGCACTATCCTAATTAAGTAGCTTTGTACCATGAGAGATGCAAATACATCACCAACAAGTACAACTTAAGTGTGGAGGTTTAAAAAAAAAAAAAAAAAAAAAAAAAAAAAAAAAAGGTTTGAATACCTTTAAAAATTGAAGCTCTATAAGCACATCCTTAAAAAAATAAAACATTAAGTAACTATGAAATAACTAATAACTTTTTGCCTGCAACAAAAGCTTAGAAGAAGATTTTATTCAAAGATAATAAGTTGTCTTTTAAACTAGTCAAGTTTTTTCCTTACCAAGTTAAAATGAAGATAATTTTTATTATTAACTTTAATACCATGGTGACACTAGATATTTATGCATGTCTCATTGGGGGAGCAAAAAGAGGATCAGGGAGCATGGAAATCACTGGGAGGTAAACAGATAAATACTTAAAGTCTAACCCTTGGATCAGTCATAGGCACTGCAAAAGAGACATACAGAGATGTTGCCCCACAAAGCAAATATATTTTACAACACAGATGGCAAAAAAGGAAGAAGAGAAGTTGTGCTGTATTTATTTAAATTTGTATTTAACAAAGCACTTGGCAGTCAGAACTTTGTGTTAGACAGCATACACAAAAAAGTTGTTCCTGCTCCAAATATTAGGATGTGTATCATTTCCCTATCAGTCTTGCAGGATATTTCTTAACTCACTTTTATATTAATGAAGCCATTAACGGGAATGGAAGGAAAAAAATCCTGTTGAACCAATGTCTAGCTTGCAAAATTCTGGCATGCTGATTTTCTAAATCCACTGTAGTTACATTTGCAAGGCATGTGTCACTCCAAAATCCTGCACTTATTAGGAATATACCACATGACCAGATACTCTATGATAGTGGACTCTGGAAGGTCTAGGTGCACTCTAAGAATTGCAGACAACCATGCAGGTGATTTTGTCCAACCTTGACCATACAAGATTCCTTCTACTATGCACTATAAAAAACACTACTGAAGCAGTTACCCTGGCGCTAGAGCAGTCCTTCCTTCCCTTCCAGTGCTGAGCTGAATGGGGTGTAGCCAGGCCCCAGCAGGATTAGAGAGGGGTTCCCCACCCTAGATAACAGAGCATTTACCAGTTGTGTTATCAGCACATCACCCCATCAGAAAACAGCCTATCACTAGTTCAAGTTCTTCTTAAAGAAGGAAGAGAGGGACATTACCTGCTGAGCTTTGATTGGCTCCAAAAAGCCCTAACCCGACACTGCTATTTGCCACAGCAAGGATCACAGCCAGCACGTGGTCTGCTAGCTAATGCTGAGGTGTCTGTTTAAGGCAGAAGGGATAGGGGATTCCTGCTTAGCAGGTAGTGGGAAGCAGGAGGAAGCCAGGCAGATGTTGCTGTGCTTGCAAGCCTCTGCCAGAGTTGCAACCAGGGAGCAGACAGGAGGGGCCAGCTCTGCTGTGAAGCAGAGCCTCACCCAGCCCAGAGAGCATGCTGCAGAGTCTGATTCAACTCAAACCAGCAAGGGGTCTGGGACAGACATTGCATAAACCAGTTTGACCCAAATCAGTTAAGTCTTATACTACATTCAACCAGGTTTATCTAAAGCGGGTTTATGTGCATGGAACATTTGTTCTGTTACAGGTTTAAACCAGTTTCTGATCACTTAAACTGGTTTATGTAATGTCTGTCCCTAGTCAGAGTGTTTGTTGGGCCATTCTTCTCCTACAGACACCCCATCCCCAGAACACCTGCTCTACAACAGCATCCCCTATTGAAAAACTCATGAAAGCATAATCTGGCTCTGCTGAAACTTCCTTAGCCTGACTAAGCGTTTTTGAACCTGAAAGCTTGCTTAATAATTTTTTTTCCCCAACCAGTTAAATTAGTCTAATAAAATATATCAGATTCACCCAAAAAACCTCGTCTAATCTGGCTCTAAGAGTCATATTCTCTGTGGACATGGAAAAATAAATAAATCCAACAGTGCAGATATGGCCATCTATCACTATTTGATATTTCCAACTACTAGAATTGTACAGATCTTTCAAGTACCGTTTTTCACCCACTTTTCTGTGCACAGGTCATGTTCTTCTAGTGTCTTACAAGCGCTATAAAAATCCTCATCTTTACGTATAGTCAGATTTAAGTGATCTAAATAATGCTAGCTATTGCCCCAGTCCATCAAGGCATTTAAAGCCTATTCCTAAAAATTTAAGCCAGGGTATTTCCAGATTTTAGTGGGACTACATGTGCTTAAAGAGGTAAGTATATGAAGTGCTTGAGTAGAGACAAAACAAGACATTTTTGCTACTTAAACAATGTTATTAGTTGTGACTAGTACATCCAGGGGAGGATCCAGTTGTTCACTGGTGTACTTATACCCCACCCCCTTTGATTCCCAAAAGTTCAAAACCAACTAACTGTCTGGCAGTGACAGCAGCATTTCTTCTCAGGCAGTGTTGAAGGAGTCAATTGACTTCATGGCTCATTATAAATCTACCTGATCCCTTCTAAAAACTCTTCATTCTACAGGTGTCTTCTTTCTAAATGGCCATGACGTTCCATCAGTTGTATCCTTTGCTTTCCAATTCTACAGTCTGTTACGAGCAGCTATTCCACACCCCTGCAGATTGTCAATTCATTTCAGTGAAGTTATGCGTTTGTGCTTCAGTCTTACACTGAATAATATGGCTGCAGCATATTAGGAAAGCTTCTAGTTTATTTAACTGGAAAAAATGGTATTGCTTTATAAAAGTGATGCACCTCACTATGTATACTCCACTTTTCAAAATTCTAGATCCACCCATGAGTATATCATGTTACCAGATTCTTTGCAGGATAACTGGGAACGCCTTACTGAACTGAGGCCTAAATCCTTCAGTTACAGTGTAATTCTACAGGCACAGGCCATTCATTTATGCAGATTACCCCACCTAGCAGTCTAAGAGCATGTAGATGCTGACAGATTATCACTCCTGCACCTTTTTTCATTGTTCCTTTTCTTTCTGCTGTCTATCTGCTGTCACATGGTAATAGCCTTTTATAGTCTGAATTAAAAAAAACAACCCCCTTCAAAACAACCAAACCAAGCAACTAACAACCACCACCACATTTAGAAGTAAATATACACTGTATGGTAGAGGGCTTTTCTGCTTGCTTGTAGCTTTTAATGTTACAGCTTGACTAACATGATGGAATGAGAACCCCTTATACTTTTAGGGGTAAAATGCATAGTTTATTATGTGAATTAACATTATGTTTGTATAGGACCTAGAATGAAACATTAAACAGTTAAAAAAAAATAAAGCTACAGCCTTGAAATACACTTCACTAGAAAAAGATCAAAATAGTGATGCTTTTACCTCCTCCCACAATCAATCAATTTCCTTCAGAACTGTAATCAACCATTTGGATTGACAATAACATGAATTTTCATCATCCCTCCAGTCACCTCAGTTACTGCTGCCGGACACTAATTTTTCACAAATTGCTCCTAAAGCACTTTTCCCTCTTCTGTGCATATCTATGAGAAGTATGTAAACAGATTAAATCTGAAGTTATCAGATGTTACACATACAATCCGACATTTGAACTAAAACCCAGAAATAATAAGGTCACACTGCTTTGGTTTTCATTGTCAAGGATATCTGGAAGTAATAAATGACAAGTGGTTAATCTTACCCTTGAGAAGATATTTTCCAGGGAGCTAGTCAAGGATTTCCTGGCTTTGTTTTTTAGAATGTCAAGTTTAAATCTGCCACCACTAGCAGTGTTTTCTGGAATTGCACTGCCAGAAATGTTCTGTTGAAATAAGCAAGGGCATATATCAGTTTTGACCACACTTTAGGTAACTGAAGGTCTCTAAGAACTAAAACAACATGGCCTGAGCACAAAAAAAAAAAAAAAAAAAAAAATCTAACCTATAGGAAACTAGCTATCTATGCCTCCCCTTCCCTCCCAGCATTTTTTCTTTAAAAAAAAAAAAATTACCTAGATAATGAAGTGAAGTTTCATGCATTCTTCTCTTACCAATCAATCTCTTACTGTGCTTAAAAGTTAGTGGTTTGGTCTTACTGTCCCTCCTACTGAAATCTAGACCTAAAGTAACTGCTCATGGCTTTTTTGGATGAGCAGAAAAAAGCCACATAAATACAAATTTTAAAATTTAGCATCTCTACACAAAGCAGAACCATATAGTTAAGATAAGCAGACAAGTCATTCAAAAGCTTCAGTGCCCACAGAAGTATTCCAATACCACCCTGCTTGCAATAGTTAAGGTTTTAGCAGAACACACAAACACACAAATGTTGTACCAGTGGTGCTTCCCCAATATGAATGTGCGTCTTCTGTTTAGCTTCACACAGCTGCCGCAGATGCAAGATCACAAGCTCATTTTCTTCCTGGTCATTGGCAGGCTTCATTTTCTATCAAGAGCAGACAGTTTTAGAGAAGGTGACTTGCCACAACTGTTCTTAGAAGTCAAGCTACCAATGAGACTATGTACCAACCGCATATTCATAAGCAGTATCAGTATTTTCACTTTAGATACCTAACAAACTAATTGAACTAGGGGCTTATGACACAATTTGGTACATATGTATTGCTCTGTAAAAACAGACAGGCGTTATAAAGCAAAAGTCCCTTTCTGAAGATTACTTTAGACTGAAATCTGAACTGCCCTACCTTCTTAGAGACCTAAATACTTTGAAGGACAGGTTTACAGGAGCTCAAATCATTTCTAAAACTGGAACTTGGCACTGTTTTTTTTCCAAAAGTGCCCTTTGTGCCAAGCACACTACGAACAACAGTACATTATCAAACTGTTCATCAGCATATCAGATAACCAGGAGAAGTGAGCCACTGCACTGAGCCAGACTTGTGCCATAAAGAAACCATATGGCTTCATGGTAATAGTATTAGGTAACTTACGTCTACATACTCTTGTAGAAATACAAGTAAAACATTGTAACTTTAATCTCATTTCCTTCTGGACTAAATTAATGGAATTTACAGAAAAATAGCTTATTCGTGACATGGAAAGAGAAGGCAGAGGTAGCAGTTACAGCATAAGTGTTCATGCTCTCCCAAGAGGCAACCCCCTGCTTCTTCCTCTTTTGAAGTAGTTAAGTTACCTCTGTCCCTTGCTTGAGAACGCATTTTAACATGTACTTTGTTAAATTTAAGGGAATTTAGAATGGGTTTTTATTTTTCCCAAGCTCTCACAAAGAAGAGATTTCCTAGTCAAAGGGGAGCAAGAATTCTTTAATAGAAGGAAAAAGACAGCATTGCAGAAACAAATGTGCCGTTAACTGAAGTGTCATTGTTCAGTCCACTGTACTTGTTTATACTATGAATTTCCTGAAGCAAAACACATATGTAAGTTAAATTATGAAGCCTCATTATTTTGCTTCTGTTAGAAAAACCTACGGAGTTGGAGTGCATCTATTGCCTGTATTTCTTCATTATTTGGAGTGTGCGAGATGCTCAGTCTGACAACTTCCTGGCAAATCAGGTCCCTGGTAAACAAAAAGTGTCATTAGAATCCATGGGATATAGTCCTGTCTCCAAAAACTGTGCGCCCTGCCATGCCACATATGCCTGGAAGGATGCACAGCATTTGGGATGGGCCATAAAATTCCTCATGGACACCAGGGGGCTTCCAAGGCCCAATCTTGGTGCTCAGCTGAGAGTTAGAATTGGGTGTGAAAGAACCAAGTTTAAAAGCCACATATGAAGCACCAAGCTGGAAACACTCTCCTAATTTTGGATTCCCATGGCACAGGCTTTGAAACACCATGTGTTCAGCTTATCTGGGCTGTCAGGACACCAGCCAGAGAGGTTCTCCCTGATCCTGGGCTCCCAAGGCCACAGGCTTTTAAACACCAAGTATGTAGCTCAGGTGTACATGCAGTTTTTAGACCTAGGATGGCCCTATGTCTTGGCTGGAGACTCAGGGCTGTCCCAAGACCTACCATGGAAAATCAGACAGAAGGCAGTTGGATCCTAAATCTGTGGCTACTGTGTGATCTCAAGACTAAGCTGAGAGTTTGGCTCAGATATGCGGTAGCCTATGTCTGGCACATGCCACAAGGTCAATTTAAGGCACGATACAAAACCATCCCAGAAGTCTGGATCTCTTTGTGGCTGGATGGCCATTTTATCATGTTATAAAACTCTTCAGAACATGTGGCATGTGGACTGCTTTCTCCCTTAAGCCCCACCATGATCTCCAAAGTTAGTTGAAAGCAACCTCATATAAGCACCAATAGTATATCAAGTCCACTCAGCAAACACACATGGGAGAGCTCTCTCAGCAGCTGCTCCTCAGTTCTACAAAAAGTCCTTTCTTGAGGCCTGCCAGAGGCCGAGCATGGACATTGTTTGAAAGTGCTGCAAGACCTTCCTATTTCAGCAGACCACTTAACAAGCAAAGCCTGGTTCAGACTGTTTAGTGGGTCTCATTTTGATTTTTTTTGCCCTCAAGTTGTTCTGTTCTCTTACTGGAAACTGCTCTGAGCCTTTGTTGGGGAAACTCAGCATATAAAACCATATAATTGTAACAATTTATGGTAGGGGTGTTGGTTGTAGCCATGTCGGTCTAAGGACATATCATATTTATCCAAATGTGCCTATCTTTTATTAGACCAACTAAATAGTTGAAAAAAATGTTCTTTGCAAGCTTTTGAGCACAAACACCCTTCTCCAGGCTTAGAGAGATCCTGCTGTTGTGCTGTGTTCTCCTGGATGGAATGGAAGCCAAGATGCAAAATACAGGTCTGTGAAAATGCAAGTGGCAATGAAGATCAGAGACATGGGAGACAATAGGTGCAAGACAGGTAGGTGGAAGGGGGTGGAGGGTGTTGACCTGCTGATAGAATGCAACTGGTAAAGTGTAGAGAGGTTTCTTGGGGTTAATCTGATGGTAGGCAGGTTATAAATGTGCCATAGATCCAATATCTATATTTTATCCATGATTTTTTTGTATCCAGTAGATTTATGAAGTGAAGTTTGTAGGCTCATCTACAAAAGTTGTTTTGTAAATTCCTTTTGAGGACTGGAACTGAGAGATTGGACAGAGTGTGGTTGTCTTGTGAGAAACGAGCCCCCCAAAAGGTAATTGGGTATTCCTGTCTTGATAGATTTCTGGTGTGCGTTCATTCTGGTGCTCAGTTGTTGTTTAATTAACAAAGTCAATAGAGGTGCACAGATAAAAAAAAACCCAACAAACAGTCTGATATCAGAACAGGACTGATATAAAGAAAATTGACTGTATTGGAAATTGGCCTGATGGGGCCAATAAGTGGCCTGTCCATGCGCGCAGCCACAGAACAGTGCATAGGCAGTGAGGAGCACAACCAGGCAGTTTGGACAGCTGCGTGCAGCTGGTAGATGTGGTGTGGTAGAATGGGAGGGAAGGAAGGAAGGGGCATAGGGGGATAGATTAAGGCCCCTGCAGTAAGGGAGGGAGTGGGGCTTGGACAGGCGCTGCCCAGCTGGGGCAAGGCAGGTGTGGGACAGAGCCGCGACTTGCCCAAGGGGTGGCTCCTGCCATTGTGTGTACCCCAGCAGGACATGGGGGGGGTGTCCCCCGATCTGTGTGGGTGGGTGGGGTGGGCTGGGCTGCTGCTGCTGCAGGCTGGGGCCAGGGCTGCCAGACCCTTCCTGGCAAATGGGGTTGTGGGCTGGGGCTACAGGCTTAAGGCAGGCAGCAGCACTGGGAGGGGAGCTATGGGGGGGCTACTGGAAATTTTGGGGTGGCTGCAGCCTCCCCTGTAGCCCCCTACAAATGCTGTTGCTCACTCCAAGTGCAGCATGGCCCAGCTCCTGCTGGGATGAGCACAGAGCAGTCCTGGCCCTAGTCCACAGCTGTAGCCAGCTCCATCTCACATGCAGATCCAGGGAACACATGCCAGTCCTGTGCCTTCCTGGGATGCATGCAGCAGCAGGATCCGCCTGCCCTCCCAGCACTCTCTGGACAAGCTGCGGCTCCATCAGGTGCCCCGCCCTGCCCTGGCTGGGCAGTCCCTGCCTCAGCCCCAGCCCCACTCCTCCCTCACTGTGGGGGCTTTCATCTGCCCCCAAGCCCCTTCCCTCCCTTCTCCCTTTCCATCACAACAAACTTACCAGCTGCACACAGCTCCTCAAGCTGCAAGGTTGCATACTGGAAATCAGATCAGCATCTGCTGATATACCACCTTAAAAACTGGTTATTGTATCAGCCCCCAAAATCTATCCATGCACCCTTGTGTTAACCATGTCATAAAATGTAATATCTGCCAGGCATTCAGCAACCAGTGCCCACAGAGCTGAAGGGAAGGCTTCAGCAGTTTTTGAAATGACAGGGAAAAAGTGGCTGTAGCTATGCTTTTAGTGTGGTCTACACTGGAAACGATTCATTTGAATCTACACTCCATTAAGTGCCCTCCCTGACATACAGAACAAATGCTTCCCTAACATAGTTTCACAATATTTCCCTCCTATTTTATGGATGAATAACTGAAGCACAGTAAAAGGAAATACAGTAAGAGACCTGTTACCCGGCCTTCTAGTAGCCGGAATACTCTATTAACTGGAATTTCCATCTGGCCAGCTGGATGCAGGGGGAAGCTTGCATGTGGCTGCCACCACCGCCACCCACCACTATGTGCTGCCACCATTGCACATCTAGCTGAAAATGTCCACCCCGTGATACCAACACTTTGCATCCAGCTGCTGCTACCTCCTCCCCACCCCCCATGTCTGGTCAAAAACCACCGGCCTCAGGTAACCAGAATTTTTAGATGCCCAACACTCCCCATTCCCTGTATAACAGGGCTTTTCCTGTAATTTTATTTATTATAGACAATTCTAGGACAGAGCTGAGAATTTAAACTATTCCCATATCAAATATCTTCAACTGTAATTAGAGTCTGCTCCGACATGCTGTATTAAATAGTCTGCTGGGGAGTGCTAACTAGCGCACTCCCACAGCTTCTGCGTCTTATGTATTCAGCTTTCCTGCACTTCAAGATGGCAGTGGAAGCACTTTAACTAAAGTTTGTTGAAGTACCCCTGCCACCAGTTTTAAGAATGGGATACTGAATACAAGATACTGTGGGCGCTTCTAGTACAGTGGCTCTCAGAGTACCCCCCCCGCCAATCCCTGGAGCACATGTAAAACATGCCCTATATTACAGCAGAGGTTTGACACATGAACTCAACAGTTCATGAAAATGCACATAGGTTTTCAAGTTATACCTTAGAAGGAGAATATGCATATTTACCAACTTAAAAATATTAGTCCATTGACAGAAGGCAGCAACTTCTACCTTACCTGAACACGTTCAAAAATGTCTGCTTGTTCATTATCAGTAAGTGATGACAGGTGTCTCTGAATGACAAGTTTGGCTCTCGGTGGGTAAAGACCTAGGGGTGGGGAAGGGAGACAAACAAACATTTAGTAGATCTTCTTAGCACTACTAAGTGAGAATACACTGTTATTCTTTCATTGTCCATCCAGTTATAGCATTTGAGATGATACACTTTTCAAACACAAATTGGAATATAAAATGATAGTAAAAAAAAATCAAACATAACTAGTTTTTTCAATTGGCCCTGCCCAGTTAACTCTGCTCACACGGGGTAACTGTGCACAATAGTGTCAAAATATAGTTAAAGCATAGGACCCCCTTTCTTACAAAATCACACTGAATATAAAAAGTTAATCCCTTATTAAAATAAGGGGCAAGAAATCCAGTGAGGGAGAGTCCTTCAGTTTGTAGACCCCTATATAAAAGAAAACCTCTCCCTCCACCCCCCCCATATCTTGCTCCCAACCTACTCTACTCTGTGAAGAAGTCAGGTTGATTTTTTCTGTCTGCCCTCTTTAAATGATCCCTCTGCTGTCACACAAGGCAAAGACAAAAAGACAGTCTCCCTATTTACTGTTCCTGTGCCATAGCGACTCCAGCTGCAGGAAGAATCTTGCTCAACCTCAAAAGCTTAGGGCCTATATCGTCTTCTATGCAAACAGAAATCCATAAAGACTTCCAGCTCAGCCAAATGTTTGTAGCTTTTCACAGGGTGATATACTCCAGGGAAGCCCCAGTACATTTAAAAATCCAGCTCCAGAAAGTAAATGTCTCCTGGTGTGCCTGTATGTTAAGAAGTTTTAATGTTAAGAAATAAATTCTGGCCAAGCATCACATTTTTCCCAACCCCCATTTTGGAAAGGTTCTCTCTTTTTGGAGGAAAAAAAAAAATAGTTACAGCTGCAGATGAGCACTTAGCATGGAAATGCTCAATTTGAGTGGTTAAGGAACAGGAAAGCAACAAGCAAGTGAAGATGTTGGTTATTAAAAAAAGTGTTAGGCAGCCTTAACAGGAATCCGTGCCAGCAAGGCCTATATTAAAATTGAAAAGCTTCTGCTTTGTCTACAGCCCAGCCTCACAAAGGGGGCAGAAACTCAAAAAACACTTGCTATATGTTTTGCAGTCTCAGGCTAAAGTTTTCAGAAACCACTTTTTGAGTACTCAAGTTGACAAACACGCCGGTTTTCAGATGATTGGTGGTTCTGCCTTTATCCCCCTCCCCCCCAAAACAAATGAACAAAAACCACCACCCAACCAAATGAACAAAAACAAACCAGCCCTTGCTAAGATGAGGCATCCTATATCCTGGAAACCTAAAGACCCCAAACAATTTATTAGTTGCTTTTGAAAAGGATGAGTTATAATGCAACATTTTAAAAGTTGTTTTATATGCATCAGTGGAATAAAGCGGTTTCCTATGAGTTTAGCTTCGCATAAAGGAAGATGAAGAATTTCTAAGAAAACTTTGCCACTGCTGAACACTTCTACTGCTCAGATGGGAGATCCATTCACTACGTCTTTACAAAATTGTTTCCTGGCCAAGATTTCTCATGCTTTTCATTCACCTAAGTAAATGATACTGTCTGACAAATAACAGCTACTCTGTAGTTTATTACTGCATCTCCAGACAAGGGAAGGCCCGTTTGCTGTAATATACTAGTTTGAATCCATGCACCGCTGCTTTCAGAGAATAGAGTACATCAGACTTGGGTAACAAAGGTTTATTTTTAATGTTGTTGTAAAGTGTTATTAAGAATTATATTTTGTCATACTTAGCTTCCTTTTAACTTTAGTGGAAATAATGTGTACCAAACTGATGCCAGACAGCAGTTCTAAATGTTTGACATTTAGGCAGTGAAATATGTGAAAGACTGGTGGTTTTTCTTTTGGACTCCAACAAGAGAAAAAAAAACCCAGCAGAACAGAAAAATCTCAAAGCCACAGGTTTCATCACTGTCCCTTCCTTGACCAACCAGAATATGGGCTTCAAAACTGTTCAAAGCAATACACAAGAAAATTCTCCCCTTATTAAAAAAAAAAAAAAAATGGAACAGAAGAAAAAACGCTTGAAAGAAGTATAATATTTAGCAACAAGAACTTAAATAGACCAGTTTAGAAAATAAGTTACAAGAACCATCATTTCATTATATAAATATACTATTAAATAAGTGGTAGACTATTTAACTTGTCTACAGCCATGGGAGTTCAAATGCTATTAAGACTCAAATGAGTAAGACAGCCAACACAAGTTCAGAGCACACAGTAGGGTCCAATGAAAGTAACAGTTAATGTGCTGTGAAGCTTCAAAAGAAAAACAAAAACATATCTGATTTAAGAAAGTTGCTACCTTCTATTCTTTCACAGAGTTTATGTAAGGAGTGCATAGGACAGGCCTCACAGAGTTTAATCTGAGTCTTGGCATTCTGTAGAGCTGCAGCAGTGCTAAAGGCTTGTTTCAGGGTAAGCATTATCTCATCGACCTGGAAAGAAAAGGGAAAGAGACTATGAAAAGTCTGAATCTTTGCATTTTTATACTAAACTGTAAAAACATACATCAGCACAGGCTTGCAAGCATATCAGGCAAGTGCTTGATATCTGGAATGGTTATTTACTCTTTATAGTGCATAACTCGATCAATAAATTACAGTAGTGTAATAGTCAAGAAAACGAGGTTCTATTTTCAATTTGCTATAGATTTTCAGATGACTTCAGGTAAGTCACAGAAACCTAAACAACATCTTCAAAAAGAACCTGATTTGCAATGGCTGCTTGCTGATGTTAAAAACAAACAAAAAAACTGGCACTACTTTAAACTCCATGCATCTGTGCTGAACCAAGCACATGCCCAGAAGAGGCTGCGCATTAATTGGATATGGCTCCCTTAACATCTGTATATATTGGACACTTTAATTAGGCTTTTTTGGCACTTATCTAATAGCCAATTGACTCAGCTTTAGATAAAAGCACCAAGAAGCCTTGCTGAAGTGCTTAATCAATACAGAAACTGCAGGGCCAGGTCAAAATAACATGCTGCTTAATCTGATAAAACACTTTTGGCAGGGGGGTGGGAGCCTTAGCATCTGCAAGCATCCTTAACCCGCATCTTCCCTTTCCCAACCCTGCATCAACCATCTTCCAGTGGGTCACTCCTGATTCTTATAATTAGACTATGTAAAAAAAACAGCTCAGGAATAACCATGAGTGGTTCCATGTGCCACCACTGGGGCCATGCTCTGTCTTGGGAGTGCATCCCAGGTGGTGAGAGTGGAGAAAAGTCATATGTTGCCCATGGTAGACTGGGATTCAGGAAGAAGAAATATACATATGACCTTAAGGCCAGATTTTAAACAAGGTATTTAGGTACTTAAAAAGGTATACCAAAATACCTAATGTTATTTTCAAAAGATCCAATAAGAGAGATAGGTGGTTATTTGGGTACTGAGAAGAATCTAGCAGCCTACTTCTATTTTGATCCTTTTGTGGGGGTGGAAAGTCACTAGGCACTTGTACTAATGACAAACATAGCATTAAAAACCTGGCTTGGGGCACTTCCCCCCCCCCCCCCCCCAAAAAAAAGCTATGCAGTTCTCTAGACCAGTTTCCTTTTGTGCTCAAGTAAAACCTAGGATTGTAAAGCACTTTGTATTTTCTAGCGTGGAAAAAAAAAACCCTCTCAAACCATTGGTCGAGTCTAGTTTCAAATATAGCACCTAAAACACTGGTCTGACACCTCAAATCAGCATGTAGCTGTTGAATTAGGCACCTAAAATGTGAAGTGTTGCACATCCAAGATGGTTTTGCACTGCTGAAAGTCAGGACAAAAATATGCAATTAAAAGGCACTCAAGCTCAAAAACTGAATCAGTTCTTGTACAGCGATTTCAGCTTTTCACTTTTCAGTAGCCTCAAAGGGTATTATTTGTTCCTGCTTAATTAACTTTTTAGCTTGGATACATGCTAGCAGCATTCTGGAATGCAAAAGTCTCTAGGCAAATCAATTGAGCAAGTCTCCCTCAACCTCTGTCACTCATTAAAGAATTAGGTTCTTTACCCATCTTTAAAAAAAAAAAAAGCAGCCAAAAACAAAAAAAAGTGTTGCAGTTAGATCCTGCCTATACATCAGAAACATTGGGGAACTTTTTCTCAGACTCCCGGATCAAAAGATTTGAAGACAGGGTACTAGTTGCTTTGTAAAGCAACAACAAAGGATTCACGTGTATTGTTTTCCTGACAAGACTGCATTTGTGATAGACTCAGATAGTACAGCAATGCAGCTTTCCCACACTGCAGCATTTGGAAGAGTCAAGCTGTTTTGTATGAGAGAGGTCAGAGGTAACTGTTTTCCCTCTGCTTGGATGGATAGTCACATCCACATTCATGGTTAGTTTGCAAACTTTTTAGACTCTCCATCATTCATATGCATTATAAAAGTACTCTTGAAATGTTCAAAAGAAAAAAAGTCTTTGCTTTAGTCTGGAGGGAATTGGAGGGGGGAAAAAAATAGACGCTGTAATTTGTGTTCCAATCATTGCCTTCCCTTTTCTATTAAAGTAGTTGAGAGGGCCAGACTGTATCAAAATGCTGGTGTCTCCCACAGAACAAAATTTGTTAACATCCAAAATACAATGTGGGTTATTATTATTAGAAAAATATGTTGATAATTTGTCATAATGGGTCAGGCAAAGCTTTGCCTGTGCATGGAAGTTGGAATTAAACAAAAACATGCTGACCTGTCAATTGGATTAATTATACTATTTACAATATTTACTCAGTTCTAAGATTAGGTTCCCCCATTTAACATGGGAGGGGAAGGGGCAAACCCCTTCATTTTAGAATAGAGGATGAGGGGCTCCAGACCCTATTAGGGATCAGGGCCATAGCCACAGCTGTTGCCTGTCCCCGTCACCTCTACACTCCACCATCTCTCCTTGTAGCCCCTTCCTCCCATCTTCCCCACCCCAAGGAGCCTCAGCTCCCCTACCTACCTCTTCTTACCCTAGCTCTACACCAACAGGCTCCATCCATGCTGCAGCCTGGGACACTGAGCATGGCTCCAACACATCCAGATAGCAGCAACACACAGCTTGCATGGCCGCTACAGAGGCCGGGCAGGGGCTGTGCTCAGTGCCCCAGGTTAGAACAGGGACAACCTGTCAGCATGAAGCAAGAGTAAGAGTAAAAGGGGGGGCAGGCACAAGCAGGGGGCAAGCTGCTTAAATCTCCCCATACCACCCATCTCCCACCACTGCAGTGGAGCAGATATAGTGGGGACAGATGAATTACAAGACAACCCCTCCCCAATTAGAGTCTATACGCAGAAATTTATAACACATTTACTAGAATGTAATTGGGGGAGGGCGGGGGTGTCATCTTAAATTCAGACTCTTAGATTAGAATAAAATAGTACTAAATGCTATTGATTACCGATGGCTATTAATACCTTTGGGGTAGGTTTGTTACTTCTCTCAGTTCACCTTACTCTTGTCCCATTACTGGGAAGAAAGTTGAAGCTCATGCCTGTGTTACAACTAGAGCCAACTCTTACCATTAGAGGAGTTTCCTCATTTAAATAATTACTAGAACCCAAAAGATATTGCATGGTAGTGTAGGCATGCTTGTTCAGGTATCAGTAGAGCCCAAGGACAGCTAGCTCACCCCATTTCTCAGGTAGGATTTGCAGCTTACACAGAGCTCCATGTTGCTGAACTGTCAATAACCCAGTTCCCCTGGAGTGCTTGAACATAGATGTATCCTATTACTACCACTCCTGGAGTACACAAGAGGATTACCAACAGGGTTATTTTTAGACCAGGTCTTTCTTACAGGTCACTTGGGAAGTTTGTTATCCATGATCAGATTAACCCACAGATCAGATAGGCTTATTTTCCTCCAATATAAAATACTAAACTGGCCATGCAATGGGTTCCAATAGTTTACTCAGGTTTTGATAATAGGCTAGATCCTCAGCTGTTAGAAACTAAAGCATGGTAGCTCAGGGGCTCCAGCAGAGCTTTACTGATTTACCAAAAAAGTTGAGAATCTAGACCTATAGAACTGGAAAGGAGTTTCTAGTCTCACAACACCCAGCAAAAAATAAAATAAAAGTCACACCACATCAGAATGCCAACCAGTACAGAAGTGTTTCAAGTAGGTAAAGCAGTCAATATTATTGGACTTTGTACATCTCAAAACTTAAAATTTTGAATGTTAACGGTCTTGTGTTTTTTTTCAGCTTACTGTAAAGCTAGTTGATTTTTTAAAAGTTAAGCACCCCTTAGAAATATATTTTTACCAGCTTCAGTTAGCAGTTAACCTAGTACTGCCATAGGGGTACAACATATGGTCTATAAAATTTATGGCACTGAGCCTTAAAAAGAACCCAAACAAACAAACAGAATGCATTAATGCTTTAAAGTCATGAAGGACAATAAAGTAATATATTCCCTATAGTGTGTTGCATCTAACAATAAAAAAATGCTGTCAATATGATGAAATAAGCTTATGCGTCTCTGCCTTAGTCTTTAAAAGGTGCAACTCTACCCTGCCCTCTGCCAGGCTTCAGACCAACAAGGTTACTTACCGCTCTCAATTACAACTACAACTACTAACTGATAACCTTTATGTCCACTCTCCATTAGGCAGAACCAGCAATGTAACTACAGTGGGGCACCAGGATCCCCCTGCCAGGACAACGCAGCACCACACCCAGCTGTATAAAGTTGGGGGGGGGGGGAGGGGAAGAAGTATAATGCTGCTCCACCCCACTCCCTAAGGAACCTTTGCCAAAGGAAACAGACCTATTCCTAATATGCATGGAAGGGGGGGGGGAGGGGAGAAGGCAGTAAAACGAGACACCAGGATCCACTCTGACAGGTAAAGTCCAGCCATAGGAGAGTTGAAACTGAATAGCAGCAGCATCTGTCTGAACAGGTAAGATTTCCCTTCGCTCATGCTGCTACCTAGTCCCCTTCCCATCCCCCCCCACCCCACGGTCAGCATACTTTAACTGCCTCCCTTTCCCCCAATCCCAAGTGATCCATGAACTCACTAAGCTGCTGGGCACAGCAGTGATTTGTGCATATTTTTTACAATAACTGGAAGACAGACAGACAGACAGACAGACAGACAGACAGACAGACAGACAGACAGACAGACAGACAGACAGACAGACAGACAGACAGACAGACAGACAGACAGACAGACAGACAGACAGACAGACAGACAGACAGACAGACAGACAGACAGACAGACAGACAGACAGACAGACAGACAGACAGACAGACAGACAGACAGACAGACAGACAGACAGACAGACAGACAGACAGACAGACAGACAGACAGACAGACAATTTAGAACTAAAAAAAAAGGTAGTCACAGGATGTTGTTAGAACGGTACAGAGGTAACCTGTAAGTCCATGGAGTTCTGCACAACATTAAAGTTAGAACAGTTTAAGAACAGGCACAAGTTAAGTATTAAATGCCATCTTTGACCTGCACAACTGACTTGCCACTAGAAGGCCTTGTGAGTAGGGGCAGGGACAGGATCCTGGAAGGTAAGTATGGCAAGAGCATGGAGTCCTGTGGGAGGACCTCTCCCTGGGCTACACGCTCTTGCCACTTGGTGGTACCCGAGCACGGGGCCATCAGGGGTTAACCATGGGGACAGCACGGACCTTGAGGAAGCATCCTTCCCTGGTCTCCATGCTTGCACTATGCAGCCCTTTCCCCCTCCAGGACACCCTTACAGCCCCACCAATTCTCCTGGCTAAGGGAAGAGTTACCTGGACGTGGGGCAAAGTCTTATCTCTCAGAGAGGACCATATGCCTGGCCCACAGCTGCAGACCAGGTCTCCTGGAGTCCTTGGAGCTGGCAGGGTAGTGCCAGGTGAGCTGGGATCATACCTTCTGGGGGCAGGTGGGAATGTTGCCTTGGGGCTAGTACCACACCCTGAGCAATACAGCTTAGGCTGGTAGAAACAGTTTGTCAGGGGTAGCCATACATCCTAGGGTGGTAGAAGATTGCAAATTGGTTGCTTCATCTCTGTGGAGCAGACCAACCAATACTCTAGCTTGTGGTAGGTAGAACAGCTCAAAAAAATAATGCTAGCATGAAATGACAAAATTAAGCATCTTAGCAGGTACTTAGTACAATTTAGCACCTTTTAATGAATGGACCATCCCATTTTAAATGCCTTTAGAGTGGTTTAAGAAGTGACCTGTAAACACTACCACAGACTAAAAGTCAGTACATCTAAGTTTTTTTTCCAGCTCCACTCCCAATGTATTCCTCTGTTCAGCAGATGTAAAGAAGTACTGAAATCAGAACCTCAGACAATGAGCAGGTTACTCCTATTCAAATATTCAGGTAGGCTTCTAAAAAAAAAAAAAAAAAAAAATCAGCCAAATAAATCAGACTACATGTGGATTTAGATGCACCTATTGCCCCAAAAATCAGACATTTGCAAATTCTAACACCTAGATACCCCCGAGTGTGAATACTCTTCTACAGTCAAGTAAAAGCACACTTGAATAATGAACTGGAAGATCAACGCTGAACACAACCAGTTTATACATGAAGAAAGTGAGGACAATTCTTATACCTCACTAGTCTGTAGTTTCAGGGTTTATGACAAACTTGGATCTTCTGATGAAAAGTACTTGAGAAGTATGAAAAAAAATTATTAAAAAAATGCTACTTAAAAGTTACTTACCAAAGACTCACTTGCACACTGGAACACATAGCAGACATACTGGCTTAGCCCAGGTTCAATAGATTCACGACAAATAAAGCCAAAATGATCAACATGTTTTATACCCTGAAAAGTTTGGAGACAGAAAATTAATGAATATTTGTTTAAAAACAAACAAACAAACTTAAAAAGAGACCATGGTCACTGACTGAATTTCAGTACTTGCTAATAGTGATATACAAGTTACCATCCTTTCCTCTTATTCTTCTAATGAGCAAAAGGTAGTTACCAAAAAAAAAAACAAAAAAAAACCAACAAAAAAACACCAAAAAAACCCAACCAAACAAACAACAAATAAGCATACCTTCTTTCTCCTGGTCTACAGGTCATAGGAGTCTTTACATCACCAAAAGATCAACCAACTTAGCAGTGAATCAGGCCTGCATTTCCTTTCCTTCTGACAAACTATAGCAGCAAATCAACTAGGGCATCTTGAGATTCCTCCAGGGGTACCAGAGTGCCCATCCTTTTGGTGGGAAGGTGAGTACTTGCTCCTCCTCTCACCAGTTGCTTCAACACCCCACAGACAAGCAGCACCCATAGCTTCTCCATACTCCCCAGCAGATGTGGGGCTACAGAGCCACACTTCAGCCTGGCTCTCCCTCCCCCTGCACCTCCACCATGATCCCTGGGAGGAGCTGCTGTTGCACATGGCTCTGGTTTCCAGCAGGCATGACAGTAGGGAGTCATGCCTGCCCTCAGGTACAAGCCAGGTGCAGGGAGGGAAGAGAGTACGGAAAAAAAATAAAAGGTGCAGTTAGGTGAGGTCTGTCTTCCACCACCCTCACCTGGCACCAGCTAGATTCTAGCTCAGTGGCTCTAAGCCAAGGTTCCTCAATTCCAAACAAAAAAACCCCAAAACACCACCTACTTATGGAAGGTGACTTGAGGCTAAAAAAGTTCAGCTTTGTTTTTGAAAAGCAGAATGAAAAGAATTTTTTTCAGCTTTATGACTGTACAGAACAAGAACACAGCCCAATATTCCGCGAGTCTTTTGTCAATATTTGTATAGTCTAAACATAACTGTAGGGAAGTGCCTGAACAAAGAAAGTGTTCAGTTACAGTAGGATTTACAACTATGAAGTTTGGATGCAGCTCTGTAAATACCCATGTTATGATCTGGGATCCTTTTTTTTTTTTTTTTTTTTTTTAATTGGAGAAAACAAGACAAAAAAACCCCACGCAAATTCTGATTAAAACAAAAAAAATCTGCGTTTTTCCATGACTACAATGAAATACCACTGTATATACAGGTATCAGTTGAATGCAATGTTTTATTGATATATTTACAATTTTAAAGTAATTCGGAAATCTACCAGTGCTTCAGTCACTATAATGAAATAAATTCTAAATACCTATACATTTTGGAATTTGATTTTTGGGTTCCTTCCCCCACAAAAAAGAAAGTGCTCCCCCTGCCCCCTTATCTTACCAGGATGCAGATCCAGCTACGGCTACCTCCTCTTTCCCCTGACTGCCACTGCTTTGTGGCAGTGAGCAGCCCCGATATGCTGATGCCCTACCCATGCCACTGCCCCTCACTTGCCACCCACAGCCCCCTGGGCCCTGCCCCTCACTTGCCACCCACAGCCTCCCAGCCCCACTGGAGGGGGTCCCCAGCTGCCAGGGCTATGGGGTCAGGGACCCGGGTCTGTAGCCCCCTGCCCCTCACAGCAGCGGTCGAGCCTCAGCTGCCACCAGAAGCAGCAGCTGCTGTGGCAGAGTAGCAAGTCCAGCTCCTCCTCTCACACAAGCTCCAGAGCAGGTGCTGGCTGCCCTCTGTGGGCTTGGGCTCCCTGCCCTGCTGCCCCCCCATGGGGGTGGGGCTCCATGGGTCAGCAGACAAGACCCAGCGTGGCAGAGCAGAGTGGGGGAAACTCAGTGCTGCCGCTAGGAGCATCATGGTGAGATGCCTCCTGCCTGCTCAGCAGCAGCAAGGGGCACAACTCTGCATTGCCACTCCTGTTGATGCCAGGGCACTGAGCTTCCCTGCCTGGCCCCACTCTACTCTGCCACACTGGGTTTTACCTGCTGGGCCTTGGAGGCCCCCAAGGGGAGGGCAGCAGGGCTGGGAGCCTGAACCCAGAGTGCAGCTGCACCTCCCCCACGCACAAATCTAGGGGGCATGTGCCTCCCATGCTCCCCCCCAGGAGCGCATGCAGAGGTGGAGAGCCAGCCTTCCCCGCCATTGCCTGTGACTCCATCCTGCTCCCTACTCAGGCCCTGCAACCATGCATTCCAGCCCTGGGCCCCAAGCTCCATCCCAGCTAGGCACCAGCCCCAGCCCTAGCCTTGCCCGGCTTCCTCCCTCCCTACAGGGGCCTCTATTCCCTTCTTCCTTCCCCTGACGTACCTGGAAAGACCAGCTCTCAAGGCTGCCTGGTGGCCATGTGCATGTGTGCACATGCACATGGCACACCCCCCTGCCTGATGGCACTCCTCCCGCTCCCCCCCAGCCCCTTGCAGGCTTGAACTCTGCCTGCCTGCAACAGAAAACCTGTTGTATAGTTTCCCAAGTTTTCTTCCTTGAAAGGAAAAAATCCAGGTTTCACCACTTCCCTCCACCCCCACCATGGTGAACAGAAAACAAAGATCCCTGGTTATGATTAGCTGTACTGAAAGAAGAAAACCACACAGTACAAGCCATTTACAAGGCCAATATGAAAATAGAGATAACCATTTCAAATCGTGAAAATGGCACAAGCCACTTGTCAAAGCCTACCGATCTGCTTACACTGACCTAAGCATGCTGGCTAGTTTGTACTGAAACATCGTGGAAGAGAGAGAGAAATGGAGAGGGATGGGGGGCAGTCTGCAGACCCACTGTCAGGACTCTGGTACTCTAGCTCCCATATTCTCTAGCCTCTCTTTCCCTCTTAGCCAAGGAGGGACTAGAGCTGAAGAGCCAAATTTTAGGAAGCAGCAGTGGGGACCTCAGGAGTCAGCCAGGGTCTGGTATGTGTCAAGAGGGGTAGGGAGAGGGTGGATCTCCAGCAGTGCCCTGGAACCCAGAGCGGGACCTGGTAGTTGAACAGCAGGCAGGCTGATGCCCTGCCAAGGCGTAACAAACAAGAGAAACAGTTCAAAACAGTACTTCATTTTCAGGGAGGTATTGTTTTGGAGTTTTTCACCACTTTTAGAATATTTCAAGGGGCTCAACCACCAGCTGCCTACACACATATATTTCAAACACCATTTGAAGTGTTTTAATTATTACTCGTGTCCATACCCTATATAAAAGAAGGGCTGCATCTCCAGCCATGGCTGAGGAGGAAAGAAAGGACTTAGCATTAGGGCTTGCAGAATTCGCTGACTGTTGTTCATATTGAACAGTTTCCTTACTGTCAAATAAGCTCCCTATAAGTTGCTTCAGCTATACTAATGAAGAGATGCATTGCAATTGTGCCTCCAGTACTGCTTAATGAATTACACATATTCCCATACCAAAGTTTTAATATACCATTTTGATACTAGAGTTATAGAACCTGACCTCTGGCACAAACCATGGAAGCGACTGCTCAGACTTCAGGGACCTGGTTAAATTCAAATCTGATCTTATCTTTTCAGCCTAAGCCTACTCCAGGACCAGAAAGCAATTCACAAACTAGTTCTCCTGTGGCAACTCCAGACCCACAAAAATCAAGTGGAAAAGGTGCGAGATTATACGTACATGAGGGACCAAGTGCTACCCTTCAATATGAAAGATTAACCACCATCATTTAAAATCAGTTCCTAGCAGGCCAGTTCACAGACTCGGCAGAAGTTGTCTCAGTGCCGAAAGTCTATTAGTCTTCAGACTTTTCTCATTTGTTTGCAAAGGGGAATGTGTATGGGGGAGGTGGAAATGACACTTGAATTGTTGCAGCTGAAAATAGCACAGCAAGTTTCTCGGTTAACTGTACTTCCACCACTGTTCTCTACTAGGGTAGCTCAACTTCCCCTACCAGCAGGGCACGTGGTGATTATTTATTGTTCTGCCTACCTCAAGGTCATTGAGGCTATTACAAGGAAGCCTACACAGCTGTCTCTGGCACTTAAGTTCAGCTGCACACACATTTCTGTTTCTTGTTTACCCAGTTATACAAGTTTGACATGTGCAATTTCCAGTCTGAAATGCAACACTAGCATATTTGAGACAGAGAAAAAGCACCACAAAAAAAGAATCCCAAGCACAAGCTGAGATAGCTTCCTTTCCTTTTGGGAATTTTTAATCTTAGAAGAGAATATTCCCAGCAGCATTACATCTCAGATTTGGTAATAAATTGACCAAAAAAAAAACAAAACTGTTTATAGGAAAGTTGTGGCTCTTATACAGTGCTTAGTAGTGAACAAATAATGATGAGCTGTGTGTTACAAATACTTAGCTAGAACTAAATTTTTCATTTCTATTATCATTTTTCCTAATATGCAGCAATTCTGGAAACATTACACAACCCTCTCAGGACATCTTCAAAGTTATTCTCAGTTTGGCTTTTATTTTTACCTGCACCTACTAGAGTTGTGTTCGAGTGTTTAACAGCAATATGCAATGTTATCTGAAGAGATTATTGCTTCTAAATGCATAGTTTGCAAGAAAGCTGGCACATGGAGGACTGGAATACCTCTAAACAGTGTTTAGTTTCTTTGTTGCAATGCCAGCACCAGCGTGGCCATCAAGATTTTCAGAAAAAGTAGTCACTGCAGAAGGCAACTTCTATTATTCGACTAAGCAGGTTTATTAAAATTGTTGTTGGTCTGTTTCTTCCCTGGATACAGGATGTATTGGAACCAAGACAGTCACAGGCTTCATCACTTTTCCATTCTGCCCGACTGATCTACGTACACTTCAAAGCTATTAAATCATCCTTGCTGTGTCTGGTGTATGTCAGCTTCAATCTACATGCCGTCTCCTTTAGACTCCTATCAGGGACAGTAAGCCTCAATTGTTAGTTAATTTTCAAGGTAGGTAACTGTATTATGCAACAGGAAGCTTTTAAAAACTGTTTGTGCCACCCAGGTTGGGGGCAGACATTCAAAAGCCCGAGTCTGAATCGATTCAACCTTTGTAGGTTAGTCTAAACTGGCTAGGCTGAACCAGTTACCAACCATACAGACTATTCCAACCTCTGAACCAAGGAAACGCAGGCACATGCCGGCAATGGCTCAGGCTGGAAGCCAGGAGATGTTACAGCAGCCCTCCCTTCCCTTTCACAAAGCTAAATTGAAGGGGAGGGGGGAGAGGTCAGGCCCCAGCAGGGCTTTGATGGGGGGGGGGGGTGAACCACCCCTCTACTCCCAGCTTGCTGCTCAAAAGGGCAGGGGTGTTGCCAGCCTGCAGCTCTGAGGCAAGGGGGGCAGTGTGTGCAGTGAATGCATCTGTTGATATGAAGCTTTTCACTCTCCCTCCCTGCAGCAAACTGACAGGCAAGCAAGCAGGGGATCTGGTTTATCTCAAGCCAGTTTCAGCCAGCCATTTTCAAACTGGTTTATGTGCACTGAACATCCGCTCCGTTACAAGTTGAAACTAGTTTCTGATCACTTAAACTGGTTTATGTACAATGTCTGTCCCTAGCCCCAGTGTTAAAATAAGAAATGTTTTTGTAAAATGAGATAGTGGCATAAAGACCACCAGTAAGTGCTCCTAGCAACTTTTAAATAAGCTTGAAAACATTAGGTGTACGCTTGTGCAATGATATACATGAACATGGCTGTATGAGGAGAAAGTGTGGCAAGAAAGGGATGAAGAGAAAGGTTGGTTAAGGGATCAGGTTTCAATATACTTAGGCAAAAGACGACTGGCAGCTGCCTAAACCTACTAAAGGTGGAAGGAGAGCTGCAAAAGAGCTTCCTTTTCTCCTACATTTCAGGTTATAATATTTCATTCATCCAGCATATGTGGGTAGTTAGAGATGCCCATTGTGTCAAATCCATTGTTGCTGCTCATACAGTTTCCAGAAGAAGTCATGGTGCTGCCCTTGTCTTTACAGTAAAGTGAATCCCACATTGGGGGATCTCTACCCATGCCCCAGACAGGCCAGTGGCTGCACTACTCTTTGCTCCTGAAAGCTGTCACTAATACACCACCTCTTGATTCCAAATCAACCAAGAACTAAATAGCCTTACTGATACCAACAAAGTGGAAATACATAAAAATGCTTTGGAGGGGACATTGAGGAGATGTCAAGAGAAACAGAAGAAAATAAATCTTCATACAGTGGATGGAGCAGACTTAAATGGAGGGCATCAGCTTGAGAACTACAGAAAGTACAAAGGGAAGAGATGAATCAATTTTGGGGTGCTTCAACCTGCTAGACCAGGGACTACTTAATTCTTGGGAATGGGCAAGAACTTCTTGCTGTGTGGGCTTTGCCCCAATAAATGCCTTTGAAGAGGAGCCATGTGTTTTCCTTTGTGTGACTTCAGTGTACATCCCACCTTTCCCTTTAAAAGAGAATTCAAGTCCCTCAGAGCCAAACTGGGTGTTAGCTCCTTCAGCCAAGGTCACAGATAACCCCAGAGTCAGGGACCCAACAGCTGGGGTTTCAGAGTTGAAAGGAGCTATGAACCACTCCACTAATACCTAGGCAGAGTATGCTGAGTGTACTCAAAAGAGACTGGACAAGTCTGGAGGTTGCAAGTAAGCCTTCCAGTGGGGGAAATCTATGGTACAAAGAGAACAGATTAATTATCTTCTTATTTTTAAAACTGGCTATATTAGCTGTAAAGAGTAAAAAAAAAAAAAATCTAGCTTTATAGACACCAAGAAAAAAAATAAAGGGGTAACTACTTAAAAAGCACCTGAGAAGGTATAATCACTACCTTTAAGGATATCTGCGTGGTGTGGTTTACCTTCTCTCTTTATCAAAACCTTTGGCTCCATTTTTCTGCCTATAGATTACAATGGCACCATGCCATCTCCAAATCAAACAAGCTGGTTCCAAGCACTAACAGCTAAGTCATAAATACATACCTGAGAACATGAGGAGATATCTTTAAAATTCTTTTCAAGCACAACAGATTTGGTATCTGGGCTGATTAGGTTAATTTCAAATCGTCCAACCTTGAAAACAAGTGGAAAAGAGAGTCACTGGTCTCAGAAAATGCAAGTGAATTGTACACTCATACGGAGGTTAGGCCTACTTACTACCACCGTCCACAAAGCAGCTTTGTTTGCTCGCTGAGTAACATACTACTCAACAGGAAGATGTGTGGCATACTGTAGTCTTCAGAACAAGAAAAGCAAAATAGGCAGTTCTGATTTTTAATAAAAATATTCTCTTCATGGTTAATGAAAAACTTTAATGCTCCATTAGACTGACCTTTAATCATTTAGCTTTAAGCTTCCCCCTTCCCAAAAAGGTACAAAAGCAAAAAAACCAGCCAGATAACATTTTAGAAGACATTAGTTTGTTTCTTCAGGGATGGTTGTTTGTTTGGAGGAAGCAAGAGATTTGTGGGGCGGGAGGGGGTTTTTTTCTTTCCCCAAGTGCTTCATTTAGCCTTTATTTTTAGTTACACGAATGAGAAGCAGATTCACTACAGCGAGTCTCCTGTCTGATTTCCCAAAGGGCTGCTCCAAGTGCACATAATAATATTCAGTGGAGTTTTTCAGCTAAGCCCTTTTTATCACAAGTGATTGTCTGTGGATTTCTAATGGGCCATCAGCTTACTCACATAAGTTGGCAATCCCCCCAAGAGGGTGAAAATATCACCTCTTCTCTGAACTAGGTGGGAAGAAAAATCCCAAAGCAGTTAGCTGCCTATTAGTTTAGACAGCAAAAGATCTTTCCTTGAATGGGGCAGCAGCTTTTAATGATTTTCCCTTGATCATTCAGCCCATGTACTGCCAAATCTAATGCACTTCTAGGAAAAAAGGAAGAGTTGCAGGATTTGAAGATGAAGTCCTCTGCGCTACAAAAATTTAAGAAAAAAAATTTGCAAGAAAAACTACTCCTATTCTGGAAAAGGGAAGAGACTTAATTCAGTGAAATTACTGTAAAAAATTGGTTTAAACTGTGTTTTATTATTCTTCACAGTTTTAGAAGTACTTCAACAAGAGTGTCCCACTCCCATTTTAAAAAAGGGATAAAAAAAATAAATCAAGATATTAATCTTGTGAAGCTAGACATGTATTTATATCCAGGAACGCTCTATCATATCTGTATCCATGTGTTATACACATGTACACTAACTATATTTTATTATTTCATATTTTATTTTTACATAACTTGTATGTAGATATAGATTAATATCTAAAGCTGTATGCATATACACACACACTATATTGATTATATATTTATCCATACATACAGATAAGTAATACAAATTATATATGTAATTTTTATTCTTTTGTTATTTTATATAATTTGTATATAAACCCTGGCTCCAGAGATGAGAGTAGGTCATAAGCCAAGACAAAAAATAAACATTCTTTTAAATAATTAAGCAAATATCAAACAAAAAATAGACATGATTATTTTTTCTTCCAATTTATTAGAACCCACAAACTTAAATCCCTTTAGATGCTCAATCATTTATATCTACACTCATTTTAGAGAACTTCCCAGTGTGGTTTCATACTCTGTAATATAAAACATAGTATCAGTGTTAGATGGCTTGTAGAAGTCAACCACCAAAAAAAAAAGTTCCAAATGCATATAAAGTACATGGTGCAAGTCAACTCCACTAATTGCAGGGACATACCTGAAACAACATTGTTCTGTTCTTCTCAGAATCTGAGGGCTGAACATGACTGGGTGCACTTGCATGTCTCCTTCGAGGCTGTATTTTCAGGTTGGTATCATGAACCCGCCTTTGCATAATTGCAGTGACACTGCTACACCGGGAGCGGAACTCCTGCTGTTCATCAAAGCCTGAATCTTCCAAAATTCGCTCAGGAAAGGAGCCACGAGTGCCCGCCAGGCTGGCCAGATTGGTCTGGCTACCAATTGTAAACATCCCAGGGGAGGCATTGGTGCCATCTAGCTCCTCAAATGGACTATCTGTTGGAGAAGTGGGCAAGTCTCCTTCACCCAAGGTTAACTCCGAACTGGAATCTGTACTCCGCTGCTCACTCAACAGCTTCAGGCGCTGGCGCTCATGGAGACTGAATTTCTCAATGCAGTCATCAATTAGGGTGGAGGGGGCTTTCTTGTGAGCCACTGTCACCTTTCCACAATACAAAACCTCAAATTTTTGGGAGTTGTAAAAGGCTTCTTCGCTATCTTTACTGGACTTGGCATCCTCCTTCAGGGCTGCTTTGGAGGCTTGCCTTATACTGCTGATAACATCAGGAACCTGAGTGACAATTAAAAATGGTCATTAACAAAGTTTAAAAAAGAGAGAGGACTCATTGCCTGCTAAGTGTAACATGTCAGGGCTCTGCTGCCAGGTTGCTCCTAGGAGGCTGTTGCTGTTTTAAAGACTGTCAATGACTACAAAAAATGCATGTGCGTTTGGGGGGAGACCATAACACACTATACCATACAATTCCTTTTGCAAATAGATCAAGCCATCTTAAAACCGGTTATATTTTTTTCCCATGCTACTCCACTTTGAAGACTGTTCCAGAACTTCAATCCTCTAACTGTTAGAAGTCTTCTAGTTTCCATTTCAAATGGAATCATCATCAGTTCTTGTGCCAACATTGTTCTTTATCTTATAGTGTCTTTGCTACCTTAGCGTTTACCTCCATGACTTATTTATAGACATCCATCATATCCTCTTTCAGCCTTTATTTTGCTCAGCTAAACAAACCAAGTAGTCTCTGCTCATCCTATAGGACCCTTTCTGGCTAGAGACAGACATTACACATAAACCAGTTTATTCCCCCTTGCCCCTCTGCTTTCATAGAATCATAGAAGTAGTGTCAGAAGGGACCTTGTAGATCTTCAAGTCCAACCCCCTGCCAGGGCAAGAGAAAAACTGGGCTCAAATGACTCCAGCCAGGTAGGCATCAAGCCTCTTCTTAAAGACCCCCAGGATAGAAGCCAGTACCACTTCCCCGGAAGTTGGTTCCAGATCCTAGCTGCCCTGACTGTGAAGTAGTTCTTACAGATGTCTAATCTATACCAGACACCTCAGCATTAGCTAGCAGACCACATGCTGACTGCAGTCCATGCTGTGGGAGATGACCAAGGCAGGCAGGCAGGCAGGCTTTTTGGAGCTAAATCAACAGGTAGCTTAATAGGTCTTCTCAAGCAGCATTTCTAAGGAAGGACGTTTGCTCCCCTCCCCCTCACCACTTCCTGCCAAGCACAAATTCCCCCCCTTCCCTTCTACTGTGCTGAGAGGTGTCTGTGCCAAATCAACAGATAACTGGTACGTCTCTCTGCTTTCTTAAATGGGACAATAAACACTGAGATAAGGGTGATAAAACACTGTCATCAGCTCCCCACTCCCCCCAGCTTCCTTGCCTGTCAGTTTGCTGCAGACAGTATACAGAAGTAAGGAGGAAGAGTGAAAAGCTCTGTATCACTAACAGATGCATGCACTGCACATTCCCCCTTGCCTCAGAGCTGCAGTGCAGGCCTGCAGGCTGGCAACACCCCCTCACTGTGAGCAGGGAAAAGACTGGGACTGCAAGCAGGGTGGGGGTTCACAACCCTCCCCCCAAAAAATCAGCAGGGATCTGGGTTTTCCATTTCCCATGGAAAAAAACCCCAAAAAACTATGGATTTGCTGGTTTAAAAAAAAAAAAAAAAAAAAAAAAAAATCAGAGAAACCCATGGTTTTCCCCCTTTTGCAAAGAGCTCTGCAGGCTGGTAGAGTTCCAGACTGGAAGAGCCGTTTTCAAAAACAGCTGGAAAACCCCAGCCCTGCCTGGAGGGGCAGGCGGAAGGGGAAGGGCAGAGCCCGGGGCTTTTAGCCACTTGCAAGACCTAGGTCAGGCATTCCTCCTGGAACCTGTGAAGTACTAAGTGGAGCTTGCACGGCAGGGCTGGGGGAGTGGAGAAATACAGAGAGTGCCCAGCTGGCTCCACATCACCCTGCTTGTGGCTGGAGTGCTTATCTGGGGGCATATGAGTGGCTCTAGCAACCCTTAAGGGAAGCTGCACATGGAGGTGCTAGCCAGGAGCAGGGAGATGTGAAGCCAGCTGGGCACTCCATGTTGTTCATTCTCAGGGGGAAGGGAGAACCCATGCACCCAGATATGTGCAGGGGGCAGGCTGCAGGCTTGAGCTCCTGCTTTCCTCCTGTGGGGAGAGGGAAGCGGGGGAAGGGGAGAGAGGTAAGGAGATCCTGTTGTGGCCCCACTGTTCCCAGCCATGCAGGGTCTTGCCTGCAGGGCTACAGCAGCCCTGTTGGAAAGAAGCAGGGTGAACATTTGAGCCTACAGCCTGCACCCCCCCCACGCATCTGGGGACACAAGTTTCCCTTCCCTCGTGGGAGTTTGCACAGCTGCCAGGAGCCAGCCCTGCCCCTGCCCAAGTCAGCAGCAGGCAGGCAGCAGTGGGGGAGGCCAGCTCCTGCTGCAGCTGCCTTCTGTTGGGAGCAGGGAGCTACGGACCCGAGTTCCTGGCCCCACCGCCCTGGCAGCTGGGGGCCCCCTCTGACAGGGCAAGGGAGCAACAGCAGGGCTAGGGGGAGTTTATGGGGGGGGGCTTTAATTTTAAAATCACAGATTTTGGGGTTCAGAGAATGTACGATTTATCATGGAAAAAACTGAAGGCATGTGCCCAAGTTTCCTCAATCCAGAGTGATCCTCTGGTATCACTGGAAACCAGTTCAGCCTAGCCAGGTTAGGCTAACCTGCAAAAGTTTGAAGCGGTTCAGGCTCAGGCCTCTTTGACTTGTTCAAGCTTGAGTTACTATGCTCTGACATTTTGATTCTTTTTCATGGCTTACTGTAAAAGATCTGTGACACCCCTAACTTCCATTATTTGCCAGCAGGTATTGGCTTTGTCATATATTATATTTTACAAGTACAGCAACTAAAAATTATGCAAGACAAGTTTTTTTTTTTTGTTTTAAGAGAGAAAAGCAGCAGCCTGAGTGGTTTGGAAGGAGAGTCAACCTGCAAGCAGGCCAAAGGCATCCTCCAATAGGTCTCATGCAGTTGCAGGTTCTTGGAAAAAACTGCACCTTAAGAGGCAAGAAAACTTGAAAAAGCCGTCAAGAAACACTGGGTATAATCTATAATGTGTCACAAGAAAAGCAGACCAAATAATAAGCTTACTCAGATGTGTTGTAATAGAGATATCATTGTTGATAAAAAGTGACCTCATGTCTAGAGTGGTTCTATGAACTTTGGAAACTTTTTACCCGAATACTACCAAGTATTAAAAAAGGGACATAATTCAAAGGGAAACAAAGTTTCAACACTGACTCCAGGATACCAACAGCTGTGCATATTTGTCAGATTGTAGACAGGGTACCCATGAACTTAAGTGAACAGTTTACAAGTATTATAGTGAAGCTTATTTTTCACTAAAATTAAGCTAAATACAGCCTACCTAGTCTATTTTCTAACAAGAATAAAGTGAGATGCAAGGTAATTGGGAATTATTGGCAAGTTACATGGGAACCAAGTACTATGAGCTTCTTAAGAACTGGCAGGTAGGACTCCAGAGTTAAAGAAGGCATGACTAAGAAATGACATTGTTTTTTTTGAAAGTTGTATAAGTAGAGGACATATGCAACTTGGTAGCCACATTTCTGGCACCAGAGTTTTTCTGTTGGTATATGAGAGAAGCAAAAAATGGGAGGGCTTGGATAGACAGATATTGTAACTAACTAACAAAACTTTATTTTCCCTGCCGCATTGTGAGCAGCTATTTCTTCACTTAAAAAAAAAGTCAAAAGTTAAAAAGCCCACATGAAAATACTGTACTATGAATAAAACAGAAGTCCAAGCATTTAAAAAAAAATAGGAAAAGTATATCTATCTACAGTAACATTGCTGTACATGATCACTGAATTCATGCTGCATGTGATCACTGTACATGCTACACATATGGATACCAAAAATATGAACCTCAGCATTCCTAGAGCCAAAGTAAATCTATTGGCATGTGAGGATTTTATGCAAGTATTTTCTAGATGAATCCACTTCATCTTCTATTTCTACTAGATTAACCAACGATGTTATAAGATGTGCTGTGACATTTTCAGTGAGGGTGCTGAAGACTCATTCATGCAATTCTGTGACCAGGACAGTAATGTAAAAAGGTAAGCTATTTGAAGCTCAGCCCAGACACGTCTGAGGTAATGGCAGGGAGCTGGGACAACTAAGTTGAAGAGATTTCAGGTAAAAACATCCTTTGCCTTTGTGCTGCCATAAAGAGTTTTTATGGAGAAACAAAAGGCCAAGCAAATAGATGTCTATACCCCTTGTCACACCACAAGTGCATGGAATTTGTGGTTGCAATAAAGGTGGTATCAATTTGTGCCACTATTTAGTGACAGACTTCCATCTACCTTACAGCTGCCCCAGGTAAGTACTCCCAGGGCTTCAGGGGCCTGATCCTGCAAGACAATTCTTAGGGTGCAGGGGATGCAGCCCCTCAAGTCCTGGGAAAACATGATCACCAATTTTCCTGCCCATTCATTGATGCTGTGGGACAAGGGATGATGTACATTTCAACCAATGAAGGAGATCAATTGTTCTGCTTCATTTGGCAACATCTATTTGTAGCCTCAGATTAGCCAGGGGCACTCTTGTGAGGAATGTAATTGCCTCTTGTTAAATGACTTTCTTTTTGGGTCCTAGGATGCTCAGGTAGCAGCTTTCTAAGAAGTAATGTGCATGCATTTCTCTGACTTGATAAAAACAAAACCCACCTTCCAATACGTTGAAGATCTAGGTTACTGCAGTGCACTATCTACCTGCAGCTTAAAACTCTCTAGAAGCTTAAAAAAAGAAAAACTACTGAAGATGAAGCACTGCAGCTCCATGCTAAACCAAAGGCAGATTTGTTAGCAGTGTTGCAAAGTTCGGATCTTAGACATGGGGGATAAGAGTCATTTGAGTAGTCATATGCACAGAAATGACAGATTAAGGAGTAGGAGAATAGTCACTTTTCCGTGTGCAAAAAGAATTAAGTATACATTTATACACATTTAATTATGCCTTTTAAAATGTAGAAATGGCCAAAACTATTTATTTTGAGATTAGTACAAGTCGGAACTGCTTGGTTTGCTTTAATGTACTTTCATTTTGGAAATCTTAGTTACAATTTAACTAACCAAGTAAAATTAAATTAAAAGTAAACATTTTGCTAAAGGACCAACATATTGCTTTAGCAAAAAAAGCACATAAAAAACAAGAAAAGCAATGCATGATAAAAGCTTAAAAATGATTGATGCCAAGCTGAAGAACTGGAGGAAGTTATGTTAAAGATCAGAAACCATAATGCTAAACACCAAAGTAAAGTGGTTATTTTTTTTAAACTTTATCAACCGTGATGTTTTTAAACATTAGATACCATCAGTTCTGATAAGTGATGCATGCTACAGCTTTATAAAGGCAAAAGCACAAAGGAAAACCATTGTCAATTCTCAAATGGGGCAAATCTCCATGGCAACACTGTTCTTTAAAAAATAAATAAATAAAAGAATATGAACAACAAAACTATCTGGGGAATTAACAACCTATACTGCCTTTTACATTCATTGAAAATGGACCCTGTGCACAATATCAGAAAGTCAAAAGTTTCATAGCCTCTATCAGAAATTAAAATAGTTTTTAAAGCAGCTGTGAATTATGTCCAAAATTCACTGTTACTGCATACTGGCATAAAGACTTTATAGGGAATTATAGTTTCCCTTTAACTAAAATGTTTCCAACTTCATAATTAGATATAGAGGTATTTAAGACATCAGGAAAACAATTTGTACCAATTCAGAAATCACAATTTACAATCTAATAGTAGTCCAATTTAATCCCTTATATATTTAACATTTGCTGCTAATAGAAGTACTGATGAACAGAAGTTGAACTTCCAGCTAAATTCACTTCTTCTCATGATCAGTAAAAAGTCCAAAGAATCAGACAAAACAAAACAAATCAAGCAAGAAACTCCTGCACATCACCATGCAAAGAGCGATACATTTTGGTTTGGATTCCAATTGAGGCATTTTCCAGGTACAGTGAAGTGAAGTAAAGTAGCAAAGTATAATGAACTTCAGCCATGTAGCCATAAATTTCTACTATAAAGCAGAGAAAAACTCCCATTATAAGCTGGCAGAGATTACACTGCATTTTCTTAGAAACTCAGATCATAGCAGTGCAGCCAGTTATAGGCTTCTTCAAAGCAGGAACCATTGGCACTTCAAAACCCAAAGGCTAAGTACAGAATTTCAGGAGCATTAGTGGGAGGTTAAATTGATTTAAAAAATAGTTGCCTAATATTAAGATGGAGGGGGGGGCAGGAGGGGGGGATAAAAATTTAAAACAAAACCACATGGGGGTCTGCAACCTACAGGTGGGAAATGGATGTGATCTGTAGGTGGGG
Source organism: Crocodylus siamensis (assembly GCF_052110815.1). Lineage (NCBI taxonomy): Eukaryota > Metazoa > Chordata > Crocodylia > Crocodylidae > Crocodylus > Crocodylus siamensis. The sequence goes on along the minus strand of NC_143395.1, from coordinate 341,284,422 downwards.
GTAAGGGAAGTATACCCCCCTCTACACCTCCATCCCTCCCCCCTATTGGCACTTACATCATTCAGCTCTGGCAGCAAGTGTTGATAAAAAAGTGGTGGAACAGCTTGTGGGATGGGGGGTTGAGAAGGAAAGCGAGGGGCTGGGAGTGGGGGACAAAAAACATGCACAAAAAACCCCAAACAAACCAGCCAAAAAAACCACAACAGAAAACCACACAAAACAAACCCAGTGTGGGGGAGGAGGGGAGAGAAGAGAGCAGCCCTGGGGCTAGGGATAGTGGACAAAAGTTCTATTTACCAGTTTAACAAAAAAACCAAAAAACAAATAAGAGTTTGATACTACATAGATCCAGATTTACCTTAAACGGGGTTCTGCAATTTTTAGACTGGTTTGTGTGCATGGAACTTCTGTACAATTACACATTTAGGACTGATTGCTGGTCGCCGAGACCAAGTCTGTTAAGTGTAAGGTCGGCACCAGGATGAGTTGAATTGAAAGTTGGACAGACATTTTGAACCCAATTTAACCTCCCCAAAATGTTTGCACTTGGCCAAAATGTTTCCTGACAGTACTAGAAACACAGGAGTCCCCTGTGGTTCAGTGACAGAATCCTTGTCTACTGTACAGGAAACCTGGGTTTGATTCCCAGACAATACAACTGCAGCCATGGAGGCACTAAACATCTGGACTCAGTCTGGTCTTCGGAGTCTCTCTCATTGGCCTAAAGGGAGGATGGAAGGTCTATGCAGCCTCCACTCCTTCAAAAAGGCATATGCATTGAAGGTCTGAGTGGCCCTCAGGCATATACCATGATGCAGGACAACTGACAGTTGCCATCAACCAGAAAACACACAAGCTGTATAGTACTTGGATGACAAGTCTTCTTAAAAAACAAACAAACAAAAAACCAGTATCAAAACGCTCATAATTAGACTGAACTACAAATTAGGCAGAACAGTTTCCCCTAATCCACAGATGTCAGTGAAAAGCAATATGATTTTTTAAATTAAATTAATTTTTACAGTGATAGGCAAGGATTTCTTAGAGGGATCTCTCTTTTATTGGACCACTTACATAGCTGAGAGAAAGTTACATAGTCTTTTGAATGCAAGGCAGTCTTCATCAGTTCTGATCACAGGAACCAGATAGAGTAGAGTATACTGCAGCAACAGGACATGCATGGAAATCTTACAAGGGTTTTTATGGGCTATTAACCATTGGGGGGAAAAAAAGAAGATATTGGTTCAAATTTCACAAAGCAGAGTGGGGCAGGGTAACAAAACAAAGGAGAATTCTAAATACTGTGCTGAAGACCTCTTTACGAGAGGCTTGGAAGTAAAAATACCCTACTGATTAGGTACATGTTGCAAATATACAACAGCATTTTCAGGCTAAGGACTAAATTGTACCGTTATAGTTATGCCATAAAAGCTAATACACAGTTCTTATTTTGTATAAAGTGCATGGTAATTTTAGAAATGGCCATTTTACATGATAAAATTATTTCAAATTCTAGCTCAACTCTACATATGAATAACTCTATTCTCAAGCTAAGGATATTACTCAGTTTCTCTTTACCGAATACAATGTAGACATGAGTTATTCAAAACAGTTCAGACCCTGAGGTTGTACAGTGACCGTTCAAGTACTTTTAAAAGTTCTTAAATCAAGACGTGTAATACAATACCCCCAAACAGTCCTGTCTGTACTCATCGCTACATTGGTTGCAAAAAAGCCAAATTCAGAACTCATGAAAATGTTACTTGGTCCAACCCGTGCTAAGGGATGGAAAAAGGTAGGAGATGCACCTAGGCCATACTGCAGGCAGATGCAAGGTAAAGGCTTGTTTGGTATTAGTTCTGACAGAATATTGAGCAGTTTTACAGCTGTTAGACTAAAATCCCCATTTTACTCCTTGACAAAAAAAAAACAAAAAAAAACAGATTACATAACTCATTCTTATGCCACACCTGAATTTGGCAAATCTGTGGCATGAATGCTATCAACACAGAAGAAAGTGATTTGAACAAGTAGTAATAAATGTTAACCATTGACTTCTGCTTTGTTCTACTGCCTGTTTGAACTGGCAACACACATATAACCTTATACAGAGTTTGGTTGGGTTTCTCCTGCTGGTCTAATTTTAAGTTAAATCTTGTTAGAGATGGGCACCAAGGTGCGACATGCAAATATCACATCAAAGAATCTAAAAGAACCAACATCTCATATTAATGAAGGTGTCCAAAGTGGAGGAAGAGCTCTGAAAGTTAACAGATGGACAAGAGGAAGAATTATCTACAAATTGCCAGACATCTTGGTCCAAGTACTCAACCTATATAAAAAGATCCTCCCCCCCTTTTATTTTTATTTGCCAACATTTTCTTCCTTACCTCATTGGTTTCAAGTGAATAAGACACCATTCAGGTTCCACCAACATTGCTTTTAAGTACTGAGTGGCAAAAGTGGCCACAGAGCAATGCATGTCTCCACTAAGCTCACTTTAGAAGCAACCAATTTAGTATACTCGAGGCATGTTCAAACCAATTTACATGGGTTTCTTTAAGAGGACTATATTAGTTCAGGACTGAACAAGTGAACTTGTGTTCTGTTCATCAGGGAGGAAGCGAGGGAGAAAACAAAAACAACCCCCCGCCCCCCACAAACACACAAGAGGCTGCCTGCACTGCCCAAGGCCAGCAGTGTGGGGCACTCCTGCAAGCTTTCCACCATGCTTGGGAATCTGCTGAAGGCAAACAAATGCATCTGAGGGGCTGCACCATATCTGACTGGCTGCTGGGCATGTGCTTCTCCATGCTGCTGTCATCTATCAGGCAGGTGTCAGCTGCAGGCAGGTGGCACAGGGAGGCGTGCTCACCCCTTGCTCATGGAGGCTTCAGCCAGGAACTTAGCACTGGCTTTGTGGGGGCAGGGGATGCAGATAATGGACCCCCAAGGGCTTCCCAGAGCCAGTCCCTACGCAGTCCTGGGCTTATCCAAAACCAGGACAGGGGAGGGATACTCTGTGCCCCACCGACCTGGGCCAAAAATGCAGGGTGTGCTGCTGGCACTGCCTCTTCCCAGCAGTTCATGAGTCCTGCTCCACCCTCTAATTCCCACCCAACACCACCCCCCCCCAGTCCTGCCTGGCTAACAGCTAGACCGCTTAGGGGCAGGGCCAGCTGGACCATCTGAGCTGCAACTCCCTGCACTGGGGCGGGGGGGGGACTGCAAAGGCACCTGGATACCAGCACACAGTAGCTCAATATAAACTGATAGGGATCTGTTGCAGAAAATTTGACACACCCATTTAACCTTAACCAATTAAGTCTGGTACTCTACCCATCTAGGTCTATCTTAGACCAGGTCCTGCCATTTAAGTCGGTGTGCACTGAGCTTCTGTTCTGTGTATAAACCAGTTTCTGATCACTTATACTGGTTTGTATTTAAAATGTCTGTACCTGGCCTCAATGTTACTTATGAACAAAAAATAAAAGACTAATGCTGTGCACTTTACAGAAAGACAACAATATAGTTTGCCTATGGAAAAATATTTATATGGCGTCTAAATATATTAGGTGGGAGAGCAACAAGGAACAGCTCATTCTTCAGACCCATACTAGAAGGAAGCAAAACAGGCAGAGGGGATTAATGAATACAGGGCTGCTTGGTTAGTGAAGCAAGCAGAGGTCAGATCCTATTCCACCTATTAAGTCCAGATGTGTGACAGACTATTAAACTATACTCATATCCCTGAAAAGCAGTTAGCATAGAGTGTATGGGTCATCCTGCATGCTGTTTTTTTGTGACCATCTGAAGGCCAAAACCATGGCCCCCCAGGAAATTCAAGTTGAGATGAACTCTCAGTACCATTTAAAACAAGGCATATAAAAATTAGGAAAAAAAAAAAAGTTTCATTATAAAGGAAGCTTCTTCTCTTCAATAATTTTGATCTAGCACTGAAAATTCAAGTTAGATATACTTTCCCATGCTTAAAAAAGAAAGCCAAATGTAAGAACATTAAGAACACTACACCTGTGTGCCATCAGTAAAATAAAATTTCTTTTATAGTTTAGCTACAACAGCTATATAAAGTACTAAGCATCCAAGACTAGGCATTTTGAACAAATGGAAATTAAAATTCATTTTTCTAGCTAAATAAAAAGAATGGAGTCTTTCACTAGGAGGTCGAAGCAGAGGTTGCTTACTTTTGAAGTTCTATGCATCTTTTTAGTATTGTTCTCCATTTCACCTTGAATCTTTGAAATTGTGGTTTCATACTTTACAGCAGATATGAAATGACATTGCTATGGAAAAAAAACAGAATTTATTTTGCAATGACATTAGCATTTTTGTAACAGCTTTTTGACCAAAGGTGCAAGCATATCATGCTGCTTGCAATTCTTCACTGCTCTTCACATATACCCTCTCTCACAGCTATCTCTCTTTAGAGAGTTAATTATAAGTCACCCTCCTAAAAGCTTAATGCATCCTCTGCATTCCAACTTTTGGTGGGAAATGCTATGTCTCAGCCAAGCATCTGATCTATTGATGGAAACTTCCTGTTGTTCAACAATGGTATGTTGCATGCCATACAATGTATGGCACACCAGTAAATTCAGACCCTACAACTTCACTAAAATATATTTAGATTAACTGGGGAAGACTGAGTTCAAAGATGTATGCATAACACATGTAACTTGGTTTTAATTAACCCAATCTATTACACTTCACAGTTCTCATTAGACTTTTTGAATGTTACCCACTCCAGTTGTTGCAGCTAGAGCAGCAGCATAGTGCCCTGCATCCTGTGAATGGAAGGGGCACTAAGTTGATACCCAGGGCTGGTGCTACAGTTACCTGCCCCAAGTTATAATGCTGCTACTACTTGGGGAGGTGGTCAAATACTACCACAAAGGCCCCCATTAGAAAATTAAGTAAACAAAGGATATAGTTTTCCCTAGAAAAGAAGATTTCTACATTAAGCTAATAATTCATCAGTTGTCTGAAGCATCAGGAATCCAACCCTAGAAATTCATTCCTTTGACCCCTTTACTTACATCTGCAGAAAGCAAGCACAAGACTGTTTACAATCTAACACCGATTTCCCTCTCAAGATCGAGATTTGTGAAAAAGACAGACAGACTTTTATAAGCTATCCTTCAAATTCCATCCGTACATGTTACTGTGATAGGACAAGCTTTATTAGGAAGAGAGATCATCAACTAGGAGGTATCAGGTTTCTATTACCAAGAATCCTGCTCATCTCCAGAAAGAAGTCCCCAACTTTCAGATTAAAAGACTAACTCAAAAATCCATATTTTTTCATGATCAAAATGAACCACCACTAATAAATAATGACAATAACAATATCCTAGCCCCAGCTCCAATCCCTCCCTTCCCCAACCCCAACAGACTTACCAGCTGGAGGCATCCATGTCAGCTGCCTGTTTAGTCTGCAGCCATATCGATTCGGAACTTTTAATTAGTCTCCCAATTAGATTTGGAGATTCAGTCCCCCAAAATTGGGCCAAATCTCCTCGGAATAGAATTGGCTACTGAAGCTTCACATAGCCCTACAGCACAGTGCACAGGAGCATATCTGGAATTTGTCTGTGTCTACTTGATTTATGACTACGTTAGATTACAAATAGAAAGTAGTATTTTGCGTATTGGAAAAAAGTGATATGTTATATGCATATAATGTTACATTTATGCGAAAATATATATTTTTAAAGTCAGAAAAAGCCAGGATCCCTGTTTATTACTGTGTCAAAGACCTTGCAGCCTGAAAAGCAAGGATATTCTGGGTGACCCAAGGCATTTGGAGGCACATAGATTGTATGGGGGGGGGGGGGGGAGAGGAAATTCTACAATCCTAACAACTTCTTGAAAAACAGATTAAAACATTGGAACACAATGTGCATCTGAAGATGACTAGCAACATTTTCACCTTAGACATTCATCAGCATTAACCTCAGGTTATTTTTTGACAGTCAGAGGATATGCTATCATTTAATCTGTACTAGAACACAGACTAAAAGGATGTCAGCGAAATATATTTGTACAACATTCAATCACCAACTTATTTAATTCCCACTTTACCCATGACAAAAAAAAACTGGGGCTTTTAGTCATCCATAGCAACTAAGATCAGCAGCAGGAATATGGCGCAAGCAGAGCGAAGTCTCCAAGTTCAGAAACAATACCAAAACAGTGGCTCTAACATCCATGTGTCAGCCTTCCTGACTTGCACACTAAACCAAAAGAGACAATTGCTCTCAGCTATTCTCTTTGATTTCAACCCGTTTCA